>NC_134354.1:17737333-19074833 GCF_048569485.1 Anomaloglossus baeobatrachus | reverse complement strand
TACAGAGGTTTTGTGTCTGGAACTATTATGAGGGCTTTGTTTTGAAACTGTTATGGAGGCAATGTGTCTATTATGGGGGCTTTGTGTCTGGCACTATTATAGGGGCACTGTGTTGATACAGTTATGGAGGCAGTGTCTGACACTATTTCACAGGCTTTGTGGCAGCACTGTTATGGAGGCATTATCTGCACTATTATAGAGGCTTTGTGTTGGCACTGTTATGGGACACTGTGTCTGACACTATTGTAAAGACACTGTGTTGACACTGTTATGGAGACAATGGTATTACATAGGCTTTGTGTTTCGACACTGTTCATGGAGGCACTCTATCTCCCTCTATTATGGGGCTTTGCACTGTTATGGAGGCACTGTTCCTGACACTGTTATTGGGACTTTGTGTTTTGTCACTGTTATGGAGGCACTGTGTCTTTCACTGTTATGGGGGCTTTATGTCTGTCGCTGTGTGCAGAGCTCTAAATTCCCTGCAGACATTAAGTGAAATGCTACCAGCAGCCACCACTAGAGGGAGCTCCGTGCCCAGACCTCAGTGATCACACCGTGTGCAGGGAGCTCCCCCTGGTGGTGACTGGCAGCACTGGACTTTTAGCTTATAACATTATGCAGATTTGGAGCCGTGTATGTAACCCCTCATCTCAGACCACTATAAAGATAATATAAATAATGAGCACTAAATGTTGACCCTGGTTCCGGGCTGGAGATCCCCTTTAAGTCCATCGCTGACCTCAGTTAAAAAACTTGATGTAAAATGTAATAATCGATCCTTTTAGTTAAACGCCGGCCACCTGTGCTCCCCGCGCTCCCCGCGCTGCGTCCTGACAGCGCCGGTTATTGCTGGCACCGTGGAACACATTTGTGCCTGGTCAGCGGCCACGTGGCCAGCTTCCCCGGCTGCTTTGCTGCAGTGCAGCGCGTCGCTTCTGTTCTGAGCAGTAAATTAACTTTTCCAAACGAGGAAACGATAAATTTGTCTCCTAAGTGCTCGGAGGATTTCCTATTAGAAAAGCATAGATCAGGGACTAAGGAGGCGGTGAGGACCGTGCACCGTAAAGCATCCGACCCCAGCAGAGGATAGGACTTGTGTGTCCATGCGGTGCACCGGAGGGGGGGTACGGGGGGCGTGCAAGGGAGTACGGGGGGCGCACTGCGTCCCATAAACAGCATTTTATGGGAACATTGCAGGGATGGAACCTGCCAGGGCGGTAATGACTCCTGGCAGTGTCTGACGCCGCGCGCTGCGACACACCTCAACCATCAGCAGAGGGAATGGGGAGACATTAACTAGAATCCATAGAAGGGGGTATAACAAATCCTAATTAAAGGGATGGTATAAAGAATTACACAGATAAGCACAGCTCGTAGAGCTCTTCCTCCTGATTCACAGGAGGGGTCTGACATTTTTATGAGAATCTCAGTTACAAAGTTATCCTGTTTCAAACATCAGTTTTTTGTTAGAGCGGTTACCAGGCAAGAGGGCATTGCACTAGAGAGGGCTTTCTATGTTGCCTCCGGTGGTGGAAAGTGGAACTGCAAGTGAAAGTGCAAAATATTATAAAGTTACAGCTATCACTCTGCACTGTTCAGAATACTCGCTGCCGAATACTACACTGCTCAGCAGACAGTATCACACAGGAGAGGATTAGATACACGGCTCAGCAGACAGTATCACAAAGGAGAGGATTAGATACACAGCTCAGCAGACAGTATCACACAGGAGAGGATTACATACACAGCTCAGCAGACAGTATCACACAGGAGAGGATTACATACACAGCTCAGCAGCCAGTATCACACAGGACAGGATTAGATACACGGCTCAGCAGACAGTATCACACAGGAGAGGATTAGATACACTGCTCAGCAGACAGTATCACACAGGAGAGGATTAGATACACGGCTCAGCAGACAGTATCACAAAGGAGAGGATTAGATACACAGCTCAGCAGACAGTATCACACAGGAGAGGATTAGATACACTGCTCAGCAGACAGTATCACACAGGAGAGGATTAGATACACGGCTCAGCAGACAGTATCACAAAGGAGAGGATTAGATACACAGCTCAGCAGACAGTATCACACAGGAGAGGATTACATACACAGCTCAGCAGACAGTATCACACAGGAGAGGATTAGATACATGGCTCAGCAGACAGTATCACACAGGAGAGGATTAGATACACGGCTCAGCAGACAGTATCACACAGGATAGGATTAGATACACGGCTCAGCAGACAGTATCACACAGGATAGGATTAGATACACAGCTCATCAGACAGTATCACACAGGATAGGATTAGATACACAGCTCAGCAGACAGTATCACACAGGATAGGATTAGATACACGGCTCAGCAGACAGTATCACAAAGGAGAGGATTAGATACACAGCTCAGCAGACAGTATCACACAGGAGAGGATTAGATACACAGCTCAGCAGACAGTATCACACAGGATAGGATTAGATACACAGCTCAGCAGACAGTATCACACAGGATAGGATTAGATACACGGCTCAGCAGACAGTATCACACAGGATAGGATTAGATACACAGCTCAGCAGACAGTATCACACAGGAGAGGATTAGATACACTGCTCAGCAGACAGTATCACAAAGGAGAGGATTAGATACACAGCTCAGCAGACAGTATCACACAGGAGAGGATTAGATACACTGCTCAGCAGACAGTATCACAAAGGAGAGGATTAGATACACAGCTCAGCAGACAGTATCACACAGGAGAGGATTAGATACACGGCTCAGCAGACAGTATCACAAAGGAGAGGATTAGATACACAGCTCAGCAGACAGTATCACACAGGAGAGGATTACATACACAGCTCAGCAGACAGTATCACACAGGAGAGGATTACATACACAGCTCAGCAGCCAGTATCACACAGGACAGGATTAGATACACGGCTCAGCAGACAGTATCACACAGGAGAGGATTAGATACACTGCTCAGCAGACAGTATCACACAGGAGAGGATTAGATACACGGCTCAGCAGACAGTATCACAAAGGAGAGGATTAGATACACAGCTCAGCAGACAGTATCACACAGGAGAGGATTAGATACACTGCTCAGCAGACAGTATCACACAGGAGAGGATTAGATACACGGCTCAGCAGACAGTATCACAAAGGAGAGGATTAGATACACAGCTCAGCAGACAGTATCACACAGGAGAGGATTACATACACAGCTCAGCAGACAGTATCACACAGGAGAGGATTAGATACATGGCTCAGCAGACAGTATCACACAGGAGAGGATTAGATACACGGCTCAGCAGACAGTATCACACAGGATAGGATTAGATACACGGCTCAGCAGACAGTATCACACAGGATAGGATTAGATACACAGCTCATCAGACAGTATCACACAGGATAGGATTAGATACACAGCTCAGCAGACAGTATCACACAGGATAGGATTAGATACACGGCTCAGCAGACAGTATCACAAAGGAGAGGATTAGATACACAGCTCAGCAGACAGTATCACACAGGAGAGGATTAGATACACAGCTCAGCAGACAGTATCACACAGGATAGGATTAGATACACAGCTCAGCAGACAGTATCACACAGGATAGGATTAGATACACGGCTCAGCAGACAGTATCACACAGGATAGGATTAGATACACAGCTCAGCAGACAGTATCACACAGGAGAGGATTAGATACACTGCTCAGCAGACAGTATCACAAAGGAGAGGATTAGATACACAGCTCAGCAGACAGTATCACACAGGAGAGGATTAGATACACTGCTCAGCAGACAGTATCACACAGGAGAGGATTAGATACACGGCTCAGCAGACAGTATCACACAGGAGAGGATTAGATACACTGTTCAGCAGACAGTATCACAAAGGAGAGGATTAGATACACAGCTCAGCAGACAGTATCACACAGGAGAGGATTAGATACACTGCTCAGCAGACAGTATCACACAGGAGAGGATTAGATACACGGCTCAGCAGACAGTATCACAAAGGAGAGGATTAGATACACAGCTCAGCAGACAGTATCACACAGGAGAGGATTACATACACGGCTCAGCAGACAGTATCACACAGGAGAGGATTAGATACATGGCTCAGCAGACAGTATCACACAGGAGAGGATTAGATACACGGCTCAGCAGACAGTATCACACAGGATAGGATTAGATACACGGCTCAGCAGACAGTATCACACAGGATAGGATTAGATACACAGCTCAGCAGACAGTATCACACAGGATAGGATTAGATACACAGCTCAGCAGACAGTATCACACAGGATAGGATTAGATACACGGCTCAGCAGACAGTATCACAAAGGAGAGGATTAGATACACAGCTCAGCAGACAGTATCACACAGGAGAGGATTAGATACACAGCTCAGCAGACAGTATCACACAGGATAGGATTAGATACACAGCTCAGCAGACAGTATCACACAGGATAGGATTAGATACACGGCTCAGCAGACAGTATCACACAGGATAGGATTAGATACACAGCTCAGCAGACAGTATCACACAGGAGAGGATTAGATGCATGGCTCAGCAGACAGTATCAAACAGGAGAGGATTAGATGCATCTGTAAAAAGGTTTTGATGTTCTGTAATCACCTGTGCTGTGATTCCCCCCCCCGCCTTCCCCCCTGGTGCAGTGGTACATTCCTTTATACTCATAATAACTTAGGAGTGGAATGTACTATTTATATATTATGGGGAAAGTGTTAGTGAGAGGTCAGAGGCCGCGGAGTAACCAGAGCCGGGGTCTCATCTCCGCCATAATCGCCTGGTGTCCCCGTGGGAGGAGAGTCTGCAGCCCCCCATAGCCTGTCACAGACCCCGTACAGTACTGTGCAGTGTGATATACGGTTCTGTATACAGCACTGTGCAACAATAATACGTGTGCCCTTTATAGTCCAATTGCTCAGAATAAAGCACAACTCAAGTAATGGCCCCTGAGGAAAGTATAGACATGTATTATCACAGCAATGTGTGATACTGTCTGCTGAGCTGTGTATCTAATCCTCTCCTGTGTGATACTGTCTGCTGAGCTGTGTATGTGGCGCCCCTGACCTGGTCAGGCACCACTGAGTACTGCACCCATGCTGGGGACAGTACAATACAGGTAATCCAGAAGGCTGACTGGGGTGTGGAACACAGGCGCATAGTGATCAGGTCTCACACATGTACCCATGAGAGGACCCCTGGGGATCCCAGGAGGGGGCAAGCCTTCACCTTCACTGGAATAGTGGAGGGGGTAGAGCCTCCATCTCCTCTCAAGGGGTGTGGTGGAGAGTCTGGTTGCTAGGTGGCGTAGGCAAGAACAGGAGAGGAGGGGCAGTGAGTCAGTTAGAGCAGAACCCCATAGGGCTCAGTGAGGAGCAGACCTGTGGGGCTGTTGCTGTCTAACAGCGCCCGCGCAGTGGCTACTGACGGGGGAGAACGGTCAACTAGGAGTGCTACCTGAAAGCCAGCTTCAGCTAGAGAGTGCACGGAGTGGGAAGTAAGGAGACTGCTAGAGAGCACCAGGCCCAACCGGGCGGCAGATCCCGAAGCGAGGATAGATTCACCTTTCCCTGCTAAACCTGCCGGTGTGGGGCTCTTAAAGCCCACACCACAACACCACAAAAGCCGCAGCCACGTAACCGCAGTGAGGGCCCATAGGTCATAGGAGGCAAGAGGCTGGAGTGGCCTGGTCCGGGGAACAAGCACACGGCGAAACAAGAAGGGGAGAGAGGCTTGGAGCATCTTCCCTGGGTGACCCCCATAGGGACTCAAAGTCGGGGTCACCCCAAACCACCAAGGGCTAAGGAAGGCGAGTCAGTAGTCACCCTCATAAAGTCAGCCTGAAGGATACCTGGTTCCCACCTGGTTCATCTCAGCTACGCCCGGGTTACTCACCCTGCCATCAAATGTGAGTAAAGCCCTTGAAAGACATTCCTGCTTGTGTGGTCATTCTGCGACTTGTGGTACTACAAACCTACACAGGGCCCTGGGGTTTGCCTCACTCTCAGGAGGCTACTACATCTAACTGCACACACCATCAGCCCCAGGCGTCCCCTAACCTGCAGTGGCGGTCCCCACTGACCGCAATACTGAGAGTGGCGTCACGATCAAACAAGAAGATTTCCTACCAGTGACTGAGGTCCAGCAACGTGGAGTCCCTGAAGGTAATGCACCGACACCGACACAGCACCTGCGGGGCCTCACATCTGGCGTCACGAACAGGATAAGGACTAGACCTGTCCAGACAGGTGACCATGTGCCTGGGCGGTCCGCTTGAAAAATTGGAAGCGCCGCCATATTGCCACCATGAAAAGCGCGCTGAAAAACAACAGCAGCCCGCGCTGGAAGAAGTTACCGCCCACGAAGAGGTGTGGCTACCCAGAGATCCTCTGCAGAGTTCTGACCTTGCCGGCTATGAAAGCGGAAGCGTCCAGAAACGGCGGGAGAGAAGGGAAGCCACAAACCTGCTGCTGCGGAGAGCAGAAATGGAGTCCAGACGCGGATACCCAGAACCAGGCACTGCTGCCTGGTGGTGCCGAGAGCTTGCCATCTTCTGCGACCGGCTGGAGGCCGGGATTGTGCGACAGCTTAGGGAAGAACGCACGGAGCTCCTAGAGATGGCTGCGGCGGTGCGGACCTACGAGGAGGGAGCCGCGCGACGCATGTCAGACCGAGCGGCGACGACGCAGACCCCGATGCTGCCACAGATGGGTGAGTCGAGTGATGCCCCGGCCAGCACAAGTGCCCCGACCCCTGCTGCCACGCCCGCGGTCCCGGAAGAGGCGCCCGGCGCGGCGCCACCGAACCAGGCCGCAGCCACGCTAGATGCGGCCCGCCAAATCCAGGCCGCCGCAGCCATGCCCCGCCTGGCCCGCAAAGGTCCGACTACCACTGCGATACTGATCCGTGCCGCAGGTGTGACACTGACCCAGGCTGCCACCCTGCTGAGCCCAGTCCGCCAAGACCCCACCGCAGCAGCGACGCTCGTCCGCGCCGCAAGTGAGATGCTGAACCAGGCCGCAGCCCCGCCGGGTGCGGCCCGCCAAGCTCCGATCGATGCAGCGACGTCTAGCCCAGCCTGCACAGAGCCCCCTGCAACAGCGACACTGATCCAGGCCGCCGCCATGCCGGGCGCGGCCCGCCAAGACCAGGCCGCCGCCATGCCAGGCGCGGCCCGCCAAGACCAGGCCGCCGCCATACAGGGCGCGGCCCGCCAAGAAGAGAAGACTACCTCACTATTTTCCCCGGCCTGCAAGGCCAGAGCAGACACCGCTCCCCAGTCAGAAGAGGTCCCTGCTGGAAAGCCCACGCTGGGGGAAGACCCCGAATACTGGCGGCTGAAGGCTGACATGGAGGCCAAGTTTCCACAATGGTTGGTGGACCGGTACATGCTCCCTCCGCATACCCCCAAGAGGATTCCAGCAACCCCTGCAGCCGCGCCAGAGAGTCCACCGCCCAGACCAGCTGAAGAGAGCCCATCCCCAGCACTGCCACAACCAGAGTGCAGCGAAGAACTAAGGGGGAGAGGAGGCCAGGAAGCAGAAGGGCTGACTCTGACGCCAACCGCAGCAGACCCCTACCCAGAGCCGGAGATGCTGCCCTATTCCCGCTGGGAGGAGGAAGACTTGACACCGTCAGCAGATGAAGATCAACCTAAAGACCTCACCTGGAAGCCTGCAAGCATGAATCCAGCCCGCAAGACACGGCGCAGCAGAACAAAGCATCCTCCAACACCACAGTCTCCAGAGCAGAGGGAGGTCACAGCCAGAGACCTGCAGGAGAAGAGGTGCCTAAGAAGGTCCGAAGCCCAGGCTAGAGGACCCCTTTACAGAGGGATAGTAGAGGACTTCAACCTGAAAAGCGGATACGGCTTCATTGTCGTGAAAGGAATAAAAGAGGGCATATTCGTAAATCGGAGAGATGTTCAAGCCCACCTGCCCAGAGGACATTCAGGCAGAAATCTGAAAATTGGGGACTTAGTACAGTTCACCTTACATCAAGGAGAAAGAGGCTATTATGCCTTAGACGTAGCACCATGTCCAAGACAAGAAAGACAAGAAAGACAAGAAAGAAAAGACAGAGATAAAGAAACAGATACAGAAAAAGAAACAGATGAAGACCAAGAAAGGAAAGACAAAGATCCTACAGATGAAACAACCACGGACGACGACGGAGAGCAAGAAAGTCACAGGTGCCAGTGCCCAACATGCCCACGCCCTGGTGAAAAAGAGGAGTAAAGTAAAGTAAAGTAAGAAGTTACTGTTTTGACCAGTTTTGACAAGTTTTGTTTGCAACGTTTAAGAAATGGGCCCACAAAAACTATTGTGAGAAATAAACTTTCAGGCTATGAACTTGCTATAGCCACAAACTCTCGCAGTGTAAATAGTTACACCAGTGGCACCACCACCAGGGCCAGCCTGTTTAGGGGCTTGGCTCGTCTGCAACCAGGGGGGCCCGTCCGTAGAAAAGGGCCTTGGCTCACCTGCGACCAGAGAGCACGCCTGTTTATGGGGCCTTGGCTCACCACCACAAAGAGGGTACCTGGTCAGCACCAACTGTGGAGGCCGCCTCTGCATCCTGCCAGAAGAGGCTGACGGCGCGGATCCACCAGGCCAGGTATACCCTGAAACCACCAGCCCATGTAAGCCGCCTCTACATCCTGCCAGAAGTGGCTGAAGTCGCGGCCAACGGGAGAGGAAGATTGGAGGAAAGGTCTGGGGAAACGGATGGCCCAGACCTGGTTGCCAACAGGACCGGTGACCTGCCTCCTGAGAGGGTTTTGGGTGGGTTAACGGACTTGTGGGTGGAGGGTGGTGATGTCTGATATCTGGTGGTTTTAAAAATGTTTTACATGTTTTAATGTTTTATGCATTTTAAAATGTTGTCTTGCAGCCCGAGGACGTGCTGGTGATAACTAAGGGGGAATGTGGCGCCCCTGACCTGGTCAGGCACCACTGAGTACTGCACCCATGCTGGGGACAGTACAACACAGGTAATCCAGAAGGCTGACAGGGGTGTGGAACACAGGCGCATAGTGATCAGGTCTCACACATGTACCCATGAGAGGACCCCTGGGGATCCCAGGAGGGGGCAAGCCTTCACCTTCACTGGAATAGTGGAGGGGGTAGAGCCTCCATCTCCTCTCAAGGGGTGTGGTAAGAGAGTCTGGTTGCTAGGTGGCGTAGGCAAGAACAGGAGAGGAGGGGCAGTGAGTCAGTTAGAGCAGAGAACTCCATAGGGCTCAGTGAGGAGCAGACCTGTGGGGCTGTTGCTGTCTAACAGCGCCCGCGCAGTGGCTACAGACGGGGGAGAACGGTCAACTAGGAGTGCTGCCTGAAAGCCAGCTTCAGCTAGAGAGTGCACGGAGTGGGAAGTAAGGAGACTGCTAGAGAGCACCAGGCCCAACCGGGCGGCAGATCCCGAAGCGAGGATAGATTCACCTTTCCCTGCTAAACCTGCCGGTGTGGGGCTCTTAAAGCCCACACCACAACACTACAAAAGCCGCAGCCACGTAACCGCAGTGAGGGCCCATAGGTCATAGGAGGCAAGAGGCTGGAGTGGCCTGGTCCGGGGAACAAGCACACGGCGAAACAAGAAGGGGAGAGAGGCTTGGAGCATCTTCCCTGGGTGACCCCCATAGGGACTCAAAGTCGGGGTCACCCCAAACCACCAAGGGCTAAGGAAGGCGAGTCGGTAGTCACCCTCATAAAGTCAGCCTGAAGGATACCTGGTTCCCACCTGGTTCATCTCAGCTACGCCCGGGCTACTCACCCTGCCATCAAATGTGAGTAAAGCCCTTGAAAGACATTCCTGCTTGTGTGGTCATTCTGCGACTTGTGGTACTACAAACCTACACAGGGCCCTGGGGTTTGCCTCACTCTCAGGAGGCTACTACATCTAACTGCACACACCATCAGCCCCAGGCGTCCCCTAACCTGCAGTGGCGGTCCCCACTGACCGCAATACTGAGAGTGGCGTCACGATCAAACAAGAAGATTTCCTACCAGTGACTGAGGTCCAGCAACGTGGAGTCCCTGAAGGTAATGCACCGACACCGACACAGCACCTGCGGGGCTTCACATGTATCTAATCCTATCCTGTGTGATACTGTCTGCTGAGCTGTGTATCTAATCCTCTCCTGTGTGATACTGTCTGCTGAGCTGTGTATCTAGTCCTGTCCTGTGTGATACTGTCTGCTGAGCTGTGTATCTAATCCTCTCCTGTGTGATACAGTCTGCTGAGCTGTGTATCTAATCCTCTCCTGTGTGATACTGTCTGCTGAGCTGTGTATCTAATCCTCTCCTGTGTGATACTGTCTGCTGAGCTGTGTATCTAATCCTGTCCTGTGTGATACTGTCTGCTGAGCTGTGTATCTTATCCTCTCCTGTGTGATACTGTCTGCTGAGCTGTGTATCTAATCCTTTCCTGTGTGATACTGTCTGCTGAACTGTGTATCTAATCCTCTCCTGTGTGATACTGTCTGCTGAGCTGTGTATCTAATCCTATCCTGTGTGATACTGTCTGCTGAGCTGTGTATCTAATCCTCTCCTGTGTAATATTGTCTGCTGAGCTGTGTATGTAATCCTCTTTTGTGTGATACTGTTTGCTGAGCTGTGTATCTAATCCTACAAACGTCTTAGCCAGGTTGTCAGCTGGGGTTGTCAGCTCTGATTCTTGGCTTGGGTTCTCAAATTGAGTTGTCAGCTCGGGTTGTCAGCTGGGGTTGTCAGCTAGGGTTCTCAGCTCGAGTTGTCAGCTCAGCTTCTTGGCTCGTGTTGTCAGCTGTGGTTCTCGGCTCGAGTTGTCAGCTGAGGGTCTCGGCTTGGGTTGTCAGCTGGGGTTGTCAGCTCTGATTCTTGGCTTGGGTTCTCAAATTGAGTTGTCAGCTCGGGTTGTCAGCTGGGGTTGTCAGCTAGGGTTCTCGGCTCGAGTTGTCAGCTCAGCTTCTTGGCTCGTGTTGTCAGCTGTGGTTCTCGGCTCGAGTTGTCAGCTGAGGGTCTCGGCTTGGGTTGTCAGCTGTGGCTCTCGGCTGGGGTTGTCAGCTGTGGTTCTCGGCTGGGGTTGTCAGCTGTGGTTCTCGGCTGGGGTTGTCAGCTGTGGTTCTCGGCTGGGGTTGTCAGCTGTAGTTCTCGGCTGGGGTTGTCAGCTGTAGTTCTTGGCTCGGGTTGTCAGCTGTGGTTCTCAGCTCGGGTTGTCAGCTGTGGTTCTCGGCTCGGGTTGTCAGCTGTGGTTCTCGGCTCGGGTTGTCAGCTGTGGTTCTCGGCTTTGGTTGTCAGCTGTGGTTCTCGGCTCGGGTTGTCAGCTGTGGTTCTTGGCTCGGGTTGTCAGCTATGGTTCTCGGCTGGGGTTGTCAGCTGTAGTTCTCGGCTCGGGTTGTCAGCTGTGGTTCTCGGCTCGGGTTGTCAGCTGTGGTTCTCGTCTCGGGTTGTCAGCTGTGGTTCTCGGCTCGGGTTGTCAGCTGTGGTTCTCGGCTTTGGTTCTCAGCTGTTGTTCTCGGCTCGGGTTGTCAGCTGTGGTTCTCGGCTCGGGTTGTCAGCTGTGGTTCTCGGCTCGGGTTGTCAGCTGTGGTTCTCAGCTCGGGTTCTCAGCTGTGGTTCCCGGCTCGGGTTGTCAGCTGTGGTTCCCAGCTCGGGTTCTCGGCTCGAGTTGTCAGCCCTGGTTCCCGGCTCGGGTTCTCGGCTCGGGTTGTCAGCTCTGGTTCCCGGCTCGGGTTCTCGGCTCGGGTTGTCAGCTGTGGTTCTCGGCTCGGGTTGTCAGCTGTGGTTCTCGGCTCGGGTTGTCAGCTGGGGTTCCCGGCTCGGGTTGTCAGCTGGGGTTCTTGGCTCGGGTTGTCAGCTGGGGTTCTCGGCTGGGATTGTCAGCTGTGGTTCTCGGCTCGGGTTGTCAGCTGTGGTTCTCGGCTCGGGTTGTCAGCTGTGGTTCTTGGCTGGGGTAGTCAGCTGTGGTTCTCGGGTGGGGTTGTCAGCTGTGGTTCTCGGCTGGGGTTGTCAGCTGTGGTTCTCGGCTGGGGTTGTCAGCTGTGGTTCTCGGCTGGGGTTGTCAGCTGTGGTTCTCGGCTGGGGTTGTCAGCTGTGGTTCTCAGCTCGGGTTGTCAGCTGTGGTTCTCGGCTCGGGTTGTCAGCTGTGGTTCTCGGCTCGGGTTGTCAGCTGAGGTTCTCGGCTCGGGTTGTCAGCTGTGGTTCTCGGCTCGGGTTGTCAGCTGTGGTTCTCGGCTGGGGTTGTCAGCTGTGGTTCTCGGCTGGGGTTGTCAGCTGTGGTTCTCGGCTGGGGTTGTCAGCTGTGGTTCTCGGCTGGGGTTGTCAGCTGTGGTTCTCGGCTGGGGTTGTCAGCTGTGGTTCTCGGCTGGGGTTGTCAGCTGTGGTTCTCGGCTGGGGTTGTCAGCTGTGGTTCTCGGCTCGGGTTGTCAGCTGTGGTTCTCGGCTCGGGTTGTCAGCTGTGGTTCTCGGCTCGGGTTGTCAGCTGTAGTTCTCGGCTCGGGTTCTCGGCTCGGGTTGTCAGCTGTGGTTCTTGGCTCGGGTTGTCAGCTGTAGTTCTCGGCTCGGGTTGTCAGCTGTGGTTCTCGGCTCGGGTTGTCAGCTGTGGTTCTCGGCTGGGGTTGTCAGCTGTAGTTCTCGGCTCGGGTTCTCGGCTCGGGTTGTCAGCTGTGGTTCTTGGCTCGGGTTGTCAGCTGTAGTTCTCGGCTCGGGTTGTCAGCTGTGGTTCTTGGCTCGGGTTGTCAGCTGTAGTTCTCGGCTCGGGTTGTCAGCTGTGGTTCTCGGCTCGGGTTGTCAGCTGTAGTTCTCGGCTCGGGTTCTCTGCTCGGGTTGTCAGCCGTGGTTCTCGGCTCGGGTTCTCGGCTGGGGTTGTCAGCTGTAGTTCTCGGCTCAGGTTCTCGGCTGGGGTTGTCAGCTGTAGTTCTCGGCTCGGGTTCTCGGCTGGGGTTGTCAGCTGTAGTTCTCGGCTCGGGTTGTCAGCTGTGGTTCTTGGCTCGGGTTGTCAGCTGTAGTTCTCGGCTCGGGTTGTCAGCTGTGGTTCTCGGCTCGGGTTGTCAGCTGTAGTTCTCGGCTCGGGTTGTCAGCTGTGGTTCACGGCTCAGGTTGTCAGCTGTGGTTCTCGGCTCGGGTTCTCGGCTCGGGTTGTCAGCTGTGGTTCTTGGCTCGGGTTGTCAGCTGTAGTTCTCGGCTCGGGTTGTCAGCTGTGGTTCTCGGCTCGGGTTGTCAGCTGTAGTTCTCGGCTCGGGTTCTCGGCTCGGGTTGTCAGCTGTGGTTCTTGGCTCGGGTTGTCAGCTGTAGTTCTCGGCTCGGGTTGTCAGCTGTGGTTCTCGGCTCGGGTTGTCAGCTGTAGTTCTCGTCTCGGGTTGTCAGCTGTGGTTCTCGGCTCGGGTTGTCAGCTGTGGTTCTCGGCTCGGGTTCTCGGCTCGGGTTGTCAGCTGTGGTTCTTGGCTCGGGTTGTCAGTTGTAGTTCTCGGCTCGGGTTGTCAGCTGTGGTTCTCGGCTCGGGTTGTCAGCTGTGGTTCTCGGCTCGGGTTGTCAGCTGTGGCTCTCGGCTGGGGTTGTCAGCTGTAGTTCTCGGCTCGGGTTCTCGGCTCGGGTTGTCAGCTGTGGTTCTTGGCTCGGGTTGTCAGCTGTGGTTCTCGGCTCGGGTTGTCAGCTGTGGTTCTCGGCTCAGGTTGTCAGCCGTGGTTCTCGGCTCGGGTTGTCAGCAATCTTGCTGATATTTGCTCTGATTTCCGGGACCCCTTTAATGCCGGTGTCCGCACCCCTCTCTCCGCTCCTCTTTGTCCGCGGCTCATTGTCCTGTGCGGCGGAGGCCATTCTTGCACTCAGCGTGGCGTCCGTGCCGCTTCTGATTGATTTTCCTCTGTCGCGCTCTCACATTATAAATATGTATTGAACGCTGAGCACCGAGACACCGGCACCGGCACCGCACACAATGGCTATAAATAGCAGCGGCACGGTGTGTGAACCGCGGCGGTGATCTCGCGGGCTGCGGCGCCTCCGAGCAGATGGTGAGTGATGGTGAGTGTGCAGCCGGCGCGCTGGAAGCTGACGCCAGATCGCTTTTAATTACGACCCGACGGTGAGCGATTGTTAAATCATCAAAGGCGACGCACAGATTTCATCCCAGCGTGGAGGCGGCAGCAGCCGACCCTCTGTACCTGCCGCCCGCACCGCCGCACGGTGACGCCAGCCGACGGAAACGCGGCAGATACAGTCACAGGGAGGTGAAGAATGACGGAGGATTTACCGGGGGGCCACATCCATGATGGGATTTAAAGGGGAACTCTACTAATGCGGGAGGAGAGGTGCAATATATAATATGACCACTAGGAGCGCTGTTCTATATACAATATATACTATGGCCACTAGGGGCGCTGTTCTATATACAATATGTACTATGGCCACTAGGGGCGCTGTTTTATATTCAATATTTATATAGTATGACCACTAGGGGGGCTGTTCTATATACAATATATACTATAACCACTAGGGGTGCTGTTCTATATACAATATCTACTATAACCACTAGGGGCGCTGTTCTATATACAGTATTTATATAATATGGCCACTAGGGGCGCTGTTCTATATACAATATTTATATAGTATGACCACTAGGGGCGCTGCTCTATATACAGTATTTATACACTATGACCACTAGAGGCGCTGCTCTATATACAGTATTTATATAATATGGCCACTAGGGGCGCTGTTCTATATACAGTATTTATATAATATGGCCACTAGGGGCGCTGCTCTATATACAGTATTTATATAATATGAACACTAGGGGCGCTGTTCTATATACAATATTTATATAATATGACCACTAGGGGCGCTGTTCTATATACAGTATTTATATAGTATGACCACTAGAGGCGCTGTTCTATATACAATATTTATATAGTATGACCACTAGGGGCGCTGTTCTATATACAGTATTTATAGAATATGGCCACTAGGGGCGCTGTTCTATATACAATATTTATATAGTATGACCACTAGGGGCGCTGCTCTATATACAGTATTTATATAATATGACCACTAGGGGCGCAGTTCTATATACAGTATTTATATAGTATGACCACTAGGGGCGCAGTTCTATATACAGTATTTATAGAATATGGCCACTAGGGGCGCTGTTCTATATACAATATTTATATAGTATGACCACTAGGGGCGCTGCTCTATATACAGTATTTATATAATATGACCACTAGGGGCGCAGTTCTATATACAGTATTTATATAGTATGACCACTAGAGGCGCTGCTCTATATACAGTATTTATATAATATGACCACTAGGGGCGCTGTTCTATATACAGTATTTATATAATATGACCACTAGGGGCGCTGTTCTATATACAGTATTTATATAATATGACCACTAGAGGCGCTGCTCTATATACAGTATTTATATAATATGGCCACTAGGGGCGCTGTTCTATATACAATATTTATATAGTATGACCACTAGGGGCGCTGTTCTATATACAGTATTTATAGAATATGGCCACTAGGGGCGCTGTTCTATATACAATATTTATATAGTATGACCACTAGGGGCGCTGCTCTATATACAGTATTTATATAATATGACCACTAGGGGCGCAGTTCTATATACAGTATTTATATAGTATGACCACTAGAGGCGCTGCTCTATATACAGTATTTATATAATATGACCACTAGGGGCGCTGTTCTATATACAGTATTTATATAATATGACCACTAGGGGCGCTGTTCTATATACAGTATTTATATAGTATGACCACTAGGGGCGCTGTTCTATATACAGTATTTATAGAATATGGCCACTAGGGGCGCTGTTCTATATACAATATTTATATAGTATGACCACTAGGGGCGCTGCTCTATATACAGTATTTATATAATATGACCACTAGGGGCGCAGTTCTATATACAGTATTTATATAGTATGACCACTAGAGGCGCTGCTCTATATACAGTATTTATATAATATGACCACTAGGGGCGCAGTTCTATATACAGTATTTATATAATATGACCACTAGGGGCGCAGTTCTATATACAGTATTTATATAGTATGACCACTAGAGGCGCTGCTCTATATACAGTATTTATATAATATGACCACTAGGGGCGCAGTTCTATATACAGTATTTATATAGTATGACCACTAGAGGCGCTGCTCTATATACAGTATTTATATAATATGACCACTAGGGGCGCAGTTCTATATACAGTATTTATATAATATGACCACTAGGGGTGCTGTTCTATATTGCCATGCGTGGCGGTATTATGTGGGTATATGGCTTTATTTTGTTACCGGATTGTGCTGGTATTCATACACAGAAGACACTGTTATATTGTAGAAGGCATTACTTAGACATTGTATGACACTTATTTACACACTGTATGGTGGCATTATTTAGGTACATTACAGCAGCATTATTTATTAAGCACTGTTATTGTATTATAGTGTCTAACATGGTATGACACCATTATTTGGGTAATACGTATTAGTGTTAACTGGACGTGGTATGATTCGGGTATTTAGTCACTATATAGCAGTATTATTTGGACACTAAACAGCAGTATTACTACTACGGTAGTATCTAAAATCTTAAGTCCTTCTTTATGGAATTGTGCAGGATTTTATCTGGAATAGTATGGCACTATTACTGAGGAAAGCATGTGGGTATTATTTGAGCACTATAGTGCGGCATTATTTGTATATTACATCGCAGTGTATTGTAGACACTCTATAACCATATTTCTTGAACTGGAATAGCAGTTTTATTTGTGCGCTGTATGGTGGTATAACTTCTCTTGTTTATGGCGGTTGCTATATTATGCTTCTGATTGGTGATATTATTCGCACACTGTATGACGCTGTTATTCTGGGAATTATTTGGCAGCATTACGTGGATGTTACTTTGTGTTTATACCACATTTTTAGAACAATACCCCATAATATTGAATTCTTAAGATCTCATATTAAAGTTTCGGGGTACTGATACAGATTCCCTTAATTTGCTGCGGGCGAGAAGACTCAGGCCCATACAGTCGTTTCAGAGCTGTAGTGATATTGATACTACCCAATGCCAGGTAGCGTGCTGTAAAGCCTCCTATATTTGTAAGGCCAGATTGTAAGGATGTATTTATATGCTGAAAGTAACAATATAAATAATAATAAAGTATGTAGTGTAGGCGTAGTGCCTCACCATAATACCTGGACAGATGTAGCAGAGCCGAATATCTCATGGACTGTTCATTTCGTGCACCGCTAAGTAGAAGATTTACTGGTAATCCTATGTAATGCCAAAGATTACACATCCTGATATCACCATGAGTCTGGCCATATAGCAAACTGAGCTCTGCTGCATCTGATAAACTGAGCACTGCGGCATGTGACAAACTGAGCTCTGCTGCATCTGACAAACTGAGCTCTACTGCATCTGACAAACTGAGCTCTGCAGCATCTGACAAACTGAGCTCTACTGCATCTGACAAACTGAGCTCTGCAGCATCTGACAAACTGAGCTCTGCAGCATCTGACAAACTGAGCTCTGCTGCATCTGACAAACTGAGCTCTGCTGCATCTGACAAACTGAGCTCTGCTGCATCTGATAAACTGAGCACTGCGGCATGTGACAAACTGAGCTCTGCTGCATCTGACAAACTGAGCTCTGCTGCATCTGACAAACTGAGCTCTGCTGCATCTGACAAACTGAGCTCTGCGCATGTGACAAACTGAGCTCTGCGGCATCTGACAAACTGAGCTCTGCTGCATCTGACAAACTGAGCTCTGCTGCATCTGACAAACTGAGCTCTGCTGCATCTGATAAAATGAGCTCAGCTGCATATCACAAACTGAGCTCAGCTGCATATCACAAATCTGCTGCAACTGACAAATTGAGCTCAGCTGCATCTGACAAACTCAGCTCTGTGTCATCTGACAAACTAAGCTCTGTGGCATCTGACAAACTGAGCTCTGCGACATCTGACAAACTCTGCTCCATGGCATTTGACAAACTCAGCTCTGCAGCATCTGAGAAATTCAGCTCTGCTGTACCTGATAATCTCAGCTCTGCTGTACCTGACAATCTCAGCTCTGCTGTACCTGACAATTTCAGCTCTGCTGCACCTGACAATTTCAGCTCTGCTGCACCTGACAATCTCAGCTCTGCAGCATCTGAGAAATTCAGCTCTGCTGCACCCGACAATTTCAGCTCTGCTGTACCTGACAATCTCAGCTCTGCTGCACCTGACAATCTCAGCTCTGCTGCACCTGATAATCTCAGCTCTGCTGTACCTGACAATCTCAGCTCTGCTGCACCTGACAATCTCAGCTCTGCTGCACCTGACAATCTCAGCTCTGCTGTACCTGACAATCTGAGCTCTGCTGCACCTGACAATCTCAGCTCTGCAGCATCTAAGAAATTCAGCTCTGCTGCACCCGACAATTTCAGCTCTGCTGCACCTGACAATCTGAGCTCTGCTGTACCTGACAATCTCAGCTCTGCTGCATCTGACAATCTCAGCTCTGCTGCATCTGACAATCTCAGCTCTGCTGTACCTGACAATCTCAGCTCTGCAGCATCTGAGAAATTCAGCTCTGCTGTACCTGACAATCTGAGCTCTGCTGCACCTGACAATTTCAGCTCTGCTGCGCCTGACAATTTCAGCTCTGCTGCACCTGACAATTTCAGCTCTGCTGCACCTGACAATTTCAGCTCTACTGCACCTGACAATCTCAGCTCTGCTGCACCTGACAATCTCAGCTCTGCTGCACCTGACAATCTCAGCTCTGCTGCACCCGACAATTTCAGCTCTACTGCACCTGACAATCTCAGCTCTGCTGCACCTGACAATCTCAGCTCTGCTGCACCTGACAATTTCAGCTCCGCTGCACCTGACAATCTCAGCTCCGCTGTACCTCACAATCTCAGCTCTGCTATACCTGACAATCTCAGCTTTGCTATACCTGACAATCTCAGCTCTGTTGCACCTGGCAATCTCAGCTCTGCTGCACCTGACAATCTCAGCTCTGCTGCACCTGACAATCTCAGCTCTGCTGCACCTGACAATCTCAGCTCTGCTGCACCTGACAATTTCAGCTCCGCTGCACCTGACAATCTCAGCTCTGCTGCACCTGACAATCTCAGCTCTGCTGCACCTGACAATCTCAGCTCTGCTGCACCTGACAATCTCAGCTCTGCTGCACCTGACAATCTCAGCTCCGCTGCACCTGACAATCTCAGCTTTGCTATACCTGACAATCTCAGCTCTGCTGCACCTGACAATCTCAGCTTTGCTATACCTGACAATCTCAGCTTTGCTATACCTGACAATCTCAGCTCTGCTGTACCTGACAATCTCAGCTCTGCTGAACCTGGCAATCTCAGCTCTGCTACACCTGACAATCTCAGCTCTGCTGCACCTGGCAATCTCAGCTCTGCTATACCTGACAATCTCAGCTCTGCTGCACCTGACAATCTCAGCTCTGCTGCACCTGACAAACTGAGCTCTGCGACATCTGACTAACTCTGCTCCATGGCATTTGACAAACTCAGCTCTGCAGCATCTGAGAAATTCAGCTCTGCTGTACCTGATAATCTCAGCTCTGCTGTACCTGACAATCTCAGCTCTGCTGCACCTGACAATCTCAGCTCTGCTATACCTGACAATCTCAGCTCTGCTATACCTGACAATCTCAGCTCTGCTGTACCTCACAATCTCAGCTCTGCTATACCTGACAATCTCATCTCTGCTGCACCTGACAATCTCAGCTCTGCTGCACCTGACAATCTCAGCTTTGCTGCACCTGACAATCTCAGCTCTGCTGCACCTGACAATCTCAGCTCTGCTGCACCTGGCAATCTCAGCTCTGCTGCACCTGACAATCTCAGCTTTGCTATACCTGACAATCTCAGCTCTGCTATACCTGACAATCTCAGCTCTGCTGCACCTGACAATCTCAGCTCTGCTGCACCTGACAATCTCAGCTCTGCTGCACCTGACAATCTCAGCTCTGCTTCACCTGACAATCTCAGCTCTGCTGTACCTGACAATCTCAGCTCTGCTGTACCTGACACTCTCAGCTCTGCTGCACCTGACAATCTCAGCTCTGCTGCACCTGACAATCTCAGCTCTGCTGTACCTGACAAACAGCTCTGCTGTACCTGACAATCTCAGCTCTGCTGCACCTGACAATCTCAGCTCTGCTGCACCTGACAATCTCAGCTCTGCTGCACCTGACAATCTCAGCTCTGCTGTACCTGACAATCTCAGCTCTGCTGCACCTGACAATCTCAGCTCTGCTGTACCTGACAATCTCAGCTCTGCTGCACCTGACAATCTCAGCTCTGTTGTACCTGACAATCTCAGCTCTGCTGCACCTGACAATCTCAGCTCTGCTGTACCTGACAATCTCAGCTCTGCTGCACCTGACAATCTCAGCTCTGCTATACCTGACAATCTCAGCTCTGCAGCATCTGTAGACGATTTGCATGTGAATGCCAGTACTCCTGCATGGCTGAGGCGCGGGCTCTGGGCTATGGCGTCCCGGTCATCAGAGGAGCGCAGCTGTCAATCACATGTATCCGGGGACACAGACATCAAAACCAACCTGTATATTAATCACTCTGCTCGGAATCTGCATAATAACACTGATAACAGTCAGGGAACGAGGGCAGAATAATGAGGAGCGGCGCCTGGTGCTATAATGAGCGGTATTATGCACCGCACACAGGTGTCCTACTGCAGGGAGACAAAGGAGAAGACAATCAGCCGCGCTCCAAATATAGATCTGATCTTTGTATAGTGTGTATATATTGTATATACTGTATATGCGCTGTACACACTTGGTCCCAGGTTATTCCGCCGCAGTGACTTTCATTGCTCAGTTGTGATCTACAGGAGAAATCGGCCACCAAGTGCTCAATCTCCTAACAGTGACACCGCAGGTGAAATGAGGTATTACACCCCGCCCATTACAGAAACGGGCGCCTCATGTCAGTGTCCCCTTTGGCTCCTACAGTGCAACAATATTGGTAATCATGGACAGATAATCCCTCGTGGCTACAACTGTGCCTCCGAATCAGAGGCAGATACATCTTGATTTTTTTTTTCATGCCATGGACAAAGGAACATCAAGATCTCTGGAGATGGACTTGCAACCTTGAGATTGTTCATATTTTTCAACAATTTTGGTCCTCCAGTCCTCAGACAGTTCTCTTCTCCTCTTTCTGTTCTCCATTCTTTGTGACGCACAATGCAAAGATTGAGTCAACTTCTCCCCTTTTTATCTGGTTTCAGGTGTGATTTCCATATTGCCCACACCTGTTACTTGTCACAGGTGACTTTTAGTGAACATCACATGCTTGAAACAAAGTAGTTTGCCAACAATTTTGTCCGGACCATTTATGGAGTTTTGTGTGAAATTATGTCTAATGTGCCTTTTTTTTTGTGTTTTTTTTTTTTGTGTTAATCCAATGCTCACAAAGGAAATAAACATGTGTAATTACAATAACTTCATTTTCTGGAAAAATTTCAAGGGTGTCAACACTTTTGGCCATGACTGCATACTGATGTATATGCCCCAATGTCTCCTGTGATGTATATGCCCCAGCAACTCCTGTGCTTATGTGTCCAGTGTCCCCTGTGATATATGTATGTATGTATGTATGTATGTATGTATGTATGTGTATGTATATGTATATATATATATATATATATATATATATATATATATATATATATATATATATATGTATGTATGTATATGTATATATATGTATGTATATGTATATATATGTATGTATGTATATGTATATATATGTATGTATATTGTGAGACTGTGACCGGGGTTATCTATGACGGCCGGTATGTCTCACCCAGGTTGTGCTCACTCCATGATAGAAAGTGAACCCACTATAGGGTTAATGCTGTTTCCCTACAGACTGAAGGAAGGGTTAAATAGAATCAGGAACAAGGGCAGGTGTGCCGGGTGTGGGGAAGTGAACAGAACTCCCTGAGTTTTCTGCTGGAGAGGCACCTGTATTGTGTTATGGACTTTTGTTTTGGACATTAAAACCGTGTGCTGTGAACCTTGATGCCTGGATCCCGTGTCTTCTGCTGCGCAGCCGACCGTGCTACCTCACATATGGTGGAGAATCGGCGGGCATCACAGCCGGTGAGGTGTAGCATCCATCCCTGGTGACCCAGCAGCGCATGTCCTGGATTCGAGCGGCTATACTACAGCCCAAACCAGGCGACGCCATGGAGGACATACTAAAGCATTTGGCTCAGGCTAATGCACAGCAACAACAGGCTAATGCACATCAACAACAGACCAATGCACACCTGCTCCAATCCTTGCAAGTGCAGGAAAAAAAATTCCAAGAACAGATGGATCAGGCCAATGCACGTCAGCAGCAATCCTTGCAAGTGCAGGACAAAAGGCACCAAGAACAGATGGAGCAGGCCAATGCACGTCAGCAGCAAGCCTTGCAATTGCAGGAAAAAAGGCACCAAGAACAGATGGTTCTCCTGGCCAAGTCGATCCGTGCCGGACCGGCAGCAACAACCCCGGGACCGGGTGATGACGGCAGCGTCCGGAAAGCGGTGAGACAAGCGTTGCAAAAGATGACCCCGGGGGACGATGTGGAAGCGTTCCTGGCGGTGTTTGAGCGGGTGGCCGAGCGGGAAAAGCTGCCGACCCCCCAGTGGGCTGAGGTATTGTCACCCTATCTGACGGGGGAACCCCAAAAAGCGTACCTGGACCTCTGTACCGAGGACGCCATTGACTATGTGACCATGAAAGCCGAAATACTGGCACGGTTGGGGGTGAATACCTATGTACGGGCTCAGCGGGTAAATCAGTGGTTCTATGAGGAAGCCAAACCCGTACGCTCCCAGGCCTATGACTTGTTGCATCTTGTAAAAAAATGGTTGCAGCCTGACACTCTGAGCCCGGCGCAGATGGTGGAAAGGGTAGTAGTGGATCGTTTTGTGCGCACTTTACCCGTCACCGTTCAACGGTGGGTAGGACAGGGTGACCCGAGTACCCTGGACCAGTTAGTGTCCCTGGTAGAGCGGCATGTGGCTACGCAGGACTTGATACGGGACACTGAGACTTTGCGTACCGCCCGTCGGTCCGGCCCCTCCAAGCCTAGGGCCAAGGACCCACCGCCGACAACGGTGCAGGAGTCCCCTACCGTCCCGCCTGAGGCCGCGGCCGCCAATCCTGAGGTCCGGAAGGTTCTGTACCCTAAACGACAACCCGTCAAGGGGGTTTCCGTCCCCCTTAGATGTTGGCGGTGCCAGCGGGTGGGACATATGGAAGCCCAGTGTCCACTCACCACGGAGCCCATGGATTGTGGGGTTACCCGGCGGGGTTCAATGTATGCTCAGGTGGTGTGTACCGCTGACCTGGTCTCCCCAGAGACGGAGCCCCACTTGTGCCAAATACAGGTGAATGGATGTCCGGTTACAGGATTGTTGGATTCCGGAAGCATAGTGACCCTTGTGCGATCCACCTTGAGGGCTAAAGTAAAGGCCACAGGACGTACCGTGGGGGTGGTTTGCATACATGGGGACCGCCGAGACTATCCCACGGGGATTGTCACCATCACAGCACCTTGCGGTCAGGTGCAACATGAGGTGGGACTTCTTAACACTCTTCCTTATGACGTGATCCTAGGAAGGGATCTGCCCTATTTTTGGACTTTATGGAAGGGACCCCCTAAGTCTCCTCAGATATTGGTCAGTCCGGGACCTGAGCCCTACAATCCTGAATCCGGGACACCTGCCGTAGGGGTCCCCATGATAGGGACAGAATGTGAACCCGATAGGTCGCCCCTAGAGGTATTGGCAGGAGAGGCTGAGACGGTCGAACCCATCCCGGAGTTGGAGGCGTCCCCGGATACGTTTGGGACTGCCCAACTCCAGGACCCTACATTAATACATGCCCGGAGTCAGGTGACAGTAATTGACGGGGTGGCACAGCTGCCCGGTGCCCAGGTAAGGTACCCCCATTTCGCTCTTAAGCAGGATTTACTCTACCGGGTAGATGAAATACGGGGCGTGGGGGTAGAGCAGTTGGTGGTGCCCCAGCCGCATCGTCGGCGGGTCCTCGACTTGGCTCATAAACACCTGATGAGTGGCCACCTGGGGGTCAAGAAAACGCAGGAGCGAATATTGCAAAGGTTCTATTGGCCCGGAGTCTTTGGGGAGGTAAAACGGTTCTGCGAAACCTGCCCGGAGTGTCAGCTTACCGCACCCCTGACCCATTTTCGCAGTCCGTTGGTACCGTTACCCATTATAGAAGTCCCTTTTGAACGGATAGGGATGGATCTGGTGGGGCCCCTCGTAAAGTCCGCTCGAGGGCACCAACACATCCTAGTGATCGTTGACTATGCCACCCGGTATCCCGAGGCGATACCTCTCAGACATACTGCAGCAAAGCTTATAGCTCGGGAGTTGTTTGCTGTGTTCTGCCGGGTGGGGTTGCCCAAGGAGATCCTTACGGATCAGGGGACCCCATTCATGTCTAAAGTGACCAAAGAGCTATGCCGGCTACTCCAGATCAAGCAGTTGCGTACGTCTGTGTACCATCCTCAAACGGACGGTTTAGTCGAGCGTTTCAATAAAACCCTGAAAACCATGCTCAAAAGGGTGATTTCAAAAGACGGGAAAGACTGGGATATGATGCTTCCCTATTTGATGTTTGCCATACGAGAGGTGCCACAGGCATCCACGGGGTTTTCGCCTTTTGAGTTGTTATACGGGCGACATCCCCGGGGATTGTTGGACCTGGCAAAGGAAACATGGGAGCAAGAGCCCACCCCCCATAAAAGTGTGATTGAACACATTTTGGGTATGCAGAACCGCATAAGCGCGGTCATGCCAATTGTGAAGGAGCATTTACAGGAGGCTCAGGCCGCGCAAAGCGGCCGCTACAATAGACAAGCCACCGTGCGGACCTTTAAACCCGGGGATCGGGTGTTGGTATTAATCCCCACGGCGGAGAGTAAATTCCTGGCTCAGTGGCAAGGCCCCTACGAGATAAAGGAAAGAGTCGGGGTGGTCAACTATAAGGTATTGCAGCCCGGTAGGCGGAAACCTGAACAAATATACCATGTCAACCTATTAAAACCCTGGCAGGAACGGGAAAGCCTGATGGCTGTTTTTTCCCCACCTCCCTCCTCTTCGGGTCGTTCACATCCGGCTCCAGCGACCTCCGGAGAGGACGAACCGGAAGTAAGGATTGGAGAAGCCCTCACCAAGACTCAGAGGCGAGAGGCCAGACGGTTGGTTCAGCAGAACCCCGATGTCTTCTCCGAGCTGCCCGGTAGGACCAGTCTGATACGACATGATATTGTCACTGAGCCCCACCTGAAGGTACGCCTGAAGTCATACCGGGTACCGGAGGCTCGACGACAAGCCATATCGGAGGAAGTAAAGACAATGTTACGCCTGGGGGTCATCGAAAAATCCCGGAGTGAATGGGCTAGTCCGATCGTCCTAATACCAAAACCCGATGGCTCCTTAAGGTTCTGCAATGACTTTAGGAGATTGAACGAAATATCCAAGTTCGATCTCTACCCCATGCCCAGAGTGGATGAGCTGATTGATAGGCTGGGACAGGCGCGGTATTTTACCACGCTCGACCTGACCAAGGGGTACTGGCAGGTGCCACTGACGGAGTCCGCCAAGGAGAAAACCGCTTTTGTTACGCCGGAGGGTCTCTTCCACTATATTGTCTTGCCTTTTGGGTTACATGGCGCTCCAGCCACGTTCCAGAGGTTGATGGACTTAGTGCTGGAACCCCACCAGGCGTATGCATCAGCGTACCTTGATGACATCATTATTTACAGCTCCGAGTGGCAGACCCACTTGGAACAGGTACAAGCGGTGGTGGACGCGCTTCGAACAGCCGGACTGACAGCCAATCCCAAGAAATGTGCATTGGGACTCACGGAAGCCCGCTACTTGGGCTACGTGATAGGCCAAGGAGTGATTAAGCCCCAAATTAACAAGGTTGAGGCGATCCAGAAGTGGCCTAGACCCCTGACCACGAAGCAGGTTAGGGCCTTCCTGGGTATCGTGGGGTACTACAGGAGGTTTGTAAAGGATTTTGCGGGACTATCAGCCCCCTTGACGGACCTTCTCAAAGGCAAGAAGTCCGTCATGGTGCGCTGGACTCCGCAGGCCGAGGACTCCTTCCGGGCCCTGAAGGAGGCCCTGTGCGGACAGCCCGTTCTGGTACACCCTGATTTCCGGAAGGAGTTCATTGTACAGACTGACGCCTCGGAGGTCGGCCTGGGGGCAGTACTGTCTCAGGTGGTTCAGGGGGAGGAACACCCCGTCACCTTCTTGAGTAGGAAGCTCACCCCTCCCGAGCGGAATTATAGCGTAGTGGAGAAGGAGTGCCTGGCGATCAAGTGGGCCTTGGAGTCCCTACGCTATTACCTGCTGGGACGGCAGTTTCGCTTGGTGACGGATCACTCTCCACTGGTCTGGATGAGGTCCGCCAAGGAACGGAATGCGGGTTACCCGGTGGTTCCTTTCTCTGCAGAACTTCCGGTTTACGGTTGAACACCGGGCCGGTAGGTTGCAGGGCAACGCCGATGCCTTGTCCCGCGGGCCGTGTTTGATGGCTGGAGTTCAACCCCGCGCGCTTGAACTGAGGGGGGGGGTATGTGAGACTGTGACCGGGGTTATCTATGACGGCCGGTATGTCTCACCCAGGTTGTGCTCACTCCATGATAGAAAGTGAACCCACTATAGGGTTAATGCTGTTTCCCTACAGACTGAAGGAAGGGTTAAATAGAATCAGGAACAAGGGCAGGTGTGCCGGGTGTGGGGAAGTGAACAGAACTCCCTGAGTTTTCTGCTGGAGAGGCACCTGTATTGTGTTATGGACTTTTGTTTTGGACATTAAAACCGTGTGCTGTGAACCTTGATGCCTGGATCCCGTGTCTTCTGCTGCGCAGCCGACCGTGCTACCTCACAATATGTATATATATGTATGTATATGTATATATATGTATGTATGTATATGTATATATATATATATATATATATAATGTGTGTGTGTGTGTATATATATATATATATATATATACAGTATATATTCCTCAATGTATCCTATATCATGTATATACAGCAGTTTCATCATTGCTTCCTATGTGATACTGTAGTCTTGGTGTCTCATATGTGGTGTATGTACAGCAGTCTCGGGGTCTCCTATGATGTATATACAGCAGTCTCGGTGTCTCCTCTGCGAGGTATACAGCAGAAGGTTGTCTCCTATGTGATGTATATCAGCAGTCTTGGTGTCTCCTTTGTAATGTATGCAGCAGTTTCGGTGTCTTCTTTCTGATGGATACACTACAGTTTCAGTGTCTCCTTTGTGATGTATTCCGAAGTCTCACTGTCTCCTATGTGAGACATACAGAAGTTTGTGTCTCCCATGGGATGTATTCAGTAGTCTCAGTGTCTCCTGTGTGATATGTACAGAAGTCTCAGAGTCTCCTATGTGATGTATTCAGCAGTCTAAGTGTCTCCTATGTGAGGTTAACACCAGTCTCGGTGTCTCCTGTGTGAAGTATACAGCAGTCTCAGTGTCTCCTATCTGATGTATACAGCAATCGCGGTATTTCCTATGTGATGTATACAGTAGACTCGGTGTCTCCTATGTGATGTATGCAGCAGTCTCGGTGTCTCCTATGTGAGGTAAACAGCAGTCTCGGTGTCTCCTATGTGAGGTATACAGCAGTCTTGGTGTCTCCTATGTGAGGTATACACCAGTCTCAGTGTCTCCTATGTGATGTATACAACAGTCGTGGTTTTCCTATGTGATGTATACAGCAGTCTTGGTGTCTCCTATGTGAGGTATATAGCCATCTCGGTGTCTCCTATGTGAGGTATACAGCAGTCTGTGTCTCCTATGTGAGGTATACAGCAGTCTCAGTGTCTCCTATGTGAGTTATACAGCAGTCTCAGTGTCTCCTATGTGATGTATACAACAGTCGTGGTTTTCCTATGTGATGTATACAGCAGTCTCGGTGTCTCCTATGTGAGGTATACAGCAGTCTCCGTGTCTCCTATGTGATGTATACAGCAGTCTCAGTGTCTCCTCTGTGAGGTATACAGCAGTCTCAGTGTCTCCTATGTGATGTATACAGCAATCGCGGTATTTCCTATGTGATGTATACAGCAGTCTCAGTGTCTCCTATGTGAGGTATACAGCAGCATCAGTGTCTCCTATCTGAAGTATACAGCAATCGCGGTATTTCCTATGTGATGTATACAGTAGTCTCGGTGTCTCCTGTGTGATGTATACAGCAATCTCGGTGTCTCCTATGTGAGGTATAGAGCAGTCTCGGTGTTTCCTATGTGATGTATACAGCAGTCTTGGTGTCTCCTATGTGAGGTATATAGCCATCTCGGTGTCTCCTATGTGAGGTATACAGCAGTCTCGGTGTCTCCTATGTGAGGTATACAGCAGTCTCGGTGTCTCCTATGTGATGTATACAGCAGTCTTGGTGTCTCCTATGTGAGGTATATAGCCATCTCGGTGTCTCCTATGTGAGGTATACAGCAGTCTCGGTGTCTCCTATGTGAGGTATACAGCAGTCTCGGTGTCTCCTATGTGAGGTATACAGCAGTCTCGGTGTCTCCTATGTGATGTATACAGCAGTCTTGGTGTCTCCTATGTGAGGTATATAGCCATCTCGGTGTCTCCTATGTGAGGTATACAGCAGTCTCGGTGTCTCCTATGTGAGGTATACAGCAGTCTCGGTGTCTCCTATGTGATGTATACAGCAATCTCGGTGTCTCCTATGTGAGGTATAGAGCAGTCTCGGTGTTTCCTATGTGATGTATACAGCAGTCTTGGTGTCTCCTATGTGAGGTATATAGCCATCTCGGTGTCTCCTATGTGAGGTATACAGCAGTCTCGGTGTCTCCTATGTGAGGTATACAGCAGTCTCGGTGTCTCCTATGTGATGTATACAGCAGTCTTGGTGTCTCCTATGTGAGGTATATAGCCATCTCGGTGTCTCCTATGTGAGGTATACAGCAGTCTCGGTGTCTCCTATGTGAGGTATACAGCAGTCTCGGTGTCTCCTATGTGAGGTATACAGCAGTCTCGGTGTCTCCTATGTGATGTATACAGCAGTCTTGGTGTCTCCTATGTGAGGTATATAGCCATCTCGGTGTCTCCTATGTGAGGTATACAGCAGTCTCGGTGTCTCCTATGTGAGGTATACAGCAGTCTCGGTGTCTCCTATGTGATGTATACAGCAGTCTCGGTGTCTCCTATGTGATGTATACAACAGTCTGTGTCTCCTATGTGAGGTATACAGCAGTCTCGGTGTCTCCTATGTGATGTATATACAGCAGTTTCAGTGTCTCCTATGTGATCTATATACTCCAGACCTGTCATTGCTTGAGTTCTATAAACGATACATGAGCAGTGAATTTCCCACAGTCAGGAGACCTGCAGTGTAATATACATCTTCCCTCAAATGATGGTAGAAATATCCAAATGGCCACAGGCAGAAAAAAGGTCTGGAAATTTCTATTTGATATTATAGCTGAAAGGTCGTCAGGTATCTAAAAAAGAATGTGCCTTGTGTAATATAGTTTCTATTATTGAATATTTAGGAGTCAAAGCTCCGCTTTCTGATACATTGCTCCAAATTTCCTGCATAGACATTCAGCAAAACTATAAAATTGTGTCTGCTTGCAGCCACCTCTAGGGGGAGCTCTAGGCTGCATACAGTCAATACATTGAACGCAATGATAAAATCGTATTCAGCTTGCTCATAAGCTCCCTCTAGTGGTGGCTGCAGGTAGACACAATTTTATAATTTTGCTCTATGTCCATGCAGAAAAATTTGGAGCAATGTATCAGAAAAATAGAATACCGGACATTATATATAGTATAAAAAATGTAGCACGGATTTTTGGCTCTAAAATTGACTTAGTGACGGACATAAAAATTGACAGGAAGTTATTGTGATGTTGACCATGAAATGAACCTTCCTGCGTCACTCGTTTTCCAGAACAGCCGGTCAATGGTGGTCACAAAGAATGTGGGAGAACGCGGCCTGAGGGACCCCACCACTTCAATAATACGACTGCCATCCGGTGCCGAGAAATCGATAGTAATTACTCTGATATTAATTAATCAGTCGCGGACGGACTTGTGACCGGAATGGCAGGAGACACCTCTGCCCCTGTTGGTGTGAAAGTGTTTATAGATCCGCCACACACTTCATTACAGATCAAGTGTCGCATGCAGAGTAAATATCAAACCGCAGCAGCGCGCCTTTAATCTGTGCACGCAGATGGAGTTGTATTTTTTGCAATGGCATCTACAGTTATATGATATTTGTATTGCACAAATCTCTCACTAGAAACTGATATACAATGTGCAAAGTGTAGTGTAACAATAATACCGCCATACAGTGACACACACTGGTCTCATACAGTCCTGCATTGGAACGCTGGAGACCATAGAGCACAATGAATACATACCGCTACATTCAGTGATCATCTGATTGGACGTTTTCTTCTCTGTCAAGCCCAGACCACCATGACCACTACTCCCCACACAGTGATGATGCCCCATTACTGCTCCCCACACAGTAATGATGCCCCATTACTGCTGCCCACACAGTGATGATGCCCCATTACTGCTCCCCACACAGTGATGATGCCCCATTACTGCTCCCCACACAGAGATGATGCCCCATTACTGCTTCCCACACAGTGAAGATGCCCCATTACTGCTCCTGATACAGTGATGATGCCCCATTACTGCTCCCGATACAGTGATGATGCCCCGTTACTGCTCCCCACACAGTGATGATGCCCCATTACTGCTTCTCACACCGTGATGATGCCCCATTACTGCTCCCCACACAGTGATGATGCCCCATTACTGCTCCCCACACAGTGATGATGCCCCATTACTGCTCCCCACACAGTGATGATGCCCCATTACTGCTCCCCACACAGTGATGATGCCCCATTACTGCTCCCCACACATTAATGATGCCCCATTACTGCTCCCTACACAATGATGAGGCCCCATTACTGCTCCCCATACAGTAATGATGCCCCATTACTGCTCCCGATACAGTGATGATGCCCCATTACTGCTCCCGATACAGTGATGATGCCCTATTACTGCTCCCGATACAGTGATGATGCCCCATTACTGCTCCCCACACAGTGATGATGCCCCATTACTGCTTCTCACACCGTGATGATGCCCCATTACTGCTCCCCACACAGTGATGATGCCCCATTACTGCTCCCCACACAGTGATGATGCCCCATTACTGCTCCCCACACAGTGATGATGCCCCATTACTGCTCCCCACACATTAATGATGCCCCATTACTGCTCCCTACACAATGATGAGGCCCCATTACTGCTCCCCATACAGTAATGATGCCCCATTACTGCTCCCGATACAGTGATGATGCCCCATTACTGCTCCCGATACAGTGATGATGCCCCATTACTGCTCCCGATACAGTGATGATGCCCCATTACTGCTCCCGATACAGTTATGATGCCTGATTACTGCTCCCGATACAGTGATGATGCCCCATTACTGCTCCCGATACAGTGATGATACCCCATTACTGCTCCCGATACAGTGATGATGCCCCATTACTGCTCCCCACACAGTGATAATGCCCCATTACTGCTCCCGATACAGTGATGATGCCCCATTACTGCTCCCCACACAGTGATGATGCCCCATTACTGCTCCCAACACAGTGATGATGCCCCATTACTGCTCCCAACACAGTGATGATGCCCCATTACTGCTCCCAACACAGTGATGATGCCCCATTACTGCTCCCCACACAGTGATGATGCCCCATTACTGCTCCTTACACAGTGATGATGCCTGACTACTGCTCCCCATACAGTGATGATGCCCCATTACTGTTCCTCACACAGTGATGATGCCCCATTACTGCTCCCAACACAGTGATGATGCCCCATTACTGCTCCTCACACAGTGATGATGCCCCATTACTGCTCCCACACAGTAATGATGCCCCATTACTGCTCCCCACACAGTGAAGATGCCCCATTACTGCTCCTCACACAGTGATGATGCCTGACTACTGCTCCCCATACAGTGATGATGCCCCATTACTGTTCCTCACACAGTGATGATGCCCCATTACTGCTCCTCACACAGTGATGATGCCCCATTACTGCTCCTCACACAGTGATGATGCCCCATTACTGCTCCTCACACAGTGATGATGCCCCATTACTGATCCCCACACAGTGATTATGCTCCATTACTGCTCCTCACACAATAATGATGCCCTATTACTGCTCCTCACACAATAATGATGGCCCATTCATGCTCATCACACAGTGATGATGCCCCATTACTGCTCCCCACACAGCGATGATGCCCCATTACTGCTCCTCTCTCCTCTAATTGTTTGCCCAAAATGGACGATCCATCCAGTAATCCTCTACCCCATCAGCCATGCTCATATCTACACCAACCATGATTATCTATTTATAGGGGACAATCCCCCAATATACTACGTGGATATAGGATGATGAGCATTGTATATTTATGTGCAGAGATGGTGAAATTCCCGCCGCAATGAGTTAATTCTCTTTAATAAAGTCTACAAATGTCGCTCAGTGAAGCGTAACGAGCATATTCTCCGCTCACCTTCCGTGTACAAAGTCAACACCCGCTCTCATTATGTGCTCACAGCTAATTGGCGCTGGAGTTAACAGCTCTGTATCAGCACATTTACCAGCAGCGTGATACAATGTCATGTTGTCATCTATGTAAGGGAGAGAGGGAGGGGGGGGATAGAGGGGGAGAGGGGGAGAGAGGGGGGAGAGGGGGGCTGCTGAAATGACCAGCCAGGGAGGCCTCTGCCTCTGTAGTCGTGGCAGCACTATGGTGCAGGCACATCCCTGGCTTCATCACTTCTTTAGAGTTAAAACAATGTGTGTCAGTGTCTTCGTTCTCCATTACACAAAAAGACTTCAGGCAGGAGTTGAATGCAATAAAAGAGAACATTTATTCAGCACAGTCCAATAATCCGAACAGCAGACAGCAAAGAAACAGGCAGTTGTAGACTCTTTCAGTGGAGCTGGGGACACCCTGACCAAACGCCACCTCGGGTGGGGATATGCCCTCCGTACTCTACTTCCTTCGGGCGCCCACTATTCAGCCAAGCATACACCGGACCCACACCGGCAGAATAGGCTCTGAGGTTGCGTCCACCTCCTTATCTCCGGTGTCCCGTGCTGTTTCGCTCACACTCTGCCCAAGTGCACACACTGCTGTCCCGGATCTCTCAGCTCGACAGACACTCCGGTAAAAACCACTCCGGTCAGCGGATCACGGCAATATTAGTGGAGCTGGGGACACTCTGACCAAACGTCACCTCGGGTGGGGATATGCCCTCCGTACTCTACTTCCTTCGGGCACCCACTATTCAGCCAAGCATACACCGGACCCACACCGGCAGAATAGGCTCTGAGGTTACGTCCACCTCCTCCTCTCTGGTGTCCCTTGATGTTCCGCTCACACTATCGCACTTGCCGCTGCAGATGCTCGCACTCCGCTGACCCGGATCTCTCTCCCCACACACATTCAGACCTAGCCTAGATATCCGGCCGACTCCTCCTCCCCGGTGGCAACAGCCGTCCCACCCGGCCACTAGGGGGTGCCCTAACACATCACATAAAAACATAAAATTCAACACTTTTAATAATCACAATGCCGGGTAACTATGTTAAACTAGTAGGGGGTAGGCCCACCCACTACATGCCTCCCCTCTTAAAAATCCGAGCCTCCCGGCAAGGCTCTAAACTTTAAACATATTAGCACATAAAAACCTTCTGGGTCGGTCCTCAACAGCGGCACCAGTTCAGCGGCGCTCCCGGTCTTTAGGGACACTTAATGGCGCAACAGCGCTCCCGGTCTCTGGATAGCGCCCGGAGGCTTCAATAGCGCTCCCGGTCTTTGCTGGAGGTGCCCGGAGGCTTCAATAGCGCTCCCGGTCTTTGCTGGAGGTGCCCGGAGGCTTCAATAGCGCTCCCGGTCTTTGCTGAAGGGCAACAGGCCCGTAAAACTTTTCAACAAAAGCAACTTTCTGCCGGTTTACAACAATTCCGGTCTTCACAGGTGCTGGAGCGAACAGCTTACTCTGGGGGCCAGGCTCTCTTCCATTCTTCCGCTTGAGCCTGGATATAGGCCCCCAGAGATTGTCCTGGCTGGCGGCGGATCCGCCTGAAAGACACCGGAGCGTAGCACGGCTCCCCCGGCACAGCTGCTGCAGCACCTCTTGGTGGTGATGGCGTCTCTGCCCGAGACGGTGGTGGTGCGGCGGGCGACGCGTCCAGCATGAAAACTGGTCTGTTGTTGACATTTTGCGTCACCGCCACCACGGTTGGAAGCCTCTCCGGATCGAGGGCTGGCTCTGCCTCTGTTTCCGGGGCAGCCGTCGGTACGCGCCGGGGTTGAGGAGGCGCGGCCGGTCTGGTACGGCTCTGTCGTCGCTCTTGCTGCTCCTCCCACGCAATCTCCTCCTGCCACTGCTCCGCTTCCCGGGTGGTGGGCATGCGGGAAACACACACCGCAAACAGACCGCGGCTACCTTTGTCCGGCAAGAAGCTGACTTTCTCGCCCGGCCACAGGGTATGGAGTCGCTTGGGGAGTCCTTCTACATCCAGGTGAACTCGGTTGTAGAAGTAGTCATCCCCGGTCTCTACTTCACGGATGAATCCATACCCCTCCTGCTGGTTGAATTTAACAACCACCCCGGTCACGAACTGCTGGGCCAGATCCTCTCCACCGGGACCGGACAGCATTTCCCGGACTATGGTCTCAGCCAGGAGCCGTTCCCGGACGGGATCAGGCTTCGGGGGCGGAACACTGGGACGCGCCTTCTCCGGCGGGGCGATGACTGGGTCCCAGAAGAAGCCCAGGTGGTCCTCCTCTAGACGCCCGGCTAACTCCTCGGCCGACTCCGGCACCGGGACAAATGGTGTGGCGGCGGCGTTAAGCTGCGGGGTGTCCCAAGGGAAAACAGCAACCCCCGGACGGCTTGGCATGGGCGGGGTAGCATAGGTCGCCTTCACTTCTGTAATGGTGCTCCCGGTTTGAGCGTCCCATGAGGTCTTCCAAGAGACCTTGTCCGGTCTTGTAGAGCCTCCCGGCCCAATGGGGAGATCCGCTATCGCGGCCTCGTTAGCAGGGGCGAACCGGGGTCGGCCTCGGCCAAGACTGATGAGGGCCATAGTCGTCGCCAACTCCGCAGGTTGCCCAAAGTTCTCCATCTCGGTTCTCAACGGAATCGCTGGTAATGGCGGTGGTGTCGACGCTGAGACTGGAGGAAGTGGAGGCGGGTCTTCGTTTCCCGCTCTTGAACAAACTCCACCCCCAGCCTTGCGCATCATCTCGACTCCTCCGCTGAGGTACTTCTTTTTCCTTTTCTTCGCCTGTAATGCCCTGGAGCTGGCGCCTCCCCTCTTTGGGCGGAGTACTCTGTCCTTTTTCTTCGGCGCCGGCCAGCCCCAGGCTCTTCTTTTGGCGCCAATTTTCCGCGCCTTCTCTTCCTCACAGATAACGGCCTCCTTGCCGCCATCTTGTACCCGGTCCAACGCTACGGGTACTAGGTTCTCTTCCCACCACGGGACTGGGAATCTTCTTTCATAGTCCGAATTCCGTGCTTCAGGCACTACTTGGTCTTCAGACTCCTGGTTCTCCGGCAAGGGACTCGGATCCTGCCGACTACGCCACATGAAATGACCAGCCAGGGAGGCCTCTGCCTCTGTAGTCGTGGCAGCACTATGGTGCAGGCACATCCCTGGCTTCATCACTTCTTTAGAGTTAAAACAATGTGTGTCAGTGTCTTCGTTCTCCATTACACAAAAAGACTTCAGGCAGGAGTTGAATGCAATAAAAGAGAACATTTATTCAGCACAGTCCAATAATCCGAACAGCAGACAGCAAAGAAACAGGCAGTTGTAGACTCTTTCAGTGGAGCTGGGGACACCCTGACCAAACGCCACCTCGGGTGGGGATATGCCCTCCGTACTCTACTTCCTTCGGGCGCCCACTATTCAGCCAAGCATACACCGGACCCACACCGGCAGAATAGGCTCTGAGGTTGCGTCCACCTCCTTATCTCCGGTGTCCCGTGCTGTTTCGCTCACACTCTGCCCAAGTGCACACACTGCTGTCCCGGATCTCTCAGCTCGACAGACACTCCGGTAAAAACCACTCCGGTCAGCGGATCACGGCAATATTAGTGGAGCTGGGGACACTCTGACCAAACGTCACCTCGGGTGGGGATATGCCCTCCGTACTCTACTTCCTTCGGGCACCCACTATTCAGCCAAGCATACACCGGACCCACACCGGCAGAATAGGCTCTGAGGTTACGTCCACCTCCTCCTCTCTGGTGTCCCTTGATGTTCCGCTCACACTATCGCACTTGCCGCTGCAGATGCTCGCACTCCGCTGACCCGGATCTCTCTCCCCACACACATTCAGACCTAGCCTAGATATCCGGCCGACTCCTCCTCCCCGGTGGCAACAGCCGTCCCACCCGGCCACTAGGGGGTGCCCTAACACATCACATAAAAACATAAAATTCAACACTTTTAATAATCACAATGCCGGGTAACTATGTTAAACTAGTAGGGGGTAGGCCCACCCACTACACTGCCACCAGGAACGAGAGCGAGGGCAAGAGGGTATAAATTTCACACAACTGATGTAACTACATTCCATTACTGATCCTGAGTTACCTCCTGTATTATACTCCAGAGCTGCACTCACTATTCTGCTGGTGCAGTCACTGTGTACATACATTACTGATCCTGAGTTACCTCCTGTATTATACTCCAGAGCTGCCCTCACTATTCTGCTGGTGCAGTCACTGTGTACATACATTACTGATCCTGAGTTACCTCCTGTATTACACTCCAGAGCTGCACCTCACTATTCTGCTGGTACAGTCACTGTGTACATACATTACATTACTGATCCTGAGTTACCTCCTGTATTATCCTTCAGAGCTGCACCTCACTATTCTGCAGGTGCAGTCACTGTGTACATACATTACATTACTGATCCTGAGTTACCTCCTGTATTATACTCCAGAGCTGCACTCACTATTCTGCTGGTGCAGTCACTGTGTACATACATTACATTACTGATCCTGAGTTACCTCCTGTATTATACTCCAGAGCTGCACTCACTATTCTGCTGCTGCAGTCACTGTGTACATACATTACATTATATTAAAGATTTGAGAGTTCAGCTCTGGAGTATAATGAAGACATCCATTACGCTTTATCAGGAATATCTATAGCTAGTAAGCAGCTTTCAGTTCATTCCATCCTATTCCATCTCTTAGTGGCATTGTGGCTCCCGGGCACAGACGAGAGACCTCGCAGCAGCGGCCGGAGACTGCGCAATTTGACCCCCGGAACCGGATTATTCTGAAGACAGAACCTGAATAACCGACAGGAACTGTACCGCACAGAATGGGCTCAGATACACTCAGATAATAAGATATCACAGACAGTATCACACAGGAGAGGATTAGATACACAGCTCAGCAGACAGTATCACACAGGATAGGATTAGATACACAGCTCAGCAGACAGTATCACACAGGATAGGATTAGATACACAGCTCAGCAGACAGTATCACACAGGAGAGGATTAGATACACAGCTCAGCAGACAGTATCACACAGGATAGGATTAGATACACAGCTCAGCAGACAGTATCACACAGGAGAGGATTAGATACAGCTCAGCAGACAGTATCACACAGGACAGGATTAGATACAGCTCAGCAGACAGTATCACACAGGACAGGATTAGATACATGGCTCAGCAGACAGTATCACACAGGAGAGGATTAGGTACACAGCTCAGCAGACAGTATCACACAGGATAGGATTAGATACACGGCTCAGCAGACAGTATCACACAGGAGAGGATTTAGATACACAGCTCAGCAGACAGTATCACACAGGATAGGATTAGATACACAGCTCAGCAGACAGTATCACACAGGAGAGGATTAGATACACAGCTCAGCAGACAGTATCACACAGGATAGGATTAGATACACGGCTCAGCAGACAGTATCACACAGGAGAGGATTAGATACAGCTCAGCAGGCAGTATCACACAGGAGAGGATTAGATACACAACTCAGCAGTCAGTATCACACAGGAGAGGATTACATGCTCAGCAGACAGTATCACACAGGAGAGGATTAGATACACAGCTCAGCAGACAGTATCACACAGAACAGGATTAGATACACAGATCAGCAGACAGTATCACACAGGAGAGGATTAGATACACAGCTCAACAGACAGTATCACACAGGAGAGGATTAGATACACAGATCAGCAGACAGTATCACACAGGAGAGGATTAGATACACGGCTCAGCAGACAGTATCACACAGGATAAGGTTAGATACACAGCTCAGCAGACAGTATCACACAGGAGAGGATTAGATACACAGCTCAGCAGACAGTATCACACAGGAGAGGATTAGATACACGGCTCAGCAGACAGTATCACACAGGATAAGGTTAGATACACGGCTCAGCAGACAGTATCACACAGGACAGGATTAGATACACAGCTCAGCAGACAGTATCACACAGGAGAGGATTAGGTACACGGCTCAGCAGACAGTATCACACAGGAGAGGATTAGATACACGGCTCAGCAGAGAGTATCACACAGGATAGGATTAGATACACAGCTCAGCAGACAGTATCACACAGGAGAGGATTAGATACACAGCTCAGCAGACAGTATCACACAGGAGAGGATTAGATACACAGCTCAGCAGATAGTATCACACAGGATAGGATTAGATACACAGCTCAGCAGACAGTATCACACAGGAGAGGATTAGATACACAGCTCAGGAGACAGTATCACACAGGATAGGATTAGATACACAGCTCAGCAGACAGTATCAGACAGGAGAGGATTAGATACACAGCTCAGCAGACAGTATCACACAGGAGAGGATTAGATACACAGCTCAGCAGACAGTATCACACAGGAGAGGATTAGATACACAGCTCAGCAGACAGTATCACACAGAAGAGGATTAGATACACAGCTCAGCAGACAGTATCACACAGGAGAGGATTGATACACAACTCAGAAGACAGTATCACACAGGATAGGATTAGATACACAGCTCAGTATACAGTATCACACAGGAGAGGATTAGATACACAGCTCAGCAGACAGTATCACACAGGATAGGATTAGATACACAGCTCAGCAGACAGTATCACACAGGAGAGGATTAGATACACAACTCAGAAGACAGTATCACACAGGATAGGATTAGATACACAGCTCAGCAGACAGTATCACACAGGAGAGGATTAGATGCAGCTCAGCAGACAGTATCACACAGGATAAGATTAGATACATGGCTCAGCAGACAGTATCACACAGGAGAGGATTAGGTACACAGCTCAGCAGACAGTATCACACAGGATAGGATTAGATACACAGCTCAGCAGACAGTATCACACAGGAGAGGATTAGATACACAGCTCAGCAGACAGTATCACACAGGATAGGATTAGATACACGGCTCAGCAGACAGTATCACACAGGAGAGGATTAGATACAGCTCAGCAGGCAGTATCACACAGGAGAGGATTAGATACACAACTCAGCAGACAGTATCACACAGGAGAGGATTACATGCTCAGCAGACAGTATCACACAGGAGAGGATTAGATACACAGCTCAGCAGACAGTATCACACAGAACAGGATTAGATACACAGATCAGCAGACAGTATCACACAGGAGAGGATTAGATACACAGCTCAACAGACAGTATCACACAGGAGAGGATTAGATACACAGATCAGCAGACAGTATCACACAGGAGAGGATTAGATACACGGCTCAGCAGACAGTATCACACAGGATAAGGTTAGATACACAGCTCAGCAGACAGTATCACACAGGAGAGGATTAGATACACAGCTCAGCAGACAGTATCACACAGGAGAGGATTAGATACACGGCTCAGTAGACAGTATCACACAGGATAAGGTTAGATACACGGCTCAGCAGACAGTATCACACAGGACAGGATTAGATACACAGCTCAGCAGACAGTATCACACAGGAGAGGATTAGGTACACGGCTCAGCAGACAGTATCACACAGGAGAGGATTAGATACACGGCTCAGCAGAGAGTATCACACAGGATAGGATTAGATACACAGCTCAGCAGACAGTATCACACAGGAGAGGATTAGATACACAGCTCAGCAGACAGTATCACACAGGAGAGGATTAGATACACAGCTCAGCAGATAATATCACACAGGATAGGATTAGATACACAGCTCAGCAGACAGTATCACACAGGAGAGGATTAGATACACAGCTCAGGAGACAGTATCACACAGGATAGGATTAGATACACAGCTCAGCAGACAGTATCAGACAGGAGAGGATTAGATACACAGCTCAGCAGACAGTATCACACAGGAGAGGATTAGATACACAGCTCAGCAGACAGTATCACACAGGAGAGGATTAGATACACAGCTCAGCAGACAGTATCACACAGAAGAGGATTAGATACACAGCTCAGCAGACAGTATCACACAGGAGAGGATTGATACACAACTCAGAAGACAGTATCACACAGGATAGGATTAGATACACAGCTCAGTATACAGTATCACACAGGAGAGGATTAGATACACAGCTCAGCAGACAGTATCACACAGGATAGGATTAGATACACAGCTCAGCAGACAGTATCACACAGGAGAGGATTAGATACACAACTCAGAAGACAGTATCACACAGGATAGGATTAGATACACAGCTCAGCAGACAGTGTCACACAGGAGAGGATTAGATACACAGCTCAGCAGACAGTGTCACACAGGAGAGGATTAGATACACAGATCAGTATACAGTATCACACAGGAGAGGATTAGATACACAGCTCAGCAGACAGTATCACACAGGAGAGGATTAGATACACAACTCAGAAGACAGTATCACACAGGATAGGATTAGATACACAGCTCAGCAGACAGTGTCACACAGGAGAGGATTAGATACACAGCTCAGCAGACAGTATCACACAGGAGAGGATTAGATACACAACTCAGAAGACAGTATCACACAGGATAGGATTAGATACACAGCTCAGCAGACAGTATCACACAGGAGAGGATTAGATACACAGCTCAGCAGATAGTATCACACAGGATAGGATTAGATACACAGCTCAGCAGACAGTATCACACAGGATAGGATTAGATACACGGCTCAGGACATTATTATGTATGTATCATGGGATGATCTTTCTTCCGCAGAGCATTACCGGTTGTAGACCCCGTTGCTGCCCATGAAGGCGGTGGAGCATTTTCGCGCTCACAGGACTTATCATTTCCATTTTGCTAACGAGGGTGAACAGAAGCTTACGGTGGAGGCCGGCCTGTACCAGAGATTCCACTAATCTCCTTACAGTAATCGCAGGATTACACCCGATCATCCATGTAGCCCTTTCTGCGCCGACTTTTTGTCCTACTTGTTTCACTGCTAGAGAGGACGTTCATCCGGAGGTCTCACCGAGACCCCCGACACCAGCACTACACAGCCGCCCCCCGAAAACCGACCCAACCGTCTACAGAATTATACTGCAACAACAAGCATCAACATAAGACGGCATAGAAATGTCAATGATGTACATAAGAGCAGTATATAGTAGTTATATTCTTGTACATAGGGGGCAGTATTATAGTAGTTATATTCTTGTACATAGGGGGCAGTATTATAGTAGTTATATTCTTGTACATAGGGGGCAGTATTATAGTAGTTATATTCTTGTACATAGGAGCAGTATTATAGCAGTTATATTCTTGTACATAGGGTGCAGTATTATAGTAGTTATATTCTTGTACATAGGGGGCAGTATTATAGTAGTTATATTCTTGTATATAGGAGCAGTATTATAGTAGTTATATGCTTGTACATAGGGGCAGTATTATAGTAGTTATATTCTTGTACATAGGGGGCAGTATTATAGTAGTTATATTCTTGTATATAGGAGCAGTATTATAGTAGTTATATGCTTGTACATAGGGGCAGTATTATAGTAGTTATATTCTTGTACATAGGGGGCAGTATTATAGTAGTTATATTCTTGTATATAGGAGCAGTATTATAGTAGTTATATGCTTGTACATAGGAGCAGTATTATAGTAGTTATATTCTTGTACATAGGGGGCAGTATTATAGTAGTTATATTCTTGTACATAGGGACAGTATTATAGTAGTTATATTCTTGTATATAGGAGCAGTATTATAGTAGTTATATGCTTGTACATAGGGGCAGTATTATAGTAGTTATATTCTTGTACATAGGAGCAGTATTATAGTAGTTATATTCTTGCACATAGGAGCAGTATTATTGTAGTTATATTCTTGTATATAGGAGCAGTATTATAGTAGTTATATTCTTGTACATAGGGGCAGTATTATAGTAGTTATATTCTTGTACATAGGAGCAGTATTATAGTAGTTATATTCTTGCACATAGGAGCAGTATTATTGTAGTTATATTCTTGTATATAGGAGCAGTATTATAGTAGTTATATTCTTGTACATAGGGGGCAGTATTATAGTAGTTATATTCTTGTACATAGGGGGCAGTATTATAGTAGTTATATTCTTGTATATAGGAGCAGTATTATAGTAGTTATATGCTTGTACATAGGGGCAGTATTATAGTAGTTATATTCTTGTACATAGGGGGCAGTATTATAGTAGTTATATTCTTGTATATAGGAGCAGTATTATAGTAGTTATATGCTTGTACATAGGAGCAGTATTATAGTAGTTATATTCTTGTACATAGGGGGCAGTATTATAGTAGTTATATTCTTGTACATAGGGACAGTATTATAGTAGTTATATTCTTGTATATAGGAGCAGTATTATAGTAGTTATATGCTTGTACATAGGGGCAGTATTATAGTAGTTATATTCTTGTACATAGGAGCAGTATTATAGTAGTTATATTCTTGCACATAGGAGCAGTATTATTGTAGTTATATTCTTGTATATAGGAGCAGTATTATAGTAGTTATATTCTTGTACATAGGGGCAGTATTATAGTAGTTATATTCTTGTACATAGGGGCAGTATTATAGTAGTTATATTCTTGTACATAGGGGCAGTATTATAGTAGTTATATTATTGTACATAGGGGCAGTATTATAGTAGTTATATTCTTGCACATAGGGGCAGTATTATAGTAGTTATATTCTTGTACATAGGGGGCAGTATTATAGTAGTTATATTCTTGTACATATGACAAGTATTATAGTAGTTATATTCTTGTACATAGGGGGCAGTATTATAGTAGTTATATTCTTGTGCATAGGGGCAGTATTATAGTAGTTATATTCTTGTACATAGGGGCAGTATTATAGTAGTTATATTCTTGTACATAGGAGCAGTATTATAGTAGTTATATTCTTGTACATAGGGAGCAGTATTATAGTAGTTATATTCTTGTACATAGGGAGCAGTATTATAGTAGTTATATTCTTGTATATAGGAGCAGTATTATAGTAGTTATATGCTTGTACATAGGGGCAGTATTATAGTAGTTATATTCTTGTACATAGGAGCAGTATTATAGTAGTTATATTCTTGCACATAGGAGCAGTATTATTGTAGTTATATTCTTGTATATAGGAGCAGTATTATAGTAGTTATATTCTTGTACATAGGGGCAGTATTATAGTAGTTATATTCTTGTACATAGGGGCAGTATTATAGTAGTTATATTCTTGTACATAGGGGCAGTATTATAGTAGTTATATTATTGTACATAGGGGCAGTATTATAGTAGTTATATTCTTGCACATAGGGGCAGTATTATAGTAGTTATATTCTTGTACATAGGGGGCAGTATTATAGTAGTTATATTCTTGTGCATAGGGGCAGTATTATAGTAGTTATATTCTTGTACATAGGGGCAGTATTATAGTAGTTATATTCTTGTACATAGGAGCAGTATTATAATAGTTATATTCTTGTACATAGGGGGCAGTATTATAGTAGTTATGTTCTTGTACATAGGGGCAGTATTATAGTAGTTATATTCTTGTACATAGAGGCAGTATTATAGTAGCTATATTCTTGTACATAGAGGCAGTATTATAGTAGCTATATTCTTGTACATAGGGGGCAGTATTATAGTAGTTATATTCTTGTATATAGGGGGCAGTATTATAGTATTTATATTCTTGTACATAGGGGCAGTATTATAGTAGATATATTCTTGTATATAGGGGGCAGTATTATAGTAGTTATATTCTTGTATATAGGGGGCAGTATTATAGTAGTTATATTCTTGTACATAGGGGGCAGTATTATAGTAGTTATATTCTTGTATATAGGGGGCAGTATTATAGCAGTTATATTCTTATACATAGGGGCAGTATTATAGTAGATATATTCTTGTATATAGGGGGCAGTATTATAGCAGTTATATTCTTATACATAGGGGCAGTATTATAGTAGATATATTCTTGTATATAGGGGGCAGTATTATAGCAGTTATATTCTTATACATAGGGGGCAGTATTATAGTAGTTATATTCTTGTACATAGGGGGCAGTATTATAGTAGTTATATTCTTGTATATAGGGGCAGTGTTATAGTAGTTATATTCTTGTACATGGGGGGCAGTATTATAGTAGTTATATTCTTGTATGTAGGGGCAGTATTATAGTAGTTATATTCTTGTATATAGGAGCAGTATTATAGTAGTTATATTCTTGTACATAGGGGCAGTATTATAGTAGTTATATTCTTGTATATAGGGGGCAGTATTATAGTAGTTATATTCTTGTACATAGGGGCAGTATTATAGTAGTTATATTCTTGTACATAGGGGGCAGTATTATAGTAGTTATATTCTTGTACATAGGGGCAGTATTATAGTAGTTATATTCTTGTACATAGGGGCAGTATTATAGTAGTTATATTCTTGTACATAGGGGGCAGTATTATAGTAGTTATATTCTTGTATATAGGAGCAGTATTATAGTAGTTATATGCTTGTACATAGGGGCAGTATTATAGTAGTTATACTCTTGTATATAGGGGCAGTATTATAGTAGTTATATTCTTGTACATAGGGGGCAGTATTATAGTAGTTATATTCTTGTACATAGGAACAGTATTATAGTAGTTATATTCTTGTACATAGGGAGCAGTATTATAGTAGTTATATTCTTGTACATAGGGGGCAGTATTATAGTAGTGATATTCTTGTACATAGGAGCAGTATTATAGTAGTTATATTCTTGTATATAGGGGGCAGTATTATAGTAGTTATATTCTTGTACATAGGGGGCAGTATTATAGTAGTTATATACTTGTATATAGGGGGCAGTATTATAGCAGTTATATTCTTATACATAGGGGCAGTATTATAGTAGATATATTCTTGTATATAGGGGGCAGTATTATAGCAGTTATATTCTTATACATAGGGGCAGTATTATAGTAGATATATTCTTGTATATAGGGGGCAGTATTATAGCAGTTATATTCTTATACATAGGGGGCAGTATTATAGTAGTTATATTCTTGTACATAGGGGGCAGTATTATAGTAGTTATATTCTTGTATATAGGGGCAGTATTATAGTAGTTATATTCTTGTACATGGGGGGCAGTGTTATAGTAGTTATATTCTTGTATATAGGGGCAGTATTATAGTAGTTATATTCTTGTATATAGGAGCAGTATTATAGTAGTTATATTCTTGTACATAGGGGCAGTATTATAGTAGTTATATTCTTCTATATAGGGGGCAGTATTATAGTTGTTATATTCTTGTACATAGGGGCAGTATTATAGTAGTTATATTCTTGTACATAGGGGGCAGTATTATAGTAGTTATATTCTTGTACATAGGGGCAGTATTATAGTAGTTATATTCTTGTACATAGGGGCAGTATTATAGTAGTTATATTCTTGTACATAGGAGGCAGTATTATAGTAGTTATATTCTTGTACATAGGAGGCAGTATTATAGTAGTTATATTCTTATACATAGTAGGCAGTATTATAGTAGTTATATTCTTGTACATGGGGGCAGTATTATAGTAGTTATATTCTTGTACATAGGAGGCAGTATTATAGTAGTTATATTCTTGTACATAGTAGGCAGTATTATAGTAGTTATATTCTTGTACATAGGGGCAGTATTATAGTAGTTATATTCTTGCACATAGGAGGCAGTATTATAGTAGTTATATTCTTGTACATAGGGGGCAGTATTATAGTAGTTATATTCTTGTATATAGGGGCAGTATTATAGTAGTTATATTCTTGTACATGGGGGGCAGTATTATAGTAGTTATATTCTTGTATATAGGGGCAGTATTATAGTAGTTATATTCTTGTATATAGGAGCAGTATTATAGTAGTTATATTCTTGTACATAGGGGCAGTATTATAGTAGTTATATTCTTGTACATAGGGGGCAGTATTATAGTAGTTATATTCTTGTATATACGAGCAGTATTATAGTAGTTATATGCTTGTACATAGGGGCAGTATTATAGTAGTTATATTCTTGCACATAGGAGGCAGTATTATAGTAGTTATATTCTTGTACATAGGGGGCAGTATTATAGTAGTTATATTCTTGTATATAGGAGCAGTATTATAGTAGTTATATTCTTGTATATAGGGGGCAGTATTATAGTAGTTATATTCTTGTACATAGGGGCAGTATTATAGTAGTTATATTCTTGTACATAGGGGCAGTATTATAGTAGTTATATTCTTGTACATAGGGGCAGTATTATAGTAGTTATATTCTTGTACATAGGGGCAGTATTACAGTAGTTATATTCTTGTATATAGGGGGCAGTATTATAGTAGTTATATTCTTGTACATAGGGGGCAGTATTATAGTAGTTATATTCTTGTACATAGGGGGCAGTATTATAGTAGTTATATTCTTGTACATAGGGGCAGTATTATAGTAGTTATATTCTCGTACATAGGGGGCAGTATTATAGTAGTTATATTCTTGTATATAGGGGCAGTATTATAGTAGTTATATTCTTGTATATAGGGGCAGTATTATAGTAGTTATATTCTTGTACATAGGGGAAGTATTATAGTAGTTATATTCTTGTACATAGGGGCAGTATTATAGTAGTTATATTCTTGTACATAGTGGCAGTATTATAGTAGTTATATTCTTGCACATAGGAGGCAGTATTATAGTAGTTATATTCTTGTACATAGGGGGCAGTATTATAGTAGTTATATTCTTGTATATAGGAGCAGTATTATAGTAGTTATATTCTTGTATATAGGGGGCAGTATTATAGTAGTTATATTCTTGTACATAGGGGCAGTATTATAGTAGTTATATTCTTGTACATAGGGGCAGTATTATAGTAGTTATATTCTTGTACATAGGGGCAGTATTATAGTAGTTATATTCTTGTACATAGGGGCAGTATTACAGTAGTTATATTCTTGTATATAGGGGGCAGTATTATAGTAGTTATATTCTTGTACATAGGGGGCAGTATTATAGTAGTTATATTCTTGTACATAGGGGGCAGTATTATAGTAGTTATATTCTTGTACATAGGGGCAGTATTATAGTAGTTATATTCTTGTACATAGGGGGCAGTATTATAGTAGTTATATTCTTGTATATAGGGGCAGTATTATAGTAGTTATATTCTTGTACATAGGGGGCAGTATTATAGTAGTTATATTCTTGTACATAGGAACAGTATTATAGTAGTTATATTCTTGTACATAGGGAGCAGTATTATAGTAGTTATATTCTTGTACATAGGGGGCAGTATTATAGTAGTGATATTCTTGTACATAGGAGCAGTATTATAGTAGTTATATTCTTGTATATAGGGGGCAGTATTATAGTAGTTATATTCTTGTACATAGGGGGCAGTATTATAGTAGTTATATACTTGTATATAGGGGGCAGTATTATAGCAGTTATATTCTTATACATAGGGGCAGTATTATAGTAGATATATTCTTGTATATAGGGGGCAGTATTATAGCAGTTATATTCTTATACATAGGGGCAGTATTATAGTAGATATATTCTTGTATATAGGGGGCAGTATTATAGCAGTTATATTCTTATACATAGGGGCAGTATTATAGTAGATATATTCTTGTACATAGGGGGCAGTATTATAGTAGTTATATTCTTGTACATAGGGGCAGTATTATAGTAGTTTATTCATGGACCCTTTTGTACGATCATCGGCTCTCTGCAGGCGGCCGCTCATCATTTAGTTGGGGGCTTCTCCTCTTGATGTCTCCCCCCTCCGGTGCGGTCTCGGGCTGACATCTTCAGTTAGATGACATCAGTATTAATAATAGGAGATTGAAACCGGCATTAATGTTAATTAAATTGTACAGTATAATGGCTGACGCCGGCGCTCGCACAACCACTTAATAATGGGAGTTTGACTGTTTTAATGGCTTCTGTTTAACCCTTGCCCTTCCCCCTGGGGTTTTTAGTCTTCAGACAGAACTCTGTGGCACTAATACCATAGTGTAATATGTAATCCTCGTGCTTCCATAACACACAATCCAATGGATTAATATTCTGCATTATATCCAGTAATGAGTCAGGGAAAGTCGACAGGAGTAATGAAGATAGGTCCCTGTACACACACGGCACCATTTCCCCCCACATTAACGCAGATGAGTGACTAGGCTTTACAATGCAAATGTCATACATTATCACTTACACCTGATGGGGCTGGTGTACTGACTTTAAGATGGCTGTAAATTTCCCAAATTAAAATGAGCCTAATATTAGGCAGGAAAGAAAAGATTTTGAAGCCATTCTGAAATGCATTTTCATGAGACGCAAATCGAAATTGTGTGTAACTTTTAGGCATTTGATGAAATCGTCAAATTCAATCGATTTTGGACAAGTCGCCAAAAACGTCCACCACCATTTTACCGAAGATGGCATCGGCCAGAAAAGGCTCAAATGACCTAAATCGCTGCCATGATTCCTTACAGCTACAGTTCACATGGCACAGAGCCGAGAATCAGGATGTTTTTTAGACTGTATAAAAGCTGAGGCAGGGAATGCAGCACCCTATTGGTGAATCTGGATAGTGAGAGGACGTCAGAGCTCAGCTATAGACATATGAGGAGATAGCCATAAAATTAAAATAACAAGTTACCCCCTTACCAAATTCATAGACTGTATAAAAGCCAAGGCAGGGAATGCAGCAGCTTAGTAGTGAATCTGGATAGTGAGAGGATGTCAGAGCTCAGCTATAAAGATAGGGGGAGATAGCCATAAATGAAAAATAACAAGTTACCCCCTTACCAAATTCATAGACTGTATAAAAGCCGAGGCAGGGAATGCAGCAGCTTAGTAGTGAATCTGGATAGTGAGAGGATGTCAGAGCTCAGCTATAAAGATAGGGGGAGATAGCCATAAACGAAAAATAACAAGTTACCCCTTTATCAAATTCATAGACTGTATACAAGCAGAGGCAGGGAATGCAGCAGCTTAGCAGTGAATCTGGATAGTGAGATGACGTCAGAGCTCAGCTATAGAGATAGGTGGAGATATACATGAAAGAAAATGAACAAGTTACCCCCTTACCAAATTCATAGACTGTATTAAAGGCGAGACAGGGAATACAGCAGCTTAGTAGTGAATCTGGATAGTGAGAGGACGTCAGAGCTCAGCTATAGAGATAAGCGAAGATACCAAATTCATACATTGTATAAAAACCGAAGCAGGGAATGTAGCAGGTTAGCAGTGCATCTGGATAGTGAGAGGACGTCAGAGCTCAGCTACAAAGATAGGGGGAGATAGCCATAAATAACAATTTACCCCCTTACCAAATTCATAGACTGTATAAAAGCCGAGGCAGGGAATGCAGCAGCTTAGTGGTGAATCTGGATAGTGAGAGGACGTCACAGCTCACCTATAGAGATTGGAAGAGATAGCCATAAAAGAAAAACAACAAGTTACCCCCTTACCAAATTCATAGACTGTATAAAAGCCGAGGCAGGGAATGCAGCAGCTTAGTAGTGAATCTGGATAGTGAGAGGATGTCAGAGCTCAGCTATAGAGATAGGGGGAGATAGCCATAAACGAAAAATAACAAATTACCCCTTTATCAAATTAATAGACTGTATAAAAGCCGAGGCAGGGAATGCAGCAACTTCATAGTGAATCTGGATAGTGAGAAGACGTCAGAGCTCAGCTATAGAGATAAGCAGAGATACCAAATTCATAGACTGTATACAAGCCGAGGCAGGGAATGCAGCAGCTTATTGGTGAACCTGAATAGTGAGAGGACATCAGAGCTCAGCTATAGAGATAAGGGGAGATAGCCAAAAAGAAAAATAACAAGTCACCCCCTTATCAATTTTATAGACTGTATAAAAGCCAAGGCAAGGAAAATAGCAGCTTAGTAGTGAATCTGGATAGTGAGAGGACGTCAGAGCTCAGCTATAAAGATAGGGGGAGTTAGCCATAAGCTAAAAATAACAATTTACCCACTTATCAAATTCATAGACTGTATAAAAGCCGACGCAGGGAATGCAGCCGCTTAGTAGTGAATCTGGATAGTGAGAGGACGTCAGAGCTCAGCTACAAAGATAGGGGGAGATAGCCATAAATAACAATTTACCCACTTATCAAATTTATAGACTGTATAAAAGCCAAGTCAAGGAATACAGCAGCTTAGTAGTGAATCTGGACAGTGAGAGGACGTCAGAGCTCAGCTAAAGAGATAGGGGGAGATAGCCATAAAAGAAAAATAACAAGTTACCCCCTTATCAAATTCATAGACTGTATAAAAGCCGAGGCAGGGAATGCAGCAGCTTAGTGGTGAATCTGGAGAAGATGTCAGAGCTCAGCTATAGGGATAGGGGGAGTCCCAGCAATTGGAACCCCCACGTCCAGGATCCCATAATTAGCATTTTTTGAGAATAATCCTTCAAATTTTTTCATTTTATGTGGTTAGATTTGTCATGGAAGGATATTTAGGTTACGTTCCTGGTAGGTGAAATCTGGGAACCTGCTCTCGTTTCATACCTCAGTCATTGCGTTCCTTTTACTACCTGCAGTACCGTCTCTTACCACTGACAGCAGCAAATCCTTTCAATAGAAACCGAGGCTGCGGCGCCCCCGGCGGTGGGGAGGAATTAGGCACAAACCAACTTTTTGGAACTTAATAGATCGGAATGAAAAGTCAGAATTGGAGTTTTTCATGAACCCCAAAATTGGAGTATAAAAGGATGATGAAGTTGTAAATACACCGGCATGGTAAGCGCTGCACCGCTGCCGGAAGGAGTTAACTAGTGCAGGGCTGTCGGTGGCGTCTATTTATCCCATAAACAAGCATCAAACATCTCTCCGGCCTTTGTGATATTCAGCAGAAACATACCGGGAACATGTAGAGCTCCGTCTATAATAAATGGCTCCTCGGCTTCGGCGTGACACCCTGATTCATTGGGGCTTTAATTGGAGGGAAACAATGGCCACGCTGCAGAGTCTTCATTTCTGAGTTTGCATTTTTTGCATTAATGCTTTTCAGTAAATGAAGCTACAAACTGTATGTACCATACGCATCGCAGGACTTTTTAATTAAACGAACCAGCTGCCGCGTATTAATCCAGAAGGAAATAAAAGCAAAAAAAATACAATGTCGCCGATAGAAATAAAAACACGATGAGATCGAAAACTTTGTCGTTTTAAAGGGCACGGTTTAGATTTTTATATACATGATGAAGAATCGGTGTAGTGTATGTATCAGCAGCGGCTGGTGTGCGGCTGGGGTCCAGCCCATCATTAATGCGTGTACGGCTCAGGTCCAGCCCGTCATTGGTGCGTGTGCGGCTCAGGTCCAGCCCGTCATTGGTGCGTGTGCGGCTCAGGTCCAGCCCGTCATTGGTGCATATGCGGCTCAGGTGCAGCCCGTCATTGATGCATATGCGGCTCGGGCCCAGCCTGTCATTGGTGCGTGTGCGGCTCAGGCCCAGCCCGTCATTGGTGCGTGTGCGGCTCAGGCCCAGCCCGTCATTGGTGCGTGTGCGGCTCAGGTCCAGCCCGTCATTGGTGCGTGTGCGGCTCAGGTCCAGCCCGTCATTGGTGCGTGTGCGGCTCGGGTCCAGCCCATCATTGGTGCGTGAGAGAGTAGCAAGAAAAACCTGTGTGGTGTGTGTGCTGCATGTATCCAGGGTGTAAGCGGTGTGTGTGCTGCATGTATCCAGGGTGTAAGTGGTGTGTGTGCTGCATGTATCCAGGGTGTAAGTGGTGTGTGTGCTGCATGTAACCAGGGTGTAAGTGGTGTGTGTGCAGTATGTATCCAGGCTGTAACTTGGTGTGTGTGCTGCATGTATCCAGGGTGTAAGTGGTGTGTGTGCTGCATGTATCCAGGGTGTAAGTGGTGTGTGTGCGGCATGTATCCAGGGTGTAAGCGGTGTGTGTGCTGTGTATGTATCCAGGGTGTAAGCGGTGTGTGTGCTGCATGTATCCAGGGTGTAAGTGGTGTATGTGCTGCATGTATCCAGGGTGTAAGTGGTGTGTGTGCTGCATGTATCCAGGGTGTAAGCGGTGTGTGTGCGGCATGTATCCAGGGTGTATGTGGTGTGTGTGCTGCATGTATCCAGGGCATAAGTGGTGTGTGTGCGGCATGTATCCAGGGTGTATGTGGTGTGTGTGCTGCATGTATCCAGGTCATAAGTGGTGTGTGTGCGGCATGTATTCAGGGTGTAAGTGGTGTGTGTGCTGCATGTATCCAGGGTGTAAGTGGTGTGTGTACGGCATGTATCCAGGGTGTAAGTGGTGTGTGTGCTGCATGTACCCAGGGTGTAAGTGGTGTGTGTGCTGCATGTACCCAGGGTGTAAGTGGTGTGTGTGCTGCATGTATCCAGGGTGTAAGTGGTGTGTGTGCTGCATGTATCCAGGGTGTAAGTGGTGTGTGTGCTGCATGTACCCAGGGTGTAAGTGGTGTGTGTGCGGCATGTATCCAGGGTGTAAGTGGTGTGTGTGCTGCATGTACCCAGGGTGTAAGTGGTGTGTGTGCGGCATGTATCCAGGGTGTAATTAGTGTGTGTGCTGCATGTATCCAGGGTGTAAGTGGTGTGTGTGCGGCATGTACCCAGGGTGTAAGTGGTGTGTGTGCTGCATGTATCCAGGGTGTAAGTGGTGTGTGTGCGGCATGTACCCAGGGTGTAAGTGGTGTGTGTGCTGCATGTATCCAGGGTGTAACTGGTGTGTGTGTGCGGCATGTACCCAGGGTGTAAGTGGTGTACAGTTAGGTCCAGAAATCTTTGGACAGTGACACAATTTTGGCGAGTTGGGCTCTGCATGCCACCACATTGGATTTGAAATGAAACCTCTACAACAGAATTCAAGTGCAGATTGTAACGTTTAATTTGAAGGTTTGAACAAAAATATCTGATAGAAATTGTAGGAATTGTCACATTTCTTTACAAACACTCCACATTTTAGGAGGTCAAAAGTAATTGGACAAATAAACCAAACCCAAACAAAATATTTTTATTTTCAATATTTTGTTGCGAATCCTTTGGAGGCAATCACTGCCTTAAGTCTGGAACCCATGGACATCACCAAACGCTGGGTTTCCTCCTTCTTAATGCTTTGCCAGGCCTTTACAGCCGCAGCCTTCAGGTCTTGCTTGTTTGTGGGTCTTTCCGTCTTAAGTCTGGATTTGAGCAAGTGAAATGCATGCTCAATTGGGTTAAGATCTGGTGATTGACTTGGCCATTGCAGAATGTTCCACTTTTTTGCACTCATGAACTCCTGGGTAGCTTTGGCTGTATGCTTGGGGTCATTGTCCATCTGTACTATGAAGCGCCGTCCGATCAACTTTGCGGCATTTGGCTGAATCTGGGCTGAAAGTATATCCCGGTACACTTCAGAATTCATCCGGCTACTCTTGTCTGCTGTTATGTCATCAACAAAACACAAGTGACCCAGTGCCATTGAAAGCCATGCATGCCCATGCCATCACGTTGCCTCCACCATGTTTTACAGAGGATGTGGTGTGCCTTGGATCATGTGCCGTTCCCTTTCTTCTCCAAACTTTTTTCTTCCCATCATTCTGGTACAGGTTGATCTTGGTCTCATCTGTCCATAGAATACTTTTCCAGAACTGAGCTGGCTTCATGAGGTGTTTTTCAGCAAATTTAACTCTGGCCTGTCTATTTTTGGAATTGATGAATGGTTTGCATCTAGATGTGAACCCTTTGTATTTACTTTCATGGAGTCTTCTCTTTACTGGTGACTTAGAGACAGATACACCTACTTCACTGAGAGTGTTCTGGACTTCAGTTGATGTTGTGAACGGGTTCTTCTTCACCAAAGAAAGTATGCGGCGATCATCCACCACTGTTGTCATCCGTGGACGCCCAGGCCTTTTTGAGTTCCCAAGCTCACCAGTCACTTCCTTTTTTCTCAGAATGTACCCGACTGTTGATTTTGCTACTCCAAGCATGTCTGCTATCTCTCTGATGGATTTTTTCTTTTTTTTCAGCCTCAGGATGTTCTGCTTCACCTCAATTGAGAGTTCCTTAGACCGCATGTTGTCTGGTCACAGCAACAGCTTCCAAATGCAAAACCACACACCTGTAATCAACCCCAGACCTTTTAACTACTTCATTGATTACAGGTTAACGAGGGAGACGCCTTCAGAGTTAATTGCAGCCCTTAGAGTCCCTTGTCCAATTACTTTTGGTCCCTTGAAAAAGAGGAGGCTATGCATTACAGAGCTATGATTCCTAAACCCTTTCTCCGATTTGGATGTGAAAACTCTCATATTGCAGCTGGGAGTGTGCACTTTCAGCCCATATTATATATATAATTGTATTTCTGAACATGTTTTTGTAAACAGCTAAAATAACAAAACTTGTGTCACTGTCCAAATATTTCTGGACCTAACTGTATGTGCTGCATGTACCCAGGGTGTATGTGGTGTGTGTGCTGCATGTATCCAGGGTGTAAGTGGTGTGTGTGCGGCATGTATCCAGGGTGTAAGTGGTGTGTGTGCGGCATGTATCCAGGGTGTAAGTGGTGTGTGTGCTGCATGTATCCAGGGTGTAAGTGGTGTGTGTGCGGCATGTATCCAGGGTGTAAGTGGTGTGTGTGCTGCATGTATCCAGGGTGTAATTGGTGTGTGTGTGCGGCATGTATCCAGGGTGTAAGTGGTGTGTGTGCTGCATGTATCCAGGGTGTAATTGGTGTGTGTGCTGCATGTATCCAGGGTGTAACTGGTGTGTGTGCGGCATGTATCCAGGGTGTAACTGGTGTGTGTGCTGCATGTATCCAGGGTGTAAGTGGTGTGTGTGCTGCTTGTATCCAGGGTGTAAGTGGTGTGTGTGCTGCATGTATCCAGGGTGTAACTGGTGTGTGTGCTGCATGTATCCAGGGTGTAAGTGGTGTGTGTGCGGCATGTATCCAGGGTGTAAGCGGTGTGTGTGCTGTGTATGTATCCAGGGTGTAAGCGGTGTGTGTGCTGCATGTATCCAGGGTGTAAGTGGTGTATGTGCTGCATGTATCCAGGGTGTAAGTGGTGTGTGTGCTGCATGTATCCAGGGTGTAAGTGGTGTTTGTGCTGCATGTATCCAGGGTGTAAGCGGTGTGTGTGCGGCATGTATCCAGGGTGTAAGTGGTGTGTGTGCAGTATGTATCCAGGGTGTATGTGGTGTGTGTGCTGCATGTATCCAGGGCATAAGTGGTGTGTGTGCGGCATGTATCCAGGGTGTAAGTGGTGTGTGTGCTGCATGTATCCAGGGTGTAAGTGGTGTGTGTGCGGCATGTACCCAGGATGTAAGTGGTGTGTGTGCTGCATGTATCCAGGGTGTAAGTGGTGTGTGTGCTGCATGTATCCAGGGTGTAAGTGGTGTGTGTGCGGCATGTATCCAGGGTGTAAGTGGTGTGTGTGCTGCATGTATCCAGGGTGTAAGTGGTGTGTGTGCGGCATGTATCCAGGGTGTAAGTGGTGTGTGTGCTGCATGTATCCAGGGTGTAAGTGGTGTGTGTGCGGCATGTATCCAGGGTGTAAGTGGTGTGTGTGCTGCATGTATCCAGGGTGTAATTGGTGTGTGTGTGCGGCATGTATCCAGGGTGTAAGTGGTGTGTGTGCTGCATGTATCCAGGGTGTAATTGGTGTGTGTGCTGCATGTATCCAGGGTGTAACTGGTGTGTGTGCGGCATGTATCCAGGGTGTAAGCGGTGTGTGTGCTGTGTATGTATCCAGGGTGTAAGCGGTGTGTGTGCTGCATATGTATCCAGGGTGTAAGCGGTGTGTGTGCTGCATGTATCCAGGGTGTAAGTGGTGTATGTGCTGCATGTATCCAGGGTGTAAGTGGTGTGTGTGCTGCATGTATCCAGGGTGTAAGTGGTGTGTGTGCGGCATGCATCCAGGGTGTAAGTGGTGTGTGTGCTGCATGTATCCAGGGTGTAAGCGGTGTGTGTGCTGCATGTATCCAGGGTGTAAGTGGTGTGTGTGCAGTATGTATCCAGGGTGTATGTGGTGTGTGTGCTGCATGTATCCAGGGCATAAGTGGTGTGTGTGCGGCATGTATCCAGGGTGTAAGTGGTGTGTGTGCTGCATGTATCCAGGGTGTAAATGGTGTGTGTGCGGCATGTACCCAGGATGTAAGTGGTGTGTGTGCTGCATGTATCCAGGGTGTAAGTGGTGTGTGTGCTGCATGTATCCAGGGTGTAAGTGGTGTGTGTGCTGCATGTATCGAGGGTGTAAGTGGTGTGTGTGCTGCATGTATCCAGGGTGTAAGTGGTGTGTGTGCTGCATGTATCCAGGGTGTAAGTGGTGTGTGTGCGGCATGTATCCAGGGTGTAAGTGGTGTGTGTGCGGCATGTACCCAGGGTGTAAGTGGTGTGTGTGTGTGTGTGTGCGGCATGTATCTGCATGTGTACAATATGTGATTTGTCATCTTTCTAGGAAAATGTTCTATAAAAGAAAATGAAATCATTTCACAGAAATCACTGCTCTTCCACGGAGCTGCCTTTCAGATCATGTGATCTTGGTTTTTAGAGTATTGGGGGAGCTACGGATACCCCAATTTTTGTGACCTAATTTTTCATATTGGGTCAGAAGTAACTTGCAGCAGTGAGTTCTGGAATTCTTGGATCAGTTGTTTCTGATTCATGGCTCTCGGCTGAGGTCGGTGCTTGAAGCAGTGAGTTCTTTGATCGGTTGTCACTTAGTGTCGGCTCTCGGCTGAGGTTGGTATGTACGATAGCGAGTTCTTGGATCGGTTGTTTCTGCGTCCCGACTCCCGGCTGAGGTTGGTACTTTCTGTTTTGGACCGGTTGTTTCTCATTCTCGGCTCTCAACCGAGGTCGGTACTTGCAGTTCTTGGATCGGTTGTTTCTGATTTTCGGCTCCCGGCTGAGGTCGGTACTTGCAGTTCTTGGATCGGTTGTTTCTCATTCTCGGCTCTCGGCTGAGGTCAGTACTTGCAGTTCTTGGATCGGTTGTTTCTGATTCTCTGCTCACGGCTGAAGTCAGTACTTGCAGTTCTTAGATCGGTTGTTTCTGATTCTCGGCTCCCGGCTGAGGTCGGTACTTGCAGTTCTTGGATCAGTTGTTTCTGATTGTCGGCTCCCGGCTGAGGTCAGTACTTGCAGTTCTTGGATCAGTTGTTTCTCATTCTCGGCTGAGGTCAGTACTTGCAGTTCTTGGACCGGTTGTTTCTCATTCTCGGCTCTCGGCTGAGGTCAGTACTTGCAGTTCTTGGATGGGTTGTTTCTGATTCTCGGCTCCTGGCTGAGGTCGGTACTTGCAGTTCTTGGATCAGTTGTTTCTGATTCTCGGCTCCCGGCTGAGGTCGGTACTTGCAGTTCTTGGATCGGTTATTTCTGAGTCTCGGCTCCCAGCTGAGGTTGGTACTTGCAGCAGCGAGTTCTTGGATCGGTTGTTTCTGAGTCCCGGCTCCCGGCTGAGGTTGGTCACAATATTGCGCACGTGTTCAGGAGCACAGGATCAGCGCCGGGTCTGTATCCATCTGATTGATCTACTGATTGGAATTTGTCATGGAATCAGGTTCCCAACTTTGCATAAAAGGAGCCAATTTGGGATTCGAGTGTCGACGTTTGCAGAAGGGTCCAAAGTTTGCTATTTTGACCAAATCTTCCATGACAGTAGACGATGGTCACATGAAGCTGCATATTGTCACCCAGAATCAATCCTTCCCGTCTCTCTTGCGGTGGAAATGTCTTGTACTCAACAACCCGGAGTGAGAAACCTGATTTGTGTTGAATAATGCATGTGACTTGTAAGATTTCCAGACGGCATTCATATTTAATCACATATGAATATGTGAGCAGAGACTCCGGCTCAGACCCCACTACGCCATAATTAGCATGTTTACTCACAGATGGCGCCTTCCAGGGCAGAGCCGGGGACGCTACAGACCCCGAGTAACATTCTTATTTTAGGTTTCCGGTGAAATCGCACCCGAAGGTGTAACAGACTGATGTGTGTGCGCGATGGGATGACGAGGCGGAGGGGATAAATCAAGCGTTAGTCAAAAATAGCTCCACTTATTACATGTTGTCTGTAAATTGCTTTCATCAAAAGTAAGTGCACCCCACCTTGCTCGTATGTGCAGTCGCTGTCCTATGGATCCTTTTGGTTTGGTTGCTCGTTGTTGTTATGTCTCGATGGTGAGGTAGGTGCTCGGTACAAATGACACAGCAACAACCATGACGTGGCCCAACTGGAGCCACCAATGCTGTAGAGATCGGAAGATGGCGGAGAGAATGGAGACTGTAGAGATCGGAAGATGGCGAAGAGAATGGAGACTGTAAAGACTGGAAGATGGTGGAGAGAATGGAGACTGTAGAGACCGGAAGATGGCGAAGAGAATGGAGACTGTAGAGACTGGAAGATGGTGGAGAGAATGGAGACTGTAGAGACCGGAAGATGGCGGAGGGAATGGAGACTGTAGAGACCGGAAGATGGCGGAGAGAATGGAGACTGTAGAGACCGGAAGATGGCAGAGGGAATGGAGACTGTAGAGACCGGAAGATGGCGAAGAGAATGGAGACTGTAGAGATCGGAAGATGGCAGAGGGAATGGAGACTGTAGAGACCGGAAGATGGCGAAGAGAATGGAGACTGTAGAGATCGGAAGATGGCGGAGAGAATGGAGACTGTAGAGATCGGAAGATGGCGAAGAGAATGGAGACTGTGGAGACTGGAAGATGGTGGAGAGAATGGAGACTGTAGAGACAGGAAGATGGCGGAGGGAATAGAGACTGTAGAGACCGGAAGATGGCGAAGAGAATGGAGACTGTAGAGATCGGAAGATGGCGAAGAGAATGGAGACTGTGGAGACTGGAAGATGGCGGAGAGAATGGAGACTGTAGAGACTGGAAGATGGTGGAGAGAATGGAGACTGTAGAGACCGGAAGATGGCGGAGGGAATAGAGACTGTAGAGACCGGAAGATGGCGAAGAGAATGGAGACTGTAGAGATCGGAAGATGGCGGAGAGAATGGAGACAGTAGAGACTGGAAGATGGTGGAGAGAATGGAGACTGTAGAGACCGGAAGGTGGTGGAGGGAATAGAGACTGTAGAGATCGGAAGATGGCGGAGAGAATGGAGACTGTAGAGAACGGAAGATGGCGAAGAGAATGGAGACTGTAGAGACTGGAAGATGGCGGAGGGAATAGAGACTGTAGAGATCGGAAGATGGCGGAGAGAATGGAGACTGTAGAGAACGGAAGATGGTGGAGAGAATGGAGACTGTAGAGACTGGAAGATGGTGGAGAGAATAGAGACTGTAGAGATCGGAAGATGGCGGAGAGAATGGAGACTGTAGAGATCGGAAGATGGTGGAGAGAATGGAGACTGTAGAGAACGGAAGATGGTGGAGAGAATGGAGACTGTAGAGACTGGAAGATGGCGGAGAGAATGGAGACTGTAGAGACCGGAAGATGGTGGAGAGAATGGAGACTGTAGAGATCGGAAGATGATGGAGAGAATGGAGACTGTAGAGACCGGAAGATGGCGGAGAGAATGGAGACTGTAGAGACCGGAAGATGGCGGAGAGAATGGAGACTGTAGAGATCGGAAGATGGTGGAGAGAATGGAGACTGTAGAGATCGAAAGATGGCAGAGGGAACGAAGACTTTAGAGACCGGAAGATGGCGGAGAGAATGGAGACTGTAGAGACCGGAAGATGGTGGAGAGAATGGAGACTGTAGAGATCAGAAGATGGTGGAGAGAATGGAGACTGTAGAGACCGAAAGTTGGTGAAGGGAATGGAGACTGTAGAGACTGGAAGATGGTGGAGAGAATGGAGACTGTAGAGATCGGAAGATGGTGGAGAGAATGGAGACTGTAGAGACCGGAAGATGGTGGAGAGAATGGAGACTGTAGGGATCGGAAGATGGTGGAGGGAATGGAGACTGTAGAGACTGGAAGATGGTGGAGAGAATGGAGACTGTAGAGATTGGAAGATGGTGGAGAGAATGGAGACTGTAGAGATTGGAAGATGGCGAAGAGAATGGAGACTGTAGAGACCGGAAGATGGCGGAGGGAATGGAGACTGTAGAGACCGGAAGATGGCGGAGGGAATAGAGACTGTAGAGACAGGAAGATGGCGGAGGGAATGGAGACTGTAGAGATCGGAAGATGGCAGAGGGAACGAAGACTGTAGAGACCGGAAGATGGTGGAGAGAATGGAGACTGTAGAGATTGGAAGATGGTGGAGAGAATGGAGACTGTAGAGATTGGAAGATGGCGAAGAGAATGGAGACTGTAGAGACCGGAAGATGGCGGAGGGAATGGAGACTGTAGAGACCGGAAGATGGCGGAGGGAATAGAGACTGTAGAGACCGGAAGATGGCGGAGAGAATGGAGACTGTAGAGATCGGAAGATGGCAGAGGGAACGAAGACTGTAGAGACCGGAAGATGGTGGAGAGAATGGAGACTGTAGAGATCGGAAGATGGTGGAGAGAATGGAGACTGTAGAGATCGGAAGATGGTGGAGAGAATGGAGACTGTAGAGATTGGAAGATGGCAGAGGGAATGGAGACTGTAGAGACCGGAAGATGGCGAAGAGAATGGAGACTGTAGAGACCGGAAGATGGCGAAGAGAATGGAGACTGTAGAGACTGGAAGATGGTGGAGAGAATGGAGACTGTAGAGATCGGAAGATGGCGAAGAGAATGGAGACTGTAGAGACTGGAAGATGGCGGAGAGAATGGAGACTGTAGAGATCGGAAGATGGTGGAGAGAATGGAGACTGTAGAGACCGGAAGATGGTGGAGAGAATGGAGACTGTAGAGATCGGAAGATGGTGGAGAGAATAGAGACTGTAGAGATCGGAAGATGGCAGAGGGAACGAAGACTGTAGAGACCGGAAGATGGTGGAGAGAATGGAGACTGTAGAGATCGGAAGATAGTGGAGAGAATGGAGACTGTAGAGACCGGAAGATGGCGAAGAGAATGGAGACTGTAGAGACTGGAAGATGGTGGCGAGAATGGAGACTGTAGAGATCGGAAGATGGCGAAGAGAATGGAGACTGTAGAGACTGGAAGATGGCGGAGAGAATGGAGACTGTAGAGATCGGAAGATGGCGGAGAGAATGGAGACTGTAGAGACCGGAAGATGGTGGAGAGAATGGAGACTGTAGAGATCGGAAGATGGTGGAGAGAATAGAGACTGTAGAGATCGGAAGATGGCAGAGGGAACGAAGACTGTAGAGACCGGAAGATGGTGGAGAGAATGGAGACTGTAGAGATCGGAAGATGGTGGAGAGAATGGAGACTGTAGAGATCGGAAGATGGTGGAGAGAATGGAGACTGTAGAGACCGGAAGATGGTGGAGAGAATGGAGACTGTAGAGACCGGAAGATGGTGGAGAGAATGGAGACTGTAGAGATTGGAAGATGGCGGAGGGAATGGAGACTGTAGAGACCGGAAGATGGTGGAGAGAATGGAGACTGTAGAGACCGGAAGATGGTGGAGAGAATGGAGACTGTAGAGATCGGAAGATGGCAGAGGGAACGAAGACTGTAGAGACCGGAAGATGGTGGAGAGAATGGAGACTGTAGAGACCGGAAGATGGTGGAGAGAATGGAGACTGTAGAGATCGGAAGATGGTGGAGAGAATGGAGACTGTAGAGACCGGAAGATGGCGGAGGGAATGGAGACTGTAGAGACCGGAAGATGGTGGAGAGAATGGAGACTGTAGAGATCGGAAGATGGTGGAGAGAATGGAGACTGTAGAGATCGGAAGATGGTGGAGAGAATGGAGACTGTAGAGACCGGAAGATGGTGGAGAGAATGGAGACTGTAGAGACCGGAAGATGGTGGAGAGAATGGAGACTGTAGAGATTGGAAGATGGTGGAGAGAATGGAGACTGTAGAGACCGGAAGATGATGATTGGATTGCCAAGTATCTGCCTTCACAGTACTCTGTAGGGATGTAGGCGTGTCCAGCGATGTAGTTGAGTTGAGTGGGTCAGAAGCTTCACTGTACGGATGTAGCAGAGCCAAGTGATGTAGCAGAGTTGAGTAGGTCAGAATACTTACCGTAATGATGTAGCAGAGTTGAGCTGGAGACTCACAGCACAGTTGAGTTAATCAAGACGCTCATTGTAGTGATATAGCAGAGCCCAACGGTGAAGCAGAGTTGAGTAGGTCAGAAGATTAAGTGTAATGATGTAGCAGAGTTGGGGATGTCGATATTCACACTATATCATACATAGTAGCAGAGCCCAGTAACAATACAGAGATGTATATGTCTATACTATGAAAACCAGCTCACTGACAGATCCTCAGTTAACTCATTCTGCACCTAAAAGGTAAAACCTGAACATTTTTCAATAAAACACAATTACCAAAATGATTTTTAGCCCCAAATAAATGTGCATTTAAGTAAAATCTGCAGGTTTTGTTTGCTCGTCCTGTTTCGAGGGCTTGTCCGGGTTGGGCTGCCACATGCCAATTGCAAGAATTTAGGACATTTCATTTTTGTAAATGTTTTTGTCCCGGATTTCATTTCCGTCAGTGATTATTCCTAATTGCCGGCGCAGCACATGTAATAATAGGCTGTCACATCCAGCGGGTGCAGCACCACCGGCGGCTCCATCTGCGGGCTTCGCTGCTACATATGGAGTAGTCCTGGTAATTGCGCCTATTTTCTGGCCGCGGTCCGGAAGCCGCCGGTCGTCCGGGTTCATCCTGTGGAATTCGCCGGCTCCTTTTGGCTGTGTAATGAGCGCCATTCTTCCAGGGCTCCATTGTGGGTGGCAGCCCGGGCACGGCGCCAGCCTCGCCGGCTCCTGCCGCTTTCTGGAGGGAGCAGGATTTCGGAGGCCGGTCTTGTAGAGCGCTCGTCCTTGATCACTCTTGGCATTTCTTAGTTACACCTGCAGAAAGGATTATTTCCTTCTTCAGAGAGAAAATGTTAATTGCAATCATTGAGAAATTAGCAACAGCTTTTTTATCTGTGAAGACCTATAATCAGCAATCACCAGCCCGAATCTGCCCGCCCTCCGCCGCTCGCACCGCTCGCCGTACCGAGCCGGAATCTGGACAGAATTAGAATGGTACAGAACTATTTCTTGCATAAGTATTCACACCCGTCACCCGTTGAAGCGACTTTCACAGGCACCCATCAATCTTCCATGTTTTATCAAAGCAGAGGCTTCCTTCTGGGACAACAGCCATGCAGAGCAATGTGATGCAGTGTGCGGTGTATGGTCAGAGCACCGACAGGCGGACCCTCCACCCCTGTAATCTCTGCAGTGTCTGCGTATGGTCTGAGCACTGACATGCGGACCCCCCACCCCTGTAATCTCTGCAGTGTCGGCGTATGGTGTGAGCACTGACAGGTGGACCCCCCACCCCTGTAACCTCTGCAGTGTGCGGTGTATGGTCTGAGCACTGACAGGTGGACCCCCCACCCCTGTAACCTCTGCAGTGTGCGGTGTATGGTGTGAGCACTGACAGGCGGATCCCCCCACCCCTGTAACCTCTGCAGTGTGCGGTGTATGGTCTGAGCACTGACATGCGGACCCCCCACCCCTGTAATCTCTGCAGTGTGCAGTGTATGGTCTGAACACTGACAGGCGGACCCCCCACCCCTGTAACCTCTGCAGTGTGGGGTTTATGGTGTGAGCACTGACAGGCGGACCCCCACCCCTGTAACCTCTGCAGTGTGTGGTGTATGGTCTGAACACTGACAGGCGGACCCCCCACCCCTGTAACCTCTACAGTGCACTGACAGACGGGCCCCCCACCCCTGTAACCTCTGCAGCAATGCTGGCCGCACTCTTGTCTAGTCTGAAAATATGACCTCTGAATATAACGCTATGCATATGCACTCAGCTTCTGTGGTCGGCCATGGCGAGAGGTTTATTCTGTGTGGATCCTGTCTGGTTATACCGCTGTATGGTCTTGGCCGCCGTGCTGCAGCTCTGTGACAGGGTGGTGGTAATCTTCTTATTCCTGCGTTTTTTTCTGTGCTTTTCACCCATTGAATTCAATGAGATGTTCAAAAACGCAATGAAAAACGCAAATTGCAAATATAGCTGCATTTCTATGACTAAAAACGCAGCTATAATTGCAAGGGATGAGTAGAACAGTCACGTGTATAGGAAGAGGATTGTACTCACCCAGCATTCCTTGTGTTGGTAAACACAAAAGAGTGAATCCTCTCGATACCGCCACCTCCCGTCCGGCGCCATGTCCACTCCCAGCTTCTTTGCCGGTACCACCACCCCTGCTCCGGCTGTGTAGACTCTCGGGACATGTCTGATCGCTCCAGGACCTGTCGCTGATCAGCTGATGTGGTTACCTTACGGCATCAGCTGACAGTTTAAGTCCAGGGGTGACGCCTGCTTTTTACCGCCCGGCCGGTTTAAACTATCAGCTGATGTTGTCAGGTGACTGCATCAGCTGATTACCGCCGGGTCCTGCAGCGATTGGACAGGAGTCTGCACATAAGTGAGTAGTTTTTGCTTTTTTTTTTTGCACTGATGCATCATCTGATTGTATAAAAGCCGTTTATACAATCAGCTACTGTGTCATGTGATTCAGGCCCTTGAACCTGACACATCATCTGAGCCTTCCAGTAATATCAGATGATATTGGATCCGGATTGGACATCGCGGGACCCTCGACCCAGGACTACGGCGGAGGGGAGTTCTTTGGATCAATAAAGATGGAGTCACTAATTGTGTTGTGTTTTGTTTCTAATAAAAATATTTTTCTGTCTGTTGTGTTTTTTTTTTATCTTTACTAGAAATTCATGGTGGCCATGTCTAATATTGGCGTGACACCATGAATTTCGGGCTTAGGGCCAGTTGATAATACACAGCTAGCCCTAACCCCATTATTACCCAGCGAGTCACCTGTCACCAGGGCAGCTGAAGAGTTGGACATAGCGCCAGAAAATGGCGCTTCTATGAAAGCGCCATTTTCTCGGGCGGCTGCGGACTGCAATTTGCGGCGGGAGTGCCCAGAAAGCTTGGGCTTCCTGCGCTGAAGATTCCAATCCCCAGCTGCTTAGTTGTACCTGGCTGGACACAAAAATTTGGCAAAGCCACGTGTTTTTTTTTTTTAATTATTTCATGAAATTCATGAAATAATAAAAAAAAAAGGGCTTCTTTATATTTTTAGCTCCCAGCCGGGTACAAATAGCCAGCTGAGGGTTGGGGGCAGCCGTACCTGCCTGCTGTACCTGGCTAGCATAGAAAAATATGGCGAAGCCCATGTCATTTTTTTTTTTACATTTTACGTTTTTGGGCAAAAAACTCCTGCATACAGTCCTGGATGGAACATGCTGAGCCTTGTAGTTCTGCAGCTGCTGTCTGCTCTCCTGCATATACTAGTGGATGGAGTATGCCGAGCCTTGTAGTTCTGCTCCCACTGCCTCTCCCTCCAGCATACAGTCCTGGTTGGCGCATGCTGAGCCTTGTAGTTCTGCTCCCCCTGCCTCTCCCTCCAGCATACAGTCCTGGATGGAGGATGCTGAGCCTTGTAGTTCTGCTCCCCCTGCCTCTCCCTCCAGCATACAGTCCTGGATGGAGGATTCTGAGCCTTGTAGTTCTTCAGCTTTTGTCTGCTCTCCTGCAAACCCTAGTGGATGAAGCATGCTGAGCCTTGTAGTTCTGCTCCCCCTGCCTCTCCCTCCTGCATACAGTGCTGGATGGAGCATGCTGGGCCTTGTAGTTCTGCAGCTGCTGTCTGCTCTCCTGCTTACACTAGTGGATGGAGTATGCTGAACCTTGTAGTTCTGCAGCTGTCTTCTCTCCTGCATACACTAGTGGGGAATGAAGAACAGATTGAAGAAGGAAATGACATCAGATCTTATTGTTTTTTTTTCTTCAACAATCTTTAGTGGCATTGTTCACTGATAAAAAAACGCATAAAAACGCAATGAGCAAAAACACAGCAAAACGCAGACAAAAACGTGCCAAATCGCGGTAAAAACGCATGGGTTTTTGCATTATGTGCTTTTGTGCGTTTTTAGCGGCCAGAAACAGTGTTTTTGATGCCACAAAAAATATATCCCCCTGCATGTGAAGTTGGCTCTTCAGCTCCCTCTAGTGGTGACTACATGAATTCGACTTTCTGTCTATGCAGAGGATTTGGGGCACTGACTGATACAGAGATCCGATGGTTCTACAGATTTAGTAAGAAATGAACCATAGAGAAGGATTCTGGACCTAGCGATGAAATAATCGTGTGTTCTGCTGAGTGGATCTGACGGAGGCGTAAACTCAGCGGATAAAGGATAAATTAATATTCTATGTGTGAGACAGAAAACATATTTATGGCTTCAGTGCTGACTCTCCTCCAGAATCAGCGGATTCCTTCATTAAACTGCACATGAAAAATAAACAAAAAAGAAGCAAAAAACTCAACTCTGAAAATATCAAAACTAAGTCTAAAGGCGCAAAGTAAAACAACCGCAACCGCGCATCAATAACCAGCATCGCGGGGGAACAATGGGGCATTATATTCTGCTGCCCCCAGACCCAGGAAAGCCCCTAATACCCAAAGAATGGGGCTGCTGCCTTTACTTATGGGATGGAGAATGGGGCTGCCACCTTTACTTATGGGATGGAGAATGGGGCTGCCGCCTTTACTTATAGGATGGAGAATGGGGCTGCCACCTTTACTCATGGGATGGAGAATGGGGCTGCCACCTTTACTTATGGGATGGAGAATGGGGCTGCCACCTTTACTTATGGGATGGAGAATGGGGCTGCCACCTTTACTTATGGGATGGAGAATGGGGCTGCCACCTTTACTTATGGGATGGAGAATGGGGCTGCCACCTTTACTCATGGGATGGAGAATGGGGCTGCCACCTTTACTTATGGGATGGAGAATGGGGCTGCCACCTTTACTTATGGGATGCGGAATGGGGCTGCCGCCTTTACTTATAGGATGGAGAATGGGGCTGCCGCCTTTACTCATGGGATGGAGAATGGGGCTGCCACCTTTACTCATGGGATGGAGAATGGGGCTGCCGCCTTTACTCATGGGATGGAGAATGGGGCTGCCACCTTTACTCATGGGATGGAGAATGGGGCTGCCACCTTTACTCATGGGATGGAGAATGGGGCTGCCGCCTTTACTCATGGGATGGAGAATGGGGCTGCCACCTTTACTCATGGGATGGAGAATGGGGCTGCCACCTTTACTCATGGGATGGAGAATGGGGCTGCCACCTTTACTCATGGGATGGAGAATGGGGCTGCCACCTTTACTCATGGGATGGAGAATGGGGCTGCCACCTTTACTCATGGGATGGAGAATGGGGCTGCCACCTTTACTCATGGGATGGAGAATGGGGCTGCCACCTTTACTCATGGGATGGAGAATGGGGCTGCCACCTTTACTCATGGGATGGAGAATGGGGCTGCCACCTTTACTCATGGGATGGAGAATGGGGCTGCCACCTTTACTCATGGGATGGAGAATGGGGCTGCCACTTTTAGTTATGGGTTGGAGAATGGGGTTGTCACCTTTACTCATGGGATGGAGAATGGGGCTGCCACCTTTACTCATGGGATGGAGAATGGGGCTGCCACCTTTACTCATGGGATGGAGAATGGGGCTGCCACCTTTACTTATGGGATGGAGAATGGGGCTGCCACCTTTACTCATGGGATGGAGAATGGGGTTTCTACCATTTAGTTATGGGATGGAGAATGGGGCTGCCATTTTTAGTTATGGGATGGACAATGGGGCTGTCACCTTTACTTATGGGATGGAGAATGGGGCTGCCACCTTTACTTATGGGATGGAGAATGGGGCTGCCACCTTTACTCATGGGATGGAAAATGGGGCTGCCACTTTTACTCATGGACTGGAGAATGGGGCTGTCACCTTTACTTATGGGATGGAGAATGGGGCTTCCACCTTTACTTATGGGATGGAGAATGGGGCTGCCACCTTTACTTATGGGATGGAGAATGGGGCTAACACCTTTACTCATGGGTTAGAGAATGGGGCTGCCACCTTTACTCATGGGATGGAGAATGGGGCTGCCACCTTTACTTATGGGATGGAGAATGGGGCTGCCACCTTTACTTATGGGATGGAGAATGGGGCTGCCACCTTTACTCATGAGAGGAGAATGGGGCTGTCACCTTTACTCATGGGATGGAGAATGGGGCTGCCACCTGTACTTATGGGATGGAGAATGGGGCTGCCACCTTTACTCATGGGATGGAAAATGGGGCTGCCACTTTTACTCATGGAATGGAGAATGGGGCTGTCACCTTTACTTATGGGATGGAGAATGGGGCTGCCACCTTTACTTATGGGATGGAGAATGGGGCTACCACCTTTACTTATGGGATGGAGAATGGGGCTGCCACCTTTACTCATGGGTTAGAGAATGGGGCTGCCACCTTTACTCATGGGATGGAGAATGGGGCTGCCACCTTTACTCATGGGATGGAGAATGGGGCTGCCACTTTTAGTTATGGGTTGGAGAATGGGGTTGTCACCTTTACTCATGGGATGGAGAATTGGGCTGCCACTTTTACTTATGGGATGGAGAATGGGGCTGCCACCTTTACTTATGGGATGGAGAATGGGGCTACCGCCTTTACTTATGGGATGAAGAATGGGGCTGTCACCTTTACTCATGGGATCGAGAATGGGGCTGCCACTTTTAGTTATGGGTTGGAGAATGGGGTTGTCACCTTTACTCATGGGATGGAGAATTGGGCTACCACCTTTACTTATGGGATGGAGAATGGGGCTGCCACCTTTACTTATGGGATGGAGAATGGGGCTGTCACCTTTACTTATGGGATGGAGAATGGGGCTGCCACCTTTACTCATGGGATGGAGAATGGGGCTACCACCTTTACTTATGGGATGGAGAATGGGGCTGCCACCTTTACTCATGGGTTAGAGAATGGGGCTGCCACCTTTACTCATGGGATGGAGAATGGGGCTGCCACTTTTAGTTATGGGTTGGAGAATGGGGTTGTCACCTTTACTCATGGGATGGAGAATTGGGCTGCCACTTTTACTTATGGGATGGAGAATGGGGCTGCCACCTTTACTTATGGGATGGAGAATGGGGCTACCGCCTTTACTTATGGGATGAAGAATGGGGCTGTCACCTTTACTCATGGGATCGAGAATGGGGCTGCCACTTTTAGTTATGGGTTGGAGAATGGGGTTGTCACCTTTACTCATGGGATGGAGAATTGGGCTACCACCTTTACTTATGGGATGGAGAATGGGGCTGCCACCTTTACTTATGGGATGGAGAATGGGGCTGTCACCTTTACTTATGGGATGGAGAATGGGGCTGCCACCTTTACTCATGGGATGGAGAATGGGGCTGCCACCTTTACTCATGGGATGGACAATTGGGCTGCCACCTTTACTTATGGGATGGAGAATGGGGGTGTCACCTTTACTCATGGGATGGAGAATGGGGCTGCCACCTTTACTCATGGGATGGAGAATGGGGCTACCACCTTTACTCATGAGAGGAGAATGGGGGTGTCACCTTTACTCATGGGATGGAGAATGGGGCTACCACCTTTACTCATGAGAGGAGAATGGGGCTGTCACCTTTACTCATGGGATGGAGAATGGGGCTACCACCTTTACTCATGGGATGGAGAATGGGGCTACCACCTTTACTTATGGGATGGAGAATGGGGCTGCCACCTTTACTTATGGGATGGAGAATGGGGCTGCCACCTTTACTCATGAGAGGAGAATGGGGCTGTCACCTTTACTCATGGGATGGAGAATGGGGCTGCCACTTTTACTCATGGGATGGAAAATGGGGTTTCTACCATTTAGTTATGGGATGGAGAATGGGGCTGCCACCTTTACTCATGGGATGGACAATGGGGCTGCCACCTTTACTCATGGGATGGACAATGGGGCTGTCACCTTTACTTATGGGATGGAGAATGGGGCTACCACCTTTACTTATGGGATGGAGAATGGGGCTGCCACCTTTACTCATGGGATGGAGAATGGGGCTGCCACCTTTACTCATGGGATGGAGAATGGGGCTGCCACCTTTACTCATGGGATGGACAATTGGGCTGCCACCTTTACTTATGGGATGGAGAATGGGGGTGTCACCTTTACTTATGGGATGGAGAATGGGGCTGCCACCTTTACTCATGGGATGGAGAATGGGGCTGCCACCTTTACTCATGAGTTGGAGAATGGGGCTGCCACCTTTACTCATGGGTTGGAGAATGGGGCTGCCACCTTTACTCATGGGTTGGAGAATGGGGCTGCCACCTTTACTCATGGGTTGGAGAATGGGGCTGCCACCTTTACTCATGGGTTGGAGAATGGGGCTGCCACCTTTACTCATGGGTTGGAGAATGGGGCTGCCGCCTTTACTCATGGGATGGAGAATGGGGCTGCCACCTTTACTTATGGGATGGAGAATGGGGCTGCCACCTTTACTCATGGGATGGAGAATGGGGCTGCCACCTTTACTTATGGGATGGAGAATGGGGCTGTCACCTTTACTTATGGGATGGAGAATGGGGCTGTCACCTTTACTTATGGGATGGAGAATGGGGCTGTCACCTTTACTTATGGGATGGAGAATGGGGCTGTCACCTTTACTTATGGGATGGAGAATGGGGCTGTCACCTTTACTTATGGGATGTAGAATGGGGCTGCCACCTTTACTCATGGGTTGGAGAATGGGGCTGCCACCTTTACTCATGGGTTGGAGAATGGGGCTGCCACCTTTACTTATGGGATGGAGAATGGGGCTGCCACCTTTACTCATGGGATGGAGAATGGGGCTGCCACCTTTACTTATGGGATGGAGAATGGGGCTGCCACCTTTATTTATGGGATGGAGAATAGGTCTGCCACCTTTACTCATGGGATGGAGAATGGGGCTGCCACCTTTACTTATGGGATGGAGAATGGGGCTGCCACCTTTATTTATGGGATGGAGAATGGGGCTGCCACCTTTACTCATGGGATGGGGAATGGGGCTGCCACCTTTATTTATGGGATGGAGAATGGGGCTGCCACCTTTACTCATGAGATGGGGAATGGGGCTGCCACCTTTACTCATGGGATGGAGAATGGGGCTGCCACCTTTACTCATGAGATGGGGAATGGGGCTGCCACCTTTACTCATGGGATGGAGAATGGGGCTGCCACCTTTACTCATGGGATGGAGAATGGGGCTGCCACCTTTACTCATGAGATGGGGAATGGGGCTGCCACCTTTACTCATGGGATGGAGAATGGGGCTGCCACCTTTATTTATGGGATGGAGAATAGGGCTGCCACATTTACTCATGGGATGGAGAATAGGGTTTCTACCATTTAGTTATGGGATGGAGAATGGGGCTGCCACCTTTACTCATGGGATGGAGAATAGGGTTTCTACCATTTACTCATGGGATGGAGAATGGGGCTGCCACCTTTAGTTATGGGATGGAGAATGGGGCTGTCACCTTTACTCATGGGATGGAGAATGGGGTTTTTACTGTTTAGTTATGGGATGGAGAATGGGGTTTCTACTGTTTAGTTATGGGATGGAGAATGGAGCTGCCACCTTTACTTATAGGATGGAGAATGGGGCTGCCACCTTTACTCATGGGATGGAGAATGGGGCTGCCACCTTTACTTATGGGCTGGGGAATGGGGCTGCAACCTCTAGTTATGCCATGGATGTTGATGTCTCTTTTTCCTATTACTTTAAAAAATTGATGATAAAGGTCATGCTGACACCAGATGGCAACAGCGAGGATACAAAAATGTCCAGTGAATTCATTCAACCCCTTCTATTCTTGGCGTCTGTGATGTCATGTGTTTATGGCGGGTGGGTCAGTGGCGGTCTCCTGTCCGGGTCTCAGCAGGGGCCGCCGGTGTCATGAAACGCTTCTCTCCCCCTCGGGCCCCGGAGTCACACAGCGGGATCACTGGCCTCTCGGAGCCGCCACATCTCGCGCCCTTATTTATTCCGCTGCTGGGAAGGTGACGGCGACAAAGACGGAGCTGCGGACAGCGGAGTTATTATATAGAGATGGCGGAAATCTGCACCCTATAAATCCTGCGCTGACACACTGCACCAAACACTCACAATGGGACAGAGGTGTCTGCTGCTGCCGAGCCCATGACACAGAGGACTGGGCACGGGATCCATCTGTAACAAAGCTTCTGCTGTGAGAAGTATTTGGTCAGGACGGGTGTCCAGCTTCTCACCGCGTCCACATTCACTGACAGCAAGCAGGAATCTCAGAAGGAAAGCCGGCAGTCACAGCCCGATGTGTTCATTAGTGTCCCTGCTACTACAAGTGTCGCGGGCGGAGGGGACGCGCTCACCACGCTCGGGTCCGGGGCTTCTGCTCGGTGGCTCGAGCGGTGGACCGGACCCGGGGACTCGAGCAGCGCTCCTCACCCGTGGGTGAAAGGGGTGGTTGGTTTGGGGAGAGAGTTCGTGACGCCACCCACGGGACGTGGTGATGATGGCACCACCGCTGCTGGTGACGGGGATCCTGGGAGAGATGGTAGGGAGCAGCCAGGATGTTGTCCCCTCCGTGGGCAGGGGTTGGTGATCCCGGGGCCCGGTGGTGGTGACGGGGAGGCCGGATGGCTGGGGTGCAGGAACGGCGCGGCGCGGTGCCGGACGGCATTGGTGTACTCACTCAGACAATCACTGACAGAGCCTCTGGTAAACCAAAACGGCCGGATGGACGGGTCCCGCAGCCGGCTGCAGTGTTGTTGTTGTTGTGCTCTCCCCGGACGGCTGATGGTGGCTGTTTTTCCCTGCACCTTTTAGTAAGTTGTTAACTCCTGTGGTTGCCCACCGGTAGTCCGCTCCCCGGCGTATAGGTACCGGAGGAGCCCGTTTTGCCCGCAGACACTGGCCCTTGGATCTCGAGCCTATGGCGGTGGCTGTATATCCTCTCTGGGTGGATGGTTGCCTTCAATCGGGACTTGGTAGTTAGGGAACCCCGGGGGTTCCTGTCACATTCGGATTTGACTATTGACGGCGGCTCCAAGCCTGGTCGGGGTCCGATGGCCCTGCCTGTGTGCTTAGCTTCACTCCGTTCCCTGGTCCGGTACCGGCGGGCCAACGCCCGACCCCAGTCCTTACGGCTCTGCGGAGTTCCACCAACTCCTGCAGACGGCCACCAACATCTGCCAACCTTGCAGTCAGTGTCACAGACACCCGAAGTGTTCACTCCTCTCACTTTCACCTCCAAGACTCATCTGACACCTTTTCCCGCCTCCAGGCCTGTGAACTCCTCAGTGGGTGGGGCCAACCACCTGGCTCCGCCCCACATGGTGTGGACATCAGACCCTGGAGGGAGGCAACAAGGGTTTTGTGTTTGGCTGGTGTAACTGCCTAGGGTGGTGGGTGTGTGTTGGTATGTTTGTGACTACCTGGCTAGTCCAGGGCAACACACAAGGGCCGCTGCTCAGGCCGTCCATGTTCTGGTGTTATCCAGAAGACACGGCAGCAGTAGCCACCGGAGCTTACTTTTCAATACTTCATTGCCCTAGCTCACCAGGGAATATGAAAGTATCTGCTCTAGACTATCAGAGTATGAAAAATATGTCTCTAAATCACCAGGAAATGTAAAAGAAACCTCTAGACCACCAAAGAATATAAAAATAAGTACTCTAGACCACCAGGGAATTAAAATACATCTCTCTAGACCACCAGGGAATATGAAGGAACCTCTATATCACCAAAGAATGTAAAAAATAACTGCTCTTGACCACCCGGGAATTAAAATAAATCTCTCTAGACCACCAGACAATTTACAGACATTTTCTCTAGACCACCAGGGAATTTTCAGTAAACCTCTCTAGACCACCAGGGAATTTTCAGTAAACCTCTCTAGACCACCAGGGATTTACAGTAAACCTCTCTAGACCACCAGGGATTTACAGTAAACCTCTCTAGACCACCAGGGGATTTACAGTTTACCAAAACGCCTTGTTGTGCTCTTCTGAAACTGGCTTTCCTTACAGAGCCGCATAGTTGGATGGTTTCTGGGCAGAGGAATGTATTTATGGGGAAATCATAGAAAATGACGTCAGTGACAGCCTCTTGATGACATCATGTCCTGAGGTGTGAGGTTGCGCGGCGCCTCCTCCTCCTCCTCTTCCTCCTCCTCCTCCTCCTCCTTCTTTTCTTCCTCCTCCTCATCCTTTTCCTCCTCCTCCTCCTCGTTTTCTTCCTCCTCCTCCTCAACCTCTTCCTCCTCCTCCTCCTTTTCTTCCTCCTCCTCCTCCTTTTCCTCCTCCTCCTCCTCCTCTTCCTCCTCCTCCTCATCCTCCTCCTCCTCCTCCTCGTTTTCCTCCTCCTCCTTTTCCTCCTCCTCCTCATCCTCTTCCTCCTCCTCCTCCTCGTTGTCCTCCTCCTCCTCCTCCTCGTTTTCCTCCTCCTCCTTTTCCTCCTCCTCGTTGTCCTCCTCCTCCTCCTCTTCCTCCTCCTCCTCCTCCTCCTCCTCCTCCTCGTTGTCCTCCTCCTCCTCCTCTTCCTCCTCCTCCTCCTCCTCCTCTTCTTCTTTCACACGCCCCAAGCCACTAAATGTCACCCAGTGTGATGCAGAGTAAATATTTCGTTTGCAGCCGCGTCTCCGCCGTCCTCTGCTTGTGCTGCTCCTCCTCGGCAGCGCGACGTGTGAACACGGCGGTAACAACCTCAGCAGATGAGGCTCGGGAGCCGTGGGCCGCACTTGGCAGCTTGTTTGCATTTTAACTAATGTGGATCACACAATATGGAGAAATCTGCAAGAAAGCAAATTTCTATAAAGTAACTGTGAAGGGGCGTTAAAGGGCAAATCCTGTGCACGGGGGATTTCAGGGCTGGAGGATGGTCATATGCAGAGAAAATGATTTGTGCCGCCACACAGAAAAAAAATGTTTAGTGGGCAATATGGAGGGCGCACACATCCGCAGCGAGGGTGCACACATCTATAGCGAGGACGCCCACATCCGCAGTGAGGGCGCACACATCTGCAGCGAGGGCGCACACATCTGCAGCGAGGGCGCACACATCTGCAGCGAAAATGCACACATCCGCATCGAGGGCACACACATCTACAGCGAGGACGCACACATCTACAGCGAGGACGCACACATCTATAGCGAGGACGCACACATCTGCAGCGAGGACGCACACATCTGCAGCGAGGGCGCACACATCTACAGCGAGGACGCACACATCTACAGCGAGGGCGCACACATCTGCAGCGAGGGCGCACACATCTGCAGCGAAAATGCACACATCCGCATCGAGGGCACACACATCTACAGCGAGGACGCACACATCTACAGCGAGGACGCACACATCTATAGCGAGGACGCACACATCTGCAGCGAGGACGCACACATCTGCAGCGAGGGCGCACACATCTACAGCGAGGACGCACACATCTGCAGCGAGGGCGCACACATCTGCAGCGAGGGCGCACACATCTGCAGCGAAAATGCACACATCCGCATCGAGGGCACACACATCTACAGCGAGGACGCACACATCTACAGCGAGGACGCACACATCTATAGCGAGGACGCACACATCTGCAGCGAGGACGCACACATCTGCAGCGAGGGCACACACATCTACAGCGAGGACGCACACATCTACAGCGAGGACGCACACATCTATAGCGAGGACGCACACATCTGCAGCGAGGACGCACACATCTGCAGCGAGGGCGCACACATCTGCAGCGAGGGCGCACACATCTGCAGCGAGGGCGCACACATCTACAGTGAGGATGCACACATCTGCAGCGAGGATGCACACATCCGCATCGAGGGCGCACACATCTACAGCGAGGGCGCACACATCTACAGCGAGGACGCACACATCTATAGCGAAGGACGCACACATCTATAGCGAGGACGCAAACATTTACAGCGAGGATGCACACATCCGCATCAAGGGCGCACACATCTACAGCGAGGATGCACACATCTGCAGCGAGGATGCACACATCCGCATCGAGGGCGCACACATCTACAGCGAGGACGCACACATCTGCAGCGAGGATGCACACATCCGCATCAAGGGCGCACACATCTACAGCGAGGATGCACACATCTGCAGCGAGGATGCACACATCCGCATCGAGGGCGCACACATCTACAGCGAGGACGCACACATCTATAGCGAAGGACGCACACATCTATAGCGAGGACGCACACATTTACAGCGAGGATGCACACATCCGCATCGAGGGCGCACACATCTACAGCGAGGACGCACACATCTACAGCGAGGACGCACACATCTATAGCGAGGACGCACACATCTACAGCGAGGACTCACACATCTGCAGTGAGGATGCACACATCTGCATCGAGGGCGCACACATCTACAGCGAGGACGCACACATCTACAGCGAGGACGCACACATCTACAGCGAGGACGCACACATCTGCAGCGAGGGCGCACACATCTGCAGCGAGGGCGCACACATCTGCAGCGAGGGAGCACACATCTGCAGCGAGGGCGCACACATCTGCAGCGAGGACGCACACATCTGCAGCGAGGGCGCACACATCCGCAGCGAGGACGCACTCATCCGCAGCGAGGGCGCACACATCCGCAGCGAGGGCGCACACATCCGCAGCGAGGGCGCACACATCCGCAGCGAGGGCGCACACATCCGCAGCGAGGGCGCACACATCCGCAGCGAGGGCGCACACATCCGCAGCGAGGGCGCACACATCCGCAGCGAGGGCGCACACATCCGCAGCGAGGGCGCACACATCTGCAGCGAGGGCGCACACATCCGCAGCGAGGGCGCACACATCCGCAGCGAGGGCGCACACATCCGCAGCGAGGGCGCACACATCCGCAGCGAGGGCGCACACATCCGCAGCGAGGGCGCACACATCTGCAGCAAGGACGCACACATCTGCGCCAGACAACCAGGTCACAAAACAGGGTATTCAAAATACACGCACGCTGGTTATTTTCTCATTTTTAGAGACATGCGACATCCAAGACGCTGGTTGCATTTAGCGGTTCCTCACACCTTCAACATATTCTGGAGATTTATTTTTTCCTAAGGCGGGCTTTGCACACTACGATATCGCAGGTGCGATGTCGGTGGGGTCAAATTGAAAATGACGCACTTCCGGCATCGCGGTGACATCGTAGTGTGTAAATCCTAGATGATACGATTAACGAGCGCTAAAACGTCGTAATCGTATCATCGGTGTAGCATCGGCGTAATCCATGATTACGCTGACGCGACAGTCCGATGTTGTCCCTCGCTCCTGCGGCAGCACACATCGCTTGTGTATGAAGTCGCAGGAGCGAGGAACATCTCCTACCGGCGTCACCACGGCTTCCGTAGGATATGCGGAAGGAAGGAGGTGGGCAGGATGTTTACATCCCACTCATCTCCGCCCCCTCCGCTCCGATTGGCCGCCTGCCGTGTGACGTCGCAGTGACGCCGCACGACCCGCCCCCTTAACAAGGAGGCGGGTCGCCGGCCAGAGCGACGGTCGCAGGGCAGGTGAGTCCATGTGAAGCTGCCGTAGCGATAATGTTCGCTACGGCAGCTATCACAAGGATATCGCTGCTGCGACGGGGGCGGGGACTATCGTGCTCGGCATCGCAGCATCGGCCTGCGATGTCGCAGCGTGCAAAGTACCCCTAAGATGTTCTCACATCCACTTGAAGCTTTCCCAAGATCTCAATTCCTTATCATTTAGATTCCTTCAGACACATCATCTCTCATATTTCTCTGATCCGAGGACCAACAAATCCCCCTTCCTTCAGATTTGCTGGTGAAACGCTGGAGAATTTCTGTGAAATGTTCTGGAACCCTGTGAATTTGTCTTTGGCTTTCATAAAGTTTTTAATCAATCCGAACTTGATATGTAGAGGAGGAAGAACTAAACTAAAGGATTCTGCTGAACATTGTCTGTACCTGCAGCAGAGATGTTTCCCTGTCCCCAATCACGAGGGACACAATGCTCTACTGTATTTCTACTGTCCCATAAACACAAGAAGCAACGATATTTTGTGAATCCTCCTTGCATGCCCATTAGCCGACCAATCACTTTCACATCTCCACAGATATTCCATTGATGATGCTTATATTGTATAGCATCCAAAACAACTGACAGATTTTCCTAACTTTCCTTTAAGCCAGCTACACACGCTTCAATATATCTCACAATCCGTCGTTGGGGTCAAGTTGTAAGTGACGCACATCCGGCATCGTTTGTGAGGTATCTGCGTGTGACAGCTACGTGCGATCAGGATTGAACGCAAAACCGTTGATCGCAAACACATCGTATCATTCTCTAGAATTGAGCGTTTTGTTGCACGAACCTAGTGAATTGTAACGTGTGACATCCCTCATACGATTTTGGTGTCTGATGCTATGTGCGCAGGTGTGCGCTCTGCACCACAGCTTAAAAAAGGTCCGCTTCAGAGCGCAGCTGAAAAGCTTCACAATGTCTGTCAGTCCGTCACTATCTCTGTCCCTCACTCTCTGTCCATGTCAGTCTATCCCTCTTACCCCCTCTCTCATACTCACCTATCCCCGATCCCCGGCTCTGCACGGCGTTCACACTGCTCCGGCGGCTTTTACTGTTTTGAAAAAGCCGGCCGCCCATTAAACAATCTCGTATTCCCTGCTTTCCCCGCCCACCGGCGCCTATGATTGGTTACAGTGAGACACGCCCCCACGCTGAGTGACAGGTGTCTCACTGCACCCAATCACAGCAGCCGGTGGGCGTGTCTATACTGTGTAGTGAAATAAATAATTAAATAATTAAAAAAAACGGCGTGCGGTCCCCCCAATTTTAAAACCAGCCAGATAAAGCCATACGGCTGAAGGCTGGTATTCTCAGGATGGGTAGCCCCACGTTATAGGGAGCCCCCCAGCCTAACAATATCAGACAACAGCCGCCCAGAATTGCCGCATACATTAGATGCGACAGTTCTGGGACTGTACCCGGCTCTTCCCGATTTACCCTGGTGCGTTGGCAAATCGGGGTAATAAGGAGTTATTGGCAGCCCATAGCTGCCACTAAATCCTAGATTAATCATGTCAGGCGTCTATGAGACACCCTCCATGATTAATCTGTAAATTACAGTAAATAAACACACACATCCGAAAAAATCCTTTATTAGAAATAAAACACACACACATATACCCTGGTTCACCACTTTAATCAGCCCCGAAAAAGCCTTCCATGTCCGGCGTACTCCAGGATGCTCCAGCGTCGCTTCCAGCGCTGCTGCATGGAGGTGACCGGAGCTGCAGAATACACAGCCGCTCCGGTCACCTCCACACAGCTAATGAAGACAGCCGTGCGATCAGCTGAGCTGTCACTGAGGTTACCCGCGGCCACCGCTGCATCCACCGCTGGATCCAGTGACAGCGGGTAACCTCACTGACAGCTCAGCTGATCGCGCGGCTGTCTTCATTAGCTGTGTGGAGGTGACCGGAGCGGCGGTGTCTTCTGCAGCTCCTGTCACCTCCATGCAGCAGAACTGGACGCGACGCTGGAGCATCCTGGAGTACGCCGGACATGGAGGGCTTTTTGGGGCTGATTAAAGTGGTGAACCAGGGTATATGTGTGTGTGTTTATTTCTAATAAAGGATTTTTTCGGGTGTGTGTGTTTATTTACTGTAATTTACAGATTAATCATGGAGGGTGTCTCATAGACGCCTGACATGATTAATCTAGGATTTAGTGGCAGCTATGGGCTGCCAATAACTCCTTATTACCCCGATTTGCCAACGCACCAGGGTAAATCGGGAAGAGCCGGGTACAGCCCCAGAACTGTCGCATCTAATGTATGCGGCAATTCTGGGCGGCTGCTGACTGATATTGTTAGGCTGGGGGCTCCCCATAACGTGGAGCTCCCCATCCTGAGAATACCAGCCTTCAGCCGTATGGCTTTATCTGGCTGGCATTAAAATTGGGGGGAACCGCACGCCGTTTTTTTTAATTATTTATTTATTTATTTTACTGCACAGTATAGACACGCCCACCGGCTGCTGTGATTGGGTGCAGTGTGACACCTGTCACTCAGCGTGGGGGCGTGTCTCACTGCAACCAATCATAGGCGCCGGTGGGCGGGGAAAGCAGGGAATAGGAGATTGTTTAATGAGCGTCCGGCTTTTTCAAAATAGTAAAAGCCACCGCAGCAGTGTGAATGCCGTGCAGCGCTGCGCCGGAGATCGAGGAACGGTGAGTATGAGAGAGGGGGGGAAACTTCAGTCACTCGGGGGATTAGCAGTCACCGATGAATCCTTCACAGGTGACCGCTAATCAGTACTCGACACAGACAGAGCCGCGGTATGAGGATAAAGTCGGGTGAAGTTCACCCCAGTTCATTCTCATCGCGCAACTCTGTCTGCTGTCAGCCGACATTTATAAACGACATTGTGCATCACACACACGGACATTACACACGGACATTCCACGTACACATACACGTTAATTCCACACGCACACACGGTCGTTCTGCACACAAACACGGCTAGCATACGCAATTCACACAGGTGCCACACGGACCATAAAAACGGACACAAAAACGGGACACGGACCCGAAAAACGGCCCGTAGCACACGTGCGTGTTTTTCACGGACGTGTGAAGGGGGTCTTAGAGACATGCGTGAGTAATAGGGATTGATTGTCTCATATTTCCATTGACTGCTTTCAAACTTCTCTGGGATGAGTCAATAAACAATCACCAATCTGCAACAAAACACTCTTCATTCAGTTCTTCAAAGAGGCCGTTCACATTGTTACAGTACACCGTTGGTCCATCTACTGTGAAAAATTGTGTTAAAGTGTTACTTCTGTTTCGGTAATAACACACTTGACATCATCATGAAGAAGATTCTTCTGTTTCAGTAATAACACACATTGACATCATCATGAAGAAGATTCTTCTGTTTCAGTAATAACACACATTGACATCATCATGAAGAAGATTCTTCTGTTTCGGTAATAACACACATTGACATCATCAGGAAGAAGATTCTTCTGTTTCGGTAATAACACCCTTTGACATCATCATGAAGAAGATTCTTCTGTTTCGGTAATAACACACTTTGACATTATCCTGAAGAAGATTCTTCTGTTTCAACCTAGATGCAAAAAGTTCAGCTTTATCTTTTGACAATGACATGTCTCTGATGAGATCAGTTATTTCATGTTGAGTAAAGCCTTCTGGCTGCTCCATCAGGAACAGACTCATTTTGACTTGAGGTCTCCATGTCTTCGCCAGTAGCTTCAGCTCCATAGTCTTCATATTCTACTTCATTTTCATCCAATCCAGACAATAGTGATGCAGGAACTGGCAAGGTACCATTATATTGTACCGGCAGATTCAAGTTCAGGGTCATTAATCTTATGTTTGTTCTTTGTAGAAAAGCCCTTCAATTTGACAAAACAAAAATAGCCGTCATCACTATGATTTTTGGATTGTCTCCAAACCATAGGAACAGCAAATGGCATAGCCACTTTCCTCATATCCAACCAGTCATGAAGACCATTTGAACAACTTGAGCATATCACACGAGAGGCCCGGCATTTCACATGAGATGCCCGGCATATCACATGAGGGACCCGGCATATCACATGAGGGACCCGGCATATCACATGAGGGGCCCGGCATATCACATGAGGGACCCGGCATATCACATGAGGGACCCGGCATATCACATGAGGGACCCGGCATATCACATGAGGGGCCCGGCATATCTAATGAGGGACCCGACATATCACACGAGGGGCCCGGCATATCACACGAGGGGCCCGGCATATAACACGAGGGGCCCGGCATATCACATGAGGGCTGATCATACCACACGAGGGGCCCGGCATATCACATAAGGGACACGACATATCACACGAGGGGCCCGGCATATCACATAAGGGACACGACATATAACACGAGGGGCCCGTCATATAACACGAGACCCGGCATATCACACGAGGGACACGACATATCACACGAGGGGCCCGGCATATCACACGAGGGACACGACATATCACACGAGGGGCCCGGCATATAACACGAGGGACCCGGCATATCACATGAGGGCTGATCATACCACACGAGGGGCCCGGCATATCACACGAGGGACACGACATATCACACGAGGGGCCTGGCATATCACACGAGGGGCCCGGCATATCACACGAGGGGCCCGGCATATAACACGAGGGGCCCGGCATATCACATGAGGGGCCCGGCATATCACATGAGGGCTGATCATACCACACGAGGGGCCCGGCATATCACACGAGGGGCCCGGCATATCACATGAGGGGCCCGGCATATCACACGAGGGGCCCGGCATATCACATGAGGGGCCCGGCATATCACATGAGGGGCCCGGCATATCACACGAGGGGCCCGGCATATCACATGAAGGGCCCGGCATATCACACGAGGGGCCCGGCATATCACACGAGGGGCCCGCCATACATTGAAAATGCAGAAATGATGTCATGACAAGAATACTTCTATCTCAGACACTTATTTTTGGAATCCGCGCACCAATCTCCATAAATCAGACGTATTACCTTTGCTGATGATTTTTTTATATTGACCGTGGAATTCTTCCTTTTTTGTTACATTTCTGCTCAGCGTCCTATAAGTCCATCTTGTCGCACCTCTCGCAGTGCAGCTGACGGCAGCCTCCGTATCTTTACATGCTTTCCTTATGTTCTGTAATGATCTGGATGCTCGGTGCTGTCCAGCTGACCCTGCGGGGGCCACGCCTGCCCCGTCCTCTGTGACAGGAGGTCGGCAGATGGCCGTGGCTCTTGTCCCGCGGTGTTTGGACACTTATTAGCCGCCACAGGAACTTTGAGAAGGGAAACTCGCTCCAGAAGCTTCCTGCACCTTCTAGAATGTTTAGATATGATACGTCCAGGCCTTAAAGGGCCACTAACCTCTATTTTTCCCACTTTGTGTATTTTATGTTTATCTCATCTCTCTTGGCATCGTTATATCCTATCTGTATTCCTAAAGGACACGGCAGATCCTAAAGGGGTATTTTTTGGGCCATCCCATGGTCCAGGTAGGAGTAGCGACAGTAAGAACGGAGCGGAGTGCTGTCACCAGATCCTCTGGATAGATCCTGCGGGACAGTCCTGGATTTGGGGAGCTGTCCCGCTATCCCAGATAGTCGGCTCCGTGCCCCGATATATCTGACTCTCTAAAGCACAGATACAGTGGAATATCATGGCGGAGCTCCCATGTTCCCGCTCCACCATTCTCCTGAGGCATTATATTGTTTGAGATCATCATGCTTTGCAGGGGCACTATAGGCATCGTAATGTGTGTGGGTACTTTGAGGGGCATCATATTGTGTGAGGGCTCTTTGGGCATCAACTCCAGACACATTACAGAGTCTGGCAGACAACCTGATGCTTCTTAGTTGCTCAGCCGGGCATTGACTGTTTCATGCTCTCTGGTCTTTGGTGTAGCAGGAGTTAATTCCTGCTGGATGGTGAACGGCTGCTGGAGTCACAGGTTGCTGATATCCTATTTAAAAGATGGTGGAACCTGGTCCCTCATGCTGATTATAGCTCTAGCTTTGCTCCAGCGATACAGGTCTTTGTGCGTGGGGACCCAGTTGTTGGTGAACTGTTGTATGCTATTTGGTGTGCGGTGCATATATCCTTGTTGTTTATTTATTTCCTCCCTGTACTTTATTTCTCCCTGAGCACGTATTGTCTCTTCCCCTGTGTGTGCTTGTAGTGAGCTTGATCTTTGGTTTTCCCCCATCTGTCGGTATTTGTGGGCTTTTTTTATCCCGGTCCCAGCGCTCCCCGGAGGGTGGGGGAGAGGGCATGATAGACCAGGGCTGCTCAGGAGTCAGGGTCATGCTGGCGATCCAGACCTGGCTACCATCAAGCATATCTCTAGAATAAGGGACAGTCTAGTTGCCATTAACTCTGGTTACCGTGTCATACCTGTGATACATTGATGTTATAAAAGGAGTCATACTGTGTGTGTGATCCCTAAGTAGTCCTTCTTTCCAGCTTTTCTAAATTGGGAGGTATTTAGTGATGAGCGGGTACTACCATGCTCAGGTGCTCAGTACTGGTAACTAGTGATGAGCGGGCACTACCATGCTCGGGTGCTCTGTACTGGTAACTAGTGATGAGCGGGCACTACCATGCTCGGGTGCTCAGTACTGGTAACTAGTGATGAGCGGGCACTACCATGCTCAGGTGCTCTGTACTGGTAACTAGTGATGAGCGGGCACTACCATGCTCAGGTGCTCAGTACTGGTAACTAGTGATGAGCGGGCACTACCATGCTCGGGTGCTCAGTACTGGTAACTAGTGATGAGCGGGCACTACCATGCTCAGGTGCTCTGTACTGGTAACTAGTGATGAGTGGACACTACCATGCTCTGGTGCTCAGTACTGGTAACTAGTGATGAGCGGGCACTACCATGCTCAGGTGCTCTGTACTGGTAACTAGTGATGAGCGGGCACTACCATGCTCAGGTGCTCAGTACTGGTAACTAGTGATGAGCGGGCACTACCATGCTCGGGTGCTCAGTACTGGTAACTAGTGATGAGCGGGCACTACCATGCTCAGGTGCTCTGTACTGGTAACTAGTGATGAGTGGACACTACCATGCTCTGGTGCTCAGTACTGGTAACTAGTGATGAGCGGGCACTACCATGCTCGGGTGCTCAGTACTCATAACTAGTGATGAGCGGGCACTACCATGCTCAGGTGCTCAGTACTGGTAACTAGTGATGAGCGGGCACTACCATGCTCGGGTGCTCAGTACTGGTAACTAGTGATGAGCGGGCACTACCATGCTCAGGTGCTTTGTACTGGTAACTAGTGATGAGCGGGCACTACCATGCTTGGGTGCTCAGTACTGGTAACTAGTGATGAGTGGACACTACCATGCTCGGGTGCTCAGTACTCATAACTAGTGATGAGCGGGCACTACCATGCTCAGGTGCTCAGTACTGGTAACTAGTGATGAGCGGGCACTACCATGTTCAGGTGCTCAGTACTGGTAACTAGTGATGAGCGGGCACTACCATGCTCAGGTGCTCTGTACTGGTAACTAGTGATGAGTGGACACTACCATGCTCGGGTGCTCAGTACTCATAACTAGTGATGAGCGGGCACTACCATGCTCGGGTGCTCAGTACTGGTAACTAGTGATGAGCGGGCACTACCATGCTCAGGTGCTCAGTACTCGTAACTAGTGATGAGCGTGCACTACCATGCTCGGGTGCTCAGTACTGGTAACTAGTGATGAGCGGGCACTACCATGCTCGGGTGCTCAGTACTGGTAACTAGTGATGAGCGGGCACTACCATGCTCAGGTGCTCAGTACTCGTAACTAGTGATGAGCGTGCACTACCATGCTCAGGTGCTCAGTACTGGTAACTAGTGATGAGCGGGCACTACCATGCTCAGGTGCTCAGTACTGGTAACTAGTGATGAGCGGGCACTACCATGCTCAGGTGCTCAGTACTCGTAACTAGTGATGAGCGTGCACTACCATGCTCGGGTGCTCAGTACTGGTAACTAGTGATGAGCGGGCACTACCATGCTCGGGTGCTCAGTACTGGTAACTAGTGATGAGCGGGCACTACCATGCTCAGGTGCTCTGTACCATAACTAGTAATAGGAAGCTAACAGCCCCCAGCATTCTGGGATGTGGGTTCACTTTAAGTCATCAAATGGTTAAAAACATTTTTCTGTGGAGTTGCGATTGTATTTTTATAAATCTTGTGATTCCATCAATGAGGATGAGATGACGGCGCACGTTAATAACACGCATCCGGCCGGAGCAGTAGTGCTGAGGTAGCAGAGTGTAATCAATGCCCAGCGTCAGGCGCACAGCCCTTCGTTAATGTAATTAATGGTCATGATCCTGCTGTGTCGTCCGGATCACTCAGCGAAGTGCTGACAACTGACAACTGACCGAACAATCTAGTATTGATTGCTGAAAGGCAGATTTACTGCGAGACGAGGAGAGGGACTGCACGATATGGGGGAAGATAACGCTCAATATCTCCGCAGCTACTATCTATCTATCCATAGTGGTGGCTGCAGACAGGCTCTTATCATGTATCTCTGTATATAGGGAGCTCCCCCTAGTGGTGGCTGCAGACAGGATCTTATCATGTATCTCTGTATACAGGGAGCTCCCCCTAGTGGTGGCTGCAGACAGGATCTTATCATGTATCTCTGTATACAGGGAACTCCCCCTAGTGGTGGCTGCAGACAGGCTCTTATCATGTATCTCTGTATACAGGGAGCTCCCCCTAGTGGTGGCTGCAGACAGGATCTTATCATGTATCTCTGTATACAGGGAGCTCCCCCTAGTGGTGGCTGCAGACAGGATCTTATCATGTATCTCTGTATACAGGGAGCTCCCCCTAGTGGTGGCTGCAGACAGGATCTTATCATGTATCTCTGTATACAGGGAGCTCCCCCTAGTGGTGGCTGCAGACAGGCTCTTATCATGTATCTCTGTATACAGGGAGCTCCCCCTAGTGGTGGCTGCAGACAGGATCTTATCATGTATCTCTGTATACAGGGAGCTCCCCCTAGTGGTGGCTGCAGACAGGCTCTTATCATGTATCTCTGTATACAGGGAGCTCCCCCTAGTGGTGGCTGCAGACAGGATCTTATCATGTATCTCTGTATACAGGGAGCTCCCCCTAGTGGTGGCTGCAGACAGGATCTTATCATGTATCTCTGTATACAGGGAGCTCCCCCTAGTGGTGGCTGCAGACAGGATCTTATCAGGTATATCTGTATACAGGGAGCTCCCCCTAGTGGTGGCTGCAGACAGGATCTTATCAGGTATATCTGTATACAGGGAGCTCCCCCTAGTGGTGGCTGCAGACAGGCTCTTATCATGTATCTCTGTATACAGGGAGCTCCCCCTGGTGGTGGCTGCAGACAGGCTCTTATCATGTATCTCTGTATACAGGGAGCTCCCCCTAGTGGTGGCTGCAGACAGGCTCTTATCATGTATCTCTGTATACAGGGAGCTCCCCCTAGTGGTGGCTGCAGACAGGCTCTTATCATGTATCTCTATACAGGGAGCTCCCCCTAGTGGTGGCTGCAGACAGGATCTTATCATGTATCTCTGTATACAGGGAGCTCCCCCTAGTGGTGGCTGCAGACAGGATCTTATCAGGTATATCTGTATACAGGGAGCTCCCCCTAGTGGTGGCTGCAGACAGGATGTTATCATGTATCTCTGTATACAGGGAGCTCCCCCTAGTGGTGGCTGCAGACAGAATCTTCTCATGTATCTCTGTATACAGGGAGCTCCCCCTAGTGGTGGCTGCAGACAGAATCTTATCATGTATCTCTGTGTACAGGGAGCTCCCCCTAGTGGTGGCTGCAGACAGGATCTTATCAGGTATATCTGTATACAGGGAGCTCCCCCTAGTGGTGACTGCAGACAGGATCTTATCATGTATCTCTGTATACAGGGAGCTCCCCCTAGTGGTGGCTGCAGACAGAATCTTATCATGTATCTCTGTATACAGGGAGCTCCCCCTAGTGGTGGCTGTAGACAGAATCTTACCATGTATCTCTGTATATAGGGAGCTTCCCCTAGTGGTGGCTGCAGACAGAATCTTATCATGTATCTCTGTATACAGGGAGCTCCCCCTGGTGGTGGCTGCAGACAGGCTCTTATCATGCATCTCTGTATACAGGGAGCTCCCCCTAGTGGTGACTGCAGACAGGATCTTATCATGTATCTCTGTATACAGGGAGCTCCCCCTAGTGGTGGCTGCAGACAGAATCTTATCATGTATCTCTGTATACAGGGAGCTCCCCCTAGTGGTGACTGCAGACAGGATCTTATCATGTATCTCTGTATACAGGGAGCTCCCCCTAGTGGTGGCTGCAGACAGGATCTTATCATGTATCTCTGTATACAGGGAGCTCCCCCTAGTGGTGACTGCAGACAGGATCTTATCATGTATCTCTGTATACAGGATGCTCCCCCTAGTGGTGACTGCAGACAGGATCTTATCATGTATCTCTGTATACAGGGAGCTCCCCCTAGTGGTGGCTGCAGACAGGATCTTATCATGTATCTCTGTATACAGGGAGCTCCCCCTAGTGGTGACTACAGACAGGATCTTATCATGTATCTCTGTATACAGGATGCTCCCCCTAGTGGTGGCTGCAGACAGGATCTTATCATGTATCTCTGTATACAGGGAGCTCCCCCCCAGTGGTGCCTGCAGACAGGATCTTATCATGTATCTCTGTGTACAGGGAGCTCCCCCTAGTGGTGACTGCAGACAGGATCTTATCATGTATCTCTGTATACAGGGAGCTCCCCCTAGTGGTGGCTGCAGACAGGATCTTATCATGTATCTCTCTATACAGGGAGCACCCCCTAGTGGTGGCTGCAGACAGGATCTTATCATGTATCTCTGTATACAGGGAGCTCCCCCTAGTGGTGCCTGCAGACAGGATCTTATCATGTATCTCTGTATACAGGGAGCTCCCCCTAGTGGTGCCTGCAGACAGGATCTTATCATGTATCTCTGTATACAGGGAGCTCCCCCTAGTGGTGACTGCAGACAGGATCTTATCATGTATCTCTGTATACAGGGAGCTCCCCCTAGTGGTGACTGCAGACAGCATCTTATCATGTATCTCTGTATACAGGGAGCTCCCCCTAGTGGTGACTGCAGACAGGATCGTATCATGTATCTCTGTATACAGGGAGCTCCCCCTAGTGGTGACTGCAGGTCACTTTTTTTTTGTACCAAAATTGCAGCTTTATTTTTGAACTGGTGAATCATCCAACTTTTTTAATATTTCCATGTTGCTTTTTCATCTGTACTGTTGTGAATATTCATGGACATGGACAGATTTTAGGGGGATATCCCCAAACCTCATGCTTTTGGAGTCCGTAGTGTTCAAGAGTCCGGCTTTATTTAACATCGTCCATTTATCTTCTGCTGCGGAGACGATGCTGGGAAATGTTCATATTTAGAATAAGTTATGGAAGTTGGATTGGCGGCCCCTTCAGCAAAACTTCTGGGGGCAAACAAGTATTTAAATCAGGTGGTGGCGGCGGCGGAGGGCTCCGAACTTCATCTTTTAAACATCTGAACAGATTGTGCCTCTTCTCCTGCTGCCAGCTCCTATCTGTGTCACAGCCAAGCCTCTTCTGCCCTGGTTATCACAATGGAGTTTATGCAACCGGCGCTGGGAGGGGTCAGAAAGCAACAAAAATAAGGACGTAAATAATAAGTACAGAAATACACATTTTATATACAGTCCTGTCAGGGAATATGAGCGGATGAGTTTGTTTTGTTTTTTCACCCCATCTACAGCCGTAAATATGTATAAAAATATCCATGAAAATGTTACAGTATTTTGTAAAGGTAAAAGTGTATTCCTTTATATAGGAGTTATCCTCTATACAAAAGGATAGGGTTAGGCATAGAGCTAGGGTTACAACTAGTGCTAGGGTTAGAACTAGTGCTAGGGTTAGAGCTAGTGCTAGGGTTAGAGCTAGGGCTAGGGTTAGAGCTAGTGCTAGGGTTAGAGCTAGTGCTAGGGTTAGAGCTAGGGTTAGAGCTAGGGTTAGAGCTAGTGCTAGGGTTAGAGCTAGGGTTAGAGCTAGTGCTAGGGTTAGAGCTAGTGCTAGGGTTAGAGCTAGTGCTAGGGTTAGAGCTAGTGCTAGGGTTAGAGCTAGGGTTACAACTAGTGCTAGGGTTAGAGCTAGTGCTAGGGTTAGAGCTAGAGCTAGGGTTAGAGCTAGTGCTAGGGTTAGAGCTAGTGCTAGGGTTAGAGCTAGTGCTAGGGTTAGAGCTAGTGCTAGGGTTAGAGCTAGTGCTAGGGTTAGAACTAGGGCTAGGGTTAGAGCTAGTGCTAGGGTTAGAGCTAGTGCTAGGGTTAGAGCTAGGGTTAGAGCTAGGGTTAGAGCTAGTGCTAGGGTTAGAGCTAGGGTTAGAGCTAGTGCTAGGGTTAGAGCTAGTGCTAGGGTTAGAGCTAGTGCTAGGGTTAGAGCTAGTGCTAGGGTTAGAGCTAGGGTTACAACTAGTGCTAGGGTTAGAGCTAGTGCTAGGGTTAGAGCTAGAGCTAGGGTTAGAGCTATTGCTAGGGTTAGAGCTAGTGCTAGGGTTAGAGCTAGTGCTAGGGTTAGAGCTAGTACTAGGGTTAGAGCTAGTATTAGGGTTAGAGCTAGTGCTAGGGTTAGAACTAGTGCTAGGGTTAGAGCTAGTACTAGGGTTAGAGCTAGTGCTAGGGTTAGAACTAGTGCTAGGGTTAGAGCTAGTACTAGGGTTAGAGCTAGTGCTAAGGTTAGAGCTAGTGCTAGGGTTAGAACTAGTGCTAGGGTTAGAGCTAGTACTAGGGTTAGAGCTAGTGCTAGGGTTAGAGCTAGTACTAGGGTTAGAGCTAGTGCTAGGGTTAGAGCTAGTGCTAGGGTTAGAGCTAGTACTAGGGTTAGAGCTAGGGTTACAACTAGTGCTAGGGTTAGAGCTAGTGCTAGGGTTAGAGCTAGTGCTAGGGTTAGAGCTAGGGTTACAACTAGTGCTAGGGTTAGAGCTAGGGTTACAACTAGTGCTAGGGTTAGAGCTAGTGCTAGGGTTAAAGCTAGGGTTACAACTAGTGCTAGGGTTAGAGCTAGTGCTAGTGTTAAAACTGGTGCTAGGGTTAAAGCTAGGGTTAGAGCTAGTGCTAGGGTTAGAGCTAGGGTTAGAGCTAGGGTTACAACTAGTGCTAGGGTTAGAGCTAGTGCTAGGGTTAGAGCTAGTGCTAGGGTTAGAGCTAGGGTTACAACTAGTGCTAGGGTTAGAGCTAGTGCTAGGGTTAGAGCTAGTGCTGGGGTTAGAACTGGTGCTAGGGTTAAAGCTAGGGTTAGAGCTAGGGTTAGAGCTAGTGCTAGGGTTAGAACTGGTGCTAGGGTTAAAGCTAGGGTTAGAGCTAGGGTTAGAGCTAGTGCTAGGGTTAGAGCTAAGTGCTAGGGTTAGAACTAGTGCTAGGGTTAGAGCTAGTGCTAGGGTTTGAACTAGTGCTAGGGTTAGAGCTAGTGCTAGGGTTAGAGCTAAGTGCTAGGGTTTGAACTAGTGCTAGGGTTAGAGCTAGTGCTAGGGTTTGAACTAGTGCTAGGGTTAGAGCTAGTGCTAGGGTTAGAGCTAGTGCTAGGGTTTGAACTAGTGCTAGGGTTAGAGCTAGTGCTAGGGTTAGAGCTAGTGCTAGGGTTAGAACTGGTGCTAGGGTTAGAGCTGGTGCTAGGGTTAGAACTGGTGCTAGGGTTAGAGCTGGTGCTAGGGTTAGAACTAGTGCTAGGGTTAGAGCTAGTGCTAGGGTTAAAGCTTGGGTTAGAGCTAGGGTTAGAACTAGTGCTAGGGTTAAACCTAGGGTTAGAACTGGTGCTAGGATTAGAGCTAGGGTTAAACCTAGGGTTAGAACTGGTGCTAGGGTTAGAGCTAGGGTTAGAACTGGTGCTAGGGTTAGGGTTAGAACTAGTGCTAGTGGTAGGGTTATAACTGGTGCTAGGGTTAGAGCTAGGGTTAGAACTAGTGGTAGGGTTAGAACTGGTGCTAGGGTTAGAACTGGTGCTAGGGTTAGAATTAGTGCTAGTGGTAAGGTTAGAACCAGTGCTAGGGTTAGAGATAGGGTTGGAGCTAGGGTTAGAACTGGTGCTAGGGCTAGAGCTAGGATTAGAGCTAGGGTTAGAACTGGTGCTAGGGTTAGAGTTAGGGTTAAAACTAGTGCTAGAGCTAGGGTTAGAACTGGTGCTAGGGTTAGAGCTAGGGTTAGGACCGGTGCTAAGGTTAGAGCTAGGGTTAGAACTGCTGCTAGGGTTAGGGCTAGGGTTAGAACTAGTGCTATTGGTAGGGTTAGAACTAGTGCTAGGGTTAGAACTGGTGCTAGGGTTAAAGCTAGGGTTAAAGCTAGGGTTAAAGCTAGGGTTAGGGTGATAAAATAGTTATATAAGAATGTAATAAGAAATATAAAAAGAAAAACATTGTCTATTTTTTACGAATGTATAACTTTTTATGATAAATTTCAAAGGGATAGGGGTTAACTTTAGGGTTGTTGTCCTGTTGGAAGGGGAGCTGATTCCCCAGTCTCATGTCATTTGCTGCCTCTAACAGGTTTTCCTCCAGGATTGCCCTATATTTAGCTTCATCCATCTTCTCATCACCTCTGACCAACTTCCCTGTCCCTGCTGAAAAAAGCCTCCCCACAGCATATGTGGCCTCCACCGTGTGTGACTGTGGGGATGGTGTTTTCAGGGTAATGTGCTCCCTGTGTCCCCTACATTGCCTATTATACATCAGCCATCACAAGATGGATGTTATATACTGGGGAGCAGTGGAGCCGGATGTTATATACTGGGGAGCAGTGGGGCTGGATGTTATATACTGGGGAGCAGTGGGGCTGGATGTTATATACTGGGGAGCAGTGGAGCCGGATGTTATATACTGGGGAGCAGTGGGGCTGGATGTTATATACTGGGGAGCAGTGGAGCCGGATGTTATATACTGGGGAGCAGTGGAGCCGGATGTTATATACTGGGGAGCAGTGGGGCTGGATGTTATATACTGGGGAGCAGTGGAGCCGGATGTTATATACTGGGGAGCAGTGGAGCCGGATGTTATATACTGGGGAGCAGTGGAGCCGGATGTTATATACTGGGGAGCAGTGGAGCCGGATGTTATATACTGGGGAGCAGTGGAGCCGGATGTTATATACTGGGGAGCAGTGGGGCCGGATGTTATATACTGGGGAGCAGTGGAGCCGGATGTTATATACTGGGGAGCAGTGGAGCCGGATGTTATATACTGGGGAGCAGTGGAGCCGGATGTTATATACTGGGGAGCAGTGGAGCCGGATGTTATATACTGGGGAGCAGTGGAGCCGGATGTTATATACTGGGGAGCAGTGGGGCTGGATGTTATATACTGGGGAGCAGTGGAGCTGGATGTTATATACTGGGGAGCAGTGGGGCTGGATGTTATATACTGGGGAGCAGTGGAGCTGGATGTTATATACTGGGGAGAAGTGGGGCTGGATGTTATATACTGGGGAGCAGTGGAGCTGGATGTTATATACTGGGGAGCAGTGGGGCTGGATGTTATATACTGGGGAGCAGTGGAGCCGGATGTTATATACTGGGGAGCAGTGGAGCTGGATGTTATATACTGGGGAGCAGTGGAGCCGGATGTTATATACTGGGGAGCAGTGGAGCCGGATGTTATATACTGGGGAGCAGTGGAGCCGGATGTTATATACTGGGGAGCAGTGGAGCTGGATGTTATATACTGGGGAGCAGTGGAGCCGGATGTTATATACTGGGGAGCAGTGGAGCCGGATGTTATATACTGGGGAGCAGTGGAGCCGGATGTTATATACTGGGGAGCAGTGGAGCCGGATGTTATATACTGGGGAGCAGTGGAGCCGGATGTTATATACTGGGGAGCAGTGGAGCTGGATGTTATATACTGGGGAGCAGTGGGGCTGGATGTTATATACTGGGGAGCAGTGGAGCCGGATGTTATATACTGGGGAACAGTGGAGCTGGATGTTATATACTGGGGAGCAGTGGAGCCGGATGTTATATACTGGGGAGCATTGGAGCCGGATGTTATATACTGGGGAGCAGTGGAGCCGGATGTTATATACTGGGGAGCAGTGGAGCTGGATGTTATATACTGGGGAGCAGTGGGGCTGGATGTTATATACTGGGGAGCAGTGGAGCCGGATGTTATATACTGGGGAGCAGTGGAGCTGGATGTTATATACTGGGGAGCAGTGGAGCCGGATGTTATATACTGGGGAGCAGTGGAGCCGGATGTTATATACTGGGGAGCAGTGGAGCCGGATGTTATATACTGGGGAGCAGTGGAGCTGGATGTTATATACTGGGGAGCAGTGGGGCTGGATGTTATATACTGGGGAGCAGTGGAGCCGGATGTTATATACTGGGGAGCAGTGGAGCTGGATGTTATATACTGGGGAGCAGTGGAGCCGGATGTTATATACTGGGGAGCAGTGGAGCCGGATGTTATATACTGGGGAGCAGTGGAGCCGGATGTTATATACTGGGGAGCAGTGGAGCCGGATGTTATATACTGGGGAGCAGTGGAGCCGGATGTTATATACTGGGGAGCAGTGGAGCCGGATGTTATATACTGGGGAGCAGTGGAGCCGGATGTTATATACTGGGGAGCAGTGGAGCTGGATGTTATATACTGGGGAGCAGTGGAGCCGGATGTTATATACTGGGGAGCAGTGGAGCCGGATGTTATATACTGGGGAGCAGTGGAGCCGGATGTTATATACTGGGGAGCAGTGGAGCTGGATGTTATATACTGGGGAGCAGTGGAGCCGGATGTTATATACTGGGGAGCAGTGGAGCCGGATGTTATATACTGGGGAGCAGTGGAGCTGGATGTTATATACTGGGGAGCAGTGGAGCTGGATGTTATATACTGGGGAGCAGTGGAGCCGGATGTTATATACTGGGGAGCAGTGGAGCTGGATGTTATATACTGGGGAGCAGTGGGGCTGGATGTTATATACTGGGGAGCAGTGGAGCCGGATGTTATATACTGGGGAGCAGTGGAGCTGGATGTTATATACTGGGGAGCAGTGGAGCCGGATGTTATATACTGGGGAGCAGTGGAGCCGGATGTTATATACTGGGGAGCAGTGGAGCCGGATGTTATATACTGGGGAGCAGTGGAGCTGGATGTTATATACTGGGGAGCAGTGGAGCCGGATGTTATATACTGGGGAGCAGTGGAGCCGGATGTTATATACTGGGGAGCAGTGGAGCCGGATGTTATATACTGGGGAGCAGTGGAGCCGGATGTTATATACTGGGGAGCAGTGGAGCCGGATGTTATATACTGGGGAGCAGTGGAGCTGGATGTTATATACTGGGGAGCAGTGGGGCTGGATGTTATATACTGGGGAGCAGTGGAGCCGGATGTTATATACTGGGGAGCAGTGGAGCTGGATGTTATATACTGGGGAGCAGTGGAGCCGGATGTTATATACTGGGGAGCAGTGGAGCCGGATGTTATATACTGGGGAGCAGTGGAGCCGGATGTTATATACTGGGGAGCAGTGGAGCTGGATGTTATATACTGGGGAGCAGTGGAGCCGGATGTTATATACTGGGGAGCAGTGGAGCCGGATGTTATATACTGGGGAGCAGTGGAGCTGGATGTTATATACTGGGGAGCAGTGGAGCTGGATGTTATATACTGGGGAGCAGTGGAGCCGGATGTTATATACTGGGGAGCAGTGGAGCCGGATGTTATATACTGGGGAGCAGTGGGGCCGGATGTTATATACTGGGGAGCAGTGGAGCCGGATGTTATATACTGGGGAGCAGTGGAGCCGGATGTTATATACTGGGGAGCAGTGGAGCCGGATGTTATATACTGGGGAGCAGTGGAGCTGGATGTTATATACTGGGGAGCAGTGGAGCCGGATGTTATATACTGGGGAGCAGTGGAGCCGGATGTTATATACTGGGGAGCAGTGGAGCTGGATGTTATATACTGGGGAGCAGTGGAGCTGGATGTTATATACTGGGGAGCAGTGGAGCCGGATGTTATATACTGGGGAGCAGTGGAGCCGGATGTTATATACTGGGGAGCAGTGGAGCCGGATGTTATATACTGGGGAGCAGTGGGGCTGGATGTTATATACTGGGGAGCAGTGGGGCTGGATGTTATATACTGGGGAGCAGTGGGGCCGGATGTTATATACTGGGGAGCAGTGGGGCTGGATGTTATATACTGGGGAGCAGTGGAGCCGGATGTTATATACTGGGGAGCAGTGGAGCTGGATGTTATATACTGGGGAGCAGTGGAGCCGGATGTTATATACTGGGGAGCAGTGGAGCTGGATGTTATATACTGGGGAGCAGTGGAGCTGGATGTTATATACTGGGGAGCAGTGGAGCCGGATGTTATATACTGGGGAGCAGTGGAGCCGGATGTTATATACTGGGGAGCAGTGGAGCCGGATGTTATATACTGGGGAGCAGTGGAGCCGGATGTTATATACTGGGGAGCAGTGGAGCCGGATGTTATATACTGGGGAGCAGTGGAGCTGGATGTTATATACTGGGGAGCAGTGGAGCCGGATGTTATATACTGGGGAGCAGTGGAGCCGGATGTTATATACTGGGGAGCAGTGGAGCCGGATGTTATATACTGGGGAGCAGTGGGGCCGGATGTTATATACTGGGGAGCAGTGGAGCCGGATGTTATATACTGGGGAGCAGTGGGGCCGGATGTTATATACTGGGGAGCAGTGGAGCTGGATGTTATATACTGGGGGTAATGGAGCCGGATGTTATATACTGGGGAGCAGTGGAGCCGGATGTTATATACTGGGGAGCAGTGGAGCCGGATGTTATATACTGGGGAGCAGTGGAGCCGGATGTTATATACTGGGGAGCAGTGGAGCCGGATGTTATATACTGGGGAGCAGTGGAGCCGGATGTTATATACTGGGGAGCAGTGGAGCTGGATGTTATATACTGGGGAGCAGTGGGGCTGGATGTTATATACTGGGGAGCAGTGGAGCCGGATGTTATATACTGGGGAGCAGTGCGGCCGGATGTTATATACTGGGGAGCAGTGGAGCCGGATGTTATATACTGGGGAGCAGTGGAGCCGGATGTTATATACTGGGGAACAGTGGAGCCGGATGTTATATACTGGGGAGCAGTGGAGCCGGATGTTATATACTGGGGAGCAGTGGAGCCGGATGTTATATACTGGGGAGCAGTGGAGCCGGATGTTATATACTGGGGAGCAGTGGGGCTGGATGTTATATACTGGGGAGCAGTGCGGCCGGATGTTATATACTGGGGAGCAGTGGGGCCGGATGTTATATACTGGGGAGCAGTGGAGCTGGATGTTATATACTGGGGAGCAGTGGAGCCGGATGTTATATACTGGGGAGCAGTGGAGCCGGATGTTATATACTGGGGAGCAGTGGAGCCGGATGTTATATACTGGGGAGCAGTGGGGCCGGATGTTATATACTGGGGAGCAGTGGGGCCGGATGTTATATACTGGGGAGCAGTGGAGCCGGATGTTATATACTGGGGAGCAGTGGAGCCGGATGTTATATACTGGGGAGCAGTGGAGCCGGATGTTATATACTGGGGAGCAGTGGAGCCGGATGTTATATACTGGGGAGCAGTGGAGCCGGATGTTATATACTGGGGAGCAGTGGAGCCGGATGTTATATACTGGGGAGCAGTGGAGCCGGATGTTATATACTGGGGAGCAGTGGAGCCGGATGTTATATACTGGGGAGCAGTGGAGCCGGATGTTATATACTGGGGAGCAGTGGAGCCGGATGTTATATACTGGGGAGCAGTGGAGCCGGATGTTATATACTGGGGAGCAGTGTTGCCAGATGAGATTCCTGAATGCTATGATTGTGATGAACCCCAATACTTTCCTCCATGCAGTGTACACTGTACCTCATCTGTGCGCAGTATACAGTATACATTGTACCTCATCTTTGCGCAGTATACAGTATACATTGTACCTCATCTTTGCGCAGTACACAGTATACATTGTACCTCATCTTTGCGCAGTACACAGTATACATTGTACCTCATCTTTGCGCAGTACACAGTATACATTGTACCTCATCTTTGCGCAGTATACAGTGTACATTGTACCTCATCTTTGCGCAGTATACAGTATACATTGTACCTCATCTTTGCGCAGTACACAGTATACATTGCACCTCATCTTTGCGCAGTATACAGTGTACATTGCACCTCATCTTTGCGCAGTATACAGTATACATTGTACCTTATCTTTGCGCAGTACACAGTATACATTGTACTTCATCTTTGCGCAGTACACAGTATACATTGTACCTCATCTTTGCGCAGTATACAGTATACATTGCACCTCATCTTTGCGCAGTATACAGTATACATTGCACCTCATCTTTGCGCAGTATACAGTATACATTGTACCTCATCTTTGCGCAGTATACAGTATACATTGCACCTCATCTTTGCGCAGTACACAGTATACATTGCACCTCATCTTTGCGCAGTACACAGTATACATTGTACCTCATCTTTGCGCAGTATACAGTATACATTGTACCTCATCTTTGCGCAGTATACAGTATACATTGCACCTCATCTTTGCGCAGTATACAGTATACATTGTACCTTATCTTTGCGCAGTACACAGTATACATTGTACTTCATCTTTGCGCAGTACACAGTATACATTGTACCTCATCTTTGCGCAGTATACAGTATACATTGCACCTCATCTTTGCGCAGTATACAGTATACATTGCACCTCATCTTTGCGCAGTACACAGTGTACATTGTACCTCATCTTTGCGCAGTATACAGTATACATTGCACCTCATCTTTGCGCAGTACACAGTATACATTGCACCTCATCTTTGCGCAGTATACAGTATACATTGCACCTCATCTTTGCGCAGTACACAGTATACATTGCACCTCATCTTTGCGCAGTACACAGTATACATTGTACCTTATCTTTGCGCAGTATACAGTATACATTGTACCTCATCTTTGCGCAGTACACAGTATACATTGCACCTCATCTTTGCGCAGTATACAGTATACATTGCACCTCATCTTTGCGCAGTATACAGTATACATTGTACCTCATCTTTGCGCAGTATACAGTATACATTGTACCTCATCTTTGCGCAGTACACAGTATACATTGTACCTCATCTTTGCGCAGTATACAGTGTACATTGCACCTCATCTTTGCGCAGTATACAGTATACATTGCACCTCATCTTTGCGCAGTATACAGTATACATTGTACCTCATCTTTGCGCAGTATACAGTATACATTGTACCTCATCTTTGCGCAGTACACAGTATACATTGTACCTCATCTTTGCGCAGTATACAGTATACATTGCACCTCATCTTTGCGCAGTATACAGTATACATTGCACCTCATCTTTGCGCAGTATACAGTATACATTGTACCTCATCTTTGCGCAGTATACAGTATACATTGTACCTCATCTTTGCGCAGTACACAGTGTACATTGTACCTCATCTTTGCGCAGTATACAGTATACATTGCACCTCATCTTTGCGCAGTATACAGTGTACATTGCACCTCATCTTTGCGCAGTATACAGTATACATTGTACCTCATCTTTGCGCAGTATACAGTGTATATTGCACCTCATCTTTGCACAGTATACATTGTACCTCATCTTTGCGCAGTATACAGTATACATTGCACCTCATCTTTGCGCAGTATACAGTATACATTGCACCTCATCTTTGCACAGTATACAGTATATATTGCACCTCATCTTTGCACAGTATACAGTATACATTGTACCTCATCTTTGCACAGTATACAGTATATATTGCACCTCATCTTTGCGCAGTATACAGTATACATTGCACCTCATCTTTGCGCAGTATACAGTATACATTGCACCTCATCTTTGCGCAGTGCACAGTATACATTGCACCTCATCTTTGCGCAGTGCACAGTATACATTGCACCTCATCTTTGCGCAGTACACAGTATACATTGCACCTCATCTTTGCGCAGTATACAGTATACATTGCACCTCATCTTTGCGCAGTACACAGTGTACATTGTACCTCATCTTTGCGCAGTATACAGTATACATTGCACCTCATCTTTGCGCAGTATACAGTATACATTGCACCTCATCTTTGCGCAGTATACAGTGTACATTGTACCTCATCTTTGCGCAGTATACAGTATACATTGCACCTCATCTTTGCGCAGTACACAGTATACATTGCACCTCATCTTTGCGCAGTATACAGTATACATTGCACCTCATCTTTGCGCAGTATACAGTATACATTGCACCTCATCTTTGCGCAGTATACAGTATACATTGCACCTCATCTTTGCGCAGTATACAGTATACATTGCACCTCATCTTTGCGCAGTATACAGTGTACATTGTACCTCATCTTTGCGCAGTATACAGTATACATTGTACCTCATCTTTGCGCAGTATACAGTGTACATTGCACCTCATCTTTGCGCAGTATACAGTGTACATTGCACCTCATCTTTGCGCAGTATACAGTGTACATTGTACCTCATCTTTGCGCAGTATACAGTGTACATTGCACCTCATCTTTGCGCAGTATACAGTATACATTGCACCTCATCTTTGCGCAGTACACAGTATACATTGTACCTCATCTTTGCGCAGTATACAGTATACATTGCACCTCATCTTTGCGCAGTACACAGTATACATTGCACCTCATCTTTGCGCAGTACACAGTATACATTGCACCTCATCTTTGCGCAGTATACAGTATACATTGCACCTCATCTTTGCGCAGTATACAGTGTACATTGCACCTCATCTTTGCGCAGTACACAGTATACATTGTACTTCATCTTTGCGCAGTATACAGTATACATTGCACCTCATCTTTGCGCAGTATACAGTATACATTGCACCTCATCTTTGCGCAGTGTGCAGTATACATTGCACCTCATCTTTGCGCAGTACACAGTGTACATTGTACCTCATCTTTGCGCAGTATACAGTATACATTGCACCTCATCTTTGCGCAGTATACAGTATACATTGCACCTCATCTTTGCGCAGTACACAGTATACATTGTACCTCATCTTTGCGCAGTATACAGTATACATTGCACCTCATCTTTGCGCAGTACACAGTATACATTGCACCTCATCTTTGCGCAGTATACAGTATACATTGCACCTCATCTTTGCGCAGTACACAGTATACATTGCACCTCATCTTTGCGCAGTACACAGTATACATTGCACCTCATCTTTGCGCAGTACACAGTATACATTGCACCTCATCTTTGCGCAGTACACAGTATACATTGCACCTCATCTTTGCGCAGTACACAGTGTACATTGTACCTCATCTTTGCGCAGTATACAGTATACATTGCACCTCATCTTTGCGCAGTATACAGTATACATTGCACCTCATCTTTGCGCAGTACACAGTATACATTGTACCTCATCTTTGCGCAGTATACAGTATACATTGCACCTCATCTTTGCGCAGTACACAGTATACATTGCACCTCATCTTTGCGCAGTATACAGTATACATTGCACCTCATCTTTGCGCAGTACACAGTATACATTGCACCTCATCTTTGCGCAGTATACAGTATACATTGCACCTCATCTTTGCGCAGTATACAGTGTACATTGCACCTCATCTTTGCGCAGTACACAGTATACATTGCACCTCATCTTTGCGCAGTATACAGTATACATTGCACCTCATCTTTGCGCAGTACACAGTATACATTGCACCTCATCTTTGCGCAGTACACAGTATACATTGTACCTCATCTTTGCGCAGTATACAGTGTACATTGTACCTCATCTTTGCGCAGTACACAGTATACATTGCACCTCATCTTTGCGCAGTACACAGTATACATTGCACCTCATCTTTGCGCAGTATACAGTGTACATTGCACCTCATCTTTGCGCAGTACACAGTATACATTGCACCTCATCTTTGCGCAGTACACAGTGTACATTGCACCTCATCTTTGCGCAGTATACAGTATACATTGCACCTCGTCTTTGCGCAGTACACAGTATACATTGCACCTCATCTTTGCGCAGTACACAGTATACACTGCACCTCATCTTTGCGCAGTATACAGTATACACTGCACCTCATCTTTGCGCAGTATACAGTATACATTGCACCTCATCTTTGCGCAGTACACAGTATACACTGCACTCATCTTTGCGCAGTACACAGTATACATTGCACCTCATCTTTGCGCAGTACACAGTGTACATTGCACCTCATCTTTGCGCAGTATACAGTGTACATTGCACCTCATCTTTGCGCAGTACACAGTATACATTGCACCTCATCTTTGCGCAGTACACAGTATACATTGCACCTCATCTTTGCGCAGTACACAGTATACACTGCACCTCATCTTTGCGCAGTACACAGTGTACATTGTACCTCATCTTTGCGCAGTATACAGTGTACATTGCACCTCATCTTTGCGCAGTACACAGTATACACTGCACTCATCTTTGCGCAGTACACAGTATACATTGCACCTCATCTTTGCGCAGTACACAGTGTACATTGCACCTCATCTTTGCGCAGTATACAGTGTACATTGCACCTCATCTTTGCGCAGTACACAGTATACATTGCACCTCATCTTTGCGCAGTACACAGTATACATTGCACCTCATCTTTGCGCAGTACACAGTATACACTGCACCTCATCTTTGCGCAGTACACAGTATACAGGGAGGGGACGAGTATCACTCGCTCCTTATATTGGATCTTGAGGAATTGCAGAATCGTCGCTCGCTCCCGATCTCCGGGGAAATCCTCACAATTTATAGATTTTGTCCTTGTAAATGTTCTTAGTATTGACCACACAATGTCCGTCTGTAATCACAGCGTGCGGAAGGGTTAGATACACGGCACACAGGGGAGGATTAGATACATCAGATCAGCAAACAGTATCACATATGATATGTTAGATACGCTGCGTCAGTGCCACATTCATAGTATAATTATCCCGGCTCATTATCTTGCTTACTAGGTTAGATACTCAGCCTCAGTATCACTCAGGAGAGTTTTGATACCCGAACGTTATACAACATTTGGTAGTTTAGATACGTTTTCTCAGCAATAGACATGATAATTAACATACCCTGGCTCAGTATCAGACATGATAGCTTGGATACTCTGGCTCATTATTACACATACTACCTCTGATACTGGGGCTCAGTTCCACATTTCACAGCTTGGATACCTGGGCTCAGTATTTCTCAGCTTGGATACCTGGGCTCAGTATTTCTCAGCTTGGATACCTATGCTCAGTATTTCTCAGCTTGGATACCTATGCTCAGTATTTCTCAGCTGGAATACCTAGGCTTAGTATTTCTTAGTTTGGGTACCTGGGCTCAGTATTTCTCAGCTTGGATACCTGGGCTCAGTATTTCTCAGCTTGGATACCTGGGCTCAGTATTTCTCAGCTGGAATACCTAGGCTTAGTATTTCTTAGTTTGGGTACCTGGGCTCAGTATTTTGCAATTTGGGTAGCTGGGCTCAGTATGTCACATACTACCTCTGATACTGGGGCTCAGTTCCACATTTCACAGCTTGGATACCTGGGCTCAGTATTTCTCAGCTTGGATACCTGAGCTCAATATTTCTCAGTTTGGATACTTGGGTTCAGTATTTCTCAGCTTAGATACCTGGGCTCAGTCTTTCTCAGGTTGGATAACTGGGCTCAGTATTTATCGGCTTGGATACCTGGGCTCAGTATGTCACAGCTCGGATGCCTGGGCTCAGTATTTCTCAGCTTGGATACCTTGGCTCAGTATTTCTCAGCTTGGATACCTGGGCTCAGTATTTCTCAGCTTGGATACCTGGGCTCAGTATTTCTCAGCTTGGATACTTGGGCTCAGTATTTCTCAGCTTGGATACCTGGGCTCAGTATTTCTCAGCTTGGATACCTGGGCTCAGTATTTCTCAGCTTGGATACCTGGGCTCAGTATTTCTCAGCTTGGATACCTGGGTTCAGTATTTCTCAGCTTGGATACCTATGCTCAGTATTTCTCAGCTGGAATACCTAGGCTTAGTATTTCTCAGTTTGGGTACCTGGGCTCAGTATTTTGCAATTTGGGTAGCTGGGCTCAGTATTTCTCAGCTCGAATACCTGAGCTCAGTATTTTTCAGTTTGGATACCTGGGCTCAGTATGTCACAGCTCGGATACTTGGGCGCAGCATTTCTCAGCTTGGATACCTGGGTTCAGTATTTCTCAGGTTGGATAACTGGGCTCAGTATTTATCGGCTTGGATACCTGGGCTCAGTATGTCACAGCTCGGATGCCTGGGCTCAGTATTTCTCAGCTTGGATACCTGGGCTCAGTATTTCTCAGCTTGGATACCTGGGCTCAGTATTTCTCAGCTTGGATACCTGGGCTCAGTATTTCTCAGCTTGGATACCTGGGCTCAGTGTTTCTCAGCTTGGATACCTGGGCTCAGTATTTTTCAGCTTGGATAACTGGGCTCAGTATTTATCGGCTGGGAAACATAGGCTCAGTGTTTCTCAGCTTGGATACCTGGGCTCAGTATTTCTCAGCTTGGATACCTGGGCTCAGTATTTCTCAGCTTGGATACCTGGGCTCAGTATTTCTCAGCTTGGATACCTGGGCTCAGTATTTCTCAGCTTGGATACCTGGGCTCAGTATTTCTCAGCTTGGATACCTATGCTCAGTATTTCTCAGCTGGAATACCTGGGCTCAGTATTTCTCAGTTTGGACACCTGGGCTCAGTATTTTGCAATTTGGGTAGCTGGGCTCAGTATTTCTCAGCTCGGATACCTGAGCTCAGTATTTCTCAGTTTGGATACCTGGGCTCAGTATGTCACAGCTCGGATACTTGGGATCAGCATTTCTCAGCTTGGATACCTGAGCTCAGTATTTCTCAGCTTGGATACTTAGGCTCAGTATTTCTCAGCTTGTGTACCTAGGCTCAGTATTTCTCAGCTTGGATACCTGGGCTCAGTATTTCTCAGCTTGGATACCTAGGCTCAGTATTTCTCAGCTCGGATACCTGGGCTCAGTATTTCTTAGCTTGGATACTTAGGCTCAGTATTTCTCAGCTCGGATACCTGGGCTCAGTATTTCTCAGCTTGGATACCTGGGCTCAGTATGTCACAGCTCGGATACTTGGGCGCAGCATTTCTCAGCTTGGATACCTGAGCTCAATATTTCTCAGTTTGGATACCTGGGTTCAGTATTTCTCAGGTTGGATAACTGGGCTCAGTATTTATCGGCTTGGATACCTGGGCTCAGTATTTCTCAGCTTGGATACCTGGGCTCAGTATTTCTCAGCTTGGATACCTGGGCTCAGTATTTCTCAGCTTGGATACCTGGGCTCAGTATTTCTCAGGTTGGATAACTGGGTTCAGTATTTCTCAGGTTGGATAACTGGGCTCAGTATTTATCGGCTTGAATACCTGGGCTCAGTATTTCTCAGCTTGGATACCTGGGCTCAGTATTTCTCAGCTTGGATACCTGGGCTCAGTATTTCTCAGCTTGGATACCTGGGCTCAGTATTTCTCAGCTTGGATACCTGGGCTCAGTATTTCTCAGCTTGGATACCTGGGCTCAGTATTTCTCAGCTTGGATACCTATGCTCAGTATTTCTCAGCTGGAATACCTAGGCTTAGTATTTCTCAGTTTGGGTACCTGGGCTCAGTATTTTGCAATTTGGGTAGCTGGGCTCAGTATTTCACAACTCGGATACTTGGGCGCAGCATTTCTCAGCTTGGATACCTGAGCTCAATATTTCTTAGTTTGGATACCTGGGTTCAGTATTTCTCAGCTTAGATACCTGGGCTCAGTATTTCTCAGGTTGGATAACTGGGCTCAGTATTTATCGGCTTGGATACCTGGGCTCAGTATGTCACAGCTCGGATGCCTGGGCTCAGTATTTCTCAGCTTGGATACCTGGGCTCAGTATTTCTCAGCTTGGATACCTGGGCTCAGTATTTCTCAGCTTGGATACTTTGGCTCAGTATTTCTCAGCTTGGATACCTGGGCTCAGTATTTCTCAGCTTGGATACCTGGGCTCAGTATTTCTCAGCTTGGATACCTGGGCTCAGTATTTCTCAGCTTGGATACCTGGGCTCAGTGTTTCTCAGCTTGGATACCTGGGTTCAGTATTTTTCAGCTTGGATAACTGGGCTCAGTATTTATCGGCTGGGAAACATAGGCTCAGTGTTTCTTAGCTTGGATACCTGGGCTCAGTATTTCTCAGCTTGGATACCTGGGTTCAGTATTTCTCAGCTTGGATACCTGGGCTCAGTATTTCTCAGCTTGGATACCTGGGCTCAGTATTTCTCAGCTTGGATACCTGGGCTCAGTATTTCTCAGCTTGGATACCTGGGCTCAGTATTTCTCAGCTTGGATACCTGGGCTCAGTATTTCTCAACTTGGATACCTATGCTCAGTATTTCTCAGCTGGAATACCTAGGCTTAGTATTTCTCAGTTTGGGTACCTGGGCTCAGTATTTTGCAATTTGGGTAGCTGGGCTCAGTATTTCACAACTCGGATACTTGGGCGCAGCATTTCTCAGCTTGGATACCTGAGCTCAATATTTCTCAGTTTGGATACCTGGGTTCAGTATTTCTCAGCTTAGATACCTGGGCTCATTATTTCTCAGGTTGGATAACTGGGCTCAGTATTTATCGGCTTGGATACCTGGGCTCAGTATGTCACAGCTTGGATGCCTGGGCTCAGTATTTCTCAGCTTGGATACCTGGGCTCAGTATTTCTCAGCTTGGATACCTGGGCTCAGTATTTCTCAGTTTGGGTACCTGGGCTCAGTATTTCTCAGTTTGGACACCTGGGCTCGGTATTTTGCAATTTGGGTAGCTGGGCTCAGTATTTTTCAGCTCGGATACCTGAGCTCAGTATTTCTCAGTTTGGATACCTGGGCTCAGTATTTCTCAGCTTGGATACCTGGGCTCAGTGTTTCTCAGCTTGGATACCTGGGTTCTGTATTTCTCAGCTTGGATACCTGGGCTCAGTATTTCTCAGCTTGGATAACTTGTCTCAGTATTTATCGGCTGGGAAACATAGGCTCAGTGTTTCTCAGCTTGGATACCTGGGCTCAGTATTTCTCAGCTTGGATACCTGGGCTCAGTATTTCTCAGCTTGGATACCTGGGCTCAGTATTTCTCAGCTTGGATACCTGGGCTCAGTATTTCTCAGCTTGGATACCTGGGCTCAGTATTTCTCAGCTTGGATACCTATGCTCAGTATTTCTCAGCTGGAATACCTAGGCTTAGTATTTCTCAGTTTGGGTACCTGGGCTCAGTATTTCTCAGCTGGAATACCTGGGCTCAGTATTTCTCAGTTTGGACACCTGGGCTCAGTATTTTGCAATTTGGGTAGCTGGGCTCAGTATTTCTCAGCTCGGATACTTGAGCTCAGTATTTCTCAGTTTGGATACCTGGGCTCAGTATGTCACAGCTCGGATACTTGGGCTCAGCATTTCTCAGCTTGGATACCTGAGCTCAGTATTTCTCAGCTTAGATACCTGGGCTCAGTATTTCTCAGGTTGGATAACTGGGCTCAGTATTTATCAGCTTGGATACCTGGGCTCAGTATTTCTTAGCTTGGATACCTGGGCTCAGTATTTCTCAGCTTGGATACTTAGGCTCAGTATTTCTCAGCTTGTATACCTAGGCTCAGTATTTCTCAGCTGGGATACCTGGGCTCAGTATTTCTCGATTTGTATACCTGGGCTCAGTATTTCTCAGCTTGGATACCTGGGCTCAGTATTTCTCAGCTTGGATACCTAGGCTCAGTATTTCTCAGCTCGGATACCTGGGCTCAGTATTTCTTAGCTTGGATACTTAGGCTCAGTATTTCTCAGCTCGGATACCTGGGCTCAGTATTTCTCAGCTTGGATACCTAGGCTCAGTATTTCTCAGCTCGGATACCTGGGCTCAGTATTTCTTAGCTTGGATACTTAGGCTCAGTATTTCTCAGCTTGGATACCTGGGCTCAGTATTTCTCAGCTTGGATACCTAGGCTCAGTATTTCTCAGCTCGGATACCTGGGCTCAGTATTTCTCAGCTCGGATACCTGGGCTCAGTATTTCTCAGCTTGGATACCTGGACTCAGTATGTCACAGCTTGGATGCCTGGGCTCAGTATGTCACAGCTTGGATGCCTGGGCTCAGTATTTCTCAGCTTGGATACCTAGGCTCAGTATTTCTCAGCTCGGATACCTGGGCTCAGTATTTCTCAGCTCGGATACCTGGGCTCAGTATTTCTCAGCTTGGATGCCTGGGCTCAGTATGTCACAGCTTGGATGCCTGGGCTCAGTATGTCACAGCTTGGATGCCTGGGCTCAGTATGTCACAGCTCGGATTCTTGGGCTCAGTCCCCCTGTGATGTGTTGATGTCTTGGCTGTGGCTGGTTCGGGTACGCCGTGCGTCTTGTGAGTACCAGCCGGTGACACTGATGTGGGAGCGGGAGCAGCTGGATCCATTGTAATGTGTGCAGTGGTTTTATGGAGCGTGAGTGGCTCCCGGGCTGGAGTCTATTATTCCTCTCTGCCCAGCAATCAGGACACAGCGTCTCCACAGCGCTAATATGTGCTGTGTGCGGATGTAGCAGAGCCGAGTGCGTTATAGGATATTACAATTCTATAGGGCCTATTTTTTTTCTTTTGGTCCCATCCTGTGCTGATGGAGGCTTTACAGCTGACTCCTGGCATTGAGCTTACACATCTCTGATTCCTTCACCATGAAAAGTCCAGTCTTTGTTTCCTTTTCGCTGACTTCACTTTCAGGCCCCAGATTTGGCCCTAAATATCTTTACTGCAAATAATCTGAATGGGGGCGTGAAAGTCTGGTTTGTTAGAAGGGGTGCACATACTTTTGCACATCATAAATGTGGATCATGTATAATAATATGATATAGTCCATTATTTATTTATCCTTTTGTACTTCATTTGGTGACGTGATTCTTACACTTGTCTTGTAGGGGACAATATCTGCAGAGCGGATATGTGTTATCCCCCCTTCTCCATAAAATATATATAAACCGCTAATGTGTGAGAATCCAAAAACCCAATAAATGTCAGAAAGTCCTGGGATCTGTCGCCCCCCTGTGGACACTCGGAGATCTGCTCCGTCAACATTGCTACATTTATTGTTTTGTTACTTTGTTTATGCCTTGGATATATAAATATATACATATTGCAGCAGTTCCCCTTTAACTGGCTGCGGAGCAGAGGACGCCGGGTTCAATATCGCGCCGTGCACATAATTTGATCTGGATAATAGACTGCTGTGTAATGTGAACAGACCTCTATGTGCTGTAAGCAGATTTTGGGTGCATTAGATTCTCTCCTCACAAGGTCGCGTCCCAGTAATGGATTCTTACATTGCAGGTTTTGTGACCGCCCTGCAAGTGATGATTGACAAGGATAACATCCAGGTCGCCCGCGGGCAGTCTGCGGCGCTGCTATGCACCTTCACCACAAGTGCGGCCCTCACCAACCTCAACATCATCTGGACCGTGACCCCTCTGTCCAACGCCAACCAGCCCGAGCAGGTACGGAAGGGGTTAAGCCAAAGCAGAACCCTGCACAAATGGGATTGATTCAGATTTCTTTATATTGTGAAGGTTTCCATTACCCCATGCTTTATACTCCAGTCACATCCAAAGCAGCATGCAGAATTGTGACAGGGTCAGTTACACCATGCTTTATACTGCAGTCACATCCAAAGCTGCACGCATAATTGTGACAGGGTCAGTTACACCATGCTTTATACTGCAGACACATCCAAAGCTGCATGCAGAATTGTGAAGGTTTTCATTAGAAGGCGTCACTTACACCATGCTTTATACTACAGTAACATCCAAAGCTGCACACAGAATTGCGAAGGTTTCCATTAGGAGACATCAGTTACACCATGCTTTATACTAGTCACATCCAAAGCTGCACGCAGAATTGTGAAGGTTTCCATTAGAAGGTGTCAGTTACACCATGCTTTACACAGCAGTCACATCCAAAGCTGAACACAGAATTGCGAAAGTTTCCATTAGAAGGTATCAGTTACCCCATGCTTTATACTGCAGTCACATCCAAAGCTGCACGCAGAATTGTGAAGGTTTCCATTAGAAGGTGTCAGTTACACCATGCTTTACACAGCAGTCACATCCAAAGCTGAACACAGAATTGCAAAAGTTTCCATTAGAAGGTATCAGTTACCCCATGCTTTATACTGCAGTCACATCCAAAGCTGCATGCAGAATTGTGAAGGTTTCCATTAGAAGGCATCAGTTACACCATGCTTTATACTGCAGTCACATCCAAAGCTGCATTCAGAAATGTGAATGTTTCCGTTAGAAGGCATCAGTTACACCATGCTTTATACTGCAGTCACATCCAAAGCTGTGCACAGAATTGTGAACGGTTCAGTTATACCATGCTTTATACTGCAGTCACATCCAAAGCTGCATTCAGAAATGTGAAGGTTTCCATTACACCATGCTTTATACTACAGTCACATCTAAACATGCACAGAATTGTGAAGGTTTCCAATAGAAGGCGTCAGCTACGCCATGCTTTATACTGCAGTCACATCCAAAGCTGCACACAGAATTGTGAATGTTTTTGTTAGAAGGCATCAGTTACACCATGCTTTATACTTCAGTCACATCCAAAGCTGCATGCAGAATTGTGAAGGTTTCCATTAGAAGGCATAAGTTACACCATGCTTTATACTGCAGTCACATCCAAAGCTGCATTCAGAAATGTGAATGTTTCCGTTAGAAGGCATCAGTTACACCATGCTTTATACTGCAGTCACATCCAAAGCTGTGCACAGAATTGTGAAGGGTTCAGTTATACCATGCTTTATACTGCAGTCACATCCAAAGCTGCATTCAGAAAGGTTTCCATTACACCATGCTTTATACTACAGTCACATCTAAACATGCACAGAATTGTGAAGGTTTCCAATAGAAGGCGTCAGCTACACCATGCTTTATACTGCAGTCACATCCAAAGCTGCACGCAGAATTGTGAATGTTTCTGTTAGAAGATGTCAGTTACACCATGCTTTATACTGCAGTCACATCCAAAGCTGCACACAGAATTGTGAATGTTTCCGTTAGAAGGCCTCAGTTACACCATGCTTTATACTGCAGTCACATCCAAAGCTGCGTGCAGAAATGTGAAGGTTTCCATTACACCATGCTTTATACTGCAGTCACATCCAAAGCTGCACGCAGAATTGTGAAGGTTGTTTCCATTAGAAATCATCAGTTACCCCATGCTTTATACTGCAGTCACATCCAAAGCTGCACACAGAATTTTGAAGGTTGTTTCCATTAGAAATCATCAGTTACCCCATGCTTTATACTGCAGTCACATCCAAAGCTGCACACAGAATTGTGAAGGTTTCCATTAGAAGGCATCAGTTACACCATGCTTTATACTGCAGTCACATCCAAATTACTTTCATAGACTAATCGCTTGGAAATAACTAGTTTACAGGAAACAAGCAGCATTCAGCTCTGGGTGTGAATGTAGAAGTTGTTAAGACGCAGAGATTTGCAGAAATGTCCGGATGCTTTTTGATACATCTATATCCAGTCTAGAGAATCCTCCATGAGCTGAACAGCCTAAGCTCCAGACTGGACTGACACATTGTAACAAATGAGCAGCTCCGGAGAGAGATTTGCACTGCCGAGGGTTTAGGATGGTCTGACATGGGATTCCATTGAAGCAAATCCTCAGCTGTGAGAAGTATTAGATCCGGATCTGGTGATCAAGTGACGTAGAAAACTTACTGGAAAGAAGCGATGTGTAAAAGTGATCGACCCACACCCCAGAGTAACGAGCGGATTCTTATTTTCGCAGATCATTATCTATCAGGGCGGGCAGGTCTTCGCGACGGCGGCGCAGTTCCAAGGACGAGTGGGTTTTATGCAAACCATGCCAAGCACCAACGCTTCAATCTACATCAATAACACTCAGCTGTCCGACACCGGCACCTACCAGTGCATGGTCAACAACTTCCCCGATCGAGCGCGCCGCAATATCGGCTTAGTGGGATTTACCGTTTTAGGTGAGTTACGGTACAATTATTATCCATTCACTAGAGAGCGGTGACATCACTGAGAATGCAGCCTATCTATTCACTAGAGAGCGGTGACATCACTGAGAATGCAGCCTATCCATTCACTAGAGAGCGGTGACATCACTGAGGAATCAGCCTATCCATTCACTAGAGAGCAGTGACATCACTGAGAATGCAGCCTATCCATTCACTAGAGAGCGGTGACATCACTGAGAATGCAGCCTATCCATACACTAGAGAGCAGTGACATCACTGAGGATGCAGCCTATCCATTCACTAGAGAGCGGTGACATCACTGAGAATGCAGCCTATCCATTCACTAGAGAGCAGTGACATCACTGAGGATGCAGCCTATCCATTCACTAGAGAGCAGTGACATCACTGAGAATGCAGCCTATCTATTCACTAGAGAGCGGTGACATCACTGAGAATGCAGCCTATCCATACACTAGAGAGCGGTGACATCACTGAGGATGCAGCCTATCCATTCACTAGAGAGCAGTGACATCACTGAGAATACAGCCTATCCATTCACTAGAGAGCGGTGACATCACTGAGAATGCAGCCTATCCATTCACTAGAGAGCAGTGACATCACTGAGAATGCAGCCTATCCATTCACTAGAGAGCGGTGACATCACTGAGAATGCAGCCTATCCATTCACTAGAGAGCAGTGACATCACTGAGAATGCAGCCTATCCATTCACTAGAGAGCGGTGACATCACTGAGAATGCAGCCTATCCATTCACTAGAGAGCGGTGACATCACTGAGGATGCAGCCTATCCATTCACTAGAGAGTGGTTACATCACTGAGGATGCAGCCTATCCATTCACTAGAGAGCGGTGACATCACTGAGAATGCAGCCTATCCATTCACTAGAGAGCAGTGACATCACTGAGAATGCAGCCTATCCATTCACTAGAGAGCGGTGACATCACTGAGGATGCAGCCTATCCATTCACTAGAGAGCGGTGACATCACTGAGAATGCAGCCTATCCATTCACTAGAGAGCAGTGACATCACTGAGAATGCAGCCTATCCATTCACTAGAGAGCAGTGACATCACTGAGGATGCAGCCTATCCATTCACTAGAGAGCAGTGACATCACTGAGAATGCAGCCTATCCATTCACTAGAGAGTGGTGACATCACTGAGAATGCAGCCTATCCATTCACTAGAGAGCGGTGTCATCACTGAGAATGCAGCCTATCCATTCACTAGAGAGCGGTGACATCACTGAGGATGCAGCCTATCCATTCACTAGAGAGCGGTGACATCACTGAGGATGCAGCCTATCCATTCACTAGAGAGCGGTGTCATCACTGAGAATGCAGCCTATCCATTCACTAGAGAGCAGTGACATCACTGAGGTTGCAGCCTATCCATTCACTAGAGAGCGGTGACATCACTGAGGATGAAGCCTATCCATTCACTAGAGAGCGGTGACATCACTGAGGATGCAGCCAATTCATTCACTAGAGAGCGGTGACATCACTGAGGATGCAGCCTATCCATTCACTAGAGAGCGGTGACATCACTGAGGAATCAGCCTATCCATTCACTAGAGAGCGGTGACATCACTGAGGATGCAGCCTATCCATTCACTAGAGAGCAGTGACATCACTGAGGATGCAGCCTATCCATTCACTAGAGAGCGGTGACATCACTGAGGATGCAGCCAATTCATTCACTAGAGAGCGGTGACATCACTGAGGATGCAGCCTATCCATTCACTAGAGAGCGGTGACATCACTGAGGAATCAGCCTATCCATTCACTAGAGAGCAGTGACATCACTGAGGATGCAGCCTATCCATTCACTAGAGAGCAGTGACATCACTGAGGATGCAGCCTATCCATTCACTAGAGAGCGGTGACATCACTGAGGATGCAGCCTATCCATTCACTAGAGAGCGGTGACATCACTGAGGATGCAGCCTATCCATTCACTAGAGAGCGGTGACATCACTAAGGATGCAGCCTATCCATTCACTAGAGAGCGGTGACATCACTAAGGATGCAGCCTATCCATTCACTAGAGAGCGGTGACATCACTGAGGATGCAGCCTATCCATTCACTAGAGAGCGGTGACATCACTGAGGATGCAGCCTATCCATTCACTAGAGAGCGGTGACATCACTGAGGATGCAGCCTATCCATTCGCTAGAGAGCGGTGACATCACTAAGGATGCAGCCTATCCATTCACTAGAGAGCGGTGACATCACTGAGGATGCAGCCTATCCATACACTAGAGAGCGGTGACATCACTGAGGATGCAGCCTATCCATTCACTAGAGAGCGGTGACATCACTGAGGATGCAGCCTATCCATTCACTAGAGAGCGGTGACATCACTGAGGATGCAGCCTATCCATTCACTAGAGAGCGGTGACATCACTGAGGATGCAGCCTATCCATTCACTAGAGAGCAGTGACATCACTGAGGATGCAGCCTATCCATTCACTAGAGAGCGGTGACATCACTGAGGTTGCAGCCTATCCTTTTCTTCCCATGCTCATGCAGTTCATACATTTCTGACTGTGATTTATCCTTTTTCGCCCCTATCTAGTGCCTCCCTCTGAACCCCTGTGCAATATTCAGGGGTCCTTGGATATTGGGAGTGATGTCACTCTGAGTTGCAGCTCGGAGGAAGGAATTCCCAGACCGACGTATTTATGGCAGAAAGTGGATAACAATCCCGTCCTCCCTGCGTCAGCGATACAAGGTGAGCACTTAAAGGGGAACTCCATCTCACAATACATAAAATTTGTCTGAAGTCCACATAGTATGGCCACAGTTTATCCATTGGGGGCACATGCCACTATCCCACCAGGGCTGCACCCTGGTTCCAGGAGATGGCCGGAGCAGTAATCATAGGGGCACATACATTTTGTATTCAGACTATTTGCTTTATTTCTTTTGTAGATGCACTGCAGTGATGCAATACGTTAGTTGCAAAAGTCGTCACACCCCTCAGTATTTGTCTCGCTAGCATCACCCTTCAGTCCGTTCGACTTTTTCACTTGTCTCGAATTTGCTGACAGAGACGTAGCTTGCAAAGCACAAAATTAATGAGTTTTGCCGTATCATAAATCATCTCGGGGATCCGGCGTGTAATGACTCACATTGTCGTTACTCATTTCCTACTGGACCTCATGATTTAAGTGTCTCCCGTTTGCCGAGAAGTACAGAGTGAGGAAAAGGAATAATATTGCTTATTAATCCAGGGCGCCTTTACTTTCTAATTTAGTCCTAGTCAATGGCCGCATGTAGTGGAGGCTCAAGTGAAATGTTTACCGTCACTTTAAGAGGTAGACTGCGATAACTAGTGAGATACGTGAGAAATAGACTGCGATAGACTGTCATTCACACACTGGTCCGGACCTGCACATTTATTACCATGCATGCGTTTGTTGGAAGTTGGTAGCCTCCCAGAAGGACTGACAACAGAGGAAGCACCACTAGGCAGCACAACCTTACACTCAGAAATCCTGACCACCCCCCTCCGACCACCTCTGCAGGGGTGGACACCGAGACCTAGGATTAACCTGAGGAGTGGGAAAGTTAACACTGTTTCTCGTATACTGCACTCTATGTACTGAGGCCTATGCTATTCCCTAACCACCACACGCGGGTGGACACTCACAGAGCAGTTTGCAGGACCTGTCCTCACGTTAGTAAGAACTTCCTTCTGGCCGGGCAGAGATGGAGTATTCCTTCCTCGGCCCTCTGAACAGCTGGGCTGTTTTCTCGGCTCCCTGGGCAGCTGGGCTCTTTTCTCAGCTCGGATACCGGCTTCCTCACGCACCTTCTTCTGGAAACTTCTCTCTCATTCAGACCAGACCAACCGCAAACCAATGGAAGGGGTGGTGCAGCCTAGTCCAAAGAGAACAACAGGGTAATAGCTGTCTTCTTAAAGACACAGAGCATCAAAGTTCATTTAAAAATACAGAGTACCACAGTCCTTCGTAGGGGTATACCTCCTACACGCCTCCCTTTTTAATAATGGCCATCCTCGGCCATAACAACATGTATGCGGTAGTCCTTCAGGGAATGTCTGCTCTACCAGGTTCCCCCAGTCCCCAAAAGGTATCCACTTCTTTAACCTTCTCCACCGGCTGCACAGTATAACACCGGGAGACGTAACATATGGGTACCACCTGTAGAGGGAGACAACATCGATGGCAACAACGTCATTACAAATTGGTCTACAAATCTGACCTGTGGAACCCCTGCAGTAGACCTCTGGAAACTCCAAAGGTCCAAACTCTCACTCAGGCTTTGACTCTCTTCTGAGGTAACATTTACCACAGGGTTCTTGGGAGGATTCAGTGGCTCTTCTTGTGGCCGTGGTGGCATGGTTCCGCTTCATTTGTGTTCTCAGGTGGAGGACTCTTAGTTGCGCTTGCAGTGACCCACCAATCTTCATCGACAAGGCAGACGGGTGACAGTCTCGGGGGCAGGGACTGCTTTCTCAAGAATTGGTATTACCGAGGGAGATTCAGAGTGACATGGCTGCAACATATTTCTGTGCAGGACACTGGGACCGGTTGTCCTATCTTCAATTTGAACACTATAGATGGGGTCATCGGCGTATACTTGTTCCAGCACTGTGTAAGGGTGGACTTCCCATCTCTAGCTCAGCTTGCCCTTAGGGAGTTTTTGGTACCAATACTGGATCCCCGGAGTGAAGCGGTATCTCCTCCACAGGGTGGTATTTGCTGAACACCTGCTTCTGTTGGTGTTATCGAGCTGGCCACCAGATAGTCTGTAGCCTGTAGTCGTTACTCTTTTACCCAAGAGGTGACTGCTTGTTCGGTCAGGTCTTCGGGTATATCTAGATTCAATTCAAAGACCTCCAGGCCAGATCTCCCAAATAACAGGCAGGGACCCGATTGTTATCTTCCTCTACGGTTCTCAACATTTGGAGTGGTGTTTGACTGAAACGCTCACTTGCTCCGTTACCCTGAGGATGGTAGGGGGTTGTGGTAGACCGCTCAATGCCATACAGACGATACAGCTCGTCCATCACCTTGCGCTGGAAACACGCACCCTGATCAGAATGGATCTGCTCTTACACCCGTGTACTTGAATGAAGTCTTGACAAATAGCTTGTGTGTCTGATTCGGCTGTATGATCTCCAGAAGGTGTGACCACAGCGAACTGGGAATATTGATCTGTCATGACCAAACAGTACTGTGGCCCCCAGGCTAGATATCCCACAAGGAGGTAGTCGATCATCAGGACCTCCAGTGGCTCCTTTGTCTGAATAGATTGAACAGTATGCTCTTCATATCAGCGTCAAGATTATCTCTCTCTTCCTTGGGCCACCCACTGCTTCATTTGCCTCAAACCCACATCTCTGTCTTGAGCCAGTCCCCACTCCTCCTTTGTTCGCCCCAGGGATTTAGTTAGTATACACGCCTCTCCTCTTGGCAAGGTTTCTACAAACGGGGCTCTTGCTCAGCTGGGGGTCTCATCCATCAGTTTTGGGCCCAGTGGCCTCATTTTCCACACCGCCTACAGACAATGTCCTCCCTCCTCCAGAATCTACTCTGGTTCTGCCGTTTAGTCTCTACAGGTTGCCTGGGGGAGTAGTTTGACCGTGGTGGGTCCAGATGACATGACTCTGTTGGGGGACGTTAGAGGGTAAGACTGGTAAGGATATTGAGGAGCCAAGTAAGAGGCTTTGGAAACAGAGAGATTACTCATCTCCTGTTCCATCTGGATCAGGTTTTCCTGCATGTTCGTCCACTTGTATGAGGACCGTTTTCTGGGTTTGGCCTCCGCTAGGGCTGGCGGTGTGGTAGGGTATGACTCCAGAGGCATAGACTTCTTCCTTGCTTCAGGCCACTGCCTTCACCAGAATCTTATGGAGCAAGAGGGTTTGGCCCGGACACATTCCGACAGGGCTCCTCATAAGTACGAACTGTTCCCAGAGTATCTGGTTGACGGACCCTAAGTCCCAACCTCTTCCTTTCACTGGACATCAGCCATCACCTCCTGTAACACCGTAGCATACTGGGAAACATCCTCTTCTTCCTGCTGTAATCTAGAGAAGAATTTTGCCCTGAGGTCTCCTGCAAAATCAGAGCAGTACTCCACAGCCGGCTGCACCCCCTGGTAGAGAGTATGGAGTTTGGGAGACGCCATCAGGATCACCATAGACCAGGGCCAAAGCCGCAAAAAACTCGTCCACCGACCACATCGCTAGAGAATCGGTCAACAGAGAGAAGGTCGGGGACTGGGGATCTCCCCGCAACAGCGAGACTACAATCCCTACTCGCTGTTCCTCACTCCCTTAGGAATGAGGCCGAAGCCTGAAATATAATTTACAGGCCTATCGGAAAACCACAAATTTATCACACCCCCAGAAACCCTATCTGGTTGAGTGATTTGGGGGTTCAGGCTGTTTCTGGGCCGAGACCAGCAGACCTGCAATATGCTGCAGTTGTTGCACCACCTGAGATCGCAGATCCATCACTTCTTGTGACAGTCTGCATCAGGTGTGCTAACGCTGTTGCCTGAACCATAAGGACTCAGTAGAAATGCTTGGGTTGGTTGTTATGTCAGGCATGGACTTGGGGAAGATCGTGTGTGAGGCAAGACACACAATAACAAGGCGTTCACCAGCAACAAATAAGGGCTACATCGGGGACACTTTAACAACGGTGGTCCCTGGTGCTAGGGAAGGGGATGATGGGACACCTCCTGCTCTCACCTGCAGCTGCACCCTGCACTCCTAGCCAGTCCCTTGTACAAGTTCCATACCTGTCACCGACCAAGAACCTGAAGTCCTGAGAGACCCTGTAATAGTCCTGACTAGTGAGTTGGCAGGTGAGGGACGCTAGCCTCACCACTGCACTAATACAACAAGAACGGGAGGTACAACAGACAGAGGAAACAAGAAAGGATAAAGCCCAACTTCATAGCTGCAGTCAGACACCAGGACTGCAGCCTACACCGCTTCACAGCAACAAGGGCTCCAGCAGCTCCTTCCACCTCCAGGCCTTACTTCAGAATAAATCAGAATAACCAGCACCCTCTACTGGGAGATGTGACCATATATAAGGGAAGGGAGTGGTCAACAACCGGAAGCACCTGAGGCCAGGAGTCAGAAGCCACTAGAAAGCAAAACTGACATTAACCGTTTCAGCACCAAAGGAAATGGAATACATTTAGTGTGAGGAGTCTCAGATGGCAAAGAAAAACTCTGGCACAGATCTTGTCATAAGTCTCTAGATGCAGAGATACGACCGTGACAGTATACAGCTCCTGTCCTGAGCTATGTATCTCCACAGTTAAAGGTCACTAGAAATCCCAATTTAATTTACTGACTAATTACCCAAATCTCTTACAAGTCTGGAATCCTACAGTCTCCACCCCTGAGGAGCATAAAGCAGGAGACTGCAGTGAGCTCCCCCTAGTGGTGGCTGCAGGTAGCCAGATGTTTATCACATATGGTGCATTTTATAAGCGTCACTGTAACCGTGGAAGATTACAAAAAACTCACATTGGTGGAAAAACACCAAGAAAACAAGAGTAGTTGGAACCTGGGCTGACCGCAATCCCCTAACTATCAGACCACACTAGAAGTAACCGTGGAGCGCTCCTAAACACCTGGACGCCTCGTCACAGCCTGAGAAACTAGCTACGTCTCAGAGATAGAAATGAGGAAATCTACCTTGCCTCAGAGAAGTCCCCAAAGGAGTAGACAGTGCCCCACATAGAAAGATTACGGTGATATAGGAAAACACAGTACACAGATAGGAAAAATAGATTTAGCAAAGGTGAGGCCCAACTAACTAGATACAAAGGAAAGGAAAGGAAACTGATTGTGGTCGGTACAAAATCCCTGTAGAAAAATACCAATCTCCTGATAGTAAAAATGGCCCTGGAGGTTGAATGACCTCACCCCCCACTATATCAGGTAGTCCTGTAAAATAATGGGAGAACAAAATACCAAAAGAACACACAAAAATACAAAAGTGCAAATAATGAAGCTAGACAGGGAGAAACTCCCTTATCCTGCAGGAGAGCTAGCATAGGGGGAACCCCCATGCCCACAACACAAGAGAAACCAAACTTACCTGCAAGAAAACAGATACCAAAACAAAACAAAGAAAAACAAACTCCCTAAGGTGTAAACCAGGAAGCATGGGAAAAACTAACAAACTTATCTGCAGAAGTCTTGCTCAGGGAAACAGGGAAGGACAGAACTCCAAGACAGGTTCAGAGACTGAGGAAAATTCAATTATAACTGGCACCAGCAAGGCAAAAAGGGTTCTCCTATATGCACCAGGCCTGTCTGCCATAGGACCTCCTTAATTCCCAATTAACGCCGACACCTGTCTGAGTCACAGGCTTAGACTCAGCTCCACTACCATTCCTGGCCACCAGAGGGAGCTCCAAAATAGCACCCACACAGACGACATTCACAATACGTCACACTTAGAAGCCCCTTAATGCTTTGAGCCTTTGAGTTCGAGTTCAGCATTTTCTCATATCTTCTTTTATTTTCAGACCAGTTTCAAGGTACTATCTTACTAAAGAACATAAGCACTGCATCCTCAGGGCGATATCAGTGTGTATCATCCAATCTCATGGGTGCCCGAACCTGCCTTCTAGACCTCCAAGTTGTTGCTCGTAAGTTCCCTTTTTTTTTAATCAGCTTGCAGCTCTGATTAACCGTAGGAAATAGTCCCTGCTAGTCTGGTGGTTAATAAAAAACATATCCATGGTCACCTAGAGGGTATATCATGGTAAACGTTTTGTACTTATTGTTAAAATCTATAGCCCTTCAATTTGGTTTTAACATATTAGCCCTGTTGGTCTAGTGATTTTATTTATTTATTTTTTGCCATTTCACCGCATTTTTTTCCCTGATTTCCAGTACAATATGAAGTAAAATAAATTGTGTCATTCAAAAGTACAACTCGTCCTGCAAAACACAAGCCCTCAAAAGGCTATGTTGGTAGAACAAAAGTTTTGTCTCTCGGAAGAGAAGGAGAACAAAATTGAAGAATTGCCTGGTCATGGGGGTTAATAAGATCCCTGGGGGGCCTTAGGAGGTTCCTGATTTAATATATTTTACCCTTTAATATTTAATAATAATCCTGGTGGCTTGTGGGTTAATAAGTTATATTTTAAGAGTCCTGGTGGTTAGTTGGTTAGTAAGTAATATATTTAATTTTTTGCGGCTAATAAGTAGAAATATAGACATGCTGGATGGTATAATGGTAATTAACACTCATATTGGCTGCTGCATTGATGATTAATATATTAGATATTATAATTGGTAATAATAGTCCTGGTGGTTAGTGGGGTTCAGGCTCCATATCTCACCATCCACTACAGCTTTGAGCTGGGGATGTACCACCATTTATATGACCTTTTAGTCATAGTGGTAAACAGATGGGCAGACCATATATTACATAGTATCCGCTGATAGCCCTGGTGGCCTTTTTGCGGGGTTGGATGCTCCCTTCGTGTAGCAATATGGTGGTAACAGTCCTTACTCTTATATCCTCAGCTCAGCACCAGAGCATGAGTCTTATAGCCGGAGCCATCGCTGGGGGAGTGTTGGTGCTGGTCATCTGTATAGTCGTGGTGGCTGTTGGGTTATTCTACTGGAGGAACCGGCACAAAGAAGAAGAAGAAGAAATCCCGAATGAGATCAGGTATGATGGAGGGGACATCTTTGGATTGTCTGTATCACTCGTGTTTTATTCGTCTTCATGTTGAGTCGTAGAGTGGGTTTGCACAATGAAGGCAAGTCCTTTGGCATGTGGGACATTTGCATTGTTCTTGAGCTATACCGATAGAATAACGTCATGTTGTTGTCCACGTTGCCTGCTTATTTTGGTCATTGTACTAATATAAGGTCAAGCTGAAGACCATTTATGATGAGGTGAAGCCCAACTATTTATGTCTTACTTTCCTTGTCTTTCTAGAGAGGACGATCTTCCTCCAAAGTGCTCATTGTCTACCAAAGTCTTTCACCCCGATGCCTCCTCCTCCGAACACGATACGCTTACGTCCACCAACACAAACACCTACAACGGTCACTACTGGAGTAACTCCAAGTCCAACTTTAACACCGGTTCTTACGTCCATTACAACTGCAACGGTTGCCGCCAAACCTCTGCTCGTTCAGTCACAGGTCACCCAAGACCAACGTATGCTAACGGTGGACAAACTTCTTCAGGTCCTCCAAAGACTTTGGTGGTGACTGCTAACACGGCCCCTTCTCCAAAGACTGGAGGTAGAAGTAACGGCACGGTTGGTAGAAGTGCTAAACCGTCGCAAACTAGGTCTTACGCTGTGAGCCAAGCCACGTTAGAAAGGATAGGCGCCGTACCAGTCATGATACCGGCTCAGAGTAGAGCTGGGTCGCTGGTATAGAAAAAGCCTAAAAGTCATCTTGGGGCAAAGAAGAGTCGTGTTAGCATGTGGGATGAAAGAACATCACGTGTGCTTCTCTGTTCCTTCCTTTCATCCAGGCAATGGAAGAAGAGGTTGGTAATTTTCCCTTGTGGGAGCAGATGTACCCTAAGACAAGGATTAAACAGAGGAAGTGTGGACGGTATTCCCGAGATTAGAACTTGTCCTTGTAGTGCCAAGCACAGCCCCGGGGCTTCCAACACAGAATAACATATGTGCCTCCCGTAACTCTCGTTCAGCTCCTCTCACTCACACGAAGCCCCATTAGAGGCTTTATTTTTGTAACATCCACCTTGCTTGGAATCCAACCAGTTATCTTGTTCATTGAAGATGGTGCTAACGAGCCCCCCCCATCCTCCACACCCTCCCGTCTCCACTACCCTACAAGTCACCAGCTAAAGAAATAAGCATCCCAATCCCAAATCACTCCAGCACTTTATTCATGTTATCTTGCCATACCCGTCTCCATGGAAGAACATCCAACTGTCCGAAACATTTCAAGTCCCCCTCTCCACCACCCACCACCACTCCTCACGATCAACCCAGGAGGACATCATCATGGAAAGATCCCTCAAGATCCCATAAACTGCATCAGTTCAAGATCTCGATTTTATTTTTTTTACCTTCAAATATTTGGTCATATTTTGAGATGTTAGATACCGAACCTGTTTTGCAATTCTTTTACAGAATTTACTATGCGTAAAGAATATTTTTTAGTAGTACTTTGATTTTTTTGGTTTTCTTTTTTAGGGGCTCTCTAGTCATCGTTGTGTCAACGTTCGAAAACTAGACCATCGTATTGTGTTTGGCAAATGTATCCATGTAGTTTTTTTCCAACAAAAATTCCCATTGTTTTGTTTTTTTTTACATTTTTTTTAATAATTGTTTTCGAATGGACTTGGTTTAAGCAGTTGTAGAACTAATGTCCTACCATGGTCTTACAGCTCCTGGTTTTAGACCATGCGTGAACCTTTAGTTCCACTATTTCTCAGGAAGCGAGGGGTTGTCCACTTGAGATGAACTATGAAAGAAATAAGGTTTTTTTTTAGAAATTGCTGTGGTCTTCAGAAGGTTCCGTCCTGGTGATGTGATCCTGGGGCCGTACAGAGTTTCCGGGAAGGGGGGTGGGATATAATTATGAATGAATGGCAATGAATTGAGATCTGTTTGGTCCACTAAATGCAGCATATTCTAGTGATTGTCCTACATGAGCACCAATGGGTCACCCAGCCTCGGCGTTGAGTGTTAACCTTCAATTCCTGTCTTCTGACCCAGACAAGGGCTGAAACTTCCATGTTTCACTATTGTTCAGTGGGCGAGGGCAATCTATAAGGAACAGTTCAATCTCCTTATGCTGCAAATCCATCCGGAAAAGGGGAAAAACTCCATTGCTTGTGGACCCTTTGGTTGAAAATACTGGATCTCCAGAGTTTATGTGCCTAATAATTGATGTCTGCAGAGTTACCACGTTATAGACAAGAGCCACACTTTACGATGTTGTTCTAAAAACTTTATCCACAGGTTTCAAATGTTCTATACCTCTCTCTAGATATCTCCAAGATCAGATTTTCATCTTTTTGATTTCCAATGTCATAAACAAAATCCCGTGATCATTACTTATGGCCATGATCATGTCTAACAAGCAAGGTTTTTCATTGGTGGATTATAGGTTGATGGAGCATAGGTTGAAATCATCCAAGATGTTGGGATCCTCCTGGAAAGTAAAATCTAATGTCTATGTCCACAATTAGGTAAATTGCCCCAGTTACGGATACTATTGAGCTCACTAAATGGCCTCCCAATTGGTAAAACTGGAAGAACCATAGCCATATCGGCATCCTCTCTACCATTGTGTGAAACCTATAATGGGCTCCTCGTTGTTTCTACAGAATCACGGGTCTATTGGGGTTATTTTTTTTGTTACTGCCTTGCCCATCAATTCAGCTTTTATGAGGGTATCGCCCGTCCTAGTGACTGGTCCCTTTTCACCAGTCTTATTCACAATCCGAGATGAGCAGACTGGAACCAGGATTCCACCAAATGGCCTCCCAATTGGGTAAACTGGAAGAACCATTGCCATTGAGGCACCCGCTCTACCGTTGGGTGAAGCATATAGTGTGCTCATGGTTGTTTCTACAGACTCACGGGTCTCTTGGCCCTTTGGGGTTATTTTTTTTGGTTACTGTCTTGCCCATCAATTCAGCTTTTATGAGGGTATCGCCCGTCCTGGTGACTGGTCCCTTTTCACCAGTCTTATTCACAATCCGAGATGAGCCGACTGGAACCAGGATTCCACCAAATGGCCTCCCAATTGGGCAAACTGGAAGAACCATTGCGATTGAGGCACCCGCTCTACCGTTGGGTGAAGCATATAGTGGGTCCATGGTTGTTTCTACAGACTCACGGGTCTCTTGGCCCTTTGGTTATTTTTTTGGTTACTGTCTTGCCCATCAATTCAGCTTTTATGAGGGTATCGCCCGTCCTGGTGACTGGTCCCCTTCCACAAATCTTATTCAACATCCGAGCTGAGCACACTGAAACCAGGATTCTACCAAATGGCCTCCCAATTGGGAAAACTGGAAGAACCCATATAGGCACCTGCTCTACCATTGGGGGATGCCTATAATGGGCCCATGGTTGTATCTACAGACCCATGAGTCTCTTGGCCCTTTTTGAGGTTATTTTTCTTGGTTATCGTCTTGCCCATCAATTTTGCTTTTAAGAGGGTATTGCCCATCCTGGTGACTGGTCCCCTTCCACCAATCTTACTCACCATCCGAGATGAGCAGACTGGAACCAGGATTCCACCAAATGACCTCCCAGTTGGGAAAACTAGAAGAACCATTGTTGTATAGACAGCAGCTCTACTAGTGGGTGAAGCCTATAGTGGGCCCATGGTTGTTTCTACAGACTCATGGGTTTCTTGGCCCTTTGGGGTTATTTTTCTGAGTACCGTCTTGCCCATCAATTCTGCTTTTATGAGGGTATCACCCGTCCTGGTGACTGGTCCCCTTCCATCAATCTTTTCCACCATCCGAGCTGAGCAGACTGGAACCAGGATTCCAACGAGTCTATATTTTGCTAAAAAAAATTATCCATAGGTCAATAGTTTTATCTGATGGTCGTTCTTTTAATCCCTGTTTTATAATTTTATCCATTCGTTACATGAATGTGTTATTCACTGTTTAGTTTTATTTCATTTTTCTTTTTTTTTTTTGGAAATATGATGTCAATTAACCAACTGCTGCATTGTTATAGTAGAGCATTAACTCACCGGCACGGTAATGGGTTCCAGACAGGTGCTGCCTATACCCAGATTTAGCCCTTCACTAATATATTATGGGTTGAGGGAGGGGAAAGAGGGGGAATTATTCTAATATTTTGGTAATAGAAAAAAAAAAAGATCTACAAAGTAATATCCATGCATCCATTTAGAATTTTCCATACGTCCTCTAAAGAAAAAAAAAACAAATATATGCATTTTGGCCGCGGAAGAATGTTTCTAAATACTAGTTCTAATATTACCAGGGGTGCATAGACCTTCTTAATGACTTGAATACAGAAACTCAATATTTAAAGCAAAGCTTTGCGGCATTCGACGTGCCAGCCACCTATGGGGTGGAATGCTTGGCAGCACACTAATGTGGGTATGTATGGCTTGCATGGTAGTAATCTATAAAATGTATGGATACCACTATTTTTACAGGGGGGTTGGGTAAAACATTTGGTTTGATTAATACAATAATTAGGTCAGAGGTTGCACTTGCTCATAGGTCTTTTACCAGGCAGATTTGTCATTAAAGGGAACCGGTCGGGTATTTTTTTTTTAGATGCCCAAATCTCCACCACTACGACCCCATGGCCTAATTTTGCTAAAAACTATATAAATCTCTCGGTTGAAGTTAAGATGGTGAAAAGAATGTGCCCCAAAGTGAAGCTTCCCGTGCCCCTACTATGGCTAGATTGACATCCGTAACATACCCAGTGTCCAAAATTCTGCGCATGCGCCATGGATCCCTAGGTCTGGTCGACTGCACAGTAAATTGTACGTTTGACGAACGAGCAAGGAAAATCTAACTAGCCTTATTGCCCATAGATTTTAAAAGCACATATACAGGATTTCAGGAATGATTGGAACAGCAAAAAATATTGAGTGAATGAAGAGTGCCTTGCCCTTTCTACCTGATTGACATCCCTAATGTTAGGGTACATCATGTGCACATCTCTGAAGTCCTGCGCATGCGCCGATGATGTGTGCTTTTGGCTCATGCACATGGTTTATTTTCCATTGATTGATCCATGCACTGCAGGAGCCAGGAAAGTACAGTCTGCCTCTATGCGCATGCACCAGAAGTAGACGTCAGTGGCACATACGCTGGATTTCACAATGGCTTGAAACATCAAGTGATAGTGTGAATCAAGAGCGCTGTGCTCTTACTATTGCCTGATTGACATCCCTAATGATAGGATACATCAAGCCCAGTCTCTGAAATCCTGCGCATGCGCTAATGATGTGTACTCTTGGCGCATGCACGTCAATGATGGTGTACAGTTAGGTCCAGAAATATTTGGACAGTGACACAATTTTCGCGAGTTGGGCTCTGCATGCCACCACATTGGATTTGAAATGAAACCTCTACAACAGAATTCAAGTGCAGATTGTAACGTTTAATTTGAAGGTTTGAACAAAAATATCTGATAGAAATTGTAGGAATTGTACACATTTCTTTACAAACACTCCACATTTTAGGAGGTCAAAAGTAATTGGACAAATAAACCAAACCCAAAAAAAAATGTTTATTTTCAATATTTTGTTGCGAATCCTTTGGAGGCAATCACTGCCTTAAGTCTGGAACCCATGGACATCACCAAACGCTGGGTTTCCTCCTTCTTAATGCTTTGCCAGGCCTTTTCAGCCGCAGCCTTCAGGTCTTGCTTGTTTGTGGGTCTTTCCGTCTTAAGTCTGGATTTGAGCAAGTGAAATGCATGCTCAATTGGGTTAAGATCTGGTGATTGACTTGGCCATTGCAGAATGTTCCACTTTTTTGCACTCATGAACTCCTGGGTAGCTTTGGCTGTATGCTTGGGGTCATTGTCCATCTGTACTATGAAGCGCCGTCCGATCAACTTTGCGGCATTTGGCTGAATCTGGGCTGAAAGTATATCCCGGTGCACTTCAGAATTCATCCGGCTACTCTTGTCTGCTGTTATGTCATCAATAAACACAAGTGACCCAGTGCCATTGAAAGCCATGCATGCCCATGCCATCACGTTGCCTCCACCATGTTTTACAGAGCATGTGGTGTGCCTTGGATCATGTGCCGTTCCCTTTCTTCTCCAAACTTTTTTCTTCCCATCATTCTGGTACAGGTTGATCTTGGTCTCATCTGTCCATAGAATACTTTTCCAGAACTGAGCTGGCTTCATGAGGTGTTTTTCAGCAAATTTAACTCTGGCCTTTCTATTTTTGGAATTGATGAATGGTTTGCATCTAGATGTGAACCCTTTGTATTTACTTTCATGGAGTCTTCTCTTTACTGTTGACTTAGAGACAGATACACCTACTTCACTGAGAGTGTTCTGGACTTCAGTTGATGTTGTGAACGGGTTCTTCTTCACCAAAGAAAGTATGCGGCGATCATCCACCACTGTTGTCATCCGTGGACGCCCAGGCCTTTTTGAGTTCCCAAGCTCACCAGTCAATTCCTTTTTTCTCAGAATGTACCCGACTGTTGATTTTGCTACTCCAAGCATGTCTGCTATCTCTCTGATGGATTTTTTCTTTTTTTTCAGCCTCAGGATGTTCTGCTTCACCTCAATTGAGAGTTCCTTAGACCGCATGTTGTCTGGTCACAGCAACAGCTTCCAAATGCAAAACCACACACCTGTAATCAACCCCAGACCTTTTAACTACTTCATTGATTACAGGTTAACGAGGGAGAGGTCTTCAGAGTTAATTGCAGCCCTTAGAGTCCCTTGTCCAATTACTTTTGGTCCCTTGAAAAAGAGGAGGCTATGCATTACAGAGCTATGATTCCTAAACCCTTTCTCCGATTTGGATGTGAAAACTCTCATATTGCAGCTGGGAGTGTGCACTTTCAGCCCATATTATATATATAATTGTATTTCTGAACATGTTTTTGTAAACAGCTAAAATAACAAAACTTGTGTCACTGTCCAAATATTTCTGGACCTAACTGTATTTTCCATAGATCTATCCATGCGCTGCAGGAGCCAAGAAAGTATAGCCTGCCTCTATGCGCATGCGCCAGACGTAGACGTCAGTGGCACATATGTCAGATTTCACAATGGCTTGAAACATCAAGTGAAATTGTGTGAATCAAAAGCGCTGTGCTCTTACTATGGCCTGATTGACATCCCTAACACATCAAATCCTGCGCATGCGCCGATGATGTTTACTCTTGGCGCATGCACGTTAATGATAGTGTATTTTTCATAGATTTATCCATGCACTGCATGAGCCAGGAAAGCATAACCTGCGTCTATGCACAGATAATGTTTACTCTTGGTGCATGTACGTTAATGATGGTGTATTTTCCATGCACTGCAGGAGCAAGACAAGTACAGCCTGCCTCTATGCGCATGCGCCAGAAGTAGATGTCAGTCGCACATACGCATGATTTCACACACGTTGGAAAATATGAATGAGGGGAGTGAATGAAGAAAGTTGTGCTCTTACTATGACTTGATTGCATGTGCAAGGAAAGTACAGTCTGCCTCTATGCGCATGCACCAGAAGTAGACATCAGTGGCACTTATGCCGGATTTCACAATGGCTTGACACATCAAGTGATATTGTGTGAATGAAGAGAGCTGTGCTCTTACTATGGCCTGATTGACATCCCTAATTATAGGGTACATCAAGCCCAGTCTCTGAAATCCTGCGCATGCGCCGATGACGTGTACTCTTGGCGCATGTACGTTATTTATAGTGTATTTTTCATAGATTTATCCATGCACTGCATGAGCCAGGAAAGCATAACCTGCGTCTATGCGCAGATAATGTGTGCTCTTAGCTCATGAACATTAATTAAAGTTTATTTTCCATAGATTTATCCATGCACTGCAGGAACAAGACAAGTACAGCCTGCCTCTATGCGCATGCGTCAGAAGTAGACGTCAGTGGCACATACACAGGATTTCACAACGGTTTCAAAAATATGAATAAAGGGAGTGAATGAAGAGAGCTGTGCTCTTACTATAGGTTGATTGCATGTGCAAGGAAAGTACAGTCTGCCTCTATGCGCATGCGCCAGAAGTAGACATCAGTGGCACATATGCCGGATTTCATAATGGCTTGAAACATCAAGTGATATTGCGTGAATGAAGAGAGCTGTGCTCTTATTATGCCCTGGTTGACATCCCTATTGATAGGGCACACCATGTGCAGTATCTGAAATCTTGCGCATGTACCGGTGATGCATGCGCATTCATTTTGGTTTATATTCCATAGATTTATCCATGCGCTGCATCAGCAAGGAAAGTACAGCTTGCCTCAATGTGCATGCGCCAGAAGTAGACGTCAGTGGCACATACGCTGGACTTCACAATGGGTTGAAACATCAAGTGATAGTGTGAATGTAGAGCGCTGTGCTCTTACTATGGCCTGATTGACATCTCTAATGATAGGGTACATCAAGCCCAGTCTCTGAAATCTTGCCTGTATTCGCATTCGCCAGAATCGGACGTTGGTGTCACATATGCAGGATTTCACAATGGCTTGAAACATCAGGTGATATTGCGAGAATGAAGAGAGCTGTGCTTTACTATGGCCTGATTGACACCTCTAATGATAGGGTACATCAAGCCCAGTCTCTGAAATCTTGCGCATGTGCCAATGGTGTGTACTCTTGGCGCATGCAAATTAATTATGGTTTATTTTCCATAGATTTATCCATGCACTGCAAGAGCAAGAAAAGTACAACCTGCATCAAAGCGCATGCGCCGGAAGCAGATGTCAATGGCACATATTTAGGATTTCAGTAAGGCCTGGGACATCAAGCAATATTAGGCCAAGGAACAGTGCCGTGCCCATACTATGGCTTGATTGACATCCATAAACACGGTATATCATTCCCCAACATCTGATATCCTGCACATGCGCATGTCTGTTACTGGTGCATGTGCAATAGATTATGGTGTACTTTCCGGTGCTTTACTCGTGCACTACACAAGCAAGGAAAATACAGTCTGCTTCACTGCGCATGTGCTGGAAGTGGATGGCGCATGTGCAGGATTTCAGAAGGGCTTGGAATATAAACCATTTTGGATGCTTGACATCATCTCCACCTCCTTCACTGTAGTCTATTAATTTGGATACAGCATACGCCGTCTCTAAACTTGTGTTTTTAGCAAAATTTGGGCACTGATATAGAGATACTACAGCAGCACTTAATGTTTAAGGTGGCAATTTTGGGGTCACAAAAACACTTGACAGGTTCCCTTTAATGGATTTGATAAGTTCCCTTCTTCTTAGTGCTACTATATGGGTGCTGGGCATCCACTAAGCATGGGTGGGGGTGGGTTAGGGCGATGCCCGAGTACGTTTTCTGTACACCCTCGCCAATGACTCTCTGATTGCTCATTGGGTGTAAGCAGTCACTAATTAATCTCGTCCTCCTGCTATGTTTACAAAAAATAAACAAAAACGTAAAATTGTAAAACTCAGTTTTCTGCATCTTGCATAATGTTTTGAGATGCCCGGCCTGCCGCATGAAATCCTGTTTCTTGAGTGATATTGGTAAAAAATACGATAAAAAAAACTGAAAAAAATATATAAGAATGCCCAAATTGTTTTTTTTTTTTTAATGCATAAATAAAGTGACCAGAAACTTTGATACTTTGTATCACTGAAGGGAACTGAACTGTGACAAGCGAGGATGGCGCTGCTGGAAATTTTTGGAATTTACAAAAATAAAGGTCAACGTTTAGAAAGGGAGTCACCCGACCGATTAATGATCAGATTGTCCTCCACAATCGGTTTCCCCAAATATTCCATACAATACTAACGAAATGACAAATCAATTGCTTGAGGTTCTACTCTTTTTTTTTTTTTTTTTAAATAGTAAGATGGTGGACCAAGGGGGACATTGGACAGCTGAAACCCTTTAATGGGCCATATTAGCTTTGGAAGGGATGACCCCCTCCTGTAACTTTTTGAATATTCTAGGCAACCAAGTCTCGGTGAAATAGGAGGTCGCAGATTTGTCACCAACTCTTCGTGGGTAGCCAAGCAAGGTTCGGTGAAATGAGAGGCCACAGATTTGTCACCAACTCTTCGTGGCTAGCCAACCAAGGCTTGGTGAAATGAGACGTCTTTGTAGCTAGCCAACCAAGGCTCGGTGAAATGAGAGGTTGCAGATTTGTGACCAACTCTTCATGGGTAGCCAACCAAGGTTTGGTGAAATGCGTGGTTGCAGATTTGTCAACAACTCTTTGGTGCCAGCCAAGCAAGGTTCGGTGAACTGAGAGGTTGCAGATTTGTCACCAACTCTTAGTTGCTAGCCAACCAAGGTTTAGTGAAATGAGCAGTTTCAGATTTGTCAACAACTCTTTGTGGCTAGCCAACCAAGGTTCGGTGAAATAAGAGATTGCAGATTTGTCACCAACTCTTTGTGGCTAGCCAACCAAGGCTCGGTGAAATGAGAGGTTGCAGATTTGTGACCAAGTCTTCGTGAGTAGCCAACTAAGGTTCAGTGAAATGAGAGGTTGCAGATTGGTCACTAACTCTTCGTGGCTAGCCCACCAAAGTTTGGTGAAAATGAGAGGTTGCAGATTTGTCAACAACTCTTCGTTGCTAGCCAACCAAGGCTCCGTGAAATGAAAGGTTGCAGATTTGTGACCAACTCTTCGGTGCCTGCCAACCAAGGTTCATTGAAATGAGAGATTGCAGATTTGTCACCAAGTCTTCGTGGGTAGCCAACCAAGGTTTGGTGAAATAAGAAGTTGCAGATTTGTCACCAACTCTTTGCGGCTAGCCAACCAAGGTTCGGGGAAATGAGAGTATGCAGATTTGCCACCAACTCTTTGTGGCTAGCCAACCAAGGTTCGGTGAAATAAAAGGTTGCAGATTTGTCAACAACTCTTGGGTGCTAGCCAAGCAAGGTTCGGTGAAATGAGAGGTTGCAGATTTGTCACCAAGTCTTCGTGGGTAGCCAACCAAGGTTTGGTGAAATAAGAGGTTGCAGATTTGTCACCAACTCTTCATGGCTAGCTGACCAAGGTTTGATGAAATAAGAGGCAACAGATTTGCCACCAACGTTTTGTGGCTAGCCAACCAAGGCTTGGTGAAATGAAAGGTCTTCGTAGCTAGCCAACCAAGGTTTGGTGAAATAAGAGGTTGCAGATTTGTCACTAACTCTTCGTGGCTCCATACCTTCAAGATCTCTTAGAGGAACCAAGTTGGCAAACATCAGAGCCGCTCTAGCTCTTCCAGCTCATAGAGGGAGTGATTAAAAGCAGTAGCATATTAATGTCTCAGGATAATCTAGGGTCGTTCTCAAATCTTGAAAGACCCAACTGAAACCTAGTTTTGAGTCACATAGCTTATCATTGAGGGTATTCAAGGGGTCTTCGGAAATGAAATATTGTTGACCCATCAACATGAAATCAGTGGTGGCTGTAGGATCACACGTTGATTGATGAGCCCACCATACCCAAATCTTCATTGCTTACCAGGCACAGCGCCATGTGTTTGGTAGTGGCTTTGTCAGGTATTACAGCTTAGTCCAATTTACTTACATCGGACTGCCACTTTCAAAAGAACCCCACCAATCTGATACGGGTGACTTACCTGAAGGGTAGGGTGGATTCTCCTCCATAGGGTTCACGGTTAATAACGATTTTAGATTTTCCCTTGCGCAACTTTGAGAGTTGCAGCGGTGCCAACGGGTGTCGATCCTGCAGTACAAATTGGGGTTTGTGAAGATTCGGGACCCCTTATACCTTATCACTTTGCAGAGCTAATCGTAACCATATTCGATCCACCCCTGTCCCATCTTTGAGGGTCACAATGGTCCAAATTGTTACATTTACGTAACTGATATCCCAGATGAGCTGTAAAGGCAAAGGAGGGGATGGGGTTCTTTATTGTTCTTTAGTGTTTTATGAGGTTTTTTATAGTTTTTTATGTGTCTTTTTTGGTCCTTACACACAAAGTAGCATAAAGTTCCCCCTTCAGGACAGATATTTCCCTCCAGCCGCTCGCTCTCTGCATTTCCCCTCTACATTGGCGAGGCAGCCGGGTCTGTGAAGCATTGCGACTCTCAAACATCAGCGTCCCTGGCTGCAGCACAATGCAGTCGAGGGAACGGGAGACACTAAGACACTGCAGAAACATTTAGCACCAGCTGTCGTCACCGAGCAGAGCCTTATACTGAGCACTTACCGGGATCCACCATGACCTTGCGTCTTCTATTATGCATCAGATTTGAAGCGTACATCAACCTAGTGCCAAAACCGTAACAATAAAGGGTCTGAACACTACGGCACAGAAAACGATACAATGTTGCAAGTCATCTTGATTTACAATCTCCCATTCAGTGCATTGTTTGATATTGCAGTCATAAGTTTCCCTGCACCATCTCTATATGACAAAAGTAACACACGACTGCGGGGTCAGACTACGGACAGGATGTTTGTAGTCTGTTACCGTGGAGACACAAACAGGACATCCAAATAAAAGCTGTTTATAAACAAAATGCTAGGAGATTATTTAAATAGAAAAAAAAAAAAGAAAATTGCTTAATTTAATTTTTTTTGCAACATTGGAGAAATAAAAAATAGTTGCAAAAGTGTACACACCCCTTAAGCTGTATGGCCCCCATTACAGATTTATTGCATCTGTCAGAGCTCAGATAAGTGGGGGCCCCATCGATCGGACCCCCAGGTTTTAGAAATATCAAACCCTTTAAGGCTATGTGCACACGGTTCGTTTTTTGACACAGATTTTGATTCGTTTTTTGGGAAATCTGCTGAAGCAAAGTCTGAGAATTCTGAAATGCTGTTTCCTTGCAAATTTGGTGCAGAAAAAATCTGCCGCATGTCAATCAATTGTTGGGGGGTGTTTTTTCTGTGGTTTTTAGCCCCTCCAGCCACTAAGTTCATAACAAAATACATGGAAAAAAACGCACCAAAAGAAGCACAGCAAAAAAGCTTGTGCTTTCCAGTGCGTTTTTGGTGCGTTTTTTTTGCCAGAAGGTGCAGATTTCATGCAGAAAATTTCTGCACCAAATCTGCAGCGTGTCCACAGAGCCATACACCTAAATAATTCTGAAATAAGGTTTCCCAATTATTTTCAAGTCAGGTACACCTAAATTAAATTAGTTACATACAAGTATCTCTAAAGTTATGTATATAAAAAGCTGCACCCAGAAAAAGTGCCCAGACCCCAGTATAGGAGACCAAATAGGAGAAAAATCCCAAGACAAATCCATCCACTGCAGAAATATTTTGGATGTACTAGCTGCCCCCCCCCCCCCAAATGTTGCAAGGTTCCCAATGCAGGCTCATCTGGGCACCCTATCATGTATTATTTGGACCCCCAGTTTGCTGCGTCCCCCCATCCTTACTGTCTGATTTCCCTTCTATCAGAGGTATTATTTTTTTTATATAGATCCCATACGACGCCCTTTCCTCAATGACGCCCTATGCGGCCACCCATTTCGACCAGCCCCTCATCAGATGTATCAATTTTTATATGGAACCTATATGGCGCCCCTTCCTCACTGACGCCCTATGCAGCCCCCTATTTCAACCACTCCGCATCAGAGGTATTATTCTTTATATAGAACTTATAAGGCGCCCCTTCCTCAATGACGCCCTATGCAGCCGCCTATTTCGACCACCTCCCAGGAAAGGTAATATTTTTTAGATAAAACTTAAACGACACCCCTCCCTCAATGATGCCCTATGCAGCCGCCCATTTCAACCACGCCCTTATCAGAGGTATTATTCTTTATATAGAACCTATATGGCGCCCCTTCCTTAATGACGAACTATGCAGCCACCTATTTCAACCACCCCCCCATTAGAGGTATTATTCTTTATATACAACCTATATGGTGCCCCTCCCTCAATGAAGCCCTATGCAGCCGCCTATTTCGACCACCCCCCTTCAGACATATTATTCTTTATATTGAACCTATACGGCGCCCCTCCATCAAAGACGCCCTATGCAGCCGCCTATTTCGATTATCCCCCCATCAGAGGTATTATTGTTTATATAGAGCCTTTACGGTGCCCCTTCCTCCATGGCGCCGTATGCAGCCACCTATTTCAACCACCCCCCATTAGAGGTATTATTCTTTATATACAACCTATATGGTGCCCCTCCCTCAATGAAGCCCTATGCAGCCGCCTATTTCGACCACCCCCATCAGAAGTATTATTCTTTATATGGATCCTATATGGCGCCCCACCCTCAGTGACGCCCTATGCAGCCACCTATTTTGACCACCCCCCTTCAGACATATTATTCTTTATATAGAACCTATACGGCGCCCCTCCATCAAAGACGCCCTATGCAGCCGCCTATTTCGATTATCCCCCCATCAGAGGTATTATTGTTTATATAGAGCCTTTACGGTGCCCCTTCCTCAATGACGCCGTATGCAGCCACCTATTTCAACCACCCCCCATTAGAGGTATTATTCTTTATATGGAACCTATACGGCACGTCTCCTTCATTGACACCCTATGCAGCCGCCTATTTCGACCACCTTCCAGGAAAGGTATTATTTTTACCTAAATGAGCCTTTACGGCGCCCCTCCCTCAATGACACCCTATGCAGTTGCCTATTTCGACCACCCCCATCATAGGTATTATTCTTTATATAGAACCTATACGGCGCTCCTACCTCATTGACGCCCTATTTCGACCACTCCCTGGAAATGTTAAATCCTGACTCAGACCCAATATCCCCTAGAAGGGTTTTTAGGATATTTTTGGAATCCTCCAATTTTACGGAAAACATCACGTTTCACATTGAAACTGAACATTTGGATCGGCTCTCGAAAATTTACTGGAAATGATTCCAAATTTAGTGGGTGTTATTTCTGGCGCCAGAGTTGGCAAAAAAAAAGCTTCGATTGATCATTTTCCTTTCTTTCCTGATCTATCCCGGCTGGTCAATGCCAAACAGTCTAACAATGGGGATCGGAATCCCTGGGATAAATCGATACATTTATGGTTTATAGTTTTATCTTGGATAGATCGATACATTTATGGTTTATAGTTTTTGGGAGACGTTGTGCAGACTCTCGCCTATGGAAACCCCCATCCACTGACTTCCAAGTCCCATGAACCCAGGATCGGTCCTCGGAAGGGACTTAGAAGAGGTGACAGTTCCCTTCTTGATACAAAGTATCATTTTGTTTCAAAATTTTTTTTCAAAAATTTGCTTTTCAATTGTTTACAAAATACTTCGATGAGCCAAATGGGTAAAAGGGAGGGGGAGATCAAAGTCATGAAGATGTGAAATGCATTTACACACTGTAAGGCGCCATTCCCGTAGAGCGGTCGCGACATAGCGCGGCGGATTCGCCTTCCGTTTAGGACATTGTTGCCAAATAATCGATAAATAAGACGTTTTTTGAGTTCAAATAAATAAATAAATAGAATACCGAGAAAATGTCCATGTCCTGACCGCTATAGGGGACGCCAGCCTCATAGGGCTCAATAGAATCTAGCACCACTAACCATCCGCTGTCCACTACTTAAAGGTCCTTCTCTCAGAATGTAACAGATTCACTCCAGATTGTTCCCATCTGGTTATGGGATGGTAATGGCTTATACGATACTGTAGACGCATGAGACCTACAAATCAGGGAGCTTCATCATGTGTTATGAGCATGTAAACACCTTGGAAGAAGCGGTTCAAAAAAAAATTTTTTTTTGTATATTTTGTAAAAAAAAAATAAAAAATTAAAAAGAAATATACTAACGGAAAAAAAAAAAAGATTTCCTGGACTTTCCTGTTTTCAGTTCTGTATTATAACAGTTGATAAATATTCTTTAATCAAATGATGAATCCCTGTGTGTTTTCTATGAGTGTCGATCTGCTGTGCTGCGGCGCCACCTGCTGGACAGAGAGAAGATTGCAAAATAGGAAAAAAAAATACAAAAAATTCAACAGGTGAATAAATACACAAACAATAGTGTCTCAGCATTGAATGTGGGAGAGGATGAATATTGCTTGGTCTGTGTGTGTGAATTAGGGGTAGTAACATAGGACCAAACTATTATAACTATCATATTACTGCCCCCTCACATTCCTGGGGTATTGGCTCTGGAGGGGGAGAAAAACATCTGAGTGGGCCCCTATCATTACTACTATGTGGTGCACCCTGACTGTGGGTACAGGGGACCTCAGCAGATGGCTGCGCTGTTACTGAAAATAAATCAAAAGGACAACTTCAATACTACCGCCATACAGTGACCATATAGTGGTAGATACCAGTCCTGCAGAACATATTAAATGGTTACAGGGCAATTATAGATGGTGACTTACAACTGACGTTCTTTCTCCCTATACACAGTATCGTTCCCCCACAGCTCTTCTATACACAGTATGATGGGCCCACAGATCCCCTATACACAGTATGATGGGCCCACAGATCCCCTATACACAGTATGATGGGCCCACAGCTCCCTATACACAGTATGATGGGCCCACAGATCCCCTATACACAGTATGATGGGCCCACAGATCCCCTATACACAGTATGATGGGCCCACAGATCCCCTATACACAGTATGATGGGCGCACAGTTCCTCTATTCACAGTATGATTGACCCACAGCTCCCCTATACACAGTATGATGCCCCCATAGCTCCCTATACACAGTATAATGCCATCACAGCTCCCTATACACAGTATAATGGGCCCACAGCTCCCTATACACAGTATGATGGGCCCATAGCTCCCTATACACAGTATAATGCCCTCACAGCTCCCCTATACACAGTATAATGGGCCCACAGCTCCCCTATACACAGTATGATGGGTCCACAGCTCCCCTATATACAGTGTAATGCCTTCACAGCTTCCTATATACAGTGTAATGCCCTCACAGCTCCCCTATACACAGTGTGATGGGCCCACAGCTCTCCTATACACAGTGTGATGGGCCCACAGCTCCCCTATACACAGTATGATGGGCCCACAGCTCTCCTATACACAGTATGATGGGCCCACAGCTCTCCTATACACAGTGCAATGGGCCCCATAGCTCCCCTATATACAGTATGATGGGCCCACAGCTCCCTTATACACAGTATGATGGGCCCACAGCTCCTCTATACACAGTATGATGGGCCCACAGCTCCCCTATAAACATTATGATGGGCCCACAGCTCCCCTATACACAGTATGATGGGCCCACAGCTCCCCTATACACTTTATGGTGGGCCCACAGCTCCCTATACACAGTATGATGGGCCCACAGCTCCTCTATACACAGTATGATGGGCCCACACCTCCCCTATACACAGTATGATGGGCCCACAGCTCCTCTATACACAGTATCATAGGCCCACAGCTCCCCTATACACAGTATGATGGGCCCACAGCTCCCCTATACACAGTATGATGGGCCCACAGCTCCCCTATACACAGTATGATGGGCCCACAGCTCCCCTATACACAGTATGATGGGCCCACAGCTCCCCTATACACAGTATGATGGGCCCACAGCTCCCCTATACACAGTATGATAGGCCCACAGCTCCCCTATACACAGTATGATGGGCCCACACCTCCCCTATACACGGTATGATGGGCCCACAGCTCCCCTATACACAGTATGATGGGCCCACAGCTCCCCTATACACAGTATGATGGGCCCACAGCTCCCCTATACACAGTATGATGGGTCCACAGCTCCTCTATACGCAGAATGATGGGCCCACAGCTCCCCTATACACAGTATGATGGGTCCACAGGTCCCCTATACACAGTATGATGGGCCCACAGCTCCTCTATACACAGTATGATGGGCCCACAGCTCCCCTATACACAGTATGATGGGCCCACAGCTCCACTATACACAGTATAATGGGCCCACAGCTCCCCTATACACAGTGTAATGCCCCCACATTTCCCTATACACAGTATGATGGGTCCACAGCTCCCCTATACACAGTATGATGGGCCCACAGCTCCCCTATACACAGTATGATGGGCCCACAGCTCCCCTATATACAGTATGATGGGCCCACAACTCCTCTATACACAGTATGATGGGCCCACAGCTTCCCTATACACAGTATGATGGGCCCACAGCTCCTCTATACACAGTATGATGGGCCCACAGCTCCCCTATACACAGTATGATGATCCCACAACACCCTATACACAGTATGATGGGCCCACAGCACCCCTATACACAGTATGATGGGCCCACAGCTCCTCTATACACAGTATGATGGGCCCAAAGCTCCTCTATACACAGTATGATGGGCCCACAGCACCCCTATACACAGTATGATGGGCCCACAGCTCCTCTATACACAGTAGGATGGGCCCACAGCTCCTCTATACACAGTATGATGGGTCCACAGCTCCCCTATACACAGTATGATGGGCCCACAGCTCCCCTATACACAGTATGATGGGCCCACAGCTCCCCTATACACAGTATGATGGGCCCACAGCTCCCCTATACACAGTATGATGGGCACACAGCTCCCCTATACACAGTATGATGGGCCCACAGCTCCCTATACACAGTATAATGGGCCCACAGCTCCCCTATACACAGTATGATGGGTCCACAGCTCCCCTATACACAGTATGATAGGCCCACAGATCCCCTATACACAGTATGATGGGCTCACAGCTCCCTATACACAGTATAATGGGCCCACAGCTCCCTATACACAGTATGATGGGCCCACAGCTCCACTATACACAGTATAATGGGCCCACAGCTCCCCTATACACAGTATGATGGGCCCACAGCTCCCTATACACAGTATAATGCACCCACAGCTCCCCTATACACAGTATGATGGGCCCACAGCTCCCTATACACAGTATAATGGGCCCACAGCTCCCTATACACAGTATGATGGGCCCACAGCTCCACTATACACAGTATAATGGGCCCACAGCTCCCCTATACACAGTATGATGGGCCCACAGCTCCCCTATACACAGTATAATGGGCCCACAGCTCCCTGTACACAGTATAATGCACCCACAGCTCCCCTATACACAGTATGATGGGCCCACAGCTCCCTATACACAGTATAATGGGCCCACAGCTCCCTATACACAGTATGATGGGCCCACAGCTCCACTATACACAGTATAATGGGCCCACAGCTCCCCTATACACAGTATGATAGGCCCACAGCTCCCCTATACACAGTATGATGGGCCCACAGCTCCCCTATACACAGTGTAATGCCCCCACATTTCCCTATACACAGTATGATGATCCCACAACTCCCTATACACAGTATGATAGGCCCACACCTCCCCTATACACAGTATGATGGACCCACAGCTCCTCTATACACAGTATGATGGATCCACAGCTCCTCTATACACAGTATGATGGGCCCACAGCTCCCCTATACACAGTATGATGGGCCCACAGCTCCCCTATACACAGTATGATGGGCCCACAGCTCCCCTATACACAGTATGATGAGCCCACAGCTCCCCTATACACAGTATGATAGGCCCACAGCTTCCCTATACACAGTATGATGGGCCCACAGCTCCCCTATACACAGTATGATGGGCCCACAGCTCCTCTATACACAGTATGATGGGCCCACAGCTCCCCTATACACAGTATGATGAGCCCACAGCTCCCCTATACACAGTATGATGAGCCCACAGCTCCCCTATACACAGTATGATGAGCCCACAGCTCCCCTATACACAGTATGATGGGCCCACAGCTCCCCTATACACAGTATGATGGGCCCACAGCTCCCCTATACACAGTATGATGAGCCCACAGCTCCCCTATACACAGTATGATGGGCCCACAGCTCCCCTATACACAGTATGATGGGCCCACAGCTCCCTATACACAGTATGATGGGCCCACAGCTCCCTATACACAGTATGATGGGCCCACAGCTCCCTATACACAGTATGATGGGCCCACAGCTCCCTATACACAGTATGATGGGCCCACAGCTCCCCTATACACAGTATGATGGGCCCACAGCTCCCTATACACAGTATGATGGGCCCACAGCTCCCATATATACAGTATGATAGGCCCACAGCTCCCCTATACACAGTATGATGGGCCCACAGCTCTCCTATACACAGTATGATAGGCCCACAGCTCCCCTATACACAGTATGATGAGCCCACAGCTCCCCTATACACAGTATGATGGGCCCACAGCTCCTCTATACACAGTATGATGGGCCCACAGCTCCTCTATACACAGTATGATAGGCCCACAGATCCCCTATACACAGTATGATGGGCCCACAGCTCCCCTATACACAGTATGATGATCCCACAACACCCTATACACAGTATGATGGGCCCACAGCTCCCCTATACACAGTATAATGCGCCCACAGCTCCCCTATACACAGTATGATGGGCCCACAGCTCCCTATACACAGTATAATGCACCCACAGCTGCCCTATACACAGTATGATGGGCCCACAGCTCCCTATACACAGTATAATGGGGCCACAGCTCCCTATACACAGTATAATGGGGCCACAGCTCCACTATACACAGTATAATGGGCCCACAGCTCCTCTATACACAGTATGATGGGCCCACACCTCCCCTATACACAGTATGATGGGCCCACAGCTCCTCTATACACAGTATGATGGGCCCACAGCTCCCCTATACACAGTATGATGGGCCCACAGCTCCCCTATACACAGTATGATGGGCTCACAGCTCCCCTATACACAGTATGATGGGCCCACAGCTCCCCTATACACAGTATAATGCGCCCACAGCTCCCCTATACACAGTATGATGGGCCCACAGCTCCCTATACACAGTATAATGCACCCACAGCTGCCCTATACACAGTATGATGGGCCCACAGCTCCCTATACACAGTATAATGGGCCCACAGCTCCCTATACACAGTATAATGGGGCCACAGCTCCACTATACACAGTATAATGGGCCCACAGCTCCTCTATACACAGTATGATGGGCCCACACCTCCCCTATACACAGTATGATGGGCCCACAGCTCCTCTATACACAGTATGATGGGCCCACAGCTCCCCTATACACAGTATGATGGGCCCACAGCTCCCCTATACACAGTATGATGGGCTCACAGCTCCCCTATACACAGTATGATGGGCCCACAGCTCCCCTATACACAGTAAGATGGGCCCACAGCTCCCCTATACACAGTATGATGGGCCCACAGCTCCTCTATACACAGTAAGATGGGCCCACAGCTCCTCTATACACAGTATGATGGGCCCACAGCTCCCCTATACACAGTATGATGGGCCCACAGCTCCCCTATACACAGTATGATGGGCCCACAGCTCCCCTATACACAGTATGATGGGCCCACAGCTCCCCTATACACAGTATGATGATCCCACAACACCCTATACACAGTATGATGGGCCCACAGCTCCCCTATACACAGTATAATGCGCCCACAGCTCCCCTATACACAGTATGATGGGCCCACAGCTCCCTATACACAGTATAATGCACCCACAGCTCCCCTATACACAGTATGATGGGCCCACAGCTCCCTATACACAGTATAATGCACCCACAGCTCCCCTATACACAGTATGATGGGCCCACAGCTCCCTATACACAGTATAATGCACCCACAGCTCCTCTATACACAGTATGATGGGCCCACAGCTCCCTATACACAGTATAATGCACCCACAGCTCCCCTATACACAGTATGATGGGCCCACAGCTCCCTATACACAGTATAATGGGCCCACAGCTCCCTATACACAGTATAATGGGGCCACAGCTCCCCTATAAACAGTATAATGCCCGCCATAGCTCCCCTATACACAGTATAATGTGTCCACAGCTCAGCTATACACAGTATGATGGGTCCACAGCTCCCCTATACACAGTATGATGGGCCCACAGCTCCCCTATACACAGTATAATGTGTCCACAGCTCAGCTATACACAGTATGATGGGCCCACAGCTCCCGTATACACAGTATGATGGGCCCACAGCTCCCCTATACACAGTATAATGCGCCCACAGCTCCCCTATACACAGTATAATGCACCCACGCACCCACAGCTCCCCTATACACAGTATGATGGGCCCACAGCTCCCTATACACAGTATAATGGGCCCACAGCTCCCCTATACACAGTATGATGGGCCCACAGCTCCCCTATACACAGTATGATGGGCCCACAGCTCCCTATACACAGTATGATGGGGCCACAGCTCCCCTATACACAGTATGATGATCCCACAACACCCTATACACAGTATGATGGGCCCAAAGCTCCTCTATACACAGTATGATGGGCCCACAGCTCCCCTATACACAGTATGATGGGCCCACAGCTCCCCTATACACAGTATGATGGGCCCACAGCTCCACTATACACAGTGTGATGGGCCCACAGCTCCCCTATACACAGTATGATGGGCCCACAGCTTCCCTATACACAGTATAATGGGCCCACAGCTCCCCTATACACAGTATGATGGGCCCACAGCTCCCCTATACACAGTATGATGGGCCCACAGCTCCACTATACACAGTATGATGGGCCCACAGCTCCCCTATACACAGTATGATGGGCCCACAGCTCCACTATACACAGTGTGATGGGCCCACAGCTCCCCTATACACAGTATGATGGGCCCACAGCTTCCCTATACACAGTATAATGGGCCCACAGCTCCCCTATACACAGTATGATGGGCCCACACCTCCCCTATACACAGTATGATGGGCCCACAGCTTCCCTATACACAGTATAATGGGCCCACAGCTCCCCTATACATAGTATGATGGGCCCACAGCTCCCTATACACAGTATAATGGGGCCACAGCTCCCCTATAAACAGTATAATGCCCGCCATAGCTCCCCTATACACAGTATAATGGGCCCACAGCTCCCCTATACACAGTATGATGAGCCCACAGCTCCTCTATACACAGTATGATGGGCCCACAGCTCCCCTATACACAGTATGATGGGTCCACACCTCCCCTATACACAGTATGATGGGCCCACAGATCCCCTATACACAGTATAATGGGGCCACAGCTCCCCTATAAACAGTATAATGCCCGCCATAGCTCCCCTATACACAGTATGATGGGCCCACAGCTCCCCTATAAACAGTATAATGCCCGCCATAGCTCCCCTATACACAGTATGATGGGCCCACAGCTCCTCTATACACAGTATGATGGGCCCACAGCTCCCTATACACAGTATGATGGTCCCACAGCTCTCCTATACACAGTATGATGGGCCCACAGCTCCCCTATAAACAGTATAATGCCCGCCATAGCTCCCCTATACACAGTATGATGGGCCCACAGCTCCTCTATACTCAGTATGATGGGCCCACAGCTCCCTATACACAGTATGATGGTCCCACAGCTCTCCTATACACAGTATGATGGGCCCACAGCTCCCCTATACACAGTATGATGGGCCCACAGCTCCTCTATACACAGTATGATGAGCCCACAGCTCCCTATACACAGTATGATGGGCCCAAAGCTCCTCTATACACAGTATGATGGGCCCACAGCTCCCTATACACAGTATAATGGGGCCACAGCTCCCCTATAAACAGTATAATGCCCGCCATAGCTCCCCTATACACAGTATGATGGGCCCACAGCTCCTCTATACACAGTATGATGGGCCCACAGCTCCCCTTTACACAGTATGATGATCCCACAGCTTCCTATATACTGTATGATGGGCCGACAGTATAATGCCCCCCACCTCTTCCCTTTACACAATATAATGCCTCCCACAGGTCCCCTATACATAGTATTGCGGTGACCCACATTGGAGGCGCCAGTGTGGCGCCCCTGAGGCTTCAGTTGCCACAGGGCACTGCACCTCACTTAAGGTGTGGTACTCATCCTGGGTCCAGAGGAGGTCGGTATCGGTTTCACAACACACCAACTCATACACCCAACCAGGTTGTCCTCCTTACTGGAGACCGGCTAGGGTTGGGTCTTAAGGCAGTCACCAAACATGGAGGGGCTGCCACCCACTAGCGACAGTGAAACAGGGGAGGAACAACCACCAGGGGGAATAAGGAGTAACACAACAGTTAGGGAGTTCTCCAGCAGGAGAGGAAGAGAGCAGTCGGGTTTTACCAGTTGCCCTGGTGGGATGCAGGAGACAATTCGGTCACCGAGGGGAGAGCTTCATTGCTGCATTTGTGCCGCCCCCGTGGCCAGCAGCCGCCGCTGCTCGAGTCCGGACCTTCAGGGGTGGTGGCTCGAGGGTTTCCGGACCCGGGGGTCCTGTGGACACTCCTAATGAAAAGGTGGGGGGTTGGACGTATATGTACGGCTGGGCCGTATTAGAGTTTGTGACGCCACCCACGGTGTGTGGTGAGGTTGGACACAACCGCTGCTATTGTGGGGCACCCCGGGGGAGATATTATGCAGTAAGTTGTTAACTCCTCCGTGGGCAGGGATGGTGGCCCCGGGACCCGGTGGGCGTTGGTGCAGGGAGATGGGCGACCGCAGGGTGCTGGTGTACTCACTATTGAAGGAAACACACGAGTCTCTGGTAAACCAAAATGATGGTGGTCGGTGCCCGCAGCCGGCTGCGTTCTGGTCCCCCACCTGGCTGGTGGTCTCTGTCTTTCTCCCGCACCTTAGTAAACGTTGGACTACCTGAGCCTGCAACTTCAGGAGTCCGCTCCCGGCTTGTGACGGCCTAGGGAGCCCTTGCCCGCAGACGCTGGCACATGGGATCTCTGAGCCGTGGCGGTGGCCTTTTATCCCCCTCGTAGGGCTGTTGTCTTCTTTCGGGACTTTGGGTGGGACAGGACCTAGAGTCCTGGCCTCAATCAGTTAATTAACTAGTCCCCAGTAGTTTCTGGACCTAGCTTCAGGGTCTGAGTACCCTCCTTTGTGCTCCGGTTTCCGGGTCGGTTCCCCGGGTCGGTACTGGCGGGACACCACCCTGCCCCAGTCCACCTCGGTTCCACCGAGTCGTCTTCCCGGCTCCTGCAGACGAGACCACCGTCTGCCTCCTAGCCCAAGGCACCAGGGCTCCAACCCTGGTACCTGTCAGTCTGCTTCAGGCCTGACCTCCACTGCTGAACTCTCAAACTGAACTGCCTGCTTTCTCCTGCCTCAGGCTATCAGGACTCCTTGGTGGGCGGTTTCCAACCGCCTGGTTCTACCCCCTCATGTGCCCATCAGCCCTGAGGGAGGTGACTAGGGTGTATATGGTTGGCTGTGTGTTACCTTTGTGAGGGACAGGTGTAATGCGGGGCTCTATCTGTTACAACCTGGCTCGGCCAGGGCCTCACACATTGGTACCGGCGCAGTGCAGGGTGCAGAATCCTAGGGTGGATTATACTTTAGGTTATCCACCAAAATCTGCAGGCCAGGGGGATTGCATGTCCCTCCGGCCCCCACAGTGCTACATAGGATCCGGGGTCGTGTTCCAAGGCAGACCCCACAACGGACCCGAGGCACCTGTATATGGGACGAGAGTAAAACACTTTGTCAAGAACCGGGGTCCTCAAGAGCTTCAAGCCACGGGGATCCAACACCAAGCGCAATGAGGAAGGGCCCACCGTCCACTGTACCGGTTCTGACCTCCAACGGATTTGGGATCAGCTGGGGCCCATCACGGCGGTGACCGGCATCTTCCAGGTAAAACTAGGACTGTGAGTAAAGAGACCTTGAACCTGTAAAGACTGTGTCCGCCTGTCCTTGCCCGCGTCGGCGCCCGCCATTACTAGTCCCTTCATCATCCTCAACAGCTCCACCTGTGAGGAGCAGAAACACCTTAGCTGCTATAACCATCTGCCCCAGAGGACAATCCTCCACCATCATCACCCCCAACCCTCTTCTTTTATTGTACACTTCGGGGCCACGAAACCGGGCAAAAGGGCCACCGTGACATCCCCAGATCCGATATCACCAGGTCCGGCGACGAGTATTTAACCCCTTGCCCCGTGGGTGCTACACCAGCTTGGAAATGTGGTTTCACTGGCAGCAGATGGTTCTGTCACGGTAGCTGAAGTAGGTCACTGGACCCCTAAATGATTCCCTCATGTCCACAACAATTATCAAGAGTGGGAGGTGGCACTTACAGAGATGGTGTAGGACCCCCCGGGGGTGCTCCTATGGAGGTGGTGTCTGGGTGCAGTTGTTGGAGCATCCGTGATGTTTGTGCAATTACAAGCAGCCAGACACACGACCTTGCAAACATAACACTTTACTGAAGGAGAAAACAGGGTACAGTCCCTCTCCTAAAGGCAAAGAGGTGGAGTTCACTGTATAGGATACACTGAGTATTTTGCCTATGAAAGTAGATGCCTTCTCCTTATGCAACATGCAAGTTTTAGAGAGAGAGAGAGAACGACAGTTGCAAGCGCATCTTACTGCGATTCCATTGATAACGCATTTGTCAAGGATCCAGTCACATCCGTGTTTTTAACCTCAGTCAAAAAAACGCTGCTGTGAAAGCAGCCGTACTGGACGTGTCAGCGCTGAGGGGGCGGGTCCTCCCAGCCGTTTCCATGGCAGCTTGTTGTGAGGAGTATGAACACCTAACTTTCATACACGCACACTGACCAGTAGATGGCAGCAAAGTACATGTAACAACAATGTTCAGTGTATGCACAGCATAACACAATGCAATTCATACTGCCTGACTGACTGCACAAAGGCACACTGGCACAGATCTACTGCCACACGACAACTGTTTAACTCAGCAGGAGTAGAACAAGTACTAGGATACCTCAGTATGATGAGCCCATAGGTCCCCTATACACAGTATGATGAGCCCATAGCTCCCCTATACACAGTATGATGGGCCCATAGCTCCCCTATACACAGTATGATGGGCCCATAGCTCCCCTATACACAGTATGATGGGCCCACAAATCCCTATACACAGCATGATGAGCCCATAGCTCCCCTATACACAGTATGATGGGCCCACAGCTCCCCTATACACAGTATGATGGGCCCACAGCTCCTCTATACACAGTATGATGGACCCACAGCTCTCCTATACACAGTATGATGGGCCCACAGCTCCCTATACACAGTATAATGGGCCCACAGCTCCTCTATACACAGTATGATGGGCCCACAGTTCCCTATACACAGTATAATGGGCCCACAGCTCCTCTATACACAGTATGATGGGCCCACAGTTCCCCCTATACACAGTATGATGGGCCCACAGCTCCCTATACACAGTATGATGGGCCCACAGCTCTCCTATACACAGTATGATGGGCCCACAGCTCTCCTATACACAGTATGATGGGCCCACAGCTCCCCTATACACAGTATGATGGGCCCACAGCTCCTCTATACACAGTATGATGGGCCCACAGCTCCCCTATACACAGTATGATGGGCCCACACCTCCCCTATACACAGTATGATGGGCCCACACCTCCCCTATACACAGTATGATGGGCCCACACCTCCCCTATACACAGTATGATGGGCCCACACCTCCCCTATACACAGTATGATGGGCCCACAGCTCCCCTATACACAGTATGATGGGCCCACAGCTCTCCTATACACAGTATGATGGGCCCACAGCTCCTCTATACACAGTATTGTCGCGGGCGGAGGAGGGGATGCCGCGCTCTCCCACTGCTCGGGTCCGGCTGCCGCTGCGGCTGCGGCAGCCTGCTGCTGCTCGGTGGCTCGAGCGATGGGCCGGATCCCGGGGACTCGAGCGGCGCTCCTCGCCCGTGATTAAGTGGACACCATCGCTGCTCTGTGTGGGGATCCCGGGAGTGATGGTATGGAGCAGCCAGTTGTTGATTTGCCCATCCGTGGGTAGGGGTTTTGGTGATCCCGGGGCCCATTGATGGGGTTTGTATGGTGGACAGGAGGGTATGGGGCCTGTGGAGGTGCAGGGGCGCAGGGGCAGCGCTGTGCCGCACGGCACAGAGGTACTCACTCAGCCAGTAAACACGACACAGTTCTCGGTAAACAAACGGCTGGTTGGACGGGTCCCTCGGACGATTACGGTGCTGCGGTTCCCTGCAGTTAGCGGTGACGGTCTCTTCCCTGCACCTATGTAAAGTCTTGTTGGTAGCGATGGGTCCCCACCGGTTACCCGCTCCCCGACCTGGACATGAGCCGGAGGAGCCCCTCTCTTGCCCGCAGGCGCTGGCCCTGGGAAACTGGTGCCTTGGCGGTGGCGGTGTCTCCCCTTAACGGTCGGACTGTTGCCTTCAATCGGAACTTGGTTGTTAGGAGACAGAGGTCCCCTTCACTGACGGATTTGGCAAATTATGGCGACTCCTAGCCTTGCCGGGATCCGAAAGGCCCCTGCCCTGGTGCTGACTGTTCTTCGTATACTGCTCCGGTACCGCCGGGCCACCACCCGTCCGCGGTCCTTCCAGCAACCTCCAAGCAGTCCCTCTGCAGACTATCACCGCCGTCTGCTGACCTTGCTGTCTCAGTCCGGGGCACACACCCGGACCAACTTCAGGCTTTACAACTGTCACTTTTCTGTCACTCTAACTCTCACTTCACTTCCTTGTACTTCCTCCTCCTAAACTCATCTGCCTGGTTCTTCCCGCCTCCAGGGCTGTGAACTCCTCGGTGGGCGGAGCCAACCGCCTGGCCCACCACCTGGTGTGGACATCAGCCCCTGGAGGAAGGCAACAAGGATTTTAGGTTAGCCTAGGTGTACCTGCCGGGAATGTGGGGTGCATGTGATGTTGTGACCTGTGACCCCTGGCTTGCCCAGGGCGTCACAGTATGATGGGGCCACAGCTCCCCTATACACAGTATAATGGGCCCACAGCTTCCCTATACACAGTATGATGGGCCCACAGCTCCTCTATACACAGTATGATGGGCCCACAGCTCCCCTATATACAGTATGATGGGCCCACAGCTCCCTATACACAGTATGATGGGCCCACAGCTCCCCTATACACAGTATGATGGGCCCACAGCTCCCTATACACAGTATGATGGGTCCACAGCTCCTCTGTGCACAATATGATGGCCCCATAGTGTAGTGTCACACGGGGCCTAAGGGGGTTACTCATCACCGGGCCTGTGGTATTTTGGGTTGATGCTGTGACTGGCCTGTCCCGGCTCCGTGGCCCCATCGGCTACATGAAAAGACAAACAGGCGGGTGCAAGGTTGTCCGGTGTAGAGGGGGTTGGAAGGAGGATGAAGGGTCCCTGCGGAGCGTCTCTGGTGGCAGTGGTGACTGGGGGTCCCGGCTGCTGACCCTTCCTGTGACTTCTCTCCCAGGAGCGGTGTTGGATGGGGATGGGGGATGCTTTGCAGCGCCACCCGTGCTGTGCGGCCAGGGATTAGTGGCCGCTGCGAGGTGTTGCTCTCCTCTGGGGCTGATGTTAACGCAGCCCAGATAGTCCAGCTCCCATCAGGTGGAGCGAGCCCCAGGGAGGATGAGGGCGAAGGGGACTGGTGATGATGCCGAAGCGCGGGGCGGCGGCGCCAGCAATGACGTGGACGACACAGGGGGCTGTGGTTCAAAGTTCTATTTGCTCAGAGTTCTTAAGGTGCCCTGGAGGTACCGCTCTCCGCTGCCATGGATGGACTCCAGCCAGTCCCGGGTGAATCAGAGGCAATCACCAATGTCTGTGGAAATATGTGAGACCTTCCTCCTTGCGCTGACACATGGTTCCCCGTAGCCTGAAGCAATTTGGGGACCCCGCTGTTGGTGTTACGTGTCCCGTCCCGTATGCAGGTGACACAGGTCCTCACCGTGGGTTCCGACCGTAGCCTTGACCCCGGATCCTATATGTCACTCCGGGAAAGTGGGTAGTGGACGATGGGACATGAAATCCCCATCTCCTGCAGATTTGTTGGAGTCCGTGAAGGTGTCCCCAACCGAGGGTCCTGCACCCCGACTTGCGCTGGCACTGTGGGATTGGTTTGGCCCGACCTCAGCTACCATCTCCGCTTGTCCCAACATTTCCACCGGCTGCCTCTGTCTCTCGCCCTCTTTCAGTCTCACTCCCGCAGACTCAGTGCGGTGTTGTGGCCCCCTTCACACACAGCGATGTGTGCTGCCGCAGGAACGAGGAACAACATCGTACCTGCGCTCGACCCGACATTATGGAAATGGCCGACTCTACACAGATCGACGATTTACGACGCTTTTGCGATCGTTAATCGGCGCATCTAGGCTTTACACGTTGCAACATTGTTACTGGCGCCGGATGTGCGTCACTTTCGATTTGACCCCGACGATATCGCAGTAGCGATGTCGCAAAGTGCAAAGTACCCCTTAGGGTGCCACAATAGCATATACACAGTATGATGACTCTACAGCTAACCTATACACAGCATGGTGGCTCCACAGCTCCCTATATACTGTATGATGGGACCACACCTCCCCTGTACACAGTATAATGCGGCCCACAGCCTCCCTATATACAGTAAGGTGGGCCAAGAATTACCCCATACACAGTATGGTGGGTCCACAGCTCCCCTACACAGTATAATGTGGCCAACAGCCTCCCTGTACATGTGGCGCCCCTGACCTGGTCAGGCACCACTGAGTACTGCACCCATGCTGGGGGCAGTACAATACAGGTAATCCAGAAGGCTGACCGAGGTGTGACTACACAGGCGCATAGTAATCAGGTCTCACACATTGACCTTTGGGAGGACTCCTGAGAGCTTCCAGGAGGGGGCCTGGCCTCCATCTCCACTCAAGGGGTGTGGTAGAGAGCCTGGTTGCTAGGTGGCGTAGGCAAGAACAGGAGAGGATGAAGTAGTGAGCCAGTCTGGAGTGCAGCTCAGGGAGGGCAGACGCATGCAGCAGCAGACCCTGGAGCCTGACACAAGCTGACAGCGTACGCGCATTGACTATTGACGGGGGAGATCGGTCACCTGGTAGTGCCGCCCGAAATCCACCCAAGGCTAGAGAGAGCGAAGGGGTGGCAGAGTAAGGGGGACTGCCAGGGAGTTACCAGGCCTGCAAGGGTAACAGGTCCCAGTGCAGAGATAGATTCACCTTTCTTCTGCCAAACCTGCCTGAGGGACACTTCAGACCTCCAAGACAACACCACAGAGTCCGCAGCCACGTAGCAAAGAGAGGGCCCATAGTTCACAGGAGGCAAGCAGCCGGAGTGACCTGGTCCAGGCTACAAGCAAACGGGCCGAAACGAGGGGAGAACAGGCAGCAGCAACTTCCCTGGGTGACCCCCGTAGGGACTGCAAGTCGGGGTCATCACAAACAACAGAAGGGCTAGAGAAGGCGAGTCAGTAGCCACCCTCACCAGTCAGGCTGAAGGATGCCTGGTTCCAGCCTGGTTCATCCCAGCTACACCCGGGTTACTCACCCTGCCATCTACTGTGAGTAAAACCCCTGAAAGACATTCTGCTTGTGTTTGAGTCATTCTGCGCCTTGTGGTTCCACACACTTACACAGGGCCCTGGGGCTTGCCTCACTCTCGGGAGGCCACTACAACTGACTGCACCCACCATCAGCCCCAGGCACCCCTTAAACTGCAGTGGCGGTCCCCATTGACCGCAATACCGAGAGTGGCGTCACGACAATCCTAAAAGAAGGTTCCCTACCTGTGACCAGACTGTTCCATCCACGTGGAGTCCCTGAAGGTAATGCACCGACACAACACCTACGGTAGGGCTTCACATACACAGTATAATGCCCCCACAGCTCCCCTACTCACAGTATGATGCCCCTACACATTGTATGATGCGCCCACGCTCTACTATGCACAGCATAATGTCCCCCACACCCCCTCTACACACAGTATGATGGGCCCACAGCTTCCCTTTACACAGTATAATGCCCTCATACCTCCCCTACACACAATATGAAGGGCCCACAGCTCCCTATGCACAGTATGATTATCCTCCAGCTCTCCTATACACAGTATAATGTCCCCTAAACAAACAATATGTTGGGCCAACATCTTTCTTCTACACAGTATAATGTCCCCTACACCTCTCCTATATACAGTATGATGGGCCCACAGCTCCACTATACACAATATAAAGTCCCCCACACCTCCCCTACACACAGTATGATGGGCCCACAGCTCCACTATACACAATATAAAATCCCCCACACCTCCCCTACACACAGTATGATGGGCCCACAGCTCCACTATACACAATATAAAGTCCCCCACACCTCCCCTACACACAGTATGATGGGCCCACAGCTCCACTATACACAATATAAAGTCCCCCACACCTCCCCTACACACAGTATGATGTGGCCCAGAGCTCCACTATACACAATATAAAGTCCCCCACACCTCCCCTACACACAGTATGATGGGCCCACAGCTCCATTATACACAATATAAAGTCCCCCACACCTCCCCTACACACAGTATGATGGGCCCACAGCTCCACTATACACAATGTAAAGTCCCCCACACCTCCCCTACACACAGTATGATGGGCCCACAGCTCCACTATACACAATATAAAGTCCCCCACACCTCCCCTACACACAGTATGATGGGCCCACAGCTCCACTATACACAATATAAAGTCCCCCACACCACCCCTACACACAGTATGATGTGGCCCAGAGCTCCACTATACACAATATAAAGTCCCCCACACCTCCCCTACACACAGTATGATGGGCCCACAGCTCCACTATACACAATATAAAGTCCCCCACACCTCCCCTACACACAGTATGATGGGCCCACAGCTCCACTATACACAATATAAAGTCCCCCACACCTCCCCTACACACAGTATGATGTGGCCCAGAGCTCCACTATACACAATATAAAGTCCCCCACACCTCCCCTACAAACAGTATGATGGGCCCACAGCTCCACTATACACAATATAAAGTCCCCCACACCTCCCCTACACACAGTATGATGGGCCCACAGCTCCACTATACACAATATAAAGTCCCCCACACCTCCCCTACGCACAGTATGATGTGGCCCACAGCTCCTTTAAACATATTATGATGTCCCCATGGGCCCCCTACACACAATATACTAACTCCCACAGTAATCCCAAATTGTATAAAGACCAGCACAAGAACCCCACAGTGTATGAGCCCCCCCCAACCACACCACAAGCACTAATGAATATAAAGACATCATATACTCACCTAACCCCGGATCCTGCAGAGTTCACCGACAGACAGCGACTAACGCATTGATGTCATGGCGCTGTGCCACCCCTGCCTCGCCCATTACATCACTCACCCATTCTGTAGGCCTGAAGATCCTACCCGATCTTTAGTGACTGAGCAGAGCCAAGGAGTGAGAAGTGTACGAATATGAGTTTGGCCTGGGGTTTAAGTATTATTGTTCTCTGGACTAAGGGATGTGGTTGTGAGCTCCCCCTAGTGGTGGCTGCAGACCCAAAGTATTTAATCATTCTACACTATTTATCTTCAGGTTGTTTATAGCTCTGTAGCACAAAAACTAATCTGATAATGATATATTGTCAAATGAATTCCAACATTATACATAGTGTGCCCGAACGGACAATTCCTTTAAGATTCACATCTCTCCTCATGCAATAAGATATATTCCCAGATCATTTCCCTTCAATGTAAGGTCAAAATTCCTGACCCGGCTTTCTCTGTGTAGAACTTTACTTTATAAGTTGCTGAATTATTAAATTCTAATATATGGGACATTGGCGCCCGCGGAGGTCACTGAGTATTATGTATATTCCATGGCCTTTTCCTATATGTAAAATTCTCACATATGAGTGGTTTTATTACCCAAAATTGTCGGCAGCGGCATAATAGTTTTGGACAGTAAAATGTGTCAGTAATGTAGCATAGAATTTATTAATAATTTATATCTCGCTCCACTACAGCGTTGTGTAATATAGGTTTATCACAAGCCCGAGGGGAGGACATTAAATAGAAGAAGTTGATCTATGACCTTATTGGCATCTTGATTAGGAGCTACTCCAGCCATTGTTTGCCCTGCAGACTTATAGACATTGAAATCTGTTCATCCTGAGCCTCCTGATTCACACAATGACTACTGACATTCTGTTCTTAGGGTGCGGGCGCTCCCCGTCCGTTAAAGGGGCATTGCGCGCAATATGAAGTGCTCCGCAGCCTATGGCTATGAAGCACTGGGTATTTAAGGCACCTTCCCTTATAGGGAGGTGCCTGAGCAATTAGGTTCCTGGTGAGCTTCATCCTGTCAGAACATCAGTTTCCTGTCTGCCCGATTCTGTCCTACCTGTCTCCAATTCCTTAACCTGTCCTGCCTGTCCAAGCACCCAAACCTAAAGAGTCTGTCTCCAGGACCAGTATCTGTCCTGTCTATCTCTTGTGCCAGGACATCCAGTCTGTTCCTGTACCTGTCCATCCAACATGTCTCCTGAGCATAGCCTGTCCAGTCAGCCTCCAATACCTGCTCTGCCCTGCCTGCCCTCTGTACCTGCATCCCTGACCCTTGAGTCAGCTACAGCACTATTGGAGACTGCCCTGGAGTGGTACCTGGTGTCTACAGGTACCACTCCAGCCTATTCTCACCATCAAAGGCTCTGGTTAAAACCCAGCAGACACTTAGTAACATCCCTCCAGGGTGAGCCGAGTCTGTGAATCTCTATTCTTGCGTGGTGGTATATTGGGACGATACTCTGGTTTTCTCTCCATATCTGTCTTCTCATGGAAGCACATTCGCTAGGTCTTGCAAAGACATAGGGAGAATTGGCTGTATGCCAAGTTTGAGAAATACGTCTTTGAACAGCCTTCTCTTTCCTTCTTGGATTAAGTCATGGATGTGTCACGGGTGGCAGACAGTCATGTGGTTTCTGACCATAGAAGGTCACAGTGTCTGGCTGCACAGAATTCTCCCTGACTTTCCATTGTTTTTGCTGTCAGTTTTCCTGCTGGATTCATCTCTCCCGCTTTTGGACGAAGCATGAGCTCGCCTTCCACCCAGCTGCTGATCATCAGTATTCCCTTGGTGTTTAATTATCTCTTCCTTCCTATGGAGGTGCGGAGGATGGAGGCAGGAAAAAAATGGGTGCGACGACTGGAAGAGGCCCCACCCTGGAGGGCGCAGCCCGGAAGAAGAGCACTCCCTCGGAAGACCGGGCCGGCTCCATTGTTGGTGTGTTGTCAAGAGAGAATGGATCAGCTCATGAGAGACATTCCTGAGCAGACCGGCAGATGGATTAGGCAGCAACCCCTTGGTCGCCGTCGGCAGCTGTGGATGGAGTGGGCCAGGGAGATCCATGAAGCAGCAGGCCGACCTGGAAGCTCAATACCGGTGCTCTGGACCTTCCGGGTCCTGCCACACAGGTTGCCAAGGCAACAAGCCTTTGTATCCCATCGGTTGGAAGAGGAGAGATGCTGAAACAGCTCCTGGAGAAATACGGTAGGAAAGAAAGTGCAGATGCTGCCATCCGATTGGTGAGTGTGGCCCCAGCCCCTCAGAGCCCCCCAGCTGTAGTGAAAGAAGAGCGCCCGATCCCTAAAGCCCCGGCCATGTATGAGGAAGAGAAGCCGCCAACTCCCCAGTAGGTGGCTGGGGTTATACAAGGCAAGAAGTACAAGGAGCAGTGGGTGCGGGAACAGCTGTCCCTTCCGGATGGCCGCGCTGTTGGCAATTGCGAGAACTATGGTCACATCTGGCACATGGATTTTGCCAAGGGTTACGAATTCATCTGCAAGGAGCAAAACGGCCTGGGGTTGGTGAGAGAGGGACCGGCCCTGACCTGAAGTAACCGCATCTGATTTGCTAAGGAGGCCGGACCCCGGGGGTGGTTCGCGCCTGGCCGGAAGACAACATGGTACCTGGCATTAGTGGTGGCCAATTACAGCAGCGGCTGTTCCTGGTGTTGATGGTTCCCCTGAGCACCACTGGCCGGAGTAGCAGCAGCGGGGAAAATTAAGTCAGCGGCTCAGCAACGGTCAGGGACGCTTCCTCGGCCACACCCACCGGGGCTGCACAACTCGCTCTGATCCACCCACAGACTGGCCACATTTTTGCACCGCAGCACTGCGGAGACGCCCACAATGGGCCTGCTTCTTCTCCCAGACTGCGTCGGCCATTTTACTTCTCTTCAGCTGCACTCTGGCGGCAGCGATCTACATTAGTTTCGCCCTACGAGCAGGGCTTTGTTTTCCAGGACACGCAAAGTGATTCTGCTGACTACGCCAAATGTTAAAGGGGCAGTCTGGGGCCTTGTTATTGTGGCAGAGCCGGCTGTTCCGCTGCTGCACAACCCAGTGTTCTTCCTCTGCATCCCGATCGCCGCTTTAGTGCAACACAGTAATAAGCATACATTTTCTTCATGCGTCACAAGCACTGACACTGTCACAGGATCTTTCTGTAACGTAGCCAGGGGTGGTAGTCGTGGGCAAGGGTTGCAGCCTTCAGCCCGCCATAGCACTCTACAGACACGGGGGCAGAGTGATGTGTGGAGTGGGTGTGGAGGTGGTACCTGTTTGCAGCTGGACACTCTGGACTTCAGGTGGCTACGCTACTTTCCCAGGATAACTTGTAGAGTTTTCTATCCTGCGGTGTCAATGGTCCCATCAGTCAACACCAACTCCGCTGACTGTCTGCACAGTTCACGTTTCCCCACTTAAGGAGGGGGGTGCTGTCTGGTGCCTTGCTATACCTCACTGTAGCCTCCCTCCTGCCAGCTGCATCTTCTGGTCACCGGCTTTCTTCCTCCTGCTCAATCTTCTGCCTGTTCACCTCCACACCACACTGCTCCACTCTGCTACATCTGCTTCTCTCACTTCTTTCTCTCTCTGAACCCAGGAAATGCCTTACTATATCCCTTAATGACACATATAAAGGCATGATGTCTTCAGGGGCGGCAGGGCACTGGACACCCTCTTACATTTCAACCAAACTTCTTTACTTGTCGACTACAAACACAGTTTTTTATTTCGCCTGAGGTGGGCACATTCTTGTTCTCCAAAGAGGTTACCATTAGCAATTTATAATTCTTACATTTTGCCTGCTGACCACTTTCCTGTCCTCGGGCTCCCATTGGGGTCCCTAACCTCCTTATTTCACCCTTCAGCTTCATTATTCATGGCAGAATCAACAGCCTCTCCGGTCAGTAAGGACCCGCTCTTCTCTTAAGAGCCCACCGACCGTCCACTGATTGAGGTGGTTCATTAGGTATCTGCCAGGGAATGGCCACCACCCGGGCCGCACTGCGTGTCCAGCACCCGGATTTGACCCACTACGTCTCTCACAGACAAAGTCTCTTACTCTTCCTCAGGGACTCTCCTGCCACTTCTTGTCTTCCTAACCATTTTTCTCTGACTGAGCTCCTCCCCTTCATTAACTCCTTCTAGCCTGGGATGCAGCTTAGACATTGTGGCCACCTAGTGACCGTTTACACCATAATATGAACTTCAAACATTGCATTTCATACACAGTGGATTTGCAGGTCTGTGGCGGCCGAGCCTTAAGCGGGCTTTATACGATACGACCGATTGTGCGATAGCACGATCGATCGTACCCGCCCCCGTCGTTTTTGCGTCACGGGCAATTAGTTGCCCGTGGTGCACAAACTCGTTTAACCCCCGTCACACATACTTACCTTCCGGACAACCTTGCTGTGGGCGACGAACGTCCACTTCCTGGAGTGGGAGGGACGTTTGGCATCACAGCAACGTCACACGGCAGCCGGCCAATAGAAGCGGAGGGGCGGAGATGAGCGGGATGTAAACATCCTGCCCACTTCCTTCCTTCCATTAAGCCGTCGGGTGCTGCGGGACGCAGGTACGCTGTGTTCATCGTTCCCGTGGTGTCACACGGAGAAACGTGTGATGCCACGGAAACGATGAACAACCGCCGCCATTTTAATTAAACAATTTTTTGAAACCTAGCGACGAGTACACGACTCACGATTTGTGAGCAATACTGCGTCGCTAGGAGGTGTTACACGAGACGACGTCGTGGACGATGCCAGATGTGCGTCATGAAAACCGTGACCCCGACGATGCATCGCGCGATCAGTCGTCTCGTGTAAAGCCCGCTTTACACCCCCTTACAGGTGCTCGTTGCTCGAATCGAGTAAGTCAGACTCGTGGACAGGCTCTGCTCTAGTAACGAGCATAATGGAAGGCTATGGGGACTTGAGCGTTTTTCTGGCAGATCCTCCCAGGAGGTCTGTGAGGGACCTGGAAATCACTGAATGGATGGAAACACTGCTAAAATGAACTGGAAATGTGACGCCCCTGGACTATTCAGGTCATCAAAGGGTACTGCACGCTCTTTACTCTTAGTGCAGGACTCAACCCCCCATGGTTCTGGGTTCCCAACTTGTAGTACTGCTTCCATCAGCATCCAAATCCCAACCACACCTCACACCACACCCTGTCAGACACACCAGTGGGCTGCTGAGCTGGAATAGGGCCGCCAACCTAGGGTTCAGGCAGACTGATGGGAGGGAGGAAGTGAGTCAGAGCAGAGTTTAAAGTCAGTTGTAGCCCTCAAGTTGTGAGGAGCTGGGGGAGTTTGTGGCTTCCTGGGAGTGGTAGGTTGGGTTGCAGACAGTGATCTGGGTCCGGGGGAGTCGGAGACCCGGTCGTGGGGTATTGGGACTGGGTGCCTGGACCTAGTCTTGGAGGACGGTCAGCAGCTCAAGTTCAATAGCTGGTCCGGGACCGAAAGCACGGCAGGGTACTGGACCCTAGCTTGGTGAGTAGCTTCAGGCAACCCGGCAATTAACCAGTGGAGGATAGTGGCTTTATGGACTGTCCCCAAGAAGCTCAGAGATCAGGGGCACTAGCGTAACGAGGGGGATAGGGCTTTCCAACCCAAGCAGCCCACTGAAATCCCACGCGTGAGCCCTTGAGAGCACAGCTCCTTTATCCTAAAACGGAGGGACCCGGACAGCTTTATGCCTACTGGCCACACGGACACTTAACAATTTGTGCACGGAGGCAGGCTCCGGACCATCAGGCAGTATCACAGGGGACGGACACCCAGACGAGCTCCCCCAAGAGGGCAGCGGCATCCAGAGACTTGGTTCACCTTGTTGTCAGCGTCTTCTTTGCGGCTGCACCATCACCAAAGTTGCCTCAGTGAGTACATGGTCCTCCCCTGCCTCCAGCTGACCCTGCGCAGCCCGCTCCACCATCTCACAGAGTCCCGGGGTCTCCTCTACCCGTGGAGGGAACGTCATCTGGCTGCCCCACTCCATCTCCCCTCGGTACTCCCATCGGCAGCGGCGGAACTCCCTTACCGCGAACCACGGGTGGCGTCACAAACTCATATCCCCTGTAAACAGCCCCCCTTTACATTTGAGTTGCCGCAAGCCCTCGGGTCCGGAGACCCTCGAGCCACAGCAGCAGGTCCCGGATCCGAGCGCTTCGACCTCTGCAGGGGCAGCACAGAAACCACATGGGGAAGATCCCTGGATGCAACTCTGACTCCCAGGTCGCTGCTAGGAACAATGTTGTCAGAGTATTACTCCATTTTAACGGACGGACAAGAAAAAATTCAAAACTGGAGATAAAATTAATTTTACAGGAAAAAAATGTTAGGAAACATTTGCTGCGTTCTTGCATTTTCGTTGCTGTAAATGATGGAAAAAATTATGAAAAAAACACATAAAGCATTGACACGCTCCTTCTTTCAAAAATGTTTCCATTTCAGCCAGGAAAAAAAAAGTAATTGTGTGCATGAGATTTCTCACATATTTTTCACCATTTGTAAGGAGTGTGACTCCTAGACTGGTGAAACTAAGTGCAAGAGCTGCCAAAAATTGATAGTAGAGATTGCGATACTCCGTGGAAGACATGTACAGGATGGCCTCAGAAAACATTTTTTCCCTATTTGGAAGGAGTGGAAATTCTAAACTGGTAAACCTTAAGCACTACATGCAACGGCTTCCAGAAATTATAAGAAGGAACTCCAAGACATCCTTGAAGACACATAGAGTAAGGCCTCAGAAAACATTAACATTTAGAAGGAGTGCAACGTCTGTAGCCAACAACAAGGAGTCTCGGAGGCACAAGGGTACAATTGGCACAACAAGGACCTTCTTGCATCTGACTTTGATTTTGCTCCAGCTAAGGTGGGCAGCCATTCCTTCTGTGCCGGTTCAGGGCATCATGCAGCCCCGAGGCTTCAAATAGACGGAAGCAGGGGTTTACAAACTTTTTTTTATCTCCTTGTAGACTTTAGCCAATGCGAAGTCATGAAACATATTGGGGAAACTTCTCCAACCCATCCTTGGGAAAGAAAACCACAAGTCCTTTGTCCATTTGTTTACACAGGAGGTGCATTTGGGCCTTTCTCCCATTGTATGAATGCATCTTTTTTTTGCACAGAGTTGAAGCAAATCAGAGGCTCGCAGGCTGCAGTCACAGCTCCCTCCCTGCTTAAGTTCATTGCGTAGTTTTTTAGTGCCATTGGGGAACATAATAACTAATAAGCGTGTGACGCCCCAGGGCTGTGGGGTACTCAGTCCCGGGCATGTGGTGTGCAGGGGGGCATCAGTCGTGGTCGCGGCCGATGCCCGGTTCTATGACCCTGAGGATCGGTCCGATAAAAAGGGGTGAAAAATAAAATAAAAATAAAAGAGTTCTCGGCTACGCCACTTGCGGTGTGTGGCCAGGTTATTGAGGCCGCCGATACAGGGTCCTGCTGGGGCTGATGGAGTAGTGCAGCTTAGGTGTTTTGGGCCCTCTGCAAGCAGGGCCAGGCCCCAAACAGTTGATGATGAAGGGGCAATGGTACGGGTACAGAAGCGAGAAGGAAACAGTCCACACCGGTATTGTAGTCTTAAATTGCCTTTTAATTGTGGCTGGTACCTGGACCCGCTGGTGCTGGTGTGCCGCCCCGCGACAGCCGACGGGCTGCTTGGATCCGGAGTGGCTCAAGGGGGTCTCCGGACCCGAGGCGGGATCATGTGGCCGCTCGAAATGAAAAAGGGGGAAAAGATTTTTACAAAAGGGGGTGAACGGATTGGATAGTGTTTGTGACGCCACCCACGTGGTAAGGCGGGATACCACCGCTGCTGCGTTTGCGGGAGAGCGCCCGGGAGTGATGGGATGGCAGCTTGTGATGTTAACCCTTCCGTGGGCAAGGGAATGGTGTCCCGGGGCTCGGTGATGGTTGGCTGCGGACCTGTCGAGAGTAGAGGGGCACAATGTACTCACACAGTCCAGTGATGCTGACACTGACACCGGGTAAACCAAATTCCGAATGCCTTGCAACCTTTGGTTGAGCACGCTGGGTCCGTGTCCTTTTGGCGTTGCTGGTTGTCTCTGAAGACTTGTCCCTTGGCACTGTGTTTACTCTGTGTGGATCCCTTTCGCTTGGAACTACTCGGGTCCCGCTCACCTGCGTAGCTAGCAGGGTGAGCTTGCTCTCAGGGTTCACGCTTTGGATTTTCTGGATGGATTTGGGAAGTCCTATCCACCTCGTTGTGCTAGTACCCCGATTTTGGAGCGGGTGGAGAACGGTTCGTGAAGATTCCGTCCTCGTTGGGTGAATTACTGGGCTGCATAAAGCTCCTTCCCAGCCTAGGGTCCGCGTACCCCACCGTGCCCTGGCCCGTGCCCGGTTGTAGCACAAGGCCGCTGGCCTACCCTCCGTGGCAGTACTGTGCCCCTGTCACTACCCTCTGTGACCGGGGTTCCAGCTCCTTCCAGGCCAATGTCTGGCACCTGGGACGGGTACAGGAGCCCAGCTTGGCAGCGTGACCTTGTCCTGTCACCGCTCACTGACACTATCTGACTACTCTGACACTTCTCGCCCTCCCTCTTCCATCCCTCCATCTGGGTGGCCCTATTTCCCTCAGGCTGCCCAATGTTTGGTGGGTGTAGTGCAGAGTGTTCCTCAGGATTTGTGTATACCTGTTCTTAGCAACACCAAAGGGACAGGACCCGTAACCAAGTAGCGGGTACCATGCAGAAGGGCAGATTGCACGGCACCCTGTGACGACCTGATAGGCCAGGGCGTCACACCAGTTACAGGTGTTCCCGCTCCCCTTGTTCTCTGTGCGAGCTGTGACCTGGGTTGGCTGTCCTCCGTGCACACTTGTTGGTGGTGGGCTCCCGTGGGCTAAAGCTTCTGAGGAGCCCCTCCGTTTCAGTCTTGGTCCTATTACAGGCAGCCTGGACTATTTAAGGGGTTCAATCCCCGATGCCCTCTTTGCTGCTAAGGCTTCAGACTCTTTGGGTTGGTGATGGATACTGGAAATCTCGTCACCTGGCAGAATTAACAGTTGATCATAAAGTGTCCCGCTGTCCTAGGGTCTGCACACCGCCTTTTGTTGAGTCCTGTGAGCCTTGGTTCCAGACTTCCACAGGTGTCCCGCAGTTCCTGGAGTATTATACTTCCACAGGTAACCCACGGTCCCTGGAGTCCTGGTTCTTTACTCCACAGTCCCTCACTCCTGTTACAGCACTCCGTTGATACTTCAGGTCTTGTCCCTTCTTTCTGTACTTTCACTCTCCTCTTCTTGACTTCTTCCTCCACACTCCTTTATTACAGTCTTTCACACTACACTCTCTACTCTACTTCCTCCCGCCAACTTCCCAACGGACCACAAGCCCCTCCCCTTGCTGGGTCTCTCCCTACAGATTGGGTGGCAGCTATCCAATCAGTGCCCATCCTTTTTACCTGTTGCTAGGCAGTCTCCCAGTCTGGTGTTGGGGTTGTGTATGTGTGGCGCCCCTGACCTGGTCAGGCACCACTGAGTACTGCACCCATGCTGGGACAGTGCTTCCAGGTAATTCCAGACACATAGCAACCAGGTCTCCCACACCTTTAGAGGGGACCCTTGGGTAGCCTCAGAAGAGGTTAGCTTTCAATTCTCAGCACGGGGTGCAGTGGAGAGGCTGGAAGCTAGGTTGCAGTGGCTGTCAGAAAAGGAGGAGGAGCAAGCCAGTCTGAAGCAGTGTACAGAAGTTGCTGAAAGAAGCAGACGTACAGCCACGCTAGTCAGACCCTGTTGTGTGGTAGCTGTTAGCGGGGTAGTACAGTGACCAGAAAGTCAGTCTGAAAGACACCTGAAGAGAGGCAGCCGAGTACGGAGACTGCTGGTGATTGGACACGCACAGGGAACAGGTCCCTAGAGCCAGACATCCATTTATTGATCTGCTAAACCTGCCGCTGAGGGGACTAGAGGTTCCTCACCAAAGATACAGAGTTCGAGCCTCAGCAGCAACAAGGGGACCCATAAGGAGATAGGGCCAGAAGCCATCTCACCTGATCCACGCTGCCGGCAAACGGGCCAGAAAGGGGAGAAAAGGCAGTAGCGACTTCCCTGGATGAATCCCACGATACTGCAAGTCAGGGGTTATTCGAAACAAAAGGAGTGCTAGGAAGGCGAGTTAACGGCTACCCTCAGTTCGGCCTGGAGGAGTTCCTGGTTCCACCTGGTATAATCTCAGCATCGTCCGGGTACCTCACCAACCATCTAAAAGTGAGTAAACAAGTTGAAAGACTTTCTGGACTGCGACTGAGTTATTCTGTGACCTGTTGTTCTACACACTCAGGAGGCCACACCACCCGACTGCAGATTCCATCAGCCCCAGACGCTCGTTAAAACTGCAGTGGCGGTCACCCATAACCCCGACCGCAAACTGAGAGTGGCGTCACTACTCAGATGTAAATAACCTGACATACCTGTTGCCAGCAGTAATCAAGTGGAGCCCCTGTGGCGTCCCAGAAGGTGGAGTGACGTCCTTGAGGCGACCGCTACGTGTGGGCGACACATATGTGGCCTGAAGGTGCTGGTGTGTTAACTGGCATGGATATTCCGGAGTTTGGGTTTCCACAGGTTACATTTTGTGGCACCTGATACCTCAGGGGTGCTACAAGCGCATCCACCTATCAAATGAAAATGCTGGCAGGCTGACTGTTCTTCAAATGAACAAGGCTTGGCTTGGCCCCAACTTCTCAACCCCAACGGATGACATTAGTGGAGTATAAAGACAATTCAAATGTTTTTTGTTTTTTTATCTGGTGTATTACCATGCACCCCTTTGCCATCCAAAAATTGGTATATGGTTCATGGTTTATTATATTTCTTGTCCTCCGCCTTCGCCTCCTATACAATATCAACAGGGTTATCATGTGGCCATTGCTTCAAATTTTTAGAGAGTCAGCAGCTGGCCTCACTGAATGTTGAGAGAGCCATCAGAGGTAGTGGGATGACCAGAGGGAGAAGGCGGGCAACTGTTCCCAAGAGCACCCAAACTGTGTCTTTAGGGAGGAAGGAGATGAACCCTAATGTCACCTATTGGAAGTAACAATCCTAGAAGTCAAAAGTGACCCTTTAATGAGCCTTCTCATATGACCTAGGATTTATGCCAGATCAGAACCTCAATTTGCAGACACGGTGTTTCAGGGTGATTGCCCCTCGTCAGTACAAAATATGAGATCTGATCTGGCTGTATGAGAAGCTACAGTGGGGTCTAAAGGGAAAACTTCTCCTTGCGGAGACTGACAAACCAATCTGGCAGCCAGTGAAGAGCTGGGAAATATGAAAATTATGTCTTCAGGGAGGAAGGACACGAACTCTAGTGCCTTGGGTAAACATTCTGCGGTTCTCTGTGCAGTTACTTAAGACACCTTGACCCCGTTTAAAAACAGAACACAGTTCACTTGCAACAACTTCAGTACACCATTGCATTTCTCTTACAATGTAGTTCACGCTCAACGTTTCATCAGGCATTTTCCTATCAATACATTTCGGCTATCTCATTACAGCAGCAGTCAGAGTCCCACCGGCTACCAAGGAGGATGAGGGTTTGGCACTTTGCTGTTGGCTACTGTGCTTTCACCCGGTTGGCAACGCTAGATTTTTGCGATAACTTCTAGAGTCGTATTCCCGCAGTGTCAGTGGCCCTGTCAGTCAACACTGACTCTTCCAGCTGCCCGCATTGTTCACGATAGCCCACTTAAGGAGGGGGCGCTTCCTGATCTCTTGTTACACCTCATTGGAACCTCCCTGCTGCAAACTATATTACTGGTCACCTAGTTTCTCCCTCCTGCACAATCTTCTTACTGTTCCTCTCCACACCACACTTTCCACTCTGCAATCTTCCGCCTGTACCTTCCTCTCCAAACCACACTCGCCACTCTGCAATCTTCTGCCTGTTCCTTCCTCTCCACACCACACTCTCCACTCTGCAATCTTCTGCCTGTTCCTTCCTCTCCGCACCACACTCTCCATTCTGCAATCTTCTGCTTGTTCCTTCCTCTCCACACCACACTCGCCACTCTGCAATCTTCTGCCTGTTCCTTCCTCTCCACACCACACTTGCCACTCTGCAATCTTCTGCCTGTTCCTTCCTCTCCATTCCACACTCTCCACTCTGCAATCTTCCGCCTGTACCTTCCTCTCCAAACCACACTCGCCACTCTGCAATCTTCTGCCTGTTCCTTCCTCTCCACACCACACTCGCCACTCTGCAATCTTCTGCCTATTCCTTCCTCTCCATTCCACACTCTCCACTCTGCAATCTTCTGCCAGTTCCTTCCTCTCCGCACCACACTCTCCATTCTGCAATCTTCTGCTTGTTCCTTCCTCTCCACACCACACTCGCCAATCTGCAATCTTCTGCCTGTTCCTTCCTCTCCACACCACACTTGCCACTCTGCAATCTTCCGCCTGTTCCTTCCTCTCCGCACCACACGCTCCACTCTGCAATCTTCTGCCTGTTCCTTCCTCTCTGCACCACAATCTCCACTCTGCAATCTTCTGCCTGTTCCTTGCTCTCCACACCACACTCGCCACTCTGCAATCTTCCGCCTGTTCCTTTCTCTCCGCCCCACACTCTCCACTCTGAAATCTTCCGCCTGTTCCTTCCTCTCCACACCTTACTCTCCACTCTGCAATCTTCTGCCTGTTCCTTCCTCTCCGTACCACACTCTACACTCTGCAATCTTCCGCCTGTTCCTTCCTCTCCACACCACACTCTCCACTTTGCAATCTTCTGCCTGTTCCTTCCTCTCCATTCCACACTCGCCACTCTGCAATCTTCTGCCTGTTCCTTCCTCTCCACACCACACTCGCCACTCTGCAATCTTCTGCCTGTTCCTTCCTCTCCGCACCACACGCTCCACTCTGCAATCTTCTGCCAGTTCCTTCCTCTCTGCACCACAATCTCCACTCTGCAATCTTCTGCCTGTTCCTTGCTCTCCACACCACACTCGCCACTCTGCAATGTTCCGCCTGTTCCTTTCTCTCCGCTCCACACTCTCCACTCTGCAATCTTCTGCCTGTTCCTTCCTCTCCACACCACACTTGCCACTCTGCAATCTTCCGCCTGTTCCTTCCTCTCCGCACCACACGCTCCACTCTGCAATCTTCTGCCTGTTCCTTCCTCTCTGCACCACAATCTCCACTCTGCAATCTTCTGCCTGTTCCTTGCTCTCCACACCACACTCGCCACTCTGCAATCTTCCGCCTGTTCCTTTCTCTCCGCCCCACACTCTCCAGTCTGAAATCTTCCGCCTGTTCCTTCCTCTCCACACCTTACTCTCCACTCTGCAATCTTCTGCCTGTTCCTTCCTCTCCGTACCACACTCTACACTCTGCAATCTTCCGCCTGTTCCTTCCTCTCCACACCACACTCTCCACTTTGCAATCTTCTGCCTGTTCCTTCCTCTCCATTCCACACTCGCCACTCTGCAATCTTCTGCCTGTTCCTTCCTCTACACACCACACTCGCCACTCTGCAATCTTCTGCCTGTTCCTTCCTCTCCGCACCACACGCTCCACTCTGCAATCTTCTGCCTGTTCCTTCCTCTCTACACCACAATCTCCACTCTGCAATCTTCTGCCTGTTCCTTGCTCTCCACACCACACTCTGCAATCTTCCGCCTGTTCCTTTCTCTCCGCCCCACACTCTCCACTCTGAAATCTTCCGCCTGTTCCTTCCTCTCCACACCTTACTCTCCACTCTGCAATCTTCTGCCTGTTCCTTCCTCTCCGTACCACACTCTACACTCTGCAATCTTCCGCCTGTTCCTTCCTCTCCGCACCACACTCTCCACTCTGCAATCTCCTGCCTGTTCCTTCCTCTCCACACCACACTCTCCACTCTGCTACTTCTACTTCATCACTCTTTCCTGACTCTTCCCTATCTGACTAAGGCTATGTGCGCACTAGAACTGTGAAGTTTCTCAAGAAAATTTCTTGAGAAACTTCTTGGAGTGAAAGATTTCCGGACCTCCGGAAAAAATCCGCGGCAAATCCGCATGCGGATTTGCCGCGGATTAGCCACGGAATAGCCGCGAAATTGCCGTGATTTACCCGCGGGTGGTTCCCTGCGGATTTTTGCAGGCTGTACTGCCGAAATCCGCAGGGTACCTGCGGAAATAATGGACATGTTCATTTTCTCAAGAAATTTTCTCGACAAATTCTTCTCAAGGAAATTTCTTGAGAAAAATCCGCACAAGTGTGCACAGCTTTTTTTTTTTCCATAGAAATTGCTGGGAAATGTCTGCACAAAAATTGCAGACATTTCTCAAGAAATTTCCGCGGCAAATCCGCGGGTAAATCCGCGGGTAAAAAGCTCTAGTGCGCACAGAGCCTAAAACCAGGAAATGCTTTCCACTACATTCCCTTCACTGGTTCTACTTGTCTAACCCTTTCAGTCCTGCCACTATACCTCATACCTGAGCCTCTCCTTCCAGCTAGGGAGCCCAGGACCAGTGACACCTAGGGGCAGCTGACAGTACTGCGACATAACCACACAAACAGCATTTAGACATTTTAGCATTACCATACATATCAATACACAAATATAAACAATGATGTCTTCTGGGGGTCGCAGGCCACAACCCACTCCATTACAGTACCACCACTGAAAATTTGGTGAAATAGTCAGTCATCACAAGACAATTTGAGTATCCTGATGTAGAATATCATATCAGGACATAATCAATCATAAGCAGCTCTAATGGGGCTGAGGTCCTGATGGTCTGCGTGGGGGCCCGCTGCTCGAGGCTTTTACTCAGACCACAAGGCTGACACTGTCAACACGCCTCTGTCACCATGCTCCCCAGGTCAGGGCAGTACAGAACCCATTGCAACCACTGGAGTGTTTTCTCACTCCCAAAATGAGCACCTTTCTCGTGTGCCTGACGAGAGACCACCAGCCCGAGCGACACAGGGATTACCAGCTGGTATTTGTGCTGCAACTAAGACTGCAGGTAAACCTTGTGATACAACAGCCCCTGTTTCACGCACAATTTATCCCACTGCCGCAACAGCTTATCGCCTTCTGCTGACAGTCAGGCCCTCTCCTCTGGCCACGGCCAGACCCCATTGTGTCTGGTCAACCATCCTTCACCCAATCAGCAGGGGTTTTCCCAAGGATACAAGGCATCTCTGTTGCCACCCCACTTAAATGTACCACACTGTGGAAGAAGGGTAAGCAACCACAGTCGGGGGTCTCAATATCCTCGAGTTCTTCATCAAGACTTCCCTCTGAGGACACCAAAGGGACACATGATAGCACATTGGCATTTCCATTCTCCCGCCCAGACCAAAATTAAATGTAATAGTTAAACTTAACTAAGCGGGTGATCTATCGTTACTCTAATGCCCCCAGTTTTGCATTCTCTAAGTGGGTCAGGAGGTTTTTATCAGTCATTACCAGTACCTCAGCCCCTGTCAGATACTTAGCAAACCACTCTGTCATCGCCCACAACAACGCCAATAGCTCCAGGTGAAATGAGCTGTAATTGGCCGGATTACGTTCTGTGTCCCTCAAGGACCGATTGCCATAGTGTCGCGGACGGGGAGGGCGCCGCCGCCGCTGCGTTCGCTAACGCTCGGGTCTGGCGCTGCTGCGATGGCTGCTCGGTGGCTCGAGCGGTGGGCCGGATCCGGGGACTCGAGCGGCGCTCCTCGCCCGTGAGTGAAAGGGGGCGGTTTGGTTTGGGGATTTGGTCCGTGACGCCACCCACGGTTTGTGGTGAGGTTGGGGTGTAACGCCCTGGGCAAGCCAGGGGTCACAAGTCATTACACCACCACACCCTACACCCCAGTTAGGCACATCAGCTAACCCAAAAATCCTTGTTGCCTTCCTCCAGAGGCTGATGTTCACACCAGGGGGTGGGCCAGGCGGTTGGCTCCGCCCACCGAGGAGTTCACAGCTCTGGAGGCGGTAAGAACCAGGCAGTCAGCTCAGGGAAGAGCTTGAGTAAACAGTGGAAGAGGAGTTTAGGAGTGAAAGTGAAAGGAAGCAAAGTGGAGTGGTAAAGGAGGAGTAAGAGAAGCTGAAGGAAGGTGAAAGGTGACAGAAAGAAAGCCTGAAGGGAGTCCAGCTGTGTGCAGGACAGAGTCAGCAAGGTCAGCAGACGACGGTGACTGTCTGGAGGGGTGACTGTTCGGGAGTTCCTGGAAGGACCGCGGACGGGTGGTGACCCGGCGGTCTGGAGCAGCGTGCAAAGGACAGTCAGCACCAGGGCAGGGGCCTCTCGGACCCCGGCAAGGCTAGGAGTCGCCAAATTTGCCGAATCCGTCAGTGAAGGGGACGTAGATCCCCCAACAACCAAGTCCCGATTGAAGGCAACAGCTCAACCATTACAGTAAGACACCGCCACCGCCAGGGCACCAGTTTCTAAGGGCCAGCGCCTGCGGGCAAAGAGTAGAGCTCCTCCGGTCCAGCTTGAAGCCAGGGAGTGGGTTACCGGTGGGGACCCATCGCAACCAACACACGAACATTAGGTGCAGGACAAAGGGACATCACCGTTACCTACTGGGGACCGCAAGTGCAGCCGTCCGTGGGAACCGTCTTTCCAGCCGTGTGGTTTACCGTAAAACTGTGTCAACGTCTCAGGCTGAGTGAGTACCACAGTGCCGCAAGGCACAGCGCTGCCCCCGCGTCCCCGCTCCCACCAGGCCCTGCATCTAACCCCATCACCGGGCCCCGGGATCACCAACCCCTACCCACGGAGGGGCAACACAACAACTCGCTGCTATACATCATCACTCCCGGGATCCCCATACAAAGCAGCGGTGGTGAAATCACCACAACCGTGGGTGGCGTCACGGACAATATCCCAACACCCAAATCCCCTTTCACTCACGGGCGAGGAGCGCCGCTCGAGAACCCCCGGGATCCGGCCCACAGCTCGAGCCACCACTGAGCAGCAGCAGCCGGACCCGAGCAGAGGGGTGAGCGCAGTGCTGACACCCTCCTCCCCGCCCGCGACATCTTGGCGTCACGAACAGGATCTTACCGCTCTGCCGTTTGGTAGAGGTGCGCCTTGTTACCGCCGGAGGTATCCGGCTGAAAAATTTCAGAAGCCGCCATCTTTGGCGCGAAAAGTCCCCGCTCGAGCGTCTTCTCGAGCAGTAGAGGCGCGAAGGCCAAAACCCAGCCCCAAAAGGGGAGTGGCTGAAGAGAAGCTAAGGGGGACGCGATGGCGGCTGGCTGCATGTAACCGCAGCTATAAAAGCAGGGACGCCAGGACTCTGCAGACATACCGTTCCTGGAAGAAGAAGTCACCATGTGGATGCCGTCCCGCGACACCGTAGCCCCCGCGCCTGGAACCGCGGCGTGGGTGGAGATCCGGACCGCGCAGCTCTACCAACGGCTGCAGGTCAAGATGCAGCTCCTCATGGAGGAGTGGGAGACCGACATGGCGGACGTTATAGCAGCCGTGCGGAGACGCGAGGAGGAAGCGGAGAAAGGGAGGGTGAGTGACCCACGCCCCTATGTCCCCGAGGGACCGGTCGCTGCGGCTGAGGGACCCGGTCCAAGCCCTCTCCCCCCGCTGCCTCCCTCGCCACCCGTTCCGGAGGCCGTGACCCCGCCATTAGGCCTGCTACCACCGCAACCGGTAGCAATACCCAGCGTCTCCGCCCAGGCGGGCCGACCTGTAGCCGGAGCCCGTGGCAAGCCGGAGGTGTTGCCGTGGAAGGTCCCGAAGGTTGAACCGGAGGCATCCCCTGAAAAGTCCCCCGAGCCGGAGCCGACGACTCGCTCCGAGCCGAAGGCCCAGCAGCGGAAAGCCCCTAGGCCCATCCCCCACACCTCGGCTGAGGTAGCGCCGGGTTGTTGCTGTAAGGCAGCGCCCAAGGCCAAGACACTGCGGGACACGCCGCCCAGATTCCTGACAGTGGGCAACGTTCAGAATGTCCCGCGGGGCCCGACCCGTGCGCTGGAGCTCGCAGCAGCCCCGTATTGGGATAGGGAGCCGGTACCGTTCGGCCTGGAGATCGGCGAACGGGAGAGAAAGAAGGCCGAGCTGGTGGCCAGAGCCATTAGAGAAAAAGAAAACCTCCGACAAGCAACATTCCGTGTCCAGGGACCGCTGTACGAGGGGCAGGTGAGGCGGTTTGATGTCCGCCGGGGCTACGGGTTTATCTATGAACCGGGCCTGGCGGCCGAAGTGTTTGTAGCCCAGCGGGATGTGAATGCCCACCTGCCTGAAGAACATCCTGGCCGTAACCTAATGCCGGGCGATATTGTACAGTACACCCGGCACTGTGGAGAGAGGGGGTGGTTTGCCCTAGACGCCAAACTGCGGGGCAGCCAGGAGAGCAGGGTGAGTCCCGCACCCCCTCCCTCGGAGGAAGCTGAAGGTCCGGAGTAGGGCAGCGGATGCCCGCAGCCACAGTCCCCGTTGAGACCACCACCAAGTTTAAAGAGTTGTTTGTTTTGAAAGTTTTGCAAAATGATGAAAATGATAATAACCGTGTACCTTACCTGATTTACTGTGATTTGCAACCGGCCGGAGCTGGCACCGTTGTCCCCGTGGGGACCGTTTAAAAAGTTGCATGGGAACTTCCATGGACAAGCCCGTGAACTTGCAGGGCAACCACAAACGTTAAGTGGCTTGTAAATAATTGTTTACCGTTACCGTTTTCCGCAATGCCGCCTCCGGAGAGGCAGGTTGGAGGGAGGGCCCGCAGTAGAGCCGGCTGGGGCCCAGCCACCATAGGAACCGGTGACTACCCTCTGGAGGGGAAGGACAGATCCCGCTCGGGTACCGTGTGCTGGACTGTGGGTCAAGGGGTGCTGCCTGGGCTTTAGGGGCAGCATCAGGGCCAGGTTGCTTGGGTGGGAGAGAGCGGAAACCGTAACCGTAAACCGTTTGAAACGTTAAAGTAATGTGCCTCCCGTTGTGGGAAGAATTATTAAAAATGTAAATATGTTACCGTTTACTTTTATATATTTTACAGAAAAATAAAACCGGTGTTGGACGGGCAGCCCGCGGACGGTCTGCATTTTGCTAAGGGGGAATGTGACGCCCTGGGAAAGCCAGGGGTCACAGGTCATTACACCACCACACCCTACACCCCAGTTAGGCACATCAGCTAACCCAAAAATCCTTGTTGCCTTCCTCCAGAGGCTGATGTTCACACCAGGGGGTGGGCCAGGCGGTTGGCTCCGCCCACCGAGGAGTTCACAGCTCTGGAGGCAGGAAAACCAGGCAGTCAGCTCAGGGAAGAGCTTGAGAGCAGTTTAGCTCAGGGAGAGCTTGAGTAAACAGTGGAAGAGGAGTTTAGGAGTGAAAGTGAAAGGAAGCAAAGTGGAGTGGTAAAGGAGGAGTAAGAGAAGCTGAAGGAAGGTAAAAGGTGACAGAAAGAAAGCCTGAAGGGAGTCCAGCTGTGTGCAGGACAGAGTCAGCAAGGTCAGCAGACGACGGTGACTGTCTGGAGGGGTGACTGTTCGGGAGTTCCTGGAAGGACCACGGACGGGTGGTGACCCGGCGGGCTGGAGCAGCGTGCAAAGGACAGTCAGCACCAGGGCAGGGGCCTCTCGGACCCCGGCAAGGCTAGGAGTCGCCAAATTTGCCGAATCCGTCAGTGAAGGGGACGTAGATCCCCCAACAACCAAGTCCCGATTGAAGGCAACAGCTCAACCATTACAGTGAGACACCGCCACCGCCAGGGCACCAGTTTCTAAGGGCCAGCGCCTGCGGGCAAAGAGTAGAGCTCCTCCGGTCCAGCTTGAAGCCGGGGAGCGGGTTACCGGTGGGGACCCATCGCAACCAACACACGAACATTAGGTGCAGGACAAAGGGACATCACCGTTACCTACTGGGGACCGCAAGTGCAGCCATCCGTGGGAACCGTCTTTCCAGCCGTGTGGTTTACTGTAAAACTGTGTCAACGTCTCAGGCTGAGTGAGTACCACAGTGCCGCAAGGCACAGCGCTGCCCCCGCGTCCCCGCTCCCACCAGGCCCTGCATCTAACCCCATCACCGGGCCCCGGGATCACCAACCCCTACCCACGGAGGGGCAACACAACAACTCGCTGCTATACATCATCACTCCCGGGATCCCCATACAAAGCAGCGGTGGTGAAATCACCACAACCGTGGGTGGCGTCACGGACAATATCCCAACACCCAAATCCCCTTTCACTCACGAGCGAGGAGCGCCGCTCGAGAACCCCCGGGATCCGGCCTACAGCTCGAGCCACCACTGAGCAGCAGCAGCCGGACCCGAGCAGAGGGGTGAGCGCAGTGCTGACACCCTCCTCCCCGCCCGCGACAGGGGCACCACCGCTGCTGGTGACGGGGATCCCGGGAGCGATGGCAGGGAGCAGCTGGGATGTTGTTTCCCCCTCCGTGGGTAGGGGTTGGTTGTCCCGGGGCCCGGTGAGGTGACTGTGAGGCAGGGTCGGGAAGGTGCAGGGTCACTTGGACTGCACAGCGCGGTGCCGGCTGGCACAGTAGTACTCATTCAGCCACAAATGTACGCAAAGTCTCTGGTAAACCAAACGGCTGGATGGACGGGTCCCGCAGCCTGCTGCTGTAGTTCCTCCCGGACAGTTGGTGGTGGTTGCCTTTCCCTGCACCTGTGTATGTTCGGTCCCGATGGATTCCCACCGGTAACCCGCTCCCCAGCGTGTATATGTGCCGGAGGAGCCCTTTTGCCCGCAGGCTCTGGCCTTTGGATTTCTAGCTGTGGCGGTAGCTGTATTTCCTTTTTGCTGGTTGGACGGTTGCCTTCAATCGGGTCTTGGCTGTTAGGAAACCCCTGGGGTTCCGGTCACTGACAGATTTGACCTCTAATGGCGACTCCAAGCCTGGTAGGGGTCCGTAGGCCCTGCCTGTGTGTGCTGGCTTCACTTCGCTCCCCGGTTCGGTACCGGCGGGCCACCGCCCGACCCCGGTCCTACGGTTCCACGTCGATCTGCCTCTCCTGCAGACGGCCACCACCATCTGCCAATCTTGCTCTCAGTGCCCGGGCCACACACCCGGACACGGTCAGTTTGCTCCTTTACTCCTCCACTTCCCTAACTCATCTCTCTCCTCTCCTGAACTGAACTAACTTCCTTTTCCCGCCTCCAGGACTGTGAACTCCTCAGTGGGTGGGGCCAACCGCCTGGCTCCACCCCACCTGGTGTGGACATCAGCCCCTGGAGGGAGGCAACAAGGATTTTGTGTCTGGCTGATGTGCCTGTCTCAGGGTGGGGGTGCGTGTTGTAGTACCTGTGACGACCTGGCTAGTCCAGGGCGCCACAATAGCCTATCACTCACTCCCGGCTGTCTTGGACCTGGGCTAGTACCGCTTCCAACCAATGAAGGATACCATCCGTGTACAACGCGAAAGGAGCGTCAATTTGCGCATTCGCCAGTAGCAGGGAACTTGTCAGGGTGGCCTTCACGTCCTCAAATGCTTTTAGTTAGGATCACCACTGGATTGGGCAGTTTTACGAGCCTAACGCTGTCTCTCTCAAGAGCTCGTTCAGGGGCATAATAACTGATTAACTGAAAATGCTGACAGGCTGACTGCTCTGAAAGTGAACAAGGCCTGGATTGGCCCCAACTTCTGAACCCCAGCAGATGACAGGAGCAGAACATAAAGCCAAGTCAAATGTTCCTTTATTTCCCGTTGTTCCCATACACCCTTTCCCAAAAAGGTATACGTTTCATGCTTCAATTTTTTTCTGGTCCTCTTCCAGCTACACCCTATCAAGAAGGTTATCATGCAACCGTTGCGCCAAATTTTTGAGGGCCATCAGCCGGGTCTCACCCATAAATTTTAGAGGGCAATCAGGTGGCCCTCACATAATTTTTAGAGAGCCAGCAGTTGGTCATCAATTATGATTTTTAGAGGGCCAGCAGGCAGCTCTTACTCAATTTTTAGAGGACCAGAAGGTGGCCCTCAATCTATTTTTAGAGGACCAGCAGCCAGTCCTCACACATAATTTTTACAGGACCAGCAGGCGACCCTTACTAAATTTTTAGATGTATAGCAGGTGACTCTCAATTAATTTTTAGAGGGCCATCAGGCAGCCCTCACATAATTTTTAGAGGGCCAACAGGTGGACGTACTCAATTTTTAGAGGGGTAACAGCCGACTCACACTCATACATTTTGGTGCGTCGGCAAGCGGTCCTCAATCAATTTCTAGAAGGTCAGCAGCCGGCTCTCACTCGTACGTTTTACAGGGCCAGCAGGCAGCTCCCACTCATAATTTTTAGAGGACCAACAGGTGACAATTAATTTTTAGAGGGCCAGCAGGCGGCCCTCACTCATAATATTTAGAGGGCCAGTAGGAAGCCCTCAATTAATTTAGAGGAATAGCAGCTGGCAATCACTCATAGTTTTTGGAGTACGAGCCGGCGACCCTCCGAAAAATGAATTTTTCAGGGCTGCATATTTTATTTTAAAAAATTAAACCATTCAGTTTGCAGGTGGGAGTACAAGAAACAAAGTCACGCACGAGACCTAGCTTCCTGTCCTACTCTGCAGGGGGGCGCGGACACCTTGACACTCTTGAAGCTGGAAAAGTGCAAACAGGTGGTCGGTTGGATGGGATATGCTTTCAGTTCATGTCTCAGCACCACCCTGTCTTCCACACTTTCAAGTCTCAGTAGCTAGGAGTCTGGACCACATAATACATCTGATCCTCCTTCTTCCCACCATTGCAAGTCCCAGGAAACAAGTGATCCATCACTCTGACACTCCGAATAGGTCTTTACATTTCCAATATTTTATTTTGTCCTCTCGCCCTGCACATTTCAAAAAGAACATGAGGAGATTGTGTGTAATGATGCCCTAATATTTGAGCAGCCATGGTCAGAAGAAGACGACGGTGTGCAGTGGCAATTAGTGTCTCAATCAATCGATAATGATGAAGCACAGTTGCCAACAAGGGATGCTGTTAGGTCAACAAGTCGGGAGGACCAGAGTGTGGAAGTGGAAGATGAGGTGGTGGATGATGAAGTCACTCACCCAACCTGGTAAGGTGCCATGCAGAGCGACGACAGCAGTGCAGAGGTGGTGAGATCAGCAGCACCGCAACTGGCAGGAAGAAGCAGTAGGGAGGCCAGAGTGAGTGTTATGTTCTTACTACAACTCACAAAGGGGTAAAAGTAACACACTAAAAACTGCAAAAGACCCTGCCGATTCCTTTACATACTAGATAAACCAACCCTGCAGTCCCAAGTGGTTCCTGCTGGAGTTGGAATAGCGCTGGCCACAGACTAAATGATGGCAACTTGGGCCTATGCTAGCTGATTGGCCATCAGGCCTTCACGCTCCTCCTAAGGAATTGGAGGGCAGGGCAGAGTGCAAATTACCGACAGAACTGAAGGTGTGCTGAGGTAGAAAGTGATCCCAGATTGAGTAAGACAAACAACAAATACAAAATAACAGAGAATGTGAATATTGCTAAAGAATATGCGGCCTATTACTGACAACAAACATAAGATGGGTGCAGAGTGGAGAACAAAAACAGCATAGAGAAGTATTCCACTGATTGGAAGAAACTAACAGCAAAATAGCTGGACATCAAAAGGAGAATATCACCAGCAGGAAGTACCAGCAGGAAGAACATACCCAAAGTAACACCCAAAACGTGATTGGGCAGGCAAATGTGTAAATTAATACATCTGTTACCCTTATAAAACCAAAGCATGGATAACAGAAGCTAAACAATCAAAGAAAAGGTTAATCTACTGTGGTCCAGCTGACCGATAAGCCTACCACTGAGCACAGACTCAAGGGTTTAAATCCAGACACATGATAGGGAGAAGGCAGACAACTGTTCCCAAAAGCTCCGACACATGGAAAGTTCCCAGAGTAAAGGGTACTTTACATGCTGCGATATCGCTATCGATATCGCTAGCGAGCGTACCCGCCCCCATCGGTTGTGCGTTACGGACAAATTGCTGCCTGTGGCGCACATCGCTAACAACCGTCACACGTACTTACCTGCCTAGTGACGTCGCTGTGACAGGCGAACCGCCTCCTTTCTAAGAGGGCGGTTCGTTCGGCGTCACAGCGGCGTCACTAAGCGGCCGCCCAATAGCAAAAGAGGGGCGGAGATAAGCGGCCGTAACATCCTGCCCACCTCCTTCCTGCCGCATTGCTGGTGGACGCAGGTAAGGAGATATTCGTCGTTCCTGCGGTGTCACACATACCGATGTGTGCTGCCGCAGGAACGACGAACAACCAGCGGCATGCACCGCCAACGATATTATGAAAAGGAGCGACGTGTCAACGATCAACGATTTTTGACGTTTTTGCGATCGTTGATCGTCGCTCCTTAGTGTCACACGCTGCGATGCTAATGGCGCTGGATGTACGTCACTAACGACGTAACCCCGACAATATATCGTTAGTGATGTAGCAGCGTGTAAAGCACCCTTAAGGGTTAGGTGATCCTTTTTTTCAGTGTATTCCCATGCACCCCTTTCCACCCAAAAAAGGGTTTATGGTTCCTGGTTTATTATTGTGTCCTCTGCCTCCTCCACCATATAAACTGGGTCATCATGCAGCCCTCTCTACAAATATTTAGAAGCCCCTCAGGTGGCCCCCATTCTTAAATGTTCGAGGGTTATTAGGCGGGCCTCACTCAACTGACAAAACTTTAAGGAATCAGCTAAGATGGTGAGCGGCGATGACGCCATTTTCAGCGAAACCATCCCGCTTCTGTGTCTACTCAAACACTTGCTGCTCACAATTAAAGAGGAAACTTTGTACATGAAGATGCAGTAAGTATACTGAGTGGTCCTTGCTTGTAAATCCTGACTGCTTGAACTGGAAATGTCATTAAGGCCCGTTTCACGCTTTTCGCCGGATTGCCGGATTCGGCGCCCTCCAGTACAGTGTGATACAGTACAATAGCAGCGCGACAAGCATGTGACCCGGAAGTTGCCGCGCTGTCATTGTACTGTATCACACTGTACTAGAGAGCGCCGAATTCAGCAATCCGGTGAAAAGCCGGATGTGTGAAATGGCCCTTAGGCTTGCAGAGTCTGAAGCTTTCTGCAATCTGAAGCCTTTCTGTAGTACTCAGCCCTTAGCCGCCATATATTTCCCAATTTGTCATCCCCACCTTACACCTGCTCGTGTTCCATAATATCACCTGTGCCCTGACCAACACAGTTACGTTGCAGCAGCAGAATACCTATAGGACTGTAAAGCACTATACTGTGACTATATGATTCTAATCCAAAACTATCCCTCCTCCAGCAGCTATTCCTACACTGAATGCAGATAATTGCGATATTAATAGTGAATAGAACAGATGTAGGCCTGAAAAGGAGTTTTGGTTTTAGGTTGCAGTATCAAGGCATGTAAGGCAATAATCCCTACCTACATGGCTGTAATACACCATCCCTTCTCCAGCAGCTAGCCCTACACTAAATACAGCTAAAAGTGGTATTATTATAGAATACAATAGATTATTTACATAAGGCTAGAATCCCTGCCTACATGCCTCTAATACACTATCCCTTCTCCCGCAGCTAGCCCTACACTCAATACAGCTAAGAGTGAGATTATTATAGAAAACAATAGATTATTTACATATGGCTAGAATCCCTACGTACATGCCGCCTCTAATAAACTATCCCTTCTCCAGCAGCTTGCCCTACACTAAATACAGCTAAGAGCAGTATTATTATTATAGAAAACAATAGATTATTTACATATGGCTAGAATCCCTGCATACATGCCTTTAATAAACTATCCCTTCTCCAGCAGCTTGCCCTACACTAAATACAGCTAAGAGCAGTATTATTATTATAGAAAACAATAGATTATTTACATATGGCTAGAATCCCTGCCTACATGCCTTTAATAAACTATCCCTTCTCCAGCAGCTTGCACTACACTAAATACAGCTAAGAGCAGTATTATTATTATAGAAAACAATAGATTATTTACATATGGCTAGAATCCCTGCATACATGCCTTTAATAAACTATTCCTTCTCCAGCAGCTTGCCCTACACTAAATGCAGCTAAGAGCAATATTATTATTATAGAATGCAATAGATTATTTACGTAAGGCTAGAATCCCTGTGTACATGCCTCTAATAGACTATCCCTTCTCCAGCAGCTTGCCCTACACTAAATGCAGCTAAGATCAATTTTATTAAAGCATTAGACCTGAAAAGGACTGTTGATTTAATGTTACACCAGGAGGTACTGTGACGCTATAACGTACTATCCCTTCTCCAGCAGCTTGCCCTACACTAAATGCAGCTAAGATCAATTTTATTAAAGCATTAGACCTGAAAAGGACTGTTGATTTAATGTTACACCAGGAGGTACTGTGACGCTATAACGTACTGTCCCTTCTCCAGCAGAAACTGTCCCTACACTAGTTACAGGTACAGTGCGTGGAGCATGGTGTCTCTGTGTCTTAGGGTATGTCTGCATGCTGCAGTTTTGTCGTAACCACAAAAATGCACCTGGTGGCCAAAAAAAGCATCTTGTGGCAACAAAGCATGCACTTTTGGTGTATTTTTTATGCGCTTTTTTGACCATGCATTTTGATGCATTTTTTATCACCAAGGGGTGAAAAATACAGTGGAAAAAAAGGCAAAAAGAATTGATGTGCTCTATTTTTGTTGTCCCCACAAAAATGTAGCCCCCCCCCTGAAAAAAAACCCAACGTGCGCACAGCCAATCTGAGATCTCATACACTTTGCTGGGTAAGGAAAAGCATGCAGTTTCGGATCGGGATCGCCGAACCCACCTGTATTTGCCAATCAGATCGCCGATTGGATCGACAATCCTAGCCAAACCCTTTGAAATCAATGGGAGCAAAACGTATGTGTTATAAAATGGTGTAGGGGGGCTGCAAAAGAATGAGAGTAAGGAAGGAATAAAGCAGTACATACTTACCGAGTCTCCTCACAGCTGTAATGCTACTTCCGGGGCCGCTCATTATCCCTCATACATATTCACTGCTTTCTCTGTCAACCGGCATCTCTGATTGGCTGCAGTCAAACCACACCCCCACCCTCTCTGACAGCGTGTGATTGGTTGGAATCACACACACTATCTGCATCATTATACTGTTGTAAAATAAATAAATTTAAAAAATGGCATGCGGTCCCCATATGTTGATACCAGCACAGATAAAGCCCACAGCTACAGGCTGCAGCTCCCAGCCATGAACTTATCTTGGCTGTGTATCGAAATAAGAAGACCCGCATGCGGCTTTTTTCACAATTTATTAAATAAATAAATAAATAAATTTTAAAAAACTGGCATGCAGTTCCCCCTTAATTTTGATACCCAGCCATGATAAAGCCGACAGCTGAAGGCTGGTATTCTCAGGCTGGGCAGACCCATTGTTATTGGCCCCCCAGACAAAAAATAGCAGCTTACAGCCGCTCAGGATTGCTGCATCCTTTAGATGCAACAATCCCAGGACTTTACTTGGCCCTGATGTGGTAGCAATTGGGGTAAGAAGGGGTTAATGTCAGCTCACTGCTGCCACTAAGCCCTAGATTAAAAATGGGAGATGTCACCCCAATACTAATCTGCAAGTGAAAAGGATTAAACACAAACACCAAAAAAAATTCCTACATTTGAAATAAAATACAAAAAACCCCACCCTATTTCACCCCTTTATTAACCTTCAAAACAACCAGGGCCGATGTTATCCACACGAGGTCCCACGACGATTCCAGCTCTGCTACATCTGAACTGACAGCAGGCAGAGAATCTGCTGCAGTGATCAGCGGTGACACCACTCAGGTTATTTACAGCCTCAGTTAGAGGTTCCCATGGCCCTCCACCTATGACCGCAAGTAACCTGACTTCAGGGGACCTTAATGAACTTACTGACAGACCTGCATCTCCTGTCAGAAAACTGTGGGTTTTTTATCAAAGAGATGCAGATTTGGTGCTGAAATTTCTACAACATATTCCTGCACCCAATCTACACCTCCTGGCAAAAAAAAACAACAACAAAAAAACGCATCAAAACCGCATATGTTAAGACGTGGTTTTGATGTTTTTTTGCCAGGAGGTGTAGATTGTGTGCAGGAATATAATATAGAAATTGCAGCACCAAATCTGTATCTCTTGGCAAAAAAAATGCCCAAAAACTGATTTGACACCATTTCGGTCCGTTTTTTTTGCCAGGGGGTGTAAATTTTGTGCTGAAATCTGGTGCAGACATTTCAGCACCAAATTTGCAACTACTAGCAGGAAACTGCACCGAAACGGATACTGAGTTCATTGAGGTCCCCCTGAGGTTATGTTGCCTGTGGTCACAGGTGAACAGCTGTGGGAACCTCCAGCTGTGACCACAAATAACCTGAGTGATGTCACTGCTCATTGCTGCGGCTCATTCTCTGCCCAAAGTTATGTTCTATGGCAGCACGCTGTCAGTTCACATGTAGCAGATCTGGAATCGCTGTGAGACCTTGTGTGTATTACATCGGACGTGGGTCTTTTGGGGTTTAATAAAGTGGTGAAAGAGGGTGTTTTTTTTATTTTATTTCAAATGAATGATTTTTCGGTGTTTGTGTTGATTTACTTTCACTTACAGGTTAGTAATGGGAGGATCTCATAGATGCCTCCCATTATTAATCTAGGGCTTAGTGGCAAATGTGAGCTGATATTAACCACTTATTATTCCGATTGCCACCACACCAGGGCAATCGGTTAAAGCCGGGTAAACTTCTGAAATTGTCGCATCTAATGGATGCGACAATTCTGGGCGGCAGCAGGCTGCTATTTATAGGCTGGGGGGCCCAATAAGTATGGGTCTCTCCAGCATAAGAATACCAGCCTCCAGCTGTTAGGCTGGGAATCAAAATTTTAAAAAATTATTTATTTTTATTTACATTTTTTTAAAATGCCACATGCGGTTACTCTTATTTTGATACACAGCCAAAATAAGTGTATGGCTGGGGGCTTCAGCCTGTAGTCATCGGCTTTATTAGTGCTGGTATCAAAATCTGAGGGGACCGCATGGCATTTTTAAAATTTATTTATTTTAGAACACTATAGAAACGCAGACAGTGTGTGTGATTCCAATCAATCACAGACGCTGTCACACTAAGACCAGTCACACTAATGATTCTCTACTGTAAGAGCGGTCACACTATGGAGCTCTGTACTGTAAGAGCGGTCACACTATGGAGCTCTGTACTGTAAGAGCGGTCACACTATAGAGCTCTGTACTGTAAGAGCGGTCACACTATAGAGCCCTGCACTGTAGAGCGGTCACACTATAGAGCTCTGTACTGTAAGAGCGGTCACACTATAGAGCTCTGTACTGTAGAGTGGTCACACTATAGAGCTCTGTAATGTAGAGCGGTCACACTATAGAGCTCTGTACTGTAAGAGCAGTTACACTATAGAGCTCTGTACTGTAAGAGCGGTCACACTATAGAGCTCTGTACTGTAAGAGCAGTTACACTATAGAGCTCTGTACTGTAAGAGCAGTTACACTATAGAGCTCTGTACTGTAAGAGCGGTCACACTATGGAGCTCTGTACTGTAAGAGCGGTCACACTATGGAGCTCTGTACTGTAAGAGCGGTCACACTATAGAGCTCTGTACTGTAAGAGCGGTCACACTATAGAGTTCTGTACTGTAGAGCGGTCACACTATAGAGCTCTGTACTGTAGAGCGGTCACACTATAGAGCTCTGTACTGTAGAGAGGTCACACTATAGAGCTCTGTACTGTAGAGAGGTCACACTATAGAGCTCTGTACTGTAGAGCGGTCACACTATAAAGCTCTGTACTGTAGAGCGGTCACACTATAGAGCTCTGTACTGTAGAGCGGTCACACTATAGAGCTCTGTACTGTAAGAGCGGTCACACTATAGAACTCTGTACTGTAAGAGCGGTCACACTATAGAGCTCTGTACTGTAGAGCGGTCACACTATAGAGCTCTGTACTGTAGAGCGGTCACACTATAGAGCTCTGTACTGTAAGAGCGGTCACACTATAGAACTCTGTACTGTAAGAGCGGTCACACTATAGAGCTCTGTACTGTAGAGCGGTCACACTATAGAGCTCTTTACTGTAGAGCGGTCACACTATAGAGCTCTGTACTGTAGAGCGGTCACACTATAGAGCTCTGTACTGTAGAGCGGTCACACTATAGAACTCTGTACTGTAGAGCGGTCACACTATAGAGCTCTGTACTGTAGAGCGGTCACACTATAGAGCTCTTTACTGTAGAGCGGTCACACTATAGAGCTCTGCACTGTAGAGCGGTCACACTATAGAGCTCTGCACTGTAGAGCGGTCACACTATAGAGCTCTGTACTGTAGAGCGGTCACACTATAGAGCTCTGCACTGTAGAGAGGTCACACTATAGAGCTCTGTACTGTAGAGCGGTCACACTATGGAGCTCTGTACTGTAGAGAGGTCACACTATAGAGCTCTGTACTGTAGAGCGGTCACACTATAGAGCTCTGTACTGTAGAGAGGTCACACTATAGAGCTCTGTACTGTAGAGAGGTCACACTATAGAGCTCTGTACTGTAAGAGCGGTCACACTATAGAGCTCTGTACTGTAGAGCGGTCACACTATAGAGCTCTGTACTGTAGAGCGGTCACACTATAGAGCTCTGTACTGTAAGAGCGGTCACACTATAGAACTCTGTACTGTAAGAGCGGTCACACTATAGAGCTCTGTACTGTAGAGCGGTCACACTATAGAGCTCTTTACTGTAGAGCGGTCACACTATAGAGCTCTGTACTGTAGAGCGGTCACACTATAGAGCTCTGTACTGTAGAGCGGTCACACTATAGAACTCTGTACTGTAGAGCGGTCACACTATAGAGCTCTGTACTGTAGAGCGGTCACACTATAGAGCTCTTTACTGTAGAGCGGTCACACTATAGAGCTCTGCACTGTAGAGCGGTCACACTATAGAGCTCTGCACTGTAGAGCGGTCACACTATAGAGCTCTGTACTGTAGAGCGGTCACACTATAGAGCTCTGCACTGTAGAGAGGTCACACTATAGAGCTCTGTACTGTAGAGCGGTCACACTATGGAGCTCTGTACTGTAGAGAGGTCACACTATAGAGCTCTGTACTGTAGAGCGGTCACACTATAGAGCTCTGTACTGTAGAGAGGTCACACTATAGAGCTCTGTACTGTAGAGAGGTCACACTATAGAGCTCTGTACTGTAGAGAGGTCACACTATAGAGCTCTGTACTGTAGAGCGGTCACACTATAGAGCTCTGTACTGTAGAGAGGTCACACTATAGAGCTCTGTACTGTAGAGAGGTCACACTATAGAGCTCTGTACTGTAAGAGCGGTCACACTATAGAGCTCTGTACTGTAGAGCGGTAACACTATAGAGCTCTGTACTGTAAGAGCGGTCACATTATAGAGCTCTGTACTGTAAGAGCGGTCACACTATAGAGCTCTGTACTGTAAGAGCGGTCACACTATAGAGCTCTGTACTGTAAGAGCGGTCACGCTATGGAGCTCTGTACTGTAAGAGTGGTCACACTATGGAGCTCTGTACTGTAAGAGTGGTCACACTATGGAGCTCTGTACTGTAAGAGCGGTCACACTATAGAGCTCTGTACTGTAAGAGCGGTCACACTATAGAGCTCTGTACTGTAAGAGCGGTCACACTGTTGATTCTCTACTGTAAGAGTGGTCACACTGTTGATTCTCTACTGTAAGAGCGGTCACACTGTTGATTCACTACTGTAAGAGCGGTCACACTGTTGATTCTCTACTGTAAGAGCGGTCACACTGTTGATTCTCTACTGTAAGAGCGGTCACACTGTGAAGCTCTGTACTGTAGAGCGGTCACACTGTTGATTCTCTACTGTAAGAGCGGTCACACTGTTGATTCTCTACTGTAGACTGACTGAAGCCTATAGTAATAATTTTCAGATATTTCTTTTAGAAGGAAGGTTACATCAGACTCTACTAATATCTCAGGTTGTTAAAAAATATCTGATCTTAGAGTGACACATTGCACCAGACCCGCTCCACTACTTCTGTGTGTGACAACTTTTGGTTAAACTTTCGATCAGTTTTGTACAATTTTTCCTATACGTTCTGGTGATCACCGCAGGCAAGAATACTGTCACTCAAAGCGTGGAGGGTTCTGCAATGTGGAATGGGTGATAACAGAGAAGAATAGAATGTATGTAACTACATAGGAAATGGAGAGGAGATAAGTTATATAATTATGGCAAGAAAATGAAAAACTACAAATATGCACACAAGATGCCATACTCTGTATAACTCTGGTTTATACTGTAATAATCACTATTTACCACTAGAGGGCAGCAGTGTCACATGTATCAGCACACATTTTGGACATTTTTCTATTGATCAGTGCAATGCAGTCAGACGGTGTCTGTGTATTACACCTGTGTTACCTATGTAAGGATGGAAATGGATAATATACAAAAACTGCTGTAGAGGAGAATTTAGCTATATATACAGCTTTATATAGTGGCATGTAAAAGTTTGTGCACCCGATGAAAATTACTGTTATTGTGAACAGTTAAACAAGTTGAAGATGAAATGATCTCTAAAAGGCATAAAGTTAAAGGTGACGCATTTCCTCTGCATTCTAGGCAAAAAAAATATAAAATAAATTCATCTATTACATTTTAAAATTAACAAAATGAAAATGGGACAATGCAAAAGTTTGAGCACCCTGCATGGTTAGTACCTAGTAACCCCACCTTTGGCAGTATCACAGCTTGTAAATGCATTTTGTAGCAGCCAAGAGTCTTTCCATTCTTGTTTGAGGGATTTTCAGCCATTGGAGACATATTCCAGTTCTGTGAGATTCCTGGCTCGTCTTCCAGTTCTGTGAGATTCCTGGCTCATCTTCCAGTTCTGTGAGATTTCTGGCTGGTCTTGCATGCACTGCTCTTCCATGGAGACATCTTCCAGTTCTGTGAGATTCCTGGCTGGTCTTGCATGCACTGATCTTCCATGGAAACATCTTCCAGTTCTGTGAGATTCCTGGCTCATCTTCCAGTTCTGTGAGATTCCTGGTTCGTCTTCCAGTTCTGTGAGATTCCTGGCTGGTCTTGCATGCACTGCTCTTCCATGGAGACATCTTCCAGTTCTGTGAGATTCCTGGCTCGTCTTCCAGTTCTGTGAGATTCCTGGCTCGTCTTCCAGTTCTGTGAGATTCCTGGCTGGTCTTGCATGCACTGCTCTTCCATGGAGACATCTTCCAGTTCTGTGAGATTCCTGGCTGGTCTTGCATGCACTGCTCTTCCATGGAGACATCTTCCAGTTCTGTGAGATTCCTGGCTGGTCTTGCATGCACTGCTCTTCCATGGAAACATCTTCCAGTTTTGTGAGATTCCTGGCTCGTCTTCCAGTTCTGTGAGATTCCTGGCTGGTCTTGCATGCACTGCTCTTCCATGGAAACATCTTCCAGTTCTGTGAGATTCCTGGCTCATCTTCCAGTTCTGTGAGATTCCTGGCTCGTCTTCCAGTTCTGTGAGATTCCTGGCTGGTCTTGCATGCACTGCTCTTCCATGGAGAAATCTTCCAGTTCTGTGAGATTCCTGGCTCGTCTTCCAGTTCTGTGAGATTCCTGGCTCGTCTTCCAGTTCTGTGAGATTCCTGGCTGGTCTTGCATGCACTGCTTTTCCATGGAGACATCTTCCAGTTCTGTGAGATTCCTGGCTGGTCTTGCATGCACTGCTCTTCCATGGAGACATCTTCCAGTTCTGTGAGATTCCTGGCTGGTCTTGCATGCACTGCTCTTCCATGGAAACATCTTCCAGTTTTGTGAGATTCCTGGCTCGTCTTCCAGTTCTGTGAGATTCCTGGCTCGTTTTCCAGTTCTGTGAGATTCCTGGCTGGTCTTGCATGCACTGCTCTTCCATGGAGACATCTTGCAGTTCTGTGAGGTTCCTGGCTCGTCTTGCATACACTGCTCTTCCATGGAGACATCTTCCAGTTCTGTGAGATTCCTGGCTCATCTTGCATGCACTGCTAATTTGAGGTCTAGCCACAGATTTTTAATTATGTTCAGATCAGGGGACTATGAGGCCAGTGTAAAACCTTCAGCTTGCCCCTTTTGAGGTTGTCTATTGTGTATTTTGACGTGTGTTTAGGATCATTATCCATTTGTAGAAGACATCATCTTTTCTCCTCTTTCCTCCTCTTTTCAACTTCAAGTTTTTTTTACAGATGGTGTTAAGTTTTCATCAAGAATTTGTTGAAATTTCTTTGAATCCATTCTTCCCTCTACCTGTAAAATGCTCCCCATGCCATTGACTGTAACACACCCCCAAATCATGATTGATCCACCCCCGTGCTTAATGGTTAGCGGATGTTCTTTTCCTGAAATTCTGTGCCTTTTTTTCTCTCCACACATACCTTTGATCATTGTGGCCAGAGTTCTATTTTATCCTAATCCGTCCACAGGACTTGTCTCCAAAATGCATCAGGCTTGTTTAGATTTTCTCTTGCAGTCTTCTGAGGATGAATTTTATGGTGAGGACGCAGGAGAGGTTTTCTTCTGGTGACTCTTCCATGAAGGCCATATCTGTGCAGGTGTCTCTGAACAGTAGAACAATGTACCACAACTCCAGAGTCTGCTAAATCTTCCTGAAGGTCTTTTGCAGTCATGCAGGGGATCTGATTTGCCTCTCTAGCAATCAGCAGCTTTTACATAAATGCGCTTGGTCTTCCAGACCTTATCTTGACCTCTAATGTTCCTGTTATCTGCCATTTCTTAATTACATTTCGAACTGAGGAAAGGATGATTTGAAAACACTTTGCTATCTTCTTATAGCCTTCTCATGCTTTTTGGGCCTCCACCATTTTCATCTTCAGAGTGCTAGGCAGCTGCGTAGAAGAACTCATGGCTTTTCTTTTTGGCACACGGTTAGAGGAGGCTTGGATTTTATAAAACTCTGAAATTTGCATCACCCGGCCTTTCCTAACGATGATAGTGAACGAGCCATAACCCTAAGGTCTAAAACCTTGGTCAAATATCTGAGCCCACAAATCTCCAAAGGTGCCCAAACGTTTGCCCATTTTTCTTTTTTCAAATATAGAAGGATGAAAATATTTATTTTCTTTGCCTAATTTCAAAGGAAATGTGTCACTTTTAACTTTATGCCTTTTAGAGATAATTTCATTTTCCACTTGCTGAACTTCATAACAGTAATTTTGTGCAGGCGTGTCCAAACTTTTACATGCCACTGTATGTGTGTATGTATATATACAAATAATATTTCCTTCACTGTATATACAGTATATATACACACACATATACAGTACAGACCAAAAGTTTGGACACACTTTCTCATTCAAAGAGTTTTCTTTATTTTCATGAATCTGAAAATTGTAGATTCACATTGAAGGCATCAAAACTATGAATTATCACATGTGGAATGAAATACTTAACAAAACAGTGTGATACAACTGAAAATATGTCTTATATTCTAGATTCTTCAGAGTAGCCGCCTTTTGCTTTTATTACTGCTTTGCACACTCTTGGCATTCTCTTGATGAGCTTCAAGAGGTAGTCACCGGAAATGGTTTTCCAACAGTCTTGAAGGAGTTCCCAGAGATGCTTAGCACTTGTTGGCCCTTTTGCCTTCACTCTGCGGTCCAGCTCACCCCAAACCATCTCGATTGGGTTCTGGTCTGGTGTCTGGTGCATACACAGCTGATAGTCCTACTGAATAGACTGTTAGAATTTGTATTATGGCAAGAAAAAAGCAGCTAAGTAAAGAAAAATGAGTGGCCATCATTACTTTAAGAAATTAAGGTCAGTTAGTTTGAAAAATTGGGAAAACTTTGAAAGTGTCCCCAAGTGCAGTGGCAAAAAACATCAAACGCTACAAAGAAACTGGCTCACATGAGGACCGCCCCAGGAAAGGAAGACCAAGAGTCACCTCTGCTGCGGAGGATAAGTTTATCCGAGTCACCAGCCTCAGAAAACGCAGGTTAACAGCAGCTCAGATTAGAGACCAGGTCAATGCCACACAGAGTTCTAGCAGCAGACACATCTCTAGAACAACTGTTAAGAGCAGACTTTGTGCAGCAGCCTTCATGGTAAAATAGCTGCTAGGAAACCACTGCTAAGGACAGGCAACAAGCAGAAGAGACTTGTTTGGGCTAAAGAACACAAGGAATGGACATTAGACCAGTGGAAATCTGTGCTTTGGTCTGATGAGTCCAAATTTGAGATCTTTGGATCGAACCACCGTGTCTTTGTAGAAAAGGTCAAGGGATGGACTCTACATGGCTGGTTCCCACCGTGAAGCATGGTGGAGGAGGTGTGAGGGTGTGGGGGGGCTTTGCTGGTGACACTGTTGGGGATTTATTCAAAATTGAAGGCATACTGAACCAGCATGGCTACCACAGCATCTTGCAGCGGCGTGCTATTCCATCCGGTTTGCGTTTAGTTGGACCATCATTTATTTTTCAACAGGACAATGACCCCAAACACACCTCCAGGCTGTGTAAGGGCTATTTGACTAAGAAGGAGAGTGATGGGGTGCTACGCCAGATGACCTGGCCTCCACAGTCACCAGACCTGAACCCAATCGAGATGGTTTGGGGTGAGCTGGGCCACAGAGTGAAGGCAAAAGGGCCAACAAGTGCTAAGCATCTCTGGGAACTCCTTCAAGACTGTTGGAAGACCATTTCCGGTGACTACCTCTTGAAGCTCATCAAGAGAATGCCAAGAGTGTGCAAAGCAGTAATCAGAGTAAAAGGCGGCTGCTTTGAAGAACCTAGAATATAAGACATATTTTCAGTTGTTTCACACTTGTTTGTTAAGTATTTCATTCCACATGTGGTAATTCATAGTTTTGATGCCTTCAATGTGAATCTACAATTTTCAGGGTCATGAAAATAAAGAAAACTCTTTTAATGAGAAGGCGTGTCCAAACGTTTGGTCTGTACTGTATGAATATATATATATATATATATATATATATATATATAGTGAAGAAAGTAAGGAAGAAATTATTTGATGCTTTGCTGATTTTGTAAGTTTGCCCACTGAAAAAGACATGAACAGTCTATAATTTTAACGATAGGTTAATTTTAACATCAATTTTCTAAGTAAATATATTTCTAAAGGTGCTGTGGATATGAATTTCTCACCAGATGTAACAACCCATCCAATCCACACAGGCAAATATATCAAACCATGTATCACACTGACTCTGCAGGTCCTGCACTTCTCTATCACTTTTTTTTATTAATATTCAAAGAGACTATAACTCCTATTTTCCCTGTGCTTCAGACTTTTTCTATATCTGTGTGTAATGAGTTGTGCACTTTAACCTTCTACACTTAAAATACTAAAATGGCGGTTTCTTTCTCTGCCCTCATCTTTTATACTGACTATGTTAGTTCTTCTTGATTGGCTGCACTAGATCATGTGATGCGATAGTACATATTATTAGAAGATATTAAGGAGACGTCTGTCCAGCCACATGTTATACACACGTGGTATCCCACACTGGAGAATGGGGCCTATCTCAAAACTACTGCACTTGACCCAACTGGTTCCTGTACAGACTAAAATTCCTAGTTGCACAGTCCCTGTTGGCTAGACTAACCCTAACCGCAAACTAGGAGATGACAATACAAACCTGGCTGCCTAAAAGGCCGTCGAGTGTTTCTCGTACCACCTTAGAAAACCAATGAGAGATGCATGGAACTATAACACTGAAGAAGGAAGACGTGCAGAGATAGATGAGATCCCAAAGTGAGGAAACTCCAAGCAGTATCCACATCAGAATATAGCCAGCAGAGAACGCCAGCAAGGGGAAGGTATAAATCACACTTGCAATGTGAAAGGGCACACTAAATGACAACTGAAAACACCTGCTGACCGAAAAGAATGAAACAAAGGGAAAAGATAATCAGCACTTGGACAGCGACAGAACCTGTTGTGGCTCAGCGGAGAAGGAAACCAATGGTCCAGCACACGGACGCCTTTTGAGGCATGACACCATGAACTTTCTATGTAGCTGATGTAATTGTCCGCAGTGTGTTCAGTGGTGCCAGGTATTATTTTATTTGTGTTCAAAAGTGAACCGCAAATTGTTCAAATTTGCCAGGACCTGCAAATATCAGATTTGACTTGAAGTTGCTTTGGATCGATCAACTCATCTCTAGTTCCACGAAGTATGAATGTTATCCTATATCTTTAGGATATCATGTGGGGTCTGACCATTTGGACCTGCAGTGATCCCAAGAACAGTGCTCTGTAGAGCCCCATCTGAATGGAGCTGACGTTGAGAAAGTAAGTACAGCACCTCTCCATTTATTGACTGTGGGAGTCAAATACACCACTAACATGGCACTAACAGAGGATGAATGAAGCGGTGATGCGCATGATCGAACTCAGCACCAATCAGATGGGTCTAAGCAGACCACCGTTTTCAGGAATGATGGGTGTCCCTGCAGCTTGAAAATCCAGCAGTCATGCAATTATCCACATTCCTGTGGGTAGAGGATAACTTCCATACCACATACCTGAATTAGTTGTGAGGTCTTATCACACGGAATTTTGCACAAACTTCGCCAACTGTCATGGTAGCGTCGGGCTCTGTTCATACTGCAGATTCTGACACACCGCCTGATGGTTTCTCTGGTGTCTGGGATCAACACAGGCAGACTCGAATGTCGACCTGCTGTGTGCTGATTCATAGGCAGGAGAGCAAGAGTTAATCTCTGCTGGTCTCCTTGCTCCTTTAATCACATGTTGTAGGGAGACCTATCAAATCTGCTCACCTCCTATTTATGCTGGTTGAATCCGTCCACCCATGCCAGCTATACTTTATTCTGTGTTGGTCTGTGAGGTGTGGTGTCCCAGACTTACTGGAGAAAGTTGTGCTTATTGCTTGGTGCAGTTGTAGAGTTTACCCCCCTTGTTTTGTAGCTTCCCTTCTGCTTTTGTTTTCCTCCTGCATCTCTTATTGTCTTTACCTTTGTGTGTGACAGAGTTGTGATTTGCCTTTGTCTGTCTATATCTGCGGTTTCTACACATTCCTGTCCCATCCCTCCGAGTAAGAGGAGGAATTAGATCAAGTCTGGTGAGGAGCAGGGTTAAGACGGAGACTCAGGTCTCTCCACTATTAGGAGTATCTCTGAGATTAGGGATAGCATGTTGCCCGTTAGCTTAAGGGACAGCCCTGGTTCCCCGCTATCCCAAATGACTGGTCTGACTTAGGGGAACAATTTGAGATCTGGTCTGGGGTCTGAATTAATAGTGGGGTCGGGTTTAGGGACTGAATTTATTTTGAGGTCGGCTGAGGTCTAGTTACTCACATGTGCCAGATCCAGCACCTACTCTTGCTTTGCTCTTTTCCTCCGGTCACTCCTTTCTTTTTTCAGCAGCACAATGACGTGCTAATGTGACTTTACGTCGCCAGGTTATTTAGAGACATAGTTCCTGCCCCATCTTCAGTCTTAACTACTGTCTTGCACAGCTCTGCTGTATAAATTTTCCAGTACTCCATTTACTGACTTTATGGATTCCCTGAGTCCGAGCCACTGTGGGGGTAAGGCCTGGGCTGTCGGCCGTTTGTCCAGATGTAATAAGATAATCTGTGTGTCTGTATGACAATCGCATAGATGCCATAATATGATTTTAAGATGTGCGCTCAAGAATGTGTTAACCAAGATGAATAAGCCAAAATATACAATGAACAAAAAAGTATTCATAACACACTGATTGTATTCATAACTTGTTGGCTCTCATCAGCTGGGATGTGAAACTAGGGCTTTATCTCTTACTCCTTGTTCCCGTTTCAAGGTCAAATGTTGAATTGTATAACTGTGATTGTTTTACAATATACGGGTTAGAAGAGCATTGAGCTTCTCCCGGATAGAGACACGTCTCTGTGTGGTCATTTTTCCTCATACATATATCTGCGCAGATTTGGTTTGGAATCCGTCTCTGTGACCCTGAGAGACCCCATTTGTGGTTTCCCCAAATTTCCCAACCTTGACACTAACAGTCCAGTACTGAACCCTTTATTCTCCAAACACATTTACTGTATGTTAAGAAATACTGAAATAACTATAGTTTGCCCTTTAACCCCCCATTTTTTATAATTTTTACTAAAATAAGATGTAACATTTTAAATCTAAAAGGTTATACAGTGTTATAATTTTTAGTTACTTTTTAGTTACATTTTTGTGTATTTTTTTATGTCACTGTTTTACTACCCTAACCCTATCCTCAACTCAAGCCCCAACCCTAAACTTAATTCTAGCCCTAACCTTATACTTGTCCCCAAATGTAGCCACAACACTAGCCCTAAACCCTGGTTTTAACCCTAGCCCTAACCTTTGACTCAGTTCTAGCCCTAACCCTAGCCTTAATCTAAAGCCCCTCTCCTAATTTATGTATATCAGCTCACCGTGTACACGCTCACTCCTGGCCTCTCCCTGGAGCATGGACAGGCACTGCCACAGCCCGATATTGCAAATGGAAGAAAGAAGGAACATCCAGCTCTTCAGGCAAGGAAAGCCATGGTCTTTATTTTAGCATGCAGACAACGGATGACATGATCAGCCCAGCACTACGCGTTTCAGGTGAAACAATCACCCTTAATCATGAACTCTCCTAACCCTAAACTTGGCCGTAACATAAGCCTCATCCTTGGCATTCACCCTACCCCCATCCGTAGCCCTAATCCTCGCACTAACCCTCAGCCCCAACATTAGCCTTAAACATCTGAAATATTAGTCCCAAACCTAGCCATAACCTCTGCCTTAGCCCTAACCTTAACTCTAGTCTTAGTCTAAGCCCCAATCCTACTACTAAACTTAACGAGAACACAAACCTCAACCTTGGCCTTTACTCTAGCCCCATCCCTAGCCCCAATCCTCACACTAACTCTTAGTCCCAACCCTAGCCTTAAACATCCCCAATATTTGCCCCACCCCTAGCCATATCCCCAGCTTCAAACCTATGCCTTAACTCTAGCCCTAACCCTAGTCTTAACCTAAGCCCCAATCCTATTTCTAAACTAAGCCAGAACAGAAGCCTCAACCTTGGCCTTCACCCTAGCCCCATCCCTTTCCCTATGCCTCACCCAAACCTTAGCTCCAACCATAGCTGTGAACATCCCCAACCTTAGCCCCAACCCATCGCACTAACCCAGCCTCAACCCTAGCTCTAATCTTTGCCTTAACACTAGCCCTAACTATAGCTGTAACCCAAGCCTTAATCTAAGCCCCAATCCTACTACTACTCTTAGCCATAACATAAGCCTCAACCTAGGCTTTTACCCATCCCTAGCCCTAAACCTAGCCCTAACGCTTTGTTCCAACTCTATACCTAATACTAGTCTAAAGGCTGCTTTACACAAGATGATCTATCGTGCGATAGATCGTCGGGGTCACGGTTTTTGTGACGCACATCCGGCTGTATGACACCTCCGATGCAGTATCACTCACAAATCGTGAGTCGTGTACTCGTCGCTCGGTTTCATAATCTCGTTTAATTAAAATGGCGCCGGTAGCTCATCGTTCCCGGGGTAGCACACGCCGCTCCGTGTGACACCCCGGGAACGATGAACAGCAGCTTACCTCCGTCCCGCGGCACCCGCCAGCTATGCGGAGGGAAGGAGGTGGGCGAGATGTTTACGTCCCGCTCATCTCCGCCCCTCCGCTTCTATTAGCCAGCCGCTGTGTGACGTCGCTGTGACGCCTAACGTCCCTCCCCCTTCAGGAAGAGGATGTTCGCCGCCCACAGCGACGTCGCACAGCAGGTAAGTGCGTGTGACGCACAAACGACGGGGGCGGGTACAATCGATCGTGAAATTGCACCATAGATCGTACCGTGTAAAGCAGGCTTTAGTCCTAAGGGTGAGATTTTGCGCCCGTGTCCACAGGATGGTCCTCTACTGTTAATTTCCCATGCTATTACATTGAAAGCAATGACTGCAGAGAAACAAGAACTCCTATACAGAATTACATGGAAGGTACTTGGGCAGGCGGAGTGCAGTCAGATACCAGTAGACACAGGTGGAGGCCAGTAGATAAATGCCCTCGGACAATACAGACTAGGTCTATATCATGGAGTGTAATGGGATAACCTGGGAATGGGGCTCCTAAACTAGCCCTCAGGTCCTTAGGGGCCCTTTTCTGTTCCTGATCCCAGAGATACGTCTAATAGTGATGATGTCTGGGCCGCCTTCCTACCCCTGCTCCTGTACAGCCCTGATCTAATACTTCCTCTCCCCCATCCCATCGGAGGGCCAAAACAAGAGTGGTTGAACCCACAGGTAAGGACAAAAAGGGGAAACCAAAACTTGATTACACAGCTAGCACATACAGAAATATAAGACAACAAGTGATAAAGAGGAAAATAAGAGTCGGGAGGAAACAACGAGACGATGGGAGAACTCCACAACAACTCCACACACAAAGTTGTACAATCACCAGCAGGACTGGGATACAACAGCACACAGACCTGTGTAGCTAAAGCTATAGTCGGCATGGGAAGACATGCCCCTCCATCTTAAAAAGGTGGGGATTGACTGTGATAGTTCTCTCACATGTGATCCAAGAGTTAACCAGCAGGCTAGCAGAAAATAACTCCTGCAAGCCCGATCACTAATGAGAATATAGCTGGTCGACGTCTGAGCGTGTCTGTGCAACTCAGAAGCACCAAAGGGGCATAGTGCAGAGTGTCAGACTCTACCGTGACTGCTCAGGATAGGGAGCCGCTGTGACTACAGGGGTGCCGCATGGACCACTAAGAAGATGAAGGATATTGTCAGTATAATGCAAATGCTGACATTGCTAAAAATTTGGAAATGTGTAAGGGACTGCATTGAATATTGAGGAGGTGGGCGTGGAAATGACTGGATAGGGACTGCTGTGATTACTGGGAGAAGTGGAGGGCCCAGTGTGATTAGAGGGGATCTGTTGGGTGGACAGTTTTTCAGCACTGCTTTCCTACCGGGACGAGAGAGAGAGGAGAGAGGAGAGAGGAAAGAGGAGAGAGGAGAGAGGGGAGAGGAAAGAGGAGAGAGGAGAGAGGGGAGAGGAGAGAGGGGAGAGAGGAGAGAGGGGAGAGAGGAGAGAGGAGAGAGAGGAGAGAGAGAGAGAGAGAGAGAGAGAAGAGAGAGAGATATATCCTGGATCGTGCAGCCGGATTTACGGGTCGGAAACAGCGCGGATCCGGATTTTTATAGTTCGGATCCGCTCAACACTAGTTATTAATTTAAAATAATGGATAACGCCTTTAAAATGAAGTAGACCCCCGTGTAAAAGAAAAACACCTGCAGCCAATCAGTGGCCTCTATTGTGCTCCTAGGCTCTCACTTCCGCTGATTGGTGGCAGCGCTCACACAGCATAACAATACCATAGAAATCCAACACATGCAGCACCAATATCACTGGAACAGCGCAGGTGTGAGAGGTGTCTTTTACGCAGGGTACTATTTCATTTATAAAGGAATTGTCCAGGTAGTGAACAAACCCTTTAAAAAAATAATCTCTTTTTGCTGAAGGAGTTTGTCCGCAGTTTAACTTCCAAAATAAAAGTCTTAAAAATGAATTTACTGTGTACAGGAGACTCCGGGATTTATTCTGCTCCTTGGTTTATTTTTCTGCAGATTATAAAACAAAGGAATTGCATTAAAATAACATTTCTTATAATAATTTTTGCCTTTGTTAAATACATATTTTTGGATTTTACTTACGGTCGCAGTGAGCTATTTACGAGGATTTGCAGCGCACATTGTACGGGGGCCGGGCATTCGCTTTAATCCAAGAATCAATTTATTAGAGTAGAAAATGATTCATTTCATGAGCAGAAGGGACTTTCACTAATTTTTATTGCTGCGTGAAATTTATTAACGGCAGAATAAGGTCATTTCAGCTGTTTGGAGTCTTAATAAGGATTTTAATTGGAGTGTCGTCTCCTAACAATACACGAACGCTACATTGTAATTTACACAAAACTCTCCCTTTACTATAAGAGGGAACATGATCTATCTACGGGAAAGAAAAGTCTCATGGAGCAAGAATTGTGGCTAGATATCTATCTATATTTCTATCTATACACACACATACATATATATATATATATATATCTACCTCTCTCTCTCTCTCTATATCTATATATATATATATATATATATATATATATATATTTATATATATATATATATATATATATATATATCTACCTCTCTCTCTCTCTCTATATCTATATATATATATATATATATATATATATATATATATATACAGTGCTGGCCAAAAGTATTGGCACCCCTGCAATTCTGTCAGATAATACTCCGTTTCTTCTTGAAAATGATTGCAATCACACATTCTTTGGTTTTATTATCTTCATTTATTTTGCTTGCAACGAAAAAACACAAAAGAGAATGAAACAAAAATCAAATCATTGATCATTTCACACAAAACTCCAAAAATGGGCCAGACAAAAGTATTGGCACCCTTAGCCTAATACTTGGTTGCACGACCTTTAGCCAAAATAATTGCGCACAACCGCTTCCGGTAACCATCAATGAGTTTCTTACAATGCTCTGCTGGAATTTTAGACCATTCTTCTTTGGAAACTGCTCCAGGTCCCTGAGATTTGAAGGGGGCCTTCTCCAAACTGCCATTGTGAGATCTCTCCACAGGTCTTCTATGGGGTTCAGGTCTGGACTCATTGCTGGCCACTTTAGTAGTCTCCAGTGCTTTCTATCAAACCATTTTCTAGTGCTTTTTGAAGTGTGTTTTGGGTCATTGTCCTGCTGGAAGACCCATGACCTCTGATGGGGACCCAGCTTTCTCACACTGGGCCCTACATTATGCTGCAAAATTTGTTGGTAGTCTTCAGACTTCATAATGCCATGCACACGATCAAGCAGTCCAGTGCCAGAGGCAGCAAAGCAACCCCAAAACATCAGGGAACCTCCGCCATGTTTGACTGTAGGGACCGTGTTCTTTTCTTTGAATGCCTCTTTATTTTCCCTGTAAACTCTATGTTGATGGCTTTTCCCAAAAAGCTCTACTTTTGTCTCATCTGACCAGAGAACATTCTTCCAAAACGTTTTAGGCTTTCTCAGGTAAGTTTTGGCAAACTCCAGCCTGGCTTTTTTATGTCTCGGGGTAAGAAGTGGGGTTTTCCTGGGTATCCTACCATACAGTCCCTTTTCATTCAGACGCCGACGGATAGTACGGGTGACACTGTTGTACCCTCGGACTGCAGGGCAGCCTGAACTTGTTTGGATGTTAGTCGAGGTTCTTTATCCACCATCCGCACAATCTTGAGTTGAAATCTCTCGTCACTTTTTCTTTTCCTTCCACATCTAGGGAGGTTAGCCACAGTGCCATGGGCTTTACACTTCTTGATGACACTGCGCACCGTAGACACAGGAACTTTCAGGTCTTTGGAGATGGACTTGTAGCCTTGAGATTACTCATGCTTCCTCACAATTTGGATTCTCAAGTCCTCAGACAGTTCTTTGGTCTTCTTTCTTTTCTCCATGCTCAATGTGGTGCACACAAGGACACAGGACAGAGGTTGAGTCAACTCTTATCCATGTCACCTGCTGCAAGTGTGATTTATTATTGTCAACACCTGTTAGGTGCCACAGGTAAGTTACAGGGGCTGTTATTACACAACTTACAGAAGCATCACAGGATTTTTCAATCAGTGCCAATACTTTTGTCCACCCCCTTTTTATGTTTGGTGTGGAATTACATCCAATTTGGCTTTATGACAATCTTTTTTTTCATTGAAGACAAATTAAATGAAGATAATACCAAAGAATTTGTGATTGCAATCATTGTCAGGAAGAAACTGAGTATTCTCTGACAGAATTGCAGGGGTGCCAATACTTTTGGCCAGCACTGTGTGTATATATATATATATATTTTTTTATTTATATATCGGCTGTACATCCTGTATATAATTATATACAGGAGGTGCCCAGGTTATACCGGCTGTCCATATATAATTATATACAGGAGGTGCCCAGGTTATACCGGCTGTACATATATAATTATATACAGGAGATGCCCAGGTTATACCAGCTGTCCATATATAATTATATGCAGGAGATGCACAGGTTACACCACCTGTACATATATAATTATATACAGGAGATGCCCAGGTTATACCAGCTGTACATATATAATTATATACAGGAGATGCCCAGGTTATACCAGCTGTACATATATAATTATATACAGGAGATGCCCAGGTTACACCAGCTGTACATATATAATTATATACAGGAGATGCCCAGGTTATACCAGCTGTACATATATAATTATATACAGGAGGTGCCCAGGTTATACCGGCTGTACATATATAATTATATACAGGAGATGCCCAAGTTACACCAGCTGTACATATATAATTATATACAGGAGATGCCCAGGTTATACCGGCTGTACATATATAATTATATACAGGAGATGCCCAGGTTACACCACCTGTACATATATAATTATATACAGGAGATGCCCAGGTTATACCAGCTGTACATATATAATTATATACAGGAGATGCCCAGGTTACACCAGCTGTACATATATAATTATATACAGGAGATGCCCAGGTTATATCAGCTGTACATATATAATTATATACAGGAGATGCCCAGGTTATACCAGCTGTACATATGTAATTATATACAGGAGATGCCCAGGTTATATCAGCTGCACATATATAATTATATACAGGAGATCCCCAGGTTATACCAGCTGTACATATATAATTATATACAGGAGATGCCCAGGTTATATCAGCTGCACATATATAATTATATACAGGAGATACCCAGGTTATATCAGCTGCACATATATAATTATATACAGGAGATGCCCAGGTTATACCAGCTGTACATATGTAATTATATACAGGAGATGTCCAGGTTATACCGGCTGTACATATATAATTATATACAGGAGATGCCCAGGTTATACCGGCTGTACATATATAATTATATACAGGAGATGTCCAGGTTATACCGGCTGTACATATATAATTATATACAGGAGATACCCAGGTTATATCAGCTGTACATATATAATTATATACAGGAGATGCCCAGGTTATACCGGCTGTACATATATAATTATATACAGGAGATGCCCAGGTTATACCAGCTGTACATATATAATTATATACAGGAGATGCCCAGGTTATACCGGCTGTACATATATAATTATATGCAGGAGATGCCCAGGTTATACCGGCTGTACATATATAATTATATACAGGAGATGCCCGGGTTATAGCAGCTGTACATATATAATTATATACAGGACATACCCAGGTTATACCGGCTGTACATATATAATTATATACAGGAGATGTCCAGGTTATACCGGCTGTACATATATAATTATATACAGGAGATGCCCGGGTTATAGCAGCTGTACATATATAATTATATACAGGAGATGCCCAGGTTATACCAGCTGCACATATATAATAATACACAGGAGATGCCCAGGTTATACCGGCTGTACATATATAATTATATACAGGAGATGCCCGGGTTATAGCAGCTGTACATATATAATTATATACAGGAGATACCCAGGTTATACCGGCTGTACATATATAATTATATACAGGAGATATCCAGGTTATACCAGCTGTACATATATAATTATATACAGGAGATGCCCAGGTTATACCAGCTGTACATATATAATTATATACAGGAGGTGCCCAGGTTACACCAGCTGTACATATATAATTATATACAGGAGATGCCCAGGTTATACCGGGTGCACATATATAATTATATACAGGAGGTGCCTAGGTTATACCGGCTGTACATATATAATTATATACAGGAGATACCCAGGTTATACCAGCTGTACATATATAATTATATACAGGAGATGCCCAGGTTATACCGGCTGTACATATGTAATTATATACAGGAGATGTCCAGGTTATACCAGCTGTACATATATAATTATATACAGGAGATGTCCAGGTTATACCGGCTGTACATATATAATTATATACAGGAGATGCCCAGGTTATACCAGCTGTACATATATAATTATATACAGGAGATGCCCGGGTTATACCAGCTGTACATATATAATTATATACAGGAGATGCCCAGGTTATACCAGCTATACATATATAATTATATACAGGAGATGCCCAGGTTATACCAGCTGTACATATATAATTATATACAGGAGATGTCCAGGTTATACCAGCTGTACATATATAATTATATACAGGAGATGCCCAGGTTATACTGGCTGTACATATATAATTATATACAGGAGATGTCCAGGTTATACCAGCTGTACATATATAATTATATACAGGAGATGTCCAGGTTATATCAGCTGTACATATATAATTATATACAGGAGATGTCCAGGTTATACCGGGTGCACATATATAATTATATACAGGAGATGTCCAGGTTATACCAGCTGTACATATATAATTATATACAGGAGATGTCCAGGTTATACCAGCTGTACATATATAAATATATACAGGAGATGCCCAGGTTATACCGGGTGCACATATATAATTATATACAGGAGATGTCCAGGTTATACCGGGTGCACATATATAATTATATACAGGAGATGCCCAGGTTATACCGGGTGCACATATATAATTATATACAGGAGATACCCAGGTTATACCGGCTGTACATATATAATTATATACAGGAGATGTCCAGGTTATACCGGCTGTACATATATAATTATATACAGGAGATGTCCAGGTTATACCGGCTGTACATATATAATTATATACAGGAGATATCCAGGTTATACCGGGTGCACATATATAATTATATACAGGAGATGCCCAGGTTATACCGGGTGCACATATATAATTATATACAGGAGATACCCAGGTTATACCGGCTGTACATATATAATTATATACAGGAGATGTCCAGGTTATACCGGCTGTACATATATAATTATATACAGGAGATGTCCAGGTTATACCGGCTGTACATATCTAATTATATACAGGAGATGTCCAGGTTATACCGGGTGCACATATATAATTATATACAGGAGATGCCCAGGTTATACCGGGTGCACATATATAATTATATACAGGAGATACCCAGGTTATACCGGCTGTACATATATAATTATATACAGGAGATGTCCAGGTTATACCGGCTGTACATATATAATTATATACAGGAGATGTCTAGGTTATACCGGGTGCACATATATAATTATATACAGGAGATGTCCAGGTTATACCGGCTGTACATATATAATTATATACAGGAGATGCCCAGGTTATACCGGCTGTACATATATAATTATATACAGGAGATGCCCAGGTTATACCGGGTGCACATATATAATTATATACAGGAGATACCCAGGTTATACCAGCTGTACATATATAATTATATACAGGAGATGCCCAGGTTATACCGGCTGTACATATATAATTATATACAGGAGATGCCCAGGTTATACCAGCTGTACATATATAATTATATACAGAGGATGTCCAGGTTATACCAGCTGTACATATATAATTATATACAGGAGATGTCCAGGTTATACCGGCTGTACATATATAATTATATACAGGAGATGCCCAGGTTACACCAGCTCTACATATATAATTATATACAGGAGATGCACAGGTTATACCAGCTGTACATATATAATTATATACAGGAGATGCACAGGTTATACCGGCTGTACATATATAATTATATACAGGAGATGCCCAGGTTATACCAGCTGTACATATATAATTATATACAGGAGATGTCCAGGTTATACCAGCTGTACATATATAATTATATACAGGAGATGTCCAGGTTATACCGGCTGTACATATATAATTATATACAGGAGATGCCCAGGTTATACTGGCTGTACATATATAATTATATACAGGAGATGTCCAGGTTATACCAGCTGTACATATATAATTATATACAGGAGATGTCCAGGTTATATCAGCTGTACATATATAATTATATACAGGAGATGTCCAGGTTATACCGGGTGCACATATATAATTATATACAGGAGATGTCCAGGTTATACCAGCTGTACATATATAATTATATACAGGAGATGTCCAGGTTATACCAGCTGTACATATATAAATATATACAGGAGATGCCCAGGTTATACCGGGTGCACATATATAATTATATACAGGAGATGTCCAGGTTATACCGGGTGCACATATATAATTATATACAGGAGATGCCCAGGTTATACCGGGTGCACATATATAATTATATACAGGAGATACCCAGGTTATACCGGCTGTACATATATAATTATATACAGGAGATGTCCAGGTTATACCGGCTGTACATATATAATTATATACAGGAGATGTCCAGGTTATACCGGCTGTACATATATAATTATATACAGGAGATATCCAGGTTATACCGGGTGCACATATATAATTATATACAGGAGATGCCCAGGTTATACCGGGTGCACATATATAATTATATACAGGAGATACCCAGGTTATACCGGCTGTACATATATAATTATATACAGGAGATGTCCAGGTTATACCGGCTGTACATATATAATTATATACAGGAGATGTCCAGGTTATACCGGCTGTACATATCTAATTATATACAGGAGATGTCCAGGTTATACCGGGTGCACATATATAATTATATACAGGAGATGCCCAGGTTATACCGGGTGCACATATATAATTATATACAGGAGATACCCAGGTTATACCGGCTGTACATATATAATTATATACAGGAGATGTCCAGGTTATACCGGCTGTACATATATAATTATATACAGGAGATGTCCAGGTTATACCGGGTGCACATATATAATTATATACAGGAGATTCCAGGTTATACCGGCTGTACATATATAATTATATACAGGAGATGCCCAGGTTATACCGGCTGTACATATATAATTATATACAGGAGATGCCCAGGTTATACCGGGTGCACATATATAATTATATACAGGAGATACCCAGGTTATACCAGCTGTACATATATAATTATATACAGGAGATGCCCAGGTTATACCGGCTGTACATATATAATTATATACAGGAGATGCCCAGGTTATACCAGCTGTACATATATAATTATATACAGGAGATGCCCAGGTTATACCGGCTGTACATATATAATTATATACAGGAGATGCCCAGGTTATACCAGCTGTACATATATAATTATATACAGGAGATGCCCAGGTTATACCGGCTGTACATATATAATTATATGCAGGAGATGCCCAGGTTATACCGGCTGTACATATATAATTATATACAGGAGATGCCCGGGTTATAGCAGCTGTACATATATAATTATATACAGGACATACCCAGGTTATACCGGCTGTACATATATAATTATATACAGGAGATGTCCAGGTTATACCGGCTGTACATATATAATTATATACAGGAGATGCCCGGGTTATAGCAGCTGTACATATATAATTATATACAGGAGATGCCCAGGTTATACCAGCTGCACATATATAATAATACACAGGAGATGCCCAGGTTATACCGGCTGTACATATATAATTATATACAGGAGAAGCCCGGGTTATAGCAGCTGTACATATATAATTATACTAGAAGGTGGCCCGATTCTACGCATCGGGTATTCTAGAATTTACGTATTGTGTAGTTCATGTATGATTTTTGTTATATATATATATAGATGTTGTTGTGTGTAGTTACCAAGTGTTTGTGTAGGGCGCTGTACATGTTCTGAGTGTCGCGGGGGGTGAGAGCGGTGTTGTATGTGTGTTGCGTGTGTTGCGTTGTTTGTGGAGCGCTGTGTGTCTGTAGCGTTGTGTGTGTGTGTGTGTGTTGTGCGGTTTGTGTGTGTGTGGTGTGTTTTGGGGGGAGGTATGTTTTGAGCAATGTGTGTGTTGTGCAGTATGTGCGTATATTTGTGTGTGCAGCGTTGTCTGTGTGGGTGTCTGTGTAGGGCGTTGTTTGTGATTCCTAGTGTGTGTGTGTTGTGCAGTGCGCGTGTGTGTGTGTGTTGGGGGGAGGTGTGCACCTCCCATCGTGCTCCACCCGCCATGCTGCGCACTTGCAAACGTGCTCCATCCGCCATGCTGCGCACTCCTAAACGTGCTCCATCCGCCATGCTGCGCACTCCCAAACGTGGTCCATCCGCCATGCTGCGCACTTCTAAACGTGCTCCATCCGCCATGCTGCGCACTTCCAAACGTGCTCCATCCGCCATACTGCGCACTCCCGATCGTGCACCATCCGGCATGCTGCGCACTCCCAAACGTGCTCCATCCGCCATGCTGCGCACTCCGAAACGTGCTCCATCCGCCATGCTGCGCATTCTCAAACGTGCTCCATCCGCCATGCTGCGCATTCTCAAACGTGCTCCATCCGCCATGCTGCGCACTCCCAAACGTGCTCCAGTGCGCAGTATGGCGGATGGAGCACGTTTGGGAGTGCGCAGCATGGCGGATGGAGCACGTTTGGGAGTGCGCAGCATGGCGGATGGACCACGTTTGGGAGTGCGCAGCATGGCGGATGGACCACGTTTGGGAGTGCGCAGCATGGGGGATGCAGCACGATGGGGAGTGCGCAGTATGGCGGATGGAGCACGTTTGCTCAGCCTCTCTCCTTCCAGCCTCCCTCAGCATCAGCCTCCCCTCCTCAGCCTTCCTGAGGATCAGCCTCTCTCGTCCCAGCCTCCTTCCTCCCAGCCTTCCCATCCCAGCCTCCTTCCTCCCAGCCTTCCCATCCCAGCCTCCTTCAGCATCAGCATTCCCCTCTTCCCCATGATCAGCCTCTCTGCTCCCAGCCTCCTCCAGCACGGCCTGGTCCTCTGCCGACACTCACACACCCGATCGCATCCACTCACACACACACCCGATCGCATCAACTCACACACACACCCGATCGCATCCACTCACACACACACCCGATCGCATCTACTCACACACACACCCGATCGCATCAACTCACACACACACCCGATCGCATCCACTCACACACACCCGATCGCATCCACTCACACACACCCGATCGCATACACTCACACACACCCGATCGCATACACTCACACACACCCGATCGCATACACTCACACACACCCGATCGCATCCACTCACACACACCCGATCGCATCCACTCACACACACCCGATCGCATCCACTCACACACACCCGATCGCATCCACTCACACACACACCCGATCGCATCCACTCACACACACCCGATCGCATCCACTCACACACACCCGATCGCATACACTCACACACACCCGATCGCATCCACTCACACACACCCGATCGCATCCACTCACACACACAGACACTGACGATATCGCACTTACGCGCTCATACTCACAACATCCGGGGATATCACATGCTTCTGGCCATGTGATCCTCCGTCAGGTCCTGGAAGATCACAACAGCACAGTATCGAGGCCGAGAAGCAAGCGATATCCCAGGATGTTGTGAGTATGTGGATGCGATGTGAGGTGTGTGTGAGGTGTGTGTAAGAGTGAGTGTGAGTGTGATCTGATGTGTGTGTATGTTTGTGTGTGTGCGTGTGGATCTTCTGGCGCAGCAGGACCTTGATGGGCTTGATACCAACGTATCCACACTACTCCCACCACTGCCGTGCGAGCGGGGGCCGGGGGGGGGAGGGGGGGGGAGGGAGTACAGTACTCACCTCCGTGACAGCGCTTGTAACCATGCGAGCATGGTTAGCAACGTATCCACACCAGTCCTGTGCGAGCGGGGGCGGGGGCGGGGGGGGGGAGGGGGGGGGTGGGCAGGGAGTACCGTACTCACCTCCGTGACAGCCGTGTCAGTTCGAGAAATGCGCGGGAGGAGGGAGGGGGTGGGGCCAGAGCTAACGTGCATTGCGTGAGGGGGGCGGGGCGTGGCGTGGCCGAATTGCCAATGCCTGCAGGGTGCCGGGGCGAGAGGCCAATCTGTGGGGGGGCGGAGCCTGGGCGAGCGGCTGGCCAATCCGTGTGGGGGCGCAGCCTGGGCGAGCGGCCAATCCGTGTGGGGGGGCGGGGCCATGGCGAGCCCAGCGGCCAATCAGCTTTGTGTCACCGTAAGGACACAATTTTGGAGCATGACAGACAGACAGACAGATAGACAGACAGACAGACAGACAGACAGACAGACAGACAGACAGACAGACAGAATAAGGCAATTATATATATAGACTAGAAGGTGGCCCGATTCTACGCATCGGGTATTCTAGAATTTACGTATTGTGTAGTTCATGTATGATTTTTGTTATATATATAGATGTTGTTGTGTGTAGTTACCAAGTGTTTGTGTAGGGCGCTGTACATGTTCTGAGTGTCGCGGGGGGTGAGAGCGGTGTTGTATGTGTGTTGCGTGTGTTGCGTTGTTTGTGGAGCGCTGTGTGTCTGTAGCGTTGTGTGTGTGTGTGTGTTGTGCGGTTTGTGTGGGTGTGGTGTGTTTTGGGGGGAGGTATGTTTTGAGCAATGTGTGTGTTGTGCAGTATGTGCGTATATTTGTGTGTGCAGCGTTGTCTGTGTGTGTGGGTGTCTGTGTAGGGCGTTGTTTGTGATTCCTAGTGTGTGTGTGTTGTGCAGTGCGCGTGTGTGTGTGTGTTGGGGGGAGGTGTGCACCTCCCATCGTGCTCCATCCCCCATGCTGCGCACCCCCCATCGTGCTGCATCCCCCATGCTGCGCACTCCCAAACGTGCTCCATCCGCCATGCTGCGCACTCCCAAACGTGGTCCATCCGCCATGCTGCGCACTCCCAAACGTGCTCCATCCGCCATACTGCGCACTCCCCATCGTGCTGCATCCCCCATGCTGCGCACTCCCAAACGTGCTCCATCCGCCATGCTGCGCACTCCCAAACGTGCTCCATCCGCCATGCTGCGCGCTCCCAAACGTGGTCCATCCGCCATGCTGCGCACTCCGAAACGTGCTCCAACCGCCATACTGCGCACTTCCAAACGTGCTCCATCCGCCATACTGCGCACTCCCCATCGTGCACCATCCGGCATGCTGCGCACTCCCAAACATGCTCCATCCGTCATGCTGCGCACTCCCAAACGTGCTCCATCCGTCATGCTGCGCACTCCCAAACGTGCTCCATCCGCCATGCTGCGCACTCCCAAACGTGCTCCATCCGCCATGCTGCGCACTCCCAAACGTGCTCCATCCGCCATGCTGCGTACTCCCAAACGTGGTCCATCCGCCATGCTGCGCACTCCCAAACGTGCTCCATCCGCCATGCTGCGCACTCCCAAACGTGCTCCATCCGCCATACTGCGCACTCCCCATCGTGCACCATCCGGCATGCTGCGCACTCCCAAACGTGCTCCATCCGCCATGCTGCGCACTCCCAAACGTGCTCCATCCGCCATGCTGCGCACTTCCAAACGTGCTCCATCCGCCATGCTGCGCACTCCCAAACGTGCTCCATCCGCCATGCTGCGCGCTCCCAAACGTGGTCCATCCGCCATGCTGCGCACTCCCAAACGTGCTCCATCCGCCATGCTGCGCACTCCGAAACGTGCTCCAACCGCCATACTGCGCACTTCCAAACGTGCTCCATCCGCCATACTGCGCACTCCCCATCGTGCACCATCCGGCATGCTGCGCACTCCCAAACATGCTCCATCCGTCATGCTGCGCACTCCCAAACGTGCTCCATCCGTCATGCTGCGCACTCCCAAACGTGCTCCATCCGCCATGCTGCGCACTCCCAAACGTGCTCCATCCGCCATGCTGCGCACCCCCCATCATGCTCCATCCGCTTAGGAGTGCGCAGCATGCCGGATGGTGCACGATGGGGAGTGCGCAGTATGGCGGATGGAGCACGTTTGGGAGTGCGCAGCATGGCGGATGGAGCACGTTTGGGAGTGCGCAGCATGGCGGATGGACCACGTTTGGGAGTGCGCAGCATGGCGGATGGACCACGTTTGGGAGTGCGCAGCATGGCGGATGGACCACGTTTGGGAGTGCGCAGCATGGGGGATGCAGCACGATGGGGAGTGCGCAGTATGGCGGATGGAGCACGTTTGCTCAGCCTCTCTCCTTCCAGCCTCCCTCAGCATCAGCCCCCCCCTCCCAGCCTTCCCCAAGATCAGCCTCTCTGCTCCCAGCCTCCTCCAGCACGCCGTGCTCCTCTGCCGACACTCACCCACACCCGATCGCATCCACTCACCCACACAACCGATCGCATCCACTCACCCACACAACCGATCGCATCCACTCACACACACAACCGATCGCATCCACTCACACACACCCGATCGCATCCACTCACACACACACCCGATCGCATACACTCACACACACACCCGATCGCATACACTCACACACACCCGATCGCATACACTCACACACACAGACACTGACGATATTGCACATACGCGCTGATACTCACAACATCCGGGGATATCACATGCTTCTGGCCATGTGATCCTCCGTCAGGTCCTGGAAGCTCACAGCACAATATCGCCGCCGAGAAGCAAGCGATATCCCAGGATGTTGTGAGTATGTGGATGCGATGTGATGTGTGTATGTGAGTGAGTGTGATCTGATTTGTGTGTGTGTGTGTGTGCTGTTATGTTATGTATGTTCCGCAGCTGCAGGACCTTGATGTGTGGATGCGATGTGATGTGTGTGATGTGTGTGTGAGTGTGAGCCGTGTACACTGGTAACTATGATACACATCGGGTAACTAAGGGACCTTAGTTACCCGATGTGTATAATGGTTACCAGCTTTCACGGCCTCCGTTAAGATCCCAGCATCGCAAGGTTATGTGTGGCGCTGCCGGGATCCTGACGGAGCCGGTGTAGAAGCAAGCGATATCCCAGCATGTTGTGATGTGTGAGGTGAGTGTGAGAGTGAGTGTGATCTGATGTGTGTGTACTCACCTGGGAATCGGAGCCCCGTGTCAGTTGGGCCACAGCGAGCGTGCATTGCGTGAGGGGGCGGGGCCTGCAGAGAGCCGGGGCGAGAGGCCAATCCGTGTGGGGGGGCGGGGCCATGGCGAGCCCAGCGGCCAATCAGCTTTGTGTCACCGTAAGGACACAATTTCGGAGCATGACAGACAGACAGACAGATAGACAGACAGACAGACAGACAGACAGACAGACAGACAGACAGACAGAATAAGGCAATTATATATATAGATATACAGGAGATGTCCAGGTTATACCAGCTGTACATATATAAATATATACAGGAGATGCCCAGGTTATACCGGGTGCACATATATAATTATATACAGGAGATGTCCAGGTTATACCGGGTGCACATATATAATTATATACAGGAGATGCCCAGGTTATACCGGGTGCACATATATAATTATATACAGGAGATACCCAGGTTATACCGGCTGTACATATATAATTATATACAGGAGATGTCCAGGTTATACCGGCTGTACATATATAATTATATACAGGAGATGTCCAGGTTATACCGGCTGTACATATATAATTATATACAGGAGATATCCAGGTTATACCGGGTGCACATATATAATTATATACAGGAGATGCCCAGGTTATACCGGGTGCACATATATAATTATATACAGGAGATGCCCAGGTTATACCAGCTGTACATATATAATTATATACAGGAGATGCCCAGGTTATACCGGCTGTACATATATAATTATATACAGGAGATGTCCAGGTTATACCGGCTGTACATATATAATTATATACAGGAGATACCCAGGTTATACCAGCTGTACATATATAATTATATACAGGAGATGCCCAGGTTATACCGGCTGTACATATGTAATTATATACAGGAGATGTCCAGGTTATACCAGCTGTACATATATAATTATATACAGGAGATGCCCAGGTTATACCGGCTGTACATATATAATTATATACAGAACATGCCTCGTTGATACAATTACTTTTAATCTTTCATTGCATGCTCTTTTAGCTCTTTTATCTGCTGTACAGTAGACTGCCTCTCCATGCTGCACAGTCTTGTTTAAACCCCTAGAATGCACAGAGCAGGGTTGAGCTGTTATAAGAAGTACAGTACAGAGCAGAGAGGAGCGCTCAGCAGCACAGAGTATTTCAGGATGAAGTCTCAGATTCCCTTTCCTCCGCAGCCTGTAGTGTAAGATGTATAGACATTGTGATTTTGTTCTCCGCCGCTCCTGCCCTCTGACCCGCGCACACCGTATCCGTCACGCCCGCCTTTCCTTCTGGTCGCCTGCCAGCTTTTATTTGTATTTTCTTCACATCTTATCGCACCTTTCAAGTGCCACCGAGAGACGGGAATCGTAAACTTGTAGCAGAAGTGTCGCCCCTAATTAATATCCTGGCGGCCGGCTCCTCATTAGCATGCGCAGGCGGTGGTGCGCTGCAGCTTGTTAATGGGTTTGGATACCGGGGGCAGATAATGAAGGGCAGCGCGGCTTCAGCCCTCGGTACCGCGCCGCGTTCTCACACGATGCAGACCCCGCGTCCTCGCTGACTCCACCCTGGTTCTGTTTACTTTGTAGAAAACACATATTGATATATTTCTCTTAATTTATAACTTTGGGAGTAGTTTGGTAAGAACAGAACCAGCGGCTGAAAACCTGCTCATAGGCCGGGTTCACTGGGCTTCAGGATCTGGATAACATGCTTTATGCTACTGTACCGCCCCGCAGGCTTGGCTGCGACCGCCGAGCCGCTCGGATCCGTGCTCGTACTGCTGGTGGTGGCTCGAGCCTCTCACGGACCCAGGGGTCACGTCACTCTGCAAGGGAGTTGGCGCTACACGCGGGGATTTGGGTGGTGAGTTCTACGGCCGGGGCCGCGGTGGTTTGATTAGGAATGTAAGTTCGTGACGCCACCCACGGGTTGTGGTGATTGTAGACACCACCGCTGCGGTGAAGGTATGGGGGGCTCCCGGGAGCGGTGTAATGGCGCAGCTAGGTGTTGACCCCTCCGTGGGTAGGTGGTGTTGGTCCCAGGGCCCGGTAGGCGAGGGCCGGGGGCAGGGTGAAGTGTTGCGGTGCAGTGCGATGCCTGATGGCACTGGTGTACTCACTCTGACACAATACACTGGAGTCTCTGGTAAACCAATCGGAGTGATGAACGGAGCCCGCAGCCGGCTGCAGCTTCTCCCGGTATAGGTTGGTGGTTTCCGCCTTTCTCCTGCACCTCTGTGTGTAAATGTTTGACTCCTATGCCTAGACACCGGTAGTCCGCTCCCCGACTTGTATATGCCGTAGGAGCCCGTTTGCCCGCAGGCGCTGGCCCTTTGGGTCTCTATGCCTTGGCGGTGGCTTTACCCCGTATGGTTGGGCTGTTGTCTTCTAACGGGTCTTGTGTGGGATAGGTCCTTAAGTCCAGTCCGTAATCAGTTGATTCGACTCGGACCTGTCGGTTCAGGACTTTGTACTGGGTCTGTGTACCCTGCCTGGTGCTCCGTAATCCAGTTGGCTCCCCGGTTCGGTTCCGGTGGGCCACTACCCTGTCCCGGTCCTTTACGGTTCCACCGGTCGTATTCCCGGTCTCCTGCAGGCGGCCACCACTGTCTGCCTCCTTGCCAATGGTGACTGGGCTCCGACCCAGCCACCTGGTAGTCTCTTATCAGGGCACGGACACAGGACTGCCCGTGACCTTGACTGCTCTCAACTCCAACCTGAACTTCACTCTCCTAGACGAAACTGTTTTTCCCGCCTCCAGGCCTTGGTGGGCAGAGCCAAACACCTGGCTCCGCCCCCCCCTGGTGTGGACATCAAACCTGGAGGGTGGTGACAAGGCTTTTAGTTTGGCTGGTGTTACCTAATCGGGAGGGGGTGTGGTGTGTGTGTGACTACCTGGGATGACCTGACTAGTCCAGGGCGTCACATTACGCTTGGTCAGCCTGTAGGGTGGTCCACAAGGAACACACAAATGTCTCTCTATGCACCCAGGGAGGGAACAAGAGTAACTCCACTGGTTTGGTTATCCTCTCACCGCTCTTCCATGACTTATACATTGCCTCTTCACACTGCCTTTGATGCTATCCTCTTGAAGGGATTGTCCTCTTCTACTGGGGGTACTGTCATGCAAGTGGCAGCTCATCTCCACCCCGGACAAACTTTATCTCAGATTATATTTTTTTATGAGGCTGCAGTTTTTTTATGTTTTTCCAAATTCTATAGGTAAAGAATCTTAATATAAATCGTTCCTCTCCCCCACTTGCTTCCTAGCTAAGGCGCAGCCACACGGTGGGGATGCAGTGCAACTTCTCTTTACTCACGGTGCTGTTGAGTTCATGCACTGAGGACGGCTGGTTCAGACCCCTGGTCTCTTTTGTCCCAGTGCCGGTGTGGTGAGCTAGTGGCTGCTTTCCCCTGCACCTCTCACTGGTTGGTGGGACCCCATAGCTTGGAGCGTCTGTGGGTCCCTTATTGTCTGTTGACAGTCTTTGGTCCGTACGGTGGACAGTGCGAACCCTGTAGGGTCGGTGTTCTGTTCCAGCCCCTGGCTCAATCTTTACTGCTGATGCCCCCGAATTTTTGGGTCAATGATGTCCGTGAAGGTCCCCTCACTGTGCAGGTATTTGTCAGGTTGCCTGAAGCTGTCGCCTGACCTAGGGCCCTGTGCCCTGTTGGTGCTCCGGTTTAAGAGGTACCTGGCCATTCTCCTTTGCCACCTAGGTCACTGTTACATGACCCCGTCTGGAGACACGTTTGTCCCCTTCAGCTGTCACTACCGGACTCTACTGTCTGACTGAGTGTCTGTCCCCTCCCACCGGGCTGCCTTCTAGTGGACTGGACGGCTCCACCTCTGGGTGGCCATCCATTTGGTCCCGGACTAGTCAGTTATTCCTAATGGGGAGTGGGAACTGGGGATGTTATGTGTTTTGTTGGTACCGGCACTGGTCTTCCAGGTCCCTGGGGGTAGGCCCTGCATCTTGGTCAGGATGCAGTACCTAGTAGTGCCCTGAGGGGTTCAGGGGCGCTACACTAGCAGCAGGACATTTCGGGCTTTAGTCCGCTTGAATATACAGAATTGTGGAGGCATATGCTGATACCAACCAAATGCTGTCTTCTAACTTACTCATATCATATATAAAAAAAATAAAAAGATTATATAAAAAAAGGAAAAGAAAGAAAAATAAAAAGATATCACCAGTTACTCAGTGCACAATAACCATAATGACAGTGCCAAACCCTCACTATAAGGCCCCTTTCAGACACGTACCGGTATGGTCATACGTGTGACGTCCTTGTGACGTCCGTTTTTGCATCTGTGTGACTGGCACCGGTAAAAAAAATTGCATGATACTGAAATTAATGTTTTTTTATTGTGTAAAAGATGGGCAAAGCCTGAAAAATTATAGATAGATAGAGAGATATAAAGAAAGAAAATATGAAAGAACATATAAAATAGACAGAAAGAAAGAACACATAGAATAACGATATATAGATATAGAGATAGGTAGCTTGGCCAGCTGTTTTACATGACGTGGGGTCCCCCCCAATGTTCATATCCAGCACAGGAACAGCTGCAGGCTGCAATCCTCAGGTGTGTGCTGTACATTGGCTGGTTATTAAAAATAAACGGGATCCCACACTTATTTTTTTAAATTTTTAGGATTAAAAAAAAAAAATGAAGTGGGGTCCCCTCTATTTTACTAAAACCAGCTAAGGTACAGCAGACAACTAGGGGCTCATAATATTGGGGAGGAAAGGGCCATGGTTATTTGGCCCTTTCCAGCCTATCAATAGCAGCCCGCAGCCGCCCAGAAGTGCTGCATCCATTAGATGCGCCAATTCTGGTGCTGGACCCGGCTCCTCCCGTTGCCCTGGTGCGGTGGCAAACAGGGTAATATTTGTGGGGTTAATGTCAGCTCCAGCTGGCATCAAGCTTTGGTATTAGTAATGGGTGGTGTTGAGCAGACACCCCCCATTACTAATCCAGTACATTGAAAGGAAAGTAAAAAAGTTTATTGAACAAAAAAATCCCTGACTCCAGCCCTCATTCACCAATTTTTTATTTTTTTTTCAAAAATACAAAAGGTCCGCCGTAATCCATTGTTAGGTCCCACGACATTCCCAAAAAGTGAACCTGAAAAGACATAAAAAGAGAAAATTATTCAATAAATAAAGACAAGAGACGTCCTCTTTTCCAATTTATTTCCCTGTCAAAGCCCTAACCCTGGTCCACCATAATCCAATTAAGGGGGGGGTCCCACGTCGATCCAATACTGCTGGCACATTCAATGGAGAACATAACATCCCCCATTGATTGTGAGAGCAGCACCTGCAGGCACACACACTGCTGTGTATGCTTCCCTGCGGTGACCTGGACCTCATAAGGTCAGCCCAGGTCACCGTGGGGGCGCCCTCAGCAGTATGTGTGTGGCCTGGTCAGGAGGTCATCACTGCTGTAGATGCTTCCCTGTGGTGACCTGGACTTCATGGTCAGCCCAGGTCACCGCAGGGATGCCCTCAGCAGTATGTGTGTGGCCTGGTCAGGAGGTCATCACTGCTGTGGATGCTTCCCTGAGGACTTGGACCTCATAAGGTCAGCCCAGGTCACCTCAGGGTGCCCTCAGCAGTATGTGTGTGGCCTGGTCAGGAGGTCATCACTGCTGTAGATGCTTCCCTGCGGTGACCTGGACTTCATGGTCAGCCCAGGTCACCGCAGGGGCGCCCTCAGCAGTATGTGTGTGGCCTGGTCAGGAGGTCATCACTGCTGTAGATGCTTCCCTGCGGTGACCTGGACTTCATGGTCAGCCCAGGTCACCGCAGGGGCGCCCTCAGCAGTATGTGTGTGGCCTGGTCAGGAGGTCATCACTGCTGTGGATGCTTCCCTGCGGCGACCTGGACCTTATGGTCAGCCCAGGTCACCTCAGGGTGCCCTCAGCAGTATGTGTGTGGCCTGGTCAGGAGGTCATCACTGCTGTAGATGCTTCCCTGTGGTGACCTGGACTTCATGGTCAGCCCAGGTCACCGCAGGGGCGCCCTCAGCAGTATGTGTGTGGCCTGGTCAGGAGGTCATCACTGCTGTGGATGCTTCCCTGTGGCGACCTGGACCTTATGGTCAGCCCAGGTCACCGCAGGGGCGCCCTCAGCAGTGTGTGCGCGGGTGTAGCAGTGACGTTACAGGTTCATTGGAGTACCCAATGAACTCGGATGACCTCCTGACGCACCCAAGTGACACCCGCGCTACCACGGGTGTTGCGACAGTAATGTCACAATTTCATCGGAGTTCAAAATACAACTAAAACCAAAACCCGATAAACCAGGGTGCAGTTCATTTTTTTTTCACCATTTTCACAGGACATTTCAGTACATTTATTTATAAAATGAACAAATGATCCTGCAAAAATCAAGCCCTCGTACGGCTCTGTCAACGGAAACCTAGAAAAGTCACGGGGAGGAAGAAACAAACGCTCAGAAGTAAAAAATGACCTGATCCTTGAAGAGTTAACCATTTTCGCCACTTTTACTTTTCCTTCTGATAGAATTGTAATTGAGGATTTTGTTGTTATTTGAACCAGTGAAAACATTTATTCTTAATTTGCGAAAACTCAATTATAATTATTCCGCCTGGGAAAATCCGTGTGAATCAAACGCCCCGTTGTATTATCTAATTAAAATGGTAAAGGGAGACGATGGGAGTAATATTAATAGATTACCGCAACGTTTAGCACATTCTTTTAGTAACTGCCGCACGCGCTTCTGTGTGTAATCTTCATTTTCTGTGATTTACGACTCTTAATTAGTTAATTTTGGATCAACTTGTTAGAAACGCATCGCGTATCGGCCTCATCTGCGCTGGAAAATCTTATTTGTCTGTTTACAGTTATTTTTGGCTTATTTATGTGCCTGAGTTCTTCTTCTGTCGCTGGGTCTAGAGTGTAGGGATGGCACGGGGCAGTTGTAGTCACGGGCAGGGATGAATCCCGGCTGCTGCGCATCCCTGGAGTGTTATTCCATGGCGCAGCCACCTTCATAGTGAAAGGGGACATTTTCTAGGACCTTTGATGCATAGTACTCCCTGGTGGGCCAAAGACCTCAGTGGTCCCGATCTTCAGGACTCCTTCCAGGCTGCCGGCTGCAGCAGGTCCCAGTACTTTCAGGCACCATTCAGACACAGAGTTCTTCTTTACTGTTCTTCTCACGTAATAATTGCAGAGCAGATACACTACGGGCATTTTGCTTCAACGTTACATTGGTCATACATTCTCCTGTCTTTAACATTCTGACCGCATCCCCTCTTTCATCCTCAATGTTCAATGCAAGATCAAATAGTCCTTCTGGTCACCCCCTCGTCCCACCCACAGGGATTTAGCCAGTTGCTATTGATAGGGCCTTCTTTGACAATACTCCTCTGCCCGATTTCATCAGGACCTACTCTTCTTTTAAGAGCCTACTTCGCAGGCCAAGCACTGAAGAACAAATACCGAGGACCAGGCTTTGCAGGCCAAGCACTGAAAACCAAATACCGAGGATCTGGCTTCACAGGCTAAGCACTGAAGACCAAAGACCGAGGTCAGGCTTTGCAGGCCAAGCACTGAAGACCAAATAACGAGGATCAGGCTTCGCAGGCCAAGCACTGAAGACCAAATACCGAGGATTAGGCTTCGCAGGCCATGCACTCAAGATCATATACCGAGGATGTGGCTTCACAGGCCAAGCACTGAAGACCAAATACCAAGGTCAGGCTTTGCAGGCCAAGCACTGAAGACCAAATACCGAGGATCAGGCTTCACAGGCCAAGCACTGAAGACCAAATACCGAGGATTAGGCTTCGCAGGCCAAGCACTGAAGATCAAATACCAAGGATCTGGCTTCACAGGCCAAGCACTGAAGACCAAATATCGACGATCAGGCTTTGCAGGCCAAGCACTGAAGACCAAATATCGAGGATCAGACTTTGCAGGTCAAGTATCGAAGACCAAATACCGAGGATGAGGCTTCGCAAGCCAAGCACTGAAGACCAAATACGGAGGATCAGGCTTCGCAAGCCAAGCACTGAAGACCAAAGACTGAGGATCAGGCTTTGCAGGCCAAGCACTGAAGAACAAATACCAAGGATCTGGCTTCACAGGCCAAGCACTGAAGACCAAATATCGAGGATCAGGCTTCGCAGGCCAAGCACTGAAGACCAAATACCGAGGATCAGGCTTCGCAGGCCAAGCAGTGAAGACCAAATACCGAGGATCAGGCTTCGCAGGCCAAGCAGTGAAGACCAAATACCGAGGATCAGACTTTGCAGGTCAAGTATCAAAGACCAAAGGCCAATTACTGGATCCAGAGGATAGAATTGCCAAGGGAGCCGGACCGTTACTTCCTGTTCAGTCGTACGGCACTAATTGAAGAGTTACCAACTAGATTTGGACTTGCGCCTTACCAAATTGTACCGTAGCCCCGTTAGGTCCTTTGTGCTGATTTATTGCGTTATTCCCTGTTCTACCGACTCATCTAGTTAGGGGGATTGGCGACTCCTTGAGGGTGACACTGATGTTTGCCTGACGAAGAGGCCAGGGTTGGGTTAACCCTACATAATACCTGTTAATTAGAGTCTTTAATAGCTGTATGTAAGATCCCACATTTACGTTCTGCATATTACTGACGTATTGATCTCCCTTCTGAAAATTGTTTATATTGTTCCCACATTACCTCTTGTTACTGCTAACTCTTTACTTCTGCAAAATAAATACTTGTTGTGAGTCACCACTGAGTCGCCTTTACTGCGTTGCTGCATTCTTGGAACCTGTTTTACACCTTCACCAAACCTCTTGCTGCCGTTGCCCATCAGTTTCATTATGATCACTGTCTAAGGTTGACATCGGCGTTTTAGTCTTTAAACAGCCGCGATCAGACTCTGCTCCAGTCGCTGCTGTTGGAGGATGATGAAACAATGTACATCATAGGTTGGGAAGGGGTTAAAGGGGTTGTCCTAAATCAGCAAGTTATTACACATATCCATAGATGTATGACAACTTTAAGATTACTCGGAGTCTAAGCTTTCCATCCAATCACCTATCCCGAGAAAGGGGCTCTGAAATGGCCTCACTGCTCCATTCTTTGAACTGCCCGGGATAGTTGGATGCAGTAGCATTGTAAAAAAAAAGGCAACGTTGAAATTCACTTGTCATTCTTTAAAACTGAGATTTTTTCAAATTTTATTTAATGCTCATGGTCTAGGTTACCGGCCATGACTGCGGCCTATCAGTGGTGACTGAGACTGGGCAGTGCGCTCTTTCCAATAAACGCTGGCCAACGTCATCACTCCAGAATCCTCTGATCCTGCAGAGGTAAAAGCAACTCTGCTTTCTGCATCAGAGACTGCACATTGCCAACCAGAGAGAAGCCATATCACTTGTCCAAAGAGTCAATCTTCAGAAGAGCACCGCCATTCCGGCACCCAAAAAAGGGACACTTGGGTGCCCAGCATGATCTCTTTTCTGATGAAACATTGCCTTTAAAGGACACTTCTTCACTCCCCATGTTGTGAATGGATTCTTTACAGCCGTCCTCCATACTTATATGTTTCTTTCCTCTGGTTTGGGCTGTAATACTGTGCGGTCGTAGCGTCTGCACGGTATGATATCATTTATGAGTTACTATGGAAGGTGAAGTTTGTCCAATATTCTCTTTGGTTTGAGACTCAATGTGCCAAAATAAAGCTCCACTTGAGCCATAAAGGACTAAAAGCCAATGAGGAATCAATTTGTCAAGTTGAAGACTGAAATAAAACAAGAAAAAAGAAATAAATTGCTTATGCAGCATTCTTAGCATTGTCGAGGCTCTCACAAGCAATCAGCAAAAAAATCCATTGTGTTTGGAGGAAGGCAACGCTGCCGGCGCAGATACTGTACTAAGTGCTGTGTCAGGAAGCACCGGCGTATGTGAAAGCGGCGGCGGTGTACCCGGCTCACTTCAGTGAAGGTAAATGGTCACTCGACGTCTAAGAAACAAGAATTCAGCCCACGCAGTCCTTAAAGATGGAGTCTAAAAGTACCAAAGACGACCATTGTTCCTGCCATCCACGAGACGTGCATTATACGTTAGTGCATTGAATAATATGTGATTTCAGCAGATCGGATCTTGCTTTTCTCCTTTTTCTGACCCTCCATATAATTTACTGTTACAAAAATATCATATATAGATATATATATATATATATATATATATATATATATATATATATTATACAGTACAGACCAAAAGTTTGGACACACCTTCTCATTCAAAGCGTTTTCTTTATTTTTACGACTCTGAAAATTGTAGATTTACATTGAAGGCATCAAAACTATGAATTAACACATGTGGAATGAAATACTTAACAAAAAAGTGTGAAACAACTGAAAATATGTCTTATATTCTAGGTTCTTCACAGTAGCCGCCTTTTGCTTTGATTACTGCTTTGCACACTCTTGGCCTTCTCTTGATGAGCTTCAAGAGGCAGTCACCGGAAATGGTCTTGAAGGAGTTCCCAGAGATGCTTAGCACTTGTTGGCCCTTTTGCCTTCACTCTGCGGTCCAGCTCACCCCAAACCATCTCGATTGGGTTCAGGTCTGGTGACTGTGGGGGCCATGTCATCTGGCGTAGCACCCCATCACTTTCCTTCTTAGTCAAATAGCCCTTACACAGCCTGGAGGTGTGTTTGGGGTCATTGTCCTGTTGAAAAATAAATGATGATCCAACTAAATGCAAACCGGATGGAATAGCACGCCGCTGCAAGATGCTGTGGTAGCCATGCTGGTTCTGTATGCCTTCAATTGTGAATAAATCCTCAACAGTGTCACCAGCAAAGCCCCCCCACACCATCACACCTCCTCCTCCATGCTTCACAGTGGGAACCAGCCATGTAGAGTCCATCCATTCACCTTTTCTACAAAGACACGGTGGTTGGATCCAAAGATCTCAAATTTGTACTCATCAGACCAAAGCACAGATTTCCACTGGTCTAATGTCCATTCCTTGTGTTCTTTAGCCCAAACAAGTCTCTTCTGCTTGTTGCCTGTCCTTAGCAGTGGTTTCCTAGCAGCTATTTTACCATGAAGGCTGCTGCACAAAGTCTCCTCTGAACAGTTGAGATGAGAAGATGTGTCCAAACTTTTGATGCTGCGGTGGCAGGGCCCAGTTTTGTGACCCCGCAGGTTATTATTTACAAGGGATGATGATAGTTATTTGTAACGCCACCTGTGGTACTCAGCCAGGAATAACCAACACTGCGGGAGAGGACCTCTGGGGCAGATGGTGATGCAGCTTGGTTTGTATAGCTCTCCACAGGTAGAGCTTGGCCCCAGGGCAGATGGGAGTAGTAGTCTTTGTGATTGATGGAGGGACTTAACGTTGGGGTGCAGGACTGAGGACGCCGGTAATAACTGGACAACACAAGGACCACAGTTTCCTTTACCTTTTACTTGGTAGTTGATGGTACAGGCCCGGGAGACTGGTCCAGCAGGTGACGGAGGGCTGGTCAGCCTGAAAGCAATTGAGGGGATCCACCTAGCCAGGTGGGTTGTAGGCCTTCCTGCTTGCGCTGTAATGTGTGGGTCCCTGCGGCTTGAAGCTACGCTGAGACCCTCTTCCTTGTGTAGGTTCTGGTTCTCACCCATATGGCAGGCAGCGCGAGTCCTTTACTGGTGCCGCGCTCCTGGCTCTATTAGGCTGCTGTGCTTGAGCTCCCCCTTCTGGTCTGGAGTAGGAAGTGTTGAGTGCTCGTGTACCTAGCTTGGGAGACCCCCCCTTGCTTCCAGGCATAGCATCACCCGCCTGTGAGGAGGACAATGTTACTCTGGCAACTGGACCACTGGGGTGCCACAAACCCTTAACAGAACGTCAGCATTGCCTTCCATTTCCCGGGCCAATGCTCTACATGGAAGCTAAAGTCCTGAAGTGCTAGGAACCACCTGGTCACTGGGGCTTTATTCCCTTTCTTTTCGTGCATCCATCTCAGCGGGGCATGGTCTGACATTAACCTGAATTTCCTTCCTAATAGATGGGATCTTAAAATGCCCAACACCCGTTTGATGGCTTAACACTCCTCCTCCACGGTGGAGTAATTCGGCATGACTATGCTCAATGCGCTATCTGCCCCATCATTATGGACACTGCTCCGGTAAACTGTATTTTGCTGACGTCTGCTCCTATGTAAATTATATTTTAGTTTTATGATTCAAATACAGCTGCGATCGGATCTGAATAATTCAACAATTTTCTGTTATTTCAATATTTGCCAACAACTGAAAAAAAAATGAAAGAAAAGAAAACGGAATGTGTAAAAGATGTAAAAAAACAGAAATAAAGACAATTTGTGCACAGAGAAAAAAAGATGCAAATGTAAATACCTAGTCCTCATATATATTACACACATCCTGGGACGGAGTTAAGCGGGCTTTACACGCTAGCGATATCGTACGCAAAAGCACCCGCCCCCGTCTTGCATGCAATTTCGTGTGATCGCTGCCGCAGCGACCATTATCTCTACGGCAGCGTCACATGCACTTACCTGGTCGGCGTCGTCGCTGTGACTGCCGAACAATCCCTCCCTCAAGGGGGAGGAACGTTCGGCATCACAGCGACGTCACCGCGACGTCACTAAGCGGTCTGCCAATCAAAGCGGAGGGGCGGAGATGAGTTGGACGTAACATCCCGCCCACCTTCTTCCTTCCGCATTGCGGCCGGCGGCAGGTAAGGAGACGTTCCTCGCTCTTGCGGTGTCACACACAGATGTGTGCTGCTGCAGGAGCGACGAACCACATCGATAATCAACCATTACTGATTTTTGGTTTTGGGACGACCTCTCCCAAAACCAACGATGGTGAACGATTTTCACCATTTTTGAAGTCACTTAAGGTCGCTGGTAAGTGTCACACGCTGCGATATCGTTAATGACGCCGGATGTGCGTCACTAACAACGTGACCCCGACGATAAAACATTAACGATATCGTAGCGTGTAAAGCCCGCTTTACTTTATCATTTCTGAGCAAATAGTGTTTATTGCCAAAATGTATCTGCAGCCAAGAGTGTAAATAATGCTCCATCCAAGAGGATGACTATCATAAAGAAAGCGGCTACAACCTCCGTCACTCCAGGTCGCTGCTGTAGTCTCTTCTCTGCCAAGAAGTAAGGACCTCCCATTCTTCAGCCACATGACCACTGAAACTAGCAATTAATGCATTACATTCTGGTCACCTGATTGCAGAATCTCAAGCCTCATTTTCCAAGTGACCAAAGGACATAACCTCATCTTCCAAGTGACCAAAGGACAGAACCTCATCTTCCAAGTGACCAAAGGACAGAACCTCATCTTCCAAGTGACCAAAGGACAGAACCTCATCTTCCAAGTGACCAAAGGACAGAACCTCATCTTCCAAGGGACCAAAGGACAGAACCTCATCTTCCAAGTGACCAAAGGACAGAACCTCATCTTCCAAGCGACCAAAGGACACAACCTCATCTTCCAAGTGACCAAAGGACAGGACCTCATCTTCCAAGCGACCAAAGGACAGGACCTCATCTTCCAAGCGACTAAAGAACAGAACCTCATTATCCAAGTGACCAAAGAATCGAACCTCATCTTCCAAGTGACCAAAGGACAAAACCTCATCTTCTAAGCGACCAAACGACAGAACCTCATCTTCCAAGTGACCAAAGAACAGAACCTCATCTTCCAAGTGACCAAAGGACAGAACCTCATCTTCCAAGCGACCAAAGGACACAACCTCATCTTCCAAGTGACCTAAGGACAGGACCTCATCTTCCAAGCGACCAAAGGACAGGACCTCATCTTCCAAGCGACCAAAGAACAGAACCTCATTATCCAAGTGACCAAAGAATCGAACCTCATCTTCCAAGTGACCAAAGAACAGAACCTCATCTTCCAAGTGACCAAAGGACAGAACCTCATCTTCCAAGTGACCAAAGGACAGAACCTCATCTTCCAAGTGACCAAAGGACAGAACCTCATCTTCCAAGTGACCAAAGGACAGAACCTCATCTTCCAAGTGACCAAAGGACAGAACCTCATCTTCCAAGCGACCAAAGGACACAACCTCATCTTCCAAGTGACCAAAGGACAGGACCTCATCTTCCAAGCGACCAAAGGACAGGACCTCATCTTCCAAGCGACCAAAGAACAGAACCTCATTATCCAAGTGACCAAAGAATCGAACCTCATCTTCCAAGTGACCAAAGGACAAAACCTCATCTTCTAAGCGACCAAACGACAGAACCTCATCTTCCAAGTGACCAAATGACAGAACTTCATCACGTCAACACGTCCAGGCCTGACAAAGACCACAAGCATGAGCTGCACTGGAGCGGCTGGCAGGGGTCGTATAACTTCTTTTATTCATTTTTAACATTCCAAAGCTTTTAATTTTTTTCCATTTTGTTTATTTGAACATTCCATTAAGCTTTTAGGTTCCAAGGAAAATTTTATTTAGATTCTTCAATTTTGGTAAATTCGGGTGTCCTGAGAAGAGGCGGGAGGCGTTTGTGGAAACTCAATAGTGGATCAGGGGCGTTCATGGGACGGCTTGCATTCAACATCGATGTGGACACAATACTAATGTTGGTAATGTATATACCAGTGTATTCTTATGTGGCAAAGGGGCCTGTGGGTCTGACCAAGTAGAGGTATGACATTTACATATGGAAATGAACCTTAGAATCGTTGTCTGGGGGACACAAAGAATCCAGATTACTAAGAGATTAAACCAGGTTTACACTAAAAAGGTAGTGGGTCAGAGATAGTAGAGTTCTAGAGATAACAATAGAAGGCAGTGGGTGTGGACTAGCAGAGTTCTAGCAACATGAGTAATAGGCAGTAGGTCATAGCTAGCAAAATTCTAACAACACGAGTGATGGGCAGAAGTTCAGAAGTAGCAGAGTTCTAGCAAAATGAGTAATCAGCAGTAGGTCACAGCTAGCAGAGTTCTAGCAACATGAGTAATAAGTAGTAGGTCAGAGGTAGCAGAGTTCTAGCAACATGAGTTGTCAAGGGAGGAATTTGGGTGAAGACTGCTAATGGAGTCTTCCTTTGGGATATTCAGAGACGGTGCCGTATTAGCTGTATACCAGTGCCGATATATCAATGTATCAGACAATGAATACATAAGACATGTTCTCCTTGAGCCAGCATCACCCACTGAACTCATGTATTGCAAGACACCCAATTATACAGTTTACATCTCTAACCTTGAAGCTAGACAGGGAGTACTTTTACTCCTTAATTTCTCACAGCACAGTTTGTTTCTGTACATTCTTTCTGTGTGAACATTACTGATAACACTTTTGCAGCTTCACATTCTGGCTTCATTATCTTTGGTTAACTCCTTCATGACTTATACAGCTTACAATTATTTTATGGGTCTATGCGATGGCTACATAGACAGACAGATAATTATGCAACTACATCTACATTTTGATTATTTATATACACAGATATTCTTATTACGTTTGAACAAACAAGCTATAGCTCAGGCGACCTCCACAGAGTAATAAGCAGTAGGTCAGAGGTAGCAGAGATCTAGCAAAATGAGTAATACGCAGTAGGTCAGAGCTAGCAAAGTTCTAGCAACATGAGTAATAAGTAGTAGGTCAGAGGTAGCAGAGTTCTAGCAACATGAGTTGTCAAGGGAGGAATTTGGGTGAAGACTGCTAATGGAGTCTTCCTTTGGGATATTCAGAGATGGTGCCATATTAGCTGTATACCAGTGCCGATATATCAATGTATCAGACAATGAATACATAAGACATGTTCTCCTTGAGCCAGCATCACCCACTGAACTCATGTATTGCAAGACATCCAATTAAACAGTTTACATCTCTAACCTTGAAGCTAGACAGGGAGTACTTTTACTCCTTAATTTCTAGCAGTTCTAGCAACATAAGTATTAGGCAGTAGGTCAGAGATAGCAGAGTTCTAGCAAAATGAGTAATAAACAGTAGGTCAGAGGTAGCAGAGTTCTAGAAAAGTGAGTAATAAGCAGTAGGTCAGAGCTAGCAGAGTTCTAGCAACATAAGTATTAGGCAGTAGGTCAGAGGTAGCAGAGTTCTAGCAACACAAGACAGTAGGTCAAAGCTAGTGGAGTTCTTGTAACACAAGTAATAGGCAGTAGGTTGGAGCTTGCCGCATTGTAGCATTATGGGTAATAGGCATTAAGCGGGCTTTACACGCTACATCGCTAATGCAAAGTCGTTGGGGTCACGGAATTTGTGACGCACATCCGGCCGCATTAGCGATGCCATTGCGTGTGACACCGATGAGCGATTTTGCATCGTCGCAAAAACGTGCAAAATCGCTCATTGGTGACATGGGGTCCATTCTCAAATATCGTTACTGCAGAAGTAACGAAGTTGTTCCTCGTTCCTGCGGTAGCACACATCGCTCCGTGTGACACCGCAGGAACGAGGAACCTCTCCTTACCTGCCTCCCGGCCACGTTACGTCCCGCTCATCTCCGCCCCTCCGCTTCTATTGGGCGGCGGTTCAGTGACGTCGCTGTGACGCTGAATGAACCGCCCCCTTAGAAAGGAGGCGGTTCGCCAGTCACAGCGACGTCGCAGGGAAGGTAAGTATGTGTGACAGGTCTGGGCGATGTTGTGCGACACGGGCAGCGATTTGCCCGTGTCGCACAACCGATGGGGGCGGGAATGCACACTAGCGATATCGGTACCAATATCGCAGCGTGTAAAGCGGCCTTTAGGTCAGAGTTAGCAGAATTTTAGCAACACAATTTGGGCAGTAGGTCAGGGCTGTCAAAGTTCTAATTACATGAATAATAGGCACTAGCTCAGAGCTAGTAGAGGTCTAGCAACACAACAAGCAGTAGGTCAGGGCTAGCAGAGTTCCAGTGATATGGGCAATTGGCAGAAAGCTCAGGGCTAGCAGAGTCCTAGCAACACAAGTAACATGTAAAAGGTCAAGGAATTTGGAGTTCTTGCGAAATTGGTAAAATGTCAAAGGTCAAGTTGTCGGAGTTCTTGCAAATAACAATTACAAATAACTAGAAAGAAGTCAGGGCTAAAAAAGATCTAGCTAGTTGAGTAACAAGCAGTAGTTAATGGCCAGCAAAATTCTTGCAACAAATGTAAAAGGCGTTGCTGGTGGTGTCATGGGTGACACAGTCCGGTGGTGTCCGGCAATAGAAGGTCACAACATTTGGCTATGCAAACTGCTCCCTGACTTTTTGTTATTCCTGTTGTCAGTATTCAGTGTACTAGGTATCTCCTCTACTGGGTTTTCATCTTTTTTCCTTTAGGACCCTGCAGAGCTCCTCTTTCATTCAGCTGCTAATCATCTGTATTTCCCCTTGGGTTTAAATGCTCTCATTTTCCCTGCACTGGTGCTGGTGATATTCAGTTCCCTCACAAGCCCTGGATGCAAGCAGGTGGCTTGCATTCATCCGTAGACTTGTTGCTGCTCTTTGCTGAACTTCTTCCTGAGGCATCTGGAGATAAGTTGTTCATGCGTATCCCCTATGTGTGTGCTCCCTGTGTCTTCTTTAGTGTTTAGTGGGGTTGACGAAGAGCTCATCCCATTCGTTCCCTATTTAGGGTTCAGCTTTAGGGTCATCTTAGGGTCAGGTATCCAGCTTAGCACAGGGTGGTGAGGGACCCCAGGGACCAGCTGGAGGTTTGGTCAGGGGTCACCATCTCCCCCTTCCTTGGATGCAGGGGTTCTCTTCCCTTACCTTTCACAGTTCTCTTGGTGCTCCCCTGTACCTAGCGTGACTGGTGCAATCTGAAATTTGGGCAAAAGGCAATCAGATAAGGCTGGCAAGGCAAGTCATGCAATGCATTTCTGACTCTTGCTGATATACGGTGCATGCTTTACTGCCCTGCTGGACCATGTCCTTTATTTTGGGAGTATTGAATTGTTCATAAATTCTTTGAACGTAATTTTATTTTTACAGAATTAAAAAAACAAAACAAAAAAAAACAAAAAACAAAAACAAGCCCAAATATTTCACTGTAAATGAATTTCAGCTGTGCTCCGTGCAGAACGAGACATTCCAAATTAGGAAAATAATGAAAAATAATTCTCCCGCTGTGATCGGCTGGCAGACTGCAGCTGTGGAGAACACCGTCCTACATCCCCAGAACGTAGTAACAGAATAATAAAGGTGCGGGATGATCGCCGGGCTGTGCAAATTACCAAATATAGAAACCGCTTTACACCATAATGCAGAAAGAGGGTCCTAACAGCGAACCTGTCATTTCAGGTGACTTCTCAGACAAATGTTTAGAAGCAATAGTAGTAAGAGAGACATTATACAACTCAGCAGTGTTGCTGGGAATACATCCCTGGGGGTGAAATAAAACACTTACTAGAGAGTAGCAACATACAGTACATTATGCAACATTATTGAGCATTGTAACTGTGAATGCAGCTGCAGGGCGAGATAAAATGCTTACTATAAAGCAGCAGTATGAAGAACATAGTACATCATTACTGTGCAGTGTAGCTGTGAATCCAGCTGCAGGGCGAGATAAAATGCTTACTATAAAGCAGCAGCATGGAGAACATTACACATCATTACTGTGCAGTGTAGCTGTGAATCCAGCTGCAGGGTGAGATAAAATGCTTACTATAAAGCAGCAGCATGGAGAACGTTATACATCTTTACTGTGCAGTGTAGCTGTGAACGAGATAAAATGCTTACTATAAAGCAGCAGAATGGAGAACATAGTACATCATTACTGTGCAGTGTAGCTGTGAATCCAGCTGCAGGGCGAGATAAAATGCTTACTATAAAGCAGCAGTATGAAGAACATAGTACATCATTACTGTGCAGTGTAGCTGTGAATCCAGCTGCAGGGCGAGATAAAATGCTTACTATAAAGCAGCAGCATGGAGAACATTACACATCATTACTGTGCAGTGTAGCTGTGAATCCAGCTGCAGGGTGAGATAAAATGCTTACTATAAAGCAGCAGCATGGAGAACGTTACACATCTTTACTGTGCAGTGTAGCTGTGAACGAGATAAAATGCTTACTATAAAGCAGCAGAATGGAGAACATAGTACATCATTACTGTGCAGTGTAGCTGTGAATCAAGTTCAGAGGTGAGATAAAATGCTTACTATAAAGCAGCAGCATGGAGAACATTACACATCATTACTGTGCAGTGTAGCTGGGAATCCAGCTGCAGGGTGAGATAAAATGCTTACTATAAAGCAGCAGCATCGAGAACATTATACATCTTTACTGTGCAGTGTAGCTGTGAACGAGATAAAATGCTTACTATAAAGCAGCAGTATGGAGAACATTACACATCATTACTGTGCAGTGTAGCTGTGAATCAAGTTCAGAGGTGAGATAAAATGCTTACTATAAAGCAGCAGCATGGAGAACATTACACATCATTACTGTGCAGTGTAGCTGGGAATCCAGCTGCAGGGTGAGATAAAATGCTTACTATAAAGCAGCAGCATGGAGAACGTTACACATCATTATTGTGCAGTGTAGCTGTGAACCAAGTTCAGAGACGAGATAAAATGCTTACTATAAAGCAGCAGCATGGAGAACGTTACACATCATTACTGTGCAGTGTAGCTGTGAACCAAGTTCAGAGGCGAGATAAAATGCTTACTATAAAGCAGCAGCATGGAGAACGTTACACATCAGTACTGCGTAGTGTAGCTGTGAATCAAGTTCTGAGGGGAGATAAAACATTTGCATGAAAGCAACATAACTGTGAGAACATTATATATATCATTATTATTCGTTCCTGCTCGCCTGTCTCTATTCAACACATGTTCAGAAACAGCAGCAGCATGGAGAACATTATACAGCATTACTAAGGAGTGTAGCTGTAAACAAAGACCTAGGGTGAGATAACACACTTAACTAGAAAGCAGCATTGTATGGATATATTTCCATATTTCTCATTCAATCTGCTTCTCACTCTCCTCTTTCCCCTTCTCCTGTAACCCTGTTTTGAACAAACTTCGTCGACTGTCATGGCGGTGCCTAGCTCTGTTCACATTGCACAGTCTGATACTCCATCCATTAGTTTCTCTGGTGTAGTTTCTCTAGGATCAACACAGGCAGACATAGGTGTCAACGTGCCAGGTGCTGATTTATAGATAGGCTAGCAAGAGTTAATCTCTGCTAGTCTGCTTGTTAGGCTCCTTTGATCACATGTGGTGGGGAAGCCAATCACATCTGCTCCCCTCCTATTTATGCTGGATGCAATCTTCTACCTATGCCAGCTATAGTTTCTATGTTTGTCTGTGAGGTGTGGTGTCCTAGATTCTCTGGTGAACGTTGTACCTATTGCTTGGAGCGGTTGTGGAGTTTTCCCCTGTTGTAGCTTCCTTCCTTCTCTTGTGTAATATCCTGAATCTCTTATTGTCTGTCTATTTGTGCTAGATGAAATCTTCTACTCATGCCAGCTATAGTTTATTCTGTGTTGATCTGTGAGCTCTGGTGTCCCATACTTTCTGGTGAAATTGTTGTCTTTTGCTTGGAGTGGTTGTGGAGTTTACCCCTGTTCTCTTGTTGCTTCCTTCCTGCTCTTGTTTTTCCTCCCGAATCTCTTATTGTCTTATACCTCTGTGTGCGTGCTGAATGACAGTTTTTATTTCCCCCGTCTAGCTTTTTCTGTGAATTTCATCTCATTTCTGTCCTGTCCCTCCCTGATAGAGGGGGTATCAGATCAGGACTGGTTAGAAGCAGGGCCAGGAAGGAAACTCAGGCCTCTGTACCATTAGGAGTATCTTTGTTAGGGATAGCATAGCTTGAGGGTCAGCATAAAAGCCCCAGTTTCCTGCTATCGAATAGTCATCAACACATCTACATAGACTTCAATAAGCAGCAGAGATCTGATCCCTCAGTAAGTTGTCAGTCTGGGTTGTATTGAGCAGGACAGATTTTAGCTGATTTAAGAGTAAATGATTCATTTAGGACTCGGGAGTTGGGGGAGAAGAGGTTACTCTGAGTCATGAGTGGAGAATGGAAAAAGTTTTCTCTGAAAGTTTGTATAGCTTCTTCAGTAAATATGTAATGTAGCGCCCCTGCGCTCATGCTACTAAGATCTGTAACCTGGTTCCTGAAGTCCTAGCTCTAGCTAAACCCTCACACACCTAAAACACTCACACAACACCACCCTGGACCACAAGAGGGCAGTATCAGAGGGTTGGCCGTCCTATGGTGTAAAGCCTGCCCAGGAAGTGGAGGTTGCCTAGGAGGTGTAAATCCAACCCTCCTGCAGTGAGGTCCTTAAAGGGAAGGGGAGGAGTTGGTAGGTGGAAGAGAAGAGTCCAGACAGAGAGAGGAGAAGGAAGGAGGAGGACGCCTGGCTGGGTGTCAGGTCTGGGTGCGAGGCTTGAGGATCGATCGCACGATGCCCAGGGGAGAAGAAGCTGGCTGCGGTGTCTGCAGAGGACTCTGACAGAGCTGTGCAAGAGAAGTGCACGGAGGGGGCCATAGCCAGGCTACATGGACAGAGCCGGGACAAAGGGAACCAGGAATCTGTCCCCAGCACCAGGGGAGTGTAACCTGTGAGTAAATCATCAGTAAAGACTCCCTGTTGCACTCGGACTGTTCCACTCGGACAGCACCTTGAGGACACTGGGGTTTACCCTACCTGCGGAGGGGGTTAACACACTCGCTGCTGATTCCATCAGCCCCAGTCCCTCACAAGCAGCAGTGGTGGCACCCATTCCCTTGCCGCACTACCGCAGGAGGCGTCACGAACATTAACTTTATTATGCCTGGTAAATAGCCCCTGCCATTGCATTAAGCGTCCGCCACTACCCGGGTCTGGGGACACTCGAGCCACAGTAATCCCGGATCCGAGCATTTCGGCTGCCCCGGAGCACGACAGTAACATGACCAGGGGCAGTAGTCGTGGGCAAGGGGTTCAGTTCTGTGATCGCCCCAACATGCTATGGACACAAGGAATTGAGTGGATAGTGGAGTGGATGTGGAGGTGTTACCTGGTTGTTTTGGGATGTCCCGGCTGTCGACAGCCTTTCTGGATCTGTAACGCCTGCCTGGATCCACAGACTCAGACGGGCTGTAATGGACAGGCTAGAGGGAAGCCACTCACCAAGGACCCCCAGAACCCTGAAACCCTTTAACCCCTATACATGGATTTGGAATTACACAGGGCCCTGGAGATCACTACCTGTGGAAAGCTGCAGTCCGGGAGAGTAGTCGTCGGGCAGGGTCCAACCAGGAATTACAGAACAGGGACAGAATCAGCAGGCAAGGACGTAGTCAGAAAATGAAGCAGGGGTCAAATCCGGATCGGGCAGCGAGGTACATAAACAGCAGGCAGAAGCGTGGTCAGGAAACAAGCAGAAGTCAGAATACTAGAATCACAAAACAGAACAGGAACCAGTATATGAGAACTATCTCTGGCAGTGGTCAGCAGACAGGAGGGGAATTAAGAAGGGTGTGGTGTCTTCCCATTGGTTGTAGCTGAATGATGGTAACTTCCGCTGGAAAACGCACGCTACCTATACTCAGCCAGCGGTACTGCAGATCCCAAGATAACCCAGCCCAGTGGATGAGCGGAGCCTGCGCCCACCGGCGCCGCTGGCATCGACTCCTCTCCCATCACCAGCACTATCCACGGCAGGAACACGGCGTCACCTGGCAATCGGAGTAGAAGTCGCTGCAGCGGACTCCGGTGGTGACGTAACAGGATCTTGTTCACACAGTGCGTTGTTGCATTCAGCGTTAATAGAGATAAGTCCAAAACAGTTCAAAACTGCGCAAAGTTTACTGAACACACAGTTTAAATATACATTTATTTTGCTGATAACCGGCTTTACACTGAACTTCTCAACAGGCATTAGACTTGTAGTATAACCTCTTCCGATACGGCTACCAATGAGGATGGGGGTGGGCGCTTAATATCTCCCCTGTCTTTCCATCCATCTGGGTCCATGGCTAGCCTACTGGCACAAGCTCTGTAGAAATGAGACAACTCCTAAAGTCTTACTCCTACAGTGTCGGTGGCTACCAGTCAACACCGACTACGCCACTGTCCGCACCATTACCAGCTGCCTGCTTAATAAGAGGGGCACACTCTGATCTCTCTTTTCACCTCACTGAAGCTGTAGAGCTATAGTGTGCTCCGGTCACCTCGACTTCCGCCTGCACAATCTTTTGCCTGTTACTTACACTTCACTGATACTTTTCACAAACTCAGAACCAGGAATTCCTAAATGTTCTCTATCGCTCACTGTGGGCCGGCTTCTATCTTAACCCTTTCAGTTCCGCCACTATACCCCAGGCCTAAACCTTTGCCTTCCAGCTAGGGAACCCAGGATCGGTGACACCTATTAAGAGCTGGTGGCACGGCACCCGAAAACTCACACATATATGGAGTTTACACTACACATAAAAATACACATTATAGACTCTATGCCAAAAAATATGTCTTTAGGGGGTTGCAGGTCACAATTCACTCTCCTACATTCCTCCCCTCTTTAACCATGGCCGTCCTTGGCCATAAGAAAATCTGTAATATTATAAAATCATGCCATAAAACGCATGTAAAATCACTATTATTTTTCTTCTTCGGAGTCTCAACATAATCCTTGCTTCAGGCAATGCTGACATAGGTTCCCGGAACCAACTAAGTCTATTTGTAAAACAAATATCCCATGGGAAAACATTAGTGACCCCTCATGTCCAAGGGCACAGTCCCTTCACTAGACGCCTTAGCAAAGACCACAGGGTGGTTTTCGCCATAGCTCCCACCTGTCACAAAGTTGGGGGTACAGCCCTTAAAAGATCCATCTATGCAAATTTGGAGGCAGGATACATAAAAAGTTATACATTCTGAACGAGCTGGCACATCGGGTCATCCATTCCCTCTCACTCATAACTCTTAGAAATGGGCTCAGTCTTTCAGGGGTGAGTTAGTGCAAAGTCCATGGGATTTGGGGCAAAGTTAAAAGGGCAGTTCTGGGTCTCTATTCACCTGATAGAATCTGTAGAGCTGTAGTCCGTTCCTGTCACCTTGACTTCCTCCTGCACACTCTTTTACCTGTTTGTCTCCACACCACACTCTCCACTCTGTTACATCTGTTCGTTACACTTCACTGCTACTCTTCACTAACTCCAAACTAGGAAAGCTCAAAGATCTATCTATATCTTTCATTGTGTGCTGGTTTCTTTCTTAACCCTTTCAACTCCACCACTATACCCAAGACCTAAGCATTCCACTTCCAGCGAGGGAGCCCAGGATCGGTGACACCTATTAATAGCTGGTAGCACAGAACTTAAAAATACAAACCTATATGGAATTTACATATCTTACTACCACTACACATAAAAATACACATTTTACACTCTATATCAACAAGGACATCTTCAGGGTGTTGCAGTTCATGATTCACTCTCCTACATTCCTCCCCTATATAACTATGGCCGTCCTCGGCAATATGGAAATCTGCAATATAATAACATGCCATAAAACAGACATAAAATTACTATTAATTATTTTCTTCTCCAGATCTTGACATATTCTACTAACAAAGTTTATTTCTGAAACAACAGGCCAATGGAAAAACATTAGTGACCCCTCAAGTCCAAGAGCAGAGACCCTACACTAGATGCCTTAACGAAGACCACAGGGTGGTTTTCTCCATAGCTCCCACCTGCCACACAGGTGGGAGTACAGTCCTTAAAAGATTCATCCAAGAAAATTTGGAGACACGATACTTAAAAAGTTTTACATTCTGATGTAATTTTCCAGTGCTGTCCTTGTCCCTCAAAAGTTTCCGGACTTTGTGTTAGGTTCTGCCAGAGAGCAACATTCATGCTTAGGATCATGCAAATGATTGCAAAAATATTACTCACCCATACAGACAGACAGACAGAAGGCCAGAGAGCCACGTGGGCTTCTATACACTGAGCGCCATTGTTTCATTGGTTTTCAATTACTTGAAGGAGAAATATTTATTCCAGTTTGTAGAAGTTTCTACTTTCTGTACCTGGAGAACGCAGCGTCTCATTTCATTTTCCATTTCCTCACTGAGAGGTTCATTAACCTGCTGACCACAATAGTCACCCCATTATTTAATCTCCGGGACCTAGAAAAATATAATCAGCCGAGAGAATAAGACCCGCACCATCCCCAAATGCTCCAAATGTCATTCTTATTATTTCCTTACGGAATATAAGAGGCGGACGAGAAAATCACAAGCTGCTCTATAGAACTAACCAGAAACTGCAGAACAGTCACTATGAAAAGCAGGAAAGATTGTAACTATAGTACCACCACCTATGTGATAGCAAGCCAACTGCTAACAGATATTCATCCACATAGGGGGCAGTATTATAGTAGTTATATTCTTGTACATAGGAGCAGTATTATAGTAGTTATATTCTTGTACATAGAGGCAGTATTATAGTAGTTATATTCTTGTACATAGGGGCAGTATTATAGTAGTTATATTCTTGTACATAGGAGCAGTATTATAGTACTTATATTCTTGTAGATAGGGAGCAGTATTATAGTAGTTATATTCTTGTACATAGGGGCAGTATTATAGTAGTTATATTCTTGTACATAGGAGCAGTATTATAGCAGTTATATTCTTGTACATAGGGGGCAGTATTATAGTAGTTATATTCTTGTACATAGGGGCAGTATTACAGTAGATCTATTCTTGTACATAGGGGCAGTATTATAGTGGTTATATTCTTGTACATAGGGGGCAGTATTATAGTAGTTATATTCTTGTACATAGGGGCAGTATTATAGTAGTTATATTCTTGTACATAGGGGCAGTATTATAGTAGATCTATTCTTGTACATAGGGGCAGTATTATAGTAGTTATATTCTTGTACATAGGAGCAGTATTATAGTAGTTATATTCTTGTACATAGGGGCAGTATTATAGTAGTTATATTCTTGTACATAGGGGCAGTATTATAGTAGTTATATTCTTGTACATAGGAGCAGTATTATAGCAGTTATATTCTTGTACATAGGGGCAGTATTATAGTAGTTATATTCTTGTACATAGGGGCAGTATTATAGTAGTTATATTCTTGTACATAGGGGCAGTATTATAGTAGTTATATTCTTGTACATAGGGGCAGTATTATAGTAGTTATATTCTTGTACATAGGGGCAGTATTATAGTAGATCTATTCTTGTACATAGGGGCAGTATTATAGTAGTTATATTCTTGTATATAGGGGGCAGTATTATAGTAGTTATATTCTTGTACATAGGGGCAGTATTATAGTAGTTATATTCTTGTACATAGGGGGCAGTATTATAGTAGTTATATTCTTGTACATAGGGGCAGTATTATAGTAGTTATATTCTTGTACATAGGAGCAGTATTATAGTAGTTATATTCTTGTACATAGGGGGCAGTATTATAGTAGTTATATTCTTGTACATAGGGGCAGTATTATAGTAGTTATATTCTTGTACATAGGAGCAGTATTATAGTAGTTATATTCTTGTACATAGGGGCAGTATTATAGTAGTTATATTCTTGTACATAGGGGCAGTATTATAGTAGTTATTTTCTTGTACATAGGGGCAGTATTATAGTAGATCTATTCTTGTACATAGGGGCAGTATTATAGTAGTTATATTCTTGTATATAGGGGGCAGTATTATAGTAGTTATATTCTTGTACATAGGGGCAGTATTATAGTAGTTATATTCTTGTACATAGGGGGCAGTATTATAGTAGTTATATTCTTGTACATAGGAGCAGTATTATAGTAGTTATATTCTTGTACATAGGGGCAGTATTATAGTAGTTATATTCTTGTACATAGGGGCAGTATTATAGTAGTTATATTCTTGTACATAGGAGCAGTATTATAGCAGTTATATTCTTGTACATAGGGGCAGTATTATAGTAGTTATATTCTTGTACATAGGGGCAGTATTATAGTAGTTATATTCTTGTACATAGGGGCAGTATTATAGTAGTTATATTCTTGTACATAGGGGCAGTATTATAGTAGTTATATTCTTGTACATAGGGGCAGTATTATAGTAGATCTATTCTTGTACATAGGGGCAGTATTATAGTAGTTATATTCTTGTATATAGGGGGCAGTATTATAGTAGTTATATTCTTGTACATAGGGGCAGTATTATAGTAGTTATATTCTTGTACATAGGGGGCAGTATTATAGTAGTTATATTCTTGTACATAGGGGCAGTATTATAGTAGTTATATTCTTGTACATAGGAGCAGTATTATAGTAGTTATATTCTTGTATATAGGGGGCAGTATTATAGTAGTTATATTCTTGTACATAGGGGCAGTATTATAGTAGTTATATTCTTGTACATAGGGGGCAGTATTATAGTAGTTATATTCTTGTACATAGGGGCAGTATTATAGTAGTTATATTCTTGTACATAGGAGCAGTATTATAGTAGTTATATTCTTGTACATAGGGGCAGTATTATAGTAGTTATATTCTTGTACATAGGGGCAGTATTATAGTAGTTATTTTCTTGTACATAGGGGCAGTATTATAGTAGATCTATTCTTGTACATAGGGGCAGTATTATAGTAGTTATATTCTTGTATATAGGGGGCAGTATTATAGTAGTTATATTCTTGTACATAGGGGCAGTATTATAGTAGTTATATTCTTGTACATAGGGGGCAGTATTATAGTAGTTATATTCTTGTACATAGGGGCAGTATTATAGTAGTTATATTCTTGTACATAGGAGCAGTATTATAGTAGTTATATTCTTGTACATAGGGGGCAGTATTATAGTAGTTATATTCTTGTACATAGGGGCAGTATTATAGTAGTTATATTCTTGTACATAGGAGCAGTATTATAGTAGTTATATTCTTGTACATAGGGGCAGTATTATAGTAGTTATATTCTTGTACATAGGGGCAGTATTATAGTAGTTATATTCTTGTACATAGGGGAAGTATTATAGTAGTTATATTCTTGTACATAGGGGGCAGTATTATAGTAGTTATATTCTTGTACATAGGGGGCAGTATTATAGTAGTTATATTCTTGTACATAGGGGCAGTATTATAGTAGTTATATTCTTGTACATAATAGGAGCAGTATTATAGTAGTTATATTCTTGTACATACGGGGCAATATTATAGTGGTTATATTCTTGTACATAGGGGGCAATATTATAGTAGTTATATTCTTGTACATATGGGGGCAGTATTATAGTAGTTATATTCTTGTACATAGAGGCAGTATTATAGTAATTATATTCTTGTACATAGGGGGCAGTATTATAGTAGTTACAGTTAGGTCCAGAAATATTTGGACAGTGACCCAATTTTCGCGAGTTGGGCTCTGCATGCCACCACATTGGATTTGAAATGAAACCTCTACAACAGAATTCAAGTGCAGATTGTAACGTTTAATTTGAAGGTTTGAACAAAAATATCTGATAGAAATTGTAGGAATTGTCACATTTCTTTACAAACACTCCACATTTTAGTTGGTCAAAAGTAATTGGACAAATAAACCAAACCCAAACAAAATATTTTTATTTTCAATATTTTGTTGCGAATCCTTTGGAGGCAATCACTGCCTTAAGTCTGGAACCCATGGACATCACCAAACGCTGGGTTTCCTCCTTAATGCTTTGCCAGGCCTTTACAGCCGCAGCCTTCAGGTCTTGCTTGTTTGTGGGTCTTTCCGTCTTAAGTCTGGATTTGAGCAAGTGAAATGCATGCTCAATTGGGTTAAGATCTGGTGATTGACTTGGCCATTGCAGAATGTTCCACTTTTTTGCACTCATGAACTCCTGGGTAGCTTTGGCTGTATGCTTGGGGTCATTGTCCATCTGTACTATGAAGCGCCGTCCGATCAACTTTGCGGCATTTGGCTGAATCTGGGCTGAAATTATATCCCGGTACACTTCAGAATTCATCCGGCTACTCTTGTCTGCTGTTATGTCATCAATAAACATAAGTGACCCAGTGCCATTGAAAGCCATGCATGCCCATGCCATCACGTTGCCTCCACCATGTTTTACAGAGGATGTGGTGTGCCTTGGATCATGTGCCGTTCCCTTTCTTCTCCAAACTTTTTTCTTCCCATCATTCTGGTACAGGTTGATCTTTGTCTCATCTGTCCATAGAATACTTTTCCAGAACTGAGCTGGCTTCATGAGGTGTTTTTCAGCAAATGTAACTCTGGCCTGTCTATGTTTGGAATTGATGAATGGTTTGCATCTAGATGTGAACCCTTTGTATTTACTTTCATGGAGTCTTCTCTTTACTGGTGACTTAGAGACAGATACACCTACTTCACTGAGAGTGTTCTGGACTTCAGTTGATGTTGTGAACGGGTTCTTCTTCACCAAAGAAAGTATGCGGCGATCATCCACCACTGTTGTCATCCGTGGACGCCCAGGCATTTTTGAGTTCCCAAGCTCACCAGTCAATTCCTTTTTTCTCAGAATGTACCCGACTGTTGATTTTGCTACTCCAAGCATGTCTGCTATCTCTCTGATGGATTTTTTCTTTTTTTTCAGCCTCAGGATGTTCTGCTTCACCTCAATTGAGAGTTCCTTAGACCGCATGTTGTCTGGTCACAGCAACAGCTTCCAAATGCAAAACCACACACCTGTAATCAACCCCAGACCTTTTAACTACTTCATTGATTACAGGTTAACGAGGGAGACGCCTTCAGAGTTAATTGCAGCCCTTAGAGTCCCTTGTCCAATTACTTTTGGTCCCTTGAAAAAGAGGAGGCTATGCATTGCAGAGCTATGATTCCTAAACCCTTTTTCCGATTTGGATGTGAAAACTCTCATATTGCAGCTGGGAGTGTGCACTTTCAGCCCATATTATATTTATAATTGTATTTCTGAACATGTTTTTGTAAACAGCTAAAATAACAAAACTTGTGTCACTGTCCAAATATTTTTGGACCTAACTGTATATTCTTGTACATAGGGGGCAGTATTATAGTAGTTATATTCTTGTACATAGGTGGCAGTATTATAGTAGTTATATTCTTGTACATAGGGGGCAGTATTATAGTAGTTATATTCTTGTACATAGAAGCAGTATTATAGTAGTTATATTCTTGTACATAGGGGCAGTATTATAGTAGTTATATTCTTGTACATAGGGGGCAGAATTATAGTAGTTATATTCTTGTACATAGGGGAAGTATTATAGTAGTTGTATTCTTGTACATAGAAGCAGTATTATAGTAGTTATATTCTTGTACATAGGGGCAGTATTATAGTAGTTATATTCTTGTACATAGGAGCAGTATTATAGTAGTTATATTCTTGTACATAGGGGAAGTATTATAGTAGTTGTATTCTTGTACATAGGAGCAGTATTATAGTAGTTATATTCTTGTATATAGGAGCAGTATTATAGTAGTTATATTCTTGTACATAGGAGCAGTATTATAGTAGTTATATTCTTGTACATAGAGGCAGTATTATAGTAGTTATATTCTTGTACATAGGAGCAGTATTATAGTAGTTATATTCTTGTACATAGTGGCAGTATTATAGTAGTTATATTCTTGTACATAGGAGCAGTATTATAGTAGTTATATTCTTGTACATAGGAGCAGTATTATAGTAGTTATATTCTTGTACATAGTGGCAGTATTATAGTAGTTATATTCTTGTACATAGGAGCAGTATTATAGTAGTTATATTCTTGTACATAGGGACAGTATTATAGTAGTTATATTCTTGTACATAGGGGCAGTATTATAGTAGTTATATTCTTGTACATAGGGGCAGTATTATAGTAGTTATATTCTTGTACATAGGGGCAGTATTATAGTAGTTATATTCTTGTACATAGGAGCAGTATTATAGTAGTTATATTCTTGTACATAGGGGGCAGCATTATAGTAGTTATATTCTTGTACATAGGGGGCAGTATTATAGTAGTTATATTCTTGTACATAGGGGCAGTATTATATTAGTTATATTCTTGTACATAGGGGGCAGAATTATAGTAGTTATATTCTTATAAATTGGGCATTATGATAGCAGTTATATTCTTTTACATAGGGGAAGTATTATAGTAGTTATATTCTTGTACATAAGAGCAGTATTATAGTAGTTATATTCTTGTACATAGGGGGCAGAATTATAGTAGTTATATTCTTATAAATTGGGCATTATGATAGCAGTTATATTCTTTTACATAGGGGAAGTATTATAGCAGTTATATTCTTGTACATAGGAGCAGTATTATAGTAGTTATATTCTTGTACATAGGAGTAGTATTATAGTAGATATACAGTATTCTTGTACATAGTGGACAGTATTATTAGTAGGTAAATATATAGTAGGTATATATAACACTTGGCACTATATGTCGGATTTATGTGTGGTTTTTTTGTCAGCTTTACTCCATTACCATATGGCGGTATGTTCTTGGTACTAAATAGCGATACTATATGCTCTGATATTATTACAGCAACATTCTCCATTTTCCATTGAAAACAGCCTCTTTCTACCCTCTCCTCTCGCCCAGGAGGAGTGAGATTAGGACCACCACCTTGCTGACTGTCTCCCTCTGAGGTGCGTTGTTTATCTTGTGCTATATGAGGACACTCAGAAAACCCCTCGTGAGAAGCCGTTGAGGCGTCAGATCCGCAGGGTTAAATAAAGCATCGGTGGATAGCTGCAGGTGCCCGCTGACTTCCATATAAATGTGTGCGCCTATCCGTGGGAGATTTCCATATCATGTTTATTCAGGATAAACGCCGCTTTGCTCCCCGCAGCCCTGCAGGGTTAATGCACAATATGAAATTCAAATTGTTTTTTTTTCTTCTTCCCATCCAGATCCGATTCCTCGGCGGCGGCTTCTCCTTTATCTGTTGCTTATTTTCCGCCCAGCGTTCTGCTCCCTCCTCCCTGCAGCGACAATTCCCCCGCGCCTCGCGCAGCGCTATAATCACTCATCTTCAGGGCCCATTCTCCTCACTCTTCCTCCTCGCGCCTTTGTTTTTGTACTTTCCCTGATGATGATAGTGAATTTACAATTTTTGTTTCCTGATGACAAAGATCCTTTCTGTATCTGATATTTCCAGTCCTCTAGAGGATAACCAAGGACACGTCAGTATCTTACATGGCGATTGCAGCTGCCGGCCATTGTGGTGCCTCAGTGGTCACCTGAGCCATAGGCCGGTATCAGTCCTAAGTTTGTGTCAGTCTTCACTGTAGTGCATAATATTCATGCATCAGGAGGCTCAGGATGAAAGTATGATACATCTGTGCATTAAAAGGAGAAAACGGAATATGAGCTCACTGAGGGATCAGATTACAGCTGCCTATTGAAGTCTATGTCCATCCAGCTGAGGACAAGACGGAATATGAACTCAGTGAGGCATCAAATTGCAGCTGCCTATTGAAGTCTATATCCATCCAACTGAGGACAAGATGGAATATGAGCTCATTGATCAGATTACAGCTGCCTATTGAAGTCTAGATCCATCCTGCTGAGGACAAGAATGGAATATGAGCTCACTGAGGGATCAGATTACAGCTGCCTATTGATGTATATCTCCATCCACCTGAGGACAAGACGGAATATGAGCTCACTGAGGGATCAGACTACAGCTGCCTATAGAAGTCTATATCCATCCAACTGATGACAAGACGGAATATGAGCTTACTGAGGGATCAGATCACAGCTGCCTATAGAAGTCTATATCCATCCAACTGATGACAAGACGGAATATGAGCTTACTGAGGGATCAGATTACAGCTTCCTATAGAAGTCTATATCCATCCTGCTGAGGACAAGACGGAATATGAGCTCACTGAGGGATCAGATTACAGCTCCCTATAGAAGTCTATATGCATCCAAATGATGACAAGATGGAATATGAGCTCACTGAGGGATCAGATTACAGCTGCCTATTGATGTATATATCCATCCAGCTGAGGACAAGATGGAAAATGAGCTCACTGAGGGATCAGATTACAGCTGCCTATTGAAGTCTATATCCATCCAGCTAAGGACAAGATGGACTATGAGCTCGCTGAGGGATCAGATTACAGCTGCCTATTGATGTATATATCCATCCAGCTGAGGACAAGATGGACTATGAGCTCACTGAGGGATCAGATTATAGCTGCCTATTGAAGTCTACAGTATATCCATCCAGCTGAGGACAAGACGGAATATTAGCTCACTGAGGGATCAAATTACAGCTGCCCATTGATGTATATATCCATCCAGCTGAGGACAAGACAGAATATGAGCTCACTGAGGGATCAGATTACAGCTGCCTATTGAGGTCTATATCCATTCAGCTGAGGACAAGACAAAATATGAGCCCACCGAGGTATCAGATTACAACTGCCTATTGAAGTCTATATCCATCCAAATGATGACAAGACAAAATATGAGCTCACTGAGGGATCAGCTTACAGCGGCCTATTGAAGTCTATATCCATCCAGGTGAGGACAAGATGGAAAATGAGCTCACTGAGGGATCAGATAACAGCTGCCTATTGAAGTCTATATCCATCCAGCTGAGGACAAGATGGACTATCAGCTCACTGAGGGATCAGATTACAGCTGCCTATTGAAGTATATATCCATCCAGCTGAGGACAAGACAAAATATGAGCCCACAAAGGTATCAGATTACAACTGCCTATTGAAGTCTATATCCATTCAGCTGAGCACAAGTTGGAATATGAGCTCACTGAGGGATCAGATTACAACTGCCTATTGAAGTCTATATCCATCCAGCTGAGGACAAGATGGAAGATGAGCTCACTGAGGCATCTGATTACAGCTGCCTATTGAAGTCTACATCCATCCAGCTGAGGACGAGATGGAATATGAGCTTGCTGAGGGATCAGATTACAGCTGTCTGTTGAAGTCTATATCCATCCAGCTGGCCTTTTTTGGCCTTGTTCTGGCCTTGTTTTGGTCTCGTTCTGGCCTTATTTTGACCTGAGTGTGGCCTCGTACTAGCCTGGTTTTGGCTTCATTCTGACCTCATTCTTGACTGTTCTAAACTTATTTTGACCTGATTCTGGCCTTGTCCTGGCCTCGTTTTGTCTCCTTCTAGCCTTTTTCTGGCCTCATTTTGCTTCACTCTGATCTCTTTCAGCTCTCTTTCTGACCTCGTTTGGCTTTGTTCTGACCTCATTCTAACCTCGTTCTGGTCTAGTGTTGGCTCCGTCCTGAGCTGATTCTGGCCTCGTTTTGACCTGATTCTGGCATTGTTTTAGCCTCATTCTGGCCTCGTTTTGGCTTCGTCCTGACCTGAATCTGGCCTCATTCTGGTCTTGTCCTGGCCACGTTATGACCTTGTTCTGGCCTCGTTTGGCTTCATCCTAACCTCATTCTGGCCTGGTTTTGGCTCCATTCTGACCTGTCTGGTCTCGTTCTGACCTGGTTTTGGCCTCTTTCTGAGCTCATTCATGCCCCGTTCTTACTTGATTCTGGTCTTGTTCTGTTCTTGTCCTGGCCTCGTTGTGACCTCATTCTGGCCTTGTTTTAGCCTCATTCTGGTCTCATTTTAGCCTCATTCTGGTCTTGTTTTGGCTTCGTTCTGATTTGCGTCTGGCCTCGTTCTAGCCTGGTTTTAGACCTTGTTCTAGCCCTGTTCTGAACCTATTCTGACTTCCTTCTGGCATTGTTCTAGCCTTGTCCTGGCCTTGTTTTGGACTTGTTCTGACTTCATTGTAGCCTCATATTGGCCTTGTTTGGCTTTGTTCTGATCTTATTCTGGCTTTGTTTTGGCCTCATACTGACCTGAGTCACCTCGTACTGGCCTGGTTTTGGCTTCATTCTGACCTTTTTCTGGTCTCTTTCTGGCCTTGTTTGGCTTTGTTCTTACCTCATTCTCAACTTGTTCTAGCTTAATTTTTGCTCCTTTCCGACCTGAGCCTGGCCTTGTTCTGGTCTGGTTTTGGCCTCGTTCTGACCTCATTCTGACCTTGTTTTAGCCTTGTTTTTCTTTATTCTGACCTTGATCTGGCCCCGTTTTGACCTCATTGTGGCTTCATTCTTGTTTGGCTTTGTTTTGACCTCATCCTGGCCAGGTTTTGGCCTCATTCTGACCTCATTCTAGCCTCATTCTGCCCTGTTCTGCTTGATTCTGGCCTCGCTCTGGCCTTTGTCCTGGCCTCGTTTTGACCTCATTCTGGCCTTGCTTTAGCCTCTTTCTGGTCTAGTTTGGCTTTGTTCTGACCTCATGCTGGCCTGATTTTGGCTCAGTTCTGAACTGAGTCTGGCCTCGTTCTCACCTGGTTTTGGCTCCGTTCTGAGCTCATTCATGCCCCGTTCTTACTTGATTCTGGTCTTGTTCTGTTCTTGTCCTGGCCTCGTTGTGACCTCATTCTGGCCTTGTTTTTGCCTCATTCTGGTCTCATTTATACTTCATTATGGTCTTGTTTTGGCTTCGTTCTGATTTGAGTCTGGCCTCGTTCTAGCCTGGTTTTGGCCTCATTAAGACCTTGTTCTAGCCCTGTTCTGAACCCATTCTGACTTCCTTCTGGCATTGTTCTAGCCTTGTCCTGGCCTCGTTTTGGACTTGTTCTGACTTCATTGTAGCCTCATTTTGGCCTTGTTTGGCTTTGTTCTGATCTTATTCTGGCTTCGTTTTGGCCTCATACTGACCTGAGTCACCTCGTACTGGCCTGGTTTTGGCTTCATTCTGACCTTTTTCTGGTCTCTTTCTGGCCTTGTTTGGCTTTGTTCTGACCTCATTCTTAACTTGTTCTAGCTTAATTTTTGCTTCTTTCTGACCTGAGTCTGGCCTCGTTCTGGCCTGGTTTTGGCCTCATTCTGACCTCATTCATGCCCCGTTCTAATCTAATTGTGGCCTCGTTCTGACCTCATTCTGGCTTTGTTTTAGCCTTCTTTTTCTTCATTCTGGCCTTGTTCTGGCTCCGTTCTGATCTGAATCTGGCTTCATTCTGACTTTGTTCTGGCCCCGCTTTGACCTCATTATGGCTTCATTCTTGTTTGGCTTTGTTTTGACCTCGCTCTGGTCTTGTCCTGGCCTCGTTTTGACCTCATTCTGGCCTTGCTCTAGCCTCTTTCTGGCCTAGTTTGGCTTTGTTCTGACCTCATGCTGGCCTGATTTTGGCTCCATTCTGAACTGAGTCTGGCCTCATTCTCGCCTGGTTTTGGCTCCGTTCTGACCTGAGTATGGCCTTGTTCTAGCCTGGTTTTAGCCTTATTCTGACAGAATTCATGCCCCTTTCTGACCTGATTCTGGTCTTGTTCTGGTTTTGTCCTGGCTTCGTTCTGGCATCATTTTGGCTCCATTCTGACCTGAGCCTGGCCTCGTTCTAACCTGATTTTGGCCTCGTTCTGGCCTCGTTCTGGCCTTGTTCTGGTCTCATTCTGGCTTTGTTCTGACCTTGTCCTGGCCTCATTCAGATCTTGTTCTGGCCTCGTTCTGGCTCTCATAGACTTGCATTGAGCTCTAGTGACATAACTTCTGAGTTTCAGCCAATAAGAAGTTACAGTCAGAAGATAACGCCATAGGACCGAAGCGGCATCGGAAAAAGATGAAGACGCCTGAAGGTTAGTATATGACACGGGGCAGGGGACATAGATTTAAAGCACCACTCCAGCGGTGAAAACAACACAAAATGCTGGAGTGGTGCTGTAATGACACATGGTAGGAGTGGGGCCTTTGTAGAGGTTTTGCATTGTGGTGCCCACAATAACACTTCTTGGATCAATGACAGTAAGGGGTTAATGGATTTAAGCCATCCCAGTCTTTAGGCTACACAATGTAGTTGGCTGCACCAGCGCTCAGACTCGTCCCCTATGTAATGCGTCGCTCCCCGTAAGCAGAACATGCATATGCAGGCAGCGTGCATCATCTCCGCGCCTCCTATTAATTGATGCTTTAACCTTGGAGGTTATTGTTCTGCTCTATAGTCCACGGCGCCTTCTCGGGAACTGAACATCAGTTCTGGGAATATCAAAAGACGTCTGATTCTTGCTGTTTTTATTATTATTGAGAAGCCGTAGAATCTTAATGTTATATTAATGATGCACCTCAGCACAGTTTTGTGATCTTTTACGATTTTTATGGTTTATTAATATACAGAAGCATGCTGCATGTCTTTATTATGGATGTTTCTGGAGCAGGTGCATGGGTTTCTGCAGTGAGTGCATACATTTTTGCAGCGAGTGCATTCATTTTTGCATCAGGTGCATGGATTTCTGCAGCTTGTGGCTGCATTTTTGCAGCAGGATCATTTATTTCTTCAGAAGGTGCATGCATTTCTATAGTAGGTGTGTACCTCCCCGTGCTCGGATGCAGCCGAGCCGCTCGGATCCGGGCTCGTTGGTGGGTGGCTTGAGCGCCTCCAGACCCGGGATAACTTCGCTCTGAAAGGATGCTGGCGCTACGTAGGGGTTAGGTTTACGGCCGGGGCCGTGGTTTTTAGTTAAGTTTGTGACGCCACCCACGGGTTGTGGGGACAGTGTTGCGCAGTGTCAAGAGAGCCCGTTTGCCCGCAGACGCTGGCCCGTGGGATCTCTCTGCTTGAGTGGTGGCTTTCTATCCCCATCGTTGGGCTGTTGTCTTCAGTCGGGTCTTGGTTGGAAAAAGACCTAAAGTCCAGACCTCAATCAGTGAATTAACTTAGTCCGGTAGAATCCGGACCTCGTTTCAGGGTCTGAGTACCCCCCTCTGTTCTCCGGTTTCCAGTCGGTTCCCCGCTTCGGTACCGGCGGGCCACTACCCTGTCCCGGTCCCTTACGGTTCCACCAGGCCGTCTTCCCGGCTCCTGCAGGCGGTGACCACCGTCTGCCTCCTGGCCAAAGAGTGTCCAGGCTACGACCCAGACCCCTGTCAGTCTGACACAGGCCTGTACCACAGGCCTAACAAATAGGAATAACGTTTGGAACACCATTCTAAGTCCGAACTGGGTGCAAAAACCTAAAAAAACATCACTATGGGGAGATAAGGTATGCACACCAGTGACTATGTAAGGGGAATACATGAAATAGCAGAAACTGCTGTGTGAATACTGACTTGAAAAATCCAATAGCTATATGCAAGAGTGAATATGTGAAAAATGGAATCTGCATTACTGCCATGAACATATGAATCAAGAGAAATTTAGCTACTGAATTGATCAATGCAATAGAGCCCCAACACTACGCCAAAGTATTTCTCTACGTTGGGGTCCCTAGCTTGTGTGTGTCCTCTCATGCAGTTAAAAAACTTACCGTGTATGGGAAGCTGAGACCCAGGCTATTTATGCGTATAATGTGGATTGGCAATAGGTGTGGTTGGGGAGGGTTCACAAACGAAAAAATACTAACAAATAGGAATAACGTTTGGAACACCATTCTAAGTCTGAACTGGGTGCAAAAACCTTCACACAGCAGTTTCTGCTATTTCATGTATTCCCCTTACATAGTCACTGGTGTGCATACCTTATCTCCCCATAGTGATGTTTTTTTAGGTTTTTGCATCCAGTTCGGACTTAGAATGGTGTTCCAAACGTCATTCCTTATTTGTTAGTATTTTTTCGTTTGTGAACCCTCCCCAACCACACCTATTGCCAATCCATATCATACGCATATATAGCCTGGGTCTCAGCTTCCCATACACGGTAAGTTTTTTAACTGCATGAGAGGACACACACAAGCTAGGGACCCCAACGTAGAGAAATACTTTGGCGTAGTGTTGGGGCTCTATTGCATTGATCAATTCAGTAGCTAAATTTCTCTTGATTCATATGTTCATGGCAGTAATGCAGGTTCCATTTTTCACATTTTCACTCTTGCATATAGCTATTGGATTTTTCAAGTCAGTATTCACACAGCAGTTTCTGCTATTTCATGTATTCCCCTTACATAGTCACTGGTGTGCATACCTTGTACCACAGGCCTGACCTCCTTACTCCTCAACACTACAAACTGAACTCCCTGTTTTCCTGCCTCAGGCCCTCTGAACTCCTCGGTGGGCATGCCAACCGCCTGGCTCCGCCCCCCTGGTGTGTCCATCAAGCTCTGAAGGAGGTGACCAGGGTTTTAAGGGTGGCTGATGACACCTTTTTAGTGGGACGGGTGTTTGTGCAAGGGCTTGTCTGTGACTACCTGGCTAGTCCAGGGCATCACAGGCGCATAGATTTCTGCAGAAAGTGCATGGATTTTTGCAGTGGGTGCATGTATTTCTGTAGTGGGCGCATGGATTTCTGTGGTATGCTCATGGACTTCTATACTGAGTACATGTATTTCTGCAGTCAGTGTGAGGAGCCCACCCGCGGTGGTCGCCTCAGGGACACCACTCCACCTCCAGGGACGCCGCAGGGTCTTCTCTTTGGTATTTCTGGCAACCGGTACGTTAGGTTATTTATATATGAGTCGTGACGCCACTCACGGTTTGCGGTCAGGGTATGGCTGACCGCCACTGCAGTTTTAAAGAGCGTCTGGGGCTGATGGAGTCTGCAGATGGATGGTGTGGCTTCCCGAGAGTGAGGCTGGCCCCAGGGTCTCGGGTGTGTAGAACAACAGGTTCCAGAATAACTCAGTCTCAGTCCAGAATGTCTTGCAACTGATTTTTACTCACTTTTTGATGTTTTGTGAGGTACGCAGGCGATGCTGAGACAAACCAAGTGGAACCAGGAGAACTCCTTCAGGCCGATCTGAGGGTAACCATTAACTCACCTTCCTAGCACTTCTTTGTTTCAGATAACTCCTGACTCGAAGTATCGTGGGATTCATCCAGGGAAGTCGCTACTGCCTTTTCTCCTCTTTTTGGACTGTTTGCCGGCAGCGTGGACCAGGTGAGATGGCTTCTGGCTCTGTCTCCTTATGGGTCCCCCTGTTGCTGCTGAGGCTCAGACTCTGTAGGTTTGGTATGGGACTTGTAGTTCCCCTCACCGGCAGGTTTAGCAGATCAGTAAATAGACATCTACTCTAGGGACCTGTTCCCTGTGAGTGCCTAGTCACCAGCAGTCCCCGTACTCGACTGTATCTCTTCAGGTGTCTTTCAGACTGACTCTCTGGAGACTGTTCTCCCCCGCTAACGGCTACTACACGTGCAGGGTCTGACTAGCAGTGTGTGCACGTCTGCTTCCTTAGCAACCACCGCTCACTGCTCCAGACTGGCTTCCTCCTCCTACTTTCCTGACAGCCTCTGCAACTTTAGCTCCCAGCCCCTCCACTACACCCCTTGACTTGAATTGAAAGTACACCCCTTTTTCATGCTACCCAAGGGTCCATCTAATGGTGTGGGAGACCTGGTCACTATGTGTCTGTGTGTACACACCTCATTCTGGCCTTTGGAGTCACCTGGAAGTACTGTCCCAGCATGGGTGTAGTACTCAGTGGTGCCTGACCAGGTCAGGGGCACCACAAGTGCATGGATTTCTTGGTTTATGTATTTCTACAACAGGTGCATGGATATCTGTAGCAAGAGCAAGACATTTTGCAGCAGATTCATGCATTTCTGCAGCAGGTGCGTGAATTTTTGCAATGAGTACATGGATTTCTACAGTATGTGCATGGATTTGTGCAGCAGGTGCATAGATTTTTGCAATGGGCACTTGAATTTCTACAGTCACTACAAGGATTTTTTGTCATGTGTGCATGGATTTATGTAGTAGCTCACGGACGTCTGCAGTGAGTGCATGGATTTCTTCAGCAGGTTCATGTATTTCTGCAGCAGGTGCATGGATTTCTGCAATGGGGTTGTAGCACCTACGGGGAAAGAGGTTAAACTTTGTTACTCGTCGCCGGGCCGGTGATGTCGGGTCTGGGGATGTCATGGGTGGTCTTACCCGGCTTTGTGGCCCCAAGGTGTACACTAAAGAAGGTGGGGGAAAGGGAATGTTGATGGAGGTTTGATATCGTGACGCTACCTGCGGTACGTGGCCAGGAATTAGCCGCCGCTGCGGTCGCTGTCCTCCGGGGCGGATGGTTGTAGCAGCTAAGATGTTTCTGCTCCCCACAGGTGGAGCGGGCCCCGGGGAGGATGATGAGGGGAGTAGTAATGGTGGGCGCCGTTGCGTGGGGCGCCGATGCTGGCAAGGACAGGCGGACACAGTCTCTGCGGGTTCAAGGTTTCTTTACTCACAGTCCCGGTTTACCCTGGAGATGCCGATCACCGCTGTGATGGGCCCCAGCCGATCCCAAACAATTCGAAGTCACCGCCGGTGTTCCCACTATGAGTATTTCTGGTCGGGGTCCCTCCAATCCCGGTGTTGATGGAATATGGTACGGGCTACGGGTGTTTCCTGCACTCTCCGCAGACCCTGGAATCCCGTGTAGCTGTAGAGAACCCGGGCTGAGCTGTCTGCTCCAAGCCACGGGTCTTATGGCACTCCCAGAAGTGTGAGGTAAAAGAAGATTGGACCGAGGTCCCAGGTGTGTCTCTCACCCCAAGCTGTGCTCCGGGCTCACTGGCTAAGTGTAAGGATGCTCCCTCCCTTTTCCCCAAGTGGTGCCCGCCCCTCAGGTGCTTGTCCTAGTAACCAGAACGTCCCATGCTTCATGATGGCCACCCCCTATCTACCCCAGGTCATCCCCCCGGTGGGAAAGCACCTAACTGCATGTGGTTTTGAATGTGAGAAATACCAGTGATTAACCTCTCCTTACCCGGGATGAGTACTACATCTTAAGGGAGATGCAGTACCCTGTGGCGACTGAAGCCTCAGGGGCACCAAAGGGTCATGGGTTTTTGCAGAGAGTACGATTCCACAGCAGGTGTATGAATGATGACATAGACGTATGATGTACCATTCCACAATGTGCTGCCTCTTTAAGGGTTTGTTACTAGAGATGGATGAACACTAAAATTATTGGGTGCTCGGTCCTCGAGTGGAGCAGGTCGGACGCTCTGAAAGCGCTCAACTTGAGTAACGAGTATAATGGACATCACTGATTGGGGAGCTCGTTGCTCTGCCCATATACAGCCATCAACTTTTGGAACTCAGTAGTCACTTAAAAAATATAAAGACAAAACTAAAGACATTTTTTGGACCTTGTGGAAAATTCTTGAACCGTGAGAGACATTTTGTTGATTTTGGCACTAAAAAGAAGATCCGTCATCGGGGAAGCTACTTCCAGGTCACGCATTCCCTTCCAGAGCTGACAATTAACCCTTAATATTCACTGCTTTCCCCACCCACCGGCGCGTGTAACTGGTTTCAGTTAGACGCGCCCCCACCCTGAGTGTTTGCGTGTCAGCTGACTGCAACCAATCAGAGGCGCCAGGATGGCCGGTGGGCGGGGAAAGGAGTGCAAGTGTCTGCGGGTGACGAGTATTGTGGTATAAATAAATGAATAAATAAAACAATCAGTGCAGGGTCCCCGTATTCTGATACCAGCACAGATAAAGCCCACTGCTAAAGCGTAAACCCAGAGTCACACTTGCGAGGGACTCTCACAAGTCTCGCATCGCATCACCCGGCACGGCCTGACGATCTCCGGACACGAGTGTGCAGCTACAAAGAAATACATGTTGCTGACTTTCTCCTGCCAGGAGAGTCTGCGGCCATGCCAGGCTATGCGATGCGATCCGAGACTCGTGAGAGTCCCTCACAAGTGTGACTCTGGTCTAAGAGAAACCGCATGCGGCTTTTTTTTAAATTATTTAAATAAATAATTTAAAAAACAACGTGCAGTTCCCCCCAATTTTGATACCCAGCCAAGATAAAGCCTGACAGCTGGGGGCTGGTATTCTCAGGCTGGGAAAATCCAGCCTAAAATTATCAGCCTCCAGCTGCCTGGAATTGTCGCATTCATTAAATGTGCTTTACCTGGCTCTTCCTGTTGCTCTGGTTCGGTGGTAATCTGGGTAATAAGGGGTTAATAGTGCACAGCTGCTACTGAACGCTAGATTAGTGATGGCAGCGTCTATGAGACACCCGCATCACTAATCTGTATGTGAAAGTAAATATGTACAAACACTGAAAAAATCCTATTTTGAAATAAAATACAAAAAAGCCCCCTCTTTCACCACTTTATTAACCCCCAACAGACTCTGCAGGTCAGATGTAATATACACATGAGGTCCCATTACGATTCCAGCTCTACTACATCTGAATATTACAGCAAGCGACATAGAGCAGCATGAGTGACCGCTGTGAGTGCAGAGAATGAATGAGCTGCTATGAGCGATGACTGTAGGCAGACGCCGTTCCACAGGCTGGGGACACATCTGACTGCGAGCAATCTCAGAGGCCAGGCCGGCCAGTGGGCGGGGAATGCAGTGCATATGAAATGAATGATAATGAGCGGCCCAGGAAGGCTGCAGGAGCAGCGTACAGCAGCGTGGGAGCAATGTACAGTGCTGACGTAAGTATGAAGTGCTCACTTCATTCTTATTTTCTTTATTTTTCCTTTTATTTCTTGAGTGCCGGATCCGGATCAAACACCCGGAATCCCAGCACCCGAACAACGTTGAAACCGCACGGTTCCGGACTCTAAAGGCCCCGTTACACGCAACGTCATATCTAACGATATGTCGTTGGGGTCACGGAATTCGTGATGCACATCCGGCCTCGTTAGCGACGTCGTTGCGTGTAACACCTAGGAGTGAGTGTTAACGATCAAAAATACCCACCATATCGTTGATCGTTGACACGTCATTCATTTTCAAAATCTTGTTGGTCGTTGTGGACGTAGGTTGTTCGTCGTTCCTGAGGCAGCACACATCGCTACTTGTGACACCCCGGGAACGATGAACAACAGCTTACCTGCGTCCTCCGGCAATGAGGTGGGTGTGTCGTTAATGCGGCTGTTCTCCGCCCCTCCGCTTCTATTGGCCGGCCGCTGTGTGACGTCGCTGTGACGGCGCACGAACCTCCCCCTTAACGAAGAGGTTCTTCGCCGCCCACAGTGACGTCGCTAGGAAGGTAAGTAGTGTGACTGGTGTTAGCGATATTATGCGCCATGGGCAGCGATTTGCCAGTGACGCACAAATGACGGGGGCGGGTACGCTCGCTAGCGATATCGCTGCGTGTAAGGCCCCCTTTACAGTCCGGTCTGCCCATCCCTTATCACAACCCTTAAAGGGACACAATAAGAAGTCTATAGCCCTTTGCTTTTCCTTCCGTCGGCCATTACAAGGATCTTCAGTCCCACATTGGGCTACACAGAGTCATCTTGTCTTTGATGCTCCATCTTCTGTATTCACAATATTAGAAATTCAAAAATTCAGCACCCAAATTTTTGGAAGTCAATTTTACAAATTCTTTAGTTGCTGCAGGTGGGTGACTCCGAATTCGTAGAGCGTAGGAAATAATGGTGCCTCCAGATTTGCTCCTTTATTGTTCTCGGTATTTATCTTACTTGGAGCTCGTAGTTTACATTTCACTTCAGATTTCCAGATTAGCATATTTGTTCCTTTCAAGTTGCGAAAACAATTAGGGCCGATCGGGAGTTTTCAGAATGATCTGTTTTCTGTTGACAGTGCGGCATTGTGGTGAGAGGAAAATGCAAGAAATATGTTAAGGAGACGGCGCTCGGTTCTAATTGTGTTTTCCACTGTTCCGTCTTTTGTTTACCGTAATTGATGATATTGTTTTTTTTTCCTCTCGGATGTTATTCGGGCGTTAATTATTCTGGCCGGTTGCCATATTGATAAAAGAATTAGTGAATGGAGCCAAGTGACACCACAAATATGTCATATGGTCTCAATTTGCTCAGTTTGGAGGGGAGGCTTCGATACACTTCAGATATATTCAATGCAAATCGACTCAGCCAAAAAGGGTTTAAAGAAGAAATAAAACTTCTTTTATACTCACCTGTCCTCGGCCGTTGCCATACCTGTCCAGATCCTCAAATTGGTTTCCGAGTCTTCGGTCTTCTGTTTTTGGCTCTCTGACATTGCCATTTTTCACTTGGTCCCACTCCGTCATATAGGGCTCTGGCTCGCGTCTTCAAGATCATGGTACCAAGTGAAGAACATCAGCGCCAGAAGCCCATAAACAGTAATTAACCACCAGAACGATAACCAATGTGGCAGGCTATATGCATACAGTACCACAGATAAACACCAAAAGCACCATAAAGCCCAACAGCTGGGGGCTAGTATTCTGAGACTTGGGAGACCCATCCTAAAATTATCAGCCTCCAGCCACCCGGACTTGTCGCATCCATTAGATGTGACAAGCCTGATGCTTTACCCAGCTCTTCCCTTTGCCCTGGTGAGGTGGCAATCAGGGTAATCACGGGTTAATAATAGCACACAGCTGCTACTAAACCATAGATTAGTGATGGCAGGGTCTATGACACCCCCCATCACTAATCTGTAAGTGAAAGTAATTAAACACAAACAAATAGAAAATCCTTTATTTGGAATAAAAGACATAAAAGCCCCCTCTTTCACCACTTTATTAAGTTGGTTTCCGAGTCTTCAGACTTCTGTTTTTGGCTCTCAGACATCGCCATTCTTCACTTGGTCCCACTCCGTCATATAGGGCTCTGGCTCGCGTCTTCAAGATCATGGTACCAAGTGAAGAACATCAGTGCCAGAACCCCATACACAGTAATTAACCACCAGAACCATAACCAATGTGGAAGACTATATGCATACAGTAGCACAGATAAACACCAACAACACGATAAGGCCCAACAGCTGGGGGTTGGTATTCTGAGGCTGGGGAGACCCAGCCTAAAATTATCAGCCTCCAGCTGCCCGGAATTGTCAAGCCAAAAGTCCAAAAATATATAGTAATCTTTATTAGTAAAAAACAATCTAAAAAGAATGGACCAACCCAAGAGACGGATGGTATTGATATGAGGGACCCGGCACCAACCTTGTAATAATATGAGGACTCATAAATCTAAGCTGTAGAAGATATATATAACACAATTGAAGAAGTAGATGTAACTAATATATCACCTAAATCAGGATAATAAATAAATCTTTATATAGCGTTAACATATTCCGCAGCGCTTTACATTACATAAATCAGGCACACTGTCCCTTGGAGTGTGGGAGGAAAGTGGAGTAGCCGGAGGAAACCAACGCAAACACGAGGACAACATACAAACTCTTTGCAGATGGTGTCCTTGGTGGGATTTGAACCCAGAACCCCAGCGCTGCAAGAATGCAGTGCTAACCACTGAGCCACCGTGCTGCCCAGATCAGTATGATCTATAGGGCATGTATTATATATTCACAAGTGTGAGAAACTATATATACAGTGCCTACAAGTAGTATTCAACCCCCTGCAGATTTAGCAGGTTTGATAAGATGCAAATAAGTTAGAACCTGCAAACTTCAAACAAGAGCAGGATTTATTAACAGATGCATAAATCTTACAAACCAACAAGTTATGTTGCTCAGTTAAATTTTAATACATTTTCAACATAAAAGTGTGGGTCAATTATTATTCAACCCCTAGGTTTAATATTTTGTGGAATAACCCTTGTTTGCAATTACAGCTAATAATCGTCTTTTATAAGACCTGATCAGGCCGGCACAGGTCTCTGGAGTTATCTTGGCCCACTCCTCCATGCAGATCTTCTCCAAGTTATCTAGGTTCTTTGGGTGTCTCATGTGGACTTTAATCTTGAGCTCCTTCCACAAGTTTTCAATTGGGTTAAGGTCAGGAGACTGACTAGGCCACTGCAACACCTTGATTTTTTCCCTCTTGAACCAGGCCTTGGTTTTCTTGGCTGTGTGCTTTGGGTCGTTGTCTTGTTGGAAGATGAAATGACGACCCATCTTAAGATCCTTGATGGAGGAGCGGAGGTTCTTGGCCAAAATATCCAGGTAGGCCGTGCTATCCATCTTCTCATGGATGCGGACCAGATGGCCAGGCCCCTTGGCTGGGAAACAGCCCCACAGCATGATGCTGCCACCACCATGCTTGACTATAGGGATGGTATTCTTGGGGTCGTATGCAGTGCCATCCAGTCTCCAAACGTCACGTGTGTGGTTGGCACCAAAGATCTCGATCTTGGTCTCATCAGACCAGAGAACCTTGAACCAGTCTGTCTCAGAGTCCTCCAAGTGATCATGAGCAAACTGTAGACGAGCCTTGACGCTTTGAAAGTAGAGGTACCTTACGGGCTCGTCTGGAACGGAGACCATTGCGGTGGAGTACGTTACTTATGGTATTGACTGAAACCAATGTCCCCACTGCCATGAGATCTTCCCGGAGCTCCTTCCTTGTTGTCCTTGGGTTAGCCTTGACTCTTTGGACAAGCCTGGCCTCGGCACGGGTGGAAACTTTCAAAGGCTGTCCAGGCCATGGAAGGCTAACAGTAGTTCCATAAGGCTTCCACTTCCGGATGATGCTCCCAACAGTGGAGACAGGTAGGCCCAACTCCTTGGAAAGGGTTTTGTACCCCTTGCCAGCCTTGTGACCCTCCACGATCTTGTCTCTGATGGCCTTGGAATGCTCCTTTGTCTTTCCCATGTTGACCAAGTATGAGTGCTCTTCACAAGTTTGGGGAGGGTCTTAATTAGTCAGAAAAGGCTGGAAAAAGAGATAATTAATCCAAACATGTGAAGCTCATTGTTCTTTGTGCCTGAAATACTTCTTAATACTTTAGGGGGACCAAACAGAATTCTGGTGGTTTGAGGGGTTGAATAATAAATGACCCTCTGAATAAACTTTTCCCAATTTAAAAAAAAAAAAAAAATAAATAACATTCTTTTTTGCTGCATTTCACACTTCCAGGCTGATCTACAGTCCAAATGTCACAATGCCAAGTTATTCCGAATGTGTAAACCTGCTAAATCTGCAGGGGGTTGAATACTACTTGTAGGCACTGTATACATAGGCATAGCATCATACATTCAAGAATTAATAAATAGATTACCAGCATACAGGGCCCAGAACAAAGTAACAGTGCGGTATCCCCACGCGTGTTTCGCACTTTAATTGTGATTTATATATGTTCTAAGCCCATAAACAGGAAAGAATGGAGAGAAGCAAAATGGGGGAAGGTATGGGGACTGGGAACATTTTGCTATAATTCATGCAAATCAAATCACGAAAATAGTCACGCTGGTGAAATTTTTTGGGGAAATTCATTAAAAATACCTATTTTCTCAGCTCTACTGTACAGTTGATGCATAGATATCAACTAAAAAAAGCCTTTTATTATGATCAGTCAACCCCGAGATAATCTGACCACCAATGATTTGGCCACTCAAACCCACAACTGGGGAAGACTGAGCACGTTATAATTGCATAGGAATATTTATGTATTACCATTAGTGATGACCGACCATTACCATGCTTGGGTGCTGCACACTCGAAAAGAGCAGGTCAGACGCTCAGACAGGCTCGACTTGTGTACCTAGTATAATGAAGGCTCGAGCATTTTTCCGGTCGATCTTTCGGAAAAATGCTTGAGTTTCCCATTGACTTCCATTATGAAGGACACTAGTCGAGCCCGTCTGAGCGCCTGACCTGCTCATTTTGAGTACGGAGCACTCGAGCATGGTTATGGTCAGTCATCACTAATGGCGAGACAGGAATATTCGTATAAAATGATAATGTGCTCAATCTTGCCCAGCTGACGGTTTGATGGCCAAATTGTTGGCAATCAGATGAACGCTGAATATTAGATTTATGAAATTAGTCTTGTCCGCCGGAATGAGAGATGGCCTCTGTTCACATTGCAGATTCTGACACTCCTCCGAATGGTTTCTCTGGGATCAACACAGGCAGACTCGGGCATCGACCTGCTGTGTGCTGATTAATAGGCAAGCTAGCAAGAGTTAATCTCTGCTATTCTACTTGTTAGGCTCCTTTGATCACATGTGGTGGGGAGGCCTATCACATCTGGTCCCCTCCTATTTATGCTGGATGCAATCTTCTACCTATGCCAGCTATAGTTTTTATGTTTGCTTGTGAGTTGTGGTGTCCCAGCTTCTCTGGTCTATATCTGTGATTTTCATTACCCTCCTGTCCCGTCCCTCCCTAGGGGAGGGGGGAATCATATCACGACTGGTCAAAAGCAGGGCCAGGAAGGAGACTCAGGCATCCCCAACATTAGGAGGAACCCTGAGAATGCTGATAGCATAGGGCCCCCTAGCTTTAAGGACACTTTGGGGGCACTGGTTCCTCGGTATTTCAGAGTCATTGTGACATTATCAATACCATTGATGGCAAAAAGAACAAGCAAATCAATTTTGGAAAAAATGAAGCTAGACATGTCACTCGAAGCAAGGATCACCAAGCTACGACGTGCCTACTTTGGACACATTATCCAAAGAGAGCAGTGACTGGAGAAGGACATGATGATCGGAAGAATAGAAATAACAAAGAAAAGAGGAAGACCAGCAACCTGATGGCTTGATACAATCAAAATAAAGGTGGTGAAGACCCTGGTGGACCTATCTAGGCAGAGAAACCCTGTTGGACCTATCTAGGCAGAGAAGACCCTGGCGAACCATTTCGGCAGAGAAAATCCTGGTGAATATATCTTGGCAGAGAACACCCTGGCGGACCTATCTAGGTGGAGAAGACTCAGGTGAACCTATCTTGACAGAAAAGACCCCAGTGGACCTATCTTGGCGGAGAAGACTTTGGTGAATCTATCTAGGCAGAGAAAACCCTGGTGAACCTATTTTGGCAGAGAAAATCCTGGTGAACTTATCTTGGCAGAGAAGACCCTGGTGGACCCATCTAGGTGGAGAAGACCCAGATGAACCTATCTTGACAGAAAAGACCCCAGTTGACCTATCTTGGTGGAGAAGACTGTGGTGAATCTATCTAGGCAGAGAAAACCCTGGTGAACCTATCTGGGCAGAGAACACCCTGGTGAACCTATCTGGACAGAGAACACCCTGGTGGACCTATCTAGGCAGAGAAGACCCTGGTGGACCTATCTCAGCAGAGAAGACCCTGGTGGACCTATCTCAGCAGAGAAGACCCTGGTGGACCTATCTAGGCAGAGAACACCCTGGTGGACCTATCTAGGCAGATAACACCCTGGTGGACCTATCTAGGCAGATAACACCCTGGTGGACCTATCTAGGCAGAGAACACCCTGGTGGACCTATCTAGGCAGAGAACACCCTGGTGGACCTATCTAGGCAGAGAACACCCTGGTGGACCTATCTAGGCAGAGAACACCCTGGTGGACCTATCTAGGCAGAGAACACCCTGGTGGACCTATCTAGGCAGAGAACACCCTGGTGGACCTATCTAGGCAGAGAACACCCTGGTGGACCTATCTCAGCAGAGAAGACCCTGGTAAACCTATCTAGGCAGAGAAGACCCTGGTGGACCTATCTAGGCAGAGAACACCCTGGTGGACCTATCTAGGCAGAGAACACCCTGGTGGACCTATCTAGGCAGAGAACACCCTGGTGGACCTATCTCAGCAGAGAAGACCCTGGTAAACCTATCTAGGCAGAGAAGACCCTGGTGGACCTATCTAGGCAGAGAACACCCTGGTGGACCTATCTAGGCAGAGAACAACCTGGTGGACTTATCTCAGCAGAGAAGACCCTGGTGGACTTATCTAGGCAGATCAGATCCTGGTGGACCTATCTAGGCAGAGAACACCCTGGTGGACCTATCTAGGCAGAGAAAACCCTGGTGGACCTATCTAGGCAGAAAAGACCCTGGCGAACCATTTCGGCAGAGAAAATCCTGGTGAATATATCTTGGCAGAGAAGACCCTGGTGGACCTATCTAGGTGGAGAAGACCCAGGTGAACCTATCTTGACAGAAAAGACCCCAGTGGACCTATCTTGGCGGAGAAGACTTTGGTGAATCTATCTAGGCAGAAAAAACCCTGGTGAACCTATTTTGGCAGAGAAAATCCTGGTGAACTTATCTTGGCAGAGAAGACCCTGGTGGACCCATCTAGGTGGAGAAGACCCAGATGAACCTATCTTGCCAGAAAATACCCCAGTGGACCTATCTTGGTGGAGAAGACTGTGGTGAATCTATCTAGGCAGAGAAAACCCTGGTGAACCTATCTGGGCAGAGAACACCCTGGTGAACCTATCTGGACAGAGAACACCCTGGTGGACCTATCTAGGCAGAGAAGACCCTGGTGGACCTATCTAGGCAGAGAACACCCTGGTGGACCTATCTAGGCAGAGAACACCCTGGTGGACCTATCTAGGCAGAGAACACCCTGGTGGACCTATCTAGGCAGAGAACACCCTGGTGGACCTATCTAGGCAGAGAACACCCTGGTGGACCTATCTAGGCAGAGAAAACCTTGGTGGACCTATCTAGGTAGAGAACACCCTGGTGGACCTATCTAGGCAGAGAACACCCTGGTGGACCTATCTCAGCAGAGAACACCCTGGTGGACCATCTTGACAGAGGGGGCATATTATAGTAGTTATATTCTTGTACATAGGGGCAGTATTATAGTAGTAATGTTCTAGTACATAAGGGGCAGTATTATAGTAGTTATATTCTAGTACATAAGGGGCAGTATTATAGTAGTTATATTCTAGTACATAAGGGGCAGTATTATAGTAGTTTTATTCTTGTAACGAAGTGTTCTGTAAGCGGAGTTCCCCTTTTTTTATATCCTATTCCATTTATCAGTCTTCATTCGATCTTGTAGGGGAACGTCTGCAGAAAAGATTTCCATATAAAGATAAATGTCCCTTGATGACGTCTCCATACAGATATACGGCCGTCAGACTGTAGAGGATCCGATTGTTCCGTCACTTTTTGGTTTATGGCGAGTTCTGTTCGCTCTGGAGATAAAAGCAGAAGTTCCAGCCTCTCGGTCGGGCATTCTCATTTCACTGTCACCGTTTTTCTTAAACACTATAAAGTATTGAGCGTTTTACATCATTGAGGAGAAGGAAAAGGAAGAAGGAGAATAAAATAAAACTGTACAAAGAATCGTATCCAGAAGGGAAATTTCACACTTTCCATCAGATAGCGCGTGGCTCCTTTAACATGCTAAGGCAAAAATAAGAGTATCGCCATTTTCCATACCCAATGGCGTCCTCTCCCCGGCCCGATAGATGAGGAGGGGGATCGGATCCGGCTTTGAATGGTTTTATCTCTGAGAAACATGAATCCCTTCATCAGAGCGTGCTGCACCTTTCAGGTGAATGGCTCTGTTTTCCCGCAGATAAGATATCGTGAGCGTAATTAGAAATAACACATCTCAAGGCCAGTCAGCTCCTCCAGAAACCGCACAGGATCCGGGCTGCCATTCCACAATGTACCACAAGGTGGAGCCGCCACATTTCACATTTTTTTTGCTGAAGCCTGAAATTAAAATGATTTTCTTGTGAGAATCCGGTTAAACAATGAAAATGCTATAATATTAAGCACTTTTTAGGTAAAGGGGAATATTTTGTATGTTTCGATTCCACTTTACGCCGTTACCCTTTAAGGAGTTTTTCCGAATGTTTCTATTTTTTAATATCCTAATATGTGATTGTAATATATCATAGTACCCTCTCCTAAAATGCCGCTAGAAATAGTGTCTTCCTCTCTGGAGGACCCTGCTAGACTCAGCGGTACATAAACTAGCCATTGGTGTTAATCAGAATTGTGCAATACTTCATTTCTCCTGCGGGGGAGCTGCAGAAAAACTAAACACTACTCAGGCCTCACAGGTTGCAGCGGATTGGTGGATGTTGTAATAATCCATTTTTTGCAAAAACTGGAGAACTACAGTGTCACGGTTCTGCTGTCCGGAGCATTTTGCATTTGGAATGCTTTTGACACGGCTCTGCTGTGCGGAGCATTTTGCATTTGAATATGCTCTGTTATGTGTCTTGTGCACTTGCTGACAGGTTGTCTTTCAGCACTAGGGTCCACGCTGGTTTTGGGAGATGCCTTCACAGATGCGCCTCGTTCCTGGTGATTGCTCTGTTTCTTTACTAAGCTTGCTCTGTCTGAACTTTGCTGGTTGTACTCCCTGTTTGCTCAGTGTGCTCTTGGCTCCTGTTTGGTGTAAGTGTTCTTATCTTGGCTTCTGACCTCGAACCTCTTCCTGATCACATCTCTGTCTGCTCCATGAACTTTACCTCCTGGCTTCTGACCCTGTCTCTGTCTGCTCCCTGAACCTTACACGTTACCTCCCAGCTTCTGACCATGGACCTCTTCCTGATTATGTCTTTGTCGGCTCCCTGAACCTTATACGTTACCTCCTGGCTTCTGACCACACCTCTGTCTGCTTCCTGAACCTTATTTTACTTCCCAGCTTCTGACCTCAGACCTCTTTCTGACCACCTCTCTGCCAGCTCCCTGAACCTTATAAGTTACCTCCCGGCTTCTGACCTCAGACCTCTTCCTGACCACGTCTCTGTCTGCTCCCTGAACCTTATATGTTACTTCGTGGCTTCTGACCTCAGACCTCTTCCTGACGACGTCTCTGCTCCCTGAACCCTACATGATACCTCCTGGCTTCTGACTTCGGACCTCTTCCTGACCACATCTCTGTCTCCTCCATGAACCTTATATGTTACTTCGTGGCTTCTGACCTCAGACGTCTTTCTGACCACGTCTCTGATGCTCCCTGAACCTTACACATTACCACCTGGCTTCTGACCTCGGACCTCTTCTTGACCACGTCTCTGTCTGCTCCCTGAACCTTATATGTTACATCCTGGCTTATGATCCCGGCTTGTCTGATTACCCTTCTATTCATACTGCTTGTAGTGTCTAGCATCACATATAGGTTGCAAACCACTGCTTTGCTGTCTTTAGACATAAAAGTGTCCCTCAAAGCAAAGATTTTAAAGATCAACTTATCGAAAAAAGTCATAGAAGACTTATCTGCCCTCTGTATTGTCATGTTATGGATGAGTTGGGTCTGCCGGAGTATGACCTTATGTCCTGATTCTACCTGGACTTATAAATTGTATTTTAATCCAGAGCTGCATTCATAATGCTGCTTTAATTGGAAACAGTCAGCATGCATGCTGTAGACACACACCTGACTGCATAGCTGAGCTTTCACAATACAGGGGCCCTTTAGTTTCACCGTCATATTGTGCAGCCTCTGAACAAGCAGGGAGTGCGCAGGGATTCATCACGCTGCGGCTGCAGTGGGATTGTTTCCTTGGTATATGAGGGATTAATGGAGGTTCAATATGAGGCGTCGCTGCCCGACTTCATTAGCACAACTCTCAGCTGCAGTTTTCATCTTTCGTCGTTCACGTCTCATTGTGTTTTAGGCAATTTCCCTGCATTTCATAAACTGCAGAGAGGAAAACACAGGAAAGTGGATTGTGCCTCTCTCTGTTCCCCAGAACTTGATTACACTGCGGTGTTATTTATGTGTCTGCGCTCCCGCTGCGTGCGCTCTACATACAATACGTGTATTACTCCTGGACGCGGGGAGCACAGACACTGCTATTATCTTACGGGACAGCGAGAATCATCCGCTACAAAGTCACAGTAATATTGTAAATGCAAAGAAATGCATTACATACCCTGTACTACTCCAGAGCTGCACTCACTATTCTGCTGGTGCAGTCACTGTGTACATACATTGCATTACTGATCCTGAGCTACCTCCTGTATTATACTCCAGAGCTGCACTCACTATTCTGCTGGTGCAGTCACTGTGTACATACATTACTGATCCTGAGTTACATCCTGTATTATACTCCAGAGCTGCACTCACTATTCTGCTGGTGCAGTCACTGTGTACATACATTACTGACCCTGAGTTACCTCCTGGAATCTCCCAGCATTCCTTGCTGTGTATTATTCGTTATATGACATGCTGTACAGTCATCAGGTATAAGATGTGCTGCTCTTGGAATTTAATGCAGCTGAGTTAATCCATTAGGAATGTATATAATGAAAGCCTTCAATAAATGACTGTATGTTCCAGTGAATGTAAAGGTCATATGTAACAATCTCATCTGACAGACAATGTAAACCATATAATCTTGTGATTCTTATTGTGTGTGCAAGAATACCTTTACATTAAATAAAGCAGCAGTCACAATTATTTAACAAATGCTACTGGAAACAGTCAGCAAGAATGATGGCCTAGGAATGCTTTTATAATGCTGAAGGGCTATTAGGCTTGACATGATAGAAATCTGCCTGCTTCCAGCCACCACTAGAGGGAGCTCACTATAGGAGTATATTGAGTGGAAAAGTAATTACCAAAAGCTTATACAGCAAGAGTGCCCTGTATACTGTTTGCATGCTGCCTGTATACTGCCTGTAAAGTATCTGTATACTGCCTGTATACTTATGCTGTCTGTATACTGCCTGTATGTGTTCTGTATACTGTTCTGTATACTACCTGTATACTACCTGTATGCTGCCTGTATACTACCTGTATGCTGCCTGTATACTACCTATATGCTGCCTGTATACTACCTGTATGCTGCCTGTATACTACCTGTATGCTGCCTGTATGCTACCTGTATGCTGCCTGTATACTGCCTGTATACTACCTATATGTTGCCTGTATGCTACCTGTATGCTGCCTGTATACTACCTATATGCTGCCTGTATACTGCCTGTATGCTGCCTGTATAGTTATGCTGCCTGTGTACTACCTATATGCTGCCTGTATACTACCTGTAGGCTTCCTGTATACTACCTATATGCTGCCTGAATGCTGCCTGTATACTACCTGTATGCTGCCTGTATACTACCTATATGCTGCCTGTATACTACCTATATGCTGCCTGTATACTACCTATATGCTGCCTGTATACTACCTATATGCTGCCTGTATACTACCTATATGCTGCCTGTATACTACCTATATGCTGCCTGTATACTACCTATATGCTGCCTGTATACTACCTATATGCTGCCTGTATACTACCTATATGCTGCCTGTATACTACCTGTATGCTGCCTGTATACTACCTGTATGCTGCCTGTATGCTACCTGTATGCTGCCTGTATAGTTATGCTGCCTGTATACTGCCTGTATGCTGCCTGTATAGTTATGCTGCCTGTGTACTGCCTGTATGCGTTCTGCATACTACCTGTATACTGCCTGTATGCTGCCTGTATACCACGTGTATGCTGCCTGTATACCGCCTTTATGCTGAATGTAAGCTGCCTGTACACTGCCTGCTCCTGACCTAGTCCAACTCACACATCTTACCAGACAGTTACCGTTATGAGTGTGTCGTGTCTGTGGGTTACATCTTCTATTGGAGTGCATTTACTTTCTGTTGACGCTTCTTCCCTGCTGGCTGAGATTACTCTTAGCCTTAATCACAGCTGCAGCATTTTTTCATCATGCCCTTCCGCTATATATATACCCACTCTTGGCTTTACTCCATGCTGGTGATAGGTTTTATTGTCTGACCATGTTGAAGGAGCCTGTCTCTGGTGTAGCTGTGGTGTCATTTCCGTTCCAGCTGCAAAGTTTTCTGCTGTGGAAACCAAGGAGTGCTTTTTGATGTGTCTTCCCTCCGTTTGTCTTACAATCCTTGTGTAATAGTGAGACTAGTGTCTTGCTGACCTGCTCACTAGTCAGGGTAAGTTCATAGTCAGAGAGGGCCTATGCATATAACAGTGCACGGGGGAAGGACCTGACTAGGTATGTTAGGGAACTTAAGGATCAGTCACAGGTGAGTGTGAGGTGGTGACCCTCTCCTTAATGCCAGGGCCTTTCTTAACATCCTCCCTGGTTTTCCCTCCACCACACGCCAGACGTTCCTTAGCCCCGGCATGGTTACATTATATATGCTTCTTTGAGCTATAGAACGCTCATATCTCCTTCCTGTTTGATACATTGTAACAAAGACTAGATCAAAATGGATTAGACTGTTCCAATCACCAATCACAAATTGTTACATTGGCTCCTCCCCCTTTGTAGATTATAATGACTCCGCCCACTTTGAAGAAGCAGTCGGGTTCTCTTTAAGAATGACACAAACTTTTTTTTTCTTATAGGTTCAAAGTTGCAAATATAAAATAAAACTAATTTTTACTAATTTCTGGTCCTGACTAATCCACGTGTAAGGCTCATTACTCCTCATTCCTCATTCACAAACCCAGCGAGGGACGTTATGAAGTAATATGAGGTAGAGGAAAGGACCATCAATTATCCAAACGATCCATGACACATTGTAGTCATTTATCCTCCGCATTTACTCCAAATAGGGCCATTTATATCAATTACGCGTGCCTAACGCAGAGAGACGCCGGAGTCCTGCGTCATGTGACTTCATTTGCATAAATTAGGCTAAACAGAGCTGAACGTTAAGGACTTTCATAGAATATATTACGGCTGTTGGGAAAAAAAACCTGCTGTGATCAGAGAAGTGCGGGGAAGCAAAATCCTCCACAGGCTGCAATTCCCATCACAACCACTGGGTGGCCACATCCAGACACCTACAGCATAAACATCTCCCTACAGAATATCACAAAGGTACGATATTTTTTGAAAAACAGGTCATTTCACATCACTCATCAGGAGATTTGATACGTCAACCAAGGCCATAAATTCTTGAAATTATATGTCTCCAGCTGCCAGCTCTCCTTCTATTCCCATAGTGGCACCCTGGGAGGCCACTTACTCCATATAGTTCCTCATTACAAGATGTCTCATTCTTTTTGTGCTGAATTCCCTCTAGGGGTGGAAGTATCACGTCAGCATTTTATCATTGTACTCTATAATTTTGTGATGGATAGTTATATGACCCCCATCCTGGTATGTCCCTTATCAAGGCATATATCTCCCCCCATCCTGATATATATGTCCCCCATCCTGGTATATATGTCACACAGCCTAGTATATATGTTCCCCATTCTAGTCCAAATCCTAGTGTGTATATATATAACTCCATCCTGGTAAAAATGTCCTCATCCTGGTATATATGTCCCCATCCTGGTATATACTGTCCCCCTCCTGGTATCTACTGTCCCACTCCTGGGGCCCTCCTGGTGTATACTGTCCCCCTGATGGGCTCCTCCTGGTATATACTTTCCCCCTACTGGTATATACTGTCCCCTTTCTAGTATCTACTGTCCCCCTCCTGGTATATATATCCCCATCCTGGTAAATATGTACCCATTCTGTCTAATGCAAAATACAACACAATTGTACTCACTGTCCATGGCTCCCACGTCACGCAGCGTCCTCCGGTGTAGCCGGCGTACTGTGGCCAGCAGCTTTCATCGGTGTTGGTGCTGTTGCAACGCATGACGCCATTCCCATGCCCTGCCCTCAATTACTAGGACGCAGATTAAAGCTGCCGGCTTCTGGTTGGCCATCAACATATATCGCAGTACAGGGACCCGACAGGTCTCTGCACCGCAATGCATTTCCGCTGGATGTGCAGCCTCAGATATTAACTGCTGTCACCGGGTCCCCCGGGCTCATGGGCCCCATAGTGATCGCGTGTCTTGCCACCATTGGTGGTACGCCACTGTGATCACCTGATTTATCATCTGCCATAACCAGCACTGTCACACACATAGACTGAAGTCAAAGGCAGTAGGAGCCCAACGCTGCCCGGCAGGTCCCATTGAGAGTGAAGGAACAGCGCAGGTCTTCTCTGACTGAGAGGAGAACGGCTGCTCCCCTGCAGGGCGGGCCCCCCAACCCTGCAGGGCTGGTCACAGGCGCAACGTCTGCAGCCACGATCATTACTCCCGTTTGAATCCATCTTTGAGGTGAGATAAACACTTGCAATAAAGCAGCAGTATGGAGGACACTATACATCAATACTGAGCAATGTACCTTTGAATCCATCTTTGAGTTGACATTAACACTTAAAAGCAGCAGCATGGAGGTCATTATACAGCAGTACTGAGCAGTGTAGCTTTGAAACCATCCCTGAGGTGAATTATACTCTTATATAAATCAGCAGAATGGAGGACATTTTGCATAAATACTGAGCAGTGTAACTTTGAATAAATCTCGGAGGTGAGATAAACACTTACTATAAAGCAGCAGCATGGAGGACATTATACAGCAGTACTGAGCAGTGTAGCTTTGAAACTGTCTGTGAGGTGAGATACACACTTATATAAAGCAGCAACATGGAGAACATTATACATAAATACTGAGAAGTATAGCTTTGAATACATCACAGAGGTGAGATAAACAATTACTATAAAGCAGCAGCATGGAGGACATTATATAGCATTACTGTGCAGTGTAGCTGCGAATCCAGCTATTGGATGAGATAAAACACTTACTAAAAGCTGCAGCACCCTCGGTCTGTTCTTTGGAGCCTCGTTCCTGGTGATTGCTTTGCTTTATCTGGGAGCTATTTCCCCCGGAACGTCGCCATTGATAGTTCCTGTTTAGCAGTGCACGTCTCTGGTTCCAGTAAGTGACTGATTCGATCTTGTTTGGCTACCTAGTTCCTCGTACCCCGTCTTGGCTCCTCCCCTACTCTTACTTGACTCCCTGACCTTTGGCTTGTATCCTGACCCTGGCTCCACTCTTTCCCGTGTACCTGATGTGTCCTCTTCGCTACCGACCTCGGCTCGTACCCTGACCCCGGCTCTGCTCTCTTCCTGGTAGTTGACGCGACTTCCTGGTTTATGGACCCTTGGCTTGCACATTGACTTCAGCTTCTCTCTCTCCCTGTTACTGACGTGATCTCTCGGCTACTGACATCTGGCTTGTTCGACTACCCCGCATATCTCCTCCACTAGTGTATCTAGCGACTCCTAGTGGTTTAGTGTCTCATTACACCTGGGTATTTGACTCACATCAAGCATCTCCACCATTAGTGGTAACAATGAGGACAGGGATAGCCTAGGGTCCTGTAGCGTAAGGGATAATATAAGAGCCCCTTGATATCCTATAATCTCTTGCTACAAAGCTAATTTTGACAGTTTTTAAGAGTAAGTGATAATCTGACGAGGAGAAAAATGGCTCATAAGTGGAGAAAGAAGCAGATTATTGTTCCCCTTTGAAACATAATAACAATATTCAAAAACATTAATCATCAAAGTTCATTGCGATCAAATGTATCCACAATATTGCTATAAATTGGAATTTATGGGCAAAAGTTTATTTTTTTTAAATTTTTTTACTGTTGTAAAATTGAGAATATTTTTTCAGATTTTTGGATAATCAATACCATCAATTTGTGAAGCCGTAATTCAGGGTTACAGTCTGCAAAAAAAAAAAAAATATAGGAAAACTGTGAAGCCTAGATGCTTTAGTGTGACTGATACGGTGATCAGACGTGGGCGACGCGGGGGGCATCATGCTGAGAACTCAGCGAGACTCCATCTACCGCGACTGCTAACGATGATGAATATCGCAGCCTCATTGTGTTTATATAGATGTAAATAGATATTATGTGTATAAGGTATGATAGAAGACGTCACCACAGCCAGACAAATGTAAAAAGCCGCAGCACCGGCCGGCCGAGGACGAGCTCCAGATCGAGGGACACTGTAATTCTGTCCCTTTCAAGTATTTGAGGACCGAGTCTGGTAGTAATCACAGAACTCTGTGTGACTAGATGTGATGGGGTCCTTTTCCCATATCACACAATCAACAGAGCGAGAGATGAGTGAAAAATCCAAAATTCCTTTATTCCATGTAATCCAGAAGGTTCATAAAAATAATCCACCACACAGAGGGTAAAATAGTCCAGAAACACGAATATAGTCCAGTAAGCAATACATGTCCAGGTCTCTCTGAGAAGCCGCAGCTTCAGCCCAGAGGATCAGTCCTTCTCTCTTGAAGTTCTCAAACAGACTGATAAATTCTTCAGGTAAGCAGTGAGTTTAGGTGGATCCCAGGTCCCCTCCCCCAGATGTAGGGACAGGAACACTACAGGGGATGATTATCTACAGACAATACAATGTACACACAAGGAATACAGAATGGACAGTGAACCATGCCTAAAATGCCAACCTACACAACATGATATACAACCCCCCCATATTGCATCATCACACTGTCTATTCTGTCTTTTCCTGGTAGCTATGAATCCCAACCGCTCTAATTATCAGTCCCTTAGATAACTGTATGATTGTACTCACACTACCGGCATCCACAGATAGTTTTAACTCAGCCAGAAACGATGACTTGTAGAAAGACAAGGAGAAACGCTGTAGTTTTCTTCTAGAATCTTGTATTAAGTACAAAGTAAAGGCAGGTGAAAAGGAATAATCTGTACAGGGTTGTAGACATGTGTCTCCAGCAATGGTTCCTCTCTAGACTAAACTGAGGAGGAAGGGAGGAGCATTCTATACAGTAGCCAACTAAGGGAGGAACATAGGGACAAACTTCATAAAGTCTAAATCTACCTAGTAACAATAAGGAATTTCCTGATAGGAGGAAAAATATGCAACGCAAGAAATAAATACAACAGGTTGTTCCCATTCATGGGACACAACACTGTCTATGACTGATACTTTACTATATCACTGGCATTTAGGAGTTTCGCTGACCCTGCCGGGATATCCTGCACCATCTCACATGTGCACATTTTTCTCTAGAATGTATATAGCTCTTTTGACCTTTGCCCCTTTATGGCAATAATCAGGTCCCATTTTATGGTGTTTTACTATGTTTAGGTAATTACTGAAAATTTATCATTTTTTTTTTAATTTCTAGCTTTCAAGTTTTTCCATTTTATTACAGAGAACATTTGCTAGTGTTACTCAGCTTTGTTTTAGCTCACTCTCTATGTAATAGTTGATGAATGTAGTTGTGGCGCCCCTGAGACTTCAGTCGCCACAGGGTACTGCATCTCATTTAAGATGCGGTACTCATCCCGGGTAAGGAGGAGGTTAGTCACTGGTGTTTATCACATTCACACACACATACAGTTTAGGTGTTTTACCATTGGGACTTTCCGGTTGCTAGGACAACGGCCTGGGAGGTGGGGCAGCACTGGGGAAGTAAGGCGACACACAGAGATTCACCTCAGAACAGTCTGGTACAGGAGAAACGCGGTCACTGAGGGGAGTGCTTCAGAGCTCCCTCAGGAAAAGAGAGACATAGGAGTTACAAGGTCGCTGAGATGAGAGCTTGATTGCTCCCTCAGGACCAGCGCACTCAGGGTGCGGAGCCATACAGTAGTGAATACTTCACGTTCTATCATCCGAATCCGCCGAGAGAGGGGATTGCTCATCTCCAAGCCCACCGAAGTGCCTCGGGCACAGCAGCAAATAGAGCCAGGAGCCGGGACCACGGTCCAGTCCAACACAAGACTCACGTTGCCTGCTAGACGGGACAAGACTTAAATACAGACCAGGAGTCCCTGTAGAGCTTTATGTCACAGGGATTCACCACATAGCGCAAGAAGAAAGGTCTCTGAGTTTACAACACCGGTGGTGGCCTCCAAACTATCCGGGATCGACTGCGGCCCATCACGGTGGAAACCGGCACTACAAGGGTGATGACAATCGCAATGAGTAAAGTGAACTTTGACCGCAGCCCCGGTGTCGTCTCCATCATTGTCAGCGCCAGCTCCTCGTGCCCAGGAGCAATCGGACACTACCACCACCATCATCCATCATCCTCCCTGGGGCCTAGCTCTACCTGTGGAGAGCTGAAACACCCGAGCTGCGTCACCATCTGCCCCAAAAGAGAGAAGCACCTGCAGTGGCGACTAATAACTGTCCGTGCACCACAGGTGGCGTCACAAACTACTACCCCATCATCCCCATTCCCAAAAGCCTTTTATTAACACTCGACGGGGTCACGGAACCAGGCAAGGCCACCGCGGTGACCCAGGAGAAGAACCGCGGCTCGGTGATGGGTAACCCTCCGACACCGTGGCCACGTCATAGTGCCCGCTCTTCGGGGGAGGAGATACTGACATACTATTGGTAAATACAAAAGGAGCAGCAAAAGACACAAGGATTTCTCTTTTTGGGGCACTTTTTATCATGATCATGTAAGACCCTTCTAGCTCTACACTAGTATCTCCACCGAAGAGGAGCGTTCAACGATTACGTAGGAGGAGGAGCACAGAAGCGGCCATGAGACACTCAATCTTTACCCTCCTTCTCTCAGTCAGTTCAGGTTTTCTCCAAGACATCAGATGTCCTAATAACTTTTTTTTATTGGACATTCTTTGTGCCTGTGCCAAAACGTAGCATTCTGCAGCTGCTTCTGGGCTCTCTGAGCGAGAAAAGTAGAAGGACTTCCACATCCACCATCTACTGGTACGCGCCTCTCTTTAGAGCTGATTGTATTACTCTTTTTTCTATGTGGTGTAACAGGAAATCCGCTAGTCCAGTTAGCACCGGTAACAAACCAGCAGGGGGAGCTGCAGACAGAAAATCTCCACTAGATGGCACTAGTCTTCGTAATGGAAGAAGCTGATGGTCGTATGGGCCGGGGTCAGAGCCAGGAGGTTAACATGGTACTAGGAATTAGATGGAGACAGAGTCAAGAAGAGCCAAGTCAGAAACCGAGAGAGAAAGTCAAAGACCGTAGGAGCGTGGAAATCAAAGTTTAAGAACAAGCCGAGGTCAGGAACCGTAGAGCAGGTAATAACACAGAGAACAGGAAGACGGAACAACAGAGGAGGAAGGACGGGTGTCAGAGAGGAACGGACAAAGTCAGGACGGGAAGCAGGGAGGACGGACGTAGTAAGGACGGAAAGCAGGGAGGACGGACATAGTCAGGACGGGAAGCAGGGAGGATGGACGTGGTAAGGATGGGAAGCAGGGAGGACGGACGTTGTAAGGACGGAAAGGGAGGAGGACGGACATAGTCAGGACAAGAAACAGGGAAAGCGGACTTAGTAAGGACGGAAAGCAGGGAGGATGGAAGTAGTCAGGACGGGAAACAGGGAGGACGGATGTAGTTAGGACGGAAAGCGGGGAGGACAGACATAGTCAGGACGGGAAACAGGGAGGGCGGACGTAGTAAGGACGGAAAGCAGGGAGGACGGACGTAGTCAGGACGGGAAACAGGGAAAGTGGACGTAGTAAGGATGGAAAGCAGGGAGGACGGATGTAGTCAGGACGGGAAACAGGGAGGACGGACGTGGTAAGGATGGGAAGCAGGGAGGACGGACGTTGTAAGGACGGAAAGCGGGGAGGATGGATGTAGTCAGGACGGGAAACAGGGAGGACGGACGTAGTAAGGATTGGAAGCAGGGAGGATGGACATTGTAAGGGCGGAAAGCGAGAAGGATGGATGTAGTCAGGACAGGAAACAGGGAGGACGGACGTAGTTAGGACAGAGAGCGGGGAGGACAGACATAGTCAGGACGGGAAACAGGGAGGGCGGACGTAGTAAGGACGGAAAGCAGGGAGGACGGACGTAGTCAGGACGGGAAACAGGGAAAGTGGACGTAGTAAGGACGGAAAGCAGGGAGGACGGACGTAGTCAGGACGGGAAACAGGGAGGACGGACGTAGTAAGGACGGAAAGCGGGGAGGACGGACATAGTAAGGATGAGAGGCAGGGAGGATGGACGTAGTCAGGACAGGAGGCAGAGAGGACGGACGTAGTAAGGACGGGAAGCAGGGAGCAAGGACGTAGTAAGGACGGGAAGCAGGGAGGACGGACGTAGTCAGGACTGTAGGAAAGGGAGGATGGACGTAGTCAGGACGGGAAGCAGGGAGGACGGATATAGTCAGGACAGGAAGCCGGGAGGACGGATATAGTCAGGACAGGAAGCAGGGAGGACGGATATAGTCAGGACGGGAAGCAGGGAGGACGGACATAGTTAGGACAGGGGGGCAGGATCAAAATAACTTACAGGGACCAGCGACACACTGCAGTGCAGAATTATAACTGGCACAGCATGAACGGAAGTGCCCCATAGATAAGGCGCCCTGATCCTGGAAACGAGGCACGGAGAGGGGCCCCTCCCACCGGCCACGCTCCAGGGAACACTGACAGCCATGAGTCATGACAGCACCATTATCTGAAGACAGCGCCCCTCCAGTATGTTCTGTGCTAGGATTGGCACCTTCTCCTGGACTGATGATTCAGTGGTCGCCAGATGGGAGCAATGTGAACTGCCTCCTACCTGCCGATATCGTCAACTTCTCTTATCATTAATTGGTGATGTCAAGCGTGCAACAATGACATTGTGATTGTCCTACCAATCAGTAGAGCATGGGAAATTCCAGCAGGCAGGAAGAGGTTTGCATGGCTCCCGTCCAACGGCCAAGGATTATTGACGTGGCCACTGGACCAGGCTCATATGAATTTATTTACTCATCACTAATCACCTTGACTTAATTTTCAGGAGGCACAACCATTTATAGGTTCTGTTATGTCTATGGTGTAACTGTAACAGGTGACAGACAGTAATGAGGTTTCTGGCACTAGAAGGTCACAGCATTTGGCTGCGCAGAATGCTTCCTGACTTTCTATTGTTCCTGCTGTCAATAATCATTGGTATAGGTAGCTTTCTTGCTGGATCACCTCTCCCCCTTTTGGACCCAGCAGGCGCTCGCCTTACACCCAGCTGCTGATCATCAGTATTCTCTTGGTGCTTAAATACTCCCTTCTTCCCTGGAACTGGTGATATTTTCAGTTCATTCTAGCTCTGGTTGCAAACAGATGGCTTGCTCTCACCTGTAGGATTGTTGCTGAAGCTTTGCTGAACTCCTGCCTGTGTCATTTGTGGATAACTAGTTCATGCATTTTCCCCTGTGTGTTCTCCTTGTGTCCTAGTGTTTAGTGGGATTGATAAAGAACTCTGTTACGGGGGGACCGGCAGATTAGGACCAGAGGGTATATATCGCAATCGCCAGTTGGGGCCCACTGTGCTCCAGATGGTAATGGAGCTGCTGGCACCCTGTGGGTTAGGCGGAGACTATAGAGCTGGATGGCTCTGAGATAATCCAGGAACCGGTCACGTGTGTAGGGACACGTCAGACCGGACGACAACCCAGTTAGCGTTTTGGTGGAATTGGCGCAACCCCAACCACATGTGCAGGGAACACGTCAGGCCGGATGGTGACCAGGTAGCGTTGACTGAGAAGACCACTGCGTCAGCGCCCTGTCAGCCACGTGTCAGACGCGACAGGCCGAGCGGTCCTTCGATTAGCGTTTCTGGCCACTACACGAATGGCCACGTGTGTAGAGGACACGTCAGGCCAAGAGATCACACCAGTAGCGTTGACTGGGAAGCCAAGGAGGATAATAGGTTCACACACCCAATCCTGGAACACCCCGTTAACGCCACAGGGGTCCTGGGGTATGCTGTCCATTCGCGTAGGAGGCACAACCGGACAGGTGCATTGTCCGTGTGCGTAGAGGGCACTCTCGGACAGGTGACGCAGCGGGTATGCTGTCCATGTGCGTAGGAGGCACAACTGAACAGGTGATGCAGCAGCCACAGCCCAGTTAACGCCACTGGACTGCTCTAGCACAACAGGAACGGTAGCAAGGAAGCATGGTGCCTGACCCTGATGTGCTGAGCCACGAATCTTGGCGTGACAGGCACCGTTCGCCTAGCCCTACCTACCGCTTCCAACAAGGCTTATGCCATCATGAATTCTAAGTGAAGACTGCGCACCTCCATGTTGTCTCCAGCCCCTTTTATAACCTAGATCCGCCCCAAACCCAGGATGGAACCACCAAGGTCCAATAGCAGAGTGCCATGTCATCAGCGACGTCACCAGCGGCCTATCCGAAACCGCCATGTCATTGATGACCTCATGGCAGCCACGCCCCAAACACTTCACCAGTCATCGTCTGACGACCAATGGTGAGGTGCCAGATCATAGGGGCGGGCCTCTGCGAGCCAGTCCGGAGTGGCCACGTCATCAGGACACCTGACACCCTCTGCCCTATCAGGGCCTGCCACCTCACGGACATGCTCAGTGAGGTCCTTACCGGACCTAGCCTCTGATACACTAAGTACCTGAGCAAGCTCAGTAGCCTGAGCAACAGACTCAGAAATCAGACTAATCTGCCTGAGCATGCTCAGTAGGCATATCCCAGAACGTAGACACAGCACGAAGTCCAAGTACCTGTGCAAAGAGGCTGTTAGGATTAATTGTGGGAGCATGCTCAGTACCCTGAACTGAGGACTTAATGGCACTACCAGGCTGAGCATGCTCACTAGGCAAAACACCGGGTATAGACTCTGGCTGGGGTAAATCGGCGTGCGCATGCGCACTAGCCGCCTCTCCACACTTAGACATGGTGGAAGGAGCAGCCAACTGGACGACTCGAGGCACAGCCAAGAACGGCAGCCGGTGCCTGGGCGCAACAGGAACCGCAGCAGGCTGCTTGCGGCTATAGCGGCGCCGGTTCGTAACAAACTCATCCCACCTGTTCCCTATTTAAGGTCCAGCACTAGATATACCTAGGGTCAGGTATCCGGCTCGGAGCATAGGTGCAGAACCTATCGTGAGGGTCCAGCAGTAAGGTTGGTCGGGGTCACCATCTTCACCTTCTCTTACCTTTCACCACTCGCTTGGTACTTCTCCTAGCTAGTGTGACAGTAACAGGGCAGATTGTCCATAGTCTTTTATAACCTCTACCTAAAAGGGTTGGTGGAGCCCGTGGCCATTTTAGCACAGTGCAGGGTCTCATGTGTCCACCTTTAACAAATACCCATACCTCTTCATTAACGATTATCCTCCTTTTCTACCTAAAATGGTCTTAGTCTTGCGGGAAGCCTACTGTATGAGCTGTACCCACCTGGCCAGATAATTCCTGCTCAACTGACTCAACATCTACTATGTCCTCATTATATGAACTCCATAGGGACAATTAAGAACGCCATTAATTTGTATAAAAACCAATATCTTATTGCAACGATCACCTTGCTCTTTGGGTAGAATTTCCGAAACCTCTTCATAACTTCCGACTCCTTACATGAAATTGCAGAAGATGAAATTCCCAATTCACGAGGAAGAGTTGGTTCTTCGCTGTTGTAAATTTTCACCTCCAAAAACGTAGACAATCTCTTGCAAGTTCCATGGACTATCGGCACATAAAAGAAGGGAAGAGAACATGATGCTGATTCCTCAGAAGATCCAGGGTCAACCACCGACCACCACAAATCATTAGTTGCAGAGGGACTTTGGGCCACTCAGGCTTAGGTTTTGGCTCCAACTTCTCTACCTCCATCTTTTTTCATCACTTTGAAAAATTTGGGGAATTAGTGGTTAGTTTCTTATGGGCCAGTGTTCCACCTTTTATCTTCATCGGCTTCAATAATTGAGACCCAGTATATCTATTGTATATCTCTGCGGTGTTGTGCGGTATAACTTATCATACACCCTATAAGGAATCCTCATGCTGTATCCATCCTCCGGAGATCTCCATTTCTTGGAATATTGGTTGAACTTGTAGGGGTAGGACACAAAATTACACATTTTTCTGGAAAATCACGGTTATTTAGTATTTGGATACATCTCTGTTTGGGCACTATGTGGCACCATTACTTTACCATGAGCAATGCATTGGCAATAACACAATGATATTTATTCTCTTTGCACTTTTCGATTCGACCATGATATGGCACCGTCACTTGGACTTGACCTGCTTGGCATTTGTATTTATGGACTATGCAGCTGGGCTATTTGGGCAATGTATGGGCATATTACTTAAGCACTACATAGCCATATTATTTAGTCTGTGTACCTCTAGGTTAGGTCACTATATGATTATTCAACCTCTGTTTCGCAATATTAATTAGGCATCACACAGTGTCTTGCTCAAAACTCACGGCGTGTCAGGATTACATTTGACGCCATTCACACAGTCATACACTCCACACGATGCTGCTTTTGAGTTGCACAGACAGGCTCGGGCACCGACCAACTGTGCTCTTGTTAGTAATCGGGCTTGCAGGAGTTAATTTCTGCTAGCCTGCGGATTACTGCTTGAGTCACATGTTGCAGGAGACCTATCACATCTTCCCTTTTTAAGCTGGTGGAGCCTGTTCCCCCATGCCGATTATAGCTTTATGTAATCCCCGTCCTTGTACTTTGTTATCCAGTTGCTGTTTGGTGTGCGGTGGAAATTCTCGTGTCTGATTATTTCCTCTGTTCCTTTAGTTTCCTCCTTATTGTCTCTACCTCTGGGACTCATTGCTGTGAGGTTGAGTTTTGGTTTTCCCCCGTCTGTTTATTTGTGTGGGAATAATCTCTCCTGTCCTGGCCCTCTCCTTGGTGGAGGGAGGAAGGCCACTAGACCAGGGTTATTCAGGAGCTAGGGCAAGGAAGGCGACCCACACATCACCACCTTAAGGCGTATCTTTGGGATCAGGGTCAGTGAGGGTTCCCCTAGCCTGAGGGCCACTTTAGACTCCCCTGTTCCTCGTGAGACACGCAGCTGTATTACTTGGGCACTATATAGTATATTTCTTCAGCGGTTCACATCAGTATTATTTCTTTTACTTGTACCTCCAGATTAGGACACTGTATAGCACTTTTACTTTGGCACTCTAAGGCAGTATTGCTTAGTCTCTCTGTAATTCTAGATGACATGATTACTTCTGTTTGGCACTATTATTTATGTATTATACAGGTAAATTATGAGAAGCGCACCGCGGTATTATTTCTTTTCTTTGTACCTCCAGATTAGGGCACTGTATAGCACTTTTGCTTTGGCATTCTAAAGCAGTATTGCTTAGTGTCTCTTTAACTCTAGATTAGAACACGGTATGACACCATTACTTCTGTTTGGCACTATTATTTAGCTATCATACAGGTAAATAATGAGACGTGCACAGCGGTATTATTTTGCCTTTGTGCTCCAGTAGAATAGGGCTCTGCTGCGGAGAAAACCCTACATAGCAGCATTATTTAGTTTCAGTACCTACAGACTAGGTAACATAGATAGCATTATTGCATGAGTACGTCATGACAGTATTATTTCATTTTTCTGTATCTCTGGATTAGGGCATTTTATGGTACTATTATTTGGTTGTTATTTTGGCACCATGCAGATGTATTATTTGGGAACTGTATAGTACTTTTATTTAAGCATTGCCTGACAGTATTATTTATGTGGTTTTCTTTTAAATTAGGACATTGTATGGCACTATTACTGTAGCGCCCGTGAACCCATCAGGGCACTACTAGGTACTACATCCTATCAAAGATGCAGGGCCTACCCCCAGGGACCTGGAAGACCAGTGCCGGTAACACCAAAACATAAACATCCCTAGTTTCCCTCTCCCAATCATGGGTGACTGACTAGTACGGGACCCAATGGATGGCCACGCAGGGGTGGAGCCAGTCCAGTCCACTAGACGACAACCATGTGGGAGGGGACAGACAAAAAGACACGTGGAGTCCGCTAGTGACAGTGGAAGGGGACGGACTTGTCTCAAGACGGGGTCGTGTAGCTATGACCTAGGTGGCGTAGGAGAGTGGTTGCCAGGGAGGGTACATCCAGGTACCTCTGGAACCAGAGCACCGACGAGGCACAGGGCCCTAGGTCACGCGAACGCTTCAGACAACCTGACAAATACCTGCACAGTGAGGGAACCATCACGGACCTCACTGACCCAAGAATCTGGGGGCACCAGAAGTAACGAGAGAGCCAAGGACCAGAACGGAACACCGACCCTACAGGGTTCACACTGCCCTCCGTACAATTCAGAGACTGCCGACAGACAGTAGGGGACCCCTCCAAGCCACGGGGTTTCACCAACCAGCGAGAGGTGCCGGGGAGAGAAGCCACCAGGTTACCACACCGACACTAGGACAAAAAGGAACAAGGGGTCTAAACCAGCCGTCCTCAGTGCATCTGCCTCCACATCGCTGTGAGTAAACAAGGGTTGCACTGCATCCCCACATGTGGTCTCTCTTCTTTCTGTGCCGGATCCCCTCATCCACTCCCTGGGGCCCGGCCTTACTTGCTGAGGGCCTACCACTCAGGCTGCCACTGTACCGCCCCGCGCTCGGCTGCCACCGAGCCGCTCGGATTCGGGCTCGTTGGTGGGTGGCTCGAGTGCCTCCGGACCCGGGGTCACTTCGCTCTGGAAGGGTGCTGGCGCTACTTAGGGGGGGTGGTAGGTAGGTGTATGGCCGGAGCCATGTTTAAGTTCATGACGCCACCCACGGGTTGTGGTGAAGGTGGACACCACCGCTACGGTTACTGGGCACCCGGGCCGGATGGTGATGCAGCAAGGTGTTAACCCCTCCGTGGGCAAGTGTGGTGGCCCCCCTGTGTGCTCCGGTTTCCAAGTCGGTACCGACGGGCCACTACCCTGTCCTGGTCCACCACGGTTCCACTGAGCTGTCTTCCCGGCTCCTAAAGGCTAGGCCACCGTCTGCCTCCTAGCCAAAGGTGCCCGGGCTCCAACCCCGGCACCTTTCAGAGTCCTTCACTCCTCACTCACTGACTCTAGACTCTGATCTCTTCTGTGTGTTTCCTGCCTCAGGCCCTTTGAACTCCTTGGTGGGCATAGCCAACTGCCTGGCTCCGCCCCCCTGGTGTGTCCATAAAGCACTGAGAGAGGTGACTAGGGTTTAATGGTTTGGCTGATGTTACCCTTGTCTACCTGTGACTACCTGGCTAGTCCAGGGCGTCACACCACCACCATCAACCCCAGTGGTAAAAGACTGTGCAGCGGCGGTTACATCATCATAACCGCAACCCGCAAGTGGCGTCACGATACAAACTCTTTAATCTCCCCTGTATATACACCCCTTTTAAAAAGCGTCCCCAGGGTCAGGAAACCGGGCATCGGCCGTTACACAACCGTGACAAAGCATCCCCGTACATATACAGCCCGGGACCGAGTACCCCATAACATTACTACTTGGACTATAACTATTATTTATGCCCAATGTACATATTATTGTATATAATGTATACAATGTATAGGCATTTTACTCTTCGTTTGTAGCTTTACATTCTGGCACCAAATAGTTTTTTTTCGTAAACTGATTTTTAAACACAAAAACTTTCAAGCACCTGAAAAAAAAAAAGAATATTGTGCAATTATCAAGTTCTCATTATTTCGGGCTTTTTAGCGGGCCGCGTCTATGTGCTGCGATCCCCCTGAACATATGCGCCTGTCAGACTGAGGAATTGGAGCTTTCAATGACAACTACATTCACAGATGGAAGAGAAATTGGATGTTGGATGAAGAATTGCTTCTCTGGATCCTAAGTGAAAGGAATAAAAATTACAACCGATCCTTGACCTTGTTGTCACAACTTTGCTGTTTCGGTGGAAATCAGGGCAGGTTCCTGCGTTCTCATTCCCAGCGCGGTGTCTGCGGTGTATGAAACATTAAGTAATTACACGGGCAGTGAGGGCGACCTCATAAACCCTGCGGCTTGGTTCTGACCCCACTTGTCCTTGTGTTTTTAAGAAGGTTCTCCACTCTGGTATCATTTTTAATTTTCTTTTTTTCTGCAACAGTTGAATATTGTTGATAACCAGAAACCTGGCACACCCGGGCAAGCGCCAGGGCCCTGGACACATGGAGGGGCACACTTCTCGTTGGCAGGGGCTGGCTGGGTGGCAAATGCCCCCCCCCGTGCCACTCCGCCAGCAGCTGTGCAGGGCTGGCATGTGATTGATGACCATCAAGCAGCGCGCCCCGCACACTTTAATACAAGGTTGAGGAACTTTTTCTTTGGCCCCCAGGCACATTCCCAGAGATGGCAATGCCTGAGCCGGCAGCCACATTTTTTTGGCTGCTGGCTCTTTAAACCCCACTTGCACAGATTGAAGTAAAATTGCTATTCACTGCTGAACGCTATGTTCACATGCATTGAAGGATTACATCCTTGTACTGGCCAGTTCCGGCATGAGGACATACTTTGAGGGCAGAGATAGGATGCAATGCGCTCCCATCCTACAGATGAAGAGAGAAGCAGCTGCACCAGTGTCCCCCAGTGCTGTATATGCCTCCAGTAATGTATATGCCCCCAGTGAAGTCTATGCCTCCAATGATGTCTATGACCCCAGTGATGTCTATTCCCTTCAGTGATGACTATGCACCCAGAAATGTCTATGACTCCCAGCCATCCCCAGTAATGTCTATTCTCCCAGTGAAGACTATGTCCCAGTGATATCTATGTCCCCAGTGATGTTTATGCCTCCAGCATCCCGCAGTGTTGTATATGCCTCTAGTGATGTCTATGTCCCCCATTGATGTCTAAGTCCACAGTGATGTCTATGTCCGCAGTGATGTCTATGCCCCAGTGATGTCTGTGCTCCCACTGATGTCTATGACCCCAGTGATGTCTTTGCCTTTCAGTGATTTCTTTGTCCCCCGTGATGTCTATGCCCAAAGCATCCCCCAGTGCTGTATATACGTGCAGTGCTGTATATGCCCACAGTGATGTCTATGGCTTTCAGAGATGTCTATGCTCCCAGTGATATCTGTATCTGCAGTGATGTCTATACCCCCAGCGAACTCTATGCCCCCAGTGTTGTCTTTGTTCACAGTGAAGTCTATGTCCACAGTGCTGTATATGCTCACAATGATGTCTATGACCTCAGTGATGTCTATAACCCCAGAAATGTCTGACTCCCAGCCCTCACTGTGATCTATATGTCCCCAGTGATCTCTATGTTTGCAGTAATGTCTATGTCTACAGTGATGTATATGCCCCCCCAGCGAAGTCTATGTCCCCAATGATGTCTGTGTCCCAGTGATGTCTATGTTCACAGTGAAGTCTATGCCCCCAGTGCTGCATATGCCCCTAGCGATGTCTATGACCCCAGTGATTATATATATATATATATATATATACCCTTCAGTGATGCCTATGCCCCCAGAAATGTCTGACTCCCAGCCCCCCCCAATGATGTATATTCTCCCAGTGATGTTTATGTCCACAGTGATGTCTATGTCCACAGTGATGTATATGCCCCAGTGATGTCTGTGCCCTTCAGTGATGCCTATGCCCCAAGTGATGTCTATGCTTCCTAGCCCTCCCTAGTGATATCTATGACTCCAGCCTCCCCTGGGATGTATTTTCCCAAGCCCCTTCTGTGATGCATGCACTGTAGCCCTCAAGTCTCCTGTGATGCATATGCCCCCAGCATCTCCTGTGATGTATATACAGCAGGGTCAGTGTCTTCTATGTGATTTATGAACAGTGGTCCCAATGTCTCCTGTGTGATGTATATACAGCAGTCTCAGTGTATCCTATGTGATGTATATACAGCAGCCCCAGCATCTCCTATGTGATGTACATACAGCATTCCCAGCATCTCCTATGTGATGTATGTACAGCCGCCTCAGTGTATCCAATGTCATGTATATATAGTAGTTCCAGGGTGTCCTATGGGATGTATGTACAGCAGTCCCAGCAACTTCTATGTGATGTATGTACAGCAGCCTCAGTGTATATTATGTGATGTATATACAGTAGTTCCATCGTCTCCTATGTTATGCGTGAACAGCAGTTTCAGTATCTTTCATGTGATGTATAAAAAGCAGTCCCATTGTCTCCTATGTGATGTATATACAGCAGTCTCAGCATCTTCTATGTGATGTATAGACGGCCCTCCCAGTGGCCCCTATGTTATATATATATATATATATATATATATATATAGGGAGGAGGAGGCCACCACTAACTAGAGGCGCTCTTTAATAGACTAATTACTCACTGGTAAGAGACCACATGATTTTAAAAGTAAAGGTATGCAGACTTTCATTACAGATCTGTACAGCCCCTTTAATTAAGCACTGTGGCAAATCCAATACTAACAGCATGTAATATACTCACTGTCAGGATTAAGCTCTGCTTGCCTGCTCCAATGGTCACAAGACCACATTTTTGCAGTTTACACACTTACAGTCATGTGCTGATGATCTGCTTTTAATATTTCTCTCAATGTTAAGTGAAAAACAACAGCCCTGCTTTATTGAGAAAAGCGGGAAAATTTGCTAGCTGGCACATGACTGTAAGTATGAAAATCGCATTACAGTGGTCATGTGACCACTATAATCGGCAAGCAGGGGTGAATCTTGACAGTTATTATATTACACACTGTTAGTGTTAGGTTTGCTGCAGTGTTTCATTTTTATAATTAAAGGGGTTGTTAAGATTTGAAATGAAAGTCTCCAGTCACTCTAATTCTCACAGCGTGCGTATTGCACGCTGTCAGGAATTGGCAATATTGTGATTTGCCTACTTCCGGCCACATTCTGACTAGTGTCCGCGTCACTCAATTTGCTTGTTTTGTGCTAGGTCATATACATTTAATGGGTACGTGACAACATGTATGCTATTTACATACTTGCGGTTATATGACTTCCCACCACTCCCATTGCCTACACCAGAGAGTCCTTAAAAAATCTGCAGTCGTATAGAGTGGCTGCAGGCTTTTATCACAAGCCTGGACTACCTCTATAATACTCATAATATAAATACAAATGTAATAACCAGGTCAGGTGGCACAATACTTTGTTAACATAACCATGTATCATGTAATCTTACAAATTCTGATTGTTACATGTGTACACAATCAGAACAGGAATACAACACCAGAACCACCATTAGTACATGCATACATAACCAAAACCTCTCAAGGCCGCATGATGATTTTTCACATCCTCAGCTCCTCTCTGTAAGCTTCTCTTTTCTCTGGTCTTCTGCAGCACTTCTTGACACGATGTCCTTAAAAATAATGGCATTACTATAATACTACTAAAAATATCTGCCCTATACTGTGCTCCTTAATACTTTATTGCCCCTCAATGTGTTTCATGTACAAATTATGTCCCCCACACACTGTCCTTCTTATGGTACATGCCCCCTCCACACTGCTCTCTCCTTTACATAGTGGGGCCCCTCTTCACACTTTCCCCTCACACTAAGCCTCTCTATACTGCCCAGTCTCTATATTTCATTCTATCCTCATATTTTCCGTCCTTGGCATACGGTCCATTCACACTGTCCCCCATGCTTCCCTCTCTATGCTGCCACCCTATACTAATCAGTGTGCCCATGCACATTTTTCACTCCCCTATATTGTCTCCTCATACTCTTCCTCTCAATACTATCTCCTCTCAGATGTTCACCTCACACCATACTGCTCCTCACACATTTCCCCCTCCCCATAATGTCTCCTCACACATTTCTCCCTCTGTCACCATAACTTTCTACTCACACATTCCCCTTGCCATCCCCATACTGCTCCTCACACATTTTCCCTTCCCCATAATGTCTCCTCACACATTTCTCCATCTGTTACCATACCTTTCTACTCACACATTCCCCTTGCCATCCCCATACTGCTCCTCACACATTTTCCCCTCCCCATAATGTCTCCTCACACATTTCTCCATCTGTTACCATATCTTTCTACTCACACATTCCCCTTGCCATTCCCATACTCTCTCCTCACACATTCCCCTCTCCATCCCCATACTGTCTCATAACACTATTCCTCTCAATACTATCTCCTCACAGATTTACACCTCTCACCCCAATTCTCCTCATACATTTCCTCCCTCCCCATACTGTCTCCTCACACATTCCCCCCTCTGCCACTATGCTGTTTCCTCACACATTCCCCTCTTTATACCCTTACTGTCCCCTTAATACTATCTCCTACCAGATTTCCACCTCTCATTCCATACTGTTCCTCGAACATTTCATACCTCCCCATACTGTCTCCTCACACATTCCCCTCACCATCCCATACTGTCTCCTCACACTATTCATCTCAATATTATCTCCTCACAGGTTTTCACCTCTCACCCCATACTGTTCCTCAAACCTTCCATCCATAACCAGTATATATCCTCACACATTCCTTTCTCCATCCTCATTCTGTGTCTTCATACATCCCCCCTCCATCCCCATACTGTCTCTCCACATATCTCCTCCCATGTCTCATAATATTTCCTCAGCTATTTCTTTTTTTCCCCTCTCCCGATCATCATACTGTTTCCTCCTACATTTTTCTTGCTGCCCCCTCCCATACTTTCCCCTCACAACATTTCCCATTGCAATAAATCTTGAATTTCTTCAGCCCCATTGGACTGTGGCGGCCCTGGGGCTTCAGTCGCCACAGGGTATTGCATCTCATTTAAGATGCAATGCTTATCCCAGGAAAGAAGAGGTTAATCACTGGTGTTTTCACCTACACAACATCCAGCCAGTGAGTCAGCTAGTTGCACAAATCAGGAAGCCAGCCAGCTTAGGAAATTCCCAGTTGCTGAGACAATCACTGGTGAGTCATCAGAAAGGTGGGGGCTGCACTGAGGGAGTAGGAACACTAACAGTTTCATTTTAGAATAGTCTGAGACTGAAGAACACGGTCGCAGGAGAGAGTGCTTGAGAGCTTCTCCTGTTAGAACCAGGCAAACGTGAAAGGGGCGAGAGGCAACAGGTGGAGCTAATGAGACAGAGGAGAACATGGTAGATAAGGTCGAGCCTAACCGTTCCCACAGTGCCAGCGCAGTCAGTGTGCAGAGCCCTGGGGTAGGACATACTCCACGTTGGACTACCAGAATCTGCAGGGGATGGGGATTCCAAGTCCCATTGCTCACCATCCATTTTCCCAGGGCACAGTGACACATAGGATCTGGGGTTGGGATTGTAGCCAAGCCCCACGGTGAGGATCCGCGGCACCATCATACAGGACGGGACATTTTACGAGAACATCAGGGTCCCCAAGTTGCTTCAAGCCTTGGGGATACACAAGTAAGCGCAGAGGAGGAAGGTCTCACACTCCACAGACACCGGTGATTGCTTCTGATTTACCCGGGACTGGCTGTAGCCCATCACGGCGGAGAACGGCACCACCAGGGCATCTTATGAACTGTGAGTAAAAAGAACTTTGATCCGCAGCCCCAGTGTCATCCTAGTCATTGCCGGCCCCCGCCACCGTGCGCTGCTGTGCCACTGACCGTCATCACCGCCCTCATCTCCCTGGGGCCTGCTCCGCCTGTGAGGAGCAGAACCATCTTGGCTGCGGCATCACCATCTGCCCCAGAGAACATCACCCGCAGCAGCGGCTAATTCCTGGCCGCATACTACAGGTGACACAGTCACTTCCAACATTCACCTCCTACCCCACTTTATTGTGGACACCTCGGGGCACGAAACCGGGCAGGCTGGCGTGACTACACAACCAGCATCGGCCTGGCGATGAGTAACAGGTATGAAACTGACCCCCTGCCCCCTCGGTGCCACAGGAGCGCGTATCATACCAACGTTCACTGCACTTTTTCGCCACTGGAGAGTGACCTGATCACACTGCCGACATTGCTCTGACCCGGAAATGCCGGTAGTCAGGTCTTCACTTGTACTTGTGTCTTAAAGACAAGAGTACAATTGAGTGGTGGGAGACGGCGTTTTACACCTTCTCTGAGACGCGGGCAAAATGCAGCTGCCCGGGAGACACCTCGGACCAGCTGGTTGCGACCATGACAAATATCCCACCTGTTCCCCCCAGATATGCCCTTGACAATACATATGGATGCCTCAGATTCTGATTTTATATCTTTATTAGCCGTCCGGTGATAATTGACGTCTCTTTACTCCGGATTGTGATGTATTTATCTCTGCACTAATTACAAACACGCGTCTTGGCCGGATGACAAAACGTAAGACAATAGAGGACGAGGAGCTGCAGCCCCCCGTGCAGATTAAACACAAGGTACAAGGCTGCAAATTCAATGGGCGATGACAAGTCTTGGCCCTGCTCCTCCTCGCTGCCTCCTGTTTCTTGGAGTTAGGAGACGCCGGCGGTAATTAGCGCAATCTAGGACGACTGCCACATTGAAGCCATTCGAGAAGAAGACGTTGGAATCGTTTTTCTTTGTGCCGTTTCTTAGGATCCTCTTTGTGAAGTTGCTTAGTGGTTGATGATCCGTGTATTCCGGAAGACACTGTATTTAAGGAAGCCTCTCTAGGTTGCTTCCGGGACCTTTCCTACAGTTGTACCTTAGCTTAGCAGCTCATAGGGTGTAACGGTAGTAAGTAAAATTGTGACCGTCATCAAGATGGAAGAGGAGAGCTTCATCGCGCTCCCTTTTGGCCGGGTGACCGTCATCAAGATGGAAGAGGAGAGCTTCATCGCGCTCCCTTTTGGCCGGGTGACCGTCATCAAGATGGAAGAGGAGAGCTTCATCGCGCTCCCTTTTGGCCGGCAATGTCACATCATATATTTCATTTTTTTTAGGACTCAATTTTTTTAGCCGTTTTGCCAGACTAATGGGCGCGTTGGTGTTTAGGTGGCACATTGACATCACATGTTATAGGGAGGAGGAAGAGGTTCATCTTGGGAACGGAGCGAGAAGAGTTTAATTTTATTTTATTTTTATTGGCAGAACATTAGGATTTAAAGGTGGGAAATACTATTATATTAGGGGACTTTCTCTGTGGTAGCACAAGGGGCACTAATACTATATGGATACACAGAGGGATCACTATTATTTCATGGAGGCATAAAATGGCCATTAATACTATAGGGAGATCCATAGGGGGCAGTATTGCTAATTTGAGACACAAGGAAAGCATAAGGGGGCTGTATTACTACATGGAGGCAAATATTGAGCATTATTACATGGAGGCTGTCATGGATGGTATGGAGATAATAAGGGACAGATGCTCCTACACTGGCCCTCAGGTTAAGGGGGCCCTAACTATCCCTGTTCCCAGAGATACCTCTGAAGGTGATGACGTCTGGGCCGCCTTCCTTGCCCTGCTCCTTGAAAGCCCTAATCTAATATCCCTTCTCCCCCTCCCCAGGAGAAGGCCGGGACAAGTGTGGTTAAACCCATGGAAATACACAAACAAGGGAGACCTAAACTCACACAGCACGCTTACACAGAGATATTAGACAACAAGTAATAAAGGAGGAAAATAAGAGCAGGGAGAAAACAACAAGACAAGGAGAGAACTGCACAACACCCCAAGCAGCAGTATAAACAATTGCAAACTGGGACACACAGCACATGGACTGGTTTAGCAGAAGCTATAGTTGACATGGGACGACAGATGCCACCATCTTAAAAATGTATGAAGTAACTGTGATAGGTTTCCCAAAACATGTGATCCTAGAAGTAACCAGCAAGGCTAGCAGAGATTAACTCTTGCTAGCCCACCAATTATTGAACACACAGCTGGTCAATGCCCGAACCTACTAGTGCAACTCAGAAGCACCAGATAAACCATAGTGGGGAGTGTCAGAATTTGTAGTGTGAACAGCATCTACTCCTGCTATGACACTCGGTGAGTTTTGAGCCAAACTCCGTATGACAGAGGCACTTAGGGGTACTATTACCACATGGATACAAACAAGTGGCACTAGTGCAATATGGAGGCATAGAGGGTGCAATACCACTATATGGAGGCACAAAGGGGGCACTATTACTATATGGAGGAATAGAGGGGGCACTTTTACAATATGGAGATAGACAGGGCACTATTACTGTATGAAAGTGCAAGGAGGCACTGTTACTACATGAAGGCACAAAGTGGGCACTATTGCTATATGGAGACATAGAGGGGCACTATTACTATATAGAGGTAAGGAAGGGGCACTACTACTTCAGGAAAGTGCAGGATGACACTGATACTACATGGAGGCACAGAATGGGCACAACTACAATGTGGAGGTACAGAGGGGGCACTATGACAATATGGAGGTAGAGAAGGGACACTATTACAATATGGAAGCACAGGGAATGTCACTCTTTCAGTGTTTGTCACAGGGGCACTATTGCATGGAGAACAAAGGAAGGGCATTATTACTGTCTAGGGCACTATGATGGTTATAGTGGTATGGAGTTTGTGCAGAGGGGGGGGATAAGTTAAAGATGTCTGCAGAGAATAAAAATTTATGTAAGAAGTCATCAAAATGGTCTGGGTCAAATAGTGAACAAAAAGCAAAGTGGACAACTACGGCCAGAGAGACAGAGTCACTGGTTTTATATATCCTACTGTGTAGACCAGGTATCTGCCAGTATATTATACTTGTACGGGGGTTATTATGGGGCTGTCCCTCAAATAGGGGCCCTATGCTTTTCCTATTCTCAGGGATACTCCTAATGGTGGAGAGGCCTGAGTCTCTTTCCTGGCCCTGCTCCTGTCCAGACTTCATCTGATTCTTACTCCCCCTCCCCCAGGGAGGGACGGCACAGGAGTGTCATGAATCCCACAGATAAAGACAAACAAAGGAAACCAAAACTCTGTCCCACAGAATGCACACACAAAGGTAAAGGCAATAAGAGATTCAGGAGGAAAAACAAGAGTAGGAAAGAAGATACAAATCAACAGGGGAAAACTCCACAACTGCACCAAGAAATAAGCACAACTTTCACAAGTGTTGGACACTACACCTCCGAAACCAACATAGAAACTATAGCTGACATGGGTGGAAGGATTCAACCACTATAAATAGGAGTAGAGCAGATGAGATAGGCCTCCCCACAACATGTGATCAAAGGAGAAAGCAGACCAGCAGAAATTAACTCTTGCTAATGAATCAACACACAGCAGGTCGACGCCCGAGTCTGCCTATACTTGATCCCAGAAACCATCAGGCAGAGTGTCTTTTCATTCAGTAGAGACTGATTAAGAGCTATTGGGTTCGAAATGCATCCTCTCTGACAGTTGTTTATACCCTGTTTGGATTTTTTTTTTATATGGATTTTAATTTGATTTAATCAAATTTTTGGATTTTAAGTACCCTTGGACTTTGTTGCTGGATTACCCTCTGTCAGAGTGTCAGGACCATATTTGTATTTGAGACCCCATCGAGTGAGCCAAGTGTGCACCATGTGCATTCTACAAGTGAGGACCTCCCTTCACTCAAGAGCAATCTAAATGTCTTCCATCCTCACTTCTGGGCCATAAGATTCAAAAAATGTAAAAAAATACCGTATTTTTCGCTTTATAAGATGCACTTTTCCTCCCAAAAATTTGGGAGGAAAATGGGGGGTGCGTCTTATAAAGCAGTACCTGGGGGGGTCCTGTCTGAGGCGATCGGGCGGCCGGGTGCCTGTGGCTACATGCAAGCAGCCGGGTACCTGTGCTTGCGTGCGGTGGCAGCTGGGTACCCGTGGCTGTGTGCGGTGGCAGCCGGGTACCCATGGCTGTGTGCGGGCGGCAGCCGGGTGCTGTGTGCGAGCGGCAGACGGGTGCCCGTGTGGGCGGCAGCCGGCTGCCGCCCTCACACAGGCACCCGGCTGCCGCCCTCACACAGTCACCCAGCTGCCGCCCGCACACAGCCATGGGTACCTGGCTGCCACCGCACGCAAGCTCCCACCACTGAGACGTCGCCGCCGCTGACACCACTGAACCGGGACCGCGGACACCCACTGCACCGGCCTGCTGCACGGCTCACCCGCCACCGCTGCTGCCGCCACCATGGACCCCACGGCTCCTGCCACCGCGGACGCCACGGCACCTGCAACCACGGACCCCGCTGCCACTGACCCGCCGCGCCTGCCAGCACAACCTGTGCCTCCTGTGACCCCGGCCCGCTTCACCACCACTGCTGCCCCCCTCCGGTAAGAGAACACCGGATTATAAGACGGACCCCATTTTTCTTTTTTTTACCTTTTTTTATGTCTAAGTTTGGGGTGCGTCTTATATTCCGGTGCGTCTTATAAAGCGAAAAATACGGTAAGTCAAGATGAGCAAATTGGCCATTGCAGAGGACAAGTTGGTGGACGGTCGGACCGAAGCTGTTTTTTTTCCTTTTTCTGCCCTGATATGTTCGGAGACACCTTCACCTGATCCGGCACATGGTGGTGACACCAATCTCATCCCGAGGGATGGACTGGACATGGCTGAAATATACACAACCCTAACTTTGTTCACTCTCGATAGGAAAGGAAAATGAAGAAATAAGACGTGAACCTCGGGAGGAATGTGGGATGGAGGGGGCAGAAAATATCTTTAAACAGTGAACATTCAAGGGCGAAATTCACATCAGAAAACCATTTCATTTTTACAAATGATTTTTCGGCCTGGGACGGCTGCGGACTGACCTCAGCTGTTATCAGCATTGGGCTCATTTGACCTTCTGATACCTTCAGGCTTAAAAGCTTTTCCATTCTATCTTTTGTATCATATCAGTTTTTTTCCTTCTCTTTATAATCTTTTAACAAGTCAAGAGCTCATCAAAATGCAAATTTGCCGGATGAATTTAGAGAAAAAAAAAATCAGATTCTGCTTAGACGGTCTATAGTGAGTGCGACGGAAGAAACTGGGTGCGCCGGCATCAAGATCCAACTCTACATCCGAGAAGTAAAGAAAATATTGGGGATGATCAGGACGCATTGGTGGTATTTATTAAAAAAAACATAATTTTGAAAACTTTTTTAGGACAATTTTTATTTTGATTTTTTTTCGACACTCAATTTCTAGAAATAGTTCCAAAAAACAACCAAGTCCAAAGTGTATGTTCTAGGATTGGTGGCCAGCAGTGGACCATGCAGCCTGGCACCAGCCACTACTACTGTACATCCACTATATTTCTCTCTGCCCCCTCATATGAAGGGTCAGCCGGCCAGCCTTCCACTGTCCATTGTTGGGTCCATCATCTTCTGTCGTCCTTCTCTAAGCTGCAAAGATTCTTAAAGACAGAGGCCGTATGTTGCTTGTGCTACTGGATGGCTTAAACCTGATATCATGGCTGCAGTATCTCTGGATTTCTCTCTAGAGATAAGCGGACTTGTGAAAATTCGGGTCCGTCAAGTTCAACCAGACTTTAGTTAAAAGTTTGGTTCAGGACCTGGACTTGACCCCAGCCCCCGAAACCCATATAAAGCAATGGAGACCCAAACATGTGTGCCGCTGGCGCCAGCGTTCACATGTTGTCCCACTTCGTAGTTCGGTAGGGACGCCAGTGCACTCATCTTCCCAGCTGCTCAGTGCTGGCTTCTGGCCCCGCCATTGTCCTTACTCCCGAGGCCTGCGCACACCGCACAGGTCCTTTGGGGGAGTGTGTGTGCTCTATTCCACTCTTAAAGGGCCAGCATACCCTAATGTGGAAGTTCCTCTCAGCCTATGGCTGAGATACACTGGGTAAACACTGAGCATTTAAGGCATCCTCCCCCTATGGGAGGTGCCTGAGTAACGTGATCATTCAGATTCATATTTGGTAGTTGTCATTTCCTATATCCTGTAACTGTATCCTCTGCCTATAGCCTGTGCACTTATTGTGCACCCGCTAACCTGTATTTGTGTTCTAGTACCTGTCCGGTGTACCAGTCTGCCTGCCAGCACCTGCCTACCACTATCTGCACCAGCTACCTAGCCTGTACAAGCTCCCTGCCTGTTCCAGCCAATATTCCTGCCTCTGAGTCTGTTTATGCCTGCCTGACCTTTCGAGTCAGTTGCTACTGTGCTGAGAGTTCTCCTGGAGTAGTACCTGGTGGCTAACTTCAAGCACAAGCCTATCACCATCACAGGCTCTAGTAAAGACGAGGTAATTGCTTAGTCGTGCCCTTTCAGGTGAGCCTGGTCCCGTGGTGCAGTGGGTCCACACCCACCAGCATGAGATTGTGTGCTGTAAAATGGCTGTAAAATGGTAGTAGTAAGGGCTAGGGGACTGCAAAAGGAAAATAAATGGGGGCAACTAGCCTGCAAACAAATGTGGTTGGGAATGAATAAAAAAAGGACGTGGGCTCCCGCCTATTTTTGATAACCAGTGCAGATACAGCAGACAACTCTGGGCTGCAACTCTCAGCTGTCTGCTTTACCTTGGCTGGGTATCAAAAATAAAGGGGATCCCACACCCTTTTTTTTATTATTTAAATAAATAATCTAAAAAAACAGCGTGGGTTTCCCCCTATTTTGATACCCAGCCAAGGTAAACTGACAGCTGAGGGTTGCAACCCCAGCTGTGTACTTTACCTGTGCTGGTTATCAAAAATAGGCAGGAACCCATGTATTTTTTTTATTTATTTCCTATACACATTTGTTTGCAGGGCAATCAGGGTAATGCTTGTGGCGTTGATGTCAGCTGTGAATTGACAGCTGGTACCAAGCCCAGATGTTAGTAATGCAGAGGCATCTATCCGACACCCTATTACTAACTTGTATAAGTATAGAGAGAAAACACATAGACGCATGAAAATAAAGTTTATTTGAATAAAGACTCCCCCACACTCCCTCATTCATAAATTGATTGAATACAAAGAATCCTTGAAATTCCAACGTAATTCAATTGGTGACTAAAGACTCACCCACACTCCCTCCTTCACCAGTTTATTGATTGAAAAGAAATCTTGGTAGTTCCGACGTAATCCAATGATGTAATGACCCCTGACGCCCATCGATTCTTATGGACCTTTGTTTTCAGAACAAGGCTCCATAGATCACTGCAGTCAGTCCCAGAGCACTGCCAGTCTTAGCCCTCTGCTCAGTGGTGCTTGTTGGCCTTAGTTATCTGTGCTCTGTGGAGTTATCTTTTGCTGCCAGACCTTTGTCTTCGTTTGACCATCCTTTTGCCTTGTCCCTCTGCTCTGGTCAAATAACCTCTAGGTATTCTGACTCCGGACTGCAACCTGACTACGCCTCTGCCTAGCCCTTTAATCTTGACGTGATCCCCTGGTTCCTGACCCCAGAACATTTGACAATTTGCTCGTGTAGTGACTAGTGTCACATTCAGATTGGCCATACAGAAACTCGGGGATGTCTGGAGGGAGGTTCAAAAGAATATTGTGGTGGCTCAACTTCATCAAAAATGGAAGACCGATAGGAAGCTTTTAGAAGGTCCAGTCTTCAAAGTAGGAGTAAGGTTTTGTTTTCTTCCAAAAATATTAAGCTGAAGGTGCCATTGACGAAGTTGGGTTCTAAATTTATTGGCCCATATGAGATTTTGGAGGTAATGAATCTGGTGACCTGTAGACTAAAATTTACTCTGTCTTTTCGCATCTCAAATGTGCTCCATAGATCACTGCTAAAGGAGTTCGACCCTTCGGTGTTGTCTTCTTCTTCCCCACCTTCTCCAGTTTCTGTCAATGACAATTTAGAGTATGAGGTACAAAGAATTGTTGATTCTCATAAAGTCCATAATTCAACCCAGTATCTCATTCATTGGAAGGGATATGGACCTGAGGAGAGATTTCTTGGTTTATGAAGAACCTGGATCTAATGGACTAAGCCTTATCTGTTGAGAAAGAGCGTAGAGCCTAGAACTTGTCAGGTCATAGGATAAACTTGATGGACTTCTGTCTTCTTTTAAACTTAAAACTATGAAACAGCTGCAGGCTTATTTTGTGGTGGGGCTATATTGAGAAAACTGGAAATATTGCTACCTTAACCATAATAATTTGCTTTCTGAGCATGTAGTAGTGTCAAAGTAATGACACCCAGAGACCCCATGACTAGTACAATGACAGCCAAAGCTTTTGCACAGAAATCACACTGAGGCAGTATACCAAGATCCATGGGATCCCAACCTACCTCCATCCAGATATGCTCTTCTATCTGGAGCTACTCACAAAAGTCACCATCTGGAGACCTTTCCTCCATTGCTGTTTGCTAAACCTGGTGCTGATGCACCAAGCTAGAAGACAGCAGTGGGCCACACATCACCGTTGGTGACACCTGCTCTACAGCTTCAACACTTATACAGTAAAGAACTCGCTTCACAGCTGGAGCATGAGCCTTTGTATCTCCAGGATACTGTTTTCTTTTGGGTTTTAGATTGTTAGGGATCCAACCTTTGGAGCCACCTCAATCATCAGAATGGGGAACATTAGTCCTCTATCCCACATAACCAATCCTGAGTGGGCAGACATTGTATAGGCTTACTAATTACCATAGCATTGGTTAATTTTATAACTGGCTTTCGTAGCAGCTAACTGGCATCGTGTATGATGGAAAACACATGTACAACCAGAGCATTCACCAACAACGATTCCCTAGGTTTTACCTAAAATGCGGGTTGGAGAACACCTAAAGATGTTTCAAGTAATGCCCTTTTCACGAATTACCAATTTGTCGGCCTTGACCAGAAAAAATAATGTTCTTTTGTCCAGATATCATTGGTTGTTAAAATATTTTTCACTAAATACTTGACTCGAATAAAAAAACTACTATTCCTAGCATAGAAAAGAACGTTATCTGGATTGTTTTTGAAAAATGTCTGAATATTTTCGAATTCAATATACTTTATCTTTTGGGTTCTCTACTGGCAGGTATACAGGTGAAACCAGAAGGTTCCCTCCACTCTCTATAAAGACACATCTGCAGGTTTTTCCCTCCCTCTCTATATAGACAAGTCTGTTGGTTTTTCCCTCCACTCTCTATAAAGACACATCTGCAGGTTTTTCCCTCCCTCTCTATATAGACACATCTGTTGGTTTTCCCCTCCACTCTCTATATAGACACATCTGCAGGTTTTTCCCTCCCTCTCTATATAGACACATCTCTTGGTTTTTCCCTCCACTCTCTATAAAGACACATCTGCAGGTTTTTCCCTCCGCTCTTTATACAGACACATCTGCAGGTTTTTTTCACTATCTGACATGCAATCAGAATAATCTTTTCCCGTTTTAGATCAATTAGGAACCAAAATTATTTCTATTCGCCAAATGCAGAATGATGAGAGAGAATGTTTTAAGGCATATTTATTATTTTCTGTATAGTCAGAAGTTTCCATACACTAAGAGTACTATGCTTTTAAACAATATGGGACAGCCCATATAATGATGTCATGTCTTTGGAAGCTTCTGATAGGTTTATTGGCAACATCTGAGTTAATCAGAGACACACCTGTGGATGTATTTTAATGCACACCTGAAAAACACTACTTTTGTAGCATCATGGGAAAGTCAAAAGAAATCAGCAAAGATCTAAGGAAGAGAATTGTGGACTTGTACAAGTCTGGTTCATCCTTGGGTGCAATTTCCAGATTCCTGAAGGTGCCTCATTCATCTGTACAAACAATTATACGCAAGTACAAATAAGATGGGAATGTCCAGTCATCATACCACTCAGGAAGGAGACGGGTTCTGTGTACCAGAGATGAATGTGCTTTGGTCAGACATGTGCATATTAACCCAAGAACAAAAGCAAAAGACCTTGTGAAGATGCTGGTGGAAGCTGGTAAGATTGTGTCATTATCCACAGTGAAATGAGTACTGTATCAACATGGGCTGAAAGGCCTCTCTGCCAGGAAGAAACCATTACTCCAAAAGAAACAGAAAAAAGCCAGATTAATGTCTGAAAATGCGCACAGGAACAAATACCATAACTTTTAGAGACATGTCCTGTGGTCTGACGAAACTATAATTGAACTGTTTGGCCATAATGACCATCATTACGTTTGGAGGAAAAAGGGAGAAGCTTTGAAGCCTAAGAACATCACCCCAACTGTGACACATGGGGGCCGCAGCATCAAGTTGTGGGGTTGTTTTTCTGCAGGAGGGACTGGTGACTGCACAAAATAGATGGCATCATGAGGAAAGAAGATCATGTGGCTATAATGAAGCAACATCTCAACATATCAGCCAAGAATGTAAAGATTGGGCGGAAATGGGTCTTCCAAATGGACAATGACCCGAAGCTTCTGCCAAACTGGTTACAAAGTGGCTTAAGGATAACGAAGTCAATGTTTTGGAGTGGCCATCACAAACCCCTGATCTCAATCCTATTGAAAATGTATGGGAAAAGCTGAATAAGCCGCTGCGAGCGGCGACCTCCAAACATGTCTCAGCTGCACCAGATCTGTCAGGAGGAATGGGCTCAGATTGTAAATTATTTCAAAAACCTTTTAAATCTGAAGGTATAGCCACTTAAATCAGTAAAAATGGAAGAACTGATAAAACTTCAAGAGTTTCAACAATCAGATTTCAGTGATTGATTTCTGCTTAAAATTCAAAAATGCAGAAGAAGACGTCTGATGTTCCTTTGATATAGAAATTACATTTGATGATGGTTTAATCAATGGCAAAGAAAAATAAAACCCAAATTGGGGTTTTCAACAGGAGGATTTTTTTTTTTTAAGAAACTTGGGAGATTTCTTTTTTTTTTCATTATTGCATTTGTTCTTCAGCTGAATGACATTTAGAAGTTTAGAAGAAAAAACCCTAAAATGAAACAAATTTATGTTCCAAATTGCTGGTAGACGCGTTTGGACAGAAAAATAATTTGACTTGTCATTCAAAAAAGAAAAAGAAGGAAAATCTCAATTTAAGTGGAATATCCAGAGCAGATGCTCTGACAATGAATATGTAAATTTTTAATTTCATTTTTTTTTTCATATTGAATGTCGTCGAGTGGCACTTTGCAAAAAAAATAATAAAGGTTTAACCTAACATTCTGTCAATTTAGGGAACACAAGTGGAGCTGTCCCCGGGCGCCGGGTGTAACCTGTCTGACAAATCCATTATGAAGCAGTCAAAACATTTGTATTTTTGTTACTTTGTTTATAAAACCAATAAGTAAATAAATAAAAAAATGTCACATTTCACAAAAAAATAAAAATATAATTAATTATTGTATTTTGTCCTTGGAAACTGTTTGACAGCGAGGGAGCACCGCAGGAAGGCATTTATTAACTTTTTATTAGTTGTTTCTGACTTTTGCGATTGCATTTTCTTTCATTTTTTAGAAGCGTAATTACAAATGTAACACAATATACAGTCAGAGCCAGAAATATTTGGACAGTGACACAAGTTTTGTTATTTTAGCTGTTTACAAAAACATGTTCAGAAATACAATTCTATATATAATATGGGCTGAAAGTGCACACTCCCAGCTGCAATATGAGAGTTTTCACATCCAAATCGGAGAAAGGGTTTAGGAATCATAGCTCTGTAATGCATAGCCTCCTCTTTTTCAAGGGACCAAAAGTAATTGGACAAGGGACTTTAAGGGCTGCAATTAATTCTGAAGGCGTCTCCCTCGTTAACCTGTAATCAATGAAGTAGTTAAAAGGTCTGGGGTTGATTACAGGTGTGTGGTTTTGCATTTGGAAGCTGTTGCTGTGACCAGACAACATGCGGTCTAAGGAACTCTCAATTGAGGTGAAGCAGAACATCCTGAGGCTGAAAAAAAAGAAAAAATCCATCAGAGAGATAGCAGACATGCTTGGAGTAGCAAAATCAACAGTCGGGTACATTCTGAGAAAAAAGGAATTGACTGGTGAGCTTGGGAACTCAAAAAAGCCTGGGCGTCCACGGATGACAACAGTGGTGGATGATCGCCGCATACTTTCTTTGGTGAAGAAGAACCCGTTCACAACATCAACTGAAGTCCAGAACACTCTCAGTGAAGTAGGTGTATCTGTCTCTAAGTCAACAGTAAAGAGAAGACTCCATGAAAGTAAATACAAAGGGTTCACATCTAGATGCAAACCATTCATCAATTCCAAAAATAGACAGGCCAGAGTTAAATTTGCTGAAAAACACCTCATGAAGCCAGCTCAGTTCTGGAAAAGTATTCTATGGACAGATGAGACAAAGATCAACCTGTACCAGAATGATGGGAAGAAAAAAGTTTGGAGAAGAAAGGGAACGGCACATGATCCAAGGCACACCACATCCTCTGTAAAACATGGTGGAGGCAACGTGATGGCATGGGCATGCATGGCTTTCAATGGCACTTGGTCACTTGTGTTTATTGATGACAAAACAGCAGACAAGAGTAGCCGGATGAATTCTGAAGTGTACCGGGATATACTGTCAGCCCAGATTCAGCCAAATGCCGCAAAGTTGATCAGACGGTGCTTCATAGTACAGATGGACAATGACCCCAAGCATACAGCCAAAGCTACCCAGGAGTTCATGAGTGCAAAAAAGTGCAACATTCTGCAATGGCCAAGTCAATCACCAGATCTTAACCCAATTGAGCATGCATTTCACTTGCTCAAATCCAGACTTAAGACGGAAAGACCCACAAACAAGCAAGACCTGAAGGCTGCGGCTGTAAAGGCCTGGCAAAGCATTAAGAAGGAGGAAACCCAGCGTTTGGTGATGTCCATGGGTTCCAGACTTAAGGCAGTGATTGCCTCCAAAGGATTCGCAACAAAATATTGAAAATAAAAATATTTTGTTTGGGTTTGGTTTATTTGTCCAATTACTTTTGACCTCCTAAAATGTGGAGTGTTTGTAAAGAAATGTGACAATTCCTACAATTTCTATCAGATATTTTTGTTCAAACCTTCAAATTAAACGTTACAATCTGCACTTGAATTCTGTTGTAGAGGTTTCATTTCAAATCCAATATGGTGGCATGTAGAGCCCAACTCGCCAAAATTGTGTCACTGGCCAAATATTTCTGGACCTAACTGCATAAAGGATCCATGCAGATTAGCTTGTTTTTCAGCGTACTTATATGTGCTACATTTATTTCTGCAATATGCAATAGCAATCTGCTCCGATTACTCCATGTTTGTTGCATTTTTTATAATTTGTTTTATTTTATTTTTTTAAATTTTGATGCAGATTTGAAGCATTTTTGATGCATTTTTAGTGCAGAAATGATGAGATTCTGGTCTTAAAAAAAGTTGCATTTTTTACATGCATTTTTTTCTGCAATATGCAATAGAGATCTGTTCCAATCACTGTTGCATTTTTAATTTGTTTTATTTATTTATTTATTTTTGATGCATTTTTGTGCTTTTTTTTAGTGCAGAAATGATGAGATTCTGCTCTGAAAAAATAATTTACATTTTTTTGCCTGCATTTTTTTTTGCAATATGCAATAGCAATCTGCTCTGATTATTCTGTTTGTTTAATTTTTTTAATTGTATTCACTTTTTTACTTTTATGCATTTTTGATGGCTTTTTAGTGTAGAAATGATGAGATTCTGCTCTTAAAAAAGTTGCATTTTTTACATGCATTTTTTTCTGCAATATGCAATAGAAATCTGTTCCAATCACTGTTGTGTTTTTTTGTTTTATTTATTTATTTAATTTTGATGCGTTTTTGTGCCTTTTTTTAGTGCAGAAATGATGAGATTCTGCTCTGAAAAAATAATTTGCATTTTTTTGCCTGCATTTTTTCTTGCAATATGCAATAGCAATCTGCTCTGATTATTCCATGTTTGTTGAATATTTTTAATTGTATTTACTTTTTTATTTTATGCATATTTGAAGCATCTTTTGATGCATTTTTAGTGATGATGGTACATAGTTGAAGCCTTTTTAATCCTTTTTTCATGCAGAAATGATGAGATTCTGCTCTTAAAAAAGAAGTAGCATTTTTTGCATGCATTATTTTCTGCAATAAGCAGTAGCAATCTGCTCCAATTACTCCATTTTTTTTTAATTTTGATGCAATTTTTAGTGCAGAAATTATGACATTTTGACAAAACAAAAGTTGCGTTTTATCTGCAATATGCAATAGCAATCTGCTCCAATTACTGCTTGTTTGTTACATGTTTTAATTTGTTTTATTTTCTTTTTCATTTTAATGCAGATTTGAAGAATTTTTTAATGCATTTTAGTGCAGAAATGATGAGATTCTGCCCTTAAAAAAAGTTGTATTTTTACACGCATGTTTTAGGCAATACACATTAGAAATCTGCTCTGCTTATTCCGTGTTTCTTGCCTTTTTTAATTTGTTTTCTTTTTTACATTTTGATGCAGATTTGAAGCATTTATAATGCGCTGTTAGTGCAGACATTGCATTTTTCAGAATTTTTTTTTCAGGTTTCCCACAGATATCAATAAGCCAAGTTCCCACAAAACATAAATGCTGCTTTTTTTCTGCTGCAGTTTTTTTTTTCTGTGTGGAAAATCTCATTGACAAAATGCGTTGTGTGTTTGGTGCAGATATCTGCAGAAAAAAAACAGCTGAAAAATAGCAGCATTTACACTAGGTGGGAACATGGTTTAAAAATCACATATTACCACCTTACCAACATGAAATGTACATTTACGTTATTTGCCGGCTCCCTGACTTTGATGCAGGCTTCATTGCTGATCTTTCTCTGCAGATGATGGCTGTGTTAATCAGCCATCATCTGCCTCTAACAGGCGCGGGTGGCATGGAGCTCCACCTGTGGATGTTAATGTGTTAATTGACCGCTGTCGATCTCTGAGATTTGCTTTTACTGTACAGTGCCCCAGCATGGAGGCTCACAGGTTTCCTGACCTCAGAGCAGTTCATTAAGCACGGTAACCCCACCTGGTCAGGTTACCTGCGGTCACATGTGGAGGTGACTCACCCGCCCCAGGGCCTTAGGTGACTCGGTGTCGGGCCGGACTAGTCCGGGGTAGTCAGCGGTGGCGGGGCCCGACTCCGTGACACTGGTGGAGTCAACTAAAATGGCGGTATGGGGGAGATGGTACTAAGGTTTATATAAGATTCGTGACGCCACCTGTGGTAATTTGCAGCTATGGAGCCGCAGCTGCTGGAAGGGACCTCCGGGGCTGATGTTATGGTAGCTGAGGTGTTTCTTGCTCTCCACAGGTAGAGCGGGTACCCCGGGGCTGATGTTATGGTAGCTGAGGTGTTTCTTGCTCTCCACAGGTAGAGCGGGTTCCCCGGGGCAACCTTTGGTGCTTGGTAAAGTCTATGGTGTTTGATGATGAGGTGCAGGACAAAACAGACGACACGGGGCTTGCAGTCAAGTAGTTTTCCTCACTGTTCATTTATGCCCGCAGAGTGCCAGTCTCCACCATGATGGGCTCCAGATGATCCCGAACTCCTCGGTTCTCAGTGCCGGATGTGACCCGCTGAATGCTGCTCTCGTGCACCTCTTTGTTACAAGTGGGTCCCCGTAGCCTGTAGCTTCCGAGGGCCCCTGTTTGACTTTTTGGATAGAAAGTCCCGGTCCGTTCGCAGGCAGCGTGAACCTTTCAATGGGATGTATCTCTGCACCAATTCCCAGGCTCTGAGTCTGCTGCTGTGCTTCGGACACTATGGTGGGCCGAGAAACGTGCAATCTTCTCTCCCTGTAGATTTATTAGGTGAGCCTGAAGCGTCCCCTAATGTAGGGCTCTACACCCCCTCGGTGCTCGGTCCTGGTAGTAATCACGCTTTACTCCCCAGCGACCGCACTCCTTCTTTCACCACAGCCACTAGTCAGCTCTGACTGGAACAGAATGGGGGTTGTCAGCTGTCCCCCTACTTCTCCTCAGACCGACTGCTCCCCACACCTGTCTGGCTCTCATTCCTGACTAGACTGGTCTCCACTAGTTCCTTGCAACTGTCACTCCTCTGACAAGCTGACTCCTCCCATTCTTTCTACTGACCCCTCCCACTATTTGTACTGACTCCTCCCACACTCCCTCTGCCAGGCTCCACCCCTCCAGGACAGTGAATGGGACTTAAGGCCCCATCACCAGGTACAGTGGTTGCTGCTTCTCAGCATTAATGGAGTACCTGCCTTAAACCCTGACCCAATGTGTGACCTCACAATTGGTGTGTGTTGAGAATTGATGTTGTATAGAACCGACACTGCTCACCCAGGAATCCACGATGAGCACAGCACCGAAAATCAGGTGCCATGCCCTGCGGCATCTGAAGCCTCAGGGGCGCCACAGAGGACCATGGGAACCTCCGGGTGTGACCATAACTAACCTGATCGTGGCTCAGTCTCTGTCTGCAGTTACAGCGTGCAGACATGTTTTTTGGCCACACACTGTAGTTTCAGATGTAGCAGAGCTGAATCATCGTGGGACCTTGTGTAGATTACGTCGGACAATGAGGGTTGTTTTTGGGCTTAATAAGGGGTGAAAGAGGGTGAGGTTTTTGTCTTTTAATCCAAATAAATGATATTTCAGTGTTTGTGTTTATTTCTTTTCACTTACCAATTTTTAATGGGGTGGTCTCATAGTCACCTCCCATTAGTTATCTAGGGCTTAGTGGCAGCTGTGGCTGCCATTAACCACTTATTACCCCGATTGCCACTGCACCAGAACAAACGGAAAGAGCAGGGTAAAGTGCTGGGCGGCTGCAGGCTGCTATTTATAGGCTGGGGGCCTCCCAATAACCATGGGTCTCACCAGCCTGGGAATAACAGACCCCAGCTGTTGGAGTTTATCATGGCTTGTATCAAAATTGGGGGTGACCGCACGTTGGTTTTTAACATTATTTATTTAAATAATAACAATAATAAAAAAGCTGCATGATGTTCTTCTTATTTTGATACACAGCCAAGATAGGCACACAGCTGGGGGCTCCAGCCTGTAACTGTGGCTTTATCTGTGCTGGGTATCCTAATATGGGGGTACCATATGCCAATGTATTTTTTTATTTTTATTTTACGATAGACCTGTACATCGGGTCTGTGATTGGAAGCATCAAACATGCTGTCACTCTGCGTGGGGGCGTGGCTGACTGCAACCAATCACAGACGTCGGTGGGTGCGGAAAGCAGTGCATGTGCATGAAGGCTAATGCATGGCCCTGGGAGTGAATGAGCGGTCGTGGAAGCACTTACAGCTGCACCGGAGCCTCAGTAAGTATAAAGCGCTGCTTGCATTATTATTTTTTTTGTATTTTTCCTTTGTTTATTACCCGAGAGTTGGATTCAGATCTCATTTGACGGATTCCTTGAGAAACCCAGGCCTTGGCCCTGCACTCAGATACACTTGAAAGCGCACAGATCCGGAATTTTACAGTCCAGGTCCACCCATCATTATTCAGCTGGTATAACCTGGGCATCTCCTGTATATAATTATATATGTACAGCTGGTATAACCTGGGCATCTCCTGTATATAATTATATATGTACAGCCGGTATAACCTGGGCATCTCCTGTATATAATTATATATGTACAGCTGGTATAACCTGGGCACCTCCTGTATATAATTATATATGTACAGCTGGTATAACCTGGGTATCCCCTGTATATAATTATATATGTACAGCCGGTATAACCTGGGTATCTCCTGTATATAACTATATATGTACAGCTGGTATAACCTGGGCATCTCCTGTATATAATTATATATGTACAGCTGGTATACCCTGGGCATCTCCTGTATATAATTATATATGTACAGCTGGTATAACCTGGGCATCTCCTGTATATAATTATATATCTACAGCTGGTATAACCTGGGTATCTCCTGTATATAACTATATATGTACAGCTGGTATAACCTGGGTATCTCCTGTATATAATTATATATGTACAGCTGGTATAACCTGGGCATCTCCTGTATATAATTATATATGTACAGCCGGTATAACCTGGGCATCTCCTGTATATAATTATATATGTACAGCTGGTATAACCTGCGCATCTCCTGTATATAATTATATATGTACAGCCGGTATAACCTGGGTATCTCCTGTATATAATTATATATGTCCAGCTGGTATAACCTGGGTATCTCCTGTATATAATTATACATGTACAGCTGCTATAACCCGGCATTTCCTGTATATAATTATATATGTACAGCTGATATAACCTGGGCATCTCCTGTATATAATTATATATGTACAGCTGATATAACCCGGGCATTTCCTGTATATAATTATATATGTACAGCTGGTATAACCTGGACATCTCCTGTATATAATTATATATGTACAGCTGCTATAACCCGGGCATTTCCTGTATATAATTATATATGTACAGCTGATATAACCTGGGCATCTCCTGTATATAATTATATATGTACAGCCGGTATAACCTGGGTATCTCCTGTATATAATTATATATGTACAGCCGGTATAACCTGGGTATCTCCTGTATATAATTATATATGTACAGCCGGTATAACCTGGGTATCTCCTGTATATAATTATATATGTCCAGCTGGTATAACCTGTGCATCTCCTGTATATAATTATATATGTACAGCCGGTATAACCTGGGCATCTCCTGTATATAATTATATATGTACAGCTGGTATAACCTGTGCATCTCCTGTATATAATTATATATGTACAGCCGGTATAACCTGGGCATCTCCTGTATATAATTATATATGTACAGCTGGTATAACCTGTGCATCTCCTGTATATAATTATATATGTACAGCCGGTATAACCTGGGCATCTCCTGTAAATAATTATATATGTACAGCCGGTATAACCTGGGCATCTCCTGTAAATAATTATATATGTACAGCTGGTATAACCTGGACATCTCCTGTATATAATTATATATGTACAGCCGGTATAACCTGGGCATCTCCTGTATATAATTATATATGTACAGCTGGTATAACCCGGGCATCTCCTGTATATAATTATATATGTACAGCCGGTATAACCTGGATATCTCCTGTATATAATTATATATGTACAGCCGGTATAACCTGGGCATCTCCTGTATATAATTATATATGTACAGCTGGTATAACCTGGGCATCTCCTGTATATAATTATATATGTACAGCCGGTATAACCTGGACATCTCCTGTATATAATTATATATGTACAGCCGGTATAACCTGGGCATCCCCTGTATATAATTATATATGTACAGCTGGTGTAACCTGGGCATCTCCTGTATATAATTATATATGTACAGCCGGTATAACCTGGGCATCTCCTGTATATAATTATATATGTACAGCCGGTATAACCTGGGCATCTCCTGTATATAATTATATATGTACAGCTGGTATAATCTGGGCATCTCCTGTATATAATTATATATGTACAGCCGGTATAACCTGGGCATCTCCTGTATATAATTATATATGTACAGCTGGTATAACCTGGGCATCTCCTGCATATAATTATATATGTACAGCCGGTATAACCTGGATATCTCCTGTATATAATTATATATGTACAGCCGGTATAACCTGGGCATCTCCTGTATATAATTATATATGTACAGCTGGTATAACCTGGGCATCTCCTGTATATAATTATATATGTACAGCTGGTATAACCTGGGCATCTCCTGTATATAATTATATATGTACAGCCGGTATAACCTGGGCATCCCCTGTATATAATTATATATGTACAGCTGGTGTAACCTGGGCATCTCCTGTATATAATTATATATGTACAGCCGGTATAACCTGGGCATCTCCTGTATATAATTATATATGTACAGCCGGTATAACCTGGGCATCTCCTGTATATAATTATATATGTACAGCTGGTATAATCTGGGCATCTCCTGTATATAATTATATATGTACAGCCGGTATAACCTGGGCATCTCCTGTATATAATTATATATGTACAGCTGGTATAACCTGGGCATCTCCTGTATATAATTGTATATGGCACAGGTGAGGGTATTTATCCTGTTCCTGGCCCTGTATATTGATGGTTCGGCCTCCCCCCCTGCAGGTAGCCCCCTGACTCCTCTGTGCTGCTTTCTTCTTGTATTTCTGCCTTTCTTTCCCTCTTTCTCGGTGTTTGGCGCTCTCGCTGCGTCTGATTGTGCATTTTTGCTCCCAGCATTGAAGAGGTTACGCAGCAGCCGCTCACGCGTTCCTGCAGATACAGCGTTAATGAGGCGGCTGCTCCATAGAGAAAGAAATAGTAAGAGATTAGTGGTGGAATAATGTGAATTGCGCGGACGCGTTGAGCGCCGTTTGCAGCCACATTTGCTGCACGTTTCCCTCCATTCCCGACACTACAAATGAGAATCTGCTAATTGCCCCTCAGCTCAGTGCAATGTGCAGCTTGTCCAGTAGATGGCGTCTGTGCATGTGGCGAGCTGTGAGTGCGCTCTGCAGTCTCAGCGGATGGGGGCGGCGGTGCTGTAAACCGCGGCAGCTGGGAATATTCCACTTCTCTAATTGGTTGGGGATTGAGTTGTCCACTTGTGTGACATTTACTAATGAAAGTGTCTCCTTGGGACAAGCCTACATTACCAGGTGCAGGAGTTTTATCATATTTAGATGGGCTATAAATATCACGCAATTTATCGCGGAGAGGAATCCGAGCCGGGGACGAGATTGGGGCACGGGGACGTCACTGACGGTCAATTCAAGGCCTCCAGATCAGGTTATTAGGAGACACGCCATGCAATATTAACATTGGCTGCGCTATGGGTCGCAGGTGTCGGATGGCGACCGCTACGCTCTGGTCCCCCAACTCCTACGGGGTTAATCTACTCTGATACTGATTGTGGAGCATCCCTCTAATCTGAGCATTCTGGAAAGGAAAGGGTTAAAGCAGCCTAATAACGGGGTCAACAAGCCCAATTTCAGATGCAGTTGTCCGGTATTGTTTAACTTTATCATTTCCAGATCGTGATCATATACGGGTGACAGTTGTGGAGACACGGGGCTCAGTGGGTGCTCTCGTCCACTAAAACCCGCCGCCTTTAGAAAGACAGCGTGGCTCAGGGCTCATCCCAACTGAACGCCGGCCTCCTTAACCGTGGGCGTAACACTACTCAGACAACACAGGGTGAGGGAACCACAATAATTAGACTTTATTGGATCCCCAAACAATTAACGGCACATAACACATAACCAGCAAAACACACAAATGTAACAGGCAACAGAGTCTCACCCTTCCGCTGCTCACCAGGGATTTAGAATGTCCGTGCCTCAGAGCTTCCAGGGCCGATTACTCCAATCCAGCAGCACCCCACTTTTGGCGGGAACCCACCGAGAAAGGAATAGCGCCAGATTCAGGAAGCTGTGTGAGGTCTGCAAAGTCTGTAACAGGTGACTGAACTGTCCCAACCTGAGTGTCCTCCTTAGGTAGTCCTGGTATTACGTTACAATCCTGGCAGCCGGAGTCGAAATCCCTAGGCTGTGGATATGGTCTCCAACCGGAACCGGAGTCCCTAGATTGAAGCCATAAGATATCCTGATCCTCTAGTCAGCTCCAAAGAGCTAAGACTGGATCCATCAGCATCCATCAACCTTCATCCACCCTGGTGGCTTAAAGAAGTCCCTTTTATAGCCATAACTTTCCCTTAGGATACACTGCGTCCTCATCGATTGGTTGGACAAGATTGCTTCTCCCATTGGATGAATTTCAAGCTGCATGGACAATGTTCATCCAAATGATGTGCATAGAAACACTGAAGATATCTACATGTAGTCGGCAAGTCACCGACTAGACAATGGCTACTAAGGTAATTACATTATCAATACACACCTACAATACAATGATTACTGGAAAAGTCTGGAGAGCAAGAGCTAAGCAAACATGACTTAGCACACATAAGAACAATAGTCTGGCTGAATGTTAAGAAACTTTAACCCATGAGAGTCCATGTCGTCACAACAGTCTTTACTGAACTTCAGTAATTTTATTCAAAATCCTGTTAAATCGAGATATCAGTAGGTGGTGAGGGGCATAGTTTATTTAGTGGTTGATTTTTATTTTAACTTTGGGTTTTGAAAGGTTAAGAATGAGGAACGAAGGAGAAAGACGAGAGGTATGAAATACAGGAGAAAGAGATGAGCAAGACAAGAAAGATGGAGGGAGAAAGACACAAGATAAAAATGCAAAATTGATTCATAGTGTTGGGCGGTCTAGGGCTCTGCCACCCCCTCATAGGTAAAAGTACTGTGTATATGTATAATAAAGAATTGTGCTATGTTTGGTATGGCCACTAGATGGCAATGTTGTAAAGATCACTTCCCTGGTACCCTCTGGGTAGGAAAAGGGTTAACCGCAGGGAGGAGTGTAGTTTATAAAAAGGTCAGTATTAGGAAAAGGCTAAGGCTAGTTTCACACTTGCGTTGGACGGGATCCGTAGCATTGCATTGTGTGACGCATGCAACGGATGCGTTGCATATAGTGGCACAACGCATGCTACAGATCGTACAAAATAACGCAATCCGTTGTAGGTTTTTTTCCTTGACTTTACACATCTGGGCATGCGCAGTTGTGTAAAGACGGATGCGTTAACGGAATCCATCAAATGACGGTTTCTAACGGAATCCGCCACCATAGGCGTCCATTATAAAAACAACGGACGCCGACGGAATCCTGCAGGTTGCGTTTTTTTGACACTCCGCCAAGTGCAGAAAAATGCTACATGCAGCATTCCATCCGCCCGACGCTCACTGACGGTCAGCGTCAAAACAACTGATGCGCTGCGGGGCGGATGCAATGCAAGACCATCCGTTGCTATCCGTAGCTAATAGAAGTCTATGAGGAATATAACGGTTTCCTGTAACGGTTACCGTAATTCCTCAAGGCTGCGGATAGCAACGGATCCCGTCCAACGCAAGTGTGAAAGCAGCCTAAGAGAGTCCCCAGTGAGGAGAAAGGGAATAGTAGCTGCGGCTGCAGTAGGCCCATGTAGGCCAGAAGCCCGTTGAAACAATTTGTCCAGATCTTCAGGGTCAATCTTGGACACTGGACACGCAGGGTCATTTGCATGGAAGGACTGATCGTAACTGCGTCCCTAGGAGTGGGTGAAGTCTGAGTGGCGTTCGTCTCTCTGGAAGGATACCCAAAGAAACCCCTCAAGAGACAGACAGTGTGACCCTAAAGAGAGGGTGGGAACCGAACGTGAGAGCAGAGGAGTGTTGTCGTAATGGCCCCTTCACTGGCGAAAGCTAAATCCCTGTGGGTGGGATGAAGTGCGCGAAAGGGACTTTTTGAACCTGCTAACGTACAATGACGTCTGTAGAAGAGATGAGGGGCTTAGAGATCTTCTCGGAGACTCAAGTACCAGGGAAGCGGTCGGCCTGTAAATTGTATATCATAACTGTTGCTATGGGAAACTCCGTCGGGGGTAAAGACTGAGCATATTGCGCAAAGCGGATTGTGTGAAACTGTCAAGTAAAGTTCTGATGACCAAAAGAAAACTGCACGTGTCTGAGTTGCGGTGTCAGCATGTGAAAGGACCTTTGCTGTTTACTTGCACTGGAGTGGTGACCGGGGTACAAGGGTTAATGTTGGGCCGCACTGCTGCCAGAAAGCCTCTGCTTATGAGTACAATCACCCCCATCTGCCACCCCAACATTTGGCGTAGTCGGCAGGATAATCCAGAGTTTTCTGCCTGCTCGCAGGTCGAAGCTCAAGTGGAGGGCCACCATCCGTGTATGGTTGAAGAAGACAAAGATGGCCGCTACCCCATGGAGGAGACAGTGTGCCCTTTGTGGGCATGTACCGCGAGGTGGCACAAAGATGTGGCCAGCCCCAGGAGGTCTGGAGTGAGGCCTCGCCAGTTGCTGTGCAGTGAAGTGCAACGGGCAGAGGCTACAAGTGAATGGGTGCAGCAGCCAGAAGAAACCGCACCCCATCAGGCATGGTCCGGAAGAGGGATCCTCCCTCAGAAGACCCGTCAGCAGTCATTCCATGACAGGAGAGCAAAGGAGGATGGATCCTAGACCCAGCCCAGTCGAGAAAGAGGGAGGGAGAGAGGATAAAGCAGAGACTGATAAAAAGAGCAAGAGCGGAATAGGGGAGAGTGAAGGTGTGAGGAGCGCTGTTACATGTATGGACTAACATACAAAAGGGAGAAATGAGAAGAGACAATGGGAGACAAAAAGAGAATTGCTGGGAGCAAAGAAAAGTGAGAAAGAAGACCTTCAGGAAGGAGAAAGAATAATGGAGAGAATGCAGAAGAGAGAGAGAAAAATAGAGAGAATAAGGCGGGCTTTGCACGTTGCGACATCGCAAGCCGATGCTGCGATGTCACACGCGATAGTCCCCGCCCCCGTTGCAGGTACGATATCTTGTGATAGCTGCCGTAGCGAAAATTATCGCAACGCCGGCTTCACATGCACTCACCTGCCCTGCGACCGTCGCTCTGGCCGGCGACCCGCCTCCTTATTAAGGAGGCGGGTCGTGCGGCGTCACTGCGACGTCACACGGCAGGCGGCCAATAGGAGCGGAGGGGCGGAGATGAGCAGGATGTAAACATCCCGCCCACCTCCTTCCTTCCGCATATCCTATGGAAGCCGCGGTGACGCCGGTAGGAGATGTTCCTCGCTCCTGCGGCTTCACACACAGCGATGTCGCATGCGATGCCGGATGTGCGTCACTTTCAATTTGACCCCACCGACATCGCACCCGCGATGTTGTAGTGTGCAAAGCCCGCCTAAGACAGAAAGAAAGGAAGAGAAAAGGGATAATGAATGAAAAGAAAGGAGGAAGAGAGAACAGGGGAAAGTGAGAAAGGAAAAGAGAAAATAAAGATAAAAAAAAGAGAACAGATGAGGAATCAAGGGGGAGACGAGAGAAGGAAAGAAATAGAGGAAAAGACAGAAACAAGGAAAAAAGATGGACAATGAGTGGATTCATGTAAAGGATCTTAAGATCTTGAGACATTCTCAGGTTTTTCTTAGATCTTGAAACATTCTGTGGTTTTTTGGTAGAGTTTGCAACATTCTGTACTTTTTGTCACTGATCTTGAGACTTTATTTTTTTGTTACAGATTTTGGACATTCTCAGGATTTTCTTAGACCTTGAGACTTTCTGTACTTTTTTTGTTACTTATTTTGGATATTCTCAGGATTTTCTTAGACCTTGAGACTTTCTGTACTTTTTTTGTTACTTATTTTGGATATTCTCAGGATTTTCTTAGATCTTGAGACTTTCTGTACTTTTTTTGTTACTTATTTTGGATATTCTCAGGATTTTCTTAGATCTTGAGACTTTCTGTACTTTTTTTGTTACTTATTTTGGATATTCTCAGGATTTTCTTAGACCTTGAGACTTTCTGTACTTTTTTTGTTACTTATTTTGGATATTCTCAGGATTTTCTTAGACCTTGAGACTTTCTGTACTTTTTTTGTTACTTATTTTGGATATTCTCAGGATTTTCTTAGATCTTGAGACTTTCTGTACTTTTTTTGTTACTTATTTTGGATATTCTCAGGATTTTCTTACACCTTGAGACTTTCTGTACTTTTTTTGTTACTTATTTTGGATATTCTCAGGATTTTCTTAGACCTTTAGACTTTCTGTACTTTTTTTGTTACTTATTTTGGATATTCTCAGGATTTTCTTAGATCTTGAGACTTTCTGTACTTTTTTTGTTACTTATTTTGGATATTCTCAGGATTTTCTTAGACCTTGAGACTTTCTGTACTTTTTTTGTTACTTATTTTGGATATTCTCAGGATTTTCTTAGACCTTTAGACTTTCTGTACTTTTTTTGTTACTTATTTTGGATATTCTCAGGATTTTATTAGATCTTGAGACGTTCTGTATTTTTTTTCTTACAGATTCTGAGGCATCCTAGGCTGAGTCTCTTGTTTCTCAGTTTCATAAGAAATTAGCAGAGAGCATTGGAGAGGCAGCGCGGGGCTCACAGGGGAAATTATGGGCTGCCAGGAGCCGGCGATCTCGGCTGTGTCTTTGTCTTTGTTGCTTTGCGTAGCTGGTGGGTATACTGTCTGTATGAAGAGAGTGTCAGCAGAGCGCGCCGCCAGCCTACACATTGCACCGTGTCACCGTCTATAGGTCGAGGACACGGCTGCCCATAGGGTTGCATTGTGATTGACCTTGGCGGCATCCTCATAACTCTGCGCTGTGCAGTAATATAGTAATGTGACACTGGAGACTTTTTCACTGGTGGAAACCTAATGGAGAGATAATATCTTACATTCTGAGAGGAAGACTCATAAGTTGCACAAGGTCAGACATGTCAGCTTCCCGCTTATTTTTCTTCCCGATTCCATCTCCCTATACAGTATCTTAATATGCTGCCACCAGCCACACTCGCCGGATCCCCATTATATAGGATCACACCGGCAGATATGTCTTCACGTCAAAAATGATAAATTACATCAAGGTTAGCGCAACCACCCTAAGTATTGTGGAACTTTGCTGCTCCTTCCCATCCCATACCACAGTAAGTGACCAGCTGTCCAAGTAGTTAGTAACTAAGGAGCAACAATTTTATTACTGGCAAATATAATGTACCACATTGTGGCCCGCTTCTTATAAGAAAAGGGAGAAAAACCTGATGGTTTCCACTAAGCACCAGGTAAAATTACACTACACTAGGCCACCAGGGATGCAGATTGTAACACTTCTCTGGTTCCACACCATCACAGATCATGGGATTACCTCTTCTCTTCCTTATATCACCAGAGATGCTGACAATAATGTCTTATATTAAAAATACATCACACTAGACCATCAGGGACATATATATATATATATATATATATATATATATATATATATATATATGTGTATATATATTATTATTATTATTATTATTATTATTATTTATTATTATTATAGCGCCATTTATTCCATGGCGCTTTACAAGTGAAAGAGGGTATACGTACAACAATCATTAACAGTACAAGACAGACTGGTATAGGAGGAGAGAGGACCCTGCCCGCGAGGGCTCACAGTCTACAGGGAATGGGTGATGGTACAATAGGTGAGGACAGAGCTGGTTGCGCAGTGGTCTACTGGGCTGAGGGCTATTGTAGGTTGTAGGCTTGTTGGAAGAGGTGGGTCTTATATATATATATATACACACACACACACACACACATGTTACATATATATATATACAGTGCCTACAAGTAGTATTCAACCCACTGCAGATTTAGCAGGTTTGATAAGATGCAAATAAGTTAGAGCCTGCAAACTTCAAACAAGGGCAGGATTTATTAACAGAGGCATAAATCTTACAAACCAACAAGTTATGTTCCTCAGTTACATTTTAATAAATTTTCAACATAAAAGTGTGGGTCAATTATTATTCAACCCCTAGGTTTAATATTTTGTGGAATAACCCTTGTTTGCAATTACAGCTAATAATCGTCTTTTATAAGACCTGATCAGGCCGGCACAGGTCTCTGGAGTTATCTTGGCCCACTCCTCCATGCAGATCTTCTCCAAGTTATCTAGGTTCTTTGGGTGTCTCATGTGGACTTTAATCTTGAGCTCCTTCCACAAGTTTTCAATTGGGCTAAGGTCAGGAGACTGACTAGGCCACTGGAACACCTTGATTTTTTCCCTCTTGAACCAGGCCTTGGTTTTCTTGGCTGTGTGCTTTGGGTCGTTGTCTTGTTGGAAGATGAAATGATGACCCATCTTAAGATCCTTGATGGAGGAGCGGAGGTTCTTGGCCGAAATCTCCAGGTAGGCCGTGCTATCCATCTTCTCATGGATGCGGACCAGATGGCCAGGCCCCTTGGCTGAGAAACAGCCCCACAGCATGATGCTGCCACCACCATGCTTGACTGTAGGGATGGTATTCTTGGGGTCGTATGCAGTGTAATCCAGTCTCCAAACGTCACGTGTGTGGTTGGCACCAAAGATCTCGATCTTGGTCTCATCAGACCAGAGAAACTTGAACCAGTCTGTCTCAGAGTCCTCCAAGTGATCATGAGCAAACTGTAGACGAGCCTTGACATGACGCTTTGAAAGTAAAGGTACCTTACGGGCTCGTCTGGAACGGAGACCATTGCGGTGGAGTACGTTACTTATGGTATTGACTGAAACCAATGTCCCCACTGCCATGAGATCTTCCCGGAGCTCCTTCCTTGTTGTCCTTGGGTTAGCCTTGACTCTTCGGACAAGCCTGGCCTCGGCACGGGTGGAAACTTTCAAAGGCTGTCCAGGCCGTGGAAGGCTAACAGTAGTTCCATAAGCCTTCCACTTCCGGATGATGCTCCCAACAGTGGAGACAGGTAGGCCCAACTCCTTGGAAAGGGTTTTGTACCCCTTGCCAGCCTTGTGACCCTCCACGATCTTGTCTCTGATGGCCTTGGAATGCTCCTTTGTCTTTCCCATGTTGACCAAGTATGAGTGCTGTTCACAAGTTTGGGGAGGGTCTTAATTAGCCAGAAAAGGCTGGAAAAAGAGATAATTAATCCAAACATGTGAAGCTCATTGTTCTTTGTGCCTGAAATACTTCTTAATACTTTAGGGGAACCAAACAGAATTCTGGTGGTTTGAGGGGTTGAATAATAAATGACCCTCTGAATAAACTTTTCACAATTTAAAAAAAAAAAAAGAAAAAAGAAATAACATTCTTTTTTGCTGCATTTCACACTTCCAGGCTGATCTACAGTCCAAATGTCACAATGCCAAGTTATTCCGAATGTGTAAACCTGCTAAATCTGCAGGGGGTTGAATACTACTTGTAGGCACTGTATGTATAAAAGACCACCAGGGACAATAATTCTGTTTACATATACCACCAGGGTTGAACCCGATGGACTTAAGTCTACCTTCAACCTTAAATATTATGAAACTCAAGAGAACTAGGATGTGCGCACGCTGCAGTTTTGTGTCTCCAGCGAAAAACGCAGCTGCTGACTGGAAAAAGGCATAAAAAAACTGCATGCATTTTGCCACATTTTTACTGCGTTTCGGTGCATTTTTTGGTGCGATTTTGTCAATGCGTTTTTTAAAGAAGAAGCAAAATATGATAGGATAGGATAATTGATAGCTAGAATAGATAGAAAAAAATAGAAAGAATAGATAGAAAGAACATATAGAATAGAAAGAAAGAACAGATAGAAAGAAAGAAAGAACAGATAGAAATAAATAAAGAAAGAACAGATAGAAAGAAAGAGAAAAAGAAAGAACAGATAGAAAGAAATAACAGAATAGCTCAATAGATAGAGCGATAGCCAGCTTTTTTTTTTTTTTTAATTATTTTTTGGTGAAAAAAGTGATGTGGGGTTCCCCCCATTTTTCATATCCAACAGGCTGCAACCCTCTGCTGTCTGCTGTACCTTGGCTGGTTATGAAAGATTGAGGGAATCCCATGTTTTGTTTTTTTTTAATTATTTGATTTATTTATTTAAAAAGAAATAACATGGGGTCCCACCCATTTGTCTAAAACCAGCCAAGGTGCAGCAGACTATTAGGGACTGATATTATTAGGGTGGGAAGTGCCATGGTTATTTAGCCCTTTCCAGCCTAACAATAGCAGTCTGCAGCCGCCCCAGAAGTGGTGTATCCATTAGATGCTCCATTTCTGGCACTGGACCCAGCTCTTCCATTGCCCTGGTGAGGTGGCAATCATGGTAATAAGGAGTTAATAGCAGCTTGCTGTTATTGTCAGCTGTAGCAGTGCTGGAAGTATTGTGGACCTCATGTGGATTATGTCGGACCTGCAGGGGTGTATGGGGGGTTAATAAAGTAGTGAAAGAGGGTGTTTTTTGTATTGTACTCCAAATATAGGATTCTTTTGGTGTTTGTGTTAATTTACTTTCACTTACAGATTAGTGATGGGGGGTGTCTCATAGATACCTGACATCTGTAATCTAGGACTTAGTGGCAGCTATTAACTCCTTATTACCCTGATTTCCACCGCACCAGGGCAATAGGGAAGTGGTAAAGTGCTGGAACTGCTGCATCTAATGGATGCAGTAATTTTGGGCAGCTGCAGCCTGATATTTTTAGGCTGGGGTTCAGCATTATAACCATAGGCCTCCCTAGTCTGAGAATACCAGCCTCCAGCTATGGGGCTTTATCTTGGCTGGGTATCAAAATTGAGGGGGCTGCACAGCATTTTTTTTAAATTATTTCTTTATTTTACTGTATGATATAGACCCGCCCACCGACGGCTGTGATTGTTTGCAATCAGACAGCTGGCACTCAGTTTGGGTGCACATCTCCCTGCAACCAATCACGGTCGCCGGTGGTCGGGAGAAGCAGTGAATAGGTATGAGCCTAATTAGCGGCTCCAGAAAAAGAATGAGAGGCCACGGGAGCAGTGTGACAGCCGTGCCGGTGATCGGTGAGTATGAAGCACTTGCTCCTACCCCCTTTGTGCTGGATTCTGGTCCCCATGGACTTGATATGGGGACTAGCATCTGGCTAGATACCGTGGATCAATCCCACACTGACCCTGAGTCAGCTGGGGATTGATCTGCTAGTCCTCCAAAAACAAAATGCAGGAAAAACGCAATGAAACGCAAAGAGTTAGCGACCTGCATTTTTTCATACATTTTTTCATGACTTCATTGAAGTCAATGGGTGAAAAATGCAGGAATAATTGACATGCTGCTTCTTTTTTCTGCACCCAAAATTGCAGTCTACCACTAAACCAACGAAAACAAGTTGACTTGCCTTCGTTGGTCTAGTGGTAGGCTTCTTGCTTGTGATGCAATAGGTCGTAGGTTCAAATCTCGCTCGGAGCCCATGGACTCTGCGTGACTTCGGCCAATAGTTTGTAATAATCCTCAATAATTTAAGTGGAGGCCAGGTAACATTTTGGGTGTGAGTGGGGCCCGGGGGTATCTGGGGCACTTCAGGATGACACCATTTTCCAAATGATTAATCCCAACTCTTAGAAATAATAACTAGTGATGATCGAATACCTCAATTATTCGGCCTCGCAAATATTTGACGAATAGGTCACCGCTATGCCAATATTCGATGCGTAATGTAAGTCTATGGGAAGCCCGAATAGTTCCGAATACATTGCGCATCGAATATTCGCCAATAGTCGAATAGCGGCGACCTATTCGGAAAATATTCGCGAAGCCGAATATTTGAGGTATTCGATCATCCCTAATAATAACTCCTGCTTTGTCAAAGTGGCTATTTTCACTTTTTTTATTTTTATTTTTAATGTCTTCCAATTTAGGGGCAAATAAAATTACAAATAAAACAAAATACAAATTTGACTCAAAGGCAAAAAAAAAAAAAAATCTAAAATGCAGGAAGGCGCGTAGTAGAGCCAAATCCGGAAGCTTTACATGATTTCTACTAATTATTGAAATGACGAGACTTAATGGATTCACAAATTAAAGAAAAAAATACTTTCAAAATTCTATTTTTATTTTTGAATATTTTTAAAACTTCGACCATTAGCATTTCATTTGCTTTTATGAATAAATTAGTGCTTCCACTAAAAAAAGGAAAAATAAAAAAGATTTTGGTTGACTTTTTTTGGGGGGGGAGGGATATATCCTTTTTCACTTTTGAGTTTTCCCCTTTTTTAATTGAATTGAGCACTTTGCGTTCCACTAGAACAATAAACATAGGATATAAAACAATTACTGTGGCGGCACATACTGTACGACTTAATTCTTTTAATCTCCAGACTAGCAGAGCAAGCATTAATATCCCCCGCCTTGCCAGGAGCCAAGCGCTAGCCACATGGGATGGAGAGGACAGAGAGGATTAGACGGAGCTGGGTTTGAAAGTCGAGTCCTTGAAGCCAGGCGTTTCTACAACAATTCTCCTCACAACTTTATCCAACTTTTTTCTTTATTTTTTTCCAGTATAGGAAAGAGATCCGAGTCAAGATGATTCAAGATATTTGAGGCCTTGAGCTCAAAAAACTCAACGGAGTGAGGAAATGTTTGAAAAAGTTTGGCAAAAAAAGAGACCGGTTCAGATCAACACCTTCATAGCGGCTGCTTGGACTGGAGTGGAAAAAAATGGAAAAATTAAATTTAGAAAATATATTAGATGTCCCCAAAATACTTAATATTATCCAATTTAAATTCTAATAAATAGAAAATCTAAAATATATATATAAAGGGGTAAAACTAGAGATGAGCGAATAAATTGACAACTAATCTACCGTATTTTTCGCTTTATAAGACGCACTGGATTATAAGACTCACTCCAAATTTAGAGGAGGAAAATGGGGAAAAAAATGGAATGTTAAAATGAGGGTCCATTTTATAATCCTAGTGCGTCTTAATCCTAACGCTCACCAGGGGGGAGTGGCTCAGGAAGTCACAGCCAACAGGGCAATGCTAAGGGCTCAGAGGAGGGGGTGTTGCGGCTCAGGAGGGATGGTAATACTGCGGGCTCTGGGGTGTAGCAGCAGGTGCCATTGATCTGACTGTGGGCTCCGCTGAATCCCTCGGATATAGTTTACCGGGGCGGTGGTGGTGGGGCGAGGTCATAGGAGGCAGGGTCACAGGATGCGCCGCTTGGGATGTTGCAGCAAGCGCCATTGATCTACAGGCTGTGGGGGTGTCACAGGACGGGGTGGTTTGGCAGCGTGGGCTCCACTGAATCCCAAGGGTATAGCTTACCGGGGCGGTGGTGGTGGGGCGAGGTCATAGGAGGCAGGGTCACAGGACGCGCTTGAGATGTTGCAGCAAGCGCCATTGATCTACAGGCTGTAGGGGTGTCACAGGACGGGGTGTTTCGGCAGAGTGTGCCATTGATCTGACTGTGGGCTTTGCTGAATCCCCTGGATATAGCTCACTGGGGCGGCGGTAGTGGAGCGAGGTCATAGGAGGCAGGGTCACAGGACACGCTTGGGATGTTGCAGCAGGCGCCATTGATCTACAGGCTGTGGGGGTGTCACAGGGCGTGGTGTTTCGGCAGCATGTGCCATTGATCTGACTGTGGGCTCTGCTGAATCCCTCGGATATAGCTTACCGGGACAGCAGTGGTGGGGCGAGGTCATAGGAGGCAGGGTCACAGGACGCACTTGGGATGTTGCAGCGGGCACCATTGATCTACAGGCTGTGGGGGTGTCACAGGACGGGGTGTTTCGGCAGCGTGTGCCATTGATCTGACTGAGGGCTCTGCTGAATCCCCCGGATATAGCTCACTGGGGCGGTGGTGGTGGAGCGAGGCAGAGTCACGGGACACATTGGTCTACACTGTTTAATTTTATAATTAAAGAGCTTGTCCAAGTCTTAGATTAAAGTCTGCAGTCACTCAAGGTAACTGCAGACTTCTGCATTCTCACGGCGTGCACACTGCACACTGTCAGGATTCTCCTGTGGCGGTGACGAGTGAATGGTCATGTAAGCACAAGGAAGAAATTTGTTAAAGAAATTTGAATAAGAAGAGTGGACGGTCATACAAGCACAAGGACGAAATTTTCATATTTCTGGCCACATTCCGACTAGACGTGTCCGACCTTACTTGAGCCAGGCCATGCGTGTCTAGTGGGCACAAGAGCGCATATATGTAATTCATATATTTGTGATTTCCTGACCTTCCATTCTCATTGCTGCCAGCAGAGAATCATGACAGCGTGGAGTGTGCGCAAGCTGTAAAAATTCAGACGTCTGCATTCCCAAAGTATAAAACTAAACCGACGTCTTAAGAACAGTGCAAAGTTATAACGATCCCAGCATCTAAAAAGAAAAAGTAATTTATGAAGGGTCAATTGTTACACTAGGTACAGGGAAGTACCAAGCGAATGTCAAAAGGGAAGGGACACACTGCATCTAGGGAAGGGGGAGATGGTGACACCTGACCAAACCTACTGCTGGCCCCTGGGGTCCCTGATCCACACCTATGCACCGAGCAGGATACCTGACCCTCAGATAACCCCAGAGCTGGGCCCTAATTAGGGAACTGCTCTTCATCAACCCCACTGAACACTAAAGAAGACACATGGAGCACACACATGAGGAAAGCGCATGAACAACTTATCTCCAGATGCCTCACGAAGAAGTTCAACAAAGAACAGCAACAATACAGATGAGTGCAAGCCATCTGCTTGCACCCAGAGCTTGTGAAGGAACTGAATATCACCAGCACAAGTCAAGGGAAAATGAGAGTGTTTAAACCCAAGGGGAAATACAGATGATTAACAGCTGAAGAGAAGAGGAGCGCCGCAGGGTCCTAAAGGGAAAAGGATGAAAACCCAGTAGAGGAGATACCTAGTACACTGAATACTGACAGTAGGAATAATAGAAAGTCAGGGAGTGTTTTGCACAACCAAACGCAGTGACCTTCCATTGTTGTATACCACATGACTGTCTGTCACTTGTGACACATCCGTGACAGCAATGTAGGCTAAATTTATTGCAAAAAAACAAAATTATGGAAAATTGGTGCCCAAAAGGAAAGTTCTGATTGCTTTAAGAAAAACCCACAGCAATCAATCACCAATCTTTGTTGCTCAGTGATCTGTACCTGATCCGTCCCCGATATGCTCCAGCGACAGGACAGACTATAATGCAGAAGGACATCGACTCCTCGGTCGCATCATCATCTCCCATAATCCTCATTCCGATCATCTTGAAAAGTTTGACACTTCTAAAAACTTTTTTTCTTGTTGTTTTTTTGGGTTAAACTCTTGGAGCTGCCATTTCCATGATGCCCTGAATTTTATTCCAACACCCGCAATAACTTAATAGCAATCGTGCAATTTTATTATCCAAATATTTAATTAAAAGGACATGACATGGAGGCAATCAAGGCCCCTAATAAGCGCGGTCTATGTAATTATTTGACTCTTGATGACTAAGGTTAGACATACTTAATCTAGATATTTCCAATCTCATTATCTCGAGAAGTGTACTCCTGGGGGGGTGGAGGATGGAGCCGATGTACCGTCATTTAAAACTATGTAATTATCTCCCTAGTCTTATATATATATAACATTGGGGGAAGGGATGGATTCAGGCTTATTACACACTCCGAGGAAGATAACGATGAGGGCAGAGGGCTATCACGTAGTCATACACACTGCCCTATGGAGAAATTCAGAATTTGATCAAACCCTGCTAGGGCGACATGACATTCGTCAGCATGAATTATGGAGCCCTTCTCCTACGAGGGTGATCGTCTTTGGTCATTGTCATCATTTATTCTACAAGAACATCTTTTCAGACGTATAAAACAAGAGTCAGACGCGCTCCTAATGGATTGTGGTGTTTTGTGTCACTTTAAAGGAATAATGAGAAAATCCCATTATGGAGATAAGTTAGATTTGGCCCAATGCCATAGAAAACGATGGTGTAAGATTTAATGTGAGGGAACACATTTCTTGGCCCCAGGGGTCTTTCTGTCTCAACATCAATATAAAGTATGGAGACCATTAATATAATACGAAGACGGAAAAAAAAGAAGAGATCTTCAAGATGAGCTCAACTGCAGCAGCTGTGCATAAACCGAGGAATTAGTGATATATGACATATGTATACACTGAGGATTAGCCATATATGACATATGTATACACTGAGGATTAGCCATATATGATATATATATACACTGAGGAATTAGTGATATATGACATATGTATACACTGAGGATTAGCCATATATGACATATGTATACACTGAGGATTAGCCATATATGATATATATATACACTGAGGAATTAGTGATATATGACATATGTATACACTGAGGATTAGTCATATATGACATATGTATACACTGAGGATTAGTCATATATGACATATGTATACACTGAGGATTAGTCATATATGACATATGTATACACTGAGGATTAGTCATATATGACATATGTATACACTGAGGATTAGCCATATATGACATATGTATACACTGAGGATTAGCCATATATGACATATGTATACACTGAGGATTAGTCATATATGACATATGTATACACTGAGGATTAGCCATATATGACATATGTATACACTGAGGATTAGTCATATATGACATATGTATACACTGAGGATTAGTCATATATGACATATGTATACACTGAGGATTAGCCATATATGACATATGTATACACTGAGGATTAGTCATATATGACATATGTATACACTGATGATTAGCCATATATGACATATGTATACACTGAGGATTAGCCATATATGACATATGTATACACTGAGGATTAGCCATATATGACATATGTATACACTGAGGATTAGTCATATATGACATATGTATACACTGAGGATTAGTCATATATGACATATGTATACACTGAGGATTAGCCATATATGACATATGTATACACTGAGGATTAGCCATATATGACATATGTATACACTGAGGATTAGTCATATATGACATATGTATACACTGAGGATTAGCCATATATGACATATGTATACACTGAGGATTAGTCATATATGACATATGTATACACTGAGGATTAGCCATATATGACATATGTATACACTGAGGATTAGCCATATATGACATATGTATACACTGAGGATTAGTCATATATGACATATGTATACACTGAGGATTAGCCATATATGACATATGTATACACTGAGGATTAGTCATATATGACATATGTATACACTAAGGAATTAGTCATATATGACATATGTATACACTGAGGATTAGCCATATATGACATATGTATACACTGAGGATTAGTGATATATGACATATGTATACACTGAGGATTAGTCATATATGACATATGTATACACTGAGGATTAGTCATATATGACATATGTATACACTGAGGATTAGTCATATATGACATATGTATACACTGAGGAATTAGTCATATATGACATATGTATACACTGAGGATTAGCTATATATGACATATGTATACACTGAGGATTAGTCATATATGACATATGTATACACTGAGGAATTAGTCATATATGACATATGTATACACTGAGGATTAGTCATATATGACATATGTATACACTGAGGATTAGTCATATATGACATATGTATACACTGAGGATTAGTCATATATGACATATGTATACACTGAGGATTAGCCATATATGACATATGTATACACTGAGGATTAGTCATATATGACATATGTATACACTGAGGATTAGCCATATATGACATATGTATACACTGAGGATTAGTCATATATGACATATGTATACACTGAGGATTAGTCATATATGACATATGTATACACTGAGGATTAGTCATATATGACATATGTATACACTGAGGATTAGTCATATATGACATATGTATACACTGAGGAATTAGTCATATATGACATATGTATACACTGAGGATTAGCTATATATGACATATGTATACACTGAGGAATTAGTCATATATGACATATGTATACACTGAGGATTAGTCATATATGACATATGTATACACTGAGGATTAGTCATATATGGCATATGTATACACTGAGGATTAGCCATATATGACATATGTATACACTGAGGACTAGCCATATATGACATATGTATACACTGAGGATTAGTCATATATGACATATGTATACACTGAGGATTAGTCATATATGACATATGTATACACTGAGGAATTAGTCATATATGACATATGTATACACTGAGGATTAGCCATATATGACATATGTATACACTGAGGACTAGCCATATATGACATATGTATACACTGAGGATTAGTCATATATGACATATGTATACACTGAGGATTAGTCATATATGACATATGTATACACTGAGGATTAGTCATATATGACATATGTATACACTGAGGATTAGTCATATATGACATATGTATACACTGAGGAATTAGTAATATATGACATATGTATACACTGAGGAATTAGTCATATATGACATATGTATACACTGAGGAATTAGTGATATATGACATATGTATACACTGAGGAATTAGTGATATATGACATATGTATACACTGAGGAATTAGTGATATATGACATATGTATACACTGAGGAATTAGTGATATATGACATATGTATACACTGAGGATTAGCCATATATGACATATGTATACACTGAGGATTAGTCATATATGACATATGTATACACTGAGGAATTAGTCATATATGACATATGTATACACTGAGGATTAGTCATATATGACATATGTATACACTGAGGATTAGTCATATATGACATATGTATACACTGAGGATTAACCATATATGACATATGTATACACTGAGGATTAGCCATATATGACATACAGTGCCTACAAGCAGTCTTCAACCCCCTGCAGATTTAGGCTATGTGCGCACGTTGCGTACTAGCCCTGCAGAAATTTCTGCAGCGATCTGAAGAGCACATGTGTGCTTCAAATCGCTGCAGAAAATGTCCGTAGAAAAAAAAAAAAAAGCCGATTCCATGCGCTCTGCCTGCAGCTCCTGCCATAGACAGAACAGGAGCTGCCGGCAAAGCGCACGGAAGAAGTGACATGTCACTTCTTGAACGCAGCGCTTCGGGCAGCAGCCGAAGCGCTGCGCTCTAAGACGTCACGTGCGCACGGCCCCTGCACAATCTCCATAGATTATGCAGGGGACGCAGGACGCATGCAGTTACGCTGCGCTACAAAGCGCAGCGTAACTGCATGAATTACGCACACGTGCGCACATAGCCTTAGCAGGTTTGATAAGATGCAAATAAGTTAGAGCCTGCAAACTTCAAACAAGAGCAGGATTTATTAACAGATGCATAAACATTACAAACCAACAAGTTATGTTGCTCAGTTAAATTTTAATAAATTTTCAACATAAAAGTGTTGGTCAATTATTATTCAACCCCTAGGTTTAATATTTTGTGGAATAACCCTTGTTTGCAATTACAGCTAATAATCGTCTTTTATAAGACCTGATCAGGCCGGCACAGGTCTCTGGAGTTATCTAGGCCCACTCCTCCATGCAGATCTTCTCCAAGTTATCTAGGTTCTTTGGGTGTCTCATGTGGACTTTAATCTTGAGCTCCTTCCACAAGTTTTCAATTGGGTTAAGGTCAGGAGACTGACTAGGCCACTGCAACACCTTGATTTTTTCCCTCTTGAACCAGGCCTTGGTTTTCTTGGCTGTGTGCTTTGGGTTGTTGTCTTGTTGGAAGATGAAATGACGACCCATCTTAAGATCCTTGATGGAGGAGCGGAGGTTCTTGGCCAAAATCTCCAGGTAGGCCGTGCTATCCATCTTCCCATGGATGCGGACCAGATGGCCAGGCCCCTTGGCTGAGAAACAGCCCCACAGCATGATGCTGCCACCACCATGCTTGACTGTAGGGATGGTATTCTTGGGGTCGTATGCAGTGCCATCCAGTCTCCAAACGTCACGTGTGTGGTTGGCACCAAAGATCTCGATCTTGGTCTCAACAGACCAGAGAACCTTGAACCAGTCTGTCTCAGAGTCCTCCAAGTGATCATGAGCAAACTGTAGACGAGCCTTGACATGACGCTTTGAAAGTAAAGGTACCTTACGGGCTCGTCTGGAACGGAGACCATTGCGGTGGAGTACGTTTCTTATGGTATTGACTGAAACCAATGTCCCCACTGCCATGAGATCTTCCCGGAGCTCCTTCCTTGTTGTCCTTGGGTTAGCCTTGACTCTTCGGACAAGCCTGGCCTCGGCACGGGTGGAAACTTTCAAAGGCTGTCCAGACCGTGGAAGGCTAACAGTAGTTCCATAAGCCTTCCACTTCCGGATGATGCTCCCAACAGTGGAGACAGGTAGGCCCAACTCCTTGGAAAGGGTTTTGTACCCCTTGCCAGCCTTGTGACCCTCCACGATCTTGTCTCTGATGGCCTTGGAATGCTCCTTTGTCTTTCCCATGTTGACCAAGTATGAGTGCTGTTCACAAGTTTGGGGAGGGTCTTAATTAGTCAGAAAAGGCTGGAAAAAGAGATAATTAATCCAAACATGCGAAGCTCATTGTTCTTTGTGCCTGAAATACTTCTTAATACTTTAGGGGAACCAAACAGAATTCTGGTGGTTTGAGGGGTTGAATAATAAATGACCCTCTGAATAAACTTTTCACAATTTAAAAAAAAGAAATAACATTTTTTTTTGCTGCATTTCACACTTCCAGGCTGATCTACAGTCCAAATGTCACAATGTCAAGTTATTCCGAATGTGTAAACCTGCTAAATCTGCAGGGGGTTGAATACTACTTATAGGCACTGTATATATACACTGAGGATTAGTCATATATGACATATGTATACACTGAGGAATTAGTAAGTATATGACATATGTATACACTGAGGAATTAGTAGCGTATTACATGTATATGTGTCGCCCTGGGCAAGCCAGGGGACACAGATAACAACACACACGCACCCCACATTCCCTGTAGGTACACCAGCTAACCCACAAACCCTTGTTGCCTTCCTCCAGGAGTCTGATGATGCACACCAGGGGGTGGGCCAGGCGGTTGGCTCCGCCCACCAAGGAGCTCACAGCTCTGGAGGCAGGAAGTTACCAGGCAGTTTTAGCCCGGGCAGGGCAAGAGAGCAGATAGCTCAGGGACGAGCTTGAGTAAACAAGAGAGAGTAAGCTCAGGAAGGAGCAGGAGTAGGAGGTGAACAGAGTGTAGCTCAGGAGGGAGCTAGAGTGAAACAGCAGTGAAGCAAAGAAAGAGAGCCTGAAGTTGGTCTGTGGCTGTGTGCCCAGACGGAGTCAGCAAGGTCAGCAGACAGTGGTGAAGATCTGCAGTGGGACTGTCTGGAGGTTGCTGGAAGGGCCACGGAGGCTGTGTGTATCCGGGGGCCTGGAGCAGTATACAAAGGGCAGTCAGCACCAGGGCAGGGGCCTTTCGGATCCCGGCAAGGCTTGGAGTCGCTGTAAATTGCTAAATCCGTTAGTGAAGGGGACGTAGATCCCCCAACAAGCAAGTCCTGATTGACGGCAAAGGTCCAACCACAACGGGGAGACACCGCCACCGCCAAGGCACCAGTTTCCCAGGGCCGGCGCCTGCGGGCAAAGTGTGGAGCTCCTCCGGCACAGATTGCAGTCGGGGAGCGGGTAACCGGTGGGAATCCACCGCTACCAAACAGACATTTCAAAGGTGCAGGGAAGAGACCGTCACCACTAATTGCAGGGAACCGCAGCACCGTGAACCGTCCGAGGGACCCGTCCAACCAGCCGTTTGTTTACCGAGAACTGTGTCGTGTTTACTGGCTGAGTGAGTACCTCAGTGCCGCAAGGCACAGCGCTGCCCCTGCGCCCCTGCACCCCACTGGGCCCCGGGATCACCGACCCCTACCCACGGAGGGGCAACACAACAACTGGCTGCTCCACATCACCATCCCCGTAATCCCCACATTGAGCAGCGGTGGTGAAATCACCACAACCGTGGGTGGCGTCACGAACTATAACAATCCCCACACCCAACCACAAACAACCCCCTTTCACTCACGGGCGAGGAGTGCCGCTCGAGAAACCCCGGGATCCGGCCCACCGCTCGAGCCACCACTGGGCAGCTGCCGGACCCGAGCAGAAGGGGTGAGCGCGGTGTGCTGACACCCTCCTCCCCGCCCGCGACAACTTGGCGTCACGAACAGGATCTTACCGCTCTGCCGTCTGGTAGAGGTGCGCCTTGTTACCGCCGGAGGCATCCGGCAGAAAAATTTCAGAAGCCGCCATCTTTGGCGCGAAAAGTTCCCGCTCGAGCGTCTTCTCGAGCAGTAGAGGCGCGAAGGCCAAAACCCCGCCCCGAGAGAGGAGGGGCCGGAAAGAGCTAAGGGGGACGGAAACAAGATGTCTGCGCCCGACGGAGCCGCTGGAGGAGCGGTGGTCGCAGCCGCAGCGGCACCCGCGGATGGGAATGGGCCTGCCCAGGTCCTGGCCGCACCGGCGGGAGGTGCCGCGGCCCCCGCGCTTGCTCAGGTCATGCCGTTTTCCTTGCCCTATGCACCCGGAGCTGCCTGGCTACCGCAGTATGACGGGAAACCGGATGCCCTACAGGCCTTCCGGAAGAAGCTTAACCTGTTGCTAGAGCTGTACCCCCTGACTGATAAGCAACGTGCAGCGATAGTGCTAGGCCAGTTAACCGGTGCGGCGGAGCAGGAAGCGGAGACTTGGGCCGAGGGGGACCGGCTCTCTGTAGCCACCATTTTCGAGAAGTTACAGACTGCCTTCGAGACCCGGACTGAAGCTGAGCTGAGGATGCAGTTTTACCAGTGCCGGCAACGAGCTGGGGATAGCATTCGGGACTATGCTCTCCGTCTGCAGACCGCCCTCCGCACGCTGAAGCGGGTGAACTCTATTAATGAGGCGGATAGCAACAAGATGTTGGTGGAGCAATTTGCGCAGGGGATGAGGTCCCCTGAGGATCGTAAACAACTCCGGCTATGGGCCCTGGAGCACCCTGATGTGGACTTTGCTGTGTTAAAGGAGCGGGCTATCAAAGCACTACAGCCCCCAGCTGCTGAAGTTCTGGAACCCGTCCCGTGGCCCGTCGAGACAGCTCCTGTTGTGGCGGCCTCAGCCAAACCAACCTCTGTAATGCCTGCAGCCCCGAGCAGCACCGTCGAAGAGCTGGCAGCCCAAGTCCGTCGCCTGGACGGAGACCTTGCCAAAATCCTCGCTGCACTGCAACCTCTGACCAGATCCCAGCCTCCAGCGCAGATACAGCTTGCTGACAGTCCCGAAGATGTTCCCTGGATGCAGCGGAGAAACGCTAACAACCCGCGGAGCAGACCTCCAATCTGCTACAAGTGCCGTAAGCCGGGCCATTATTACCGACAGTGCCCGTTAAACGAGCAACCCCTGGGGCCCCGGGCCAATCCTCAGGAGTAGAACACCGTGGCCCCCCGGACTGGCGAGACCGATATGTCGGGGCCCGCCCTATCATCCCCGTGGCTGTGGACGGCATACCAGTGATGGCTCTCTTGGACACTGGATCACAGGTAACTACCATACCGTACACGTTGTACCAGCGGTATTGGGCCACAGACGAGCTGGCGCCCCCAGACAATAGTATAAATTTGATTGCCGCTAATGGACTTCCATTGACCCAGGTGGGGTATAAACAGGTGGCTATGACAGTGGGGCAAGCTGAACTGCAACATCAGGGTATGATTGTGATCATGAATGAACCCAGTGATCATAACCCGAAAATAGTGCTGGGGACCAATGTGATGGAACACTGCATGGCTGATGTGTTGAATTTATTGCAACAGCTAGCCGCCACCGCGGCGGGGAGCCGGCAGAGGGCTGTGCAGCGTGAGATCCGCGCCCTGATGTACCGCCAGCATGTAAGCTCAACAGGAGGGGAGATTGGTGGAGTGAGAGTGATGGATGTTGCTCCATTGACTGTGCCCCCTAGGAGTGAGATGATGATTTGGTGTAGGGCAGCAGTAGGGCCTCAGGGGCGTGACTACCCTGCGATGATGGAGCCCATGCCCTCCGAGCACTGGCCCACTGTAGTAGCCGCCCGAGGGGTGGTAGATGTGAAGAAAGGGAGAGTGCCCGTGAGAGTGTTGAACTGTGGGGAGGAAGAAGTCAGGCTCCCCCGGTATGCCACCATTGCCAAGCTGCTCACCCTGGACCCTCACACTATCCATGAAGCCAGTCCATCCACACTCCCACCTACCACCAGCACTTCCCCACCCAAGGGGGACACAAAGGAGTGGCACCAACAGCTACATGTAGGCACTGACGACACCCCTACTCATCACAGGGCAGGGGTACACAGGGTGGTGCAGGAGTACGAACAGGTTTTCAGTAAGCACCCCCTAGACTTTGGGCAGATCAAGGGGGTCCAACACCACATTCCCACGGGTGAACATCCCCCTCTTAAAGAGAGGTATAGACCTATTCCCCCTGCACATTACCAGTGTGCTAAGGATATGCTGAGGAATATGAAGGAGGCAGGGGTTATTCGGGACAGCTGTAGTCCCTGGGCCGCTCCGTTGGTACTGGTCAAGAAGAAGGATGGTACCATGCGGATGTGTGTGGACTACCGGAAGATCAACCAGATAACCCATAAAGATGCCTATCCATTGCCTCGTATTGAAGAGTCTTTGGCTGCACTAAGAACTGCAAACTACTTCTCGACTCTTGACCTCACCAGCGGATACTGGCAAGTGGCCGTGGCCCCAGAGGACCGGGAGAAGACCGCCTTCACCACCCCGATGGGGCTCTGCGAATTCAATAGCATGCCGTTTGGGCTGTGCAATGCCCCTGGGACCTTCCAACGATTGATGGAGTGCTGTCTGGGACACTTAAACTTCGAGACCGTCCTGCTGTATTTGGATGATGTGATTGTTTATTCCCAGACGTATGAAGCCCATCTGGAGCACCTGGCCGAGGTGTTCGCGTCCCTTGCCAAGTACGGGATGAAGTTGAAGCCCTCAAAATGCCATCTGCTGAAACCCAGGGTGCAGTATCTGGGGCATGTGGTGAGTGCGGATGGTGTCGCCCCCGACCATGAGAAGATCACTGCCATCCAGAGCTGGCCGAGACCAACCACGGTGAGGGAGGTAAGGCAGTTTCTGGGCCTGGTGGGATACTATCGGCGCTTTATAAAGGGGTACACGAAGATGGCTGCTCCCATGCAAGATCTCCTCGTGGGGCAGACCAAAGGTGGAAGACCCATTGGAGCTCCACTGTCGTGGGGAGACAAGCATGAGGAGTCCTTTTGCCAGTTGAAGGCGGCCCTGACCGGAGAAGAGGTCCTGGCGTACCCTGATTATGGGCGCCCATTCATCCTCCACACGGACGCCAGTAACGTGGGGCTAAGAGCGGTCCTATCCCAGGTCCAGGATGGAAAGGAGAAGGTGATTGCCTACGCCAGCCGAAAACTCCGGCCGACCGAAAGGAACCCTGAGAACTATAGCTCTTTCAAGCTTGAGCTGCTGGCATTGGTGTGGGCTATCACGGAGCGGTTTCGGCACTATTTGGCGGCCGCAAAATTCACCGCATTCACGGACAACAATCCCCTGACTCACCTGAACACGGCCAAGTTGGGCGCGCTGGAGCAGCGGTGGGTAGCCCGGTTAGCCAACTATGACTTCACCATAAAGTACCGAGCTGGTCGTGTCAACATCAATGCAGATGCACTCTCCCGGATGCCCCATTTGTCAGAAGAGGGATGCGAGGATGACGACCTCGAGGAGATTGAGTTGCCTGCGTTCCACCAGCCGCCTACTGAGAGGGTACAAGTATGTCAGCAACGGGTAGATCTGGACCCGCGGCCCAGTCAAGAGTGGCAGGACGCCCAGGACCAAGCGCCGGCTGTCCGTCTTGTCAAGACTCTGGTGGAACAAGACGCTATGGGAATAGACCCTGGCGCTCCAGCCGAAGCCCAACGCTTGTGGAAAGAACGAAAGCGGCTCTACCTACACCAAGGGAGGCTGTACCGTGAGCTGATCAACCCAAAGACCCATGAGAAAATATGCCAGTTAATCGTTCCTCAAGCTGAGGTTGCTACTGTCCTGCGGGCATACCATGATGGTGCTGGCCACTTCGGGTGGAAGAAGCTGGAGATGCTGTTGAGGGAGCGGTTCTATTGGAGTGGGATGCGTGAATCGGTGGAAGCCTGGTGCCGAGAGTGCGGTCCTTGCACACTGAGGAGAAAGGATGAGACTAGCCAGAGGGCACCGTTACATCCCATCGTCACCCATCAGCCGCTGGAGCTGGTCGCCCTGGACCCTGTCAAACTCACCCCTAGCCGAAGTGGGTACACCTACGCATTGACCATGGTAGACCACTACTCAAGATTTATGGTGGTAGTCCCCGTTAAGGACCTGACTGGTCGAACCGCTGCTCGAGCGTTCCAGGCCTATTTTTGCCGACCCCATGGGTACCCCGAGAAGGTGCTGACTGACCAAGGCCCGGCTTTTGAAGCAGAAGTGTTTCACGAATTCTGCCAGTTGTACGGCTGCAAGAAGATCCGGACCACTCCGTACCACGCCCAAACCAACGGCATGTGCGAGAAAATGAACCACTTGGTCCTGGGGCTCCTCAAGACGCTACCGCTGGAAGAACGGAACATGTGGCCGGAAAAGTTACCCGACTTGGTCGACATGTACAATAATATCCCGTCCAGCTCGACGAAGTGCACCCCAGCGTATCTGATGAGGGCTCGGCCTGGCCGCCTGCCGGTGGATCTGGAGATGGGGTTGGAGGCTCCGGAAGCACTCCCTTCAACAGCAGAGTGGGAAAGTCGGAGGAGGGCCCAGTACCGGCAAATCCAGGAGTATGTGGAGAAAAACCTCAGTCGAAGTCGAGAACAGCAAGAGCACCGGTTCAATCAGAAGGCGCCTGCAGGCCCTTTCCAGCCAGGAGATGTGGTGCTGAAACGGAAGAGAAAAGCCCACAAACTGGATGACCAGTGGGAGCAAGTCCCTTACGTCGTACAACCCACCGAGTGGGACAATGGGAAGACCTACCAGATCAGTCGTGACCAAGGGGACACCCTGGCCACAGTTTCTCGGGACCATCTAAAAAAATGCCCCCCAGCGTTGAAGGCAGAGGCTGAAGTACCGGTTCCTCCACCAGTGGAAAAGGCAGCAGAGGTAATCCACACTGTGATGGGTGACTTCCCAGCAAACTGGCCTACACAGAACGGCGCGGTGATACTTCCAGTGATACTGTTCCCACAACCCGTGGATGAAGAAGTAGTGGAAGCGGTTAACCGTGAGCCAGAACCAGTGCCAGTGCCCAGGGATGAACCTGTACCCAGCCCCCCTGCACCTCCGCCTGCTCCACACTATAGCAGGGAGGAGGAACCGATTGTTCCCTCTACCCCACTGTCTAGCACCACTGATACCGGGCCCCGAAGGTCCACCCGTTCTAACCTAGGTAGACCCCCACTTAGGTACAGGGAGACCGTTCTGTGAGTAAGAGGGGTCCGCAAATGTAAAAGAGTGTTGCAGTTTGTTTGAAAGAGTTGAAAGTTTTGAAATGATAAGTGAAATTACCGAAGAAGTCACCTGATTTGTTGTTGATTTGCAACCGGCTGGAGCCGGCACCGTTGTCCCCGTGGGGACCGTTTAAAAATGCATGGGAACTATCCATGGACAAGCCCGTGAACTTTGCAGGGCAACCACAAACGTTAGTGGCTTGTAAATATGTTGGGTACCGTTACCGTTTCCGCAATGCCGCCTCCGGAGAGGCAGGTTGGAGGGAGGGCCCTGAGCAGAGCAGGCCAGGGCCCAGCCACTAAAGGAACCGGTGGCTACCCTCTGGAGGGGAAGGACAGATCCCGCTCGGGTACCGTGTGCTGGACTGTGGGTCAAGGGGTGCTGCCTGGGTTTTAGGGGCAGCATCAGGGCCAGGTTACTTGGGTGGGAGAGAGCGGAAACCGTGACCGTACACCGTTGTAACGTTAAAAGTAAATGTGCCTCCCGTCTTGGGAAGAGTTGTGATTAAAAATGTATATAATTTACCGTTTATAATGTTATACCGTTTTACCTTTTCAGAGAAAAACAAAAAGGAAAATAAAACCGGTGTTGGACGGGCAGCCCGAGGACGGTCTGCGTTTTGCTAAGGGGGAATGTGTCGCCCTGGGCAAGCCAGGGGACACAGATAACAACACACACGCACCCCACATTCCCTGTAGGTACACCAGCTAACCCACAAACCCTTGTTGCCTTCCTCCAGGAGTCTGATGATGCACACCAGGGGGTGGGCCAGGCGGTTGGCTCCGCCCACCAAGGAGCTCACAGCTCTGGAGGCAGGAAGTTACCAGGCAGTTTTAGCCCGGGCAGGGCAAGAGAGCAGATAGCTCAGGGACGAGCTTGAGTAAACAAGAGAGAGTAAGCTCAGGAAGGAGCAGGAGTAGGAGGTGAACAGAGGGTAGCTCAGGAGGGAGCTAGAGTGAAACAGCAGTGAAGCAAAGAAAGAGAGCCTGAAGTTGGTCTGTGGCTGTGTGCCCAGACGGAGTCAGCAAGGTCAGCAGACAGTGGTGAAGATCTGCAGTGGGACTGTCTGGAGGTTGCTGGAAGGGCCACGGAGGCTGTGTGTATCCGGGGGCCTGGAGCAGTATACAAAGGGCAGTCAGCACCAAAGCAGGGGCTTTCGGATCCCAGCAAGGCTTGGAGTCGCTGTAAATTGCTAAATCCGTTAGTGAAGGGGACGTAGATCCCCCAACAAGCAAGTCCTGATTGACGGCAAAGGTCCAACCACAACGGGGAGACACCGCCACCGCCAAGGCACCAGTTTCCCAGGGCCGGCGCCTGCGGGCAAAGTGTGGAGCTCCTCCGGCACAGATTGCAGTCGGGGAGCGGGTAACCGGTGGGAATCCACCGCTACCAAACAGACATTTCAAAGGTGCAGGGAAGAGACCGTCACCACTAACTGCAGGGAACCGCAGCACCGTGAACCGTCCGAGGGACCCGTCCAACCAGCCGTTTGTTTACCGAGAACTGTGTCGTGTTTACTGGCTGAGTGAGTACCTCAGTGCCGCAAGGCACAGCGCTGCCCCTGCGCCCCTGCACCCCACTGGGCCCCGGGATCACCGACCCCTACCCACGGAGGGGCAACACAACAACTGGCTGCTCCACATCACCATCCCCGGGATCCCCACATTGAGCAGCGGTGGTGAAATCACCACAACCGTGGGTGGCGTCACGAACTATAACAATCCCCACACCCAACCACAAACAACCCCCTTTCACTCACGGGCGAGGAGTGCCGCTCGAGAAACCCCGGGATCCGGCCCACCGCTCGAGCCACCACTGGGCAGCTGCCGGACCCGAGCAGAAGGGGTGAGCGCGGTGTGCTGACACCCTCCTCCCCGCCCGCGACATATACACTGAGGAATTAGTAAGTATATGACATATGTATATACATAGGAATTATAATAGATCAAACATCTTGCTAATTAAAAGGTCACAAAAGGGCAAATAGAGCCTCACCAAATATGACCTTATGTCAGCGCAACACTAGCAATATATCATACAAAAAACTGCGCTACACAACATATAAGAAATTAAATTTTATTATTTCAAATATTTCTAACAACTAGTATCAATAGGTGGACATGACGTCAGCAGAGAATGGAAGACAGAAGACAATTGTTTCACAACAATGTAACATGCCAAAAGTTAAATAGACAAAAAATACACAGTATAACCGTGATAAACCGATTATTAATGTGATATCACCAGTACATAGACTAATGTGGTTCCAGATAAAGAATCATAAATAGATGTTGGTAAGCAGGCAATGTATGTGAATTAGATACCTAATGATAAGGTAGAAATAACCATTATCAAAAGAATTTGAATAGTAATGCTTGGTAAATAGCCACCCACACTTAAACATAACATAACATTGTTTAACATGCATAAACAAGTAGCCAAGGAACCACATCAATCTAATCTGGAGTTTCCAGATAAGACCTTTGTTTCCCTAGGTAATTATGCACTTACTTTGATGGCCTAGCATATCTGTGATCATTTACATTGTTTACTTTGTTAATCCCTTGATTAGACTGATGTGGTTCCTTGGCTACTTGTTTATGCAGGGATAAGTGTGGGTGGCTATTTACCAAGCATTACTATTCAAATTCTTTTGATAATGGTTATTTCTACCTTATCATTAGGTATCTAATTCACATACATTGCCTGCTTACCAACATCTATTTATGATTCTTTATCTGGAACCACATTAGTCTATGTACTGGTGATATCACATTAATAATCGGTTTATCACGGTTATACTGTGTATTTTTTGTCTATTTAACTTTTGGCATGTTACATTGTTGTGAAACAATTGTCTTCTGTCTTCCATTCTCTGCTGACGTCATGTCCACCTATTGATACTAGTTGTTAGAAATATTTGAAATAATAAAATTTAATTTCTTATATGTTGTGTAGCGCAGTTTTTTGTATGATATATATACATAGGAATTAGTAGTTTATGGTATATTGTAAAAGGGTGACTCTGGTACTTGTAATACTACATGATTTATTAGGACAGGTCTGCTCATTTATATACCTCCACTCATAGGTGTGTCTCAACATTATATTGGTGTCTGTTTGTTTGACACATGGTCAGTGTGGAGGTTGTTATGCCTCTGGAAAAGAACCTCTGTGAGAGACAGAGAGGATCCGCTAATCCTGAATGACCAAGGTGCTGTTGAGGCTTCTACACCCCCTCGGGGATACTTCTGGGGGGAAGTTGTATCTGAACCTGTGTTTCGGCATACCACAAGTGAAATGGACTGTAAAACCATGTGTATGTTCCATGAAGCTGAAAGAGGGCTTTTGTTATGTTCCTGGAGAGCGGTTTATGTGCTGTTAAATAAACCTGCTGGACTTTTCAGGAAAAATTGTTCCTGTCATTACCTCAAGGAGCAAGCTTAGTGAGTAACCCCATCACGTTTGGTGCTAGACTATGGGCAGCGTTCCAGGAAGCAGGTGTAATGGCTGCACGCAAGGCTGTGGATCCTGGTGGAGTGATGCATAGCTGTATGAGTGGAGCAGATGGCCGGCAGCCAGGGATGATGGACTGTCATCTGATGAAGCGCCACAATAGTGTTCTGTGAAGTTGAATGGAGAAAGATTGATTGGACTATTAGACTCGGGGAGCTTAGTGGCCCAGGTAGAGGCCACACTTGATGTTTACCTAAATATGGAAAGTAAGATCAGAATCAGCTGCAGTAATGGGGTAAATAAGGAATATACGATGTCCAGAGTGGTCATTGAGACGGCCAAGGGTATGACGTACAATGATGTGGATATAGTCCAGAACTCACTACATCCAATCATAATAGGCCGAAACCTTGTGTTATTTGGGGTCTTTTGGGAAAAGGGGGAAGTGTTCTGTTGCTCAGATAAGAGCCAGAATGGCCCTAAGGAAGCCCCACCACAGCGGGAGGCTGAAGTAGTTCCTACTTGTGTGTTGGTGGGTAATGAGAAGGGACTAATGCCTCCTAAGGTCAACAGTCATGAGTTAGAAGTGACCGGAGAGAATTATGGGTCTACCCAATTTAGCAATCTGTCTGATAAAGAAGTAAACAATAGTATGACTGTTGAGGTAACTCCAGAAAAGTGGGCCAATGCCTGGTTGACTGTAGACTTGTTCCTGCATACTGGGGAAAGTGACAATGACTTCAGTTTAGACTGTGACTTTAATGAAGTGGAAGGAAGCTGCAGTAAACAGGAGTCGAGCAAAAAAGGGGAAATCCTCCTCCTGATGCCGGAGACATAACAGGCGCAGAAAGGTGTAACAAGTTGCACCCTCTTTGCAAGAAAAGTTGATGACCTTGCCGAGGAAGTCACATTGCCACTCACAACTACTGGTTTAAGGGCAGACAACGATGTGCTGCAAGAGAAATTGTAGTTAAAAAAAAACACAATGTAACTATGGAAATTGGTAGACTAAAATCATGGCCAAGGAGCCTTTCGAGGAAGCCGTGTTGTTGTCCTCTACAATTTTTGAGCATAGAGCAGATGATCTATTGTTTAAGAGTTCGATAGGAGAAGGAATCCTGGAGAGCACTGGTGGAGGGAAAATCCACAAAGATCCCAGTGAGCAGGCTGGTGATCCACCCAGTTCTGGGGAGGCTGACAGTGGAAACCGTGCCAAAACTCTGGAAGGAAACGAGAACCGTGCAGAGGTATATGGTACCATGGCAGTAAAGGAAGAAAAAACTGAGAACATTGAAGACTCCAGAGAAGCTGAGGAGGAGGTGATGGGGTGAGAGAAAATCTCTGACGTTCCGGAGATCCAAGAGGGAGCTAGAGATGGCGCTACAGAATGGAAGAGGAATTTGAAGGTGAAACTGCTGAGACTCAAGAGAAAGCTCAAGCTGCAGAAATGGAAAAAGCCACTGAAGAAGTGAAGTCTAAACCAGAGTTCTCATCAGGAGCTGAGAGCCCGACTCAACCAGCTGATAACAACAAGACTGAAGAAATATATATTGACTCTGCTCAGAGATTGAGAAGCCAGAGATCAAGGTTGATGATATAAATCAAGCACTCTGAAGCTGCAGCTAAACCTGAGGAGACTGCAACTCAAGAATTAGAGCCTTTGGAAGAAAACGATGAAGAACAAGATGCCGAATGTAAGGACAAAAGAGGAAGGCCAACAGAAAGAGCAGAATGCGAGGGATGGTAAAAGATGGAGTTGTGGCGCCCCTGAGGCTTCAGGCGCCATAGGGTATTACACATCCTTTAAGGAGTAATATCCATCCCGGGTTAGGAGGGGGTTAACTGCCAGTGCCGTCACAAAACCACACATATAAAACAATAAGGTTCTTTTCTGCAGGGAGAGTGGACTAGGGCAGACAGGGTAGTGAGCCATCACGAAGCATGGGACTTCCCCAGTCGCTAGGACAACCACTGGGGGCGGCACTACTTGGGGTAAGAAGTAGGCGCAACCATCTCACTACAGCAGACTTTCCCGGGCACAGCTGGGGATAACATCTCACACAGACAGCAGGAGTGGAGTTATTCTCCTCCATTTGTGGGATCTGTGGCTTGGAGCAGGATGCTTGGCCCAAGCTCTGGATAGCACACAGGTGACACTTCACTAGAAAGACTTCCACGAGCACCGGCGGTGACCGCCGACTATCCGGGATTGGCTGGAGCCCATCGTGGCAGAGAACAGTACTCTGGGGCAGCTCCTGAACTACCAGTGAGTAAAAGACCGGGAACCGCAGTTCCTGTCTCTACCTCTCCTTTACCGGCGCCGTCGCCCAGCGCTCTGGCACCTACGGGGACCACCACCACCCCGTCCTTCCTCAGTCATCCTCACCAGGGTAACCCCGCTCCACCTGTGGGTAGCGATACCATCCCTGCTGCGACATTCACGATCAGACCTGGAGAGCAGCACCCACAGTGGCGGCCCATCCCTGGCTACCGACCACAGGTGGCTTCATGATCTAAAAAGACTTTCCTCACCATCATTTCCACCCCTATCCTCCGTCCTTCCTCCCGTTCACCGCCTTCCCTTCCTCCTGTACGTCTCGGGGTCACGAAACTGGGTCAGGCCAGCCCGTGACGACGCGGAGGATCTGCACCCCCGGCCCGGCGATGTGTCGGATGAAAACCCCTGGACCCCGGGGAGTCAAAAGACCCAAGAGCTGTTTGAGGCAGTGAAGTTGAAGAAATCTGTCCTGTTGTGGTTCCAACATAGATGACCCGATGGTGGATGTATGTGGCTCTGATGGAGTCTTCTTACAAGAGACTCGTCAAAGATGATCCCAAAAGCTCAAGAGAGGTCTGTGCCATGGAGACGGTGCATGAAAAAGTTAAGGAAGACATATTAGTGTGTAAAGAGTACTTTGCCTCAGAGGCTAATCGTTTAAGTATACAAATGTAGAAGCCACCAGATACTTGGAGCGTGCGAAGCAGCTGACGGCAGCAAGTCAGGGAGACTTGGTAGTTAGAAAAGAGTTAGTAGGCCTCACAATACACACACTCGGAAACAACGTTCAGCAAGCCAGAAAAACTCAAGGTATTACAGCTATCAAATTAAAAGAAGATATGGGAACGTTTCGAATTGAAAGAGACACTGCGGAAGCAATGAAGAAAGCTTGAAGTTTATTGGAATTTGTGGAAGATTTCATCCAGGTGTGCGCCGCCCCCGTGCCAGCAGCTGGGCTGCTCAGGTCCGGATCCGCTTTGGCTCGAGGGTCTCCGGATCCAGGGGTTGTGTGGCCACTCAAATGAAGGGGGTATTTACAGAGGATGTATTAGAGTTTGTGATGCCACCAGTGGTATGTGGTAATTAGGAGTACCATCGCTGCAGTTGGGAGTACCCAGGGATGATGGAATGGGGCAGCTAGGTGTTAGAACCCTCCACGGGTAGGGGGATACCCTGGGGATCGGTGATGGTGGGGGAGTGCCGTTAGAAGCAAAGGGGTCACTTTCGTACTCACTCAGTCCATTAAGCTGATACTGACAACTGGATAAACCAAAGTTCTGGATACTGCTGCCACTGAGGGGAGCTTAGTTCGGGTCCCGTCCCCAATGGTGCTGCCTGGTGATCCGTGACCTGCCTCCTGGCACTAAGTTTACTTCTCTGTTGGTCCCGGTAGTATGAAACTTGCCAGGTCCTGCTCCCCACTTTGGCTAACTGTGGGAGCTTGCTCTCAGGGTTCACGCTTTGGATTTTCTGGACCATTTTGAGTGGAAAGTCCTATCCCCCTCGTTGTGCTAGTACCCTGATTTTGGAGCGGGTGGGAATGGATCTTGAAGGCTCCGTTCTCCTCGGGTAAATTGTCGGGTTGCCTGAAGGTACTCTCCGACCTAGGTTCCACGTACCCCATCGTGCCTTGGTCCCAACCCGGTGATGGTGCAAAGCCGCCGGCTGTCCTCCTCGACAGATCTGTGCCCCTTGCCACGATACCCTGCGACCGGGGGTCCAGCTCCTCTAGGCCCAGACCACCGTCTGCCACCTAGATTGCTTCCCAGGTGTTCTGCTCCTGACCTCCTCTCACTTTCACTTGTCAGACCCAACTCTCTCCTTCTGACACTTCTGACCTCCCCTCTCCAACCCCCCTCAGGGGGGGTGACTCTATTCCACTCAGGCCGTCCACTGGTGTGTTTGGTGGGTGTGGTGCAGAGTGCATCTAGGATTTGATTAGCTGATGTAGGCAACACCATATAGCTGGGGACCCATAACCAAGAAGAAGGTGGATACTGCATGAGAGGGCAGATTGTGCAATACCCTGTGATGACCCGATAGTCCAGGGGCGTCACAGGTGCCCAGAAATGTTATCAGGAAAATTATTGGGAAAAATCATGGGGGACACTTTGCTAGCAGTATTTCCTTTGGGAAACACACTGATGTTCACGAGTTGACTCTTTGTTAATGTGCCGCTCCCGTGCCAGCAGCCGACGTTGCTCGAGTCCGGACCTTCAGGGGTGGTGGTTCGAGGGTCTCCGGACCCAGGGGTCTGGCGGACACGCCGAATAAAAAGGGGGGTTTGATGAGGACGTATATGTACGGGCTAGGCTGTATTGAGTTTGTGACGCCACCCACTATGTGTGGTGAGGTGGGACACCACCGCTGCTGTTGTGGGGCACCCGGGGGAGATGTTGTGCAGCAAGTTGTTAACCCCTCCGTGAGCAGGGATGGTGGCCCCGGGACCCGATGGCTCTAGTGCAGGGGGAATGATGACCGCAGGGGTGTTGGTGTACTCACTTTCAGTAAAACACACGAGTCTCTGGTAAACCAAGGTGGTAGTGGCTGGTGCCGCGACCGGCTGCGTTCTGGATCCCCTACCCGGCTGGTGGTCTCTATCCTTTTCCTGCACTGTTTTCGTAGAAAAAACTTCCCCGTGTGAAACATAGGAGTCCGCTCCCAGCTGGATGTGGCCTAAGGAGCCGTGCCCGCAGACGTTGGCCCGTGGGATCTCTGGGCCTTGGCGGTGACTTCTTATCCCGAATCGGTGGGCTGTTGTCTTCTATGAGGGACTTTGGGTGGGACAGAACCTCTAGTCCTGGCCTCAATCGGTTACTTAACCAGCTCCAGTTGTTTCTGGCCTCTGGCTTCAGGGTCCGAGTACCCCCCTTTGTGCTACGGTTTCCGGGTCGGTCCCCCGTGTCGGTACCGGCAGGCTACAACCCTGGCCCGGTCCACCTCAGTTCCACCGAGCCATCTTCCCGTCTCCTGCTGACGGAGACCACCGTCTGCCACCTAGCCAGAAGCACCAGGGCTCCAAACCCTGGCACTGTTCAACTTGACCTCCTGTGCTGGAGCCGCACACAGCCCCAGCACACTTCCTTTCCACTTGAACTCTCAGACTCCACTCTTTGTTTTCCCGCCCTGGACTGTCTAGAACCTCTGGGTGGGCGTGCACCAACCGCCTGGTCACGCCCACTGGTGTGTCTATCTTTCCCTAAGGGGGTGACTAGGTTTTAATGGTTGGCTGAATGTTTCCTAGTGAGGGATGGTGTTGTGCAGGGGTCTACTTGTGACTACCTGGTTTTGCCAGGGCGTCACATTAACAATTGCATTGTATTAGGGGATTAATTTGTTCTTTAGTTGTCTACGAGGTAAGAATAATGTTACGTGGTGAACTCTGCTGTAAAGCTTGGGTTGACCGCAGGTGGTGGAGGCGCGGAGGGCACCATTGATTGGGATCTGTTTTTACCTCTATCGATGGAGACACTTTGGCCTACATTGTGGCGGGTTGAGCTTTACGTGGTGAACTCTGCTGTAAAGCTTGGGTTGACCGCAGGTGGTGGAGGCACGGAGGGCAACATTGAGTGGGATCTGTTTTTACCTCAATCGATGGAGACACTTTGGCCTTCATTGTGGCGGGTTGAGCTTTACGTGGTGAACTCTGCTGTAAAGCTTGGGATGACCGCAGGTGGTGGAGGCACGGAGGGCACCATTGAGTGGGATCTGTGTTTACCTCTACGATGGAGATACTTTGGCCTTCATTGTGGCGGGTTGAGCTTTACGTGGTGAACTCTGCTGTAAAGCTTGGGATGACCGCAGGTGGTGGAGGCACGGAGGGCACCATTGAGTGGGATCTGTGTTTACCTCTATCGATGGAGACACTTTGGCCTTCATTGTGGCGGGTTGAGCTTTACTTGTGGGAAGTATATTATATGAAGCAATTTACTCTGCTAAAAATCACATATAAAAGCTGTCATTACGACAAAGTCTGAGGAGAAATAATATCTGTACTTGTAAGAAAAAAATCCAAAACTTTTTAGAATTATAAAACAAGAAACTAAATCCTCGAAATTAACTTCTGCCTGAGATAATTATCTTTCCATTTATTTTACTTGAGGTTAATGGTGTGAAGAAGAAAGGTGACGCGCAACTTGTCATGGGGGCACCTTGCTCCTCGGCAGCCGCCTCTGGCTTCTGAACCGTCCACGTCTCCTGAGCTTAGACCATGTTCCACCAGATAAATGTGCAGGAGATCAATGAAGGTTAAGTGACTGTGGCTGACGGCGGCTCACACAGCCACTTTCTTTGGCAGCACTTACATGTGACCTTTATATCTGTGCTCCTGACCACCAGAGAGGCCCCGAGAAGGAAGTCACAAGGCCAACGCCAAGGTGACAGAAGTCTCCTGGAGAACACGTGACGTCGCGTGCTGTGAGACCTGTCAAGGAGCAAAGAACAGTCAACTTCACCGCTATTCACACAGCGAGGCACTGAGATATTCTGCAACGCTACAAATCCTAACACCCATCATTTCCTCATATAAGACTAGAAGAAAATCACAGACACCAGGAGAGATAGGAAACAGACGCATAGACCAATCTATGCTCCAAGTAACCCAGCAAGACATAATAGTCATATATAGGAGCAGTATTATAGTAGTTATATTCTTGTATATAGGGGCAGTATTATAGTAGTTATATTCTTGTATATAGGGGCAGTATTATAGTAGTTATATTCTTGTACATAGGAGCAGTATTATAGTAGCTATATTCTTGTACATAGGTGCAGTATTATAGTAGTTATATTCTTGTATATAGGGGCAGTATTATAGTAGTTATATACTTGTATATAGGGGGCAGTATTATAGTAGTTATATTCTTGTACATAGGAGCAGTATTATAGTAGTTATATTCTTGTACATAGGAGCAGTATTATAGCAGTTATATTCTTGTACATAGGGGGCAGTATTATAGTAGTTATATTCTTGTACATAGGGGCAATATTATAGTAGTTATATTCTTGTACATAGGGGCAGTATTACAGTAGTTATATGTTTGTACATAGGGGCAGTATTATAGTAGTTATATTCTTGTATATAGGGGCAGTATTATAGTAGTTATATTCTTGTATATAGGAGCAGTATTATAGTAGTTATATTCTTGTATATAGGGGGCAGTATTATAGTAGTTATATTCTTGTACATAGGAGCAGTATTATAATAGTTATATTCTTGTATATAGGGGCAGTATTATAGTAGTTATATTCTTGTACATAGGGGCAGTATTATAGTAGTTATATTCTTGTACATAGGGGCAGTATTATAGTAGTTATATTCTTGTACATAGGGGCAGTATTATAGTAGTTATATTCTTGTACATAGGGGCAGTATTATAGTAGTTATATTCTTGTACATAGGGGCAGTATTATAGTAGTTATATTCTTGTACATAGGGGCAGTATTATAGTAGTTATATTCTTGTACATAGGGGCAGTATTATAGTAGTTATATTCTTGTACATAGGGGCAGTATTATAGTAGTTATATTCCTGTATATAGGGGCAGTATTATAGTAGTTATATTCTTGTACATAGGGGCAGTATTATAGTAGTTATATTCTTGTACATAGGGGCAGTATTATAGTAGTTATATTCTTGTACATAGGGGCAGTATTATAGTAGTTATATTCTTGTACATAGGGGCAGTATTATAGTAGTTATATTCTTGTACATAGGGGCAGTATTATAGTAGTTATATTCCTGTACATAGGAGCAGTATTATAGTAGTTATATTCTTGTACATAGGGGCAGTATTATAGTAGTTATATTCTTGTACATAGGAGCAGTATTATAGTAGTTATATTCTTGTACATAGGAGTAGTATTATAGTAGTTATATTCCTGTACATAGGGGCAGTATTATAGTAGTTATATTCTTGTACATAGGAGCAGTATTATAGTAGTTATATTCTTGTACATAGGGGCAGTATTATAGTAGTTATATTCTTGTACATAGGAGCAGTATTATAGTAGTTATATTCTTGTACATAGGAGCAGTATTATAGTAGTTATATTCTTGTACATAGGAGCAGTATTATAGTAGTTATATTCTTGTACATAGGAGTAGTATTATAGTAGCTATATTCTTGTACATAGGAGCAGTATTATAGTAGTTATATTCTTGTACATAGGGGGCAGTATTATAGTAGCTATATTCTTGTACATAGGGGGCAGTATTATAGTAGTTATATTCTTGTACATAGGAGCAGTATTATAGTAGTTATATTCCTGTACATAGGAGGCAGTATTATAGTAGTTATATTCTTGTACATAGGGGCAGTATTATAGTAGATATATTCTTGTACATAGGGGGCTGTATTATAGCAGTTATATTCTTGTGAATAGGGGGCAGCATTATAGTAGTTATATTATTATACATATGTTCCTCCCCCTTCTTAATATTAGCCAGCCAGGATAGGCTTCCGATTATCCTTCTCCTCTTGACGTCATTGTCCTTTTTAATGGTGAGGCCAGCAACAGAGGCTCGCATCTGTACACCTCCCCCTGATTACCTCCCCCAGGTTGAGCAGCCATATTGCAGACAAGCACTAAGGTGGGGTCCGTGAGTTGGGCTTCCCTGAATTCCTTATGATCTATCTCCCCCCAGTCAATGGCCACAGTTGGGTCTGAGGTACTCACATTCGTTGCATCTGAGGAGGAGGCTGAAGATTCAGGAGGAGGGTTCCCCTCGGATGGGTTGGTATAAACATCTGCACAAGGATGGTGTTTGGCTTGGCTGCGGGTGATGGCAGTAACAAACTGGCTGGATAGTCCTTGTCCTAGGTCATTCTCCAAAATGACTGGTGTGAGCAGGTAATCCACAAGCCCCACTTTCACTTCCCTCTGGGTGGTATCCGAAACAACAGGCTTGGTGGGGCCATCTATGAACACCACTTCAACTTCCTCCTGGTTAATCCCCGAAACAACAGGTGTGGGGAGGCTGTCCATAAGCTCCATATGGACCTCTTCCTGGTCAGACCCCAAAATAACAGGGGTGGGGATGCTGTTCATAAGCTCCACATCAGCCTTGCTCTGGTCAGTTTCCACAATGACAGGTATGGGGAGGCTGGTCACAAGTTCCACATCGATCGCTTCCTGGTTAGTCCCCAAAATGCCAGGTGTGGGAAGGCTGTTCACAAGCTCCACCTCGACCTCTCCCTGGTCGGTCCTTAGGTCCAACTGCACACATGCCAGAGGGATGTCCGAGCGCTAGCCCCCAGCAAGGGTGATGGTCACTTGGCAGCCAGGTAAATGATGTTCTGAGGGAACAATATCTGGGCTGACCAGGGTGATGGAAGATCCAGTGTCTCGAAGTCCCTGAGCCTGTATATCACCAACCTTGACTGTCTGGATGTGGGGATAGAGGTTGGCTGGTGTACGGTGTCCGGCCTGCCGTAGGGTGTGGACTGGGTAAACCACTTTCTCAGCTATTGGTGTTTCTCGGGAGTAGCATCCCTCAGGTCTCGTTGGTTCATCTCCGCATATGTTGACTGGTTGGACTGGCAGACGGGCTCCAAGCATGCGGCCTCTGTTTTGGAGACAATCTTTATCGATATGTCCATGGTGCCCACATGTATAACAGCACCGTAGATTGGGTAAGTCACAGGCCCTGTTTGTAGACCTTTGTTTCGGTGCAGCTTCTGCTGGGTAGCGGGACCATCCTTCTCAAGTGGCTGGTGCTAGCAGTACGGCAGCTGGAACTCTATAAACATATTCCAGAACACAAGCCCTCTCTTCTCTTGAGGATTTAGGCCCTAATGCAGTCAACAACGCTGTGGCTTGGGCCATTTTGGACCAAGTTGATTCCCGATTGTCACTAGATCCATGATGTGGCACATAGATTAAATCCTCTGGGACAATATCGGTGGGATCCTCATCGTCCTCTGCATCATTGTGGGCATCCCAACTGACTAATTTCCGGATCAAGTCCGACCGAGTGTCAGCATTCCTGTAGTCAATCTTTCGCCTCTGGCACAGATCCTGTAGCATCCATTTACTGCTTCCGTCGTAACTCCTCTCTGGTCCTTGTCCCATGGCTGAGCTGGTGGGGTTGGACATGGCAGCGTCCGAAACCTGAATGCCTCCCCTATGGCCTGCTGGGTATGCTTATGTGCCTCCCTGGTTGTTGAGCCCTGGATGGTGCCCACGAACACCAGTCCTCTGCAGCTCCCCTGGGTAACCCAGGCTGAGTAGTATCCCACTGCTGCCACCAGTTGTGGAGACACAGGGCTCAGTGGGTGCTCTCGTCCGCTGAACCGACCACCTTTAGAAAGACAGCGTGACTCAGGGCTCATCCCAACTGAACGCACGACCTCCTTAACCGTGGGCGTAACTCTAGTCAGACAACACAGGGTGAGGGAATCACAATATTAAGACTTTATTGGATCCCCAAACAATTAACGGCACATAACACATAACCAGCAAAACACAAATGTAACAGGCAACAGAGTCTCACCCTTCCGCTGGCTCACCAGGGATTAGAATGTCCGTGCCTCAGAGCTTCCAGGGCCACTTACTCCAATCCAGCAGCACCCCGCTTTCGGCGGGCACCCACCGAGAAAGGAATAGCGCCAGATTTAGGAAGCTGTGTGAGGTCTGGAAAGTCTGTAGCCAGTTGACCAAATTGTCCCAACCTGGGTTTCTTCCTTAAGTAGTCTCTGGTATGATGATATAATCAGAGTTGAAATTCCTAGACTGTGGGTATGGTCTCCAACCGGAATCGGAGTTCGTAGGTTGAAGCCATGTAGCCAAGTGTTCCTCTAGTCGGAGCCAAAGTCCCTAGACCGAGTCCACAAGGTATCCTGGTTCTAATCCTCTAGCCAGCTCCTAAGAGCTTAGACTGGATCATGCACATCCATCAACCCCTGGTGACTTAAAGAAGTTCCTTATTATAGCCATAGCCTTCCCTTTGGATATACTGTGTCCTTATCGGATTGGTTGTACAAGGTTGCTTCTCTTATTGGATGAATTTCAAGCTGCATGGATAATGTTCATTTAAATGGTGTGGATAGAAAGACTGAGGATATCTACATGAAGTCTGCAAGTTACAGACTAGACAATGGCTACTAAGGTAATTTACATTAGATTAGCAATACACAACTACATTACAATGATTGCTCAGAGGGTCTGGTCCCAAACAATAGTTTAGCAAACATGAGTTAACACACAGAAGAACAATACGTCTGGCTGAATTTTAAGAAACTTTAACCCATGCTAGGCATTGGGTGTCTATGTCGTCACACATATGAGGCAGTATTATAGTAGTTATATTCTTGTACATAGGGGGCTGTATTATAGCAGTTATATTCTTGTTAATAGGGGGCAGTATTATAGTAGTTATATTATTGTACATATGAGGCAGTATTATACTATTTAGATTTTTATTAACAAGCGCAAAATATGTATAAAGTATTTTTATACTCACTCTCTGTTCGCTATATAGACAGTGTATATACAAATACTGTAAGTTGAGAAATAAAACATTTTTTCTTCCTTTGATGCTGCGCCGCTCACATTGAAATGACCCGTTCCAGTCGTGATGCCGGGTGAGATATTAGCATCGATGATCACGGGCGATAGCTTAATTTTTAATGGGTAAAATTATTGTTATCAAGAAGCCTATGAGGCCGAAAAGGACGGAGATTGTGCCAGGCAAATCTAATTAACTCCTTTGAACTGGGCGATGGACAAGGATGATTACTTCATTATGGGATATTTAGACGTTGCGCAGCACATTCCCTCATATTGTGTTTGTAATAGATCAGATGAATGGTGGCGCGGACAGTCACTCGCTCTGACGTCCCGGATGGTGACTTCTTCACCTTGGATAGTGAAACTTTTGCTTTCTGCTGTAACTTGCAGATCACTTTCTCTTTTCTTTTTCTGGGGGAGGAGAACAATATTGAAGTTTGATTTTGTTCCTGAAAAGCATTTATTTTTCTGTAAGATGCAATTAATCTTATTGTTTGTGCTGAAGTGTAAAATATTTCCAGGACATTTTAGTGTTTAGCGTTCGCATCGGAGTCTTTATTGCAGTATAGACACTATTTATTGGCTCTTGTTGTCAATTTTAAAGGGGAAAACATCCAGATCAATTTTCTCAAAAATGTTCCAAAAAATTCCCAAAAGATATGATAGATGTGTGGCGCCACAGGGTATTGCATCTCACGTAAGGTGCAGTAATCATCCTGAGTGAGGAAGAGGTTAACCACTGGTTTTCACTTACATACAGTGCCTACAAGTAGTATTCAACCCCCTGCAGATTTACAGTGCCTTCAAGTAGTCTTCAACCCCCTGCAGATTTAGCAGGTTTGATAAGATGCAAATAAGTTGGAGCCTGCAAACTTCAAACAAGAGCAGGATTTATTAACAGATGCATAAATCTTACAAACCAACAAGTTTTGTTGCTCAGTTAAATTTTAATAAATTTTCAACATAAAAGTGTGGGTCAATTATTATTCAACCCCTAGGTTTAATATTTTGTGGAATAACCCTTGTTTGCAATTACAGCTAATAATCGTCTTTTATAAGACCTGATCAGGCCGGCACAGGTCTCTGGAGTTATGTTGGCCCACTCCTCCATGCAGATCTTCTCCAAGTTATCTAGGTTCTTTGGGTGTCTCATGTGGACTTTAATCTTGAGCTCCTTCCACAAGTTTTCAATTGGGTTAAGGTCAGGAGACTGACTAGGCCACTGCAACACCTTGATTTTTTCCCTCTTGAACCAGGCCTTGGTTTTCTTGGCTGTGTGCTTTGGGTCGTTGTCTTGTTGGAAGATTAAATGACGACCCATCTTAAGATCCTTGATGGAGGAGCGGAGGTTCTTGGCCAAAATCTCCAGGTAGGCCGTGCTATCCATCTTCCCATGGATGCGGACCAGATGGCCAGGCCCCTTGGCTGAGAAACAGCCCCACAGCATGATGCTGCCACCACCATGCTTGACTGTAGGGATGGTATTCTTGGGGTCGTTTGCAGTGCCATCCAGTCTCCAAACGTCACGTGTGTGGTTGGCACCAAAGATCTCGATCTTGGTCTCATCAGACCAGAGAACCTTGAACCAGTCTGTCTCAGAGTCCTCCAAGTGATCATGAGCAAACTGTAGACGAGCCTTGACATGACGCTTTGAAAGTAAAGGTACCTTACGGGCTCGTCTGGAACGGAGACCATTGCGGTGGAGTACGTTACTTATGGTAATGACTGAAACCAATGTCCCCACTGCCATGAGATCTTCCTGGAGCTCCTTCCTTGTTGTCCTTGGGTTAGCCTTGACTCTTCGGACAAGCCTGGCCTTGGCACAGGAGGAAACTTTCAAAGGCTGTCCAGGCCGTGGAAGGCTAACAGTAGTTCCATAAGCCTTCCACTTCCGGATGATGCTCCCAACAGTGGAGACAGGTAGGCCCAACTCCTTGGAAAGGGTTTTGTACCCCTTGCCAGCCTTGTGACCCTCCACGATCTTGTCTCTGATGGCCTTGGAATGCTCCTTTGTCTTTCCCATGTTGACCATGTATGAGTGCTGTTCACAAGTTTGGGGAGGGTCTTAATTAGTCAGAAAAGGCTGGAAAAAGAGATAATTAATCCAAACATGTGAAGCTCATTGTTCTTTGTGCCTGAAATACTTCTTAATACTTTAGGGGAACCAGACAGAATTCTGGTGGTTTGAGGGGTTGAATAATAAATGACCCTCTGAATAAACTTTTCTCAATTTAAAAAAAAAAAAAAAAAAAAAAGAAATAACGTTCTTTTTTGCTGCAGTGCATTTCACACTTCCAGGCTGATCTATAGTCCAAATGTCACAATGCCAAGTTAATTCCGAATGTGTAAACCTGCTAAATCTGCAGGGGGTTGAATACTACTTGTAGGCACTGTAACACACACAGCTCAGGCGCTTTCCTACAGAAACTGGGCTAAAGGTGGTCACCATTACGATGGGTTTTTCTCAGCCATATATGAGTCATCAGGAAGGTGGGGGCAGCACAGGGGAAGTGAGAGAACACACAGTTTTTACTTCAGAACAGTCTGGGACACAGAAGAAGTAGGGTCGCTGAGGAGTGTGCTGCATAAGCTTCCCTCAGAGGGAACGACTGGGAGAAGTGCTTCAGAGCTCTCCCGGTAACGATTGAGAGAGTGCCAGAACATCAGGAACGCACAGGACCACGGCAGCTGTGGAGAGTGCTTCAGAGCTTCCACAGTTAGGACCGGGCAGATTGGAAGAAATGACGGGGGGAGTTGGTGAGACACAGAAGAAAGACGGTAGCCAACGGGAGAGCCTAACAGCCCCTTCAGGACCGGTGCAGGCAGGGTGCAGAACCCTAGGGTGGCATAAACTTCATGTTGCGCCATCAGAATCTTCAGGGAAGGGGGATTTCATGTCCCATTGCCCACCACAAATGTCCCGGGGGTTAGCAGCATATAGGGTCCGGAGTCATGATTACATTCAGGCCCCACGGCGGATCCGCGCTGCCTGCGAACGAGACGGGAACTAAACACAAGGACACTGGGGTCCCCAAGTAGCTCCACGCCATGGGGATCCACACTACAAGCCCAAGGAAGGAAGGTCTCACACTCCACAACACCGGTGGTGGCCTCTGAGTCATCCGGGATCAGCTGGGGCCTATCACAGTGGAAACCGGCACTTCAAGGGTGACGACCTTACACAGTAAGTAAAAGAACTTTGTCTGCAGTCCTGGTGTCATCCTGTCATAGCCGGCGCTTTCGCCCCGCGTTCCGGCGCCAATGTCCGCTACCCCCACCGTCGTCCTCCCTGGGGCCAAGCTCTATCTGTGGGGAGCTGGAATATCTGAGCTGCGTGACCATCCACCCCGGAGGAGAGCAATATCTCGCAGCAGCGGCTGATCGTTGGTCGCATACCACGGGTGGCGCTGCAAATCAAACCCCCCATCATCCCCTATATCGGTCACCCTTTCACCTTTTTTATTGACACCGACGGGACCAGTCACAGCAACCCCAAAATACCACTGACCCGGTGACGAGTAGCCCTGAGGCCCTGTGGGTGCGTTAGATGCATTTAAAGAAAAAACACCTCTCACATCCACCATGGCACTTATTCCATCCATATGGCAGCCTTTTGGCTCATCTGGACCCGTTTTGTCATCTTCATGTTTGAAGACCACGAGTTCTTGCTACTTTGAATTTTTACTGTCACAGGAGTGTCATGTGTGACAGACAGTCCTGTGGTGTCCGGCTATAGAAGGTCACAGTGTTTGGCTACGCAAACTGCTCCCTTACCTTCCATTATTCCTGCTTGGTGTATTTGGTATCTTATGTCTCTCCTCTTCTTGGGGTTCATCCGTTTCCCTTTAGGAACCTGTAGAGTTCCTCACCCTTTCAGCTGCTTTCATCAGCACTTCTGTTTGTGTCCTTAAATACCCTCATTCCCTTCTGGTTTGTGCTGGTCATAGCTCTACCTACCTACAAATCCTAAGTGCAAACAGTCGGTTTGAATTTATCTGGAGTAACTTTTGTTGTAGTCCCTCTTGCTAAATCTTCTTGGAGATAAGTTGTTTGTTATTTTCCCTTATTTGTTATCCCTGTGTGTCCTTTAGCTTTTAGTGGGGTTGACAAAGAGCTCATAACATCTGTTCCCTACCTTGGGCCCAGATCAGAATTAGCCAGGGTCAGGTATCCTGCTCAGCGCATAGGAGCGGAACCTATCTAGGGTGGTGAAGGAAGCCAGGGTCAGGTATCCTGCTCGGCGCATAGGGGCAGAACCTATCTAGGGTGGTGAGGGAAGCCAGGGTCAGGCATCCTGCTCGACGCATAGGGGCGGAATCTATTTAGGGTGGTGAGGGAAGCCAGGGTCAGGTATCCTGCTCTTGCATAGGAGCGGAACCTATCTAGGGTGGTGAAGGAAGTCAGGGTCAAGTATCCTGCTCGACGCATAGGGGCGGAACCTATTTAGGGTGGTGAGGGAAGCCAGGGTCAGGTATCCTGCTCGACGCATAGGGGCGGAACCTATTTAGGGTGGTGAAGGAAGCCAGGGTCAGGTATCCTGCTCGGCGCATAGGGGCAGAACCTATTTAGGGTGGTGAAGGAAGCCAGGGTCAGGTATCCTGCTCGACGCATAGGGGCGGAACCTATTTAGGGTGGTGAGGGAAGCCAGGGTCAGGTATCCTGCTCGACGCATAGGGGCGGAACCTATTTAGGGTGGTGAAGGAAGCCAGGGTCAGGTATCCTGCTCGGCGCATAGGGGCAGAACCTATATAGGGTGGTGAGGGAAGCCAGGGTCAGGCATCCTGCTCGACGCATAGGGGCGGAATCTATTTAGGGTGGTGAGGGAAGCCAGGGTCAGGTATCCTGCTTTCGCATAGGAGCGGAACCTATCTAGGGTGGTGAAGGAAGCCAGGGTCAAGAATCCTGCTCGGCGCATAGGGGCGGAACCTATTTAGGGTGGTGAGGGAAGCCAGGGTCAAGAATCCTGCTCGGCGCATAGGGGCGGAACCTATTTAGGGTGGTGAAGGAAGCCAGGGTCAGGTATCCTGCTCGGCGCATAGGAGCGGAACCTATCTAGGGTGGTGAGGGAAGCCAGGGTCAGGTATCCTGCTCGACGCATAGGGTCGGAACCTATTTAGGGTGGTGAGGGAAGCCAGGGCACATTGGTAAGCTTGGTCAGGGGTCACCATTTCTCCCTTCCCTAGATACAGGGTCTCCCTTCCCTTCCCTTTTGCCATTCACTGTGTACTTCCCCATACGTAGCATGACATTTACAATATTAATCCAGACAGGAGAAAAAAAAATTAAACAAAAATTAAAAGTAATGATTTTGCAGCCTAAGTGAAGTGCATGTTTGCCAATAGTGCTATATAAGTAAAACATAACTTAGGCCATCCGAGACGAAAATACAAAATTGCTGAACATATTAATTGATATACAATAAGGTAAATTCCATGAGTCACAGTCACAATATATCAGGAGACTACTGAAACAATTTACCTACCAGAAAACCCAAACAATACCAGGATGAAACCTCTGCTCTAAGGGGTGCTTCACACACAGCGAGCTCGCTGCCGAGATCGCTGCTGAGTCACGCTTTTTGTGACGCAGCAGTGACCTCATTAGCGATCTCGCTGTGTGTGACACTGAGCAGCGATCTGGCCCCTGCTGCGAGATCGCTGCTCGTTACACACAGCCCTGGTTCGTTTTCTTCAAAGCCGCTCTCCCGCTGTGACACACAGATCGCTGTGTGTGACAGCGAGAGAGCGACAAATGAAGCGAGCAGGAGCCGGCATCTGACAGCTGAGGTAAGCTGTATCCAAGATAAACATCGGGTAACCAAGGTGGTTACCCGATATTTACCTTAGTTACGAGCCTCCGCTGCTCTCACGCTGCCTGTGCTGCCGGCTCCGGCTCTCTGCACATGTAGCTGCTGTACACATCGGGTTAATTAACCCGATGTGTACAGCAGCTAGGAGAGCAAGGAGCCAGCGCTAAGCAGTGTGCGCGGCTCCCTGCTCTCTGAACATGTAGCTGCATTACACATCGGGTTAATTAACCCGATGTGTACTGTAGCTATGGTAGGAGAGCAAGGAGCCAGCGCTCAGTGTGCGCGGCTCCCTGCTCCCTGCACACACAGCTGTGCGCTGGTAACTAATATAAACATCGGGTAACCATACCCGATGTTTACCTTAGTTACCAGTCTCCGCAGCTTCCAGACGGCAGCTCCGTGCAAGCGCAGCGTCGCTTGCACGTCGCTGCTGGCTGGGGGCTGTTCACTGGTCGCTGGTGAGATCTGCCTGTTTGACAGCTCACCAGCGACCATGTAGCGATGCAGCAGCGATCCTGACCAGGTCAGATCGCTGGTCGGATCGCTGCTGCATCGCTAAGTGTGAAGGTACCCTAAGTAAGAAGTGAATATCACTGCGTGTACAGCAGGACCTGCCTCTGGATCAGGACAATGACCAACAAATAGTCATAGGGAGAATAGTGACTATATGACTATCTTCCCTTTCCCATCACACACATACACAGTAACAGGCTACCGGATGCCAGACACTTTTCATAACTGCAATCCTTGCATGCAATCAAGTTCAGTACTGTATAAATGGTTGCAGCCATTTGCAAATGATTTGTGCCAAAATTGAAGAATTTGGAAACACTTCCCACTAAATAACATGTGCATTACACAAATCTGTACCTGTCCCGGCAAAAAAATGCACCGAAACTACATGAGTTTTTTATGCGAATTCGGTACGTTTTTCTCCCAGGAGATGCAGTGAACTCACATCAGGTGAACTCAATGAACTCAACTGAGATGAGTTCCCTGTGTTCATCTGAGGAGAGGTCACTGAGTTCATTGAGTTTACCTGAGGTCATAGCTGTGCAAATATCTAGCTGTGACCTCAGATGAACTCACTAATGTCATTGCTCTTACAGCTGCGGCTCGATTAGTGTGTCCTGTTGGCCACAGTATACAGTCCCGTGACTGCACACTGCGACTTCAGGATGTAGCAGAGCTGGGATTATAGTGGGAACTTGTGTGAATTACATTGGATCTGCAGGAATGTGTTGAGGGTTAATAAATTGGAGAAAGAGGGTGTTTTTTTAAATAAAACATTTTTCTCTGTGTTTTGTGTTTATTTCTTTGTACTTACATGGTTAGTGATGGAGAGTGCTTCCCCATTACTAATCTTGGGCTTGATGACAGCTGTGAGTATTTGACAAATCACACCTGTCATTAACCCCTTATATTACCCCCAATTGCAACCGCTCCAAGGCAATGGGGATGAGCTGGGTGACGCGGCTAGATTGGCACATCTGATTGATGCGCTAATTCTGGGGTGGCTGCAGGCTTCTATATTTAGACTGGGGAGGGCCCAATAACCATGGGCCTCCCCAGCCTGATAATACCATTCCCCAGCTGCCTGCTTTGTTTTGGCTGGGTATCAACTATGGGTGGGACCCCACTCCATTTTTTTTAAATTATTTCTTTTAAATAATTTAAAAAACAAAACTGCATGGTGTCCCTCTTATTTTGATGCACAGCCAAGATAACGCACACAGCTGGGGGCTGCAGGCTCCAGCTGTCTGCTTTATCTGTGCTGGGTATCAAAATATGTGGGAGTCCACACAATTTTTTCTTATTAGATGTTTATTTTTACACTCCACTTCCCAACCCAGACACTAAAGGTGGCTTTACACGCTACGATATCGTTAATGTTTTATCGTCGGGGTCACGTTGTTAGTGACGCACATCCGGTGTCATTAACAATATTGCAGCGTGTGACACTTACCAGTGTCCTTAAGCGACATCAAAAATGGTGAAAATCGTTCACCATGGAGAGGTCGTCCCAAACTCAAAAATCGGTAAGGGTTGTTTATCCAGGTGGTTCATCGCTCCTGCGGCAGCACACATCGCTGTGTGTGACACCGCAGGAGCGAGGAACATCTCCTTACCTGCTGCCGGCCACAATGCGGAAGGAAGGAGGTGGGCGGGATTTTACATCCCGCTCATCTCCGCCCCTCCGCTTTGATTGGCCAGCCGCTTAGTGACGTCGCGGTGATGCCGAACGTCCCTCCCCCTTGAGGGAGGGATTGTTTGGCAGTCACAGCAACGCCGCCGACCAGGTAAGTGCGTGTGACGCTGCCGTAGCGATAATGTTCACTGCGGCAGCGATCACACGATATAGCATGTACGACGGGGGCGGGTACTTACACGCTCGATATCGCTAGAAACTGATAGTGATATCGTACCGTGTAAAGCCACCTTTAGTGTGAGGGCAACCAATCACAGACGTCGGCAAAAATTATACATGACGTTTCAGTCAATCTGACCTTCTTCAGATCCACACGTCGAGTTTATCACACAACGCTTTTATTCCGGAAACCGTTCATTACAAGCCCTATTTGTGGATCTGAAGAAGATCAGATTGACTGAAACGTCATGTATAATTTTTCACATTTGTAAATAATCTTCTGAAACACCTACAAGTTTTAGCGCCGTGCAATATTTTATAGTTACAGGTTTGAATCCTATCTGAGCACCAACCACAGATTTTCCAGGAGTTCCGTTCTCCAGAGTTACGGCACTCCTGGAAAATCTGTGGTTGGTGAATGGGGGAAGCAGTGAATATTCATAAGGGTTAATGATTGGACCTGAAAGCAGTGTGATTGCTGTGGGGAAACTCAGTAAGTATAATTGTCCTGCTTTAATACTCTGACAACATTATTCCCAGAAACCAGCTGTGAGTCAGGCATCTTCCTCATGCTCAAACACAGGAGAAAAGAGTAAAGTGCAAAATTCAATACTTTATTAGGACAAACACAACAAGACAAATTTTAAAAGAGATGTACTACCAAAATCAATAGGGATGTACATACAATAGTCCCATTAACATGACAGTTTGCAATCCAAATATCACATAAGGTCACACCAATGAATATTGGAGTAAAGGGTAGGTGAAATAAGGACTGACCATAACTTTTTAAATCGGGACTAGAGAGGAAGGTAGAAAAGACTAAAGGGGCAATATGGGATTGCAAAACAAGTAAGTCAACACGGAATCTCCGGCTGGAAGCAGGGAGAGACCGTGATGGTTACAAAATCAGACACCAACAGTAGTTGAAAAAGCTAAACCCACCCGCGAAACGCGCGTTGGATGGAGATCCTGGGCGTTTTTAGGGATTTCACCTACTGAAGGGACCGTCTCTGGGTTGCTGACACCTTAGGCACACTGTGGACCTTATTACCCTGCACTTGCACTTTAGGTAAGAGAACCGTACTCCATTCTGTGCCTTGCAAAAACTAGTGTTTTCAACTATTATGCAATTTTTACTATCAATTTACTACTGTTGGTGTCTGATTTTGTAACCATCACGGTCTCTCCCTGCTTCCAGTCGGAGATTCTGTGTTGACTTACTTGTTTTGCAATCCCATACTGCCCCTTTAGTCCTTTCTACCTTCCTCTCTAGTCCCGATTTAAAAAGTTATGGTCAGTCCTTATTTCACCTACCCTTTACTCCAATATTCATTGGTGTGACCTTATGTAATATTTGGATTGCAAACTGTCATGTTAATGGGACTATTGTATGTACATCCCTATTGATTTTGGTAGTACACCTCTTTTAAAATTTATCTTGTTGTGTTTGTCCTAATAAAGTATTGAATTTTGCACTTTACTCTTTTCTCCTGTGTCTGATCAGTACTATGAGTAGTGCCGACACCCCTCCAGTCTCAGTTTGGCTGGTTCGTTGTTCACTTAAATGGCTCACAAGTTGAGATATGTGTTGATCTTCCTCATGCTGTTCCCATTCAGTTTCAGCACTTTTCCATCCATTGCAACATTTTTACAGCTCTCCTACACCTACTTCCAAGGTCCTCCGGAAAAATATTGGAGTTTCCCATTGACTTGCATTAGGTTCGGTATTTGTGATGAATAATATGAATTATTCGGCATGAGTAATCCAAACCCGAATATTTTACTACACGCCCATCACTAATTATTATGTATTATTGATATATTCAATATGTTTGGGTACTATATGATAGTTTTATATTGGTGCTGTATGGGAGTATTTTTTAGCAGTATTTTGTGGGTACTTTGTATGTTTTATGATTATTTGGAAACTATAGGTATTATTTTAGTATACTGCGGTGGTATTATCTGGGCCCTAATTGGCAGTATTCTGTGAGCTTTGTAATGAAAGTTTCACTTATTTACTTTTGTATGATGGTTTTCCATATTTCTTTTTTGTGGATTGTTGCCCGTGGTTTATCTGTCACACATGACAACCATTCATCAAAGTCTGTATCATCACAGCTTTTTTCACCAACCACTTGTCTCCGTGAACGGAGGAATCTCAGCCGTTGCGTTTAATCCTGCCTAACCCTCCTTCACCGCACATCTATCAAGCGATTGTACCATGTTTTCATGTTGGCGCAGAAGGAAGAAGCGAACAGCTGGTCCCTGCACTGTAACGGGACGCATCGGAGCGTTGGTGAGCGTCTATATGTTAGGAATAATGAGCCGAAATGTGACAGAGGTTTTATTACGAGGCGTCGACAGAAAACTTCAAACTGCCACAAACGCCATTAACGAGGAATAGAGAAGACAGGAAGTTAAATAAAAGTCTAATTAGCCGGCGTGACGGCAGCCGAGATGTACTCTGCTTCGTGCTCTTTATTTGCAAGCAATGATTTTTATATTTGAGGGTTACAGGTTTGGAAAAAAAGTAAAATTCCTTCTTTTATTTTCCTTCTTCATAAACTCAGTTGTTTACTCTTTTTAGTGGAGTAACAAGAAATATTTGGACGGAAGGGTCAAATGGGGACAAAAATGGAGAAACGGATAGATGACATAATGAGAAGAAATAAAAACCAATCGACACATAACTAGGAGCAGCATCCGCACCAACAAAACAATCCGGAATCCTATCACAATGGTGCTGTGATATTCAACCACTAGGTGTCACTCGATGTAGCTAGTGGAGGGGTAGTCAAACAAGCCGGAGGTCAAGAGCCAGGAAGACACGTACAGAGCACAGGGAGAAAGTGGAGCCTAGGTCAGAGTATGAGCCGGAGGTCAGGAGCCAGGAAGTCACGTAAGATATACAGGGACAAAGCGGAGCTGAGGTCAGAGTATGAGCTGGATGTTAGGAGCCAGGAGGTCATGTAAGGTACACAGGGAGAAAGCAGAGCCGAGGTCAGAGTATGAGCCAGAGGTCAGGATCTAGGAAGTCACATAAGATATACAGGGACAAAGCGGAGCCGAGGTCAGAGTATGAGCTGGAGGTCAGGAGCCAGGAAGTCATGTAAGGTACACAGGGAGAAAGCAGAGCCGAGGTCAGAGTATGAGCTGGAGGTCAGGAGCCAGGAAGTCACGTAAGATATACAGGGACAAAGCGAAGCCGAGGTCAGAGTATGAGCTGGAGGTCAGGAGCCAGGAGATCATGTAAGGTAGACAGGGAGAAAGCAGAGCTGAGGTCAGAGTATGAGCTGGAGGTCAGGAGCCAGGAAGTCACGTAAGATATACAGGGGCAAAGCGGCAAAGCGGAGCCAAGGTCAGAGTATGAGCTGGAGGTCAGGAGCCAGGAGGTCATGTAAGGTACACAGGGAGAAAGCAGAGCCGAGGTCAGAGTATGAGCCAGAGGTCAGGAGCCAGGAAGTTATGTAAGGTACACAGGGAGAAAGCGGAGTTGATGTAAGGGTACGAGCCGAGGTCAGGAGCCAGAAGGTCATGTAAGGTACACAGGGAGAAAGCGGGGCCAAGGTCAGGGTACAAGCTATGGAAATGGTGATAGGAGTTGTGCCAAGAACAATTTTTTAACCAATCTATGGACTGATAAAAATAATGTCTAAGAATAGAGGATGTGATGCCCCTTGTTGCAAAACTGGACTCCATGTACTGGAAGAACTCTCGGCAATGACCTGGTGGACAACTTACTGAAACAAAACCGTGTGGGGCTAGATTGGACTCAGCTCCGAAATAGAGCCACTCAGTAATGGAAAAAATGAAGAACAGGTGAGGAAAGGCAAATATTAAAATTTACCTTTCGTTTAACCTCTTTTGAGCTTTCAAAAAAATGGCTGGAATTTTGTTGTATTTGTCCAAATATAATCCTAAAAATGTAGCATTTTTGCTATTCCAATGTTTTTGGAGGAAATTTGTAATGATTTTGATCTTTTTAACATTTGATTCCCTCATTTATAATAATTACAATCATAATATTCTGTACAAGCTCCAGCAGCTACAAAAAATATAATTTTCATATTTTACAGACAGGAGAAAATTGTGCCCCATTTTAAGGACTGTGCCAGAATTTCTGGACCATGTATAAACCTGTGTTGTGTTGTATGACGTAGAGAGGGAAGGCAAAAAAACGTATTTACAGCCTCTCACTATGAGGGATCTTAGTTTACATCCATATCATCCATAGCATCCAACAATGGGATGTGACTCCTTTCTCCTTCCAGAGAGGCATAACCCGCATGGTGGTTCTTCGTGAAGATGGACTTTCATTGCAGAAGTTCCAGCAGCATTGGGGTTCATTCAGAAGGCAGTTTTTCTTGTACGAGTTCTGTCCATATTTCTCATGTATATCCCTCATACCTAAGGTCGTGTACGCCCCGAAAACATCAATTGTGTTTATGCAAATGTGTGATACATATTGTTATTGCTAAGCTATTTAAACGTAGTACTGTGAAGGATCACAAGATGTCACGGTTTCCTGTCCACTCCTGTAGAGTGAGGGTTTGGGTTTTTCTAACAGAAATAGTGTTTGCAGGTGAACTTCAGAACCGTCCCGCAGACGGGTGGGGAGGTGTGGGGGATATATGGGAAGACGTAGTTCCTGTTTTGAGCTCAGTGTGAAGCGTGCAGCGTGGAGAGTGGAAAAAACACCTAATAGAGGCAGACAAGGTAGTGAGCTGCGGGAGAGTAGAAGGGAGCAGGAACTGAAACAACATTGGTGGCAACAGAATTTTATCACAGAAGCAATGGGTGCAGCCTGTAGAAGAGCAATCGTCGACAGGAGTGACCCTGGTGTTATCCTGCAGTGAAAGGGGACCTTGTAAGAGTAAGGATCGGCCTACCCAGCTGTTGCTGTTGTCAGATACCCCTAAGAGTGTGTGTCTGTGGTATACAGAAGATAAAGTGAACTGTGCTTGTCCAATATCGATCTAAAGGGCACTTTACACGCAGCGACATCGCTAGCGATGTCACTGGTGAAAGCACCCGCCCCCGTCGGTTGTGCGTCACGGGCAAATCGCTGCCCGTGGCACACAACATCGCTTACACCCATCACACGTACTTACCTGCCTAACGACGTCGCTGTGGCCAGCGACCCGCCTCCTTTTTAAGGGGGCGGTTCGTTCGGCGTCACATCGGCGTCACTAAGCGGCCGCCCAATAGAAGTTGAGGGGTGGAGATGAGCGGCTTTAACATCCCGCCCACCTCCTTCCTTCCTCGTTGCCGGCGGCTGCAGGTACGGTGATGTTCCTCGTTCCTGCGGTGTCACACGTAGCGATGTGTGCTGCCGCAGGAACGATGAACAACCTGCGTCCAAAATCAGCAATGATATTTGGAATTTGAACGGCGCGTCAAGGATCAACAATAAGGTGAGTAATTTTGATCGTTAACGGTCGTTCATAGGTGTCACACGCAACGACGTCGCTAACAAGGCCGGATGTGCGTCACGAATTCCGTGACCCCAACGACATCTCGTTAGCGATGTCGCAGCGTGTGAAGGGCCCTTTAGAGTTGGATCAAACTCAACAATGCAAGTCTGTGGATCCATAAAAAGGTTGGATGCCAGCTGTGTGGAATGTTCGGAGAAACCTTTTTTATGATTTTTTTAATTCATACGAGAAAAAACTACGAACCTCTGATCAACAGGGCCGCCAACTTAACTTCGTAGTTTTTCTGGACGGCTTATCAAAAAATCACGGACGGACAATGCTCTTTATGGACACACTGTAAAATCATAATAAATCATTTATGATAATGAGTGATCCGCTTCTATAGCCCATAATTCTGATATGAAAGCTTGAACTGTATTCACTGGAAACTCTAAAATGATGATAATTACAGTCAAAAGAATCTTTTCTTAAGCTTCAAAGAAATCACGGATGCCTTAATTTATTTTTTACAGATAAAGCAAAAGAGAGCCCTATTGTTACGGATTGTCCTGGTTTCCTCCCACACTCCAAAGACATACAGATAGGGAATGTAGATTGTGAGCCCACGAGAGGGAAAGAGATGATGATGTACGTAAAATGCTGTAGATCATATTGGTGCCAGAGGCGGAATGATAGCAGGGATTGCGACCACATCTGGGCCCGGGGTTACAGGCGCCCACCAACCTCAGCGCCTGCTTTAACTGGATGTGCTTCCGAGCATGGGCCGAGCGTCAGCTGCTGCAAGTGTGAGCCGAGTGTCACTTGCTGCAAGTGGGTCATCTACTGCAATCGTGGGCCGAGCGTCATCTGCGGTCAGCGTGAGCCAAGCATCATCTGCTGAGAGCGTGAGTCAAGTGTCATCCTCTGGGAGTGTGAACCAAGCGTCATCTGCTGCGAGCGTGAGCCGAGTGTCATCTGCTGGGAGCGTGAGCCGAGGGTCATCTGCTGCGAGCGTGAGCCGAGTGTCATCTGCTGGGAGCGTGAGCCGAGGGTCATCTGCTGCGAGCGTGAGCCGAGCGTTATCTGCTACGAGCGTGAGCCGAGAGTCATCTGCTACGAGCGTGAGCCGAGGGTCATCTGCTACGAGCTTGAACCGAGGGTCATCTGCTGCGAGCGTGAGCCGAGCGTTATCTGCTATGAGCATGAGCCGAGAGTCATCTGCTAGGAGCGTGAGCCAAGCGTTATCTGCTACGAGCGTGAGCTGAGGGTCATCTGCTACGAGCGTGAGCCGAGTGTCATTTCCTGTGAGCATGAGCCGAGCATCATCTGCTGCGAGCGTGAGCCGAGTGTCATCTGCTGCGAGCGTGAGCCAAGGGTCATCTGCTGCGAGTGTGAGTCGAGCGTCATCTGCTATGAGCGTGAGCCGAGTGTCATCTGCTGCGAGCGTGAACCAAGTGTAATTTACTGCACTGTTTCCCTTGCATGCGAAAATCAGATCACACGTGCTGAGAAGATGGAAAGATAAAGTTCTCCATCATCTTCATTGTTTGCCTCTGCGTGTATTGGACTATACTCTGATGTCATCCAACTCCAATGTTTCACACGTACCCATAGACTTGTATGGGTGTTCGGGATCCGAGATACGCTGCCAATGGCTGCATATAGCCAAATCAGTGCTCTAGTGCTCGTTACTCAAATCGAGCAGCTTGGACTTTTGGATGGGCTTGACTCTAGTACCAAGTGTAATAGAAGTCAATGGGGAACTTGAGCATTTTTCTGACAGACCCTCCTAGGAAGGCTGGAAAATTGCTCAAATGGAATGGGAACAGCATGGAGAAGACTCCTGTGTGCTGCTGGGAAATAAATAAGTAATTAAATAAAAGGGGTTCCCTCCTATTTTTGATAACCAGCTCAGGTATAGTAGTCAGCTTGGGGCTGGTATTATCACACTGGGAAGGTCCATGGTTATTTTGCTCATCTCAGCCTAAAAATAGCAGCCCACAGCCACCCCAGAAGTGGCACTTACATTAGATACGCCACTTCTGGTGCTTTGCCCTGCTCTCCTGAATGTCCTGGTGGGGTGGCAATCTGAGTAATGCTTTTGAGGTTGAAGTCAGCTGTGTAATGTTAGTTAGCATCAAGCCCAGAGGTTAGTATTGGAGAAGGGTCTATCAGCCACCACCACTACAAAACCAGCAAGTGTAAACTGAAAAAACACAAACAGGAAAAAATAGTTTATTTAAATAAGGACTGTGACGACATGGACTTTCATGGGTTAAAGTTTCTTAAAATTCAGCCAGATGTATTGTTCTACTGTGTGGTAACTCATGTTTGCTTAACTCTTGTTTGGGACCAGACCCTTCGGAGCATTCATTGTATTGTAGTTGTGAATTGATAATGTAATTACCTTAGTAGCCATTGTCTAGTCGGTGACTTGCCGACTCCATGTAGATATACTGAGTCTTTCTATGCACATCATTTAAATGAACATTATCCATACAGCTTGAAATTCATCCAATGGGAGAAGCAATCTTGTCCAACCAATCGATGAGGACGCAGTGTATCCTAAGGGAAGGTTATGGCTATAAAAGGGACTTCTTTAAGCCACCAGGGTGGATGAAGGTTGGATGCTGATGGATCCAGTCTAAGCTCTTCGGAGCTGACTAGAGGATCCGGATATCTTATGGCTTCAATCTAGGGACTCCGGTTCCGGTTGGAGACCATATCCACAGCCTAGGGTTTTCGACTCCGGCTGCCAGGATTGTAACATCAAACCAGGACTACCTAAGGAGGACACTCAGGTTGGGACAGTTCAGTCACCTGTTACAGACTTTGCAGACCTCAGACAGCTTCCTAAATCTGGCATTATTCCTTTCTCGGTGGGTGCCCGCCAAAAGAGGGGTGCTGCTGGATTGGAGTAAGCGGCCCTGGAACCTCTGAGGCAAGGACATCCTAAATCCCTGGTGAGCCAGCGGAAGGGTGAGGCTCTGTTGCCGGTTACATTTGTGTGTTTTGCTGGTTATGTGTTATGTGCCGTTAATTGTATGGGGATCCAATAAAGTCTAATTATTGTGGTTCCCTCACCCTGTGTTGTCTGAGTAGTGTTACGCCCACGGTTAAGGAGGCCGGCGTTCAGTTGGGATGAGCCCTGAGCCACGCTGTCTTTCTAAAGGCGATGGGTTTTAGTGAACGAGAGCACCCACTGAGCCCCGTGTCTCCACAAGGACTTCCTCACACTATGGGTGGCTTTACACGCTGCAATATTGTGACCGATATCGCTAGTGTGCGTACCCGCCCCCATCGTTTGTGCAACACGGGCAAATCGATGCCCGTGGTGCACAAAATCGCGAGGACCCGTCACACTGCTTACCTTCCCTGCGACGTCGCTGTGACCGGCAAACCGCCTCCTTTCTAAGGGGGCGATTCGTTCGGCGACATAGCGATGTCACTAGGCGGCCACCCAATAGAAGCGGAGGGGCGGAGATGAGCAGGAAAAACATCCCGCCCACCTCCTTCCTTCCTCATTGTGGGCGGCCGCAGGTAAGGTGAGGTTCCTCGTTCCTGCGGTGTCACACGTAGCGATGTGTGCTGCTGCAGGAACGACAAACTACATTGTAGCTTAAGCAGCAACGATAATCGAGAATAGGGGGGAATGTCACCGATGAGCGATTTTGAACGTTTTTTGCGACGATTCAAAATCGCTCTTAGGTGTCACACGCAACGACATCGCTAACGCGGCCGGATGTGAGTCACCAATTCCGTGACCCCCAACGAGATCACTTTAGCGATGTCGTAGTGTGTAAAGCGGCCTTTAGACTCATTCACCAATTTATTATTTGAAAAACTCCACGGAGTTCCATTGTGTGGTGTTCCCACAATGTCTCCCAAATTCGTACTCCAATCTATGGAGCCTCATTCAGAGGTCGATACTCCAGAAGTCACTCCGGTCAGCGCCAGGCCTGGAAATTGTCACGCTTGGTGATGTCAGTAGCACAGCTTTCGCTTGAGTACCCGGATGCTCAGTTGAATATCGAGCAGTGGTGACCACGCTCACTCATCACTACTCTTGTGTTATTGTGCCCTCCTACCCTCTAATGCTACTGTGCACTATTTTGTCCTTTTGCCCTCCTGCACTCTTATGCCATCCTGCACTCTTATGCCCTCCTGCACTCTTATGCCATCCTGCACTCTTATGCCCTCCTGCACTCTTATGCCATCCTGCACTCTTATGCCATCCTGCACTCTTATGCCCTCCTGCACTCTTATGCCCTCCTGCACTCTTATGCCATCCTGCACTCTTATGCCCTCCTGCACTCTTATGCCCTCCTGCACTCTTATGCCATCCTGCACTCTTATGCCCTCCTGCACTCTTATGCCATCCTGCACTCTTATGCCATCCTGCACTCTTATGCCCTCCTGCACTCTTATGCCATCCTGCACTCTTATGCCCTCCTGCACTCTTATGCCCTCCTGCACTCTTATGCCCTCCTGCTGTATTCTACTCTCCTGCTCTCTTGTGCCCTCCTGCTCTCTTGTGCCCTCCTGCTGTCTATCACCGTCCCGTAGTCTTGTACCCTCCTGTTACCTCATGCCCTTTTTCTCTTTTGCCCTCCTCCACTCTTGTGCCTTCCTGCGATCTTTCACCCTCCGGCATGCTTGTGCTCTTCTGCACTTTTGTGCCTTTTTGCTGTCTTTCACCCATGTGCACTCTTGTGCCCCCCTGCTCTCTTGTGGCCTTGTTCTCATACCCTTGTTCTGTTATGTTCGCCCATTCTCCTATTTCCTTCAGCTTTCTTGTACACTCTTTCTTACTTGTGCCCTCCTGCTATCTTATGCCCTTATTCTCTTATGCTCGCAGACTCTCCTGTTTTCTCCTGCTCTTCTCTTGCACCCTCCTGCTCTCTTGTGTCCTTCTTATCTCATTACCTCCTGCACACTTGTGCCCTCCTGCATTCTTCCTGCTGTCTTTTGCCCTCCTACACTCTTATGCCCTCCTGCTCTCTTGTTCTCTTATGCCCTCCTGCTCTCTTGTTCTCTTATGCCCTCCTGCTCTCTTGTTCTATTATGCCCTCCTGCTCTCTTGTATTCTTGTTCTCTTATGCCCTCCTGTACTTTTGTGCCCTCCTGCATTCTTCCTGCTGTCTTTTGCCCTCCTACACACTTGTGCCCTCCTACTTTCTTGTATCCTTCTTCTCTTCTGTCACCCTGCTCTTCTGTTTTCTTATGCTCCTCTGCACTCTTTTGCCCTTCTCTTATGCCTTCCTGCTCTCTTGTGCTCTAGTTCTTCTGATCTCTTATGCTCACCCACTTTCTTATTTCCTCCTGCTCTTTTGCACCCTCCTGCCATCTTGTGCCTACCTGTTCTCTTCTGCCTTCCTGCTCTTTCATGCTCGACCACTCTCTTATTTCTCCTGCTCTCTGGTGCCCTCCTGTTCTCTTCTGCCTTCCTGCTCTTTCATGCTCGACCACTCTCTTATTTCTCCTGCTCTCTGGTGCCCTCCTGTTCTCTTCTGCCTTCCTGCTTTTTCATGCTCGACCACTCTCTTATTTCTCCTGCTCTCTGGTGCCCTCCTGTTCTCTTCTGCCTTCCTGCTCTCTTATGCTCGCCCACTCTCCTAGTTCCTCTTGCTCTCTTGTACCCTCCTTCGCTCTTATGTCCTTGTTCTCCTTTGCTTTGCTGCTCTCTATATTCCGCTCTCTGACGATCTCTCCTCCCATAGGCGCTGAATGTTATATGAATACTCTTCTACTCTTGGACATCATTTTGCATTGAAGAATAAAATCAATTCTTTCAAACCAAAAATAATTGTGGCCCAGATTAGAAAATTCCTCTCGACTATTTGCTTGTCTGTGAAAATTTAGTACATATATTTAAATGCAGATACATCCAGAATTGCAGGGCTAAATGTTATGGCAGACAATGACGCCAGCAAATTTAGTGCGGCACTTGATAAATGAGGCTCGGAAAGCTTAAGGAACCTTTGCAACACTTGTTAGATAAACTGCTTGGTTTACTGCCCAGCCTTGCTGCGTGACCTGAAAATATGCAAACTCCAGCTCTTTCCTGAGGTTCTGCCCTGTGTAAAAGGCCACATTTTTAATAAAGAGATTCTCTAAATTCAGGTTCATTAGTGTATGAGCGAAACGTTCTACAACTTTCTAAAGGATTCATTATTGCATCTGTGCCTTTTTTTGTTGCTTTTCCTGGTTTTGATTTTGCATCAAATTCTTATTATTTGTGCTTATTTTGAAGTCTCTTTTAGGGATGGAGCATGATGGGGAATGCGCAGCATGGGGGATGGAGCACGATGGGGAGTGCGCAGCATGGGGGATGGAGCACGATGGGGAGTGCGCAGCATGGGGGATGGAGCACGTTTGGGAGTGCGCAGCATGGGGGATGGAGCACGATGGGGAATGCGCAGCATGGGGGATGGAGCACGATGGGGAGTGCGCAGCATGGGTGATGGAACACAATGGGGAATGCGCAGCATGGGGGATGGAGCACGATGGGGAGTGCGCAGCATGGGGGATGGAGTACGTTTGGGAGTTCACAGCATGGGGGATGGATCACGTTTGGGAGTGCGCAGCATGGGGGATGGAGCACGATGGGGAATGCGCAGCATTGGGGATGGAGCACGATGGGGAGTGCGCAGCATGGGGGATGGAGCACGTTTGGGAGTGCGCAGCATGGGGGATTGAGCACGATGGGGAATGCGCAGCATGGGGGATGGAGCACGATGGGGAATGCGCAGCATGGGGGATGGAGCACGATGGGGAGTGCGCAGCATGGGTGATGGAGCACAATGGGGAATGCGCAGCATGGGGGATGGAGCACGATGGGGAGTGCGCAGCATGGGTGATGGAGCACAATGGGGAATGCACAGCATGGGGGATGGAGCACGATGGGGAGTGCGCAGCATGGGGGATGGAGCACGATGGGGAATGCGCAGCATGGGGGATGGAGCACGATGGGGAATGCGCAGCATGGGGGATGGAGCACGATGGGAAGTGCGCAGCATGGGGGATGGAGCACGTTTGGGAGTGCGCAGCATGGGGGATGGAGCACGATGGGGAATGCGCAGCATGGGGGATGGAGCACGATGAGGAGTGCGCAGCATGGGTGATGGAGCACAATGGGGAATGCGCAGCATGGGGGATGGAGCACGATGGGGAGTGCGCAGCATGGGGGATGGAGCACGTTTGGGAGTGCACAGCATGGGGGATGGATCACGTTTGGGAGTGCGCAGCATGGGGGATGGAGCACGATGGGGAATGCGCAGCATGGGGGATGGAGCACGATGGGGAGTGCGCAGCATGGGGGATGGAGCACGTTTGGGAGTGCGCAGCATGGGGGATGGAGCACGATGGGGAATGCGCAGCATGGGGGATGGAGCACGATGGGGAATGCGCAGCATGGGGGATGGAGCACGATGGGGAGTGCGCAGCATGGGGGATGGAGCACGATGGGGAGTGCGCAGCATGGGGGATGGAGCACGTTTGGGAGTGCGCAGCATGGGGGATGGAGCACGATGGGGAATGCGCAGCATGGGGGATGGAGAACGATGGGGAGTGCGCAGCATGGGTGATGGAGCACAATGGGGAATGTGCAGCATGGGGGATGGAGCACGATGGGGAGTGCGCAGCATGGGGGATGGAGCACGTTTGGGAGTGCACAGCATGGGGGATGGATCACGTTTGGGAGTGCGCAGCATGGGGGATGGAGCACGATGGGGAATGCGCAGCATGGGGGATGGAGCACGATGGGGAGTGCGCAGCATGGGGGATGGAGCACGTTTGGGAGTGCGCAGCATGGGGGATGGAGCACGATGGGGAATGCGCAGCATGGGGGATGGAGCACGATGGGGAATGCGCAGCATGGGGGATGGAGCACGATGGGGAGTGCGCAGCATGGGTGATGGAGCACAATGGGGAATGCGCAGCATGGGGGATGGAGCACGATGGGGAGTGCGCAGCATGGGGGATGGAGCACGTTTGGGAGTGCACAGCATGGGGGATGGAGCACGTTTGGGAGTGCGCAGCATGGGGGATGGAGCACGATGGGGAATGCGCAGCATGGGGGATGGAGCACGATGGGGAATGCGCAGCATGGGGGATGGAGCACGATGGGGAATGCGCAGCATGGGGGATGGAGCACGATGGCAAGTGCGCAGCATTGGGGATGGAGCACGATGGGGAGTGCTCAGCATAGGGGATGGAGCACGATGGGGAATGCACAGCATGGGGGATGGAGCAAGATGGGGAGTGTGCAGCATGGGTGATGGAGCACGATGGGGAATGCGCAGCATGGGGGATGGAGCACGATGGGGAGTGCGCAGCATGGGGGATGGAGCACATTTGGGAGTGCGCAGCATGGGGGATGGAGCACGTTTGGGAGTGCGCAGCATGGGGGATGGAGCACGATGGGGAATGCGCAGCATGGGGGATGGAGCACGATGGGGAGTGCGCAGCATGGGGGATGGAGCACGTTTGGGAGTGCGCAGCATGGGGGATGGAGCACGTTTGGGAGTGCGCAGCATGGGGGATGGAGCACGATGGGGAATGCGCAGCATGGGGGATGGAGCACGATGGGGAGTGCGCAGCATGGGGGATGGAGCACAATGGGGAGTGCGCAGCATGGGGATGGAGCACGTTTGGGAGTGCGCAGCATGGGTGATGGAGCACGATGGGGAATGCGCAGCATGAGGGATGGAGCACGATGGGGAATGCGCAGCATGAGGGATGGAGCACGATGGGGAGTGCACAGCATGGGGGATGGAGCACCATGGGGAGTGCGCAGCATGGGGGATGGAGCACGATGGGGGGTGCGCAGCATGGGGGATGGAGCACGATGGGGGGTGCGCAGCAAGGGGGAATGGAGCACGATGGGGGGTGCGCAGCATGGGGGATGGAGCACGATGGGGGGTGCGCAGCATGGGGGATGGAGCATGATGGGGGGTGCACACCTCCCCCCAAAACACACACACACACCGCCACACACGCACTGCACAACACACCACACACACACTGGGAACCACAAACACCGCCCTACACAGACACCCACACACAGACAACGCCGCACACACACAACACCCAACACACAAACACCACGGCACACACAAATATGCGCACATGCCGCACAACACACACATTGCACAAAACATACCTCCCCCCAAAACACACACACACACCCCACACACACACAACGCTACAGACACGTAGCGCTCCACAAACAACGCAACACACACAACGCAGCACACAAACAACACCGCTCTCACCCCCCGCCACACCCAGAACATGTACAGCGCCTACACAAACACTTGGTAACTACACACAACAACATCTATATATATATATAACAAAAATCATACATTAACTACACAATACGTAAATTCTAGAATACCCGATGCGTAGAATCGGGCCACCTTCTAGTATATATATATATATATATATATATATATACATACATACACACACACACGGTATATACAATATATACAATATATATATATATATATATATATATAAAAAGTATATATATGTATACAGTATATATATATTTTTTATATATATATACATATATATATATATATATATATATATATATATGTATATATATTTGCTAGTTCTTTATGCCAATGTACAATGGTGTGAATAAGTGTTTGCCCCCTCCTGATTTCTTATTTTTTTGCATGTTTGTCAAATGTTTCAGATCACCAAACAAATGTAAATAGTAGACAAAGATAACAAAAAATGCAGTTTCTAAATGAAGGTCTTTATTATTAAAGGGATAAGAAATCCCAAACCTACAGGGCCCTGTGTGAAAATGTGATTGCCCCCCCTCTTAAAACATACATTAACTGTGGTTTATCACATCTTTAGGAAGCTCAGTTCACTTTCTCTGGCCACACCCAGGCCTGATTACTGCCACATTTGTTCTCAATCAAGAAATCACTTAAATAGGACCTGCCTGACAAAGTGAAGCAGACCAAAAGATCCTCAAAAGCTAAACATCATACAGTGATTCAAAAAAATACAGAAACAAAGTAATTGAGATCTATCAGACTGGAAAAGGTTATAAAGTAATTTCTAAAATCTTGAGACTCCAGCGAACCACAGTGAGAACCATTATCCACAAATGGCGAAAACATGAAACAGTGGTGAACCTTTACAGGAGTGTCCGGAAGACCAAAATTACCCCAAGAGCACAGCGACGACTCATCAAAGAGGTCACAAAAGACCCCACAACAACATAAAAAGAACTGCAGGCCTCATTTGCCTCAGTTATGGTCAGTGTTCATGACTCCACGATAAGAAAGAGACTGGGCAAAAATGGCCGACATGGCAGAGGTCCAAGTTGACAACCACTGCTGAGCAAAAAGAACATAAAGGCTCAACTCAATTTTGCCAGAAAATATTGTGATGATCCCAAGACTTTTAGGAAAATACTCTGTGGACTGATAAGACAAAAGTTGAACTTTTAGAAGGTGAATGTCCCATTACATTTGAAGTAGAAATAACACAGGATTTCAGAAAAGGAACATCATACCCACAGTAAAATATGGTGGTGTGAGTTTGATGGTCCAGTAATGTTTTGCTGCTTCAGGAACTGGAAGACTTGCTGTAAAAGACTCATTGCCAGTTATAGCTAATGCTTGATTGCAGTTGTTGTTCTTTTTCCCTTAATAATAAAGACCTATATCTATAAACTGCATTTTTTGTTACTTGTATTATCTTTGTCTAATATTTAAATCAGTCTTGAATTTGAAACACTTACAGTAAGTGTAACAAACATGCAAAAGAATATGGAATCAGGAAAGGGGCAAATATTTTTTCACACCACTGTAGGTCTGGTTTATGTTTTCTAGACGTTTGCATCAATTCACTCAAGACTTTTGCTTGGTGTCAATAGATTGTCAGAGAAAGAGACAGACTGACCGGGAAAGAGACTGACAGTCACAGACAGGAAAAGCAACAGACAGGGAAAGATATAGACAAAGAGACAGACATACACAGACAGACGGTGAAAAAGACAGACAGGGAAAGAGACAGCCCCCTCCAAGCCTCCCCCAGCATCATACTCTCTCCTCCCAGCCTCCCCCAGTATCAGCTTCTCTTCCCCCAAGTCTCCCCCAGTATCAGCCTCTCTCCTCCCACCCCATACGCAGATCTCCAGTCTGCATTAGAGACACCCCCACGCTCCTTATGAATCTTCAGCTCTGCGAGCACTTACCTGCTCCAGGGCCTGCCGTCATCTTCCTGGCTCACGTGAGTATCCTCTTCTGACACCGGCTTCCATCGCGGCGTCCTCTGCGGCGTCCTGCTGTGAGCTCTGCATGTGAAATCCACACAGCATTGGACGCAGCACAGAGGAAGGAGCTGATTGGCGCGCCTGTGACCCCGGAAGTGCAGGCGCCGGCAGTTCCGGGGTCAATCAGCTCTCTGTGCCCGGCCGCCGCAGTTTGTCTGCATTCGCGTCTTAATTGACGCGGATACAAATAAATAAAGGTGCGCCTCTCCCCCTCCCCCCGCCGAAAATACAGCGGATATAATGAATGTGTAAAAAAAAAAAATTTTTTTTTTTACTGCTAGAAGGTGCCGCCCCCTGCATCCTGCCGCCCTAGGCACGGGACCACGGGTGCCTAATGGTAAATACGGCCCTGCGTGTATGGGAAGCTGAGACCCAGGCTATTTATGCGTATGATATGGATTGGCAATAGGTGTGGTTGGGGAGGGTTCACAAACGAAAAACTACTAACAAATAAGGAATAACGTTTGTAACACCATTCTAAGTCTGAACTGGGTGCAAAAACCTAAAAAAGCATCACTATGGGGAGATAAGGTATGCACACCAGTGTTGGCGTAGTGTTGGGGCTCTATTGCATTGATCAATTCAGTAGCTAAATTTCTCTTGATTCATATGTTCATAGCAGTAATGCAGATTCCATTTTTCACATTTTCACTCTTACATATAGCTATTGGATTTTTCAAGTCAGTAAAAAGACAGACAGGGAAAGATAGAGATGTGACTCCCTGGCCGGGCCAGGTAGTCACAGATAGGGCCCCTACACTACATTGTTCCCTCACAGGTGACATCAGCCAACCTTTTAAACCCTAGTCATCCCCCCAGGGCTTGATGGACACACCAGGGGGCGGAACCAGGCGGTTGGAAGACGCCCACCAAGGAGTCTAGACAGCCCGGGGCAGGGAAGTAAAGAGTCGATTGTTAGAGTTCAAGTTGGAGAGGTGTGTGGGCTGGGGCTGTGTCCAGCTCCAGCAGAGGCGAATACCCAAATTGAACAGTGCAGGGTAGGAGCCCTGGTGCCACTGGCTAGGAGGCAGATGGCGGTCTTCGTCTGCAGGAGCTGGGAAGACGGCTCGGTGGAACCGAGGTGGACCGGGACAGGGTTGCAGCCCGCCGTTACCGACCCAGGGAAACAACTTGGAAACTGGAGCACACAGGGGGGTACTCGGACCCTGAAGCCAAGTCCAGAAGCTACTGGAACTGGTTAATTCACCGATTGAGGCCAAGACTAGAGGTCCTGTCCCACCCAAAGTCCCGACTGAAGGCAACAGCCCATCGAGGGGGATAGAAGGCCACCGCCAGGTCTCAGCGATCCCACGGGCCAGCGTCTGCGGGCAAGGGCTCCTTAGACCACATCCAGCCGGGAGTGGACTCCTGAAGTTGCAAGCACAGGCAGTCCACCATTACACAAAGGTGCAGGAGAAAGACAGAGACCACCAGCCGGGTGGGGGACCAGACCACCTTGGTTTATCAGAGACTCGTGTGTTTCCTTCCATAGTGAGTACACCAGCTCCCTGCATTCGCTTATCCCCCCTGCACCAGCAACAAACTACCCAAACGGGTTCCGGGGCCACCATCCCTGCCCACGGAGGGGTTAACAACTTGCTGCACAACATCTCCCCTGGGTGCCCCGTAACTGAAGCGGTGGTGCCCAGACTCACCACATCCCGTGGGTGGTGTCACGAACCTAGTACGGCCCAGCCCGTACATATACTTTCTACATCCACCACCCCCTGACCCCTTTTCATTCGGAGTGTCCGCGTGATTCCCCGGGTCCGGAGACCCTCGAGCCACCCACCGGAAGGCACGGACCTGAGCAGCGGAAGGCTGCCGGCACGGGGGCGGCACACAGACAGAGACAGACAGACGCAGATAAGAAAAGAGACAGACAGGAAAAGAGACAGACAGGGAAAGAAACAGACAAAGACAGATAGACACAGACAAAGAGACACATACACAGACAGACATACACAGGGAAAAAGACAGACAGACAGAGACAGACAAACAGAGGCAGACAGACACAGACAGGAAAAGAGACAGATAGATAGAAACAGAGATAGACAGACAGAGACAGAGAGAGACAGAGACAGATAGACAGGGAAAGAGACAGACAGGGAAAGAGACAGAGAGACAAACAGACAGATAGAGAGAGACAGACCCACAGGTAAAGAGACAGAGAAACAGAAACAGACAGACAGAAGGACAGGGAAAGAGACAGACAGGGAAAGAGACAGAGAGACAAACAGACAAATAGAGAGAGACAGACCCACAGGTAAAGAGACAGAGAAACAGAGACAGACAGACAGAAAGACAGGGAAAGAGACAGACAGAGATACACAGAGAAACAGAGTGACACAGATGGACAGACAAAGACAAAGAGACAGGCAGGGAAAGAGACAGACAGATGGAGAGACAGACAGAGAGACACAGAAAGAGACAGAGAGACACAGAAAGAGACAGAGAGACAGACAGAGAGAGACAGCCAGAGATTGGGAGAGAGGGACAGTGGGATAGAGACACAGAAAGAGTTACTATCCTGGGCAGCGCTGGGTACTACAGCTAGTTCTGTATGAAACTATTTAGCTGAGAAGTGGATACAATTGTATCCAATGTAAACAATCTACTAGTTTGCTACAATGTATCAGTCTGGAGTCCATAGAGTGTGGTCTACACTGGATACATTATTTCCATGTCTCGGCTGAGAACTGGACTAGATATGTTCAGAATTACTGCCTCTGAATGGAAACATTGTGTCCTTATTCACTGATCGCTAGCAGAGATCTTGAAAGCGGTGAAGAATTGAAACACAAAGTATATTAGAAAGTTGTAGAACTTTTCATTTATGAACTGATTAATCTTTTTCATATCAAACCACAAAACCTCTTTAAGCGCTCACATAAGAATTAATTGGCCGCCTCTTACCGGCCCGGCCCCGCCATGTTATCTTTTTAGGTTGTGGAGTGAAATAATTACTGTTAATGAGCTCGCACACCAATATCTCAGCTCCTGGGGGGATTCCACGGAAATGCGGAGACTTCTCCTGCACAAACGTGATTTCTTCTTCTTTTTCTTTCTGAATCGCTACAATAATTAAAAACTAATTTCATTGAAATAAATTCCCCCAGTGCAAAAGTTTGGAGTTTAGAAAAATGATCTCAGGAAATAATAATTATTATTTTTTTTTTATTATTACATTGGGGCAAGTAAAAAAAAAATATTGTAAAAACGCTGCGATGATATATGAAAATCATCTCATTTCACCCTCCTCAATGTGGCGCCATCAGGTGGAATTTCCCCGGAGGGGTCAGGACTATATTGCTACAATGTGATTCATATGCTACATTGCAATGAAGATTTATTCACATAAAACTCCCAGCGTGACCTTCAGGCTTAAAGGGGACTATCAGGGCATGCTGGGAGTTGTAGTTTCCCTGGTCTACATGATCACTTGTGGGTTAAAGGTGGAGACTCCTGATACTTGTAGTTCACTCCCTTGCACTGAAGGATCAAAACTGATCACAGAATACAAAGAGATAAACATGGGAAATCCTCATGGGGTGTCCCTGTGATGTCATCGGTGTTCATACCATATATGGGCAAGCAGCCCGGGGGACTATGAGCCATATATAAGGGCAGAGCCACATACAATGGTCATTCACAACAATAGGAATATACTGACCGTGATACTTAAATGGATCTTCCCAAGATAACGTTATCTCCTATCCAGGGAATAGATTACTGATTGCTGAGAATTCGACTACTGCAACATTCTTAGGCGCTGCCTACACAGTCGGACATCCGTTTTCCTGTCAACTCATATTTTATACTGTACGACCAGTGCAAGTGTAAACAGGTGGCACAGGGGGCGCTGTAGTCGTGGTCGTGTGTCGTGAAATCCCCTGACCCCTTTCCATTCTGTATATGGTCCATGTGACTTCCGTCTTTTTTTTCAGACTACAAAAAAACCCGGAAGGAGCGTTACATACTGTCCACAGAAAGAGGCTCGTCCCCATATAAAGTCTATGGGGAACAGAATCCAGCGCAAAAGGGTAGGAGCAAGCGCTACATACTCACCGATCACTGGTGCGGCTCCCACTGCTCCCGCGGCAGCTCTTTGTTCTTCCAGAGCCGGCCACTTATTAGGCTCATACATATTCACTGCTTCTTTGCTCACTGGCGTCTGTGATTGGTTACAGTCAGACACGCACCCATGCTGAGTGACAGATGTCTGACTGCAACCAATCACAGCTGCTGGTGGGCAGGTCTATTTTGTACAGTAAAATAAATAATTTAAAAAAACGGCATGTGGTCCCCCCCAATCTTGATACCCAGCCAAAATAAAGCCTCACAGCTGGGGGCTGGTATTATCAGGCTGGGAAGACCCATGTTATTGGGAGCCCCCCAGCCTAAAAATATCACCCAGCAGCCACTCGTTATTGCCGCATCCATTAAATGCGACTGTCCCAGGACTTTACCCGGCTCTTCCGACTGCCCTGGTGCGGTGGCAATTGGGGTAATATATGGGGTTGATACCAGCTGTGTAATGTCACCTGGCATCAAGCCCAGAGATTAGATACCCGACAACATTAACCCAGTCAGTAATAAAAAAAATAGGCAACAAACAGATTTTTATTTGAAAAAATACTCCCCAAAACATTCCCTCTTTCACCAATTTATTGGAAAGAAAAATGAAATCCAGGTCCGGTGTAGTCCAATAAGGGGGTTCCACGACGATCCATACCATAGTCATTGTCTCAGTCAATGAGTAACAGAATGTTCCCCATTGGCTGGGACAGCCGTGCAGTGACCTGAGCTAACATCAATAGGTCAGGCCAGGTCACCGCAGGGAATGATTGCTGTTGCTACTCCTCAAGGAGGGAGAATTTTTGGGCCACCAATTTTTCTGTGTGCACCACCAGTGTATAAACATTGGTACAGCATAAATCTTCCCCCAAAAAGGGATACTTTTTGAAATATTTTTACATTTTAAGGGCTCGCCCACAAGATCCATTTTCTAGGAAGAGTGCTATTTGTGTTTTTCCCAAATAGCACTCGTATCCATGATATCCCTAAAATTCGGATCAAAATTTACTAGACAATTCTATGGGTGTGAAGATTCCGTTGTGCAGAACATTCTGTATTGTTCTGCTTTGCTCTCCTGCAGAGCCGGCGTATGTTGCCTATGGTGCAGAACATTTTGTAGGATGAATGTGCTGCTGATTGTTTCACAGTGCTGTGTTTCACGCTGGTCCTGGGTGATGATCTCATAGATGCTTTTCATTCCCGGTGATTGCTCTTCTTCTTTAGGGAGCATTTTAAATCAGGGCGCCGCCAGTCGTACTTCTTGGTTACAGTTGTGCTGTTGGCTCCTTTGGTGCTCAGTGTCAGATCTTGGTCTTGTTTACCTGTCTCGGTCTTTCATCCCCCGTTTCTGTTGTGACGTCCCGGCTTCTGACCTCGGACTTCTTCCTGACCACATCCTTGCCTGCTCCCTGTATCTTGTACGTACTCTCCTGAAACTCTGACCTTCGGCTTGTATCTTGACCTCGTCTCTGTCTGCCCCCCATGTACTGTCGTGACCTCCTGGTTTATGATTCCGGCCTGCCTGACTACCTTTCCATTTACTGCATACTAGTAGTGTCTAGCGCCACCTTGTGACAGTCATCAGAATAGGTCAGTGAAAAACATCGACTGTGATTCTATTTTCTCTTTTTTCTTTTTTCCCATCCAAGAAAAACGAATGCGACTGATCAACGTCTGGTCAGGATAATCAGAGAGTTTTATCTCGAATGGAAAAAAAAATGTTATGGGAACTTACCCTTTTGGCTTTTGGTTAAGATTTATGTTTGCATTAATCAGCTCAAACAGGGGTTGGATAAAGTCCTAGAAGACCTAAGAATGTTACACACGTCTTATCAGGATATTTGGAGTTTTTGCAAATCGCGACAAATGAAATTTTTGGGAAAAATTCAATAAAGGTGAAAAATTTGAATTTCAAAACATTCTCTTTTGTATTCGCCGGACCGGCTGAGTTCTCCGGAGAGAGAGACCCCGTTATAATCTGGCAGTGGACCCCCCTCCTCTTCTAGGGATTAATCACAAATTGACTTTTGTGTCCTTAAGCATCCGTGATACAATAGGAAAGTTTTGTGCCGCTCGAAGGCGATAAAAATAGAGACTTTTCTTTAGACAAATGTTTGGAATGAACTAATGTCTGTTGTATTAAAAAGGGGCAGAGATTTATCTGCGCTGTCTCCAGCGATGGCGCTCGGCTCCATGTAAATGCCGCCATTTATCTGAGCCATTCTGTGACATGTTCTTTACTGCAGAGCTTGATAAATGTGGTTAATACTGCAGTGTTATAGCACGAATTAAAACCTAAAACTTTGCTATTGTCCCTATACATATATATATAAAGGGTCCTCTGTTCAGGGTTATAAGGAGCATCTGTCTCCCTGAAGGACCGGTCCCGTCCTGCAATAAAATCAGAACCCAATGAAAAGCAGGGATTCGATGTAATACTTCATTTCACCAGCAGGAGCACTGTGGGGAATCTGAGCTCTCACTGCCAGGTTTCCCCACAGATCACAAGTGATCGATGATGGTCCCAGTAGGAGGACACTTTGTGATCAGTTAGTTTTAAGGGATGCATCTATCAAATGGAGATTTACCAAAGTAAAAAAGTTATTAAAGGGCTTAAAGGGATAATATACCAGAGGTGTAACTAGAGTCTGATGGGCCTCGGGACAAGATTGGGTTGGTTTCCATCCTCTTGCATGTTGACCAGATATATGGGCCCTTTTAGCATTCTAAATCCACTAAAGACATACACGTTGTCCCACTTCAATATGTAGTAATGCCCCTCCATCCTGTACTAATGTTTCCCATGCTGGACCCTTACTGGTACATATGTCAACCATCCTAGTATATATGTCCTCCACCTTGGGCACATCCTGGTATATATGTCTCCCATCCTGGTATATATGTCCTCCACCCTGGGCCCATCCTGATATATATGTACTCTATCCTGGTGTATATGTCCCCATCCTGGTATATATGACATCGATCCTAGGCCCATTGTGGTGTATATGTCCCCTTCCTAGTATATATGTCCCTCATCCTGGTATATAAGTCCTCTATTTTGGTATATATGTCCTCCATCCTGATCCCATCGTGGTGTATATATCACCTTCCTGGTTTATATATTCCCCACCCTGGTAAGAATATCTCCCTTCCTGGTATATATGTTTCCCATCCTGGTATATACTGTATGCTGCACATCCTGGTATACATGTCCTCCATCCTAGGCCCATTGTGGTGTATATGTCCCCTTCATGGTATATACAGTTAGGTCCAGAAATCTTTGGACAGTGACACAATTTTGGCGAGTTGGGCTCTGCATGCCACCACATTGGATTTGAAATGAAACCTCTACAACAGAATTCAAGTGCAGATTGTAACGTTTAATTTGAAGGTTTGAACAAAAATATCTGATAGAAATTGTAGGAATTGTCACATTTCTTTACAAACACTCCACATTTTAGCAGGTCAAAAGTAATTGGACAAATAAACCAAACCCAAACAAAATATTTTTATTTTCAATATTTTGTTGCGAATCCTTTGGAGGCAATCACTGCCTTAAGTCTGGAACCCATGGACATCACCAAACGCTGGGTTTCCTCCTTCTTAATGCTTTGCCAGGCCTTTACAGCCGCAGCCTTCAGGTCTTGCTTGTTTGTGGGTCTTTCCGTCTTAAGTCTGGATTTGAGCAAGTGAAATGCATGCTCAATTGGGTTAAGATCTGGTGATTGACTTGGCCATTGCAGAATGTTCCACTTTTTTGCACTCATGAACTCCTGGGTAGCTTTGGCTGTATGCTTGGGGTCATTGTCCATCTGTACTATGAAGCGCCGTCCGATCAACTTTGCGGCATTTGGCTGAATCTGGGCTGAAAGTATATCCCGGTACACTTCAGAATTCATCCGGCTACTCTTGTCTGCTGTTATGTCATCAATAAACACAAGTGACCCAGTGCCATTGAAAGCCATGCATGCCCATGCCATCACGTTGCCTCCACCATGTTTTACAGAGGATGTGGTGTGCCTTGGATCATGTGCCGTTCCCTTTCTTCTCCACACTTTTTTCTTCCCATCATTCTGGTACAGGTTGATCTTTGTCTCATCTGTCCATAGAATACTTTTCCAGAACTGAGCTGGCTTCATGAGGTGTTTTTCAGCAAATGTAACTCTGGCCTGTCTATTTTTGGAATTGATGAATGGTTTGCATCTAGATGTGAACCCTTTGTATTTACTTTCATGGAGTCCTCTCTTTACTGTTGACTTAGAGACAGATACACCTACTTCACTGAGAGTGTTCTGGACTTCAGTTGATGTTGTGAACGGGTTCTTCTTCACCAAAGAAAGTATGCGGCGATCATCCACCACTGTTGTCATCCGTGGACGCCCAGGCCTTTTTGAGTTCCCAAGCTCACCAGTCACTTCCTTTTTTCTCAGAATGTACCCGACTGTTGATTTTGCTACTCCAAGCATGTCTGCTATCTCTCTGATGGATTTTTTCTTTTTTTTCAGCCTCAGGATGTTCTGCTTCACCTCAATTGAGAGTTCCTTAGACCGCATGTTGTCTGGTCACAGCAACAGCTTCCAAATGCAAAACCACACACCTGTAATCAACCCCAGACCTTTTAACTACTTCATTGATTACAGGTTAACGAGGGAGACGCCTTCAGAGTTAATTGCAGCCCTTAGAGTCCCTTGTCCAATTACTTTTGGTCCCTTGAAAAAGAGGAGGCTATGCATTACAGAGCTATGATTCCTAAACCCTTTCTCCGATTTGGATGTAAAAACTCTCATATTGCAGCTGGGAGTGTGCACTTTCAGCCCATATTATATATATATAATTGTATTTCTGAACATGTTTTTGTAAACAGCTAAAATAACAAAACTTGTGTCACTGTCCAAATATTTCTGGACCTAACTGTATATCCTCCATCCTGGTATATATGTCCCCAATACTGGTATATATGTCCCCCATCTTGGTATATATGTCCTCTATTCTGGTATATATGTCCTCCATTCTGGGCCCATCGTGGTGTGTATATATCACCTTCCTGGTGTATATATTCCCCACCCTGGTAAGAATATCCCCCATCCTGGTATATATGTTTCCCATCCTGGTATATACTGTATGTTCCCTATCCTGGTATATATGTCCACCATTATGGTATATATATTTCCCATCCTGGTATATATGTCCCCATCCTGGTATATATGTCATCCATCCTGGTATATTTGTCCCCCATCCTGGTATATATGTCCACCATTATGGTATATATGTTTCCCATCCTGGTATATATGTCTCCCATCCTGGTATATATGTCGTCCATCCTGGTATATTTGTCCCCCCATCCTGGTATGTATATCCTCCATCCTGGGCCCATCCTGGTATATATGTCCTCCATCAAGGGCCCATCTTGGTTTATATGTCCTCTTGTGCCACTGTTCTCTTAAACATTAAAAACCCATTATTCTCACATTTCCCTGCTCCCACTACACAGGGCTTCCTCCTCTGTAGACGGCGCAGATGCATCTTACATTGGTGTGCCCGCAATAGGTGACACATGACATCATTGCCATACACACCAACATTGGCTGCCAGCCTTTGATTGGCCAGCATTGTGTATTGTGGTGCAGAGAACCCCCAGGTCTCTGCGCTGCAATACACTTCAGCTGAAAGTGCGTCCTCGGACACACATCCACTTGCAGTAGGGCATCCTCCACATCCCTGATTACTACCTGTTCCATTTATACAATATCATTTATAGTATTACAGTCATGCTGAAAATTGTTCCAGAAAATAAAGTATTTCTCCCAGAAAATTACTACAATTACACGCTTTGTTATACATGTTTATTTCCTTTGTGTATTTGAACAATTCATAAAAAAAGAGTAAAACAATTCAAATTGGACATTTGTGGGGTTTCACACAAAACCCCACAAATGAACAAGAAAAAATTGTTGTCATCTTTCCTAAATTGTGGGTAAACCACTTTATTTCAGGCATGTGATGCTCCTTCCAATTCACCTGTTGCAAGTAACCAGTGCGAGCAATATGAAAATCACAATTGAAGCAAGATAAAAAAGGGAGAAGTTGACTCAGTCTTTGCATTGTGTGTCTGTGTGTGCCATACTAAGCATGGAGAACAGAAAAAAAGAAGAGAACTGACTGAGGATGTGAGAACCAAAATTGCTGAAAAAATATCAATTTCAGGGTTATAAGTCCATTTCCAGAGATCTTCATGTTCCTTTGTCCATGGTGCAAAACATAATTAATAAGTTTACACCCCATGGGACTGTAAATAATGTCCCTTGATATGGGCGGCAGAGAAAACCGGTGAAAGGTTGTAACACAGGATAGTCCGGATGGTGGATAAGCCCCAATCAAGAGCCAAAGAAATTCAAGCCAACCTGCAGGATCAGGAGGCATCAGTGTCAGCGATAACTATCTGTCCACATCTGCATGAAATGAAATGCTCTGCAGGAGACCCAGGAGGACCCCACTGCTGACATAGAGACAGAGAAAAGCCACAATGTACGTGAGTAACCAAATTCCTTCTGGGAAAGCGTCTTGTGGACAGATGAGACCAAGATAGAGCTTTTTGGTAAAGCACCTCATTCTACTGTTGCCGAAAACAGAATGAGGCCGTCAAAGTAAAGATCACAGCACCTACAGTCACACATGGTGGAGGCTCAGAGATGTTTGGGGTTGTTTTACTGTCTCCAGCACTGGGTGCTGTGATTGTGTGCAAGCCATCATGAAATCTGAAGATAACAAAGTATTCTGGGTGGCATAGTAGCACCCAGTGTCAGAAAATTGGGTATAGTCCTAGGTCAGGGGTCTTCCAGCAGGACAATGACCCTAAACACTTCAAGATGTCCCAGAAATGGATGGAAACAAAGTGCCAGAGTGTTCTGAAGTGGCTACAATGAGTCCGGATCTAAACCCCATTCACTCCTGTGGAGAGATCGGAAAATTGCTGTTGGGAGAAGAGAAGAGGAAGAGAAGAGGAAGAGAAGAGGGAGAGAAGAGGGAGAGAAGAGGGAGAGAAGAGGAAGAGAAGAGGAAGAAAAGAGGAAGAGAAGAGGAAGAGAAGAGGAAGAGAAGAGGAAGAGAAGAGGAAAAGAAGAGGAAGAGAAGAGGAAGAGAAAAGGAAGAGAAGAGGAAAAGAAGAGGAAGAGAAAAGGAAGAGAAGAGAAAGAGTAGAGGAAGAGAAGAGGAAGAGAAGAGGGAGAGAAGAGGGAGAGAAGAGGAAGAGAAGAGAAGAGAAAGAGAAGAGGAAGAGAAGAGGAAGAGAAGAGGGAGAGAAGAGAAAGAGGAAGAGAAGAGGGAGAGAAGAGGAAGAGAAGAGGAAGAGAAGAGGAAGAGAAGAGGAAAAGAAAAGGAAGAGAAGAGAAGAGGAAGAGAAGAGGAAAAGAAGAGGAAGAGAAGAGGAGAGAAGAGAGAAGACGCCTTCAGATATGAGAGACCTGGAGATGCTAATAAAGAAATGCCCGAGATTCCAGGTGAGAGGCGGAAGAAGCTTGTGGATGGTTGTAGGAGGCGACTGATTGCAGTTATTTATTCCAGAGAGGGTGCGGACATATATTAAGATGAGGGGACAATAATGATGTCGGTCGATATTTGGAGTTTTTTCCATGAAATTTTGTCTAATTTGACTTTTTTCTCAGTTTTTTTTGGTGTTGTTCCAAAACACTCAAAGGATATAAACCTGTGTATAACAAAATGTGTAAGTGCAATCATTTTCTGGGCGAAAAACATTTTCTGGAACACTTTTAAGGGTGCCAACACTTTTGAGCATGACTGTTTGTCCCATAAATATCTGATAGATGCAGGTGAATGGAGGACGCGCTCGTGCGGTCGCCTCCCCCCCATTCTCAGCGCCCTCATTCTCTAATTAGTAGTGGGCACCAGAGAATGTAGGAAATGTCACAGTAATTTGATGAATGGAATCAGTTTCCCTGCAGTAATTTTAAGGAAAACTAAAATATGTAAAGTGACGACGCCTGATGATGAATCCTCCACATGCGACTTTGGGCCGTACGCTGCAGATTGCAGGAGATACACGCCGGACGCTGCACGGTGGAGCGAGCATTTAGCTCCTCGAGCAAACACAGAATGCGACATTACACAGTGATTGATTCTGTGATAAGTGAGCGTCGGTAATAAGTCGCCTTCAGCAAACGCGCTTCACATTCAGCGTCATGACTCAGCAAAAGAGATGGAACATATTCTACTTACCGCACTTCAGTATCTTTAACCTGTGCGATGACCGGGGAAAGCCTACAACTGGAGGATGCTCTGTGGACGTTTACCCAAAAGAAGAAGGGCCACATTGGAGACTGTCACGGACGTCTTCCATTATTATGAGACTTCTAAGCGGGAGAGGAGAAGGGGTTAACGCCGCGCATTCGCCAAAAAAAAATGTAGAATTGTTGATTAATTAATAAATCTTTTATTCCATAGGTCCATGCGTTTCGAGGTATGAAACCTCTTCCTCAGGACCAGAATATCAACAATCAACAAAGGCCCCATCCTGGGCTATATCAAAATCATAGCCCCATCCTCGTATATGTCCCCATCCTGGTATGTGTCCACATCATGGCCCCATCCTGATATGTGTCCACACCGTGGCCCCATTCTGGGCTATATCAACATCATAGCCCCATCCTCGTATATGTCCCCATCCTGGTATGTGTCCACATAATGGTCCAATCCTGGTATATGCCCACACCATGGCCCAATCCTGGTATATATGTCCCCATCCTGGTATATATGCCCCCATCATGGTATATGTGTGAAGGCCTATGCTATGAATCGTTTGTCCAGTATAATAATAAGATAATCTGTCTTTTGAATGCTTTATGTTTTGCTTCTCCATATATACCTAATTGAAATATTAACGGAATTTATAACCAAAACAAATTATGCTCTGGGCTAATTGGAAAAAGTTTTAGTTCATGAATAAGTAACTGACATTCATGAATAGAAGAGATACTTATCTGTAGTTTCAGATAGGTAACTATCATTCTTCTATTCATAGAAGAATGCTTATCTGTAGTTTCAAATAAGTAACTGACATTCATGAATAGAAGAGAATAAAGCTGGGTTCACACTAAACGACAGCGACAACGACGTCGCTGTTACGTCACCATTTTCGGTGACGTAACAGCGACCTTGTAAGTCGCTGTTATGATCGCTGCTTAGCTGTCAAACACAGCAGAAGCAGCGATCATAACGTCACTGTGCTACATGTTCAGAGAGCAGGGAGCCGCGCTTAGCGCTGGCTCCTTGCTCTCCTGCAGCACACATCGGGTTAATTAACCCGATGTGTGCTGCAGCTACATGTCACAGTTCAGAGAGCAGGGAGCCGCGCTTAGCGCTGGCTCCTTGCTCTCCTGCAGCACACATCGGGTTAATTAACCCGATGTGTGCTGCAGCTACATGTCACAGTGCAGAGAGCAGGGAGCCGCGCGCACTGCTTAGCGCTGGCTCCTTGCTCTCCTTGCTACAGTATGCATCGGGTTAATTACCCGATGCGTACTGCAGCCACATGTCACAGTGCAGGAGCCGGCACTGGCAGCAAGAGCGGAGGCTGGTAACCAGCGTAAACATCGGGTAACCAGGGAAAGGTCTTCCCTTGGTTACCCGATGTTTACGCTGGTTACAGCTTACCGCAGCTGCCAGTGCCGGCTCCTGATCGCTTCATTTCGTCGCTCTCTCGCTGTCACACACAGCGATGTGTGTGTCACAGCGGGAGAGTGACGACCAAAAAATGAAGCTGGACATTCAGCAACGACCGGCGACCTCACAGCAGGGGCCAGGTCGTTGCTGGATGTCACACACAGCGACAGCGACGGGACGTCGCTGCAACGTCACAGAAAATGGTGACGTAGCAGCGACGTCGTTGTCGTCGTCGTTATGTGTGACACCAGCTTAAGTAACTGACATTGTTCTATTCATAGAATTCATAGACTCTCATCTAGGTCTAAACACACTTGAATGTTTTGCTAACGAATGTTGCTAAGACTGTTCAACAAGGAATGAACTATGCCCGGCTAGCTGGTTGGTTAATAGATAATGTGGATGTACTGAGTAAGCTGTATATATGCTATGTTTTGAATACAAGGGTCAGAAGAGCATTGAACTTCTCCCGGATAGAGACATGTCTCTGTGTGGTCATTTCTCCTGATTCATCTGCGCAGTTCTGATTTGGAATCCTCCTCTGAGACCCTGAGAGAGAGACCCCCTGGAGGTCTCCCCCAACATATGTGTCCCCATCATGGCGCTATCCTGGTATATAAATATATATTCCCATCATGGCCCCATCCAGGTATATGTCACCATCTTGGTATACGTCCCTATCATGACCCTATGCTGGTATGTGTCCACATCATGGCCCCATCCTGTTACATCTCTACATTATGGCCCCATCCTGGTATATGACCCCATCATGGCCTCTTGCTGTTATAGGTCCACATCATGGGCCCATCTTGGTATGTGTCCACATCAAGGCTACATCCCAGTATATGTCCACATCATAGCTCCATCTTGGTATATGTCCAAATCATGGCTCTATCCTGGTATATGTCCCCATCCTAGTACATGTGAGCCCCGTTCACGCCGCACATTTTTTTTTTAAAAAAAAAGAAAATTCTCATCTTTCCTCCACTTTCATGGTCTCCTACTCTGATTCTTGCATGTTGGCAACTGACTTCAGCGCATAAACAACACTGCGCATGACATCTCTGTCATGTACTGAAGTCATCTGCCTGCATATTTCCTGCTATCCATGCCTGTCATTATGGGAGGGGGGAGCAGTGAATATTCATTCTCTTTAAAAGCGTCATATGTGATCACCCAACAGTAGCAGGAAGCCGGCGACTGAGAGATCACTTGTGCTGCTATTAAAGTACATGAATATTCACTGCTCCTATTCCCATGATTCTGCCCACCTCTCAGCATCGGCTTCACTGCACAGAGGTGGCCGGTATTTTGGTCGTGGGGAGTAGTGAATATTAATTTCGCTAATTGGCAGCCACATTTGCAGTGCAGGCACCCAACTAGTTTCTGTAATACAATGCATTTCAGCTCACGGGCCCCATAGTGGTAGCGTTGCCTTCTGCCAGTGGTGGTACGCTACTGCCCAGGAAAGTGAATGACATTTCTGACATCTCATGCACACGCTGCTTATTATTTCCTTGCAGATTTTATGCATTTTCATACCTGTTGCATGTCAATTCCTTTTTTCCGCCATGTTGGTGCTGATATATATTGGGTGTGGAGCCCATTTTTGGATATTCATTGTTGGGCTACATTACCCACAAAACAGCACTAACAGATGAGGTCAGTGAGGTGAGAGCCGGAGCCGAGAGTAGAGAAGGAGACTGCCCTGACAGCAGAAAACCTGACAGCAACGTACAAAGTGCAAACTTACTAACGGCCAGCAGATGGCAGCATTGCAGTGACAGCCGCAGGCGAGGCACATTACTGTAAGTGAAGCTGCATAATGACTTCATCAGGTAAAGAGCTGATTATTCTCCGGACAAGTTGTCTTATAAATAAATAAGATGCAGCCGCCATGAAATGGAAAGAAATGTATGAGATCTTACACCGGAGCCTTTATTGAAGAAAGCCGCTTTCCCTGGGATGTATCTGTATAATCCAAGCCCAGGTCTGCGGCGTCTGATACAGAATTCTGTTTCATAGAAGAAGAAATTGCAATGATCGTACTGGGAAGAAAAAAATAAACAGCAAAATTTACATAATCTGAGCATATGTTCAACTCCGGAAAGTCTTCTCACAGAATACACTACATGAAAAGCAGAGGCATCGAGTAAATAGCATATATTATTCATCCTGTAACATACTCCAGAGCTGCACTCACAATTCTGCTGGAATCACTTGTGTACATACATTACTGATCCTGAGTTATAAGCTGTATTATACTCCAGAGCTGCACTCACTATTCTGCTGGTGCAGTCACTGTGTACATACATTACATTACTGATCCTGAGTTACCTCCTGTATTATACTCCAGAGCTGCACCCACTATTCTGCTGGTGCAGTCACTGTGTACATACATTACATTACTTATCCTGAGTTACCTCTTGTATTATACTCCAGAGCTGCACTCACTATTCTGCTGGTGCAGTCACTGTGTACATACATTACATTACTGATCCTGAGTTACATCCTGTATTATACTCCAGAGCTGCACCCACTATTCTGCTGGTGCAGTCACTGTGTACATACATTACATTACTTATCCTGAGTTACCTCTTGTATTATACTCCAGAGCTGCACTCACTATTCTGCTGGTGCAGTCACTGTGTACATACATTACATTACTGATCCTGAGTTACATCCTGTATTATACTCCAGAGCTGCACTCACTCTTCTGCTGGTGCAGTCACTGTGTACATACATTACATTACTGATCCTGAGTTACCTCCTGTATTATATTCCAGAGCTGCACTCACTATTCTGCATTACTTATCCTGATAATATAATATATATTTTAATATTGTTTGTTTAAATAATATGACATTCTCTATACTATTTTACAAAATTTATGTAAAAAAATTTATTTTGCATGTGGAATATTTTAGTAGCAGTTTCCTGTTCCTTTCTTTCAGCAGAGCCTCCTCTGGTTTTCTCCGGCAGTTTGTCCTGCGGTTTTATGATTTTTCGCGTCTTGCTGGCGCCGTGTATAACGCATTTTACAATTCCTCCTGTAACCAGACTCCGTTTTCCCGCTGCAAAGTCTTCGCTGACTACACGCTCCATTACAAAAAAAAATAAATAAATAATTCCCTGAAATTGGCCTTATAAATGTCGGGCTACAGAAGTGTCCTGGAAACAAACATCGCGTCGGATTCTTTTACGACAAGGTATAAAAATATTACTGCGCTAATATAGAGACTCAAAATGTCACCGCAGGGCGCCGGCACCCAGGACCTTTACTTCAGTTTTACTGCAGAGAGACACTGAAGGAATAAGAAGGGAAAAGTTTAAAAATAAAGTTTATATTTGTCTTGTGGAATACAGATATCTAATTTTAATTGCTCCCTGTTCCTGCGCTGGGTATCAATATACGGGGGACCCCGCGCCATTTCTCCAATTATTTCTTTATTTTTACACTACACTTTGGGGACCCAGACACCTACTGTCAGGGCAACCAATCACAGAGGGTGGGCGGGGGAAGCAGGACTGTAACCAATCACAGACACTGTTACAGAGGGTGGGCGGGTGCAGCAGGACTGTAACCAATCACAGACACTGTTACAGAGGGTGGGCGGGGGCAGCAGGACTGTAACCAATCACAGACACTGTTACAGAGGGTGGGCAGGGGCAGCAGGACTGTAACCAATCACAGACACTGTTACAGAGGGTGGGCAGGGGCAGCAGGACTGTAACCAATCACAGACACTGTTACAGAGGGTGGGCGGGGGCAGCAGGACTGTAACCAATCACAGACACTGTTACAGAGGGTGGGCAGGGGCAGCAGGACTGTAACCAATCACAGACACTGTTACAGAGGGTGGGCAGGGGCAGCAGGACTGTAACCAATCACAGACACTGTTACAGAGGGTGGGCGGGGGAAGCAGGACTGTAACCAATCACAGACACTTACACAGGCCTTTCTTTCCCCTGAGGAAGCCACTGTACACGTGGCGATACGCGTGGGGTTTCACGCCAGGAATTTAATTGGTACTCTCTTTATCTACTCCTCCTTCATGGCTGCCATTATATTTTGGGGTAGTAAGTACGGTCCCGCTCTTGCACTATCTCTAGCCTAAATCTGTATATCCCTGCCTTTTTCCTCCTTGTACTTTTTGGCCCTATCCTTACAGGCACGGTTCATATTTCTTATCTGCTGGGGGTATTGGCAGCATGAGGTATATTTTCTTTACACTCATTGGTCTTATATTGATACCCATTGTGTTGCCCTTTATTGATATACTTGCAACATGTTTAATATATTGCGCAGGTCTTTCTAAACCTCTATATATATCTGCAGTACTTTGCGTACACTACTATATACTGGTCTATATTGCACATGCTGCACTAATAGGTTTATCATAGCGGTAATAGGTATGGTGTATATCTCTATATACTGGAGATATTGACTGTATGTGGTGCCTGCTGTTGATGCACTTGTATTATACCAAACATTTTGCAGATTTAGTCTAACCTCTATACATACCTGCAGTGTGCTGCCTTTACCCTGATCAGCTATAAATTTGCCTGTTAATGCACATGGTGTACCACTAGGTCTCCACTATACGACTCCTTGACCCCCGTGGTCACTGCATATAGGGGTAACTTACTGCAACACGTGTAATTACTTATATTTAGGGGTTGACATATCTGTCTGTATCTGTACAGCGATTTCCAACTTCGCATTCCACTTATTCTGTATATTATACCATACAGTCTCCGTCTCATTACCATTATATACAGACCGATTCTGGGACCGGGCTTTGTGCAATATCCTATAGAGTACCTTCGTTGTATTGACATTGTATTTTTCATATGTCACTTTTCCTGGCGTGTATGGTGTCCATGCCTTTAGCTTTTTTAAGTGTTTTTAAATTGTGTTATTGTGTGCCCACACTCCAAGTGCGGAGATATGTGGTTTCTTGTTTTTGCGTGAATCAATAAAATATTTATTCTTTATATATTGTTGTGGTGATCCCGTTTTGGTATACCTTTCTTCCCCCTTTCTGTGTACGTGTTTAGTATACCAGGAGATCCCACTAGGTGGTGCCCTTCTCTATTGTTGTTGGCAATCACAGACACTGTTACAGAGGGTGAGTGGGGGCAGCAGGACTGTAACCAATCACAGACACTGTTACAGAGGGTGAGCGGGGGCAGCAGGACTGTAACCAATCACAGACACTGTTACAGAGGGTGAGCGGGGGCAGCAGGACTGTAACCAATCACAGACATTGTTACAGAGGGTGGGCGGGGAAAGCAGGACTGTAACCAATCACAGAACTGTTACAGAGGGTGGGCGGGGAAAGCAGGACTGTAACCAATCACAGACACTGTTACAGAGGGTGAGCGGGGGCAGCAGGACTGTAACCAATCACAGACACTGTTACAGAGGGTGGGCGGGGAAAGCAGGACTGTAACCAATCACAGACACTGTTACAGAGGGTGGGCGGGGGCAGCAGGACTGTAACCAATCACAGACACTGTTACAGAAGGTGGGCGGGGGAAGCAGGACTGTAACCAATCACAAACACCGTTACAGAGGGTGGGCGGGGGAAGTGTGACGCCCTGGTAAAACCAGGTAGTCACAGATGACTGTACCCCCCACCAAGGGTACAGGAATCACCTCCTCCTTGGAATTAACACCACACATCCTACACATAGGAACACCAGCCACAAATCCTAGTCGTCCCCCCATGACAGCCGGGACACACCAGTGGGCAGGACCAGGTGGATGGAAACGCCCACCTAGGGGTCTTGAGGTTGCAGGGGGAGGGAACACAGTAGTCAGTCAGTCAGTGAGAAGTCGATGGAGTGGAGAGGAGCTGAAGTGCAGTGTGGTCAGGGTTGGAGCCCTTGGACCACGGGAGGACTGACTAGGTGGCAGATGGCAGTGAAGGGCCACAGGCGGCGGAGATCCGGTCGCGGCAGACTTGAAGTGGACCAGGGCAGGGTTGTAGCCCGCCGATACCGACAACGGGAATCCGGTCCGGAGGCCGTGCACAGGCAGGGTACCTGGACCCTAGGACGAGGCAAGCTTCAAGCCCCTTGTTAATTGACCAGCAGGACAAGGTACCAGGCCTTGTTCCCGGAGAAAGAAGCCCAGATCGACCAGACCAGCAGCCCAACGCGGGGGATAGGGTGTCCGCCAAGAACCCACTGAAGTCCCACGGGTCAGCGTCTGCGGGCAACGGCTCCCTCTGTGTATGAAGCTGCAGGGGAGCGGATTTCTCCCGTTCCAAGTGGGTTTAATCAACACACAGCAAGACACAAGTGCAGGAGGAAGGGTCCCTACCTTGCTAACCCGTGTGCGGGACCAGCACACCCCTCCAACGGTGACCGGAATCCGGCCTTGTTTTACAGTACAGACTCTGTGTGCATTATTCCAAATCGTGAGTACACCGGTGTCATCAGTTTCAACCTGCCAACGGCGCCCCTGCACTGCTCCCTACCTACACCTAGGCCCCCGGGACTACACCTCCCCTACCCGTGGAGAGGATACCACCTTGCTGCCCAACACCATTGGTCCCGGACATCGGCCTAAGAGGCAGCGGCGGTGCCACCATCCCATCACCGCAACCCACGGGTGGCGTCACAGACAGAAAAGATCTCCCCTGTAAATACTACCCTTTTTCACTGTTGAGAGGATGGGCTGTTGCACGAGCCCCAGATCCGGTCACTACTCGAGCCCCAGTCACGATCCCAGATCGGTGCGCCCCCGAGCAGCCCCTTTGCCGCAGTGGAGGCGGCACCCGTCCGGCACAGAAGCAGTGAATATTCATGAACTTTAATGATCGGACCAGGAAGCAATGTGACAGCCATGGGAATCTCAGTATCTGATGGCAGTAGTAACACTTTGCAGGAGATCAGGACTTCCAGAACAGCAGGGCATTTTTCCAGTGAGACAGCAAGGAGGCAGTGCATCTGGGAAGACTCCAATGGAGTTTAGGACTCCTGCCTCCTGGACTGAACCAGCGGCAATGGAGGAACCCAGGAGATCCACCAGAGTGAGGAGGACTGCATCCCCTGGTCCTGCTCAAGGCAAAGGGTCCATGGCTGGTGGACCAGTGTACAACTGGAGAACTGTTGGGGTGTCATGAACCCCGGAGAAAGTGTAGGTACCTATATTACCCGGGTTACCCACATGTTCAAAGAACATGAGCGGATCGGGGTGAAGATCTGCAGCTACATGGGGAGGTTAAAGGGGCCAGGTTCTGGCGTGACCACACGCATATAGTAAGAGGCTTACAGGCCTGACAGACTGGGTATGAGAGCTAAAGGTGGAGTTGGGGGCAGCAGTGGCACTCCATGAGGGGATCCTAAGGAATTTGGGTCCCTTCATGAAGATGTTTCAGAATGAAAAGCGTTTTGCAGCCATGGCGGGGTTAACCTGGGATGGTGGAGGGCAGGTTGCTGTGCCACCTAGTGGGGTTGCCATATTGAGGGGGTCACATCAGCTCGTGGGGTTGCTGGGACCTGTAGTGTGCCGGCCAGTGTAGACACACCTAGCGCTGGCCCACTGGCAGAGAGCACCCTACCCACCTGTAGTGCTCAGTCTGGGGGTGATGTGAGAGGGGGGAGGCCCCACTGGTCCTTTCCGGGTGATGTCCCGCCAGGTGATGGCACTCCAGCAGGCAGTGATACAACAGTTAGGTGATGGTGCCCAAACCAGGGGTTGTCGTGGAGTGACCCAGCATGGCTGTGCCATGCCCCCAGGTGGAGTCCAGCCACACAGCACCATCACTTCTGGTGAAGTGCCCAGTAGTGTTCCCACCCAACAGCAATGCCCCCCCATAGTGAATTCCCGCTTAGTAGCAGAAACCAGTAATTTTTTTGTGATGTAATCAATTACAGTCGTGATATGGCCCCACTCAGCAAGGGGAGTAATCCTACTTTCTTAGGTAGAGATTGGATCATGATCTTCTACCAGGGGCATCCTAACGTCTGCAACAAGAGTGGTAGCCCCACACACTTTAATGCTGGGTGTATGGTGGTTAAATGCACTTTGTGTGGGGCTCATTGCCATCTTGACGCAACTTGCAAAGACATTAGGTGTAACCTGTATGGAGATCTTGGTCACCCGTTCAGCCGCTGTCCTTGTTCCTTTGCCATTGCGGTCCAGAATCTGGCAGGGGTGGGTCAAGGCGCAAGAAGGTGGTCCCACTCTGCTGGTGAAGGGACAAGAGGAGGTGAAAGAACGGACTGGTGAAGAGCAAGCAGTTGCCAAACCCTGCAATGGTAAGGCGACAGGAACATCGTCAGGAAGAGAGAAGGCAGGGGGTAAAGTCCCTGCCCCCAAAAACCCGGGCGGAGGGTCAGAAGGTTGGACAGGGAGGAGGAGGCCAAAGCCTCGTAATCTTCGTCCAGTGGGGTCTGAATGAGGATGCGAGGGAATGACAATAGAAAAAGAAAAATGGTAAGGGAAAATAGAAGGGCAAGTGTAATAACAGCAAGACCCCAGGGGTGTCCAGGAGTCTGTCCCTGGAGTGGGATCCCCTGGGTAGCCCATCCTTATCCAGAACCTGAAGGAAGGCTTGGCTACTCCACCTCTGGTGGTCCTCACCAACTGGTACCATGTCCTATGTGACATCTCTCCTTCTCCATCTGACGAGAAGGGAGGGGGTGTGGTGCTGGAGGTTGTGGACAAGGGGGTCAGGGCTTTGGAGGGCACTGGGCATTCTTCATTGGGGGTGGCAGATGAGCACCCGGGGAAAAAGGCTACATCGGATCCGCCGGACAAAAGCAAGAGAGTGAAGAAGGCTCATGGAAGGATGAATATGAGTGTATGCTTGAAGAGGAGAAAGAGCACGGGTGGGAAAAAGGTTGCTGTCCAACTTCATCACCCATGATGACGACACACTCACCCTATTGACGCTTGCAAACATTAATGTTGTAATGTTGCCAGTATAAAGTCAGATACGGCTAGATTTACGGCCTTTGATTTTCTCGGCCATCTTGATGCCGACATTTTGTTTTTGCAAGAGACCATATTGTCTGACTCAACACTGTTGAGGAAGGCAAGAAAAGAGCGGTCACATGTGCTCTCCTATTGTTCTCTTTGGGAGAGCCATATAGCAGGGCGGTGGTTCTTTTTAAAACCACAGATGTAACATGCCGATAGATTGAGTTGGAAAAGGGAGGTGCCTGATTTTAGATGTGCTCATGAAGAGACAGGAGCCTGGCTCATCAATATTTATGGTCCACAGTCTAAGTAGGACCGTAAAAGTCTCTTTATGAGGATTAACAGTTTTATTTAGCCGGCAGGTGGTCTTTTGAGAGGACTTCAAAAATGTCTCAAAGTTAGTGAGGCTCGCCTATGTGGATGTCCACATGAGGAATAACCCAGGTCACATGGGGTTCACATACTTCAGAGGTAGTCATATTAGGAGAAGGATAGACAGGTTTTATTTGAAGGAAGAGGTCATCTCTTCAACGATGTTGGTGGTAGAGGTGGAATTCTCCCATCACTGTTTAATTATATTTTCCTTGAATGTTACAGAAACTCAACAGATGGGAAGAGGTGTGTGGAAGCTAAATCTGTCACACCTGATGGAAGCAGCTGTGAGACGGTTTTTTTGAGGATTTTTTTCACGGCCACGTGCCGTTGGCGGACATTTATAACAGTGAGTTGAAGTGATGGGAGATGTTTAAGCACTGGATGGCGAGGTTCTTCCAACAACTCTCCAACCTTAGAAGCCTGAACATGGAACGCCTGTAGCAGAGCCTGAGGAGCAAACTCGGAAACCTTGTCTTGACTGAAGGTGACCATGAGGAACTCTCCAGAGTGAAATCCTTGCTAAAGAGGTGTCAGTACGATAGGCACACTGTGACGACATGGACTCTCATGGGTTAAAGTTTCTTAACAGTCAGCCAGACAGGATGATAGATTGTTTATAGACGGGGGATAAGTCCCTCATTGTTTTTACAAGACTCTTTTGGACTCATGTAATTGTGTTGGCCACTGAAAGCCAGACGTATTGTTTCTCCAGACTTTTCCAGTAATCATTGTATTGTAGTTGTGTATTGCTAATGTGATTACCTTAGTAGCCATTGTCTAGTCGGTGACTCCCAGACTACATGTATACCCTCAGTCTTTCTGTAGACATCATTTGGATGAACATTGTCCATGCAGCTTGAGATTCATCCAATGGGAGAGGTGATCTTGTCCAACCAATCGATGAGGACGCAGTGTATCTAAGTGGAAGGCTGTGGCTATAAAAGGGACTTTTTTAAGCCACCAGGTTGTTGATGGATGCTGATGGATCCAGTCTAAGCTCTAAGGAGCTGACTAGAGGATCAGGATATCTTATGGCTTCAATCTAGGGACTCCGGTTCCGGTTGGAGACCATGTCCACAGCCTAGGGATTTCGACTTCGACTGCCAGGATTGTAACATCATACCAGGACTACCTAAGGAGGACACTCAGGTTGGGACAGTTCAGTCACCTGTTACAGACTTTGCAGACCTCACACAGCTTCCTAAATCTGGCGCTATTCCTTTCTCGGTGGGTACCCGCCAAAAGCGGGGTGCTGCTGGATTGGAGTAAGTGGCCCTGGAAGCTCTGAGGCATGGACATTCTAAATCCCTGGTGAGCCAGCGGAAGGGTGAGACTCTGTTGCCAGTTATATTCTGTGGTTTTGCTGGTTATGTGTTATGTGCCGTTAATTGTTTGGGGATCCAATAAAGTCTAATTATTGTGGTTCCCTCACCCTGTGTTGTCTGAGTAGTGTTACGCCCACGGTTAAGGAGGCCGGCGTTCAGTTGGGATGAGCCCTGAGCCATGCTGTCTTTCTAAAGGCGGTGGGTTTTAGTGGACGAGAGCACCCACTGAGCCCCGTGTCTCCACACACACATCTTTGGTTTTTGAGAGGGATTTCGGGAAGTACTGTTCCCCTGACCCTTACAGAAACAGCAAGTTGTTAGTGAGTTGTAAGAGGGTGTTGAGTCTGAAGGATGGTACGAGATCTCTGATAAGGTCCAAATCGGATCATGTAAATCGTCAGATCCTACTACTCTCACCTCTTGGGGAGGAAGGAGCTGTATTGAGAAAAGATATCGACTTTCCTGGCTGAGGCCACCCCTATGCCAGGAGTAGACCCCTCACTTGATGTCTTTACAGAGGAAGTGAGACTGGTGATTGATGGGCTTCGGCCCAAAAAGTTATTAGGTTCTGATGGCTAAACATCCGAGTTCTATGAGATCTTTAAGGACTCTTTGGTCCCCTTGTTGACTCGAGTGTTTAATAAGTGTCTTTTCTCATGCACTCTGCCGAAGTCAATGAGGAGATCAGCTTTGATTCTTATGTTAAAGGGTAAGGATCAGTCACACATTGAGAATTGGAGGGTTACAGCACTTCTCAATGTGGACAGAAAGGTTCTGGCTAAGATGCTTTTCAACAGGATGGTAAAATTTGCTCCACGACTCTTTTCGGAGGCCCAGCATTGCGCTGTTCTTGGTGTCTGGGAGGCTGTGGAGCAGGGTAGGGCAGGCCTGTGGAAGGAGTATATGCTGTCTGTGGATCAGGAAAAAGCCATTGACCGGGTAGCTCATGAGTATGGTCTGCTGGGGAGGGGGATTTGTGGACTGGCTGAAGGTATTGTATGGAGGGGCTGAGAGTTTCCCACTGGTGAATGGTTAGATTGGACGACCTTTTGTGTTCATCAGGGTTGTCCTCTTAGCCCCCTGCTGTATGCATTTGCGATCAACCTCTTCATTAGTAGGATAGACTGTGGACCATTGACAGGGGTACAGATGGGCTGTTTTGGCACACAGGATGCCGTCTTGAGGGTAGGGGCTTTATGCTGATGACATTATCATGGTTTTCGGCTCCTTGGGAGGGGAGGCATGGGCAGTGATATCGGAGGTACAGTGCTACTTGTAGGTGTGCCGCCCGCACACCAGCAGCCGTGCTGCTCGGATCCGGATCTGTGGTATGTCTCGAGGGACTCTACCGGACCCGGGGGTCACGCGGACACTTTGAATAAAAAGGGGATGTATTTGTACGGGTGTTGTTGAAAACTGTCTGTGATGCCACCCATGGTGTGTTATGAGGTGTAGCACCACCGCTGCTGTTATGGGACTCCCGGGGGTGATGGGCTGGCAGCTGGATGTTAACCCCTCCGTGGGCAGGGATGGATGCCCCGGGCCCAAATGTCTCTGTACAGGGGATGATAACGGCAGGGGCCGGCGCACCCGGTCAGGCCGGGAATGTTACTCACAGTTGAATAAATCACACAAGTCCTTTGGTAAATCAAGGTGATGGTGGCCGGCTGCCGCAGACGGGTGTATCTGGTCCCACACCCGGGCCAGTGGTCAATGCCCCTTTCGTCTGCACTTTGTATTTTCTGTGGTAGGCTTCCCGGTGTGTAACTCAGGAGTCCGCGCCCGGTCCTTTGGTTGGGAGCTGTACCCGTCAGACGCTGACCCGTGGGATCTACCGGGCCCTGGCGGATGCCCTATCCCTCTCTGTGGGTGGTTGTCTACTTTTCGGGACTTAGGTTGAGACAGGACCTATAATCCTGCCCTCAATTGGTTAATTAGCTAGACCGTTGGTGCCGGTCCTGGCTTCAGGGTTCGAGTACCCCCTTGTGTGCACGGTTTCCGGGTCGGTTCTCCGGTGTCAGTACCGGCGGGCTACAACCCTGTCCCAGTCAACCTCGGATCTGCCAAGCCGTCTTCCCATCTCCTGCTGGCGCTGACCACTGTCTGCCACCTAGCCAATGTGTCAGGGCTCCGACCCTGACACCTGTCAGCTCGAACATCTCCTCACTCCTCTCCAAACTTAACTCAGACTTAGACTACTGTTTTCCCGCCCCGAGCTCTCCAGACCCCTAGGTGGGCGATTCTTTTCCGCCTGGTCCCGCCCACTGGTGTGTCTGTCCTTCCCTGAGGGGGTGACTAGGATTTTGTCGGCTGGTTTAACCCTGTGTGGGAGCGACGTTATGCGGGGGCCTACTCTGTGTGACTACTTGGTTTTGCCAGGGTGTCACATTGGCACCTGGGTCCAAGGTCAACCAGGACAATTGTGAAAGTCTCTGGCTGGGTGGAGAAGTTCCTGATTACAGTCTTCCAGACACTTTCCCAGAACCCCAGGAATTTGCCTAGGCACAGAATTTGGCAGGGTGACTACCCAGCTAAAAACTGTAGGGGCAGAATTAAGTGTGCCACCTAGAGTGTGAACCGCTGGAAAGGTTGGACTTTGACCCTGAGTGACAGGGTGAGTCTGTGCAAAGGTTTTCTGCTCCTTTGTTAACCTAGCTAGGCAGTGTGTGCATCTTGCCAGTGCCTCTCTGGATGTTCTGGTTTTCAGTCTATTTCAGCTGTTATGGGGAAAGAGACTGAATTTAGTCAAGCGGGAAGTTACTTACTGTACAGGGAGACTTGGGGTTTAAGTATGGTCAACATCGTGATGTTCCTTGTGGACACCTTTTTGAAAGCGAATATCTCAAACCTCTGGAAAGAGATGGCTAGTCAGTGTGTATTCTCCTGCAAGGTGTAGCTTCAGCCCTTCTTCTAAGCGTTGGAGACAGGATGGTGTGAAGGACTTTCAGACACTGCATGGGCATCTCCCGGCTTATGTTACCCCAGTCCTGAAGGTGATTTGCCGGTGGGACTTGGGAGTTACTCGACGAGAGGATTTTTATCAACGCACTTCTGAAAACCACTGGTCCTCAGGGATTGCCCAAGTTGGGATCTGAAGGTGAGGTTAAGGTTATTGAACTCTAAAATCATCCCCATGAAGTTTTGGGAGTTGATTTGGTGCTGTTTTCACGGTAAGTTATATGTGATGGGCAACCTGAATTACAGTAACTCCGATGACAGGAATTGTCCTCGTGAGAGTTGTGCTGCTCAGATGGGAAGCATGAAAACCTAGGATTTCACTGTGTTGAGCGCCTTCGCTGGCTGCCGGCAGTGTTTTCTCTGGCTAGTCTCCACGAGATCAGTGATTGTTTTGTCTTGCTGGTCTACTAGGCATTGCTCCCACCTGGCCAGAATCCTACTCCACACTGATGAGGGGCAATACACCAAAACAGCTGTCTGTGGATGGATACCTGGCCTTAGTATTTCCCTTTTCATATCTTTAAACTCGTCAAGAGTTGGATATTGACTAAAAGGGCCACTTAATATGGTGGTTATGGTGGTCTCCTAAAAAGAGCCACTCCTTGGCTAGGTCTTTCCTGGAGGAATATCTGGCTATTTTCCTTGTTGAGACTCCTAATAGAGGCTCCATGGACCTTTTTGATCTGCATACTTCCCAGGGGGCAATGCACCTAGGATTTCATTGTGTTGAGCGCCTTCGCTGGCTACCGACAGTGTTTTCTCTGGCTGGTCTCCACAAGATCACTGATTGTTTTGTCTTGCACATGGGAAGCATGGAGCTCTTCCTGCTTCGATGTCCCTTTAATATAGAGGTTTACAAGAGTGGGGGTGCTTGCATGGGCTGGTCTCGGCTGGCTAGTCTGTCCTATCTTGAGCCGCCCTACAGGGCATCCAGGGATCTTGGTGCCGAGACCAGACAACTTTATTCTTAGTCAATGTAGTGGTTATATACTTCACATAAAATGTACGATGTTTACGGGTAGCAAAATCCTCCCGGTATAAGAGGTTTGTAGTAACATTCCTGGTGACCTGATGAAGGTGCATTCTTTGGCGTATGACCGGCTGGGAGCACAGAGAGCCTCTCGTCTTTGGAGAGGTTTCTGGTTTAGGGTGCACCACCCTTGTAGTACTCCAACTTCATGGTGGCGGGCTAATCCTTTTCATGATTAGATTTTGTTTTAGCAATGGATGTAGTAGAGAAGGTTTACAGGCGCCAAACCTGGGCAAAGTTTGATGTTAGGTTTTACGTCACTTTCTGTTCTGCTGTTGAGGTAATGGGTAATACTTGTAGTTAAGTTGGGAGGGGGGACGTTTTTTTTATGTGTGATGAATAAGGACTGATTTGTCCTGGACCCAGCTGGGGAAAAACTGTAGGACTTATGTAATCTCAAAAAACTATCTTGAACTTGGTGGCTCGGGTGGATCAGGGGTGGTGGGTGGCTGGAATAGTATATACTGTATGTGTGTGGTTTGCTGTAAGGGAGGGGGGGGGAATAAGTAAATAAAATATAATAATACAATTAAAATATATATAATTAATAATACAATTAAAAAAAATGTTTTTTTGAGTTGCAGCGCTTGTGTTTTATTATGTGTTTTATTTCTATGTGATTTTATTAATAGTTTGTTTTCTTTTCTCTAGTACGGGTTGTGGAATAGTGAATGTAAATAATGGTAGGGAAAATCAGTGTGAAAGGAGCCGGGAGGGTAAGGAATGTGTTTTATTACTCGTTATTATGTGTTATGCTTTATGTTATTATATTGTTGTTTACTTCAGGTTATGTATGATTGTTTTGGTTTTTGGTAACATATTTTCTACTTTTATAATAATAAAATAAAGTCTCAGTAAGTGTAATTGTCCTGCTTTAACCCCTGTAATACTCTGACAACATTATTCCCAGAAACCAACTGTGAGTCAGAAATGCATCCAATAATAGTAATAAACCCGCCATCCAACATCGAGTGGCGGGTTTATTACTACTATTGAATACAGATTGGAGCCCTACTCAGGCAGCACAGCTCACACACCGGAGTGCCGTGTAAAACGTTCCATCAGGGATGCAGCCAGGCATCTTCCCCATGCTGTTCCCATTCAGTTTCAGCAGTTTTCCATCCATTGCAGCATTTTTAGATACAGGTCTCATTTATTTGTCTGTGGAAAAGAAAGCGCACATAGGGTCTTACCAGGTATGAGATTTTACAAATAAGGTGCCAAAGGCACACTCTACTGTACTGATGAAGTTGTGACAGGCACAACTCCTTGATGCACATATATGAAAAGTGGTCAGCAGCAGCCCCGTACACCATTTTTTTCGGGGCTAGATACACATCTCAGCAGACAGTATCACACAGGATAATATTAGATACACAGCTCAGCGGACAGTATCACACAGGAGATGATTAAATACACGGCTCAGCAGACAGTATCACACAGGATAATATTAGATACAAAGATCTGCACACAGTATCACACAGGATAGGATTAGATACACATCTCAGCAGACAGTATCACACAGGATAGGATTAGATACACATCTCAGCAGACAGTATCACACAGGAGATGATTAGATACACAGCTCAGCAGACAGTATCACACAGGATAGGATTAGATACACATCTCAGCAGACAGTATCACACAGAAGAGGATTAGATACACAGCTCAGCAGACAGTATCACACAGGATAAGGTTAGATACACAGCTCTGCACACAGTATCACACAGGATAGGATTAGATACACAGCTCAGCAGACAGTATCACACAGGATAATATTAGATACACAGCTCTGCACACAGTGTCACACAGGATAGGATTAGATACACAGCTCAGCAGACAGTATCACACAGGATAAGATTAGATACACAGCTCAGCTGACAGTATCACACAGGATAGGATTAGATACACAGCTCAGCAGACAGTATCACACAGGATAAGATTAGATACACAGCTCAGCTGACAGTATCACACAGGAGAGGATTAGATACACAGCTCAGCAGACAGTATCACACAGGATAAGGTTAGATACACAGCTCTGCACACAGTATCACACAGGATAGGATTAGATACACAGCTCAGCAGACAGTATCACACAGGATAGGATTAGATACACAGCTCAGCAGGCAGTATCACACAGGATAATATTAGATACACAGCTCTGCACCCAGTGTCACACAGGATAGGATTAGATACACAGCTCAGCAGACAGTATCACACAGGATAATATTAGATACACAGCTCTGCACACAGTGTCACACAGGATAGGATTAGATACACAGCTCAGCAGACAGTATCACACAGGATAATATTAGATACACAGCTCTGCACACAGTGTCACACAGGATAGGATTAGATACACAGCTCAGCAGGCAGTATCACACAGGATAATATTAGATACACAGCTCTGCACACAGTGTCACACAGGATAGGATTAGATACACAGCTCAGCTGACAGTATCACACAGGATAAGATTAGATACACAGCTCAGCTGACAGTATCACACATGATGTGTTGAGACTTCACTGGTAATAACTGTGATCTGAGCACCGCACTGACCTGACGGCTCTGCTCAGATCAGATGGGGACCAGGAGGTGCCCAGTTCCCTTGTGATCCGGCCCCAGTTTGGAGATGGGGTCAGAATCCGACTTCAGCTTCCTTTGTTCTGGGGCTGCCGCATTAGAAAAATGCAAATGAATCGTCCGCTGTGTGTTCAGTTTCGTCCTTGAAAAGTTACTTTGAGGCTTAGCTCTAATATCTTGGCAAGACACCGTCTCAGGTAGATTTAGAGTCCGTCTCCGTCCCAGGAGCGGCCGCTGCGCTCGGAGATGAGAAATTCAACTTTCACCTTAATTTTCCTATGTGTCCAAATCCCTTTATCTCCTCCCCGGCCATTAATAGCGACCCCGTGATGTCCGGGGTTCTGTCCGCACCGGCCCAGCTCACATTAATGCTGATTTCAATCTTCGGCGTTAAACACGGGTCACAAGTGGGAGGTAATTAAGTGACAATTCCCCACACGTTCTCCTTTACTGTCATCGTAGCCACGATACGAAATTAAAAGAAAAGGTGAATTCAGGCTTTAGGGTGACACAATGAAAAAATGATTAGGGGAGACTGATCGCCTCATTAAAATTCATCCAGAGCGCGCTGATAAATGACAAACTTCGAGGGAAGGAATGGCAGCCGGCAGGAGGTTGCTGGCTCATATGCCTTCTGTGTAAGCGTAATAGTGCCGCCATAATGCGCTGGAGAAATCGGAGAACAGATATGATGACATGTTTTAATTTTGGGCAGTGGCGTAACTAGAGTTTGATGGGCAATGTGCAAAGTGCAGACCTGGACCCCCTCCCTCTCCACGTACTCTGACACTCGGGGTACATGATAATCACGCTGACACTTGGCTCTTACCCTCAGCACTCAGGTTTCCCATGATCTGAAATCCATCTTGTCCTCGCACCCAGCTTCCCCATGCTCTGCTATACATCATTCCCTCAGCACCCACCTTTACCAAATCAGAGCATGGGAAAGCTGGGTGCTGAGGGAAAGAGCCCTTTTTCTCTCAGCACAACACTTTCCCATCCCATGCTTGTATCTTTGTCCCCCTTGTATATAGTTCTCCAAATACTATAATGGCCCCCACATAGCCTTCCATATAGTATAAAGGGTCCCACATAATCCTTCATATATTAGAATGCACCTCCATAGTCCTCCATGTATATTGTATTTCCCTTAGTTCTCCATGTATTATAATTCACCCCATAGTTCTCCATATATTATAATGCATCACCATAGTCCTCCATGTATAAAGTAGCCCTCATAGTCCTCCAATTATTATAATGAATTTCTCATAGTTCTCCATATATTATAATTCACCCCATAGTTTTCCATATATTATACTGCATCACATACAGTTAGGTCCAGAAATCTTTGGACAGTGACACAATTTTCGCGAGTTGGGCTCTGCATGCCACCACATTGGATTTGAAATGAAACCTCTACAACAGAATTCAAGTGCCGATTGTAACGTTTAATTTGAAGGTTTGAACAAAAATATCTGATAGAAATTGTAGGAATTGTCACATTTCTTTACAAACACTCCACATTTTAGGAGGTCAAAAGTAATTGGACAAATAAACCAAACCCAAACAAAATATTTTTATTTTCAATATTTTGTTGCGAATCCTTTGGAGGCAATCACTGCCTTAAGTCTGGAACCCATGGACATCACCAAACGCTGGGTTTCCTCCTTCTTAATGCTTTGCCAGGCCTTTACAGCCGCAGCCTTCAGGTCTTGCTTGTTTGTGGGTCTTTCCGTCTTAAGTCTGGATTTGAGCAAGTGAAATGCATGCTCAATTGGGTTAAGATCTGGTGATTGACTTGGCCATTGCAGAAGGTTCCACTTTTTTGCACTCATGAACTCCTGGGTAGCTTTGGCTGTATGCTTGGGGTCATTGTCCATCTGTACTATGAAGCGCCGTCCGATCAACTTTGCGGCATTTGGCTGAATCTGGGCTGAAAGTATATCCCGGTACACTTCAGAATTCATCCGGCTACTCTTGTCTGCTGTTATGTCATCAATAAACACAAGTGACCCAGTGCCATTGAAAGCCATGCATGCCCATGCCATCACGTTGCCTCCACCATGTTTTACAGAGGATGTGGTGTGCCTTGGATCATGTGCCGTTCCCTTTCTTCTCCAAACTTTTTTCTTCCCATCATTCTGGTACAGGTTGATCTTGGTCTCATCTGTCCATAGAATACTTTTCCAGAACTGAGCTGGCTTCATGAGGTGTTTTTCAGCAAATTTAACTCTGGCCTGTCTATTTTTGGAATTGATGAATGGTTTGCATCTAGATGTGAACCCTTTGTATTTACTTTCATGGAGTCTTCTCTTTACTGTTGACTTAGAGACAGATACACCTACTTCACTGAGAGTGTTCTGGACTTCAGTTGATGTTGTGAACGGGTTCTTCTTCACCAAAGAAAGTATGCGGCGATCATCCACCACTGTTGTCATCCGTGGACGCCCAGGCCTTTTTGAGTTCCCAAGCTCACCAGTCAATTCCTTTTTTCTCAGAATGTACCCGACTGTTGATTTTGCTACTCCAAGCATGTCTGCTATCTCTCTGATGGATTTTTTCTTTTTTTTCAGCCTCAGGATGTTCTGCTTCACCTCAATTGAGAGTTCCTTAGACCGCATGTTGTCTGGTCACAGCAACAGCTTCCAAATGCAAAACTACACACCTGTAATCAACCCCAGACCTTTTAACTACTTCATTGATTACAGGTTAGCGAGGGAGACGCCTTCAGAGTTCATTGCAGCCCTTAGAGTCCCTTCTCCAATTACTTTTGGTCCCTTGAAAAAGAGGAGGCTATGCATTATAGAGCTATGATTCCTAAACCCTTTCTCCGATTTGGATGTGAAAACTCTCATATTGCAGCTGGGAGTGTGCACTTTCAGCCCATATTATATATATAATTGTATTTCTGAACATGTTTTTGTAAACAGCTAAAATAACAAAACTTGTGTCACTGTCCAAATATTTCTGGCCCTGACTGTAGGCCTCCATGTTTTAAAATGCAACCCCATAGTCCATGTATAAGGTAGGCTCCATAGTCCTCCATATATCATAATGTAGCCCCCATAGGCCTATATGTATTATAAAGCAACCCCATAAAACTTCATATTGTATTATGCAGCCCCATACGCCTCCATGTATAATGCACCCCTATAGTCCATGTATAAGGTGTCCTTCATTTTTTATTATGCAGTCCCATACTCCTCCATGTATAATGCATCACTAGTCCATGTATAAGATGTCCTTCATGTTGTATAATGCATCCCCATAGACCTCCATGTATAATGCAGTCCCCCTAGACCTTCATGTATAGTGCACCCCTATAGTCCATGTATAAGGTGTCCTTCATGTTTATTATGCAGCCCCCCAGGCCTCCATGTATAATAATGCAGTCCCCCAAACCTCCATGTATAATAATGCAGCCAGCCTCCCCAGGCCTCAATGTATAATAGTGCAGCCAGCCTCCCCAGGCCTCCATATAATAATACAGCCAGCCTCCCCAGGCCTCCATGGATAACAATGCAGCCAGCCTCCCCAGGCCACCATGTATTAGAAGGCAGCCAGCGTCCCCATGACTCCATGTATAATAATGCAGCCAGCCTCCTCAGGCCTCCATGTATAATATTGCAGCCAGCCTCCTCAGGCCTCCATGTATGATGCAGCCCCTCCAGGCCTCTGACCACCATGTACTCACTAATTTATATAAAAGAAACAACAAGTACTCACCTCTCTCCTCCTTCCACTGCTGCTCCATCCTCACCTCTGTCCTCTTTCCCCCGCTGCTCCGGTCAGCGTCCTCCCATCCTGCGCTCTGTGCTCTCAGCCCAGCAGTCGCACAGGAGTGACGTCACCGCGCAGGCACAGGGGGAGAATGATGATGCATAGAGCGGCGCTGGACGTTCTATGGTTGTGCCTAAATCCCAGTGGATAGAAGTGTTGAGGGCAAGAATTGAGTAAACTGAAATACTTAATTCAGCCATTTCATAGACCCAAACATATAGTTTAGTTGATGTAGTCTAACACACATATTTATGAATGCTTTTGTTTCTTACTAACACGCATATATACAGTACATATATATATATAAAAAAAAAATATATATATATATATATATATATGTTCAGTGATTTTCCTTAATACAAAATGCTAGCACATGTAACTTAAAGATGGCTCCTACATCCTGGCCACCACCCAAGATGATGAACACAAAGAAGAATTCTCAGCGTATGGACTGACCAGTCCAGCAGAGACTATACAAATTCCTATACGTCCTGAGCCCGACCTGTGATACTTGATTGGACTATATATTTTGTCTACACCCTTTTCTTATCTAGAAGTATAAAGTTTTCTGAACAATAAACTGAGATAGAAGCCGTGGCGTCTGTCATGGAGATAGTTTAACTGACTCGTAGTCTGTTATTTACTTCTCGAAGTGCACACATGACAATATAATTTGAAACAGCAGTCAGATCCCGAGAGACCACTTGAGTCTCATCCTCAACTGCTGGCGCCCATTACGTGAGGCATCGAAAGGGTGTGCCAAGTCTATTCCTTTTCGGACAAAGGAGGCTGCTCTCGAAGTAACCAGGGGTCGCTCGATAACGACGATTTGATCACCCTCATTTTTTGGACCACGGTAAGCATCATATATATTGAATGTGTTGTTTTGCTTGTGGCTCGAGAAACCCTTGGAGAGAGTTGGGCAGTCTCTAGTCTGGAGAGGTAGTAGTGCACCGGAGGCCTAACGGTGTGGCAATCACCTGCTGATGACTTAGAAAAGGACCCAGACCCCTAGGTGTTGGGTGTAGGTCATTAATGAGGATCTGACTGCTTGTGCTGCTGGAGGTTGTTACAAGGCTGCTAGAAGGATCAGAAGGAGGGAGAGAGAGGGGGCTGCTTGCAGGCTTGACAGTCTGTTAGTAATTTGGGAACAGAGAGAAGGGAACCGGCGTTTCCCCCTGTGTTTGTATCACATCTATTGCCGTGTCTATAGCAGGAGAAATAGGAACACATAGAAATAGGAAGTATAGTATCCATGTGTTGGACGCGAGAACTGTGTCCACTTTATATGGCAAGGAAGGGGAGGGGTTCAGGTGGAGGATAGTGTTTGAATCAGTGTATTTCCCTGGGTATTAACTCATGCACTGCTGTGTAAGAAGCCGGAAACAGGGACGTATGAAGAACGGTATATAGTATTTATACGTTGCACATCATAAGTGTGTCCTTATTACACAGCAGGGGAGGTGAGAAAAGGATTCAGATTGGAGCTGGCCAGTCCAATTAGAGCACTATGTATACTCTGTTCAAGAAGAAATCATCTTTTTCTGCAGGAGCCGAGGACGCTGTCACTCTAGTCAGTAGAAAATTGAAGAAAGTATATGTTGTATAACTGTGTTGATAGATGGACCAAAACGATGGACATGGGTAGTGTAAAGAATTTATGATGAGATTGTGGAGTGATCACTCCTTGGTTTAGTTCTCAAAACTACTCGTAACAGGGATCATTCTAACAAAGAAGCTGAAGCAAAGACAGGCAGCATCACTGCCCTCATATTTGAAATGGTGGGGGGGCTTGGCAGCTCCTGAGGAGTTGAAGAAAAAAAAAACAAAAAAAACTTTGACCAAGTATTGAATGTACATAGAATTGTGTTGGGTTTTCTATCTTTAAAAAACTTTTTGATAATTGGAAGATTTTTGGGATTCTTATAACCTGGTGAGAATATGGAGAGTTTACAAGTACAAAATTTGTTATTTTGAAACCCTGAAGTGTAGAATCTTATTTTGTTTCACATAGGAATCATTCATAAATGTAAGGTGTTTAACTGTTTATAGAATGGTAGCCAATAGCAGAGCGCATAAATGCATAATAATGTAGACACTCCCCGTTTACACCCAGCTTAGCCAGGCCCCTCTCAATGTTTTTTTTTGTCCAAAGTTTTCAACCTATCCCCTTTAAACTTTTTTTTCCTTTTTAGGGGGGGGAAGAAGAGGTGTTCTCTGGTATACAGTACAGACCAAAGGTTTGGACACACCTTCTCATCTCGAGAACAACTGTTAAGAGGAAACTTTGTGCATCAGGCCTTTATGGTAAAATAGTTGCTAGGAAACCACTACTAAGGACAGGCAACAAGCAGAAGAGACTTGTTTGGGTAAAGAACACAAGGAATGGACATTAGACCAGTGGAAATCTGTGCTTTGGTCTGATGAGTCCAAATTTGAGATCTTTGGCTCCAACCACCGTGATTTGTAGAAAAGGTGAACGGATGGACTCTACATGCCTGGTTTCCACCGTGAAGCATGGGGGAGGAGGTGTGATGTGTGGGGGGGCTTTGCTGGTGACACTGTTGGGGATTTATTAAAAATTGAAGGCATACAGAACCAGCATGCCTACCACAGCATCTTGCAGCAGCATGCTATTCCATCCGGTTTGCGTTTAGTTGGACCATCATTTATTTTTCAACAGGACAATGACCCCAAACACACCTCCAGGCTGTGTAAGGGCTATTTGACTAAGAAGGAGAGTGATGGGGTGCTACGCCAGATGACCTGGCCTCCACAGTCACCAGACCTGAACCCAATCGAGATGGTTTGGGGTGAGCTGGACCGCAGAGTGAAGGCAAAAAGGCCAACAACTGCTAAGCATCTCTGGGAACTCCTTCAAGACTGTTGGAAAACCATTTCCGGTGACTACCTCTTGAAGCTCATCAAGAGAATATCAAGAGTGTGCAAAGTAGTAATGAAAGCAAAAGGTGGCTACTTTGAAGAACCTAGAATATAAGACATATTATCAGTTGTTCACACTTTTTTAAGTATTTCATTCCACATGTGTTATTCATAGTTTTGATGCCTTCAATGTGAATCTACAGTTTTCAGATTCCTGAAAATAAAGAAAACTCTTTGAATGAGAAGGTGTGTCCAAACTTTTGGTCTGTACTGTACATGACTAACACATTTGAATAAGTCTAAAATAGTATATTTGTTTACTTAGCTATCCATTAAATGCAAGTCAGATATAAATAAGCGGAAATCTTGAAGAATTGGTAAATAGAAAAATGTAACTGTCCACATAAAACAATTGATATTTTAGAAGTCCTGTAGTATTATATCTTAAAATAGAATAGTGGCAGATAAATACATATCTGTGTACCATGTTAGCTAATCTAAAAATCTTAAAAGACTTACGCCAATAATGTTAGAAAGTAACATATCCATTTGTAAAAAGAAAAAAAAATATATAATGCATCCAGCGGAGATGTGTATTGTGGAGAGTAGAGGTTTCAAGGCTATGTTTTCTTTAAAACAGAAGATGAGTTTTTTTTCCTTTGCTCTGGCTTCTACTAAAAGATAAGGATGCAATGTGGCCTTCCCAAATGGTGAAGTAAGTTCTGTTTAACCCTTATGCCTGCTTTACACACTTCAATACATCTTTCAATCCGTCGTCGGGGTCAAGTTGTAAGTGACGCACATCCGGCATCGTTCGTGATGTATTTGCGTGTGACACCTACGTGCAATCAAGATTGAACTAAAATACGGTGATCGCATACACGTCGTTTATTCCTCATACATTGGACGTTTTGTTGTATGAACCTAGTGAATTGTAACGTGTGACATCCCTCATACGATTTTGGTGTCTGATGCTATGTGCGCAGGTGTGCGCTCTGCACCGCAGCTTAAAAAAGGTCCGCTTCAGAGCGCAGCTGAAAAGCTTCACAATGTCTGTCATTCACTAATCTCTGTCAGTCGGTCACTATCTCTGTCCCTCACTCTCTGTCCATGTCAGTCTATCCCCCTCTCTCATACTCACCGATCCCCGATCCCCGGCGCTGCACGGCGTTCACACTGCTCCGGCGGCTTTTACTGTTTTGAAAAAGCCGGCCGCCCATTAAACAATTTCGTATTCCCTGCTTTCCCCGCCCACCGGCGCCTATGATTGGTTACAGTGAGACACGCCCCCACGCTGAGTGACAGGTGTCACACTGCACCCAATCACAGCAGCCGGTGGGCGTGTCTATACTGTGCAGTGAAATAAATAATTAAATAATTAAAAAAAACGGCGTGCGGTTCCCCCCAATTTTAAAACCAGCCAGATAAAGCCATACGGCTGAAGGCTGGTATTCTCAGGATGGGGAGCTTCACGTTATGGGGAGCCCCCCAGCCTAACAATATCAGCCAACAGCCGCCCAGAATTGCCGCATACATTATATGCGACAGTTCTGGGACTGTACCCGGCTCTTCCCGATTTGCCCTGGTGCGTTGGCAAATCGGGGTAATAAGGAGTTATTGGCAGCCCATAGCTGCCAATAAGTCCTAGATTAATCATGTCAGGCGTCTATGAGACACCCTCCATGATTAATCTGTAAATTACAGTAAAAAAACACACACGCCCGAAAAAATCCTTTATTAGAAATAAAAAACACAAACATATACCCTGGTTCACCACTTTAATCAGCCCGAAAAAGCCCTCCATGTCCGGCGTAATCCAGGATGGTCCAGCGTCGCTTCCAGCGCTGCTGCATGGAGGTGACCGGAGCTGCAGCAGACACAGCCGCTCCGGTCACCTCCACGCAGCTAATGAAGACAGCCGTGCGATCAGCTGAGCTGTCACTGAGGTTACCCGCTGTCACTGGATCCAGCGGTGGCCACGGGTAACCTCAGTGACAGCTCAGCTGATCGCGCTACTCACCTCAGTTGCTGCGTGGAGGTGATAGGAGCGGCGGTGAGTAGCGCGATCAGCTGAGCTGTCACTGAGGTTACCCGCGGCCACCGCTGGATCCAGTGACAGCGGGTAACCTCAGTGACAGCTCAGCTGATCGCGCGGCTGTCTTCATTACCTGCGTGGAGCTGACCGGAGCGGCTGTGTATTCTGCAGCTCCGGTCACCTCCATGCAGCAGCGCTGGAAGCGACGCCTGACCATCCTGGATTACGCCGTACATGGAGGGCTTTTTGGGGCTGATTAAAGTGGTGAACCAGGGTATATGTTTGTGTTTTTTATTTCTAATAAAGGATTTTTTCGGGTGTGTGTGTTTATTTACTGTAATTTACAGATTAATCATGGAGGGTGTCTCATAGACGCCTGACATGATTAATCTAGGACTTATTGGCAGCTATGGGCTGCCATTAACTCCTTATTACCCCGATTTGCCAACGCACCAGGGCAAATCGGGAAGAGCCGGGTACAGTCCCAGAACTGTCGCATATAATGTATGCGGCAATTCTGGGCGGCTGTTGGCTGATATTGTTAGGCTGGGGGGCTCCCCATAACGTGGAGCTCCCCATCCTGAGAATACCAGCCTTCAGCCGTATGGCTTTATCTGGCTGGTTTTAAAATTGGGGGGAACCGCACGCCGTTTTTTTAATTATTTAATTATTTATTTCACTGCACAGTATAGACACGCCCACCGGCTGCTGTGATTGGGTGCAGTGTGACACCTGTCACTCAGAGTGGGGGCGTGTCTCACTGTAACCAATCATAGGCGCCGGTGGGCGGGGAAAGCAGGGAATACGAGATTGTTTAATGGGCGGCCGGCTTTTTCAAAACAGTAAAAGCCGCTGGAGCAGTGTGAACGCCGTGCAGCGCCGGGGATCGGTGAGTATATGAGAGAGGGGGATAGACTGACATGGACAGAGAGTGAGGGACAGAGATAGTGACCGACTGACAGAGATTAGTGAATGACAGACATTGTGAGGCGCTTCAGAACGCAGCTTTTCAGCTGCGCTCTGAAGCTGACCTTTTTTAAGCTGCGGTGCAGAGCGCACACCTGCGCACATAGCATCAGACACTGAAATCGTATGAAAGATGTCACACGTTACAATTGACTAGGTTCGTGCAACAAAACGCTCAATTCTAGAGAATGATACGATGTGTTTGCGATCAACGGTTTTGCGTTCAATCCTGATCGCACGTAGATCTCACACGCAGATACCTCACAAACGATGCCGGATGTGCGTCACTTACAACTTGACCCCAACGACGGATTGTGAGATATATTGAAGCGTGTGTAGCGGGCTTTAGAGTTCAGGATTTTACATTTTAGTATCCTGCTAATACCTGAATAATTAAATTAACTTTGCAGGGAAAATTAAATTTCTTCCAATATGAAAATTAGTTTTTTGTTTTTATGGTTATATTTTTATTTTGTGTTTCTGCATACAGACTGCCAGTATTTTATTAATTGGTTTTCCTTTCTTTTATAGATACAGTATATACAAACCGTGTTATCTATCGTAAGGTTTCAAACTTGCCTAGCAGTATATATTGTTGATATAGGTTATATCCAATGTTTGTTTTAATTTGGGTTTTATAGTAAATTATTGACTGCTGTCTTATTTTTTCTTTTAGGGAATACCAGCATAAAAACTCAGAATTTTGCCAAATTGGTAAACAAAAACAAAAAAAGGTGGGAAGAAGTTATTTATTATATTCTCCAACAGTAGAGGGTGCAGCAGACATATTTGATAGGCTTTAAAGCTGGCTTTTCTTTTGTAGTAGTCATGTTTACTGGACTACTATGAAACACATTTGTTATAAAAATGATCTAATGTATATTTTTTTAGTTTTTGTTTTTATAGAAGGAACAAGATGCTGGTCGATTCTACACTGGATACGCTATGGTTTACACAATATGAGGTAATCAAAATTTGAACCACTCTCTCCACTCCTATCGGTACAGGTGGCAGTGACGCATTAATGCCCTCTCTAGATGGGTATAACAGGAGTGGGTAAGATGGTTAAATGTGTATGTAGGTTGTAGATTTTTTCTTGTTTTCAAATGAGCCAGGTATACTAAAGATAAAGTCTAGACCTGAGCTGACGGTGATGGAGCCAGAGGAGATGCTCGCACAGGTGTAGCCGACAAAGAAGTAAAGAACGGGCCTAGAGTTGAGAGTCTTTCACCAATACAGACCATACCTCGGTGGCACCTGTCACGTTGTCGGTGACACCTGCCACTCCTTGTGTTCTTAAATCCCTACAGGAACAAGCGAATTAACAAGGAATGGAGTGTGAGATGCAGGGAGCCGGCTGACTGAGGAAGGTCTGTGGATAAAGGGTGGTAAGCTTTCAAAGCAATGAGATCTCTTCTCATTGATGGCCCAGGTAACATTTGTGAAAAATAGTTATCAGTGCGTGCTTTGGTGACACCAGGGTTCAGTACTCAGGTGGGCAGACTCACCCAGTCTTGTAAGACACATGCCTAAAAAAATGTGAGAAAAACTATAAAGAGTCCGCAGAAACACACCCTGCCCCTGCTCTACCCATGTTAGAGACTGCAGACTGATTATAGATGTATATCATGAGCAGATTTTATGCACTTTTGTGCGTGTTCTGTAGATTTCTTTCCAGGTTTGGTCAGAGGCATTCCAGTGCAGAAAACGACATTATTGCTGAAAAACACATGATGAATGTGGTATTTAAAAAAAAAAAAAAATATGGGTTTACAGAGGTAAAAAAGGGTATATTTTATGAAAAGGTAAAAAAACCTAACAAGTTGTGAACCAAATGTGTGTTTTGTTTTCTTTTCGTAATAAACAGGTCTTTATGTAAGATATTTTTGGTTTAGCACAGGCATGTACAATTTTTATATGATTGACTAAATAGTGTAATAAACAGGTGTATTTTCTAATTCCAGATCCTAAATCAGAGCTAGTAGTATATGGTCTTCAGTCAGGGGACTGATTAATCCTAAAGGGACAAGTGAGAAAGAGCCATGAGTTAACACTAGATGAGCTGATCCAGCTTCTCCCAACCACAGAAATTTCGATGAAGCTCGAAGGCAGGACAACATGGATTCAAGCCTCACATTGCAGAAGGGTTGACCCACCGTAGCTGCACTGAGAGTCCTGCTCATATTTATCCTTTTCAAAAGACCTGTACAGTCACAGACCACCATAGCCAAAACAGTTAGAAGAGAGGACTTAGAGAACCCTGAGACATGGGAAAGTCCAACTACAAAGGGTGAGGACTCGCCTAGGGGTCCTTGGTCTCAAACTGGTGAAGAAAACCCCTTTCCCCTCTCCACCCATGCCTCAACGTTCAGTCAGGCAGGTTTATCCAACAGATCTTTCTTCCTCTCTTCCTAAGGGAACACAGTACCCTTAGTATTCAGAAATGGCAGAAATAAGTCTTTAGGGGGGACTGTTGAGGGTAAGAAATGAGTAAACTGAAATACTTAATTCAGCCATTTCATAGACCTTAATATATGGTTTAGTTGATGTAGTCTAACACACATATTTATGAATGCTTTTGTTTCTTACTAACACGTATATATACAGTATACATATATATATATTCAGTGATTTTCCTTAATACAAAATGCTAGCACATGTAACTTAAAGATGGCTCCTACATCCTGGCCACCACCCAAGATGATAAACACAAAGAAGAATTCTCAACGTATGGACTGATCAATCCAGCAGAGACTATACAAATTCCTATACGTCCTGAGCTCGACCTGCGAGACCTCATTGGACTATATATTTGTCTACACCCTTTTCTTATCTAGAACTATAAAGTTTTCTGAACAATAAAAACTGAGACAGAAGCCGTGGCGTCTGTCATGGAGATAGTTATAACTGACTCGTAGTCCGTTATTTACTTCTCAAAGTGCACACATGACAATATAATTTGAAAAAGCAGTCAGATCCCGAGAGACCACTTCAGTCTCATCCTTAACAGAAGAACCTGTGGGCGTGACCGGCTTCCTTAGTGGGCGTGATGGCTTGTTTGGTGGGCGTGGCGATGTTTCCTTCCGTCTACTCATGCAAGGCCCCTGCGCCCCCCCTATCTGGGGGTTTTACCCCCAGACCCCCACTTCTATTATAATCAACTTTATACCGACGTGGACTTAGAGGAATAATGTATCTTCTTGGTATGAGTAATGTCGGTGGAGGCCCCGCCCCTTTCTGCTCACATGGGCGTGACGTCAGCAGAGGTCCCTCTGGCCACTGGGATTTAGATGCTACCGCCGCTCTATGCTTCATAATTGCTGTGCGCAATGACGGGGGAAGGGGACCCTGTGCCGCCTCCGCTGATACCCAACAAGGGGGCCCTGTATCAACGGCGGCACCGTGTTATATTGTGGCCGCGTGGTCTGCGACAGAACAGTGAAGCTCCTCTCTCACCGAAAGGAACTGGCTGCTATCTGCAGGCCGGGCCCTTAACCTGCAGGGCCCGGTCGTAATGGCAACCCATGCAGTCAGGATTTCACAATGTAAACTTTGGTTGCCCCATAATGATGGGAGTTGTAGTTTTGCTTATATTAGGAGTATTACGGCAGTATAAAACACTGCCCCTACTGTCAGAAACCAGTGAAGTCAATGAGGCACGAGGCCTCCAGTCACACACGCCACTGTGAATTTGCTTATTGGGAACAAAAAGTGCCGCCTCCATGTGTCGGTGACTTGCACGCGTTACCATGAAAAATGGGCATGTTCCAATATCTACAGCAATGTGATCTATGAGGGGGATTAGCAGATAATTCAGGACGACAGTTTGAGTCAATGCAATTTCTAAGCAGATGAAGCCGGAGATTTGTGATACTGAAATGTGATAAAAAAGCAAAACTGCAAATTATAATAATAACTTCTCAAATAACACGTCTATAACTCATCCCCGCTCCAGCCACAAAGACCGGAGAACACAGGCTGCTGTAAGGGGAGGAAACGCAGCACCGAGGCATGAAACAGCAAAGTACTGCTATATTCTTATACAAAGGTGCAGTATTATAGTAGTTATATTCCTGTACATAGGAGCAATATAGTAAAGCATATGTATTCTTGTATACGCTGCTCCTATGTACAAGAATATAACTACTATAATACTGCCCCTATATACAAGAATATAACTACTATAATACTGCCCCTATGTACAAGAATATAACTACTATAATACTGCCCCCTATGTACAAGAATATAACTGCTATAATACTGCCCCCTATGTACAAGAATATAACTACTATAATACTGCCCCTATATACAAGAATATAACTACTATAATACTGCCCCTATGTACAAGAATATAACTACTATAATACTGCCTCCTATGTACAAGAATATAACTACTATAATACTGCCCCTATATACAAGAATATAACTACTATAATACTGCCCCTATGTACAAGAATATAACTACTATAATACTGCCCCTATGTACAAGAATATAACTACTATAATACTGCCCCTATGTACAAGAATATAACTACTATAATACTGCCCCCTATATACAAGAATATAACTACTATAATACTGCTCATATGTACAAGAATATAACTACTATAATACTGCCCCTATATACAAGAATATAACTACTATAATACTGCCCCTATGTACAAGAATATAACTACTATAATACTGCCCCTATGTACAAGAATATAATTACTATAATACTGCCCCTATGTACAAGAATATAAGTACTATAATACTGCCCCCTATATACAAGAATATAACTACTATAATACTGCTCATATGTACAAAAATATAACTACTATAATACTGCCCCTATATACAAGAATATAACTACTATAATACTGCCCCCTATGTACAAGAATATAACTACTATAATACTGCCCCTATGTACAAGAATATACCTACTATAATACTGCTCCTATGTACAGGAATATAACTACTATAATACTGCTCCTATGTAGAAGAATATAACTACTATAATACTGCCCCTATGTACAAGAATATAACTACTATAATACTGCCTCTATGTACAAGAATATAACTACTATAATACTGCACCCTATGTACAAGAATATAACTACTATAATACTGCCCCTATGTGCAAGAATATAACTACTATAATACTGCCCCTATGTACAAGAATATAACTACTATAATACTGCCCCTATGTACAATAACATAACTGCTATAACACTGCCCTTATGTACAAGAATATAACTACTATAATACTGCCCCCTATGTACAAGAATATAACTACTATAATACTGCTCCTATGTACAAGATTATAACTACTATAATACTGCCCCTATGTACAAGAATATAACTACTATAATACTACTCCTAGGTACAATAATATAACTAATATAATACTGCCCCCTATGTACAAGAATATAACTACCATAATACTGCCCCCTATGTACAAGAATTTAACTACTATAATACTGCCCCTATGTACAAGAATATAACTACTATAATACTGCCCCTATGTACAAGAATTTAACTACTATAATACTGCCCCCTACGTACAAGAATATAACTACTATAATACTGCCCCTATGGACAAGAATATAACTACTATAATACTGCCCCTATGTGGAAGAATATAACTGCTATAATACTGCTCCTATGTACAAGAATTTAACTACTATAATACTGCCCCCTATGTACAAGAATATAACTACTATAATACTGCCCCCTATGTACAAGAATATAACTACTATAATACTGCCCCTATATACAAGAATATAACTACTATAATACTGCTCCTATGTAGAAGAATATAACTACTATAATACTGCCCCTATATACAAGAATATAACTACTATAATACTGCCCCTATATACAAGAATATAACTACTATAATACTGCCCCTATATACAAGAATATAACTACTATAATAGTGCCCCCATGTACAAGAATATAACTAATATAATACTGCTCCTATGTACAAGAATATAACTACTATAATACTGCCCCTATGTACAAGAATATAACTACTATAATACTGCTCCTATGTACAAGAATATAACTACTATAATACTGCTCCTATGTACAAGAATATAACTACTATAATACTGCCCCCTATGTACAAGAATATAACTACTATAATACTGTCCCTATGTACAAGAATATTACTACTATAATACTGCCTCCTATATACAAGAATATAACTCCTATAATACTGCCCCTATGTACAAGAATATAACTGCTATAATACTGCCCCAATATACAAGAATATAACTACTATAATACTGCCCCTATGTACAAGAATATAACTACTATAATACTGCCCCCTATGTACAAGAATATAACTACTATAATACTGTCCCTATGTACAAGAATATAACTACTATAATACTGCCCCCTATGTACAAGAATATAACTACTATAATACTGCCCCTATGTACAAGAATATAACTACTATAATACTGCTCCTATGTACAAGAATATAACTACTATAATACTGCTCCTATGTACAAGAATATAACTACTATAATACAGCCCCCTATGTACAAGAATATAACTACTATAATACTGCCCTCTATGTACAAGAATATAACTACTATAATACTGTCCCTATGTACAAGAATATAACTACTATAATACTGCCCTCTATGTACAAGAATATAACTACTATAATACTGCCCCTATGTACAAGAATATAACTACTATAATACTGCTCCTATGTACAAGAATATAACTACTATAATACTGCCCCCTATGTACAAGAATATAACTACTATAATACTGCCCCTATGTACAAGAATATAACTACTATAATACTGATCCTATGTACAAGAATATAACTGATATAATACTGCTCCTATGTACAAGAATATAACTGCTATAATACTGCCCTTATGTACAAGAATATAACTACTATAATACTGCCCCTATGTACAAGAATATAACTACTATAATACTGCTCCTATGTACAAGAATATAACTACTATAATACTGCCCCCTATGTACAAGAATATAACTACTATAATACTGCCCCTATGTACAAGAATATAACTACTATAATACTAATCCTATGTACAAGAATATAACTGCTATAATACTGCACCCTATGTACAAGAATATAACTACTATAATACTGCCCCTATGTGCAAGAATATAACTACTATAATACTGCCCCTATGTACAAGAATATAACTACTATAATACTGCCCCTATGTACAATAACATAACTGCTATAACACTGCCCTTATGTACAAGAATTTAACTACTATAATACTGCCCCTATGTACAAGAATATAACTACTATAATACTGCCCCTATGTACAAGAATTTAACTACTATAATACTGCCCCCTATGTACAAGAATATGACTACTATAATACTGCCCCTATGTACAAGAATATAACTACTATAATACTGCCCCTATGTGGAAGAATATAACTGCTATAATACTGCTCCTATGTACAAGAATTTAACTACTATAATACTGCCCCCTATATACAAGAATATAACTACTATAATACTGCCCCTATATACAAGAATATAACTACTATAATAGTGCCCCCATGTACAAGAATATAACTACTATAATACTGCTCCTATGTACAAGAATATAACTACTATAATACTGCCCCTATGTACAAGAATATAACTACTATAATACTGCTCCTATGTACAAGAATATAACTACTATAATACTGCTCCTATGTACAAGAATATAACTACTATAATACTGCCCCCTATGTACAAGAATATAACTACTATAATACTGTCCCTATGTACAAGAATATTACTACTATAATACTGCCTCCTATATACAAGAATATAACTACTATAATACTGCCCCTATGTACAAGAATATAACTGCTATAATACTGCCCCAATATACAAGAATATAACTACTATAATACTGCCCCTATGTACAAGAATATAACTACTATAATACTGCCCCCTATGTACAAGAATATAACTACTATAATACTGCCCCCTCTGTACAAGAATATAACTACTATAATACTGTCCCTATGTACAAGAATATAACTACTATAATACTGATCCTATGTACAAGAATATAACTGCTATAATACTGCTCCTATGTACAAGAATATAACTGCTATAATACTGCCCTTATGTACAAGAATATAACTACTATAATACTGCCCCTATGTACAAGGATATAACTACTATAATACTGCTCCTATGTACAAGAATATAACTACTATAATACTGCCCCCTATGTACAAGAATATAACTACTATATTACTGCCCCTATGTACAAGAATATAACTACTATAATACTGATCCTATGTACAAGAATATAACTGCTATAATACTGCACCCTATGTACAAGAATATAACTACTATAATACTGCCCCTATGTGCAAGAATATAACTACTATAATACTGCCCCTATGTACAAGAATATAACTACTATAATACTGCCCCTATGTACAATAACATAACTGCTATAACACTGCCCTTATGTACAAGAATATAACTACTATAATACTGCCCCTATGTACAAGAATATAACTACTATAATACTGTCCCTATGTACAAGAATATAACTACTATAATACTGCCCCCTATGTACAAGAATATAACTACTATAATTCTGCCCCCATGTACAAGAATATAACTACTATAATACTGCTCCTATGTACAAGAATATAACTACTATAATACTGCTCCTATGTACAAGAATATAACTACTATAATACTGCCCCCTATGTACAAGAATATAACTACTATAATACTGCCCTCTATGTACAAGAATATAACTACTATAATACTGTCCCTATGTACAAGAATATAACTACTATAATACTGCCCTCTATGTACAAGAATATAACTACTATAATACTGCCCCTATGTACAAGAATATAACTACTATAATACTGCTCCTATGTACAAGAATATAACTACTATAATACTGCCCCCTATGTACAAGAATATAACTACTATAATACTGATCCTATGTACAAGAATATAACTGCTATAATACTGCTCCTATGTACAAGAATATAACTGCTATAATACTGCCCTTATGTACAAGAATATAACTACTATAATACTGCCCCTATGTACAAGAATATACCTACTATAATACTGCTCCTATGTACAAGAATATAACTACTATAATACTGCCCTTATGTACAAGAATATAACTACTATAATACTGCCCCTATGTACAAGAATATACCTACTATAATACTGCTCCTATGTACAAGAATATAACTGCTATAATACTGCCCTTATGTACAAGAGTATAACTACTATAATACTGCTCCTATGTACAAGAATATAACTACTATAATACTGCTCCTATGTACAAGAATATAACTACTATAATACTGCCCCCTATGTACAAGAATATAACTACTATAATACTGCCCCTATGTACAAGAATATAACTACTATAATACTGCTCCTATGTACAAGAATATAACTGCTATAATACTGCCCCTATGTACAAGAATATAACTACTATAATACTGCTCCTATGTACAAGAATATAACTACTATAATACTGCTCCTATGTACAAGAATATAACTACTATAATACAGCCCTTATGTACAAGAATATAACTACTATAATACTGCCCCTATGTACAAGAATATACAGTTAGGTCCAGAAATCTTTGGACAGTGACACAATTTTGGCGAGTTGGGCTCTGCATGCCACCACATTGGATTTGAAATGAAACCTCTACAACAGAATTCAAGTGCAGATTGTAACGTTTAATTTGAAGGATTGAACAAAAATATCTGATAGAAATTGTAGGAATTGTCACATTTCTTTACAAACACTCCACATTTTAGGAGGTCAAAAGTAATTGGACAAATAAACCAAACCCAAACAAAATATTTTTATTTTCAATATTTTGTTGCGAATCCTTTGGAGGCAATCACTGCCTTAAGTCTGGAACCCATGGACATCACCAAACGCTGGGTTTCCTCCTTCTTAATGCTTTGCCAGGCCTTTACAGCCGCAGCCTTCAGGTCTTGCTTGTTTGTGGGTCTTTCCATCTTAAGTCTGGATTTGAGCAAGTGAAATGCATGCTCAATTGGGTTAAGATCTGGTGATTGACTTGACCATTGCAGAATGTTCCACTTTTTAGCACTCATGAACTCCTGGGTAGCTTTGACTGTATGCTTGGGGTCATTGTCCATCTATACTATGAAGCGCCGTCCGATCAACTTTGCGGCATTTGGCTGAATCTGGGCTGAAAGTATATCCCGGTACACTTCAGAATTCATCCGGCTACTCTTGTCTGCTGTTATGTCATCAATAAACACAAGTGACCCAGTGCCATTGAAAGCCATGCATGCCCATGCCATCACGTTGCCTCCACCATGTTTTACAGAGGATGTGGTGTGCCTTGGATCATGTGCCGTTCCCTTTCTTCTCCAAACTTTTTTCTTCCCATCATTCTGGTACAGGTTGATCTTGGTCTCATCTGTCCATAGAATACTTTTCCAGAACTGAGCTGGCTTCATGAGGTGTTTTTCAGCAAATGTAACTCTGGCCTGTCTATTTTTGGAACTGATGAATGGTTTGCATCTAGATGTGAACCCTTTGTATTTACTTTCATGGAGTCTTCTCTTTACTGTTGACTTAGAGACAGATACACCTACTTCACTGAGAGGGTTCTGGACTTCAGTTGATGTTGTGAACGGGTTCTTCTTCACCAAAGAAAGTATGCGGCGATCATCCACCACTGTTGTCATCCGTGGATGCCCAGGCCTTTTTGAGTTCCCAAGCTCACCAGTCAATTCCTTTTTTCTCAGAATGTACTCGACTGTTGATTTTGCTACTCCAAAAATGTCTGCTATCTCTCTGATGGATTTTTTCTTTTTTTTCAGCCTCAGGATGTTCTGCTTCACCTCAATTGAGAGTTCCTTAGACCGCATGTTGTCTGGTCACAGCAACAGCTTCCAAATGCAAAACCACACACCTGTAATCAACCCCAGACCTTTTAACTACTTCATTGATTACAGGTTAACGAGGGAGACGCCTTCAGAGTTAATTGCAGCCCTTAGAGTCCCTTGTCCAATTACTTTTGGTCCCTTTAAATAGAGGAGGCTATGCATTACAGAGCTATGATTCCTAAACCCTTTCTCCGATTTGGATGTGAAAACTCTCATATTGCAGCTGGGAGTGTGCACTTTCAGCCCATATTATATATAGAATTGTATTTCTGAACATGTTTTTGTAAACAGCTAAAATAACAAAACTTGTGTCACTGTCCAAATATTTCTGGACCTGACTGTAGCTATTATACTGAGCAGTCTGCAAGTCCTAAATGTGCTCCCATGGCTGCAGCATCTCCTCACCTGTCTCCAAATGACCACATCTGAGATGTCATTGGTGATTACACAGGAGCTGTCAGCATCGGTTGGATTTTGATTATTTGTGTGTTTCGCAGCAGAGCCTTCCTCAGATGACCATTACTAACTTACATGATAGCGGCCGAGGCTGGAAGTTCCGGGATTTCTGTACGTGGCTCATGCAGAGGAAAAATAATACGTTTTGATACATTTGGTTCCATCTCTCCATCATTTGCAGGTCAGTGACGTCTGCATCCCGTGATTCCCATCATTCCACCCCTTTTCCTTCCTATTTTTGTACCTTCAGTGTCGAGCATTAGTCAGATATATACAAACATTTGATTGCAAAGTATCGTGAAGCTGATGTGCCGGCGACGGCCATGAAACTCAGGAAATAAAATCTTTATTAATATATATTCGGAGTGGCGCAGATATTAAACAATAACAGACGTGCTCTGCTGGAAAATTATTTCAATTAGTGGTTAGTGAGCAGTGGAAAGGCCGTAAAAGCCGGAATCTAATGTCACTGGTGTAATAATAAAACCACACAAGCATATAGGAAAGTTATTTGCCCGACATTAGATAAAGTCCAGACACCCGTGCTCCTGACTTATGAGCTGTCGGGGAGGAAAAGGAAACAACTTTTTTGGTTTTGTTAGTAAACATTCAGTTTAAAGGGACCGTGTTCCGAAGGTTCCGGAATTGCTCTACAGTTACATGGGAGTCTGTATAACTCCATGACCAGATATCATGTATCTCCACTCTATCAGATATCATGTATCTACACTCTTTACCAATATTGTGGTCTTCTCTTATGATAGAGCAGCAATTTAGTCTTTTTAGGCTCTGGAGCTAGTTTTGATTCCGGCAGTGAAACTCTTCTTCCTAAGGCTACTTTCACACTTGCGTTCAGCGCAGTCCGTTAACGCACTGCACTATTCTCCATAGACTTATATGGACGACACACTGTAACGCAAGTATCAGCGTTGCATCCGCTGGACGACGCAGCGTCATTATCTTGACGCTGCGCCGGTCGGATGGAACGCTGCATGTAACGTTTTTTTGAGCAGCGGAAACCTTTATTTTTCACTGCGCATGCTCTCTTTTTTTTTTTTTAAATCACAAACTTTATTTTATTTCTCGGTGGCCGAACGTTCAGCTGAGCGCTCGTCCGCCGGCATGTCAGGGCACTCAGTTGAGCGCTCGGCCGCCGGGATGTCAGGGCACTCAGTTGAGCACTCGGCCGCCGGGATGTCAGGGCACTCAGCTGAGCGCTCGGCTGCCGGCATGTCAGGGCACTCAGCTGAGCGCTCGGCCGCCGGCATGTCAGTGCATTCAGCTGAGCGCTCGGCCGCCGGCATGTCAGTGCATTCAGCTGAGCGCTCGGCCGCCGGCATGTCAGTGCATTCAGCTGACTGCTCGGCCGCCGTCATGTCAGGGCACTCAGCTGAGCGCTCGGCCGCCGGCATGTCAGGGCACTCGGCTGAGCGCTCGGCCGCCGGCATGTCAGGGCACTCGGCTGAGCGCTCGGCTGCCAGCATGTCAGGGCACTCAGCTGATCGCCCGGCCGCCGGGATGTCAGGGCACTCAGCTGAGCGCTTGGCCGCTGGCATGTTATAGCGCTCAGCTGAGCGCTCGGCCGCCGGCATGTGAGAGCGCTCGGCCGCCGGCTATTAAGAGCGATCCGCTGATCGTTCACAATAGTCGGCTGCTGGTACTGTAAAAAATAAAAAAAAATAAATAAATAAATAACGCTTTCCGTTATTTTGTACGATCCGTAGCATTGCGTTGTGCCACTATATGCAACGCATCCGTTACACAACGCAATGCTATGGAAGCCGTCCAACGCAAGTGTGAAACTAGCCTAAGTTTTCCACGCGTTTTCGGAAGTGATTCAGATAACAGGAGTGTGTTGTGAAGCATCGGTGGACGAATGCTGCCATCTAATGATCAGCTGGGTGGGGACCATGGCAGCCATTTTGGATCCAACTTTATTTTTTCCAATGGGCAGAGGGTCATGTAACACATCAAACTTATTGAGAATTTCACAAGAAAAACAATGGTGTGCTTGGTTTTAACTTTATTCGTTCATTAGTTATTTACAATTTTATGACCACTTGTAAAATGTGTTCAAAGTGCTGCCCTTTGTGTTTTATTGTCAATGCAACCCTCTTCTCCCAGTCTTGACACGCAACAGCGCAGAAGAAATGCTAGCACAGGCTTCCAGTATCCGTTGTTTCAGATGCTGCACATCTTGTATCTCCACAGCATAGATAATTGCCTTCAGATGACCCCAAAGATAAAAGTCTAAAGCCCACTTTACACGCTGCGATATCAGTACCGATATCACTAGCGAGCGTACCCGCCACCGTCGGTTGTGCGTCACGGACAAATCGCTGCCCATGGCGCACAACATCGCTTACACCCATCACACATACCTGCCTAGCGACGTTGCTGTGCCCGGCGAACCGCTTCCTTTCTAGGGAGGCGGTTCGTTTGGCGTCACAGCTGCATCACTAAGCAGCCGCCTAATAGAGGCGGAGGGGCGGAGATGAGCGGGACAAACATCCCGCCCACCTCCTTCCTTGCTCATTGGCGGCGGCCGCAGGTACGATATAGTTCCTCGTTCCTGTGGTGTCACACATAGCGATAATCGGGAAAGAAACGACGCGTCAACAACGATTAGGTAAGTAATTTTGATCGTTAACGGTCGTTCCTGCGTTTCACATGCAACAAGGTCGCTAACAAGGCCGGATGTGCGTCACGAATTCCGTGACCCCAACGACATCTCGTTAGCGATGTCGTTGCATGTAAAGCGGCCTTAAGGGGGTCAGATCAGGAAACCTTGGTGGCCATTCAACTGGCCCATGATGACCAATCCACTTTCCAGGACACTGTTCATGTAGGAATTCTCAGACCTGACACCGATAATCTGATGGTGCACCACCACACTACTACCATTATTGGATTAAATTCCTTCAGGACACACAATGTCCCCCTGCTCACGCCAGCACATGTCCAGACCCGTTTGAAGCTTGCCAGTGACCATCTGGATGATCTAGAGGAGGCAAAGGAGAAAGTCATGTGGTCAGATGAGACGAAAATCAACTCCACTCACCATGTTTGGAGGAAGAAGAAGGATGAGTACAACCCCAAGAACACCATCCCAGCTGTGAAGCATGGGGGTGGAAACATCATGCTTTGGGGGTGCTTTGCTGCAAAGGGGTCAGGACAACTGCACCATATTGAAGGGAGGATGGATGGGGACATGTATCGTGAGATTTTGGCCAACAACGTCCTTTTCTCAGTAAGAGCATTGCAGATGGGTTGTGTCTGGGTCTTCCAGCCTGATAATGACCTGAATCACACAGCCAGGGCCACTAAGGATCGGCTCCGTAAGAAGCATTTCAAAGTCTTGGAGTGGCGTAGCCAGTCTCCAGACCAGAACCCAAGAGAAAATCTTTGGAGGAGCTGAAACTCAATGCTACCTAGTGACAGCCCTGAAACCTGAAAGACCTGGAGGTGATCTGTATGGAGGAGTGACCTGAAAGATCTGGAGAAGATCTGTATGGAGCAGTGACCTGAAAGATCTGGAGAAGATCTGTATGGAGGAGTGACCTGAAAGATCTGGAGAAGATCTGTATGGAAGAGTGACCTAAAAGATATGGAGAAGATCTGGAGGAGTGACCTTAAAGATCTGGAGAAGATCTGTATGGAGGAGTGACCTGAAATATCTGTAGAAGATCTATATGGAGGAATGAACTGAAAGATCTGGAGAAGATCTGTGTGGAGGAGTCACCTGAAAGATCTGGAGAAGATTTGTATGGGGGGTCGATCTGAAAGATCTGGAGAAGATCTGTATGGAGGAATGACATGAAAAACCTGGAGGTGATCTGTATGGAGGAGTGACCTGAAAGATATGGAGAAGATCTGTATGGGGAAGTGACCTGAAAGATCTGGAGAAGATCTGTATGGAGGAGTGACCTGAAAGATCTGGAGAAGATCTGTATGGAAGAGTGACCTAAAAGATATGGAGAAGATCTGGAGGAGTGACCTTAAAGATCTGGAGAAGATCTGTATGGAGGAGTGACCTGAAATATCTGTAGAAGATCTATATGGAGGAATGAACTGAAAGATCTGGAGAAGATCTGTGTGGAGGAGTCACCTGAAAGATCTGGAGAAGATTTGTATGGGGGGTCGATCTGAAAGATCTGGAGAAGATCTGTATGGAGGAATGACATGAAAAACCTGGAGGTGATCTGTATGGAGGAGTGACCTGAAAGATAGGGAGAAGATCTGTATGGGGAAGTGACCTGAAAGATCTGGAGAAGATCTGTATGGAGGAGTAACCTTAAAGATCTGGAGAAGATCTGTATGGAGGAGTCACCTGAAAGATCTGGAGAAGATCTGTATGGAGGAGTGACCTGAAAGATCTGGAGAAGATCTGTATGGTGGAGTGACCTGAAAGATCTGGAGAACATCTGTATGGAGGAGTGACCTGAAAGATCTGGAGAAGATCTATATGGAGGAGTGACCTGAAAGATCTGGAGAAGATCTATATGGAGGAGTGACCTGAAAGATCTGGAGAAGATCTATATGGAGGAGTGACCTGAAAGATCTGGAGAAGATCTATATGGAGGAGTGACCTGAACACATCTGGAGAAGATCTCTATGGAGGAGTGACCTGAACACATCTGGAGAAGATCTCTATGGAGGAGTCGCCAAAATCCCTGCTGTATTGTGTGCAAACCTGGTCAAGAACTACAGGAAACATACGACCTCTGTAACTGCAAACAAAGGCTACTTACCAAATGTTTTTCTATTGTATCAAATACTTATTTCATGCAATAAAATGCAAATTAATCATTTATAAATCATACAATGGGATTTTCTGGATCTGTTTTATTCTGTCTGTTACATGTGAAGTGTATCTTCGATAAAAATTACAGATCTCTCCATTCTTTGTAGGTGGGAAAACTTGAAAAATTGACAGAGGATCAAATACTTATTTTCCCCACTGTACTGTAGGTATCAATATCGTCATGCTTTTGTGCACATATATGATATTTACACCACAAATATAGAGAAATCCATCACATACACTGAACATTCCACTAAATCCTTTTCAGCTAAGTCAATAAATTCTGCTCCTAGCATTTTTTAAGGCCTATGCTTGATTTAGGGGATGGGGTTTGCGGAGTGACATTACCGTTGGCCAGCAGTCCAGCAGTTACCTTCTTGGTTGTCAGCAAGTCATCCATTTTTTTTAAACCGGAATCCAGATGTGATGGTGGGATATGGGGGGAGGTGTATCTTGCTGTACAGATTCCTATTTTAAGCTTGGTTCACTGTCCATTATTTGTAATGCTTCTGTGTACATTGTATTGTTTGTAAGTAATCACCCCCTATAGTGCAAGGTTATAGCCTCTTGAGGCGCTTCCATCCCTTGGTGTTGGGGGAGGTGGGCCTAGAGTCCACCTACTGTGTTCTCTCTGCTTACCTGGGAGATAGGCAGTCTGTGTGGAGAACTTGAATTGAGAAGGATTGAACCTCTGGGAGAAGCTGGGACTTCTCAGAGAGCCCTGGACATTTATCGCTTATTGGATTATATTCATATTTCTGGACTAGTTTTACCCTGTGTTTTGTGGATTATGTTATGGACCATTTGATTTGCTTGGAATAAAAGCTCTTTGGATTGTACAGCCATCTCTCGCTCTGTTGATTTTGTGATATGGGAGAAGGACCCAGTCACACGAAATACTTTAGAAATAGTCATGAGCATAACAATTCGCAATCCAGATGTCCAGCAACCACACCAATAAACCATCCCAGTCATACCTGAGACCTGCAGACCTCCAACCACCTGAGGGATCCTTGGCACCTCCGCTGACTATCCGATGTTGGACGACGTCATGCATTACGCCATAATGATAGTATTGTTCCAAAAAATCAGAAATGGTCCCTGAGATTCAACATGTGATGCCATCGTCATTGCGTAATGCACGCATGACTTCGCACAAGGCTGGCTAATTAGAAGAGGGTTCAGTTAGTAGGAGGTCTGCGGGGCTCTGGTCCAACAACCATGGACTACCGGCGCGGCCATTGCATCAGAATCCTGTGAATTGATTTGCTCTTCTCTTCTTAGAACGGCTGAGAATTCTTTACTTTTTATCTCAAAAACTCGAAAAACTTTTTTTGGTTGGAATGTTCTTTAAATTACCGCCATCTATTATGTCAGCGGAGAAAGGAGAAAAAAAGGAAAAGTTTTAGACAAGGGACATAAACTGAGCTTTACACGGACATTTGGTTCACCAAATGATTGTCACTGAGGAACAAGGAAGATTAAGCACGCGCTGGCGGGACATTTATTTGCCAAGAATTATCTGAGAAAGAATGAGATAGCGGAAGATAAACTCCTGTGAAAAGTGACATTTATCTAACCTGGTTCTGCGGAACACGGAGAACGTGCCGAATAAAAGCCGAGCCTGGAAGACATTCATTTCTCCCGGAATTGTCAGCCTCAAATAAATATCTATACTATGAAGATGTTTCCCTCCATCTCCTCATCGGAAGGAAACATGACGATGTCATCCATTAATATTTCTCCAGCTGGAGAAGATGATTGATTTAATCCATCTGGATACAAGACAAAGGTAGAAGAAGGTGCCGCGTCTAAGTGTTAGTCAACCAACGGCTTCAGTCAATCTTATTGACAGATCTGAAACATGACGCTTATTAGGAGACCTCACAAAATTCTGACACCTGTCCCCTAATAATAGGGGTTATCGGACCAGCAAGATAGTACTTTTTACAAAAAGTATCAAGGAGCAAGAGCAAACTCTAGGGCAGTCGTGCCCAACCTGTGACTCCCAGCATGTCTTGGTAGATGCATACGGCTTCCAGTGGTAGGAAATTCAATGACATGGTTATAAATGTCTACATTGTAAACTATCCTACCATCGTGAAGGAAAGTGCCAACCCAAGGTCAAACGGGCACCATGCGCCTTCACTAAGGAGACTCTGTGTGCGGATGTGACTTCGGGTGGGGTGCATGACATTTATTGGTTGCTTCAGGCCGGTGTCCATCACCCCGCTGGTGGTCTTCATCATAGACAGTCAGTAACGCATGTGACACCGGTGCTCACTTAATCAACTAGAAAGTTTACTTTCTTCTTCACACCGTTATGACCGACATGGCTGTCCATTGCTTCCTTCTTCTTAGTGTGGGGTACTAACTCTTGAGTTGTCCCCCTCCACTATCTTGGATGTCATCCTCATAATCCGTTGTCTGTGTCCCCTTCCTCTGACTCCGTTCACCTTTTTCCGATTCTGGGCCCCTGGCGGTTCTTTAGCCAAATGACTCTTCAAGCCCGCCGGGGTGAGCCATAGGCTCCAGACCTCTCGAGGATACCGTTCTCCTTGATAAAGTGAACCCACTTTCCCCAGGTTAGAGCGGGACCCTCGTACACTGGCCCGGCATTAACATACACTTTGGTTCCGGTCAGGGTTCTCTGACTGGCCCTAGAACCGAGGCGATGTCTTCTCACATTTGAATCCTATTCTAAACTGGCTCTTCTCGAGACCTCTCAACCAACCTGTTTTCCACATGCGAGCTTCAGAAACAGAGGCCAGTGGTGTCCGGATCCCTCCAGCAACGATATCTACTCCAAACTAGCCTGAACTGGGGTTGTCTAGGGGTGCACAACCCCAATAGGTGAGTGGCCATCTGGACCACAACTTTATATCCCACCTACTACCAGGTATTTTCACAGCGTGCTCCCTTTTGTTTATTTCCATGTTTCCACATCTGTCACTACCCCTTTAACCATGTCTCTTCCATCCTGCCGCAATCTCAGCCCAACGACTAGGTGGCACCTTCAGTAGCCGTCCCACTCTACTCTGTCTGAACCTGGTCAAATTCCAGGAAACTCCTTTAACTTCGTGACGTCATGGAGGTGGTTGGTCGTGTGTGGAGCCGGCTCAGAACCCAATCCACCTAAGGCAGGTGACGGCTGTGTTATACAGCCAGCATTTGCCTCTAAAAGCCGTGACCAGAGCACAGAGCTCCATTGATGTAAAAATTTTAAAAACTACTGATCTCGGAATGCCAACATACAGATATTTTTTTAAATTATTCAAATTGAAAACTCACAAAAATAGTAAAACAACAGACAAGTTTAGTATCGTCATAATAGTCACTGACCTGGATAATAATATTTCCAAGTAAAAAACTAAAACCTCAATAAACAATGCTGCAATTATTTTTTTTTACCACCTTTGTTTTTTTTTTGTTTTTTTTTCCAGTACATTATATGGTATCATGAATTTAATCTTTAAAAAAATTATGTGACGAGCAAACACAGCTACGAGAGCAAAAAAATAAAAAAAAGTTACGGCTCTCGGAAGACAGGGAGGAAAAATGTTAAACGTAAAAATGAATCTGCATTCTTAAAGGATTTGTGCCCTTTCAATTTGGACTCTACCTCGGCTGCATTTTTTGCTCTACAGCTTTATTAGGCTTTCACGGGATCACAGGGGTGTCACTGTATGAAGACCGGAAACTTCGTGGCCAGAGCAGCCACCCAAATTAATGGAGGCAGATGGCCAGGCGGCCAAAGCTGCTTAAGCTGGAATAGGGCTGCCCACCTAGGGGGTCAGGCAGGGAGGTGGGAGGTGTTAGTTCAGTAAGTGGTAGCCCTCGAGCAGTGAGGAGCTCTGAGGAAGCTGGGAGTTGTAGCTCACAGGGGAGAAGCAGACTAGGTTGCATACGGTGGTCTGGACCTAGAGGAGTTGGACCCCCAGTCTCGGGGATTGAGGCTAGGTGCCTGGGACCGGTCAGCAGCCTGGGCCTAATCACCGGTCTGGGACCGAAGGCACGACGGGGTACACGGACCCTAGGTCGGGGAGAAGCTTCAGGTGACCCAGCAATTAACCTGCGGAGAACAGGACCTCTATGGACTGTTCCCACGAAGCTCAGAGATCGGAGGCACTAGCGCAACAAGGGGGATAGGGCTTTCCAAACAAGCGACCCACTGAAATCCCAAGCGTGAGCTCCTGAGAGCAGGCTCCTTCACTTAGCCATAGTGGGGAGCGGGGCCTGGAAAGCTCCAAGCTGACGGGCCACAAAGGACACTCTAAATTCTGTGCCAGGAGGCAGGTCATGGACCACCAGGCAGTGCTGCAGGGGACGGGACCCGGACGAGCTCCACCAAGAGGGCAGCGGCAGTCAGAGACTTGGTTTACCCTGTTGTCAGCGTCTGCTTTTGTTGCTGAGTGAGTACCTAATTAACCCCTGCAACCAGCGAGCCTGCACTTCTCCTGCATCCCATAGCACCATTCAGAGCCCCGGGGCCTTCCCCTACCCATGGAGGGTAATGTCATCTTGCTACTCCACTCCATCACCCTGGGTACTCCCAACGGCAGCGGCGGTACTCCCAATTACCGTACACCACGGGTGGCATTACGAACTATATATACCTCCCTTGTAAATAATCCCCTTCTTCATTTGAGTGTGGCCCCTAGCCCCTGGGTCCGGAGACCCTCGAGCCATGAGTAATCACCATCCCCAGATCCGAGTGGTTCAACCGCTGCAGGGGCGGCACATGTATATCTATTTCACTACATGCATGAGTCATTCATAAGTCCAGTTTTTATATCCACGTTTCTTTTTCTTATATCCATTTATGATCCAAACGTCTATTTCTTAACACCTTCTGTCGTCTGTTTCTTGTACATCTGTGTTTTATCTGTATTTTATATCCATGTGTCACCTGTTTCTTTTACATCAAATTGTCGTCTGTTTCTTTAACATCCGTGTGTCGTCTGTTTCTTTTACATCAATGTGTCGTCTGTTTCTTTTACATCCGTGTCATCTGTTTCTTTTACATCCCTGTGTAGCCTGTTTCTTTTACATCTGTGTGTCGTCTGTTACTTTTATATCCTTGTGTCGTCTGTTTCTTTTACAACTGTATGTCGTCTGTTTCTTTTGCATCCCTGTGTAGTCTGTTTCTTTTATATCCCTGTGTCAACTGTTTCTTTTACATCCGTATGTCGTCTGTTTCTTTTACATCTGTGTGTTATCTGTTTCTTTTACATCCGTGTGTCGTCTGTTTCTTTTACATCCGTATGTCGTCTGTTTCTTTTACATCTGTGTGTTATCTGTTTCTTTTACATCCGTGTGTCGTCTGTTTCTTTTACATCCGTATGTCGTCTGTTTCTTTTACATCTGTGTGTTATCTGTTTCTTTTACATCCGTGTGTCGTCTGTTTCTTTTACATCCGTATGTCGTCTGTTTCTTTTACATCTGTGTGTTATCTGTTTCTTTTACATCCGTGTGTCGTCTGTTTCTTTTACATCCGTATGTCGTCTGTTTCTTTTACATCTGTGTGTTATCTGTTTCTGTTACATCCGTGTGTCGTCTGTTTCTTTTACATCCGTATGTCGTCTGCTTCTTTTACATCTGTGTGTTATCTGTTTCTTTTACATCCGTGTGTCGTCTGTTTCTTTTATAGCCCTGTGTTGTCTGTTTCTTTTACATCCCTGTGTCATTGTTTCTTTTACATCCCTGTGTCATTGTTTCTTTTACATACCTGTGTCATTGTTTGTTTTACATCCATGTGTCGCCTGTTTCTTTTACATCCGTGTGTTGCATTTCTTTTATATCCCTGTGTCGTCTGTTTCTTTTACATAAATGTGTTGTCTGTTTCTTTTACATAAATGTGTCGTCTGTTTCTGTTACATCCGTGTGTCGTCTGTTTCTTTAATATAAATGTGTTGTCTGTTTATTTTACATCCGTGTGTCGTGTTTTTTTACATCCGTGTGTCATCTGTTTCTTTTATATCCCTGTGTCGCCTGTTTATTTTACATCCGTGTGTCGTCTGTTTGTTTTACATCCGTGTGTCGTCTGTTTCTTTTACATCCGTGTGTCGTCTGTTTGTTTTACATCCATGTGTCGTCTGTTTCTTTTACATCCGTGTGTCGTCTGTTTGTTTTACATCCGTGTGTCAACTGTTTCTTTTATATCCCTGTGTCAACTGTTTCTTTTACATCTGTGTGTTGTCTGTTTCTGTTACATCCGTGTGTTGTCTGTTTCAGTTACATCCGTGTGTTGTCTGTTTCGGTTACATCCGTGTGTTGTCTGTTTCTGTTACATCCGTGTGTTGTCTGTTTCTGTTACATCCGTGTGTCGCCTGTTTCGGTTACATCCGTGTGTTGTCTGTTTCTGTTACATCCGTGTGTTGTCTGTTTCTGTTACATCCGTTTACATGACTTTGGTCGGATAGTTAACTGCCTTCTGCAAAATTAGCCCATTATTCTCGAAACATACTCTGTGCTGCTGTGGATATTCTGATGTCACATCATATACTCCTGATATTATATAGGTGTCAGCTCTGCGTTTTCGGATACTGGATTTGGAGACAAGATTCCTGGATTTTTCCTCTTTTTTTAGTGAATGGATGATGAGCAGATTTTGAGTTCTTACTCTTTTGACATTTGTCTCTTTTGACTTTCCACGTCTGTAAATTATGTATAGGATGGGAGCGTAGAGCTCTATACTCAGCTTTCAAGGTCTATTCTGCAAACTGTAACATTACATTTAGAGCCGCCGCCTCCCACGAATCGGCCAAAAATTGCCGGGTCTAATATACATATATGTATGTATGTATATATATATATATATATATATATATATATACATATATATATATATATACACACACAAAAAATATGTATAAAATCTGCATGTGGTGCAGAGGTTTTCATGAGACCAAGTGAGGAAGACAATGGAGACAAGGAAACATGGTGGCGATCTGGGTTTTAGTGGAGAAGTAGGTGGTAAACAACTGATTTCTATTGCGCTAGACAAGAAAGGGAGGAGTACGAACACGACAGTGGATGGTCAATCTCCATGGCCAGGAATCACCTGTGGTTAAAGCCCCTAAAGCAGTGGCATAACCATAGTTCAATGGGCCATGATGCAAAATTTGGACTTGCCCCCCCCCCCAGCTTTCCCATGCTCTGATATACATCTTTCCCTCAGCACCCAGCTTCCCCATGCTCTGATATACATCTTTCCCTCAGCACCCAGCTTCCCCATGCTCTGCTATTCATGTTTACCTCAGTACCCAGCTTCCTCAGGCCCTGCTATATACTTTTCTCTCAGCACCCAGATTCCTCATGTTCTACATCTTTCCCTCAATACCCAGCTTCCTCAGGCTCTGCTATATACCTTTCCCTGTTCACTCAGCTTCCCCATGCTCTGATATACATCTATCCCACAGCACCCAGCTTTCCTATGCTCTGCTATACATCTTTCCCTCAGTATCCAGCTTTCCCATGCTCTGCTATACATCTTTCCCTCACTACCCAGCTTCCTCAGGCTCTGCTATATACCTTTCCCTCAGTACCCAGCTTCCTCAGGCTCTGCTATATACCTTTCCCTCAGTACCCAGCTTCCTCAAGCTCTGCTATATACCTTTCCCTCAGTACCCAGCTTCCTCATGCTCTGCTATATACCTTTCCTTCGTCACTCAGCTTCCCCATGCTCTGCTATACATCTATCCCTCAGCACCCAGCTTTCCCATACTCCGCTATACATCTTTCCCTCTGCACCTAGCTTTCCTATGCTCTGCAAGACCTCTTTCCTCCAGCACCCAGCTTCCCCAGGCTATGCTATACATCTTTACCTCAGCACCCAGCTGTGGGGACACGGGGGTCTGTGGGTGCTCTCTTGTGGAGACACGGGGGTCAGTGGGTGCTCTCTTGTGGAGACACGGGGGTCAGTGGGTGCTCTCGTCCGCTGATCCAGCCACTTTTAGAAATTCAGCGGGGCTCAGGGCTCATCCCAACTGAACGCCGGCCTCCTTACCCGTGGGCGTAACACTACTCAGACAACACAGGGTGAGGGAATCACAATATTAAGACTTTATTGGATCCCCAAAATATTAACAGCACATAACACATAACCAGGAAAACACACAAATGTAACCGGCAACAGAGTCTCCCCCTTCCGCTGCTCACCAGGGATTAGAATGTCCGTGCCTCAGAGCTTCCAGGGCCACTTACTCCAATCCAGCAGCACCCCACTTTTGGCGGGCACCCACCGAGAATGGAATAACGCCAGATATAGGAAGCTGACTGAGGTCCGCAAAGCCTGTAGTCAGGTGACAGGATTGTACCAAGCTGGATTCCTTCCTTAGGTCGTCCTTGATATCTCAGCTGAATCCTTGCATTTAATGCTGAAGTCCATGTAGTATTATAATCCAGGTTCAGCTTGCCAATAGGATCCTGCTCGGATCCGGGGTTGCTGTGGCTCGAGGGTCTCCGGACCCGGGGACTTGCAGCCACTTCAAATGTGAAGGGGAGTTATTTACAAGGGATAGTTCGTGACGCCACCCGTGGTTTGCGGTAAGGGGAGCACCGCCGCTGCCGATGGGAGTACCCAGGGGAGATAGAGTGGGGCAGCCAGATAGTGTTCCCTCCACGGGTAGGGGAGAGCCCGGGACTCTGGAGATAGGTGGCAGATAGTGTTGTGCGGGCCAGGCGGGCAGGCAGGACTCAGGGAATGGAGTATACTCACTAAGGCAGTGTAGACGTTGGTGCAACCATTAAGCAGACTCTGACACAGGAGTAAACCAAGTCTCTGGGTGCCGCTGCCACTCTGGGGAACCCGTCCGGGTGTCCGTCCATGCTGGTATTGCTTAGTGGTCCGGAGCCTGCTTCCATGCACAATTGTGTAGATGTTCCTGAGTGACCCTTCGGCCTGAAGCTGTCAGGGTCCCGCTCCCTACACTTAAGTAGAGGAGCTGTGCTCTCGATGGCTGACACTTGGGATTTCAGTGGGCTGCATGGGTTGGAGAGCCCTATCCCCCTCGTTGTGTTGGTGCCTTCGATCTCTGACCTCTTGGGGAAAGTTCACAAAGAGACAATCCTCCACAGGTTAATTATCAGGTTGCGTGAAGCTACTCCCTGATCTAGGGTCCAGCACCCCGCCGTGCTCGGTACCGGTCCGGTTACTGGACTTTCCGGTGCTGACCGTTCTCCAAAACTAAGTCAGCACACCCTTTTCCAATACCCTGCGACTGGGTCTCCGACTCCTCTGGTCCCAGACCACTGCCTGCGACCCAACCAAGGTCACACAGGGAGCTACAACTGCCTCAGCTCCTCACTCTCTGAAGGCTACTCTAAAACTGACTAAAATCCCTCCCACCAGTCTGCCTGACCCCTAGGCGTGTGGCCCTTTTCCAGCTAAACCACCCACTGGTGTGCCTGACAGGGAGTGGTGTGAGGTGTGGTAAGGATTTGAATTCTGATGGAAGCAATATCAGTGTGTTGGAACCCAGAACCATGGAGAGTTCTACCTCAGAGAAAGGGGTGCAGTTCCCTGTGACACCCTGATAGAGGCAGGGGCGTCACACCAGAATAATGAGAGAGAGAGAAAATGTTTTGAGGCATTTTTATTACTTCTGCAAAATCAAAAGTTTACATACACTAAGGGGTACTTTGCACACTACGACATCGCAAGCCGATGCTGCGATGCCGAGTGCGATAGTCCCCGCCCCCGTCGCAGCAGCGATATGTGGTGATAGCTGGCGTAGCGAAAATTATCGCTACGCCAGCTTCACATGCACTCACCTTGCCCTGCGACGTCGCTCTGGCCGGCGACCCGCCTCCTTATTAAGGGAGCGGGCCGTGCGGCGTCATAGCGACGTCACACAGCAGGCGGCCAATAGGAGCGGAGGGGCGGAGATGAGCGGGATGTAAACATCCCGCCCACCTCCTTCCTTACGCATATCCAACGGGAGCCGCGGTGACGCCGGTAGGAGATGTTCCTCGCTCCTGCAATTTCACACACAGCGATGTGTGCTGCCGCAGGAGCGAGGAACAACATCGGACCGTTGCGTCGTAACTACTGATGAGCGGGCACTACCATGCTCGGGTGCTCAGTACTCGTAACTAGTGATGAGCGGGCACTACCATGCTCAGGTGCTCAGTACTCGTAACTAGTGATGAGCGGGCACTACCATGCTTGGGTGCTCAGTACTCGTAACTAGTGATGAGCGGGCACTACCATGCTCAGGTGCTCAGTACTCGTAACTAGTGATGAGCGGGCACTACCATGCTCGGGTGCTCAGTACTGGTAACTAGTGATGAGCGGGCACTACCATGCTCAGGTGCTCGGTACTCGTAACTAGTGATGAGCGGGCACTACCATGCTCGGGTGCTCAGTACTGGTAACTAGTGATGAGCGGGCACTACCATGCACAGGTGCTCAGTACTGGTAACTAGTGATGAGCGGGCACTACCATGCTCAGGTGCTCAGTACTCATAACTAGTGATGAGCGGGCACTACCATGCTCGGGTGCTCAGTACTGGTAACTAGTGATGAGCGGGCACTACCATGCTCAGGTGCTCGGTACTCGTAACTAGTGATGAGCGGGCACTACCATGCTCGGGTGCTCAGTACTGGTAACTAGTGATGAGCGGGCACTACCATGCACAGGTGCTCAGTACTGGTAACTAGTGATGAGCGGGCACTACCATGCTCAGATGTTCAGTACTGGTAACTAGTGATGAGTGAGCACTACCATGCTCGGGTGTTCAGTACTGGTAACTAGTGATGAGCGGGCACTACCATGCTCGGGTGTCAGTACTGGTAACTAGTGATGAGCGGGCACTACCATGCTCGGGTGCTCAGTACTGGTAACATGGTGTGACGCCCTGGACTAGCCAGGTGGTCACAGACAGGCCCTTGCACAAACACCAGTCCCCTAAAAAGGTAACATCAGCCAACCTAAAAACCCTGAGTCACCCCTCTCAGGCTTTGACGTTCACACCCGGGGGCGAAGCCAGGTGGTTGGCCATGCCCACCGGGGAGTTCGGATAGCCTGAGGCGGGAAAACACAGCAGATGAGTTTTGGAGGTGAAAGAGAGTAGAGAAGTAGGAAACGTCTGTCAGGGATCTGGGTCGTAGCCCGGATACCCTGTGGCCTAGAGGCAGATGGTGTTTGCCGCCTGCAGGAGCCGGGAAGACGGCTCGGTGGAACCATAAAGGACGGGACAGGGTAGTTGGCCGCCAGTATCGAACTGGGGAACCAACTGGAAACCGGAGCACCAGGAGGGGTACTCAGACCCAGAACGAGGCCCAGAAACCACTGGACTGAGTCAAATTCACTGATTGGGGTCTGGACCTTAGGTTCTTTCCCACCCAAGTCCCGACTGAAGACAACAGCCCACCGAGGGGGATAGAAAGCCACCGCTCAGGCAGAGAGATCCCACGGGCCAGCGTCTGCGGGCAAACAGGCTCTCCCGAGTCCCGACACACACACAAAGCCGGGGAGCGGACTCCTGTCGCGGAAGCGCAGGCAGTCAAAATCTACAAAACGAGGTGCAGGAGAAAGGCGGGAACCACCAAACCAGGTGGGGCACCAGACGCAGCAGACCACCATCTTTTTAGTTTACCAGAGACTCTGGTGTATCTGTCATAGTGAGTACAACAGTGCCCTCGGGCCGCACACCCCCCCGCATCGCACCAACAACCGTGCCCCGGGACCATCAACCCCCTACCCATTGAGGGGTCAACACCTGGCTGTGTGACGCCCTGGACTATCCAGGTAGTCACAAACATAACATCACACACACCCCCTCCCCTGGATAGTCAACGCCAGTCAAACAAAATCCTTGTTGCCTCCTCCAGGGTCTGATGTCCACACCAGGTGGGGCAGAGCCAGGCGGTTGGCCCCGCCCACCGAGGAGTTCACAGGCCTGGAGGCGGGAAAAGTAACAGATTCGAGTTGGAGTTGAAAGTGACAGGACAGAAACTGTTAGTGTCTGGGTAGGAGCCCAGGCACTGTCAGCAAGGTCGGCAGACGGTGTTGGCCATCTGCAGGAGGTGGTGCAAGTCAGCGGAACCGTAGTACCGGGGACGGCGGTGGCCCGCCGGTACTGAGCCGGGGAGCAGATCTGCACCAAGCACAAAGGCAGGGCCATCAGACCCCGACCAGGCTAGGAGCCGCCGACAACGGTCAAATCTGATTGTGACCGGAACCCCAGGGGTTCCCTAACACCCAAGACCCGACAGAAGGCAACCGTCCACACAGTGAGGATAAAAAGCCACCGCCATAGGCTAGAGATCCGAGGGCCAGCACCTGCAGGCAGAACGGGCTCCTTCGGTTCATACACACCGGGGAGCGGACTACCAGTGGGCAACCATCGGAGTCAATACATTCACAACGGTGCAGGGAAAGACAGCCACCATCAACCTGTCCGGGGAGAGCAAAGACACTGCAGCCGGATCCCCAAACAAACCACTCCCTTTTCACTCGTGGGCAAAGAGCGCTGCTTGAGTCCCTGGGTCCGGTCCACCGCTCGAGCCACCGAGCAGCAACAGCCCCGGACCCGAGAGTAGCGAGCGTGGCCCCTCTGCCCGCGACAGCTGCGCAACACCGTCCCCGGGAGCCTAGTCAACGGCAGTGGTAGTGTCCACACTCACCACGACCCGTGGGTGGCATCACGAACTTAAACCCAACACCGCGGCTCCGGTCATGAACCTCCCCACCGAAACCCCTCACGTAGCGCCAGCCTCACTTCAGAGCGACATGGCCCCCGGGTCCGGAGGCGCTCGAGCCACCCACCGACGAGCCCGGATCCGAGCGGCTTGGCTGCCGGTCGAACCCCGGGGCGGTACAAGTGCTCTACAGCGCCCCCCATCAGCTGGCAGCAGGGAGACCTGGTCAGTGACATATGGCAGAGATATTGCTCAGTGGTGATGGTGTCGCATAGTGTTATTGTGGCCATTGTTGCAGCCGCTCTCTGGATGTGACTTTGTGAATAGAGCTGCTATGGTAACACATAGATGTAATATCACATAACCGTGATGTCAGACGCCGCTGCACAAGAAAATCAGGGACCCCCCCGCCCCCCGCCTCAGCTTCATCAAAGGAAAAGGGAAAAAAAGAAAAAATATAGAAAAGCTCCACTGTAATCCGCCCCTCAGTGCAATCTAGGACAAAAGACTGAATGAGGCTGCAGAGCGGACGGTGCATCTCATAGTGTAATGATCAGAAGCTGACCGTGCACCAAAGTCTGCTTCTCCTGCATAAGCAACAACAGGTGGGACAATGGGGTTTACAATACCTGTACAAGCAAAAACAGGTGAGACACTGGGGTCTGCTCCACCTGTACAAGCAGAAACAGGTGAGATGATGGGGTCTGCTCCACCTGTACAAGCAGAAACAGGATAGATGATGAGGTCTGCTCCATCTGTTTAAGCAGAAACAGGTGAGATTATGGGGTCTGCTCCACCTGTAGAAACAGAAACAGGTGAGTTGATGGGGTCTGTTCCACCTGTACAATTAGAAACAGGTGAGATAATGGGGTCTGCTCCACCTGTACAAGCAGAAACAGGTGATGTGATGGAGTCTGCTCCAACTGTACAAGCAGAAACAGGTTAGGTGATGGGGTCTGCTCCAACTGTAGAAGCAGAAACAGGTGAGATGATGGGGTCTGCTCCACCTGTACAGACAGAAACAGGTGAGATGATGAGGTGTGCTCCACCTGTACAAGCAGAAACAGGTGAGACAATGGGGTCTGCTTCACCTGTACAAGCAGAAACAGGTGAGATGATAAGGTCTGCTCCACCTGTACAAGCAGAAACAGGTGAGATGATGAGGTTTGCTCCACCTGTACAAGCAGAAACAGGTGAGATGATGAGGTCTGCTCCACCTGTACAAGCAGAAGCAGGTGAGATGATGGGATCTGCTCCACCTGTACAAGCAGAAGCAGGTGAGATGACGAGGTCTGCTCCACCTGTACAAGCTGAAACAGGTGAGATAATGGGGTCTGCTCCACTTGTACAAGCAGAAACAGGTGAGATGATGGGATCTGCTCCACCTGTACAAGCAGAAACAGGTGAGGTGATAAGGTCTGCTCCACCTGTACAAGCAGAAACAGGTGAGACACTGGGGTCTGCTCCACCTGTACAAGCAGAAGCAGGTGAGATGACGAGGTCTGCTCCACCTGTACAAGCAGAAACAGGTGATATGATGAGGTCTGCTCCACCTGTACAAGCTGAAACAGGTGAGATAATGGGGTCTGCTCCACCTGTACAAGCAGAAGCAGGTGAGATGATGGGGTCTGCTCCACCTGTACAAGCTGAAACAGGTGAGATAATGGGGTCTGCTCCACCTGTACAAGCAGAAGCAGGTGAGATGATGGGGTCTGCTCCACCTGAACAAGCAGAAGCAGGTGAGATAATGGGGTCTGCTCCACCTGTACAAGCAGAAGCAGGTGAGATGATGGGGTCTGACTTTGAGCCTGAGGTTAGAGTGATTGTGGTTATCATGGCCCCCCTCTATAGCACTGGGGGGGGCACATACTTCTGCCTCCGCTGATCATCCTCACTGCTGAATATGGATGTTGTTGGCGGTATTTTGGTGCTCGCCCCCCGGTGTCGCTTCAGCGTCTTTGTGACAAGTGTCTCCAGCGTCCGACTGAATAAATAATGTCTCTTCTATCAGGCGGTATTATGGAGCAAATGGCGGTGGCATTTAGTCTCATAGACGCGCACAATGAAGTCATCAGTCTTCCTCCTCGGCTGATGCTAATGACTCCGCTCCATTCACAGGATTCCGCATCAGGAAGTTTAAAAATAATCAACGCCGCAGATTCTGCTCTCCGAAACCAGATGGATTTCCTCTAAAAAAATATTTTCATTTACAGGGCTGCAAGAAAAAACTAACGTATAGGGGAAAATATATACTGGGTATAAAACCCGTGCCTATGGATACACAATATAGCAGCACCTAGTGGTGGCACCATTTGGCGGCACACTGGGTGCAAATGTCCTGAGTGATTGTATTAGTAGTAGTGATGAGCGAGCATGCTTGTCACTACTCGGTACTCGCACGAGTATCACTGTACTCGGGCTGCTCGGCGGGGACCGAGTAATCTCGCGATACTCGTGCTGTACTCGTGGTCTTCATCCCTGCATGTTGGCGCTCTTTTGAGAGCCAGCCCTCATGCAGGGATTGGCTGGCAGACCACTGCAATGCCACAGCCCTGTTAGTTGTGGAATTGCAGTGATTGGCCGGCCTGCACAGCGTCACCGAGCCTTTATATCGGCCGGCGCGCTGTGCTCTGCTCACAGCTATTCTGACAGTGAGTGTAGGGAGAGTGTCGCTGATTCAGGGAAAGCTTTGCGGCCCTTTATAGCTTTTTCAGTTGCAGGGCTGCAAACAGTGTGACCAAAAGTCCTTCTCAGGACTATTCTAGTTGTATACAGGCAGGCAGGGTATAGCCAGGTCGGAGTACAGTAGCAGAGTCCTTCTCAGGACTATTCTAGTTGTATACAGGCAGGCAGGGTATAGCCAGGTCGGAGTACAGTAGCAGAGTCCTTCTCAGGACTATTCTAGTTGTATACAGGCAGGCAGGGTATAGCCAGGTCGGAGTACAGTAGCAGAGTCCTTCTCAGGACTATTGTTGCTATATACAGGCAGGGTATAGCCAGGTCTGAATACAGGCTAGTGACCAAAAGAGTCCTTGTCAGGACTATTGTAGCAGTATACAGGCAGGCAGGCAGGCAGGGTAGTGGTGACCGTATACCAGCCTTCATATCTGGGGCTGGTGTACACAGTGTAAAACAGTCCAGATAGTGTCTGACTTGTCTGTACTGTAATTGTCGCTCCCCAAAAAAACCTGTTAGTAGGTTATTATTGCGTCCGTGCTTGGTTTTTAAAACCGCACGTGTGTGCCTGTTGGTGGCAGCGTACAGGTGCACTGGTGTGCGTTTACCAAACTATTATATAACGCACAAGTGTAGTGAATAATACACGTCAGTCAGCAGTGGCTGATAGTGTCAGAGTTCTTAATTTTTGCTCCTAAAACCTGTGTTAGGTTATTATTGCGTCCGTGCTTGGTTTTTAAAACCGCACGTGTGTGCCTGTTGGTGGCAGCGTACAGGTGCACTGGTGTGCGTTTACCAAACTATTATATAACGCACAAGTGTAGTGTATAATACACGTCAGTCAGCAGTGGCTGATAGTGTCAGAGTTCTTAATTTTTGCTCCTAAAACCTGTGTTAGGTTATTATTGCGTCCGTGCTTGGTTTTTAAAACCGCACGTGTGTGCCTGTTGGTGGCAGCGTACAGGTGCACTGGTGTGCAATTTCCAGAAACTTTGATATAACGCACAAGTAGTGAATATACACGTCAGCAGTGCACAGCATTGCAAAATGCGCAAGGGCATTGGCAAGGAACAAGGAAGTGGACGTGATGGTGGTGCAGGCAGAGGCCGAGGTCGTGGGCAAGCTCTAATTTCGCCACAACAAAGGGCCACATCTAGTCGCTCGCACGTCCTGTCCCAAATTCTTGGGGACCGCAGCAGTACACCGCTCTTGAACCAAGACCAGTGTCAACAGGTTGTTAGTTGGATAACGGATAATGCTTCCAGTCAGATTGGCACCACCACAAACACTCTGTCTTCCACACGGTCAAGTGTCAGTAGCCGTGATACTGCACCGCACATTTCTGAACCTGATCCTCCTTCCTACCACCAGGCTGAGTACACGTCCTCCTCGGACATTAATGATCCCACACTTGGACACTCGGAAGAGCTGTTCACGTTTCCATTCACACATTCTGGCCTCTCGCCAGCTCATATTGAAGTGGGTCATGAGGAGATCGTCTGTACAGATAGCCAAATATTTGAGCAGCCACGTTCTCACGAAGTTGGCAACGTGTCTCAACAAGTGGTGGACGATGATGAGACACAATTGTCAGCAAGTCAGGAGGAGGAGCAGGGTGCGGAAGAGGAAGACGACGTGGTGGATGATCCAGTAACTGACCCAACCTGGCAGGAGGATATGCAGAGCGAGGACAGCAGTGCACAGGGGGAGGGAGGCGTAGCATCACAACAGGCAGTAAGAAGCAGGGTGGTGGTCCCAGGCAGAAGTCAGGCAACCGTTCCCCGTAACAACACGACGACACAAGGTGCCTGTACAAATGTTAGGTCTTCACGAGTCTGGCAGTTTTTTAAGTTGGATCCAGATGATTCAAAAAAGGCCATTTGCAACACCTGCCGTGCCAGCATCAGCAGGGGTACCAAAACTAGCAGCCTGACCACCACCAGCATGATCAGGCACATGTCAGCCAAGCACCCGACTTTGTGGGAAGTACAACAGAGTCGAGGAGCAGTGCTTGCTGATGTCACTGCTACGTCTTCGCTGGTTGTGCATGCGAGCCAATCCTCTGTCCATGCTGCCTGCGAACAAGCCTCCTCCACTCCTGCACCTGCAGTTGCCTACGCAGAAAGAACACCATCATCAAGCACGTCCTTGTCCCAGCGCAGCGTTCAGTTATCCATTCAGCAAACCTTTGAACGCAGGCGCAAATACACTGCCAACACCCCACATGCCACAGTTCTAAATGCTAACATTTCGCGACTGCTTGCGCTGGAAATGTTGCCTTTTAGGCTGGTGGAGACAGAAGCATTCCGTGACCTGATGGCGGCAGCTGTCCCACGTTACTCGGTCCCCAGCCGCCACTATTTCTCCCGGTGTGCCGTCCCCGCGTTGCATAACCACGTGTCACAAAACATCACACGTGCCCTGAACAACGCTGTTTCACCCAAAGTCCACCTAACCACAGACACGTGGACAAGTGCTTGTGGGCAAGGCCGCTACATCTCGTTGACGGCACACTGGGTTAATATTGTGGAAGCTGGGACCCAGTCTGAGCGAGGGACGGAACACGTCCTTCCCACACCAAGGTTTGCAGGCCCTACCTCAGTCAGTGTTTCACCCACACTCTACAGCTCCGGAATGTCATGCTCTTCAGCCTCCTCCTCCTCCTGCGCATCCTCATCCACTGTGCCCTCCACACCAGTCACAAGCTGGAAGCACTGCAGCACTGCCTCGGCGAAGCGGCAACAGGCTGTGCTGAAGCTAATCTGCATAGGTGACAAACCCCACAATGCAGAAGAGCTGTGGACAGCTCTGAAACAGCAGGCAGATCACTGGCTCACACCTCTGAACCTAAAGCCAGGAAAGGTCGTTTGTGACAATGGCCGGAACCTGGTGGCGGCTTTGAGGCGAGGCCAGCTGACACATGTTCCATGCGTGGCCCATGTGCTCAACCTCGTGGTTCAGCGGTTTATAAAGTCATACCCAGAGCTGTCTGATCTGCTGGTAAAAGTTCGCCGCCTGTCTGCACATTTTCGAAAGTCACCTACTGCTTCAGCCGGCCTTGCCGGCTTTCAGCGCCGTTTGCATCTTCCGGCTCACAGACTGGTGTGTGATGTCCCCACGCGTTGGAATTCAACTCTGCACATGTTGGTCAGGATATGTGAGCAGAAGAGGGCAGTTGTTGAGTACCTGCATCACCTAAGCCGTCGGGAAATGGGTCAAACTCCACACATAACACCTGAGGAGTGGAGATGGATGTCAGACCTATGTACCATCCTCCAAAACTTTGAGGACTCCACCAAGATGGTGAGTGGTGATGACGCCATTATTAGCGTCACCATACCGCTACTCTGCCTTCTAAAACGGTCCCTTTTGAAAAACAAACATGATGCATTGCAGGCGGAGCGCGATGAGTTGCAGCAAGAAACAGTAGTGGGTGTGGGTGATAACACACAGCCCAGCCTCGTCTCATCACAACGTGCAGTGGAGGACTATGACGAGGAGGAGGATGAAGACATGGAGCAACTCTCCGGCCAAATTGAGGATATGACATGCACACCAGTCATATCCTCGATTCAGCGTGGCTGGCCAGAGGACAGGGTAGATGAGGAGGAGGAGGAGGAGGAGGAGGAGGAGGACAGCATGTTCAGTCATCTTGTTGGTCAGGCTACTGAAGTCCTGGCTGTTAAGAGTCTGGCGCACATGGCTGACTTTATGGTAAGCTGCCTGTCTCGTGACCCTCGCGTTAAGAACATCTTGGCCGACAATCATTACTGGTTGGTAACACTGTTAGACCCACGCTACAAGGAGAACTTTTTGTCTCTTATTCCCGTGGATGAGAGGTCAACCAAAATGCAGCAGTTTCGGAAGGCCATACTCACGGAAGTAGGCAAAGCATTCCCCTCACAAAACGCTAGCGGCATAGGTCAGGAATCAGTGGACAACCGAGGCGTACAGCCGAGAGAGGCACAAGTCCAATCCGCCAGAGGTAGGGGAACAGTCTTTAAGATGTGGGACAGTTTTCTCAGCCCCTCACGTACCACAGCCCCTGAGGTGCGGGGTAGTGCCACAAGAAATCCTAAGTTTGCCCAGATGCTGAAGGAGTACCTTGCAGATCGAACAACTGTACTCCGACATTCCTCTGTGCCTTACAATTATTGGGTATCCAAGCTGGACACGTGGCATGAATTGGCTCTCTACGCCTTGGAAGTCCTGGCCTGCCCTGCTGCTAGCGTTTTGTCAGAGCGTGTTTTTAGTGCCGCAGGTGGAATCATTACAGATAAACGCACCCGCCTGTCAACTGAAAATGCTGACAGGCTGACTCTGATAAAGATGAACAAGGGTTGGATTGGGCCAGACTTCACCACACCACCAGCAAATGAGAGCGGAATTTAAAGTTTGCCATGTACCTCCACTCACCCATGGGTACACTTCTCGACTTTGGATAATCGCTGGACTGCTCCTCCTTCTCCTCATGCGCCATCATGATGACCGTTACAATAGTTAGGTCTTTGTTTCAGGTATACCCCCAGTGGTAAATTTTTTCGCCCATTCTTTGCAGAATGGACATTACAACGACAGGAGACCCGCTCCTTTGCAATGGGAACAATGTTTTGAGGCCCTCATGCACGTCTCTACCCAGGGACAACGTGTAGCCTCCCAATTTTTGGCTGCCCTGCCTAAGGGCTATACTGAAATACACCCACTTCCTTAAAATGGACACTTAATGTTTTGAGGCCCTCATGCACGTCTCTACCCAGGGACAATGTGGAGCCTCCCAATTTTTGGCTGCCCTGGCAAAGGGCTATACTGAAATAGACCCACTTCCTTACAATGGGCACTTCAGGTTTAAAGGCCATCATGCACGTCTCTACCCAGGGACAATGTGGAGCCTCCCAATTTTTGGCTGCCCTGCCTAAGGGCTATACTATAATACACCCACTTCCTGACAATGGACACTTAATGTTTTGAGGCCCTCATGCACGTCTCTACCCAGGGACAATGTGGAGCCTCCCAATTTTTGGCTGCCCTGGCAAAGGGCTATACTGAAATAGACCCACTTCCTTACAATGGGCACTTCAGGTTTAAAGGCCATCATGCACGTCTCTATCCAGGGACAATGTGGAGCCTCCCAATTTTTGGCTGCCCTGCCTAAGGGCTATACTGAAATACACCCACTTCCTTAAAATGGACACTTAATGTTTTGAGGCCCTCATGCACGTCTCTACCCAGGGACAATGTGGAGCCTCCCAATTTTTGGCTGCCCTGGCAAAGGGCTATACTGAAATAGACCCACTTCCTTACAATGGGCACTTCAGGTTTAAAGGCCATCATGCACGTCTCTACCCAGGGACAATGTGGAGCCTCCCAATTTTTGGCTGCCCTGCCTAAGGGCTATACTATAATACACCCACTTCCTGACAATGGACACTTAATGTTTTGAGGCCCTCATGCACGTCTGTATGCAGGGGCATTGGTGAACCTCACAATTTAGGACTGCCCTGGCAAAGGAAAATACTACAAAGACTCACTTCCTCAAAATGGGCACATTAGACTCAAGAGGCCTTCATGTACGTCTCTTCTCAGGGACATCGGAGTGCCACACAATGTTTTCACGTAAAATCTTTCATGTATTGATCTCAAAAAGTAACATACACCAGATCTATCTCACTATTGGGTATGTGCCCTTAACATTTCCGCCATGAAAAATCATTTTGGGGTCATTTTGGAAGGTTTTCTGGTGAGTCCGTAAAAATGGCGTAAAACGCGGACAAAATTGTTCACAGCTGTGACTTTTGAGTGATAAATGCTTCAAGGGGTCTTCCCCATGCTGTTGCCATGTCATTTGAGCACTCTTCTGAGACTTTTGTGACATTTTTAGGGTTTCTCCATGCTGCCGGGAGGTCATTTCACAAAAATACTCGGGTCTCCCATAGGATAACATTGGGCTCGTTGCTCGGGCCGAGTACACGAGTATCTTGGGAGGCTCGGCCCGAGCTTCGAGCACCCGAGCTTTTTAGTACTCGCTCATCACTAATTAGTAGGGATCCCCTATCTACAGTCTCTGGAGCCCTCTGATGTGTAGCGTTGATAATGTGATATGTAATGTACAGTGAGTAGAATGCTGCATGGCACTTATATAGCAAGTTTCCAGACCATTCGGTAAGTAATGGTTAAGTGTTGGGACTCGCCCACAATGGGAGGGGTTAGTTGATAGGGAAAAGGACAGTTACTGGAAGAGTCAGTAAAGATCTAGTGATCAAAAGTTGCAGACTGATAATTTGTAGGTCATGAAGGTCGCATACAGTGGGTGACTGGTGCAGCAAAGGAGACTGGAGACGAGATAGCGTGAACCTTAAGTGTCAAATGAGACACGGAACAAGAACAACATGGAGACTAGAGACTGACCCTCGAACGGAACAGCCCCAGGCAATAGGAGGACAAGACCTCTAAAAGTCAAGGTTAATCCAAACTGGGGTATTAACGAAGTCAGGCTCCTTCCCAAGCATCTGATTACACAAGGCTTTGCTCCGGCCACAGTGATGGGACCTCCAGTCCTCACCCTTGTAAGGAGAATAGACGTGAGCCGCTGTATACAGCCACCACTAGGGGGAGCTCACTGCATACAAATTTATACAGCCACCACTAGGGGGAGCTCATTACATACAGATTTATACAGCCACCACTAGAAGGAGCTCACTACTTACAGATTTATACAGCCACCACTAGAAGGAGCTCACTACTTACAGATTTATACAGCCACCACTAGAAGGAGCTCACTACTTACAGATTTATACAGCCATCACTAGAGGGAGCTCACTACATACAGATTTATACAGCCACCACTAGAGGGACCTCACTACATACAGATTTATACAGCCACCACTAGAAGGAGCTCACTACTTACAGATTTATACAGCCACCACTAGAGGGAGCTCACTACATACAGATTTATAGCCACCACTAGAGGGAGCTCACTACATACAGATTTATACAGCCACCACTAGAGGGAGCTCACTACATACAGATTTATACAGCCACCACTAGAGGGAGCTCACTACATACAGATTTATACAGTCACCACTAGAGGCAGCTCACTACATACAGATTTATACAGTCACCACTAGAGGGAGCTCACTACATACAGGTTTATACAGCCACCACTAGAGGGAGCTCACTACATACAGATTTATACAGTCACCACTAGAGAGAGCTCACTACATACAGATTTATACAGTCACCACTAGAGGGAGCTCACTACATACAGATTTATACAGTCACCACTAGAGAGAGCTCACTACATACAGATTTATACAGCCACCACTAGAGGGAGCTCACTACATACATATTTATACAGCCACCACTAGAAGGAACTCACTACATACAGATTTATACAGCCACCACTAGAGGGAGCTCACTACATACAGATTTATACAGCCACCACTAGAGGAGCTCACTACATACAGATTTATACAGCCACCACTAGAGGGAGCTCACTACTTACAGATTTATACAGCCACCACTAGAGGGAGCTCGCTACATACAGATTTATACAGCCACCACTAGAGGGAGCTCACTACATACAGATGTATACAGCCACCACTAGAGGGAGCTCACTACATACAGATTTATACAGCCACCACTAGAGGGAGCTCACTACATACAGATTTATAGCCACCACTAGAGGGAGCTCACTACATACAGATTTATACAGCCACCACTAGAGGGAGCTCACTACATACAGATTTATACAGCCACCACTAGAGGGAGCTCACTACATACAGATTTATACAGTCACCACTAGAGGCAGCTCACTACATACAGATTTATACAGTCACCACTAGAGGGAGCTCACTACATACAGGTTTATACAGCCACCACTAGAGGGAGCTCACTACATACAGATTTATACAGTCACCACTAGAGAGAGCTCACTACATACAGATTTATACAGTCACCACTAGAGGGAGCTCACTACATACAGATTTATACAGTCACCACTAGAGAGAGCTCACTACATACAGATTTATACAGCCACCACTAGAGGGAGCTCACTACATACAGATTTATACAGCCACCACTAGAAGGAACTCACTACATACAGATTTATACAACCACCGCTAGAAGGAGCCAAGTGCATACAGATGTATACAGCCACCACTAGAGGGAGCTCACTACACACAGATTTATACAGTCACCACTAGAGGGAGCTCACTACATACAGATTTATACAGCCACCACTAGAGGGAGCTTTTCCATTTGCACCTTCCATTGCACTGCTTGTCTTGAACTTTGTGGGTGCTATTAAAATCTATAAGAGATTTTTTTTTTGTGATAATTGCAAACAAATGCTGCTGTTCTGATTCATACTGCATATATGTCTGTCTTTTGTCTAGTTTTTGGTGTTTTGATCCTCTTTTTTCTTTTTGCCATATTCATTTTTCCAGTTGTGCACTGTTTTATGTGTTCATATAGGGTTTTCTGATGTTTTCACCTGATTCATCTTTTGTGACTGAAACGTTATATATTATGGTGCAGATTTACTTTGTTTCCCCCAGAGTGATTTTCTGTATACCTGAAACTGTGACACAACTTTTGTTACTTTTTAGTGGAGCATGTACCAAAAAGTTGCAAAAGAAAACAAAGACAAAAAAAGACCATTTTTTATTTTTGTGAAAAATTCATGTTTGCACCAATTTATAGAATTTGGTACAATAAGTAACAGTGAAAACCACAAGGGAAAAAAAATGATGAATCAGGGCCCTTAAACCGTGTGACCATCAGCAGAAAAGGCCTTTTATTACTGAGCCCCATAGGCTTTTGTGTAAATGGAGTTGTAGTTATGCAAATATAACCATTGCTCTGTAGGTCGAGACAACTGTTACTTCAGGCCCATGGAAGTGAATAGGTGCTGGTCACAGATGCTCACCTGCCCTTTGTTCATGGGTACCCCCATTCCGGGTTTCGATGCAGCTGGATTCCCATTGATCGGACAGTTATCACCTATTTTGCAGATAAATAGGACAACCCCTTTAAACAGAAGGAAGGAGCGGACGCCGGGCCTTGAGGGCCCCACACCCCTTCGCCAGAGAAAGCCGGTGCTTGTAGGCCGCTTTGGGCAGTGTGTGATATACTTACTCTACAATTCAGGGTAGCGTCTATCACCCCACAGCCGGTCACCATCTTGGATGGTTTAGATAAACACAGGACACCTGAGAGCTCTGTGCAAAACAACTGTAAACATTTATTTAACTCTTTGACCTTCACGACAGATGTGGCCAATATCATCCGGTTCTGCTGCCACTGTTTCTCGGGGTACTTTGATTGGCCTAACCCACTGCCTTTGACCTAGTCTTCCAGCTGCTGGGTCTAAGCCTCTCGACTTCCCTAAGCCCGTCTGTGGGCACATTCATCTAGTCCCTGGACTCGTCTAAGCCCGTCTTGAGGTGAGCTGTAGACTCCGGACACTTGGAGGATACTTCTGGGTTCCCCGCTACGGACCAAAGTTACAAGGCCTCACTGCAGAACTGATTTATCTCTGAACTATTCTAAGCCCTTCCCAAGGTGAGCTGTAGGCTCCGGACATTTGGAGGATACTTCTTGGATCCTTGATGAACCCAAGTTACAAGGTCCTGTGCACACACCAGGAACCTCACTGAAGAACTGATTTCTCTCTAGACTCTCCTAAGCTCGTCCCAAGGTGAGCTCTAGGCTCCGGAGACTTGGAGGATACCTCTGGGTTCCACGCTACGGACCCAAGTTACAAGGCACCGTCCACACACCAGGAACCTCACTGCAGAACTGGTTTCTCTCTAGACTCTCGTAAGCCCTTCCCAAGGTGAGCCGTAGGTTCCGGACACTTGGAAGAGACTTCCGGGTTCCCTGGTGGGCCCAAGTTAAAAAGCACCGTCCACACACCAGGAACCCATCCGCAGATCTGATCTCTCTGGCCTGACTCTACAGCCAAACCCCCTGGCCGTCTGTCACTACTCCCATCATTATTATCAGCTCCCTCAGTGCCCAGGAAACACCTGACACTACTATACTTAGTTAATATAAATTGTACAATACAATTACTATGAAATACACATTATGCAGTAAAACACAGTATACAGTAAAACATGTAGAACTCTTGGCCTCTAGTTGGTGCCAACCGCTGCGCTGCTACAGCTCTGCTACATTGCCAGCCCATGTTTTCCAGGAGCAGCACTTAGTCACTTTATAAAACACAACCATATTACAGTACATTCGGTATTAAATACATCAGATATCATGTAAACACCATAAGAGTGGTGGTAAGCTGACCATCTCCTACAAAATGATAAAATGTCGCTGCATACAGTCGCCACTAGGGGGATCCACCCTGTGCAGATAGGTGTATACGTTTGTATGAAGGAGCTCCCCCTAGTGGTGGACGGTGCCCAGATAATATCTGTTCTTTGTCGCCACAGACTCTTGTTCTGCATTTTTGTAAAAGGAGCTGTGTACTCTGTGTTTATTGCAGAAATGTTGACAGGTCCCTAATTCTCTTTTTTTATAACTTAACCAGCACGAGATGTAATTTACTCCGAGCCGGCGAGCCACCGTCTGATTATAAAGCCATTGTACCGTACAGTTTTGTAGTTTTGTCATCATGAGATTCGCACCAGTCGGCTTTTCCGATAACTGCAGGGAACATCTATACTGTGTACCGGAGCACACACGAGTCACATTCACATCACGAGCACGGCCATTACTGGGATTTCTGATAATATGGTGAACAGCCTCCGTGAGGCTGCAGAAGAGAGGCCAGAAAATCCTCCAACCAAAGCAAAAGTGCACCAGGATAACGCCAACAACCACCAACCAAGCGCCATAATACCACTGGTGTCTTAGCCTGTTTTAACCCTTGAGGCTCCATCATTGCCTCCTGGTGGTCCCTGCCAGTCACTAAACAGTCCCTGCAGTTGTTATATGCCAAACATGTGCAAGTAACAATAGGAGACTGCACTGACGTGGGTGTCTAAGGCTTTGTTTTATGTAGGACAAGTAATATTTTTTTTTTTATTTCCGCTTTGAACTACATATGAATTACTGCATAATTTATTACATTTTATAAATTTACAAATATAAAAAAAATAAAAAAATAAATAAAGAATTTTCTGGCTTGTTTTTCTCCTATATATTTTCTACTGTCTGCATTCAACAGGTTATTACAAGGGTATGGATATTGAACGTATTTTTTTGTTATGTATCAATTCATATATATTGTAGTAATGAAAGGGGGGGTTAGGGGTACGCCCACCCCTGCAGAAGTAGCCGGCACTCTCAGGGTTAAACGTAATGTATTGTAATGTATTGTGTATTGGCAATGTGGTTCATGACGGCAGTCCTTGCACCTGGGTGAGCTTATAAAGGGTTAGGAGAAAGGACGTGAACAAGGGTGTATATATATATAGGACAGTATGAGGAAGGAGAGTGGGAGAGTCACAAGAAGAATTCCTGTAAGGAAGCCCAAATCTGTTGCTGATAATTATCGATCCTAAGGGTCACCCCTGTGATCACGGACACACGGGATCCTGCAGGTAGAGGATTGTGTAACTGCATCCCCTGGAGTGGGGTACAGTCTGGTCGGTCGGAGAGGTGTCCATTTTCTCCTGGATCTAAAACCCGAAGAATTCCACTGCGAGATCGAAGATCAGTTGCGCCCTCAGGAGTAGGGTAGGTCTTGGTCCTGACCTGAGCATGGACAGAGGAGTGCTGTGACCCGTTGCCCTTCCAACGCATAAGCGATCCCTGTGGGTGGGACGGATAGGCTTAAAGGACTATTGGTTCGTGCTATCGTCATGTCAGACGGGAGAATGAGGGGCCTAGCAGTGCTTTATGGAGTCCAGGTGCGCGGAGAACGGTTAGCCGTTAAATAAATTAAATGTTGAAGAAGAGTTTGGAGGGACCATGTAGTACAGAGAAGGAGTAAATCTGTGAAGAAATATGCTGTAAATGCTTGGAAGAAAAGGAGTAAACTTGCATTGGTTAAAGAGAATAATGCAGAGTGCCATTTACTGTCTCAGAGTGAACATGAAGCGTATGGACTGTTTGGAAGTCATCCTGGGAGGCATGGGGTTAACCACCAGCTGCGCTGCGGCCTGGTAACCCCTGAATACACGGCTACCACTGCCTGCCCCCTGCCCCCTACAGCAAGGCCAGGTAGGAGTGGGTTAATTCCTAGCACCTCAGGTCTTAGTTAGGTGCACCCAGCTAGCTATGTCTAGTGACACAGGCTGTGTGTTCATTGGAGGGTCAGCTAGGGAGTTTAGCAATCTGGTGATACATAGGGCCACTGTACACGCTGCGATCTCACTAGCGAGTGTACCCGCCCCCGTCGTTTGTGCGTCACAGGCAAATCGATGCCCATGGTGCACAATATCGTTAGGCCCCGTCACACATACTTACCTTCCCTGTGACGTCGCTGTGGCCGGCAAACAACCTCTTTTCTAAGGGGGCGGTTCGTGCGACGTCACAGCGACGTCACACGGCAGGCGGCCAATGGAAGCGGAGGGGCGGAGAGCAGCCGAAGGAAATACACGCCCACCTCGTTGCCGGAGGATGCAGGTAAGGTGTTGTTCGTCGTTCCTGGGGTGTCATACGTAGCGATGCTTGCTGCCTCAGGAACCACGAACAACCTGCGTCCAAAATCAGCAACGATAATCGTGAATAGACCGACGTGTCAACGATCAACAATAAGGTGAGTATTTTTGGTCGTTCGTATGTTTACACACAACGACGTCGCTATCGAGGCCAGATGTGCGTCACGAATTCCGTGACCCCAACGACATTTCGTTAGCGATGTCGCTGCGTGTAAAGCGGCCTATAGATACATAGATTTTACAGCTATTAACCAAATAAATAAATAAAGGTCTGCTAGGGTAAAATTGTTTCAAAAGTAAGAGGTGATTTTAATATACTTACGATGACTGAACTTTGTAAAAATATAAAAAAAAATTCCATCATGTACAGTTTTTTTCACAAACACTGACTCCATAGGCTTCCAAAAGAATGGAATTCCATAGAGTTCCAAAAGGAATTCCGTCCACACTTTTGCTTCAGTGTCTGTAGAGCATTCTGTGCACTGGAAGGAAACTATGAGAATTCAGACTTTATTCTCAAGAAACTTAGCTATGAGGATCAAGGATGGTCCATATGTGGTGCTCTGAAAGCTCTCTCCATAGACTTTGCGTAGAGGCAATTCCAGGTCACGCTGCGCTGCGTGAGACCCGGCGCCTTGAAAGGGGCGTAAGGTCTCGCGCAGCACAGCGTAACCTGGAACTGCCTAGAAGGAAAGTCTACGGAGTGTCGCTCCATAGAGTTTGCTCTTCGGATTCGCTCTGGACTACGTCGGATTAGCTGAGATTTTCTTTTTCTGTTTTGTATGTTTGCGTTTTATTTTAAAATATCCTTTTTTGGTCTAAAACAGATTGGGTGGACCACGGCAGATTCCTTAGAATGTGGCAGAGCTGAAGGTATTTTTATTTTTTAAATAAAATGGTAAATGGGGGAAAGTTTGGGGGAGTGTTTACTGAAGTAATTATTTTTTGTGTGCCTGTCATTTTTTTTTATTCCTGGGTTAGTAATGGGGGTGTCTGATATACGCCTCTCCATTACTAACACCAGGGCTTGATGCCAGCTGACATTACACAGCTACCAAAGTCAGGAGAATCTGCCATAGTCCACCGAATCCGTTGTAGACCAAAAAGGATGTTTCAAAAAGACACAAACATACAAAATCATAAAAATAAAACAAGACACTTGCCCTTGTTTATCACTTTATTCAAAAGAAAAAGAAAAAAAGTATCAGCTAATCCGACGCAGTCCAGAGCGAATCCGACAAGCAAACTCTATGGAGCATTGTTCCGACACTCCATAGACTTTGTTTATAGGCAGTTCCAGGTCATGCTGCGCTGCGTGAGACCTTACGCCTCTGATGAGCGGTGACATCATTAACATTACCGCTCATTAGAGTCACTGGGTCACCAGGTCACTCCGGGTGATGTTGTGCTGTGCGTGACTGTGCGACTCTGATGAGCCTTATTGTTACTGATGTCATCTCTTTTTAGAGGCGCCGGGTCTCACACAGCGCAGCTTGAAATTGCTTGGAAGTGCCTCTAAGCAAAATCTATCCAGTTTCAGTACAATGCTCCATACTCCAATGCAATGCAATACAATGCTCCAAGACTTTGCTTGTCGGACTCGCTCTGGAGTACATTGGACCAGTTGAGAATTTAGTTTTTCTTTAGAATAAAGAGGTGAACGAGGGTAAACATCTTGTCTTGTTTCCCTATGTTTGTCTTTATTTTCAGATATCCTTTTTTGGACTATGACAGATTTGGATGGACTACAGCGGATTCCATGGACTACAGCGGATTCCATGGACTACAGCGGATTCCATGGACTGGCGGATTCCATGGACTACAGCGGATTCCATGGACTACAGCAGATTCCATGGACTACAGCGGATTCCATGGGCTACAGCGGATTCCATGGACTACAGTGGATTCCATGGACTATAGCGGATTCCATGGACTACAGTGGATTCCATGGACTACGGCGGATTCCATGGACTACAGCGGATTCCATGGACTACAGCGGATTCCATGGACTGGCGGATTCCATGGACTACAGCGGATTCCATGGACTACAGCGGATTCCATGGACTACGGCGGATTCCATGGACTACAGTGGATTCCATGGGCTACAGCGGATTCCATGGACTATGGCGGATTCCATGGACTACAGCGGATTCCATGGACTACAGCGGATTCCATGGACTACAGCGGATTCCATGGACTACAGCGGATTCCATGGACTACAGCGGAGCTGCATGTTTATTTTTTAATAAAATGGTAAATGAGAGACAATTTGGGGAGTGGTATTGAAATAAATTATTTTTTTTGGGTCTGTCTTTTTTTAATTCATGGGTTAGTAATGGGGGTGTCTGATAAACGCCTCTCCATTACTAACAGCAGGGCTTGATGCCAGCTGATACTACACAGCTGAGATCAATCCCCAAAACCATTACCCTGATTGCCACAGCACCAGGGCAATAGGAGAGCCGAGACGAAGTGCCAGAATTAGCGCATCTAATGTGATTCGCCTCTTCTGGAGCGGCTTTGAGCTGGTATTTCATACTCTAATTATTGTATTTTCTATAACTGTTACTTTTTTGTATATGATCCTCCTGAATTGTAAAGCGCTGCAGAATATGTTGGCGCTATAGAAATAATGATTATTATTATTATTATTATTATTAATTAGTGAAGGAAGGTTGAATGTTTTTTTTTGCCACTTATATAACTATGTTAATTTTGTTCCCTTAACTCTGATTGACCATGGAACAACAGTACATGCCTGTGTAAATGCTGCCAGCTGCTTTTATATATATATATATATATATATATATATATATATATATATACATATATATAAAAAAAACTTTTTTTGGCAGACATTTTATATTTTTTTTTACATAAAAGATCTCTTGTGAACATTTTTATTTTTTTTTTTTTATTATTCTTTTTTCCCACTGGGGCTGATTTACTCGGCCAGCAGAGACACCTGGTAATCCTACAAAAATGCTACGTAGCTTGCAAATCTTCTGTCCTAAGAGAAGATTAAGCAGGAACTTTCAACCCAAGCCATAAATGTACGGTGGTGCCAAGTTGTAGCCTAGGATCAAGCACCGTAAATATTTGCCTCTTCAGGTGGACTAGTTACACCCCCATTGAAATCCACTAATCTATTAGTTTAATATCTATTCAATGAGTATTCACACAACAGTCATAACCCCTGATGAAGCCTTATGTCCAGTGAAACATGTGGGGGGCAATGTCTTCCTTTTTTTTTGTTTGTTTAAAATAAGTGAACCACGGTCCAACTATTCAAAAGTAATTACAGTCAAAGCATTCTGGATACATTTATCCAACTTAAAAAAAAAAATCACAGATGCCCCCAAAATTTTTACGTAAAGGGCAGGAAAGTTCCCTACGGACTATCGTGGAAGTTCTGGATGGTTGGCAACTCAGGAGGATGTACAAGAGAAAAAGACTGAGCACAGTGATTGGCTGCAGTGGTTATGTGGATCAGTATAATGTCATCGTTATAGGGCCAGAAAATAAAGGCCTGTTTTAAAATTGGAGAACCAAGGAGTCAAATATATGAGATATGTTTTTTTTTTGTTTATTTTATCGACTTCCTCACACTTACTCGTAGAATTGTAGATAAAAATCAACAGGATTCACAAACACGGGTTGATAGACATTGAGGTGAAGAAAGCGGAGAGAAAAACGTAACAAGGAGCAGTGATAACCACCGAGTCATAAGGAACAGTGACAACCACTGAGACTTGAACCTACAGCTCCACATGCAGTCATGTCAAAATGAAGAGCAGCTTCACATGAATTGCACACTGAGCTGACATGACTCTGAAGGCATGAGAAGGGTAGACACATACAACAATGAACGCTGAGATAAGCAACGGGAAGAGAGAAGACTACTTCACGTAGATCCCCGCTGAGCTCTGAACTTGCATCTCCACATGCAGATGTGTCAAAATGAAGAGCAGCTTCACATGAATTGCTCATTGAGCCAACATGACTCTGAAGGTATGAGAAGGGTAGACACATACAGCAATGAAAGCTGAGATAAGCAACGGGAAGAGAGTAGACTGCCTTACGTAGATCCCCGCTGAGCTCTGAACTTGCAGCTCCACATGCAGATGTGTCAGAATGAAGAGCAGCTTCACATGAATTGCACACTGAGCTGACATGACTCTGAAGGCATGAGAAGGGTAGACACATACAACAATGAACGCTGAGATAAGCAACGGGAAGAGAGAAGACTACTTCACGTAGATCCCCGCTGAGCTCTGAACTTGCAGCTCCACATGCAGATGTGTCAGAATGAAGAGCAGCTTCACATGAATTGCACACTGAGCTGACATGACTCTGAAGGCATGAGAAGGGTAGACACACACAGCATTGAACACTGAGATAAGCAAGGTGAAGAGAGTAGACTGCCTTACGTTGATCCCCGCTGAGCTCTGAACTTGCAGCTCCACATGCAGATGTGTCAGAATGAAGAGCAGCTTCACATGAATTGCACAGAGCCGACATGACTCTGAAGGTATGAAAAGGGTAGACACTTACAGCAATGAACACCGAGATAACCAACGGGAAGAGAGAAGACTACTTCACATAGATTCCCTGCTGAGCTCTGAACTTGCAGCTCCACATGCAGTCATGTCAGAATGAAGAGCAGCTTCACATGAATTGCTCATTGAGCCAACATGACTCTGAAGGTATGAGAAGGGTAGACACATACAGCATTGAGCAGTGACATAAGCAGCGGAAGAGTAGACTGCTTCATGTAGATCCCCGCTGAGCTCTGAACTTGCAGCTCCACATGCAGACATGTCAGAATGAAGAGCAGCTTCACATGAATTGCACACTGAGCCAACATGACACTGAAGGCATGAGAAGGGTAGACACATACAGCAATTAACACTGAGATAAGCAAGGTGAAGAGAGTTGACAGCTTCACGTAGATCCCCGCTGAGCTCTGAACTTGCAGATCCACATGCAGACATGTCAGAATGAAGAGCAGCTTCACATGAATTGGTCATTGAGCCAACATGACTCTGAAGGTATGAGAAGGGTAGACACACACAGCATTGAACACTGAGATAAGCAAGGTGAAGAGAGTAGACTGCCTTACGTTGATCCCCGCTGAGCTCTGAACTTGCAGCTCCACATGCAGATGTGTCAGAATGAAGAGCAGCTTCACATGAATTGCACACTGAGCTGACATGACTCTGAAGGCATGAGAAGGGTAGACACATACAACAATGAACACTGAGATAAGCAACAGGAAGAGAGAAGACTACTTCACGTAGATCCCCGCTGAGCTCTGAACTTGCAGATCCACATGCAGACATGTCAGAATGAAGAGCAGCTTCACATGAATTGCTCATTGAGCCAACATGACTCTGAAGGTATGAAAAGGGTAGACACACACAGCATTGAACACTGAGATAAGCAAGGTGAAGAGAGTAGACTGCCTTACGTTGATCCCCGCTGAGCTCTGAACTTGCAGCTCCACATGCAGATGTGTCAGAATGAAGAGCAGCTTCACATGAATTGTACACTGAGCTGACATGACTCTGAAGGCATGAGAAGGGTAGACACTTACAGCAATGAACACCGAGATAACCAACGGGAAGAGAGAAGACTACTTCAAATAGATTCCCTGCTGAGCTCTGAACTTGCAGCTCCACATGCAGTCATGTCAGAATGAAGAGCAGCTTCACATGAATTGTACACTGAGCCAACATGACACAGAAGGCATCAGAAGGGTAGACACATACAGCAATTAACACTGAAATAAGCAAGGTGAAGAGAGTTGACAGCTTCACGTAGATCCCCGCTGAGCTCTGAACTTGCAGCTCCACATGCAGATGTGTCAGAATGAAGAGCAGCTTCACATGAATTGTACACTGAGCTGACATGACTCTGAAGGCATGAGAAGGGTAGACACTTACAGCAATGAACACCGAGATAACCAACGGGAAGAGAGAAGACTACTTCAAATAGATTCCCTGCTGAGCTCTGAACTTGCAGCTCCACATGCAGTCATGTCAGAATGAAGAGCAGCTTCACATGAATTGTACACTGAGCCAACATGACACTGAAGGCATGAGAAGGGTAGACACATACAGCAATTAACACTGAAATAAGCAAGGTGAAGAGAGTTAACTGCCTTACGTTGATCCCCGCTGAGCTCTGAACTTGCAGCTCCACATGCAGATGTGTCAGAATGAAGAGCAGCTTCACATGAATTTTATACTGACATGACTCTGAAGGTATGAGGATAGACACACAGCAGTGAACATCGAGATCAGCAACGGGAATAGAGAAGACTACTTCACGTAGATCCCCGGTGAGCTCTGAACTTGCATCTCCACAAACAGCCATGTTAATATGAGAAGGGTAGATAAAGACACACAGCAAATAGAAAGTCCAGATCATCATAAACGTTGACCACTTGCTGTTCGGGGCTCCACTATGGCCTGAATTAAATACAAAGTAGGAAAAAGTCAACAGATTCTTCTTTATTTCTTGAATAAATCTTGAATATGCCATACATGGGACATCAAGTTACACATGAGTGACACTAATGTCAGTGCCACACAAGGTAACACCAGCCAAACCACATAAACCCTAGTCACCTCCCTCAGAGCTGAATGGACACACCAGGGGGGCGAAGCCAGGCGGTTGGCCACGCCCACCGAGGAGTTCAGGGGGCCGGAGGCAGGACGTGCAGTCAGTTCAGTTCTAGTTCAAGTTCTGGTTGGAGTTCAAGTGGAGTGAGGAGTGGAGCTGATTGACAGGTGTGAGGGTCGTAGCCCGCACAGCTTGGTTAGGAGGCAGACGGTGGCCTAGCCTGCAGGAGCCGGGAAGACAGCTCGGTGGAACCGTGGTGGACCAGGACAGGGTAGTGGCCCGCCGGTACCGACCTGGGGAACCGACTGGAAATCGGAGCACACAGGGGGGTACTCAGACCCTGAAACGTGGTCCAGAATCCACTGGACTGAGTTAATTTACTGATTGCGGTCTGGACTATAGGTCCTTTCCCACCCAAGTCCCGACTTAAGACAACAGCCCACCGAGGGGGATAGAAAGCCACCGCACAGGCAGAGAGATCGTACGGGCCAGAGTCTGCGGGCAAACGGGCTCCTCCGACATATACACAGCTGGGGAGCGGACTCCCGTCGCTGAAGCGCAGGCAGTCTACACATACACTACACTGTGCAGGAGAAAGGCAAAGACCACCGAACTGGGTGGGGGACCAGACGCAGCTGGCTGCGGCCACCGACCACCATCAACTTTGTGTACCAGAGACTCGTGTGTGTCAATAACAGTGAGTACCACAGTGCCATCCGGCCGCGCACTGCCTTGCACCGCCCAGCTACTCTCCCCAAGGGGCCCCGGGGCCATCATCCCTGCCCACGGAGGGGTTAACATCTTGCTGCATCACCATCTCCCCCGGGTGCCCCGTAACCGCAGCGGTGGTGTCTACACCTTCACCACATCCCATGGGTGGTGTCACGAACTCAAACATGGCTCCGGCCGTACACCTACCTACCACCCCCTTAAGTAGCGCCAGCACTCTTTCAGAGCGACGTGACCCCGGGTCCGGAGGCACTCAAGCCACCCACCAATGAGCCCGGATCCGAGCGGCTCGGCTGCAGCTGAGCGCGGGGCGGTACACTTCCATCTATGTGTTTCAGGTGTACCTCCACAATTAATCATGATCAGCTCTACTATATCAGACACAAAGCATTGCGTTGTAACAGCCAAGATACACACAGAATTGAACATGGAGAAAAGGACTTAGAGTGAGAAGCTTTATGATGTATGCCCTCTGAGCTCTTAACATGCAGATCCACAAGAAGACAAGTCAGGTAAAGGTTCCCATGCCCAGTAAGGCTGGAGTTGTAGGAAAATACGGACACCGGGCATTGGGAGCTCCGTATTCCTGTGGCACCCCTGAGGCTTCAGTCGCCACATAGTATTGCACCTTATTTTAGGTGCGATATTTGCCTCGGGTAAGGAGGGAATAATCACTGGTGTTCCACATTCATACTTTCCATAAAGCTTAGGAGCCTTCTTCCGGGGAAGATGGCTCAGGGTAGGCAGGGGGTTGGCCATCATGTGTCATGGGACCTCCCCGCTCACTGAAGCCAGCCACCTGGGGGGTGGGTTCCACTTGGGGTAGAAGTAGGAGCAATTCACACAATCACTAGTCAGTCTACCCGGGACACCAGGTCTGGGACACCATCCCTTCCTTCTTCTCTCTTCTCGGGGGCTGGGAGCGTAACACTCAGCCCAGGTGCCTAAGATCAGCTAAGAGGGGCAACTCTGAAAAAGAACTTTCTTCTTCTTTCAAACACCGGTGACTTTTAATTTATCCGGGGGTCGACGGAGCTCATCACAGCGGGTGACCAGTACTAACCGGGCGAGCAGCAAAGCACAGAGTGAGTAAAGACACCTGGAACCGCAGCAATAGACTCTGTCTCTTGATTACTGGCCCCGCCAACCTGCGCCTTAGTGCTAAACGCCATCACTTCTCCCCTCATCATCCTCCCCGGGGCCCACTCCACCTGTGGGGAGCGATACCATCTCTGGCTGCTACAACCATCCACCCTGGAGGACAGCGACAACAGCGGCGGCTAAAGCCCTGGCCGCATACCACAGGTGGCGTCACGACATTCACCCTACTACTATCCCCATCATCTTCTCTCCTTATTGGTGTACACCTCAGGACACGAAACTGGGCAGGCCACCGCGACATCCCAGATCATCACACCGGCCCGATGACGAGTAACAGGTACACCCCATGCCTGACGACTCCTGCCCCTGGGTGCTACACCTACGCCAGAAAGAGTCTGTTTGTATGTGTGTCACTTCGGGCAGGGTGTGTGACACTTACTGTTCTCTTCAGGGTGCTGTCCATCACACCACGGCCGATCCGTCATACGACAAGACTCGTTGTAGGTAAAGTCAAATCCTTTGACTTATAGGATTGCCACTTCCAATAGGTGGCACCAGAGTTCGTCTCCTTCCACCCTGAAAAGTAAATTTGAATATTTCCCAGAGGAGCATTGTGGCTTAAAAGTCTCCGCACCACTGGCATGCTGGAATAGTGTATCAGTCTCCATAAAAAAATTAGCTTACCCTTTAGACTACGTCTTAGCCACTCACACAGCCAGATCAGATCTCATACTTTGCACTGACGAGGGACAACCATCCTGAAATACCGTGTCTGCAAATTGAGGTTCTGATCTGGCATAAATCTAAAGTCATATGACAAGACTCGTTGGAGGGTTACTTTGATTTCTAGGATTGCTACCTCCAATAGGTGGCACCAGAGTTTGTCCTCTTCCTCCCTGAAGAGACAATTTGAAGACGTAGTAGTAAAACAATTGACACAGGAGTTCTTGAACAGTTTATTTTCCTTTTCACCATTATGACAGACATGGCCTCACTCCTACGGTTCTGCTGTATTTGCTCTTTGGGGGTATTCTCACTTGGCCTTTCCCCGTTATCTTGGAACTAGTTGGCTAGCTGTTGGGCATCTGTGCCTCCTTTCGCCCACAGTTGTCATCACTGTCCTATTCTGTCCCATCACCTATGCAGAAGATGTAAAAGACCAATCTTCAAACGGAGGGGCCCAGATGATTGAACCCCAGCAGGCTGCTTAAACCATCAAGGTACCAGGCGACTTCTACAGGTGCAGGACTCTAGTGGCCAGGCCCTTTAACTTTCAAGGTACCAGATTAACCTCAACTGGTGTGTGAACATAGTTCACTGACCATGCAGTTTCCCGCTAGACGTCCGGAAGTGTAAAGCTTTACTCCAGTCATTATGGGACCCTTAAGGAGATTGGAGGTGGGAAAGGTGACTGTTACAATATACTCTGTGATGCTGGACTGGGTTGTATTAGCACTCAACTGCCCCATTAGATCAGATGCAACCCAGAGGGAAGTTGAACTATGTCTACTGTATAAAAGAGAACCTGTCACCAGGTATTCCCCTTATGAGTATCCGCTACCACCTGGGAGCTCTTAGATAAAGCATTCTAAAATACTGTATATAAGATCCCAGGCCACTCTGTATAATGTAAAAAACACCTTTATCATACTCACCTGAGGCGCAGTCCGTTCCGATGGGTTAGCTGCTCTGGTTCCGGTGCCTCTTCCATCTTGTGCAGTTTCCATCCTTCTTCCAAGCCCCATGTGGATTATGTGTCCTACATCATCCACACATGCCGCCATTGTGCTCCTGCACACTTGGATACTGTAATGTGCAGGCACGAGGCTAGGTCAAAGACCGCCCGTGCATGCGCACTACAATACTTTGATCTGCATATATAGGAGGACCAAGGGGATAGTAGTCAAAAGGTCATACTCAGGACCAATCAATTAAAAATAAAATCAACGCTGCTTTTTTGCAAAAATATGACAAATATTTATTGAATATAATAAATAGCAAAAAAGTGACATGAAAGAGTAAAAAAGTATACATTAAACAGAGATCAGGCTCAAAAAGGGGTGTCACTGAAGTTCAAAACCAGGGGTCCACCACCCATCAGGGGAGCAGTATCAAGAATAGTAGGGGCATGGTCTGGTAACCTTCCGGACAGTAGATTAAAGATTACTCCAATATTTCAAAAAGTGCATACACATTTCAGCCAGCACTTAAGGAAACAACATCTATGAGGAGTCTAGTGACCGGAGGGTCAGATCATGAACCAAATATTAGTAGCATAACAGGCAGGTAACAATAAACGATATATACAAGGTTATGTTACATAGTCCCTGTCCTGCACTCACCCATGATAGTAGACGTGGAACCCGAGCAAAACGTGCCCCGACGCGCACGTTTCGATGTCTTCTTCGGGGGGCCGTGGTGTTGGGCAGATCAAAGTGCGCATGCGTATGAGCGCAATGCCGGCTTGTGTGGATGACGTATGATGTCAATGGAGTCGCGTATAAAGTACCTGCCGGTTCAGCCCGGTGCTGTTTTCTGTCAGTACAAAGGTCACAGACCGCTCCTGCCGGCAATTCAGCGGCTTCTGCTGACATCACATCGGCAAAGCAGAAGCTTATCTATTGCTCTGCTCTATTGAGGAGGCATGACTAACAACATCACATTGATTGACAGGCGGCTCCCCACAGCCTAATTGTGGTAAGCCAGCTGTCACTCCCCATTGACAGAGCAGCCCGCTACAGGGAGAGCTGCCTGGATGACATGGAGCACCTGAATCACCGGTAGGAGCAGTCTGTTACTGCTCTGAGCTGGGTAGAACAGGCGGGTAGTTAACTGCCATGAGTGTATTTCGCTCGGGGAAGATCCCCCCCGAGTGAATCTAGTGTCAAAAGGACACAGTGCGTTGCCGATGGCAGGTTCACTACTGTTATTTGATAACCTCTCCTTGCTTGTGGTGCTGTAAAGGATAAGCATCCTTTCCTTCCTGGATGCTGGATGTAGCTGCCAATCTCAGGTGTGGCTCTTTGGGATCACTCCCCTTCCCTATTTAAGTCATGTGATCTCGTCAGTCTACGCACTATCCAGGGTGAGTGTAGGGCTATCTGAGGGACTAAGGGATCTGACTTGGCGACAGTTTGCAAGAACCTGTATAGGGACACTAGGGAGCTCAAGAGTTGAGTTCAGAAGGTGTCCCCTCATTCCTCTCCCTAGCGACAGGGACCTCCATTGTAACGTGACCCCTGTGTCCCCTGTGTTGTAACATCTTCTGAGGGTTTATCAGGTACTAAGTAAACCGCAATAGTCATGCGCATGACATATAAGGGTGCTTTACACGCTGCAATATCACTAATGATTTATCGTCGGGGTCACGTCGTTAGTAACACACATCCGGCGTCCTTAGCGACATCGCAGCATGTGACACGTACGAGCGATCTTAAATGATGGCAAAACAGGCAAAAATCGTTGGTTTTGGAGAGGTTGTCCTAAAACCAAATATCGTTGCCTGTTTATTAGCTCCTGCGGCATCACACATGTGTGACATCACGCTATGTGTGACACCACAGGAGCGACGAACATCTCCTTACCTCCGTCCACCGACAATGCGGAAGGAAGGAGGTGGGCGGCATGTTACGGCCGCTCATCTCCTCCCCTCCTCTGCTATTGGACGGCTGCCGTGTGACGTCGCTGTGACGCCGCATGACCCGCCCCCTTAGAAAGGAGGCGGATCGCCGGCAAGAGCGACGTCGCTGACCAGGTATGTGCGTGTGACGCTGCCATAGCGATATTGTTCGCTACGGCAGCGATCGCACAATATCGCACGTACGACGGGGGCGGGTGCTATTGCTTGCGACATTGCTATCAATCGGCTAGCGATGTTGCAGCTTGTAAAGCACCCTTATCTCTGTTATCAACAACCTTCCTGTTAGTTTTTAGGCACATAGGAAAAAAAATCCCGAACCACCCCTTTAATTGCAAAAATCTGGTAGCATGTCCTCATTGGTTTTGTACTGTATCTATGTATATCTAAACTGTAGTAGACGTAAACTATCAGTATTTCACAAGTTTTGAAACTTTTATTGAAAAATGCAGCAAGTTTATGCAAAGACACAATATATACAGTATTAAAGACAGAGAATCGAATGTGATTTGTAATCACCAAATCGTGCGCATTTTACCGGGATATTCAGTTTCCAGCTAAGTTATTCTATGACGTTTGATTCTTCACCATTATGCGTTGGGGTCTCTTTCTCTCTCTCTCCAGACTCCAGAGCATAATAAGAGTAACACTTAAAAAATGAACAGAAATCATGTGACTCACCACCGTTCACCTGTTCCAGCACCCCCGCTGCCGCTGGTCTTCAGGGCCTCTTCTTTCCATATACACATTCCGGTATCTTCATTCAAAAACAAGATATTTAGACATAACCAGGCCTCAGAGGCCACGGCGCGTCATGATTGAGGCCTGGTAACGGCACAAAGTCCTATTCTAGGGTGAAGACAATGACTGTAGAAAGAGGAGTCCCCGAGGACTGGACCATGGGCAGTGGGCAGCAGCAGTTTAGCAAAATGGTAGCCACAGATGGCTGCCATTTTGCTGAAGTAAACAATTTTTTTTAGTAAAATTCAAGTAGAATTCAATTTGACTTGAATAAATTTGCCTATCTTTAGTGTTGACCCTGATTTCTCCAGACTTCTGCAGCTGGAGATCACGTCTGGGCTAGATCCTCACTGATGACCCATTCTAGTCTCATCAGTTCTCACGGGTGAGACAGTCCTGTGGTGTCCGGCTATAGAAGGTCACAGCGTTTGGCACCGCAAACTGCTCCCTGACCATCTATTATTTCTGTTTGGTTTTCATCCCTTTTCCCTTTAAGACTCTGCGGAGTTCCTCGGTACTTCCCTAGGTGTCTCTACATACCTTCGCTTCCTATTACTCTGTGCTGGTGGTAGATCTAATACCCTTAACAAGTCTTCAGTGCAAGCAGTCGGCTTGTATTCATCTGGAAAAACTTTGTGGTTGTTGCAGTTCCTCTCCCTGAGCCATCTGGAGATACAGTATTCATTTACTTTCCCCCTGTTTGTGATCACAGTGTCTTCTTTACAGCTTAGTGGGGTTGACTAAGCACTCGTCCCATCCGCTCCCTACCTCAGGATCAGCAAGGGTCAGGTATCCTGCTCGGCTCGTAGGTGCGGAAACAATCTAGGGTGATGATGGAAGCCAGGGCCCAGTGGTAGGCTTGATCAGGGGTCACCATCTTCCCCTTCCCTACACAGGGTTTCACTTCTCTTCCCTTTCGCTTCGTACGTCCCCGTACCTAGCGTGACATCAGTAATCAGAATTTAGCACAATTTCTGGGTTTGTTTTTTGCTTTTTGAGGATTGTCCGCAGGTTTTCAATGGCATGTTTCCTGACCATGGACCCAAAATGTCAATGTCATTTTCACCGAGCCACTTAGCTCTCACTTTTGCCTTGTGGCACAGTCTCATCGTGCTGGAAAAAGCATCATCAGTCACCACATTATACTGGGTGATGGCAGAAATTATTCTCAGAAGAAGTTTTGATCCCGTTCTTTATTTGTGGCCGAGTCCTTAGGTATAATTGTTAGTGAGCCCCCTCCATGGAGGAAAAGCCCCCACATGTGAAGGGTCTCAGGAGGCTTCACTGTTGGCAGACATGACACTTCTTTGGACAATCATGTTTCCAGATGTCCCAAATTGTCTCACGGAGGCTTCATTCGAGAAAATAACTTTACCCCCGTCCTCTGCAGTCCAATCCCTGCACTTCGGGCAAAGTTATTTTCCCTGGGGGAGGAAGTGTGGGGAAACCGATGAACTCCATGAAGATGTAGCTTCTAGCTGGATTCATTACCCCAATGCCGTACGAGAACTGTTGAGTGGCCATAATACTGTTGAATGTGATTCACCTCTGGGTTATATGGAGATTGATATGTTTATCCCATCATCTACGGCATTCTTGTGGTGATGGATGTAATGCACCACAATGACATCCGATGACTTTCCTTTGCACAATGTTCATAAGCGAATTATAGCCCCTTATAATCACCATAAAGAACAATCACCTAAATGGATGTAGAATGTGATGTTATGACAAGGTCAGCGCCCATAATCTAATTACTCGGAGTGGCTGTGCGCTCAGTCATCAGAGGTTCTCCTTCGCTGCTGTCCTCCACGTGCTTTATCCCGGACCCTATTATGTGCATTACTCCATATTTATGTACATATTGATTACATAGGGACAGGGTAGGATCAGGGTCGGGTGGATTAAGTTCCATGTGATCAGTAAACATCATCTACGGAACTAAACCAGAACCCAGACCATCTTCTACTCATAACTGAATGGTCTACCCATTAGAAATGGCTGCCAATATTTCAAGTGAGGTCTGTGGCAATATAGCTGGTATCATGGGCATCATTCCTGTTGTCTCTATGGTTTTCATTACCTGGTGAGTATATCTTTGAGTATTATATGGAGATAAGTATGTGTCCCTTCTATTTCACCTGCAGGAGCTTTTCTCACCTCCCATTCTACATCCACAGACATTAAAGGGGTTGTCCTCCACTTTTACATTGATGGCCTATCCTTAGGTCATCAATGTCTGATCGGCCGGGGTTTGACACTCTGCTCCCCCGCCGATCAGCTGCTTTTGCTTCCGGCGGCGGCAGCAGGTAGTCGGAAAGGCTCAGTTCCGGAGCTGCTCCATCTTCTGATAATGGCCATGGCCGGGTATTGCACATCTGCCGCCTATTCAAATCAATAGGAGGTGGACGTTCAGTACCAACCACGGCCACTTTCAGAAGACAGAGCAGCTCTGGAACTGAGCATATCCGGGTGCCTGCTGCCGCCACCGGGACCAGGAGCAGCTGATCAGCGTGGATTCATAGTGTCGTATCCCGGCCGATCAGACATTGATGACCTAAGGATAGGCCATTATGACACCCCTGGACTATTCAGGTCGTCACAGGGTACTGCACGCTCTTTCTCTTCAGTGCAGTATTCAAATCCTTCATGGTTCTGGGTCTCTATCCTGCAGTGTTGCTTCCATCAGCATTCACAAATCCTACTGACACCTTGCACCACACCTGTCAGGCACACTAGTGGGCTGCTTATGTGGAAGGGGCAGTTTACCTAGGGGTTGGACAGAGTGGTGGGAGGGGGGAAGTCAGCGAGGGAGCAAGTGGAGAACAGACAGGCAGGCAGAAGTAGCTCCCAGTGAGAGAGGAGCTGGGAGAAGAAGCTCCCAGAGGAGGAGAATCCTAGGTTGCAGGCGGTGGTTTGGACCTAAAGGAGTCGGACCCCCGGTCGTAGGGGATTGAGGCTAGGTGCCTGGACCGGTCGAGTGGACGGTCAGCAACCTGGGCCTAATCGCCGATCTGGGGCCGAAGGAACGGCGGGGTACAAGGACCCTATGTCGGGGAGAAGCTTCAGGCAACCCGGCAATTCACCTGAGGAGAGCGGTGCCTTTATGGACTGTTCCCACTAGCTCCAGAATCGGGGCACTAGCGCAACGAGGGGGATAGGGCCTTCCACATACGCAGCCCACAAAAATCCCAAGCGTGAGCCCTGAGAGCAGGCTCCCACACTTAGCCACAGTGGGGAGCGGGGCCCGGCAAGTTCCAAATTACCGGGCCACTTCAGTGAATCCAAACTTTGTGCCAGGAGGCAGGTCACAGTACACCAGGCAGCACTGCAGGGGACGGGACCCGGACGAGCTCCCCGAGAGAGGCAGCAGCACCAGAGACTGGGTTTACCCGGTTGTCAGCGTCTGCTTATTGGAGTGAGTATGTGGCGCCCTGGACAAGCCAGGACGTCACAGGTACTACACCAACACACCCCACACCCCGGCTAGGCACATCTAGGTCAAACACAAATCCTTGTTGCCTTCCTCCAGGGGCTGATGTCCACACCAGGGGGTGGGCCAGGCGGTTGGTCCCACCCACCGAGGAGTTCACAGTCCTGGAGGCGGGAAAAGTAGGCAGATTAGTCTTGGGGTTAGAGAAGTGAAGTGGTAGAGGAGCAGCCTGACTGTGTCCGGGTGTGTGGCCCGGGCACATACAGCAAGGTTGGCAGACGGTGGTAACCGTCTGCAGGAGAGGCTGATTGGAGTGAACCGTAAGGACCGGGGACGGGCGGTGGCCCGCCGGTACCGGATCAGGGAGTGAAGAGATGCCAGCACCATTCAGCAGGGCCTACGGACCCCGACCAGGCTAGGAGTCGCCGTAAAACCGGTCAAATCCGTTAGCGAAGGGAACCTCCGGGGTTTCCCAGCAGTCAAGACCCGATTGAAGGCAACAGCTCAAACCATGAAGGGAAATACAGTCACCGCCAAGGCTACAGTTCCCAGGGCCAGAGCCTGCGGGCAAAAGGGGCTCCCTCAGCATCCATCCAAGCTGGGGAGTGGGTTACCGGTGGGAAGCCATTGGAACCATAAACACAACACAGGTGCAGGGAAAGGCAGTCACCGCCAACCTACCGGGAGAACTACCGCAGCCATCTGTGGGACCCGTCCATCCAGCCGTTTGTTTGACCAGAGACTCCGTGTAAATTACTGGCTGAGTGAGTACTACCGTGCCGTGCGGCACAGCGCTGCCCTCGTGACCCTGCACCTCACCAGGCCCCGTAACCCGCCTGCATCCCTACCCCTCACCGGGGCCCGGGACAACCAACCCCCCTACCCACAGAGGGGAGAACTAACATCCAAGCTGCTCCCTGTCATCACTCCTGGGATCCCCGTCCAGAGCAGTGGTGGTGTCACAACTTCACCACAACCGTGGGTGGCGTCACGGACAATATCCCCAAACCACACACCAACCCCCCTTTCACTCACGGGCGAGGAATGCCGCTCGAGTCCCCGGGATCTGGCCCACCGCTCGAGCCACCACTGAGCAGCAGCAGCAGCTGGACCCGAGCAGTGGGTGAGCGCAGCGTCCCCTCCTCCGCCCGCGACAAGTACACGAGTCATCTCCCCATCCTGGCACCCAGTATAACCTTCCAGAGCCCCGGGAACTACCCCTACCCGTGGAGGGGAACATCACCTGGCTGCCCCATTCCATCACCCCAGGTGCTCCCAATAACGGCAGCGGTAGTACCCAATTACCACATACCACGGGTGGCGTCACAAACTACAATCCCCTTGTAAATACCCCCCTTTAAATTTAGAGTGTGGCCTCGAGCCCCCGGAGACCCTCGAGCCACGAACGGACATTGCCCAAGGATCTGAGCAGTTCGGTGGTGGGGCGGCACACCATCAATGTAAAAGTAGTGGATAACCTCTTTAATATGGAGTCGGCCCTTCTGCAGATATACGTCTCCCGTTCTTCTGGGAAGTTTTTCGACGAGATTTTGGAGGAGTCTTGGGGAATTTTTACACCTTCATCTATAACATTTGTGAGATCAGACTCTAATGTTGGGGAGAGGCCTGGCTCACAACCTCCGTTATTGCTGTTGTATATGCCTGGGGTTAGGTTCTGTATGGCTGGTCTTTCACCAAATTCCATTGCTCCATGTTTTTATGGACCTTGTGTACTGGGCACAGTTATGGAGAACAGAAAAGGGTCTTCACCAAACTGTTCCCCCAAAGCTGGAAGCTACAACCGTCCAAAGATTTCTCGTCAATGAATGTAAGTGTCCAAGAATGACCCCTGAAAAACAGCCCATAGCATTATGTCTCCTTCACCAAACAGCACAAGGCAGTCAGGTAGCTACTGGTGGAAGTCAAAGGTAAAAGACTGGGACTAAATTTGGAAGACCCATACCTCAGTACGTGGAGACATGTGGACACATACTCTTCCACCATTTTGTTGAAACGCTGCCTGTTGCTTATATGGAGTGTATCAGATGGTGGTGCTGCATGTTGGTGTGACGCCCTGGCCTATCAGGTCATCACAGGGTATTGTGCAATCTTCCCTTCTGCACAGTATCCACATCCTCCTTGGTTACGGATCCCTGGCCTTTGGTGTTGCCAAGAACAAGCTAATCAAAATCCTAGGAACACTCTGCACCACACCCACCAGACACACCAATGGACAGCCTGAAGGGAATAGGGCTGGCCACTTGGGGGCTTGGATTGGGAGGGTCAGGAGTGTCAGAAGAAGCGAGTTGAGAGAGGTGTAGCGTTGGAGGAGGTTGGGAGCAGGGCTCCTGGAGACTACTAGGTGGCAGACGTTGGTCTGGGCTTGGTAGTAGCTGGAACCAGACCCCTCGAGCAACCACGGATCCAGATCCGAGCAGTTCCGGCTGCTGACACGGGGGCAGTACATTGGGGTGTGCTGAGGAACATCCTGTCGCCTGCGTGCACCAGAGATAAGTGTTTCATTTTGGCACATTGCAAGCACAGATCGACCCCGTCCTCTCCCTGCAGCAGCTCCACCTCCACCACTAGCAGCAGCACCACGGCCATTCTATGCACCCCAAAAAGTGCAAACTATTACATGGTCTTTACATGGCCTTTTACGGAGGGAGCGTGCTGATCAGATTATTATACTGACTATTTTCATAGTTCGCCCATAGAATCAAAATTTCAGCTCCAGTATCTTACACTATATCTGCAGCCTTTATTTAAAATTGTTGATTTTTGGGGTAATTATGCCGATATAGGCTGTCTCTGGGTCAACAAATAAAGGCTCTGCTGGGGCCTTCTATAATTGTTGCTCTGTGGGGGAACTCTGCCAAGGATAGCTCTGTGGGTCAACTGTGGAAAGAGGCTCTGCATCAACTCTGAAAACAGGCTATGTAGGGGCCTTTTTTAAGAATTGTTGCTCTGTGAGGGAACTTTGCTAATATAGGCTGTGGGGACGTGTGTGCCTTCTTGTGCTGATTAGCGTACTCCATGAACATGGTCAGCGCTGATGACGCGTGTCGAACGTCTATCTAGATCACAAATTCAACTACGAGCTTTTTAAATGCAGCAACTATACTGTGTACACTACCAGAGCTGACAATTTGGCCTGGCAAAACAGGCAGTATAACAATCGGTGGAAAGCGCAGAGTTTGCCCCTGAGGACCATGGACATCTTTCTTCAATATCACCCCCTGTGGTGGATCTCGGGCAATTTTGGCTGTGAAGGTCAACAAGGAAAAGAGGCTGTTTATGAGCCTTTTTAAAGAATTGGATGCTCTGTGGTAGATTTTGGGCAAACTTTGCTGTGAGGGTCAAATATGAAAACAGGTTGTGTAAGGTTTAAGGTAATGTCGGCTGCGCCTGAGCCGGAAACCATTTTGGCGCATGTCCTAACACCACAGAGGATTGGTGCACATCTCTTTGTCCTTGTTGCCTTCTCATACTACTCTGTTTTGTCCACCTCCTCCTCATCCGGTCAGCGTAACACCTGCACAACCAACCTGAGCTCAGCACAGCTACAGGGAATCAACAGCAGGGGCATCTGAAACTCAGCTGTTTGGGGTTGAAATCCCCCACACCCCGGATTTTTTGATGGGCTCCTTATGGGCCTTTTTAAAATTGTTGCCCTTTAGGGGAAATATTAAACTTTTAGCTATGGGGAGAACTTTGAAAAGAGTCTCTGTTGGGGCCTTTTTAAAATTGTTGCTCTGTGGGGGAAATCTTCAACTTTTAGCTGTGTGTGTGAAATGTGGAAAGAGGCTCTGTTGGGGCCTATATTTAAAATTGTTGCTCTGTGGGTAAACTCTTGTAATGTTGTCTGTCTGGGTAAACTCTCAAAACAGGCTCTGTAAGGGCCTTTTTGAAAATTCTTGCTCCGTGGGGGACCTCTTGAAAGCCTCGCGCTGGACCTCCAGCTTGATGCAAAATTCAATAACCAGATTTTTATCTACTGCAGCTTTTGTTTGCATGGCTACGATGGCTCCAGCAGTGCCCACAGCCTAAAAGCTTGGTGATTGGTTGCAGTGCAGCCTTTCAACAAGCTTTATTTGTTCTGCATGAACCCTGATCTTTACAGTTTGGGTTCGCTTATCCTTAGTTCTTATGACATTTTCTTAATTTTTTTTCCCTTAATTTTAATCATCTTTTTTTTTTCGACTTTTTCTAAATATCCCAGACAAGTTCTTTCTGTAACTGAACATTTTTGTGCCTTCTGCAGCCCCTACTATGAGCATGTGACAGATATATTTGTCAGGTGTGCGCCATGTTCCTCAGCGTCGCTCCTCCTCGTTAGATATGAATATTTCTGTTCACTTATTAAAGTTTCCCAGTTTAATGATGCTTATATCAATTTTCTGATTCATTCTATCACCGGGGAGCGACGACGGCTCCGTGCAGAAAACGGCACATTTAAGAATATTCTATTTCTGACCCTACTGAGCAGCTATTAATATTACATTAGGATTTCAGTGGGAGAAGCAAAGGTGATTATGGCTGTGCGCAGCTCATACTGAGAATCACTGGGATTTTGCAGAGTTTTCATACAAAAGTCGGTTATTACACTTTTTTATATGCTTAGGATTGGTCATCAATTTCACATCTGTGAGAGTCCGGAAACTGGGACCCCTTCAGTACAGCGGGGCTCTATAGTGCATGGAACCAAAACAGCACAGCTCTACACATTCTCAGCTTCCATTGAAGTGAATGGGATCTGAGCTGTGTGAGGATCTGAGCTATTCCAGTTCCAGATACTTTAGGCTGCCAGCTGCCCTGACACCGGTAACAGCAGAGCGCCAGTGATGGCCCCAGATGTCGGACCCCCACTGATGACCCATCCAAATTACATTTTCTCTCAATCAGAATAGGATCTGACAATATCAGCTTCATGTCAGTAAGGGGTACTTTGCACGGTGCGACATCGCTACTGCGATATCGTCGGGGTCAAATCGAAAGTGACGCACATCCGGTGCCGGTAACGACGTCGCAACATGTAAAGCCTAGATGCGCCGATAAACGATCGCAAAAGCGTCGAAAATCGGTGATCTGTTTAGCGTCGGTCATTTTCATAATGTCGCACCAATAGGAGATACGATGTAGTTCCTCGTTCCTGCGGCAGCACACATCGCTGTGTGTAAAGCCGCAGGAGCGAGGAACATCACCTTACCTGCCTCCACCGGCTATGCGGAAGGAAGGAGGTGGGCGGGATGTTTACGTTCCGCTCATCTCCGCCCCTCCGCTTCTATTGGCCGCCTGCCGTGTGATGTCGCTATAATGCCGCACGGCCCGCCCCCTTAGGAAGGAGGTGGGTCGCCGGCCAGAGCGACGTTGCAGGGCAGGTAAGTCCGTGTGAAGCTGGCGTAGCGATAATGTTCGCTACGGCAGCTATCACAAGATATCGCATGTGCGACGGGGGCGGGGACTATCGCGCTCGGCATCGCTAGCCGATGCTAGCAATGTCGCAACGTGCAAAGTACCCCTAAGTCTGTGGGTACACAACAATCAGACAGGACTTTTTTTATGGTCGTGCGGCTGCCATAAATTTGTTTTTCATGGTCTACATAATGAAGCAAAATAAGTTACTATTTTTTAGAGGGATCATCCAAGATTAGAAAAACATGGCTGATTTTTTCCAAAAACAGCACCAATATCTGCCTAAGGTAATGTGCAATACCAAATACAACCCATGAGCAGGTGAGGCTCTGTTTCTGTGAAAAAGCAGACGTTATTCTATTTCTGGAAAACTCTTTTAATAATGGCTGCTGGGCGACAACCAATAATGATACTGTGTTGCCCGAAAATAAGCCCTAGGCTGAAAATAAGCCCTAGCACGAAATTTTGGCCTTTTCAGAGTAAGGCTTAAATGTAAACCCTACTTCGAAAATGAGCTCTAGTTGAGGTTCAATAATGAAGTGTCCATGCAGCTAAAAAAGTTTCAGATACTGCAGAACATTTCATTAAAGAAAGCAGAAACCCCCAAAAGAGAGAAGACAGAAGACCCTGCAATCATACTCACCAGATCGGCATGCTGTGGAACGCGAGGCCTTGCAGTGGCACACACGCACACCACCACACATCCGGTGATACTGAACTGCTCCAAGGTAGGGATGGGCGATCCCGAACTGTAAAGATCGGGATCATACCGAACAAATAGTGATTGTGTACACGATCCCGATCACAAGCTTTTCTTGTAAGCTCCTGTTACAGTTCGGGTCCAAAAACTGTAAAAAAAAGAAAAAAGCACATTATTAAAAAACATTATGATCATACTTGCAGGTCCCGTGACGCGTCCTGCAGACTCTGTCTTCCGGCGCTTCTGCTTCCGAGTCCGATCATCGCTGTGCCTCCCGGTAACCACTGCTGACGATAGGACCTTCTGTGACGTCATAGCCATGTGACCAGTCATGTGTGAATATTGTATTACCTCATTGGCTACAGACTGGTCACATGACTATGACGTCATCAAAGGTCCTGGGCAGTAACTGACCTTTGATTGTCACTGTGCGACTGTCGTGCCACATCATGGCACACAATCTCCCCACAGGAGCAGTCGGCTGCGTCTATTTCCATGCAGCTGATGCGCTCCTGTCCTGAGAGCATCAGGTGCGGGGTGATGCAATGCGAGACGCAAGTGCAATCATACCCTCACTGTCAGCCTGCTTCTCGCTCTGTACAGAGCGATGAAGCAGAGCTGACAATGCTCTCTCTGCTTCTCACTTTGTATAGTCTGTGTCTGAGCACAGTGATGAAGCTGACATTGCTCTCCCTGTGGATTATGTCAAACTAAGGATTTTTTATAATAAAGATGGAGTCTTTAAATGTTTTTTTTTTTAATTTTATTTCTAATAAAAAAAAATTCCCTGTGTTGTGTTTTTTTTTTACTGTTTCCTAGAAATTCATGGTGGCCATGTCTTATTTTGCGTGACACCATGAATTTCGGGCTTAGTACCATCTGAGAATACAAAGCTGGTATTAACCCCTTTATTACCCAGCGAGCCACCGCCATCAGGGCCGCTGGACAAGTCGGGTAAAGCTCCTGGAAATGGCGCTAAGAAACTATGACTGGTGATCAAAATATGACAGGAGCTCATGCATTTTTTTTAATTATTTTTTTAAATAATTAAAAAAAAATTAATGGGCCCCCCTGTATTTTGATTGCCAGCCAAGGTGTGGGAGTAGCAGCCCGTAGCGGTCTGATTTATCTGCACCGAGAATCAAAATTATCGTGGTATTGTGTGTGTGTGTGTATATGTATATATATATATATATATATATGTATATATATGTATATATATATAGATCTGGACAAAATTAAGAGACCACTGCAAAATTTTCAGTTTTTCTGATTTTTTTCTTTATATTTTTGAGTAAATTGCCTTTATTCTATAAACTAGTATTTTCAGAAAATAAATACAAAATTTATTGCTTGGCAATGGGGAGGCGTTGTCAGTAGTTTACAGAATAAAAGGACAATTTTCATTGTATTTCTGAATGAAATAACACCCATGAAAAAAAAATCAACAGTTCACCAAATTAGACCATATCTCTCTAGATGGATATAAACTGTAGATATATATATATATATATATATATATATATATATATATATATATATATATATATATATATACATGTAAAAACATACACATAGAAATATCAGTAAATATCCCAACCAGTTTGATTAACTATACGATCCCCCTACCTGAGTCAGAAAAGTCTCCTCTCATCTCCCCATAACCAGCTTGCTATCAGCATGCACATTGTCCCAGATAGTAAGGGATAGTACAGAAGAGAAAGGAGTCAAAGAATAGAAGATTCAGATAAAGATTTGTACAAAATATACATCACAATGACCCAAATTGTACAGTTCTTATTCCTATGGGTTCACAATAATCAGAAAAAGCACATGTACAAGGTACTAGCTGCTAACCCCAACTTCACTGACAATGGAAATCTAGGGAAGCTCTTTTTATTTATTTATTTATTTAATTTTTTTTTAAGTTTTTTGCCAAAAAATTTTAAAAAAATGACGTGGGCTTCGCCATATTTTTTATATGCTAGCCAAGTACAGTAGGCAGGTACAGGCTGCCCCCAACCCCCAGCTGCCCATTTATACCCGGCTCGGAACGAAAAATATAGGGAAGCCTTTTTTTAATTATTTCATGAATTTAATTATTTCATGAATTTCATGAAATAATAAAAAAGAAAATTGATGCGTGCTTCGCCCAATTTTTGTGTCCAACTAGGCAGCTGGGCATTGGAATCCGCAGCGCAGGGTGGCCCAAGCTTTCTGCCCCCCCCTAACTGCGAATTGCAGTCCGCAGCCACCCAAGAAAATAGCGCTTTTATACAAGCGCCATCTTCTGGTGCTGTATCCAACTCTTCCAGCGGCTCTGGTGTTGGGTTGCACGCTGGGTAATAAGGGGTTAACACCACCTTTGTTTTACCAGCTGGTATTAAGCCCAAGATTCTTAATGTCAGGCCAAGTTTGATCCGGCCATTAAGAATCTCCAATAAAGGGTTAAAAAAAAGACACTAAACAGAGGAAAAATACTTTATTAGAAATAAATACACAGACACACTTAGGGACTCCATCTTTATTACTCCCTCTCACCCCTCCACAATCCTGGTCTTCTGTCTTCTGTTTTCTTCAACCCATGCAGCTCTGCTACATCACACAGCACTGCATGGGAGGAAGAACGCTGCTGCTCTCTGTGCTGTCTAAGGCCTCTTTCACACTTCCTTTTTTTTGCCATCAGTCACAATCCGCTTTGTGACTGATGCAACGGATCCATCGCAGATTATGGTAAAACTGATGCAACGGATCCCATAAAAAAAACAGATCCGTCGTACCACTTTTTTCTGACCAAAAATGAATTTACATCTCATCTGAGCATGCTCGATTGAAAAAAACGGATCCGTCGCTGGTATCCGTCATTTGACAGATTGCGATGGATCCTACATCCATAGACTTCCATTATAACAAACGACGGACGCCGACGGATCCGTCGCTGTCCGTTTTTTGACGCAGATAAAAAACGTTCATGTGGATGTTGGCTCCGTTAGCTGGACAAACATTTTACAACGGATCCGTCGCACAATGGATGAAACGTGAGGCCATCTGTCACAATCCATCGCTAATACAACTCAATGAGAAAAAAAACGGATCCAGCGCTGTATCCGTTTTTTTCACAAAACAACGATTGCGACTGGTGGCAAAAAACTGATGTGTGAGAGGGGCCTTATCACTCAATGAGTGAGCAGAGGCTGCGGGATGGTAAGTGGTGACGTCACCGCTGCCACTGTTGCCATAGTAACCTAATGAGCGGCTATGGCATTACACTGACAGTACAGGACCTTGCATGATGTCATAGTCATGTGAGCAGCTTGTAACCAAAGAGATAATACAACATTCACACGTGACTGGTCACATGGCTATGACGTCACGGAACGTCCTATCGTCAGCGGAGGTTACCGGGAAGCACAGCGATGATCGGACTCGGAAGCAGAAGCGTTGGGAGACAGAGTCTGCAGGATGCGTCGCGGGAACTGTAAGTATAATGACAATATTATTAACGATAGTCTTTAATTTACAGCCCCCCCCTCCCCCCCACCCATCACATAACTGTAAAGTCCAAGTTCGGTGTTCGGACGCAACATCGTATTATCTCAAAGCCCGAACGCGAACTATACAAAACGTTCGGACGAGTCGCCCGAACACCGAACATCGGGGGGTTCGCCCATCACTACCCACCTCCTCTATAGAACACTCGCACTTTTTAAGGTTTCCAGGTCTCAAACTACTAAATGTTGTGTTCTGCAGGAAATATTCCACTGTACATTGTAGTTTTATATCTGCTGTGCTTAAAATAAAACTGGTAGATTCTGGCGACCTTCTCAAGCTAGGTGAATGCTGGAAACTTTCAGAATATTGAAATAATGGACAGATTTTAATGGGATCTCCCAGATATATTCTTGTATCATGGGCAAGGTCACTTCAGCACCCGCATGCACCGCTATTACTACAAGTGAATAGAAAGGGGGAGCACAACAAAGACCCTGCATTATTCTCCCAGGGGCACAATCAGGATTATGTCACCTATAGGATATTGTCACCTCACTGATATATATATATATATTCCTGAAAACATTTCTCTGAGTAAAGGGACTGTGATGAGAAATCTTGATACAAACAAATAATAAAGGGCATTGAACCGTTTTAGCACTAAAATAATGTAAGTTGTTGCATTTTAAAACCTTTTTAACAACTGGAAAACTGCTATAATACTGCCCCATATACAGGAATATATCTACTAAAATACTGCCCCTATGTACAAGAATATAACTACTATAATACTGCTCCTATGTACAAGAATATAACTACTATAATACTGCCCCTATGTACAAGAATATAACTACTATAATACTGCCCCCTATGTACAAGAATATAACTACTATAATACTGCCTATGTACAAGACTATAACTACTATTATACTGCCCCTATGTACAAGAATATAACTACTATAATACTGCCCCTATGTACAAGAATATAACTACTATAATACTGCTCCTATGTACAAGAATATAACTACTATAATACTGCCCCCTATGTACAAGAATATAACTGCTATAATACTGCCCCCTATGTACAAGAATATAACTGCTATAATACTGCCCCTATGTACAAGAATATAACTACTATAATAATGCCCCTATGTACAGGAATATAACTACTATAATACTGCCTCTATGTACAACAATATAACTACTATAATACTGCCCCTATGTACAAGAATATAACTACTATAATAATGCCCCTATGTACAGGAATATAACTACTATAATACTGCCCCCTATGTACAAGAATATAACTACTATAATACTGCCTCTATGTACAAGAATATAACTACTATAATACTGCCCCTATGTACAAGAATATAACTACTATAATACTGCCTCTATGTACAAGAATATAACTACTATAATACTGCCCGCTATGTACAAGAATATAACTACTATAATACTGCTCCTATGTACAAGAATATAACTACTATAATACTGCTCCTATATACAAGAATATAACTACTATAATACTGCCTCTATGTACAAGAATATAACTACTATAATACTGCCCCCTATGTACAAGAATATAACTACTATAATAATGCCCCTATGTACAGGAATGTAACTACTATTATACTGCCCCTATGTACAAGAATATAACTACTATAATACTGCCCCTATGTACAAGAATATAACTACTATAATACTGCTCCTATGTACAAGAATATAACTACTATAATACTGCCCCTATGTACAAGAATATAGCTACTATAATACTGCCCCTATGTACAAGAATATAACTACTATAATACTGTTCCTATGTACAAGAATATAACTACTATAATACTGCCCCTATGTACAAGAATATAACTACTATAATACTGTTCCTATGTACAAGAATATAACTACTATAATACTGCCCCTATGTACAAGAATATAACTACTATAATACTGCTCCTATGTACAAGAATATAACTACTATAATACTGCCCCTGTGTACAAGAATATAGCTACTATAATACTGCCCCTATGTACAAGAATATAACTACTATAATACTGCCCCCTATATACAAGAATATAACTACTATAATACTGCCCCTATATACAAGAATATAACTAGTATAATATTGCATTTTATGGGGTATGATGTGCAGTTGTCTCCTCGTTGCTCTCGTGGTCACTTCGTTAGATCGCAGTTCCTGTATATCCTCTTTGTTGTTCCTGGAGATGATACAGTGAGTACAATGAATGCGCCTCATGCTCTCGGTGTCCGTGTGTTGCACATTGTGTTATGTACAAAGATGACCCTTGAGCACCAAATCAAAGCATCTACCCTGTCGGTGTCAGAGGTGCGGTGCTGTTTTCCCGCCATAGTTTAGGCAGAGGTTGTTGCGTCTGCGTCTCCCCCACCACTGCCCTTCGTCAGGACTCGTTCCTTGTCTGGTTGTGAAGGAGGACATTGTTCTTCGGTCAGACCGAGCGCAGTTGAAAGTGAAGTAACATAAAGTCTCCATTCACGCTCCGTCTGGTGTCGCGGTGACATCACTCTCCTCCTCGCGGCTTCGAGTCTCCTTTATTCGCCATTAATGTACTTTCTTTTCTGGTTCCAATGATCCTTTTCTTCTTACATTTTCTTTTGATCCTAAAGTAAAAACCCCACAAAGTAAAGAGAGATTGGGAAAAAATGTTCAGTTCCGCTCCACAGATTTGCAATCCCGGAGAAGAATAAATCTGTTCTTTGTCGCCGGACCGGACCGCAATCATCCTCCGTCTTCCTATCTACCTTGCAATTGTTGAGTTGTGAATTAATCGGCTGCCGGCAAAAATGAAACCCAAATCGTAACTGTAAAAGAAGGCTGCGCTTCCACCGCATTGTTCCGAGAGAGTCTTAGAAGGTTACCCAATGACCTGTGTCTGTGTGTCCAATATTTCTTCCATTGGATTACTGCGCTAATCCACTTCACTATCAACATCAGTCGGAATGGGCAAATTCTGCTCCTTGTTCTTCAGGGATAAGATATAGCAGCTTGTGCCACATAAGAGGACCTGACCAGTGGGGTTCTTAAAGGGACAAATCGTGCACATTCATTTTCCTCAATCACTTGTTACTCAGGTTCTGTTCAGATTCTGACACTGTCTGATAACTCCTCTGGTGTCCGTGATCAATGCAGGCAGACTCGGGCATCGACCTGCTGAGTGCTAATTCATGGGCAGGTTAGCAGGAGTTAATGAGAACCTGTCAGGTGCAATACAGTCATATGAAAAAGTTTGGGCACCCCTATTAATGTTAACCTTTTTTCTTTATAACAATTTGGGTTTTTGCTATTTCAGTTTCATGTATCTAATAACTGATGGACTGAGTAATATTTCTGGATTGTAATGAGGTTTATTGTACTAACAGAAAATGTGCAATCCGCATTTAAACAAAATTTGACCGGTGCAAAAGTATGGGCACCTCAACATAAAAGTGACATTAATATTTTGTAGATCCTCCTTTTGCAGAAATCCCAGCCTCTAGTGGCTTCCTGTAGCTTTTAATGAGTCCTGGATCCTGGATGAAGGTAGATTTGACCATTCCTGTTTACAAAACAATTCCAGTTCAGTTAAGTTTGATGGTCGCTGAGCATAGACAGCCGCTTCACATCATCCCACAGATGTTCAATGATATCCAGGTCTGGGGACTGGGATGGCCATTCCAGAACATTGTAATTGTTCCTCTGCAGGAATGCCTGAGTAGATTTGGAGCGGTGTTTTGGATCATTGGCTTGCTGAAATATCCATCCCCTGCGTAAATTCAACTTCGTCACTGATTCTTGCACATTATTGTCAAGAATCTACTGATACTGAGTTGAATCCATGCGACCCTCAACTTTAACAAGATTCCCGGTGCCGGCATTGGCCACACAGCCCCAAAGCATGATGGAACCGCCACCAAATTTTACTGTGGGTAGCAAGTGCTTTTCTTGGAATGCCGTGTTTTTTTGCCTCCATGCATAACGCCTTTTTGTATGACCAAACAACTCAATCTTTGTTTCATCAGTCCACAAGACCTTCTTCCGAAATGTAACTGGCTTGTCCAAATGTGCTTTTGCATACCTCAGGCGACTCTGTTTGTGGCGTGCTTGCAGAAACGGCTTCTTTCACATCACTCTCCCATACAGCTTCTCCTTGTGCAACGTGCGCTGTATTGTTGACCAATGTACATTGACACCATCTGCAGCAAGATGATGCTGCAGGTCTTTAGAGGTGGTCTGTGGATTGTCCTTGACTGTTCTCACCATTCTTCTTCTCTGCCTTTCTGATATTTTTCTTGGCCTGCCACTTCTGGGCTTAACAAGAACTGTACCTGTGTTCTTCCATTTCCTTACTATGTTCCTCACAGTGGAAACTGACAGTTTAAATCTCTGAGACAACTTTTTGTACCTTCCCCTGAACAACTATGTTGAATAATCTTTGTTTTCAGATCATTTGAGAGTTGTTTTGAGGAGCCCATGATGCCACTCTTCATAGGAGATTCAAATAGGAGAACTACTTGCAAGTGGCCACCTTAAATACCTTTTCTCATGATTGGATATACCTGCCTATGAAGTGCAAAGCTCAATGAGGTTACAAAACCAATTTAGTGCTTTAGTAAGTCAGTAAAAAGTAGTCAGGAGTGTTCAAATCAAGAAATTGATAAGGGTGCCCATACTTTTGCACCGGTCAAATTTTGTTTAAATGCGGATTGCACATTTTCTGTTAGTACAATAAACCTCATTTTAATCCAGAAATATTACTCAGTCCATCAGTTATTAGATATATGAAGCTGAAATAGCAAAAACCCAAATTGTTATAAAGAAAAAAGGTCAACATTAATAGGGGTGCCCAAACTTTTTCATATGACTATATGCCCTCTGGACCACGAGCAGTTCTGGGTGCATATTGCTAGTCCCTGCCTAACCGTCCCTTTATCTAGTAGCATAGATAAAGAGATCTTTAGAAAACGTATTTGTAAAGATCCCATATGATATGCTAATGAGTGCAAGGACTAGTCGCAAGGGCTTAACTTCCTGTGCTCATTCCACCCACTTAGAATGTTAGCACACCCACAGGGGCCCACAAGGGCGCGCTAACATGCTATTCAATGTACATGGCCCAGCCTCATCATCGGCAGTGATGCACGTACCTGTCTCCATTGCACCGCCTCAAACACTGAGCTTAGGGTCAGTGCACATGGATCAGTAGTCACTGCACATCCGGTCATGTGCACTGGACCTCTCTGAAGCCGGGACGTGTACACCGACTTCATAGTGCGCATGACTGGAAGTGCAGAGCATTTCGATCCATAACACTGACACAAAGTTCAGCGTCTGAGGCGATGCATCACCATCAGCGTCAGCTTCAGCATCATCTTCAGCATCAGCAAGAGTGTCAGCATCAGCATCATCATCAGCGTTATCATCAGCGTCAGCATCATCATCAGCATAAACGTCATCATCAGCATAAGCATCATCATCAGCATCAGCATCCATGCCATTATCAGCATCATCATCAGCATCATCATCAGCGTCATCATCAGCGTTATCATCAGCATCATCATCAGCATAAACGTCATCATCAGCATAAGCATCATCATCAGCATCCATGTCATTATCAGCATCATCATCAGCATCATCATCAGCGTCATCAACAGCGTTATCATCAGCATCATCATCAGCGTCAGCATCATCTTCAGCACCAGCAAGAGTGTCATCATCAGCATCAGCATCTGTGTCATCATCAGCATCATCATCAGCGTTATCATCAGCGTCAGCATCATCATCATCATAAGCATCATCCTCAGCATAAGCATCATCATCAGCATACATGTGATTATCAGCATCATCATCAGCATCATCATCAGCGTCATCATCAGCGTCAGCATCAGCGTCATCATCAGTGTCATCATCATCATCTTCAGCATCAGCAAGTGTCATCATCAGCATCATCATCAGTATCATCATCAGCATCAGCATAATTGTCATCATCAGCATCCATGTCATTATCAGCATCATCATCAGCATCATCATCAGCGTCATCATCAGCGTCAGCATCATCATCAGCGTGATCATCAGCATCAGCATCAGTGCCATCATCAGCGTCATCGTCAGCGTTATCATCAGCGTCAGCAACAGCATCAGCATCAGTGTCATTATCAGCATCAGCTTTAGCATCAGCATCATCATCAGCATCATTATCAGCATCATCGTCAGTGTCATCATCAGCGTCAGCATCATCATCAGTGTCATCATCAGTATCAACATCATCATCACTGTCATCATCAGCATCAGCATCAGCAATAACATCAGCATCAGCGTCATCATCAGCGTCATCATCAGCATTACTCTGTACAATAGAAATGATGACTTCCTATGAATGCCGGTGCTCAGCCGGTGTTCACAGGAAGCTCGTCATGACAGACACAGGGGTCATCAGCTGATCTCAGGCTGTAATGACATCGGCGCTCTGTGACGACATGAATGAGTGCGGGAAATGACGGGCTCTCCACCGGCATATGTATTATCCCACTGTCAGAGATTGATAACGTGATATATCTGGTTAACAGGCACTGGTGGATCTGTATCGCCCCCGTAGCAGCAGCCGAGCCGCTCGGATCCGAAGCCGCGGTAGCTCGAGGGGTCTCCGGACCCGGGGGGTCCACGCAGACACTCGAATTAAAAAGGAGAAGGGGAGTATATACACGGGATTAGGAAGGTTTGTGACGCCACCCACGGTGCGTGGTATTATAGAGTACCACTGCTGCTGTTGAGGTCGCCCGGTGGCGGTGATATGGCAGCAAGGTGTTTTAACTCTGTGGGTAGGGGGTTTTTGCCCCGGGAGCCCGGTGATGGTGGTGTATGGGTGCCGTTGGGGTTAGGAGAAGGGATTTTTTTCAGTGTACTCACTCAGTCCAGAAATAACCACACCGACAGCTTGTAAACTAAAGTTTTGAGCACCACTGCAGCTGGGAGGGAGCATGCTTGGGTCCATGTCCTTGGTGTTGCAGTTAGTCTGATTAGTGGCAGTTAGACCCTTTCCTTGGCACCTGTCTTTGGACCCTCAAGTCTGAAACTTTTCAGGTCCCGCTCACTCGTATGGCTAACGGAGTGAGCTTGCTCTCAGGGTTCACGCGTAGGATTTATTTGGAGCGGGTTGGGGATGACACTTGAAGTCTTCACCCCTGTCGGGTAAATTACCAGGACGCATGAAGCTACTTCCCGGCCTAGGGTCCACGTACCCCGTCATGCCCTTGCCCCTGCCCGGTGATAGCTCAAGGCCTCCGGCTGCCCTCCTCGACAGTCCGTGCCCCCTGACACTATCCCCTGCTCCTACCAGGCCCAGATCAACGTCTGCCACCTAGTACTCAGGAGCCCTCCTCCACCTGTCACCGTTCCTCAGGAAAGTCACTTCACCTCCTTGTCCTTCTACTACCACTTCACTTCTCCTCAAACTTTTCCACTTTCCCCTACCAACCCCCCATGTGGGTGGCCCTATTCCCTTCAGGCCCCTCAATGGTGAGTCTGGTGGGTCTAGTGTAAAGTGTTCCTAGGGTTTTGATTGGCTCAGCTGTTAGCAACACCAAAGGACCAGGACCTGTAACCAATGAGGGTGGATACTGTACAGAAGGGCAGATTGCACAATACCCTGTGACGGCCTGATAGGCCAGGGCATCACAGATCTCCAAGGCAGCTCGTCTGATCAGATCAGCTGACATGTACAGGGAAAGATGCAGGCCTGGTGTGTGAGCCCGCATTAAAGCAAGGGACACGGCATATGATATAAATATACAGTGCTTTATATGTCATGAAGGGGTTTATGTCGTCTTTTTTTCCAAACACGTTTTTTGCAACCTCGTGACCATTTGCAACAAAACATTTCCTGTTTCTGTGATCCCCGATATCTGAACTGCGTCCTTGTAATACTTAGAACAATTTGTCACTTTTCAGAGTCTGGTAAAAACTTTTTTTTGGCCCATTTTGCCTGAGAAAATGTAGCTGCCTAATAATTCTGCACCCTGATAAAGGGCGGGGCATCCTTACACCACCCCCCCCTCATTACACAAATACACATCACCTGATCTGCTTCATCCAATCAGCATTCAGGTTTACACAGCTCGGGAGCCGCTGCAGAGTTGGGGGTATTTGGGGGTGATGATTTCTAATTCCCTTTTTGCGCAGTGTAAATTGTCCTAAGACAAAAGCAAATAGTAGAGCACGGCCGGTTCCATCATCTCAGAAGACTGACGGTATATAGTGTAATCACGTGCTGTATACTGGTTTCCTTGACGACGATTGTTCCACGCATAATTCTGACCTTTCTCTATAGAACATTTGCAGCGATAACTGCTGAGCTGACACTTGTACAATTCCCAGGTGTGACATTATCCCAGGTACTGCTTTTAGGAGGATGAAAGTATATATAGATCACATTTCTTTCACTCTTCTGGTTTTGTTTTTTGATGCAAAGATCATAAAAAAAAAGACTTAACCAAGTGTTGAAAATGCATGTAAGCTAAAAGTCAGACGGTAGCGGGAATTTTTCTTAAAGTGAACCTGTCATTTCAGATGGCTACTCAGAATAAACCACCGTGTGATGATGGGGGATGAGCCTGCTCTAAGCGATTGCAGAATGGGGGCGTGTTCTTTTACCTTTGAATGCCTCTGCCTGCTTATGATTGGTCAGCATCCTACAGGGAGAAGAAGTACACGCCCCCAGTAAAATCTATCTGATAACACCCAGTTAACGCATTAGGTGCCAAATACTTTGACTGCTAATATCTCCGCAAACAAGAGGCAAAATATAAATCAAGATTTTATTCCATTTTTCAGCTATTATTCCATCAGGTGTCCAGTTCAACATGAAAAAGTTGGATAAAGGAATCGAAAGAGAAACACAGAGGCTCACAAACATTTTTGTAGGAAAAAAAAGATGGACGCTTACAAGCTCCATGCAGATTTTGTCTTCCGGCAATACCAGTTCTGTATGATGACGGAGCTAACCACTTTGTTTTACCCAGTAGTATTTCACCAAGTCATAATAAATAGTTTATTTTATGGAGTAAATATTTAAAAAGACATGTTGAGTTGTTTGTCAAAGCCGAAAATTTTTGGAAAATTGTGAGGGAAATGTAAGAAATTATCAGGGGGAAACTCGGAGCCGGCAGGCTGAGTTCTGCGATTTGTGTGATTCTCTTACCTGCACTTTCATAATGATTAATATTCTATAATAAAATCCTTTATGGTAAAAAAATATCCCAAAATTTGCCATGGTTAGAGATGAGCGGATCTGTGGATATTCGGGTTCACTGAATCTGCACTGACTGAAAAAAAAAGTTTGGATCGAGAACCGAACCTTATGCCGGACAACAATACCCATACACGTCAAAAAGAAAAAGAAATAATGTGCTGTAAAAAGGTCATAGTAAGGGCAAGGGACTACAAAAGGAGGTAAAATGGGGCGAAAAGCAGGACAGTTATACATGTCATGTTTCCTGGAAGATAACACTGCAGTCAGGCTGTTTTCCGGGCCCACTCATTAAGCTTGATGAATATTCACCCTCTGTGCCAGCATCTGTGATTGGATACAGACTGCTATGAACGCCCCACCCTCTCTGTCAGCATCTGTGATTGGATACATACTGCTATGAATGCCCCACCCTCTCTGTCAGCATCTGTGATTGGATACAGACTGGTATAAACGCCCCACCCTTTGTGTCAGCGTCTGTGATTGGATACAGACTGCTATAAATGCCCCACCCTCTGTGTCAGCGTCTGTGATTGGATACAGACTGATATGAACGCCCCACCCTCTGTGTCAGCATCTGTGATTGGATACAGACTGCTATAAACGCCCCACCCTCTGTGTCAGCGTCTGTGATTGGATACAGACTGATATGAACGCCCCACCCTCTGTGTCAGCGTCTGGGATTGGTTGCAGACTGCTATACACACCCCCCACCCTCTGTGTCAGCGTCTGTGATTGGTTGCAGATCAGATTGCTTTATGGTAGTGTAAATAAAGAAAAAATATTTAATAAACTGTTGTGGTACTTTCCCTATGTTAGATAACCAGCGTTTATGGGCTGCAATCCCCAGCGGTCTGCTTTACCTTGGCTGGTTTTTTATAAACAGAGGGGATTCATTCCATTTTTAAAATGATTTAAATGAACAGCATGAGATCCCCCAATTTTTGATGGCTTGTTATCAAAATTGAGTGGACCTCAATCCATTTTTTTTAAATTATTAATTTAAATAATTTAAAAAAACTGCCTAGGATCTACTTTTGATGACCAGCCAAGGAAAAGCTGACAGCTGGGGGTTGTAGCCTTTAGCTGCTGATTTACCTGCGCTGGTTATCAAAAAAAAAGGTGGGAGCCCCCATAATGTTTTTTTTTACTGTGGTGCGCCGAGCAATCACAGCCATGCCAATACTTCACATGGCTGTCATGGGGCCAGAAGTGACCACACTGGAAAAGCTTGCTGATTGCCTTCTCTGCAGCCTTTCAACAAGCTTTATTCAAATGACAAACCTGAACAGGAACATACAGGTAAAAGTCTGTGTTCGGGTCTGAGACACAACCTGGACGAAAAAGTTGAACACTGTAAATACTGAGTCAAAAAGTTGATTAAGACTTGGAAAATTCATTCAAGCTGTAACTTTTTATTTTTAAGAAAGAAATGTTGTACATTATTTGCGGATTTTCTTTCTTTCCTTCCTGTTTCTTTCTTTCTTTCTTTCTCTTTTGTTCTTTCTTTCCTTTTAAATTATTATATTATTTTCTCTTTCCCTTCCTCTCTTTCTTCTTTTCTATCTCTCGTTCTTTCTACTTTTCTTTCTCTCATTCTTTCTTTTCTTTCTCTCATTTTTTTTCTCTCCTTTTTTCTTTCTTATATTCTTTTCTCTCTCTCTTTTTTTCTTCCTTTTTAGTTCTTTCTTTCTCTTGTTCTTTCTTTTTTATTATATTATTTCCTCTTTCATCTTTCTTTTTTCTCTCTTTCCTCTTTTCTTTCTTCTTTCTTTCATTATTTTTTATTTATTTTTTTAACATTTTAATCGTATATCTTGTAAAGCAGAGAAAGATATATTTTCATATATTTTAAGATCACATTTGATTTTGCCTTTTTAAATTTTTTTGTCTTTTTATTTTCCTATTTTACTGTCTCTTCTTTCCCCCCAAAATTCAGCAAATATTATTTATATAAGCACTTTATAAGTTACAATTTATACCTTAAAGGGAACGCGTCACCAGTTTTTGCCCTATAAGCTGCGGCCACTACCACTGGGCTCTTATATACAGCATTCTAACACGCTGTATATAAGAGCCCACACCGCTGTGTAAAACATAAAAAACACTTTATAATACTCACCTAAACTGGTCGCTGCTGTGGATGTGGGTCAAATGGGCATCTTCGTCCTCCGGTGCCGGCGCCGCCTCTTTCGGCCATCTGAAGCCGCGGTGCATTACGCCTCTGTGACGCCCTGGCCTACCAGGTCGTCACAGGATATTGTGCAATCTGCCCTTCTGCACAGTATCAACCCCCTCCTTGGTTACGGATCCTGGTCCTTTGGTGTTGCTAACAGCTTAGCCAGTCAAAATCCTAGGAACACTTTACACTGTACCCACCAGACACACCATTGGGGGGGCCTGAAGGGAATAGGGCCGCCCACATGGGGGGTTGGTAGGGGAAAGTGAGAAAGTGACAGGAGAAGTGAAGAGGAGTGAAAGGAGTAGGAGGTGGTAGGTGACTCTCTGAGAGGGAGAGGTCACCGGTCTGGAGTCGGGCTCCTTGTCTACTAGGAGGCAGACGTTGGTCTTGGCCTGGTAGGAGCTGGAACCCCGGTCGCAGGGGATCGCGTCAAGGGGCATGGACTACCATGGAGGGCAGCCGGCGGCCTTGAGCCATCACCGGGCAGGTGCCAGGGCACGACGGGGTACATGGACCCTAGGCCGGGAACTAGCTTCACGCGTTCCGGTAATTTACCCGATGGGGGGGGGAGACTTCAAGATTCATCCCCAACCCGCTGCACGGGTACTAGCGCACCGATGGGATAGGACTTTCCCAAATTACAGTCCAAAGAAATCCTACGCGTGAACCCTGAGAGCAAGCTCACTCCGTTGGCCATACGGGTAAGCGGGACCCGAATAGTTACAAACTTGATGGTCCAAATAGTGAGAAGGTGCCACGGAAAAGGCCACAGGCTAACAGCAACACCAAGGGCATGGATCCATGCGTGCTACCTCCCTGCTGCAGCGGTGCTCAGAATTCTGGTTTACAAGCTGTTGGTGTTATTATTCTTGGACTGAGTGAGTACACTGAAAAACCCTTTTCCTCTCCCCAACGGCACCCTGTCACCAACGCCAACGGACCCTGGGGCACAAACCCCCTTCCCACGAAGGGGCTAAACATCCTGCTGCTACACCATCGCCATCGGGCTCCCCAACAGCAGCGGTGGTCTCCCACATTACCACGTACCATGGGTTGCATCACAAACTTCTAACTCCCCTGTATATACCCCCTTTATCAAATTCGAGTGTCCATGCGAACCCCCCATATCCGGAGAACCCTCGAGCCACCGTGGCTCCGGATCCAAGCGGCTCAGCCGCTGGAACAGGGGCGGTACACCTCTATGTCATACACACTCGCCGGCATTAAGGTCCTGACTAATGAGCAGGGCAGATCAAAGTATTTTAGGGCGCATGCGCAGGACTGGCGAGTGTGTATGACGTAGACGCGTCATGCACCCAGGCTTCAGAAGGAGGACAAAGATGGCCGAAAGAGGAGGCACCGGAATCGGAGGACGAAAATGCCCATTTGAGCCACATCCACTGTAACGACCAGTTTAGGTGTGTGTGTTTTACATTCTACACAGCTGTCTGGGCTCTTATATACAGCATGTTAGAATACTGTATATAAGAGCCCACTGGTGGTGACCGCTACTTATAGGGCAAAAAACTGGTGACAGGTTCCCTTTAAAACCTGATTTCTCAGCCGTACTGACAACAACTGTGGAGACACGGGGCTCAGTGAGTGCTCTCGTCCACTAAAACCCGCCGCCTTTAGAAAGACAGCGTGGCTCAGGGCTCATCCCAACTGAACGCCGGCCTCCTTAACCGTGTGTTACGGGGGAACCGGCAGATTAGGACCAGGGGGTATATATCCCAATCGCCAGTCGGGGCCCACCGTGCTCCAGATGGCAATGGAGCTGCTGGCACCCTGGGGGTTAGGCGGAGACTAAAGAGCTGGACGGCTCTGAGATAACCCAGGGACACGGTCACGTGTGTAGGGACACGTCAGACCGGACGACAACCCAGTTAGCGTTTCGGTGGAGCGGACGCTACTCCGACCACGTGTGTAGGGAACACGTCAGGCCGGATGGTGACCAGTTAGCGTTGACCGAGAAGACCGCTGCGACAGCGCCCTGTCGGCCACATGTGTAAGACACGTCAGGCCGAGCGGTCTTCCGATTAGCGTTTCTGGCCACCAATCGACTGGCCACGTGTGTAAAGGACACGTCAGACCAGGTAGTCACACCAGTAGCATTTGACTGGGAAGCCGAGGAGGATAATAGGGTTCACACACCCAATCCAGGAACACCCTGTTAACTTCACAGGGGTTCTGGGGTGCGCTGTCCGTGCGCGTAGGAGGCACAACCGGACAGGTGGCGCAACAGGTGCGTTGTCCGTATGCGTAGAGGGCACTCTCGGACAGGTGACGCAGCAGGTATGCTGTCCGTGTGCGTAGGAGGCACAACCGGACAGATGACACAGCAGCCGCAGCCCAGTTAACGCCACTGGACTGCTATAGCACAACAGGAATGGTAGCAAGGAAGCACGGCGCCTGACCCTCATGTGCTGAGCCACGAATCTTGGCGTGACAGGCACCGTTCGCCTAGCCCTACCTACCGCTTGCAACAAGGCTTATGCCACCATGAACACTAAATGAAGACTGCGCACCTCCATGTTGTTTCCAGCCCCTTTAATAACCTGGGTCCGCCCCAAACCCAGGGTGGAACCACCAAGGTCCAATAGCAGAGTGCCATGTCATCAGTGAAGTCACCAGCGACCTATCCGGAACCGCCACGTCAGTGGTGACCTCATGGCAGCCACGCCCCAAACACTTCACCAGTCATCGTCTGACGACCAATACTGAGGTGCCAGATAATAGGGGCGGGTCTCTGCGAGCCAGTCCAGAGTTGCCACGTCATCAGGACACCTGACACCCTCTGCCCTATCAGGGCCTGCCACCTCACGGACATGCTCAGTGAGGTCCTTACCGGACCTAGCCTCTGATGCACTAAGTGCCTGAGCATGCCCAGTAGCCTGAGCAACAGGCTCAGAAAGCAGACTATCAATTTGAGCATGCTCAGTAGGCACATCCCAGAACTTAGACACAGCACAAAGTCCAAGTACCTGTGCAAAGAGGCTGTTAGGGTTAATTGTGGGAGCATGCTCAGTAGCCTGAACTGAGGACCTAGTCTCAGACATAACACAATCAGGATGAGCATGCTCACTAGGCAAAACACCGGGCTTAAACTCTGGCTGGGGTAAATCGGCGCACGCATGTGCACTAGCCGCCTCTCCACACTTAGACGTGGTGGAAGGAACAGCCAACTGGACGACCCGAGGCACGGCCAAGAATGGCAGCCGGCGCCTGGGCGCAACAGGTACCGCAGCAGGCTGTTTGCGGCTATGGCGGCGCCGGTTCGTAACACCGTGGGCGTAACACTAACGTAAGTACGCAACTACATAACGTAGCCAGGTGACCGGATTGTCCCAACCTGAGTTTCCTCCTTAGGTAGTCCTGGTATGATGATATAATCCTGGCAGCCGGGGTCGAAATCCCTAGACTGTGGATATGGTCTCCAACCGGAACCGGAGTCCCTAGATTGAAGCCATAAGATATCCTGATCCTCTAGTCAGCTCCTAAGAGCTTAGACTGGATCCATCAGCATCCATCAACAACCCGGTGGCTTAAAGAAGTCCTTTTTATAGCCACAGCCTTCCACTTGGATACACTGCGTCCTCATCGAATTGGTTGGACAAGATTGCTTCTTCCATTGGATGAATTTCAAGCTGCATGGATAATGTTCATTTAAATGGTGTGCATATAAAGACTGAGGGTATACATGTAGTCTGGAAGTCACCGACTAGACAATGGCTACTAAGGTAATTACATTAGCAATACACAACTACAATACAATGATTACTGGAAGGGTCTGAAGAAACAATACCTCTGGCTTTCAGTGGCCAAAACAATTACATGAGTCAACAAGAGTCTTGTAAAAACAATGGGGGACTTATCCCCCGTCTATAAACAATCTATCATCCTGTCTGGCTGAATGTTAAGAAACTTTAACCCATGAGAGTCCATGTAAACTGGTGACAGGTTCCCTTTAAAACCTGATTTCTCAGCCGTACTGACAACAACCACATGGCATTGTATTCTCTACATATTGCGATTTGCAAATAAGAAATGAGAGAGAGCAGAATGGTAAAAAACTAATTCTGACTTCTGATAACATCCAGACATCCCATTTCTCGGGCCCCTAAAGGGGGCTTTACACGCCGTGACATCAATAGCGATGTCGCTGGTGAAAGCACCCATCCCCGTCGGTTGTTCGTCACGAGCAAATCGCTGCCCGTGGCGCACAATATCACTTACACCCGTTACACGGACTTACCTTCCTAGCGACGTCGCTGTGGCCGACGAATCGCCTCCTTTCTAAGGGGGCGGTTCGTGTGGCGTCACAGCGGCGTCACTAAGCGGCTGCCCAATAGAAGCGGAGGGGCGGAGATGAGCGGCCGTAACATCCCGCCCACCTCCTTCCTTCCTCATTGCGGACGGCCGCAGGTACGGTGTTGTTCCTCGTTCCTGCGGTGTCACACATAGCGATGTATGCTGCCGCAATAACGACAAACAACTTGCGTCCTGCAACAGCAACGATATTTGGGACTAGAACGACGCGTCAACGATCAACGATTAGGTGAGTAATTTTGATCGTTTATGGTCGTTCGTTCATTTCACACGCAACGACGTCGCTAACGAGGTTGGAGGTGTGTCACGAATTCCGTGACACCAACGACATCTCGTTAGCGATGTCGTTGCGCGTAAAGCCCCCTTAAGTCAAACAGGTGCCATAAATGTGCCATGATTCAAGTATAAGTACCGGGACGTCCTGCCAAAAATATCTGTTGACCGATCCGTAAGAGATTAAGAAAGACTTTGGATCATTTCTTATCCCTCTCTGTTTCGTTTTTCTCTTTCCCATCCGCCATCATCCGGTAACTTCCCGTGGTGTCGCCGTAGCTTTCAAATTCCCTAGAAATCCCGCAACAAAAGATGAAATACAACTTTTATCGGTCCCTATAAAATCGTAATACTCCAGATACAACAAGAATAATAATTTTTTACCTTTTTTCCGTTGATTTGAAAATCTATTTTTTTATAGCCCCCAAATAATAGGGACATGAAGTGAGGATGGGAGTTTGTGGCCCCCAATGGCGCCGGGATGGAATGGAATCACCGGGAGATTGATTAGTGCGACTTGCTACAGGGAGCATTGTGATCTAAGAGTGCAGGAATTACATAAGGTAATCAGCACATCCTCGGAGGATCGCGCCATTTAAAGTGAAATAATAAAAGATTAATACAGAAGAGACCGAAATGAAAGCCATAAAAATGACAGATTGATATATACCAGTCCACGTCTCTATGATTAGGATGGCGTGTAATTGGAACGAGCCGATTCCATCCCACGGTTGGCCGGATCTCACTTTCATCATCCCCCGTTGAGTAAGAACACAAGAGCTCTCATTCGACAAACTAAAACAGTAGTTTTTAAGTTAATATTTTATGAAATGTCTCAATTTACACTGCCATAATGCAGAAGTCTCGGAGGAAAGCGCTAAATTGAGAACTCCGCACACACGAATCTAACCGGTCCTCAATATCCAATGTGGAAAAAAAATCCATTACACTTCATATAAAAGCCACACAATCATTCCTTCCTCCAGAACGACACAGACGGTATCTGGGGAGCGGGAGACGGAAGGATTTCTTAACTGCTCCAACTCCACTCGTAACATGTTTATTCATGAAGGCAATCAGCGCTCGTGGAGGAACGGGGAATTAGGAGAGATTAAAAAAAAGTCCAAATGTTTGCTCAGCGGCCTAACTTTTGGAAAAATGGAGCCGGCCGGCCACTAAAGGAAATAATGCAGAGGAAATAAATGGAGAAAGGACATCATAGAGCTCTCTAGTGAATGGATAGGCTGCATTCTCAGTGATGTCACCGCTCTCTAGTAAATGGATAGGCTGCATCCTCAGTGATGTCACTGCTCTCTAGTAAATGGATAGGGTGCATTCTCAGTGATGTCACCGCTCTCTAGTGAATGGATAGGCTGCATCCTCAGTGATGTCACTGCTCTCTAGTGAATGGATAGGCTGCATTCTCAGTGATGTCACCGCTCTCTAGTGAATGGATAGGCTGCATCCTCAGTGATGTCACCGCTCTCCAGTGAATGGATAGGCTGCATCCTCAGTGATGTCACGCTCTCCAGTGAATGGATAGGCTGCATTCTCAGTGATGTCACCGCTCTCTAGTGAATGGATAGGCTGCATTCTCAGTGATGTCACCGCTCTCTAGTAAATGGATAGGGTGCATTCTCAGTGATGTCACCGCTCTCTAGTGAATGGATAGGCTGCATCCTCAGTGATGTCACTGCTCTCTAGTGAATGGATAGGCTGCATCCTCAGTGATGTCACCGCTCTCCAGTGAATGGATAGGCTGCATCCTCAGTGATGTCACGCTCTCCAGTGAATGGATAGGCTGCATCCTCAGTGATGTCACCGCTCTCTAGTGAATGGATAGGCTGCATCCTCAGTGATGTCACCGCTCTCTAGTGAATGGATAGGCTGCATCCTCAGTGATGTCACAGCTCTATAGTGAATGGATAGGCTGCATTCTCAGTGATGTCATTGCTCTCTAGTGAATGGATAGGCTGCATTCTCAGTGATGTCACCGCTCTCTAGTGAATGGATAGGCTGCATCCTCAGTGATGTCACTGCTCTCTAGTGAATGGATAGGCTGCATTCTCAGTGATGTCACTGCTCTCTAGTGAATGGATAGGCTGCATTCTCAGTGATGTCACTGCTCTCTAGTGAATGGATAGGCTGCATCATCAGTGGTCACCGCTCTCTAGTGAATGGATAGGCTGCATCCTCAGTGATGTCACTGCTCTCTAGTGAATGGATAGGCTGCATCATCAGTGGTCACCGCTCTCTAGTGAATGGATAGGCTGCATTCTCAGTGATGTCACCGCTCTCTAGTGAATGGATAGGCTGCATTCTCAGTGATGTCACTGCTCTCTAGTGAATGGATAGGCTGCATCCTCAGTGATGTCACCGCTCTCTAGTGAATGGATAGGCTGCATTCTCAGTGATGTCACTGCTCTCTAGTGAATGGATAGGCTGCATCATCAGTGGTCACCGCTCTCTAGTGAATGGATAGGCTGCATTCTCAGTGATGTCACCGCTCTCTAGTGAATGGATAGGCTGCATTCTCAGTGATGTCACCGCTCTCTAGTGAATGGATAGGCTGCATCCTCAGTGATGTCACTGCTCTCTAGTGAATGGATAGGCTGCATCGTCAGTGGTCACCGCTCTCTAGTGAATGGATAGGCTGCATTGTCAGTGATGTCACCGCTCTCTAGTGAATGGATAGGCTGCATCCTCAGTGATGTCACCGCTCTCTAGTGAATGGATAGGCTGCATTCTCAGTGATGTCACCGCTCTTTAGTGGCTGCATCCCATGGTCTTGGGACCACAGTCTGTATAGTAGTGGGCAGACAGAGGGTAAAAAACTGGGGTGATTGAATGTGCTGCATTATTGTTTAGTACATATAGTATTAAGTGAATCATGATTTTTTTTTCCAACAGTTTATAGAATAGGAAACCTATGATGATTACAATATAAACCTCAGATATGTCTGTGGTAGCACTAATTATATGCTGCAATAATACATGCATACATAATACATCCATGTGCACAAGGCTTAAATTCTACAAGGACGCTGCAGTCAACCCTGATTGTATTTAATAAAATAATATCCAATTAATTTTGATTTGCGTTTTGCTGCTTAAATTGACGGAACCAGCTAATAAGTCCGAGGGTGTACTCATTTTTGCCCCTGGGTAATAACTCCGTTCCATTCCTTTAATAAATTGCTCTTTTCTCTTCTCTATTGCGATGATATGAAAATGAGCTTTGGCGCAGATCTACAATACCGGAGACTCCGGGGGCGGTGGGCGGTGGGGGGGTGCACATACTTTTTTTCATCTAATGAACCTACTAATAAGCAGTGATCTAATGTGTGACATTTTACAGCAGCGAGATTGTTATAGGTTTCTATGTAGAAGAAATATATCAATCATTTCCTGAACAGAAAAATCAAAAGAGTAAGAAATATACAATGTAATAAATTCTAGCACCAACCGGGGACCTGGCACCAGAATCGTCCCCGAGGGCCGCGTGTGTTTTATGGTCTGTACACAGAATATAAAACACGGCCATTGATCTTGTGTTTCCTGAATGACACCTTTGACATTTGTAACAAATACAAAAAAATACACAAAAAACATATTTTTTTTTTTTAGAGAAAAACTTTGAACAATAGTAAAATATAACTATTTCCAGAAAATGAGACCCAGGATAGAAAACAGCAGAATCCGGCAATCAGCACCGTATAGAATGTTATCATCAGTCTGGCCAGCTGTAGGTGGTGGGGGGCAGCTGTAAGTGGTGAGGGGCAGCTGTAGGTGGTGGGGGGCAGCTGTAGGTGGTGAGGTGCAGCTGTATGTGGTGAGGAGCAGCTGTGGGTGGTGGGGGGTAGCTGTAGGTGGTGAGGAGCAGCTGTAGGTGGTGAGGAGCAGCTGTAAGTGGTGAGGAGCCGCTGTAGGTGGTGAGGAGCAGCTGTAGGTGGTGAGGGGCAGCTGTAGGTGGTAAGGGGCAGCTGTAGATGGTGGGGGCAGCTGTAGATGGTGGGGGGCAGCTGTAGGAGGTGGGGGGCAGCTGTAAGTGGTGAGGGGCAGCTGTAAGTGGTGAGGGGCAGCTGTAGGTGGTGAGGGGAACAGCTGTAAGTGGTGAGGAGCAGCTGTAAGTGGTGAGGAGCAGCTGTAAGTGGTGAGGGGCAGCTGTAGGTGGTGAGGAGCAGCTGTAAGTGGTGAGGAGCAGCTGTAAGTGGTGAGGGGCAGCTGTAGGTGGTGGGGGGCAGCTGTAGGTGGTGAGGGGCAGCTGTAGATGGTGGGGGGCAGCTGTAGATGGTGGGGGGCAGCTGTAGGAGGTGGGGGGCAGCTGTAAGTGGTGAGGGGCAGCTGTAAGTGGTGAGGGGCAGCTGTAGGTGGTGAGGGGAACAGCTGTAAGTGGTGAGGAGCAGCTGTAAGTGGTCAGGAGCAGCTGTAAGTGGTGAGGGGCAGCTGTAGGTGGTGAGGGGCAGCTGTAAGTGGTGAGGGGCAGCTGTAAGTGGTGAGGGGCAGCTGTAGGTGGTGAGGGGCAGCTGTAAGTGGTGAGGGGCAGCTGTAGGTGGTGAGGGGCAGCTGTAGGTGGTGAGGGGCAGCTGTAGGTGGTGAGGGGCAGCTGTAGGTGGTGAGGGGAAGCTGTAGATGGTGGGGGGCAGCTGTAGGTGGTGAGGGGCAGCTGTAGGAGGTGGGGGGCAGCTGTAGGTGTTGAGGGGCAGCTGTAGGTGGTGGGGGGAAGCTGTAGGTAGTGGGGGGAAGCTGTAGGTGGTGAGGGGAACATCTGTAGGTGGTGAGGGGCAGCTGTAGGTGGTGGGGGCAGCTGTAGGTGGTGGGTGGCTGTTATAGGTGGTGAGGGAACAGCTGTAGGTGATCGGGGTTACTTGTAGGTGGTGCGGAGCAACTGTAGGTGGTGAGGAGCAGCTGTGGGTGGTGGGGAACAGCTATAGCTGGTGAGGAGCAGCTGTAGGTGGTGAGGAGCAGCTGTAGGTGGTGGGGGGCAGCTGTAGGTGGTGGGAGGCAGCTGTAGGTGGTGAGGAGCAGCTGTAGGTGGTGAGGGGCAGCTGTAGGTGGTGAGGAGCAGCTGTAGGTGGTGGGGGGCAGCTGTAGGTGGTGGGGGGCAGCTGTAGGTGGTGAGGAGCAGCTGTAGGTGGTGAGGGGCAGCTGTAGGTGGCGAGGAGCAGCTGTAGGTAGTGGGGAGCAACTGTAGGTGGTGGGGTGCAGCTGTAGGTGGTGGGGCACAGCTATAGGTGGTGGGGGGCAGCTGTGGGTGGTGAGGAGCAGCTGTAGGTGGTGAGGAGCAGCTGTAGGTGGTGAGGAGCAGCTGTAGGTGGTGGGGGGCAGCTGTGGGTGGTGAGGAGCAGCTGTAGGTGATGAGGAGCAGCTGTGGGTGGTGAGGAGCAGCTGTAGGTGGTGGGGAACAGCTGTAGGTGGTGAGGAGCAGCTGTAGGTGGTGAGGGGCAGCTGTAGGAGGTGGGAGCAGCTGTAAGTGGTGAGGGGCAGCTGTGGGTGGTGAGGAGCAGCTGTAAGTGGTGAGGGGCAGCTGTAGGTGGTGAGGAGCAGCTGTAAGTGGTGAGGGGCAGCTGTAGGTGGTGAGGAGCAGCTGTAAGTGGTAAGGGGCAGCTGTAGTTGGTGAGGGGCAGCTGTAGGTGGTGAGGGGCAGCTGTAGATGGTGGGGGGCAGCTGTAGATGGTGGGGGGCAGCTGTAGGAGGTGGGGGGCAGCTGTAAGTGGTGAGGGGCAGCTGTAAGTGGTGAGGGGCAGCTGTAGGTGGTGAGGGCAACAGCTGTAAGTGGTGAGGAGCAGCTGTAAGTGGTGAGGAGCAGCTGTAAGTGGTGAGGGGCAGCTGTAGGTGGTGGGGGGCAGCTGTAGGTGGTGAGGAGCAGCTGTAAGTGGTGAGGGGCAGCTGTAGGTGGTGAGGGGCAGCTGTAGGTGGTGAGGGGCAGCTGTAGATGGTGGGGGGCAGCTGTAGATGGTGGGGGGCAGCTGTAGGAGGTGAGGGGCAGCTGTAAGTGGTGAGGGGCAGCTGTAAGTGGTGAGGGGCAGCTGTAGGTGGTGAGGGGCAGCTGTAAGTGGTGAGGGGCAGCTGTAGGTGGTGAGGGGCAGCTGTAGGTAGTGAGGGGCAGCTGTAGGTGGTGAGGGGAAGCTGTAGATGGTGGGGGGCAGCTGTAGGTGGTGAGGGGCAGCTGTAGGAGGTGGGAAGCAGCTGTAGGTGTTGAGGGGCAGCTGTAGGTGGTGGGGGGAAGCTGTAGGTAGTGGGGGGAAGCTGTAGGTGGTGAGGGGAACATCTTTAGGTGGTGAGGGGCAGCTGTAGGTGGTGGGGGCAGCTGTAGGTGGTGGGTGGCTGTTATAGGTGGTGAGGGAACAGCTGTAGGTGATAGGGGTTACTTGTAGGTGGTGCGGAGCAACTGTAGGTGGTGAGGAGCAGCTGTGGGTGGTGGGGAACAGCTATAGGTGGTGAGGAGCAGCTGTAGGTGGTGAGGAGCAGCTGTAGGTGGTGGGGGGCAGCTGTAGGTGGTGGGAGGCAGCTGTAGGTGGTGAGGAGCAGCTGTAGGTGGTGAGGGGCAGCTGTAGGTGGTGAGGAGCAGCTGTAGGTGGTGGGGGGCAGCTGTAGGTGGTGGGGGGCAGCTGTAGGTGGTGAGGAGCAGCTGTAGGTGGTGAGGGGCAGCTGTAGGTGGCGAGGAGCAGCTGTAGGTAGTGGGGAGCAACTGTAGGTGGTGGGGTGCAGCTGTAGGTGGTGGGGCGCAGCTATAGGTGGTGGGGGGCAGCTGTGGGTGGCGAGGAGCAGCCGTAGGTAGTGGGGAGCAACTGTAGGTGGTGGGGTGCAGCTGTAGGTGGTGGGGCGCAGCTATAGGTGGTGGGGGGCAGCTGTGGGTGGTGAGGAGCAGCTGTAGGTGGTGAGGAGCAGCTGTAGGTGGTGAGGAGCAGCTGTAGGTGGTGGGGGGCAGCTGTGGGTGGTGAGGAGCAGCTGTAGGTGATGAGGAGCAGCTGTGGGTGGTGAGGAGCAGCTGTAGGTGGTGGGGAACAGCTGTAGGTGGTGAGGAGCAGCTGTAGGTGGTGAGGAGCAGCTGTAGGTGGTGGGGCGCAGCTGTAGGTGGTGGGGAACAGCTGTAGGTGGTGAGGAGCAGCTGTAGGTGGTGGGGCGCAGCTGTAGGTGGTGGGGGAACAGCTGTAGGTGATGGGGGTAGTTGTAGGTGGTGAGGAGCAGCTGTAGGTGGCGGGGTGCAGCTGTAGGTGGTGAGGACCAGCTGTAGGTAGTGGGGAGCAGCTGTAGGTGGTGGGGAGCAGCTGTAGGTGGTAGAGGGCAGCTGTAGGTGGTGGGGGAACAGCTGTAGGTGATAGGGGTAGTTGTAGGTGGTGAGGAACAGCTGTAGGTGGTGGGGGGCAGCTGTAGGTGGTGTGGAGCACCTGTAGGTGGTGGGGGGCAGCTGTAGGTGGTGGGGGAACAGCTGTAGGTTATGGGGGTAGTTGTAGGTGATGGGGGGTAGTTGTAGGTGGTGAAGAGCAGCCGTAGGTGGTGGGGGAACAGCTGTAGGTGGTGGGGGGTAGTTGTAGGTGGTGACGTGCAGCTGTAGGTGGTGGAGGGCAGCTGTAGGTGGTGAGGGGCAGCTGTAGGTGGTGAGGGGCAGCTGTAGGTGGTGGGGGGCAGCTGTAGGTGGTGGGGAGCAGCTGTAGGTGGAGAGGGGCAGCTGTAGGTGGTGAGAGGCAGCTGTAGGTGGTGGGGAGCAGCTGTAGGTGGTAAGGGGAAGCTGTGGGTGGTGAGGGGCAGTTGTAGGTAAGATGGGCACCACCGCTGCTGGTGACGGGGATCCCGGGAGTAGAGATGAGCGAACCGGTCCCGGTTCGGCTCGAGGCGGTTCGCCAAACGGGGGGTCTGGCTCGAGTTCGGCTCGTCGAACGTTCGACGAACCGAACTCGAGCCCATAGGAAACAATGGCAGGCAATCACAAACACAGTAAAACACCTAGAAAACACCCTGAAAGGTGTCCAAAAGGTGACAAACAACTCACAACATAACACAAACACATGGGAAAGTGACAAGGACATATACTCATGTGAAAACAAAACAGCTGGACAAGGAAAAAGAGGGAGACACACAGATATATGAGTATATGCAAAGAAACATCGATTCCATTATTGTGCAACTTGAGCCCTGCTCATTTTAGGCTTCCAATCTGGATAAATTGCCTGAGCTCGCCACGTACGCCTTGAGGATCTTGTCGTGTCCTGCAGCCAGCGTTCTCTCGGAACCTGTCTTCAGTGCTGCTGGGGGTCTGCTGGCAGATAAGCACACGTGTCTGTCCACTGACAATGTGGACCTGGCTCTCAGAGGACTTTTCTTCCCCTGGGTCAGCCAGGGGAAGCGAAAGGCACGCGTATTTTTGAGAGTGCTTCATGCAAAGCATCTTTTTCTTTGTCAAAAGGGGGGCTCAACCGATGCCAGTCAAGTGGGGTGTGTGTGGCCCAGTTAGTGGCAACGAGGGAGACTGTGGTTGGAGTCCCCTCGCTGTGTCTCTAAAAGAACCAAGATGAACAAGTCATGGCTCTCAGAGGACTTTTCTTCCCCTGGGTCAGCCAGGGGACGGGAAAGGCACGCGTATTTTTGAGAGTGCTTCATGCAAAGCATCTTTTTCTTTTTCAAAAGGGGGCTCAACCGATGCCAGTCAAGTGGGGTGTGTGTGGCCCAGTTAGTGGCAACGAGGGAGACTGTGGTTGGAGTCCCCTCGCTGTGTCTCTAAAAGAACCAAGATGAACAAGTCATGGCTCTCAGAGGACTTTTCTTCCCCTGGGTCAGCCAGGGGACGGGAAAGGCACGCGTATTTTTGAGAGTGCTTCATGCAAAGCATCTTTTTCTTTGTCAAAAGGGGGGGTCAACCGATGCCAGTCAAGTGGGGTGTGTGTGGCCCAGTTAGTGGCAACGAGGGAGACTGTGGTTGGAGTCCCCTCGCTGTGTCTCTAAAAGAACCAAGATGAACAAGTCATGGCTCTCAGAGGACTTTTCTTCCCCTGGGTCAGCCAGGGGACGGGAAAGGCACGCGTATTTTTGAGAGTGCTTCATGCAAAGCATCTTTTTCTTTTTCAAAAGGGTGCTCAACCGATGCCAGTCAAGTGGGGTGTGTGTGGCCCAGTTAGTGGCAACGAGGGAGACTGTGGTTGGAGTCCCCTCGCTGTGTCTCTAAAAGAACCAAGATGAACAAGTCATGGCTCTCAGAGGACTTTTCTTCCCCTGGGTCAGCCAGGGGACGGGAAAGGCACGCGTATTTTTGAGAGTGCTTCATGCAAAGCATCTTTTTCTTTGTCAAAAGGGGGGGTCAACCGATGCCAGTCAAGTGGGGTGTGTGTGGCCCAGTTAGTGGCAACGAGGGAGACTGTGGTTGGAGTCCCCTCGCTGTGTCTCTAAAAGAACCAAGATGAACAAGTCATGGCTCTCAGAGGACTTTTCTTCCCCTGGGTCAGCCAGGGGACGGGAAAGGCACGCGTATTTTTGAGAGTGCTTCATGCAAAGCATCTTTTTCTTTTTCAAAAGGGTGCTCAACCGATGCCAGTCAAGTGGGGTGTGTGTGGCCCAGTTAGTGGCAACGAGGGAGACTGTGGTTGGAGTCCCCTCGCTGTGTCTCTAAAAGAACCAAGATGAACAAGTCATGGCTCTCAGAGGACTTTTCTTCCCCTGGGTCAGCCAGGGGACGGGAAAGGCACGCGTATTTTTGAGAGTGCTTCATGCAAAGCATCTTTTTCTTTTTCAAAAGGGGGCTCAACCGATGCCAGTCAAGTGGGGTGTGTGTGGCCCAGTTAGTGGCAACGAGGGAGACTGTGGTTGGAGTCCCCTCGCTGTGTCTCTAAAAGAACCAAGATGAACAAGTCATGGCTCTCAGAGGACTTTTCTTCCCCTGGGTCAGCCAGGGGACGGGAAAGGCACGCGTATTTTTGAGAGTGCTTCATGCAAAGCATCTTTTTCTTTGTCAAAAGGGGGGCTCAACCGATGCCAGTCAAGTGGGGTGTGTGTGGCCCAGTTAGTGGCAACGAGGGAGACTGTGGTTGGAGTCCCCTCGCTGTGTCTCTAAAAGAACCAAGATGAACAAGTCATGGCTCTCAGAGGACTTTTCTTCCCCTGGGTCAGCCAGGGGACGGGAAAGGCACGCGTATTTTTGAGAGTGCTTCATGCAAAGCATCTTTTTCTTTTTCAAAAGGGTGCTCAACCGATGCCAGTCAAGTGGGGTGTGTGTGGCCCAGTTAGTGGCAACGAGGGAGACTGTGGTTGGAGTCCCCTCGCTGTGTCTCTAAAAGAACCAAGATGAACAAGTCATGGCTCTCAGAGGACTTTTCTTCCCCTGGGTCAGCCAGGGGACGGGAAAGGCACGCGTATTTTTGAGAGTGCTTCATGCAAAGCATCTTTTTCTTTGTCAAAAGGGGGGCTCAACCGATGCCAGTCAAGTGGGGTGTGTGTGGCCCAGTTAGTGGCAACGAGGGAGACTGTGGTTGGAGTCCCCTCGCTGTGTCTCTAAAAGAACCAAGATGAACAAGTCATGGCTCTCAGAGGACTTTTCTTCCCCTGGGTCAGCCAGGGGACGGGAAAGGCACGCGTATTTTTGAGAGTGCTTCATGCAAAGCATCTTTTTCTTTTTCAAAAGGGGGCTCAACCGATGCCAGTCAAGTGGGGTGTGTGTGGCCCAGTTAGTGGCAACGAGGGAGACTGTGGTTGGAGTCCCCTCGCTGTGTCTCTAAAAGAACCAAGATGAACAAGTCATGGCTCTCAGAGGACTTTTCTTCCCCTGGGTCAGCCAGGGGACGGGAAAGGCACGCGTATTTTTGAGAGTGCTTCATGCAAAGCATCTTTTTCTTTGTCAAAAGGGGGGCTCAACCGATGCCAGTCAAGTGGGGTGTGTGTGGCCCAGTTAGTGGCAACGAGGGAGACTGTGGTTGGAGTCCCCTCGCTGTGTCTCTAAAAGAACCAAGATGAACAAGTCATGGCTCTCAGAGGACTTTTCTTCCCCTGGGTCAGCCAGGGGACGGGAAAGGCACGCGTATTTTTGAGAGTGCTTCATGCAAAGCATCTTTTTCTTTTTCAAAAGGGGGCTCAACCGATGCCAGTCAAGTGGGGTGTGTGTGGCCCAGTTAGTGGCAACGAGGGAGACTGTGGTTGGAGTCCCCTCGCTGTGTCTCTAAAAGAACCAAGATGAACAAGTCATGGCTCTCAGAGGACTTTTCTTCCCCTGGGTCAGCCAGGGGACGGGAAAGGCACGCGTATTTTTGAGAGTGCTTCATGCAAAGCATCTTTTTCTTTGTCAAAAGGGGGGGTCAACCGATGCCAGTCAAGTGGGGTGTGTGTGGCCCAGTTAGTGGCAACGAGGGAGACTGTGGTTGGAGTCCCCTCGCTGTGTTTTACATGCTTTTAGAAGGGCATGAAATGGCTTGGAGGTTGACTTTCATCATATGCAAACTGTTGGCTACCAAAATGCTGCCTTTCCAACAACTGTGGTTATAGGCAATGAGGAACATACTGATGAAGATGAGACGCAGATACCCGATTGGGATGACAACTTAAATATTCGGTCAGGGCAAGAAGAAACTCGGTCTGAGGGGTAGGGGAGTGCAAACACAACAATTGATGATTAAGTTCTAGATCACACCTACTGTCAACCCACAGTCAGACACTCGAGGAGGTCAACAGAGGCGGTGGAGGAGGATGCAACCGACGTCGAAGTAACCTGGCGCCTTCCTGGACACAGTCGGAGCACTGGTAGCACGTCTACAACTGCATCCTCAGCCACCACTCTGCCTCTGAGCATTATTCGGGGTGGATCAACAGGTCGCATGGCCTCTAAGCCTTGCCTAGCCAGGTCCTTTTTTGACATAGAAAAAGATCGCCCAAATTATGTGATCTGTAAAATTTGTCATGGTTCTCTTAGTAGAGGTCAAAACCTCAGCAGTTTGACAACTTCTTCCATGAATCGTCACATGAATAAATATCATATGGCCCGATGGGAAGCTCACCGTGCTGCAATGCGGCCTAGCGGAGCGAACCATCCACCGCCTGCCCCTTCCAGTGCATCCGCGCGCTCGTCATCTTCTAGGACTGTGGGGACAGCTGTCACACCTGTTTTTCCACCCACAACTTCCACCACTGTAACCGCAACAGGCAGTTTGCTTGGTAGGTCGTCAGTTGGTTTGGAAGGGGAAACAAGTGAGTGTGTACAGCTCTCTCAGACATCGATAGCACCAACTTTGGATGAAGGCAACATCATGTCTCCGCCTGCACTTTCCTCACAAAGCTGCATTTTTCCAGGGACACCCGACTCAACACCGTCTACACACAGCAGCCAGATCTCTGTCCCTCAGATGTGGTCAAATAAAAGGCCACTTCCTGCGACCCATGACAAAGCGAAGAGGTTGACTCTATCCCTCTGTAAGCTGTTGACTACAGAAATGCTGCCTTTCCGCCTAGTGGACACACAGGATTTTAGAGACCTTATGTCTGTCGCTGTGCCCCAGTACCAGATGCCTAGTCGCCACTACTTCTCTAAGAAAGGTGTGCCCGCGCTACACCAGCATGTCGCACACAACATCACCGCTTCCTTGAGAAACTCTGTGTGTGAACGGGTGCATTTCACCACCGATACTTGGACCAGTAAGCATGGACAGGGACGTTACATGTCGCTGACTGGCCACTGGGTAACTATGGTGATAGATGGTGAAGGGTCTGCTGCACAAGTCTTGCCGTCCCCACGACTTGTGTGTCAATCCTCTGTCTGTCCAAGTTCCGCCACTGCTTCTGCATCCTCCACCTCATCTGGGTCCTCCACCTCCGCCCCAAGCCTGCCTGGTCAGGCCACCAGCGTTCTCACTGCGCAGAAGGAATCACGCACCCCTCATTACTATGCTGGTAGCAGAGCGCAACGGCATCAGGCGGTCTTTAGCTTGACATGTCTTTGAAATAGGAGTCACACAGCGACTGAGTTGTGGGCAGCTCTGGAGACTGATTTTGATAAATGGTTGTCTCCACTCAACCTGCAGCCTGGTAAGGCCGTGTGCGACAATGCTGCAAACCTGGGTGCGGCCCTTCGCCTGGGCAAGGTGACACACGTGCCTTGTATGGCTCACGTGTTTAACCTTGTTGTCCAGCAATTTTTAACACACTATCCCGGCCTAGATGGCCTTCTGACCAGGGCACGGAAACTGTCTGCAGTGCTCACTTCCGCCGTTCAACCGCCGCACCTGAGCGACTTGCATCGCTCCAGAAGTCTTTCGGCCTGCCGGTTCATCGCCTGAAATGCGATGTGGCGACACGCTGGAATTCAACTCTCCACATGTTACAGCGACTGTGGCAGCACCGGCGAGCCCTGGTGCAATACGTCATGATGTATAGCCTGGGCCAACGAGATGCAGAAGTGGGGCAGATCACCCTGATGGAGTGATCTCAGATCAAGGACCTATGCACCCTTCTGCACAGTTTCGACATGGCGACGAATATGTTTAGCGCTGACAATGCCATTATCAGCATGACGATTACAGTCATTTACATGCTGGAGCACACGCTAAACACTATTCGTAGTCAGGGGGTGGGACAACAGGAAGGGGAGGAACTACAGGAGGATTCATATGCGCAAGACACAACAACATCACCAAGGTCCAGACGTTCATCATCACCAACGCGGCAGGCATGGGACCATGGGGGACAGGGATCAACAAGGGCGCATGGTAGCAGGTGAGATGTTGAGGAAGGTGCAGGAGGACATGAAGATATGGAGGACGAACTGTCCATGGACATGGAAGACTCAGCAGATGAGGGGGACCTTGGTCAAATTTCAGTTGAAAGAGGTTGGGGGGAGATGACAGAGGAAGAAAGAACGGTTAGCACCTCTATGCCACAAACACAGCGTGGACTTGGTGCGCATGGCTGCGCAAGACACATGAGTGCCTTCTTGTTGCACTACCTCCAACATGACCCTCGTATTGTCAAAATTAGAAGTGATGATGACTACTGGCTTGCCACACTATTAGATCCCCGGGACAAGTCCAAATTTTGTGACATAATTCCACCCATAGAAAGGGACGCACGTATGCAGGAGTATCAGCAGAAGCTGTTACTCGATCTTAGCTCGGCTTTTCCACCAAACAACCGTGCAGGTGAAGGGAGTGATTCTCCCAGTTGTAACTTGACAAACATGGGACGGCCTCGTCATCTTCAACAGTCTACCCGTACCAGTAGGACCGTATCTGGTGCTGGTAACAGCAATTTTATGGAATCTTTTCATAATTTTTTTAGACCCTCCTTTGCAAGGCCACCAGAGACAACAAGTCTGACACATAGTCAACGGATGGAGAGGATGATACAGGAGTATCTCCAAATGAACATCGATGCAATGACTTTGCAAATGGAGCCTTGCTCCTTTTGTGCTTCAAATCTAGAAAAATGTCAAGAGCTCTCCAGTTACGCCTCGAAGATTTTGTCGTGTCCAGCTGCCAGCGTTGTCTCTGAACGTGTCTTCAGTGCTGCTGGGTGTGTGCTGACAGATAAGCGCACGCGTCTGTCCAGTGACAATGTGGACAGACTGACGTTCATCAAAATGAACAAGTCATGGATCCAGAAGGAATTTACTACCCCTGTGTCATCCTGGGGAGAGTAAATGCTTGTGGATTTGGAATGTGCTTGATGCAAATCAAAACATCCTGTTTGCAACTAGGGCACAAGTGCTGCCACTGATAAGGTGTCTGTGTGGGGCCCAATTTTTGGAAAAAAAGGGAGACTCCGCTTGGAGTAACCCTTGCTTGCTGTGTTTTTTAAAAATGATACAAGATGAACAGATCTGAAGGCAAGATGAAGCCAACATCATGTCTCCGCCTGCACTTTTCTCACAAACCTGCATTTTTCCAGGGACACCCTACTCAACACCGTCTACAGACAGCAGCCAGATCTCTGTCCCTCAGATGTGGTCAAATAAAAGGCCACTTACTGCGACCCATGACAAAGCTAAGTGGTTGACTCTATCCCTCTGTAAGCTGTTGGCTACCGAAATGCTGCCTTTACGCGTAGTGGACACACAGGATTTTACAGACCTTATGTCTGTCGCTGTGCCCCAGTACCAGATGCCCAATCACCACTGCTTCTCCAAGAAAAGCATGCCCGCGCTACACCGGCATGTCGCACACAACATCACCACTTCCTTGAGAAAATCTGTGTGCGACAGGGTGCATTTCAACACAGATACTTGGACCAGTAAGCATAGACAGGGTCATTACATGTCACTGACTGGGCACTGGCAAACTATGGTGAGAGATGGAGAAGGGTCTGCTGTACAAGTCTTGCCGTCCCCACGAGTTGTTTCAATCCTTGTTCTGTATGTAGAAGTTAATACACTGCTTCTGCCTCTTCAACCTCGTGTGGGTCCTCTACCTTTGCGCAAACCCTGTGTGGTCAGGCCACCCTTCCTTGCAACTGCGCACAAGGACTACCACACACCTCCTTACTATGCTGGCAGCAGAGCTCAATGCCATCAGGCGGTCAAAGTTTTACTTTGAAATGTATGGGAAATGTGAGTCACACCGCTATTACAGAGAATAGTAGTCAGGCAGGGTCAAAACATTAATTGAGGAACAGGAACAGAATGGGACGGCCAGGACTTAATCAGAAAACAAGCAGAGGTGAAATGCGTATCGGCCAACAAGGTACATAAACAGCAAGCAGGAAAAGTAGTCAGGTAACAAGCACACAAAATCATAAAACTGAACTGGGGGTAAAATTAACCAGAGGTTCATAGCTATGTCTGGCAGTGGTCTGCAGACAGGATGGGCATAAAAAAGGGTGTGGTGTCTTCCCATTGGTTGTAGCTGAATGATGGTATTTCATCTGTGAGATACCCACCAGCTACATTCAGCCAGAGATTCTGCATCTGTCAAGGTAATGCAGCCCAGTGGGTGAGCATAACCTGCGTCCACCTGCGCCGCTGGCATCGACTACTCTCCCATCATCAGCACTATTCATGAAAGGAACACGTTGTCACCTGGCGACCGGAGTACAAATTGACGGAGCGGACTCCGTTGGTGACTTAACAGCCGTGTGCGGCAATGATGCAAACCTGGCTGCGGGCCATCCTCAGGGCAATGTGACACACGTGCCTTTTATGGCTCACGTGTTGATCCGAATTCTCCAGCAATTTTTAAAACACCATCACGGCCTACATGGCCTTGTGCAGCGTGCACGCTCGCTATGTGCTCACTTCCATCGTGCGCACACAGCAGCTCAACAACTTTCATCACTCCGGAAGTCTTAGGGTCTGGCAGTTAAACGCCGGAAATGCGATGTTCCGACACGCAGGAATTGGAATCTGCACATGTTGCAGCGTGTGTGGCAGCACCGCAGAGCCCTGCTGAAATACGGTAAGACATATAGCCTGGGATAAGTTGATCCAGAGGTGGTGCAGATCACGCTGCTGGAGTGGTGTCAGATCAAGGACCTATGCACCCTGCTACACAGTTTTGAAATGTCGACGAAGATGTTTAGCACTGGCAATGTCATTCTCAGCGTGACAATTCTGGTCATCTACATGATGGAGCACACTGTAATTATTATTCGGAGTCAGGTGTTGGGACAAGAGGAAGGGGAGGAAGTACAGGAGGAGTCATATGCGGAAGGGATAACAAGATCTACGAGGTCCAGATGGTCAGCGGCACCTATGCGGCAGTCATGGTGAGGGAGAGGGATTAACAAGGGCGCATAGTATCAGCAAAAAGTGTTGATGAAAGTGCAGGAGCCCATGAAGAAATGGAGGACGAACTGGCGATGGGCATGGAAGACTCAGCAGATGAGTGAGAGCTTGCTCACATTTCGGTTGTGCGAGGTTGTGGGTAGAGGGCAGAGGAAGGATGCACGATTCTCACCTCTCTGCCACCAACACACCAAGGACTTGGTCCTCCTGGATGCACAAGACACATGAGCGCCTTCTTGCTGCACTACCTACATGACCCTCGGATTGTATGAATTTGAAGTAATCCTGAATACTGGGTTGCCACACTGTTAGATCCCCGGTACAAGACAAAATTTGGCGAACTAATTCCTGCCATAGAAATAGACGCACGTATACAGGAGTATCTGCAGAATGTGGTACGCAATCTTAGATCTACTTTTCCACTAAACACCAGTGCTGCACAGAGTGAATCTCAACACTTTGTCATGGATAGGAGGAAATGGTCTTTTACTTGTCCACATCGGAGGGACCGAGGGATGGCTGCTGTGCTGAGATGGCGTTGAGTACGGTGTCCCTGCACAGTTGCACTTTTGGTCATATCCCAAAATGAGTTGAAAAAGGACAGATGCTGTTGGAAAGGGGAACAGGTGTGTTGGAAAGGGGAAAAAAATTTTGGTCCGTGGATTTGGTGGTTAAACAACTGTAACATTTGCTGAAGAAACAACATCTGTTACAGTGGGACTGGCAGATTTGGATAAAGTGGTATATAATCTGTGACCGCTATATAACAAAAATTAATAAGAAAAGAAAGAGAAAGGTATATATCACCTTCAGCAGTCAGTGTCCACCGTGCTCCCAGTTGGAAAAGGAGAGGTTGGCAACTTGAAGGTTTGGTGGAGGATACAGAGCTGTGTGGCTATGAAACTAATAGTAGCCTGAACCGAGTTAGACGCCATTCGGATCTGGAGACTGTGAGCCCTGTTAGCGTCACAGGGTCCACATGCCCACCCAGCCCAGGAACTCCCTGTTAACAACACAGGGGCCATTGAGTACGCTGACCGTGTGCGTAGGGGCCACACCTGTGGACAGCAGGCGCATCAGCAGCAGCAGGCCTGTTAATGCCACTGGGCTGCACAAGCAGGACTGTTAGGACAGGAGCTGGTCTTAACCGTTCTGCGTTACCAACTGTGGTGGTGGCCTGCATCCACCACCCTATCCCTGCCTACCTCTGGCCTAAAGCCGCAATGGGTTCAACACATGGAGGTGTGCTCTTTCGGAGCATAATAGAAGACTGCGCACCTCCTTGTTGGCTCCAGCCCCTTTTATAACCTGGGTCCGCCCCAAACCAGGGTGAACCACAATGCACCTCCTGGAGACAAAAGCAGAGTGACACGTCATGAGTGGCATAACTAGCGTCCTATTTGGAAACGCAACTTCAATGATGACCTCATGGCTGCCATGACCCAAACACCTCACCAGTCATCGTCTGACCATCAATAATGCGGTGACAAGTCATAGGTGTGGGCCTCTGCAAGCCATTTGGGAGGACACCTGATGCCCTGTGGTCTATATGGGACCCCCACATCAGGGCCAGGGCCAAAGAGTTCATTACCGGACCTAGTCTCTGATGCAGGAAGTGCCTGAGCATGCTCAGTAGCATGAAATACAGTCTCTGAAAAAAGACTATCAGCTTTAGCATGGTGTCTAGGCACAAAACAGGACTTAGACCCGGCACAGAATGCAAGCACCTGTGCAAAGAGGCTTTTCACACTTAGTGTGGGAGCATGCGCTGTATCCCGAAATGAAGACTTAGCGTCAGGAATGGCACAGTCAGGCTGAGCATACTCACTAGGCGAAACACTGTAATTATGCTGCAGCTGGGGTACATCGGCACACGCATGCGCACTAGCTGCCTCTCCACACTTAGACGTGGAGGGGAAATTTGTCTTGGAGATGCTGTCTATGAACAGAAGGAAAAGCTAAAGGAAGCCTGACTTTCTATCCCTCCGAATTATGAAATGCAGCAATGAATTCCATGAGTTTGCTATAACATTAGCGTAGCTAAATGTGCATGAGGGTGTGATGTAGAGGTGCTAGAAATAGCTTGTCACCAGTGGGGCACTAATGGAATACAACAGCCAGTTCTATGATGCCACAAAATGGCAGTATTTTGTGCTATCATTATAGCTTATTAAAAACAGAGCAGGAGGGTGTCATGCAGAGGTGCTGCACATAGATTTGCAGTAGTGTGAATAGACAAAAGTACAATAGCCACGTTTAGGATACAACTAGGTACACTGAGTGTTTGCTACTATAAATGGCTGAGTTTAAAAAAGTTTGAGTGTGCAATGCAGGCAGATGTCCTGCAAATAACGTTCCAATACTGTGAATTGACAAAAGTACAATAGCCACGTTTAGGATACAACTAGGTACACTGAGTGTTTGCTAGTATAATGGCTGATTTTAAAAAAGTTAGAGTGTGCAATGCAGGCAGACGTGCTGCAAATATCGTTCCAATACTGTGAATAGACAAAAGTACAATAGCCACGTTTAGGATACAACTAGGTACACTGAGTGTTTGCTACTATAAATGGCTGAGTTTAAAAAAGTTTGAGTGTGCAATGCAGGCAGACGTGCTGCAAATAACGTTCCAATACTGTGAATTGACAAAAGTACAATAGCCACGTTTAGGATACAACTAGGTACACTGAGTGTTTGCTAGTATAATGGCTGAGTTTAAAAAAGTTAGAGTGTGCAATGCAGGCAGACGTGCTGCAAATATCGTTCCAATACTGTGAATAGACAAAAGTACAATAGCCACGTTTAGGATACAACTAGGTACACTGAGTGTTTGCTAGTATAATGGCTTAGTAACAATGAGTTGTAGTGTGCAATGCAGGCAGACGTGCTCTGCAAATGTCTTTGCACTAGTGGGACTATAGCAAAGTCCAATAGCCACGTTTAGGATGCCACTAGGTACACTGAGTGTTTGCTAGTAAAATTGCTTAGTTTAAAAAAGTTGGAGTGTGCAATGCAGGCAGATGTGCTCTGCTAATATCTTTGCACTAGTGGGACTATAGCAAAGTCCAATAGCCACGTATAGGATGCCACTAGGTACACTGAGTGTTTGCTAGTATAATGGCTTAGTTAAAATGAGTTTGAGTGTGCAATGCAGGCAGACGCGCTATGCAAATGTCTTTGCACTAGTGGGACTATAGCAAAGTCCAATAGCCACGTATAGGATGCCACTAGGTACACTGAGTGTTTGCTAGTATAATGGCTTGGTTAGAATGAGTTGTAGTGTGCAATGCAGGCAGATGTGCTCTGCTAATGTCTTTGCACTAGTGGGACTATAGCAAAGTCCAATAGCCACGTATAGGATGCCACTAGGTACACTGAGTGTTTGCTAGTATAATGGCTTAGTTAAAATGAGTTTGAGTGTGCAATGCAGGCAGACGCGCTATGCAAATGTCTTTGCACTAGTGGGACTATAGCAAAGTCCAATAGCCACGTATAGGATGCCACTAGGTACACTGAGTGTTTGCTAGTATAATGGCTTGGTTAGAATGAGTTGTAGTGTGCAATGCAGGCAGATGTGCTCTGCTAATGTCTTTGCACTAGTGGGACTATAGCAAAGTCCAATAGCCACGTATAGGATGCCACTAGGTACACTGAGTGTTTGCTAGTATAATGGCTTAGTTAAAATGAGTTTGAGTGTGCAATGCCGGCAGACGCGCTATGCAAATGTCTTTGCACTAGTGGGACTATAGCAAAGTCCAATAGCCACGTATAGGATGCCACTAGGTACACTGAGTGTTTGCTAGTATAATGGCTTGGTTTTAATGAGTTGGAGTGTGCAATGCAGGCAGACGCGCTCTGCAAATGTCTTTGCACTAGTGGGACTATAGCAAAGTCCAATAGCCACGTATAGGATGCCACTAGGTACACTGAGTGTTTGCTAGTATAATGGCTTGTTTAGAATGAGTTGTAGTGTGCAATGCAGGCAGACGCGCTCTGCAAATGTCTTTGCACTAGTGGGACTATAGCAAAGTCCAATAGCCACGTATAGGATGCCACTAGGTACACTGAGTGTTTGCTAGTATAATGGCTTAGTTATCAGTTGGAGTGTGCAGAGGACAAGAGGGTACAGTGGCAGGATTGTGGTGCTCTGGGTAGAGGAATGGAAGCCTGCCTTTCTATTCCCTCCTAATGGTGAAATGCAGGTAGGAAATCCCTGACCTGGGCTACACAGACGCTGTTGCTGTTTGCAGGACCTGTCACCTATGGCTCTCTGACCCTGCCGGTTGGAGCCCTTAAAAGGACTGCTATAAAGTGCTCTCCCTAAGCTGTCTAACGCTGTGTATGCAGCGCATACAGCTGTATCGGCTATAGGACTCAGGAAGACGGAGCTGCGACAGTGATGTCTGACACCAAAGACGCAGAAGGCAGATAATGGCGTCCGTGAAGAAAATGTCCGGTTTTATAATGCAGGGACATGTGACATGCAGATCCTATCACACATGCCGTTGCTTCTCTGGCTCAAAGTCCACTTAGCTGTGTGTGTGTCTGGGATTGGCTGACATGCTGGCCCGCCCCACAAGACGCGCGCACTTAGGGAAGGAAGACAAGAAAAAAAAAAATGGCGATCGCCATTATAGAAACAGCAGTGATCTGAAGGCGCTGTTCACGCACACTATACACTGAAATGTGATAATAGTTTGATTCACAGAGTGACTTACACTATTACAGCAGAAACCAAGCTATGATTTAGCTGTTTTTTGGCTGCTAGAACCGTTCTCGAACGTTTCTAGAACTACCGAGCTTTTGCAAAAAGCTCGAGTTCTAGTTCGATCTAGAACATGCCCCAAAATCACTCGAGCCGCGAACTGGAGAACCACGAACCACGAACCGCGCTCAACTCTACCCGGGAGCGATGGTAGGGAGCAGCTGGGATGTTGCTTTCCCCCTCCGTGGGTAGGGGTCGGTGGTCCCGGGGCCCGATGATGTGACGGGGAGGCAGGGTCGGTGAGGTGCAGGGTTGCAGGGACAGCGCGACGCGGTGCCGGATTGCACGGGTGTACTCACTCAGCAAGTGAGGTACAAAGTCCTCGGTAAACCAAACGGCTGGATGGACGGGTCCCGCAGCCGGCTGCAGTGTCTTTCCCCGGACAGGTGATGGCGGCTGTCTTTCCCTGCACCTTGATGTTCTCCTTCTGACTACTATGGATTCCCAACGGTAGTCTGCTCCCCAGTGTATGGGTACCGGAGGAGCCCGTTTGCCCGCAGGTGCTGGCCCTTGGGTCTCTAGCCTTAGGCGGTAGCTGTATACCCTCACGGTGTGGGCGGTTGCCTTCAATCGGGACTTTTGCTGTTATGAAACCCCTGGGGTTCCAGTCACATTCGGATCTGACTATTGACGGTGGCTCCAAGCCTGGTCGGAGTCCGATGGCCCTGCCTGTGTGTGCTGGCTTCACTTCGCTCCCCGGTCGGTAAAGGCGGGCCGTCGCCCGACCCCAGTCCTACGGTTCCGCGTTGCTCCACCACTCCTGCAGACGGCCACCACCGTCTGCCAACCTTGCTGTCAGTGCCTGGGCCACAAACCCAGACACCCAAGTGCTTGCTCCTCTCACTTCAAACTCCTCCACTTAACTGTCACTTTTCCCGCCTCCAGGCCTGTGAACTCCTCGGTGGGTGGGGTCCAACCGCTTGGCTCCGCCCCACCTGGTGTGGACATCAGACACTGGAGGGAGGCAACAAGGGTTTTTGTTTGGCTGGTGTCCCTGTCTAATGGGGGTGGGGGTGTTTGAGTGTTATCTGTGATGACCTGGCTAAGCCAGGACGCCACATGGACATGGACAGTTTCCGTCAGGACTCCCTGTGCTATTAACAGGTCCAATACTCGGGGGAAGGAAGGGGGAAGGGGGGGCTGCTAACTCCACCGATTGTGTTTTTTATTTTCGTGTTCCTCTGAAGTTCTGCCGTCCGGCTGCTTGTCCATCTGTGGCTTTGCCATCTGCCCAGAGGACCTTGGGAGACGTTAGAGCTGTTATTAGTTTTGCCCTAACTGTTCTCCCGCGAAACACACCCATTCTCTAAAATTTCAGGTTGCCCAAGAGTTTCTTTACCATATCTAAAGACATGACAGGTGGGTGGCTCTACTGCAGAATTTTCCACTAAGGTCCATGTTATACCCCTAGGTATTATACCAGGTAATACACATTTTAGGAACAACCCATTGGGTGGCTATGGAGACTTTTAAAGAGGAGCTAAAAGGAGACAGCTGCACTCTGTAGCACTAAGACATGTGGAACAATGAATATAGGAATATAGACATGCATTACTGCTATAAAAAAAACATGTAACACAAAAATGGCCAGTTTTATGTGAGCCCAACAGCCAATGGCATGGCGACCTATTTTTTGTTGGGTCCCTACCAAACTAATGCCTTTCTTTTGTTTTAAAAAAAAACCCCTACAACTTGTAAGCAAACAGGAACCTGCAAATGGAGAATTAAAATCGCCTGAGGCTGAAGAGCAGGAGCTCGATGAGAAAGTATGACCCTGTAATCTAAAAAAAAGACTGATGGCACAGCCTAACTTTCTAATGAGAACAGGTGCAAACTTAATATGAAACATATTATGAAATATAGTAACAAAAAGGAGACATTTGCACTCTGTATGTGGAACAATGAATATAGGGCATATTGTAATCTAAGAATTGGGCTCACATAAATCTGGCCATTTTTGTGTGCTAGTTATCTCAATGTTTGCATGTTTTTCATAGCAGTAGTGCATGTCTATATTCCCATCTTCATTGTTCCAGATATCTTAGCACTACAGAGTGGAACTGTCTCCTTTTTCTTACTATGTTTCACGTATGTGTTATAGATGCAAGTGTAAAGGGGGTTATATACAGCACTCTTGGCACAGTGGGTTGTCCCTGGCCAACTTATCTAGGGAAACGCAGAGTGGAGATCATTTATAAAAACAGGATCAAACATTTAGGAAACCAGTAAAGAAATTTTTTGGGTCATCACGCAATAATCTCAAGTGACACCCATCTCTTTGCCCAAAATGGTCCTGTGGCGCCCCTGAGGTTCCAGTCACCACAGAGTATTGCATCTTATTTAAGGTGCGATATTCGGTGAGCAGGGGGTTAATTACCAGTGTTCCACATTCACACTTTACATACAGCTTAGGAGTGTTCTCACAGGGGGGATGGCTTAAGGTAGATAGGGGGTGGCCATCATGAGGCATTGGACTTCCCCGATCACTGAAGCCAGCCACCTGGGGGGCGGGTTCCACTTGGGGTAGAAGTAAGAGCAAACTTACACAATCTTCAGTCAGTCTACCAGGGACGCCAGTTCTGGGACACGACACCATCAGTATTTTCTTCTCTTCTCTTCGCAGGGCCTGGGGCTTGGAGCGGATGGCTTAAGGTAGATAGGGTGGTGGCCATCATGAGGCATTGGACTTCCCCGATCACTGAAGCCATCCACCTGGGTGGCGGGTTCCACTTGGGGTAGAAGTAAGAGCAAACTTACACAATCTTCAGTCAGTCTACCAGGGATGCCAGTTCTGGGACACGACACCATCAGTACTTTCTTCTCTTCTCTTCGCAGGGCCTGGGGCTTGGAGCGGATGGCTTAAGGTAGATAGGGTGGTGGCCATCATGAGGAATTGGACTTCCCCGATCACTGAAGCCATCCACCTGGGTGGCGGGTTCCACTTGGGGTAGAAGTAAGAGCAAACTTACACAATCTTCAGTCAGTCTACCAGGGATGCCAGTTCTAGGACACGACACCATCAGTATTTTCTTCTCTTCTCTTCGCAGGGCCTGGGGCTTGGAGCAGAGCGCTCAGCCCAAATTCCTCACGGCTGGAAGGGCAATTCTGACAAAGGACTTTCTACTTTCAAACACCAGTGACTGCTTTTAACTTATCTGAGGTCGATGGGGCACATCACAGCGGGTGATCAGTACTACCCGATCGAGCGGGACAAAGAGTGAGTAAAGACACCTGGAACCGCAGTATTTGACTCGGACTCTTATTAACGGCGCCGCCGCCCCGCGCATCGGCGCCAAAGGCCATCATCATCTCTACTTCCCTCATCATCCTTCCCGGTGTCTCCTCCGCCTGTGGGGAGTGATACCATCTTCGGCTGCTATTACCATCCGCCCCGGAGGACAGCGACAGCAGCAGCGGCTAACCTCTGGCTGTGTACCACAGGTGGCGTCACGACAATCACCCTTCTACAACCCCCATCATCCTCCCTCCTTATTGGTGTACACCTCAGGGCACGAAGCCGGGCAGGCCACAGTGACATCCCAGATTATCACACCGGCCCGATAACGAGTAACTCAATTACGAGACCCCGTGCCTGATTTCCCCCTGCCCCCTGGGTGCTACAGTCCCATACTCTACTTTAGCCAAGGTTGATCCAATGGTCCAGAAAATAATCTCAAATGTTAGAATGTCTTGAAATCACTTCTACCAACTCTAGTTTCAATGGTGAACCAATGGTGGAAGAAGGATGAGCAATTGGGGCAAGGTTGAGGTGATGTCATGGGCAGAGGGGCCGCGCTTGCTATGCTCGGGTCCGGGGCTACTGCTGCTCGGTGGCTCGAGCGGTGGGCCGGACCCGGGGACTCGAGCAGCGCTCCTCGCCCCCGAGTGAAAAGGGGTGTTGGGTGGTTTTTGGGGAGATAGTTCATGACGCCACCCACAGGTCGTGGTGATGGTGGGCACCACCGCTGCTGGTGACGGGTCTCCCGGGAACGATGGCGGGGAGCAGCTAGGTGTTAACCCTTCCGTGGGTAGGGGTCGGTGGTCCTGGGTCCCGGTAGTGGATGGGAAGGCAGGAAGGCCAGGGTGCAGGGTTGCGGGGGCAGCGCGGCGCGGTGCCGGATGGCACTGTTGTACTCACTCAGGCACAGATTTACAGAGTCTCTGGTAAGCCAAACGGCTGGATGGACGGGTCCCGTCGCCGGCTGCAGTGTGTTTGCTCTCCCTGGACAGGTTGATGGTGGCTGTCTTTCCCTGCACCGCTGTGAATGTACTGACTCCGATGGTTTCCCACTGGTAGTTCGCTCCCCGGCGTGTATGTACCGAAGGAGCCCGTTTTGCCCGCAGGCGCTGGCCCTTGGATCTCTAGCCTCTGGCGGTGGCTTTTTATCCTCACGGTGTGGACTGTTGCCTTCTGTCGGGTCTTGGGTGTGAGTGAACCCCTGGGGTCCCGGTCACTATCGGATCTGACCTTTTCGGCGGCTCCCAGCCTGGACGGGGTCTGATGGCCCTGCCTTTGTGCTTGGTACAGATCTGCTCCCCGGCTCGGTACCGGCGGGCCACCGCCCGTCCCCGGTCCTATGGTTCCGCTGACCTGCACCACTCCTGCAGACGGCCACCACCGTCTGCCGACCTTGCTGTACGTGCCTGGGCTCCTACCCAGACACCAACAGTTTCTCTCCTGTCACTTTCAACTCCAAACTTAAACTAAACTACTTTTCCCGCCTCCAGGCCTGTGAACTCCTCGGTGGGTGGGGCCAACCACCTGGCTCCGCCCCACGTGGTGTGGACATCAAGCTTGGAGGACGGCAACAAGGATTTTGTTTGACTGTTGTTGCCTAACCAGGGGAGGGGGTGTGTGAGATGTTGTGTTTGTGACTACCTGGCTAGTCCAGGGCGTCACAGTGACACGTCTTGGGTTTCTGGAGAACATCTGTAGAGGTTAAGAACCCTTGAAAGTCATAATTTTTGCCTTGTTACGGAGCACCCTCAAAAACCTCTAATAATCCAGATTATCTCCTACAGAGTCTTTTTTTAACCATTTCTTTCCGACTCATTTGCAGATTTGAGCAGATGAGAAACACAACTGTCGGCGGCAGATGTAGCCGCTGTGATTTGCATAAGTCACTGAATCACAGCAATATTTCTCATCATAAAGTCAGTGGGGATTAAATTAGCAGCAACAAAATGAGTTGTTAAACTATATAGAGCGCAGGAAAATGTACGGAGACGAGAAAAGTATCGCGAGGACAAAGGCGTAACGTTGTCTATGGCAAGACTGCCAGCTCCTTATAAATAATGATTAAGATTCAGCACATCTGCTCGGCAGACAGGTACAGTATGCTTCCCCTTAGAAGCCCCCTCCGGCACGCAATTCATTACAAAAACCTCCCACGCTATTTCGTTTCAACAGATATTCGTCTCGCGTAACCGAACAGCCTGAACACCGTGTCACCGGCTCCGATACGCTCAGCAGAAACAGCTTTGTTTCCCAACTCAAAAAAGTACCATTTCAATCTTTTTCATATTTTTTTCTTACACCTTTTAATGGCGTTTATACATTTAATCTGTGAAAGCAAAGAGAAAGAATATAGAATGTCTTAACCCCTTAGTGGCCGTGTATATGACTTAAAACTGACCTGAGATATAAGAGAATAGCGCCCAACCCCATCCCCAGCCTGACACGCTGCTGCATCCGTCACTATAGGTGCTGCCACCGATCGTGGACATTTAACCCCTTGCATCAGGGGTCTCAAACTCGGCTGGGTGTATGAGCCGCACAGAGGAAAAAAAATAACTTGGGGACAGCATTCTTTGCAGGACAAAGTGACATTTTTATTATATATATAAAATATATATATATATATATTTTTTTTTACACACCTTTGGATCACTGATTTTGAACATTTTTCACTTGTTTATTATAACAAACATGCACATTCTGTGTTTAAATATAAAAAAAAAATGCTACTAAAAAACAATCTCATGCCTTATTTTGAATTTATTTATTTTCTTTTTCTTTTTACATTTTATCCCTTTCTTATAACTAATAGTTTTACAATTAGCACCATATAGAAATTTTGGCCAACATATTTTAGTAATGTTCCCCATCTTGTTGTAATGTGCCCAACCTTGTCCCCTTGTAGTATTGTGCCCCATCCTACAGTAATGTGCTCAACCTTGTCCCCATCCTATAGTAATGTTCTCCATCCTATAGTAATGTTCCCCATCCTTGTCCCCATCTTGTAGTAATGTGCCCCATCTTTGTCCCCATCCTATAGTAATGTTCCCCATCCTATAGTAATGTTCCCCATCCTTGTCCCCATCTTGTAGTAATGTGCCCCATCTTTGTCCCCATCCTATAGTAATGTTCCCCATCCTTGTCCCCATCTTGTAGTAATGTGCCCCATCCTTGTCCCAATCCTATAGTAATGTGTCCATAATTGTCCCCATCTTGTAGTAATGTGCCCCATCCTTGTCCCAATCCTATAGTAATGTTCCCCATCCTTGTCCCCATCTTATAGTAATCTGCCCCATCCTTGTCCCAATCCTATAGTAATGTGTCCATCCTTGTCCCCATCTTGTAGTAATGTGCCCCATCCTTGTCCCAATCCTATAGTAATGTTCCCCATCCTTGTCCCCATCTTATAGTAATGTGCCCCATCCTTGTCCCAATCCTATAGTAATGTGTCCATCCTTGTCCCCATCTTGTAGTAATGTTCCCCATCCTTGTCCCAATCCTATAGTAATGTTCCCCATCCTATAGTAATGTTCCCCATCCTTGACACCATCTTGTAATAATGTGCCCCATCCTTGTTCCAATCCTATAGTAATGTTCCCCATCCTTTTCCCCATCTTGTAGTAATGTGCCCCATCCTTGTCCCAATCCTATAGTAATGTATTGTGCCCCATCCTACAGTAATGTGCTCATCCTTGTCCCCATCCTATAGTAATGTTCCCCATCCTTGTCCCCATCTTGTAGTAATGTGCCCCATCCTTGTCCCAATCCTATAGTAATGTTCCCCATTCTTGTCCCCATCTTGTAGTAATGTGCCCCATCCTGTCCCAATCCTATAGTAATGTTCCCCATTCTTGTCCCCATCTTGTAGTAATATTCCCCATCCTTGTCCCCATGTTGTAGTTATGTGCCCCATCCTTGTCCCAATCCTATAGTAATATTCCCCATCCTTGTCCCCATCCTATAGTAATGTGCCTATCCTGTAGTAATGTGTCCCATCACTGTCCCCTTTTACTAATCTGCCCATGCAGGTCCTCTTCTTGTAGTAATGTGCCATTTCCTGGTCCTCTGCTTGTAGTTATGTCCCATACTGGTCCCCCTTCAGCCCCCACCCTGTTTTCACCTTGATGACCCGGACTTTTTTTTTGCAATTCTGACCAGTGGCACTTTATGAGGTTATAACTCTGGAACCCTTCAACAGATCCCAGTGATTCTGAGACTGTTTTTTCGTGACATATCGGGCTTCATGTTAGTGGTAAATTTAGGACAATATTTTTTGTTTATTTGTGGAAAAAAATGAGAAATTTGGCGAAAAATTTGAAAATTATTACATTTTCAAAGATTAAATTTTTATGCTCTTTTATGCGAGACATGACACAAAATAATGAATAAATAACATTTCCCACATGTCTACTTTACATCAGCATAATTTGGGGAAAAAAATAATTATAAAGGACATTATAGGGGTTCAAAATTTTTGAGCAATTTTTCATTTTTACATTTCCAAAGCCACTTTTTTTTTTTTTAAGGACAACATCACATTTGAAGTGATTTTGAGAGGTGTACATGACAGAAAACACCCAAAAGTGACACCATTCCAAAAACAGCACCCCTCAGGCTACTCAAAACCACATTCAAGAAGGTTATTCAGGTGCTTCAAAGGAACTAAAGCAATATGGAAGGAAAAAATGAACATTTTATTTTTTGCAACAAAAATGTTACTTTAGCCTCAAATGTTGCATTTTCACAAGGGTAGCAGGATTAAATGGACCCCAAAATTTGTTGGGTAATTTGTCCTGAGTAGGCAGATACCTGATATTGGGCGAAAAACACTGTTTGGGCGCACGGCAAAACTCGGAAGGGAAGGAACGTCATTTGACTTTTTGAACAGAAAATTAGCTGGAATCGTTAGCTGCACCATGTTGCGTTTGGAGAGCCCCTGATGTGCCGAAACAGTGGAGCTGCCCCACATGTGACCCCATTTTGGAAACTAGACCCCCCATGGCATAAAAAAAAATCAGGATGTGCTGCAAAGAGGGGAGGGGGGGGGCTAGGTGGGATGAAATAAAGAAGTCCTGTCCAAAGTTGAGTACGGCTGCAGGACGCTTGCTGATCAGGTACCTAATTGTTCAAGTTTTGTCTTTTTATTTTAATTTGGGGTGCACAAAAAAAAAAAAAAGTAAAAACTTGAGCAATTACATACCTGATCAGCCAATCACATAGCTGATCAGAGCTTGGCGGCAAGCAGGCGGGGGGTGGAGAGGCAGTGGGAGGTGGGATTGGGGATAGTTCGAAAAGAGCCACGAACAATACTTACGGGATGGATCAGAACAGCAGTAGGGTCACAGGAGAGATGGAGGCAGATCGATGAGGCAGCAGATGAAGGGCAGCAGATGGGGGGCAGCGGCAGATGGGTAGAGCAGCGGTGGATGTGAGAGCGGCGGCAGATGGGAAAGGGCGCAGCGGATGGAGAGGTGGCGGCGGATGGGAGAGGGCACAGCAGGGGGAGGAACGGCGGCTGGGAGAGGGCGCAGCAGATGGAAGAGCGGCGGAGGATGGGGGGAGGTGGAAGGGAAGTGGGAGGTGAGATTGGGAATAGCTACCTTACAGGATGGATCTAGGCAGCAGGATCACAGCAGATGGAGGCTCACAGCAGATGGAGGAGGGTGGGAGGTGGGGGAAAAGGCAGCAGATGAAGAGGATGGAGGAGAGCGAGCAACAGATCGGAGAGGGGGGCAGCAGCTGATGGGGGAGAGCGGTGGCTAATGGAGGGGAGGCAGGCAGCAGATGGAAGCAGGCAGCAGATGGGGGCAATGGCGGCAGATCGGGAGCAGCAACTGCTGCAGTGGCGGCACCGGTGGCTGAAAGGGGGCAGTAGTGGTGGTGGCGGCGGATCGGATTCAGTGACTGTGGCGGCGACTGAAGAGGGGGGGGTGGGGGCAGTGGCTATAACAGGCTAGGTTCACATTTCCGTTGTTTTGCATCAGTCACATGCGTTGTTTGACGCTTGTGCCTGATGCGTTGTACAACGGATGACAAGAATTGGAATTCATTGTCATGATAAAGCGGATTCCGTTGTAAAACAAGAAAGAACGATCAGCTGATCGTTCACAATAGCCGGCCGCAGGCTTTTGAAAGTGATCAGCTGATTGCCCGGCGGCCGGCTTCTGTGAGCGATCAGCTGATCACCCGGCTATTGTGAACGATCAGCTGATTGGCCGGCTATTGTGAATGATCAGCTGATCGCTCTCAAAAGCTGGCAGCCAGGAGATCAGCTGATCGCTCTCATAAGCCGGCCGCTGGGTGATCAGCTGATCGTTCGGCCGCAGAGAGAGACATTCATTTGAATGATTAAACACAAGATTTGAGCATGCGCAGTGAAAAATATAAGGATTCTGCTACTCAAAAAACGTTACATGCTGCGTTTCTGCCGCCCGACGGTTCCATGACTCATCAGTCGGGCGACGGATGCAACGCAAGGTCATCAGTCGCAATCCGCCACTCATACAAGTCTATGGGAAACAACAGAATCCGCCAAACGGATTGCGTTGTTTATCAGAGCGGCGGATTGTGACTGATCGTAAACAACAGAAATGGGAACCTAGCTTTACCGATCGCTCTCTTCAGCTTCCACAGAAGCCAGAGTGAAGCTGAGGGGAGTGGCCACCGGCGCCAGATCAGTCTCTCCAATCACAGCTGGGGGCAGGTGAAGCAGAGGTCACCCAGCTCTAGCCAATGATCGGTGCTACAGCTGCACTGATCATGGCTGGATTTCAATGTTTCAACCATTTTCAATGGCTAAAACATTACAGTGGCTGTGACTGGCTGAGCGGCGTTCGGCAGCTAATCACAGCCATCGTAGGTCCGGGGAGAAGACACCACCCCTCCTGAAGTCAGGCAGAGGTCCCCTCCTTCCTGAATCTAAGGTATTTGTAAAGCGATCGCAGCCACCGGGGCCGCGATTTCGCCATGACGTACTTGGTACGTCATAGGTCCTTAAGTACCAGGGAGCCATGACGTAAAATTGCAAACTTTTTAAATAAAATTTCCTCCAAATTTCTGATATTTTCACAAATAAACACACAAAAAAAATCATCCTAAATTTACCACTATCATGACATACAATGTTACGAAAAAACAATGTCAGAATCATCGGGATCCATTGAAGCGTTCCAGAGCTCATAAGGGGACACTGGTCAGAATTGAAAAAATCATTTAAGGTTTGAGGATTGCTAGACTTCAGAAATTTGTGTAGAAAGTCTGATATTTTTATAAATAAACGCAAAACATATCAACCTAAATTTTCTGTTACCGTAAAATATAATGTTACTTGAAAAAACAGTCTAAAAATCACTGGGATACGTTGATACATGTCAGATTTGAAACATTTGGTCTGGCCACTGTCACACAGAGATTTTCACAAACTTCAGTGACTGTCATGATGGTGTCAGGTTCTATTCAAATTAGAGCTTCTGACACGGCGCCTGAGAAATTCTCTGGTGTCTGGGATCAACGCAGGCAGACCCGGGCATTTACCTTCTGTGTGATGATTCATAGGCTGGAGAGCAAGAGTTACTCTCTGCTAGTCTGCTTGTTAGTCTTCTTTAATCATATGTTGTAGGGAAGCCAATCACATCTACTCTCCTCCTATTTATGCTGGCTAGATCCTTTCACCTATGCCAGCTATGGTTTATCTTAGTTGCTCTGTTGAGATGTGGTTTTCTAGACTAGCTCGTGGAAGCAATGCTTATTGCTTTGTGTGTAATACTCGCCGCTGGGGATGGTGCTGTGGCAAGCTAGAAGTGGACCTACTGGACCACAGGGAGACACCGGGCCTACTGTAACGTGGGGTAGAGGACTGGGACTGTGGCAGCTGACCCCCAGGACAGGGGCGGACACAGGAGCAGACAGGACTGAGTCTCAAGTGCAGACAGAGACCACCAGGGTGGCTCAAGGCAGACAACACAGGCAGGACGGACAGGCATAATCTCTAGCACCAACTGAGCAAGACGGACAGGCAAAGTCACTAGCAAGGCAGATGGCAGGGCCAGGATGGACAGGCATAGTCACTTGCGCCAGCAAGGCAGAACGGATGGGCAAAGTCACTGGTACCAACAAGGCAGGATGGACTGGCAGCAGGTACAGGTAGGACTGGATTGGAACTGGGTGCCAACAGGCAGGATGGACTGGTAATCAGGTACAGGCTGGGACAGGACTGGAACCAGGTTTCAACAGGCAGGACAAGGTGGGACCAGGTACAGGCAGGTACAGGACTGGAACCAGGTATCAACAGGCAGGACTGGGTGGGACCAGGTACAGGCAGGGACAGGACAGGAACCAGGTGCCAACAGGCAGGATGGGCTGGGACCACGTACAGGACAGGACGGGATGGGACGGGACCAGGTACAGGATAGGACGGGATGGGACAGGACCAGGTACAAAGCAGCACAGGATGGGACGGACAGGGTGACCTGACATCTGACTAGACAGAACTCTACTGACTAAACTGATGGTGTCGAACAGAGGCTACTCTCCAATTGGGAGTTTGCCTTAAATACCCATTTCCTCTCAGGAATAGGCACACACATACAAGAAAATGCTTTTGTTCTTTTTTTTATTGGTGTACATAAACAGCAGAATTAGAACTTTAATACTTTTTTTTTACACACTTTTTTTTTCTCTTACTGAGTTTACAAGAATACATTTAGAATTATTTGCCATTTTTTTAACTATAGCTTTAAAGTAATTCATTTAATATAATAATTTTCCGTCTTGATGAATTTAGATAATCTAATTCAAGATTTTTTTAAAGCGTATATTTAAATAAATATTTTGTTTTATGGGTTTTTTTTTGTATCTATGTCAATTAGAAAATATGCAATTCATATTTTTTTTAACCCCTTACCCTAATCTGCCAATGAATGTCCCCAAAACCTCCAAGAAAGTCATGCCCTCTATTATTTTGTGATTCAATTCATAGGGAAAGGAGGATCCGGAGTCCAGGCGTCTTAAAAAAATAATTTTATTCACAAAATATTAAAATTACAATTCTTAAGAAAAGAAATAAAATCACATGCAAAGCAATTCCAACTAACGCGTTTCGGACTCTCGTCCTTAGTCATAGAATACAATCGGTATACAGTGACTAAGGATGAAAGTCCGAAACGCGTTTGATGGAATTGGTTTGCAAGTGTTTTTATTTCCTTTCTTAAAGACAGTAATTTGTGATTTTTAACATTTTGTGAATAAAGCGATAATTTAAGAAGTCTGGATCCTCCTTTCCCTATGGATTGAACCTTCTACCTACAAGTACTGCCTAGCTTCCGAGCACGGCTTTCTTTGGATGGATGACCTCACCTTTTTTAATTTTGCTAATTATTTTGTGATTGGTGCTGCAATGCAGATCTATGTGTTTGAATACTAACAGGAAATAAGCAAAACCTGTGTAGCCTGATTCCACCATCATATTTTGTCCCTTCGTTCCAATGTACTTTGGATTGTGTTGGAGTAGCAGACAGTTCGATGGGAGTGTGACTGCAGGATCAGACTACACAGGGTTTGCTTGTAGTCTGTTACCATAGAAATGTTGCGGGCAGGGGCCGCTGCCGCTTCTCTGGGCCCACTCGGGTCCGGGTTCGCTGCTGCGGCTCGAGTGGTTACCGGACCCGGGCTCGCACGGCCGTCCGTCCTCACAACCGTCGGAAAAGGGGAAATATTTGCAGGGGATTTGTTGTGTCGGTGACGCCACCCGTGGGTTGCGGTGAAGGATGGTGACAACTCCGCTGCCTGGTGACGGGGCACCCGGGGCTGATGGAGCGGCGCAGCAAGATGGGATCCCCTCCACGGGTAGGGTAGGTGTAGACCCGTGGCCCGCAGTCTGAACACTGAAGTGATGGCTGCAGGAGGTGGCGCGCCGGGTTGGACCGGGGGTCAATGGTGTACTCACAGTTTAGTAATTTCACACAAGTCCAGTGGTAAACCAAGTTGCCAGTGACCGGCTGCCATCGAGGGGGGTGCATTCGGGTCCCACACCCAAGTTAGTGAACAGGTATCCCTTCCTCCTGCACGTTGTGTTTCTCTCTCCTGTTGGACGACTTTGCATGGAACGGAGAAGTTCACTCCCGGTTCTGTATGTATTTGGGAGCTGTGGCCCGCGAAATCTGACCCTTGGGATCTCTGTGGGTTCTGACAGACACCCTATCCCCCGCGTTGGGCTTCCGTTTCGTTCTCTGGGCTTCAGGAGAACAAGGCCTGAAACCTTGTCCTCTACTGGTTAATTAACAAGGGGTATGCAACCTTCCTCGTCCTAGGGTCCAGACACCCCGTGTGTGCACGGCCTCCGGACTGGATTCCCGCCGTCGGCACTGGCGGGCTGCAACCCTGCCCCGGTCCACTTAAGGTCTCCCGCGACTGGATCTCCGTCACCTGTGGCCCTGTTCATTGTCTGCCACCTTACCAGGTCGTCCAGGGGCCCCTACACCCTGACTCTGCTGTCAACTGTCTACACACGACTACAGTAAAAACTGATCTGTGTCTGCACACTAACTCAACTCCAACTTGAACTGAACCGAACTGACGTGTTCCATCCCCTAACACCTCAGGACCCCTAGGTGGGCGTTCTCATCTGCCTGATCCCGCCCACTGGTGTGTCCTTATTATCATGAAGGGGTGGCTAGGCTTTTATGGCTGTGTGTTGTATCTGGGTGTGGGTTTTTGGTGGTAGCAAGGAGGGTGGACAACTTTTGTGACTGCCTGGTTTTGCCAGGCGTCACAGAAACACATAGATCTGCATAGGAGCTGTAGTCACACATAGAAGATTTTGCACAATTACTTTACTCTTTTTTTGGATGTATTACTCTTTAAATATTGGCTGTATCGAGAATCCTCCAGATCATCCCATAGAAAATGTTTCGTATTTACTTTGGAATTACACTTCAGCTCTTCGACCTTCACAACTTTGTGTGTAGCAGCAACATCTCTAGTAAAAAAAAAAAAAAAAAGAAGAAGCAAATTCTTCAAAAATGACTTTTCTTGATGATTTCCGTAAACTATTAAAAATATGCTGAGAAGATTCCTGGCGTGAAGAGCGAGAAAAAAATAGAAGAAATAATAAAATGCACCTTCTCTACAGAAACACAAATCTGTCTCAAGGACAAGACTATTCAGCTGCCAGACTCAAGAAGCCGGTGATTGCCATGTGAGGAGCTGTCTAGCCATACTATATATCCGAGGTTGTGCTTCCCAAATCCTGAACATTTTCACTATTCCTTTTCTTCTCCATCCAGCCCAGACTGCCATTAACACTTCTTTCTGAAACACCTCATGTTGGCAAAGTCATCGTAGGTTTTCTGCTTTTTGAGCAATCATTTCCCACCGACTGTCCTGCTGTTATCCACAATTATCTGCTTAAAGCTCCACCCTTAGCATTATTACCATATAATTTCAATGCTGAAAGGAGGAGAAGAGAGAAGCTGATAAAAGGGAATGGCTGGGGAGTGAATGCGGATGCTGGGAGACCTGGAATTGACCCAAGAAGTAGTTAAGTAGAAGTAGTTAAGCCTCAGCTTACTCTTGGATGGAGCCACAGAGAGCTCCTGAGCTTCCTAGCATCCATATACAGGTTCTTGTAACCTGTCATCGAGCCAGATACCTTAGGCCCTCAGCTAGCCCTGTACTCACCCTGGCTAGTGAGTAGGCCAACGAGATCACTAGACTTAAAGGGAACATGTCAGCAGATTTGGTGACTATAAGCTGCGTCCACCACCAGTGGGCTCTTATATATATCATTCTAACATGCTGTATATAAGAGCCCAGGCTGCTGTGTAGAACATAAAAATCCCTTTATAATACTCACCTAAGGGGGCGGTGCAGACTGGTCGAATGGGTGTCTCCGTTCTCCGGTACCGGCGCCTCCTCTTTCAGCCATCTTTGCTCTTCTTCTTCTGAAGCCTGGGTGCATGACGCGTCCTACGTCATCCACACTAGCCGGCATTGAGGCCTTGCGCAGGTGCAGTAAAATACTTTGATCTCCCCTGCTCAGGGTAGATCAAAGTTCGCCTGCGCAGAACCTCAATGCCGGCTAGTGTGGATGACGTAGGATGCGTCATGCACCTAGGCTTGAGAAGAAGGAGGACAAAGATGGCCGAAGGAGGAGGCGCCGGTACCGGAGAATGGAGACACCCATCCAACCAGTCTGCTCCGCACCGCACCTTAGGTGAGTATTATAAAGTGATTTTTATGTTCTACACAGCGGCCCGGGCTCTTATATACAGCATGTTAGAATGGTGTATATAAGAGCCCAGTGGTGGTGGCCGCAGCTTATAGTCACCAAATTTGGTGACAGGTTCCCTTTAAAGGGGAGCTTCAACTTTGTATAATTAAGGTATATCTCCAGGATATCCCAACAATATATACTAAATAAGGATCTCTCCAGTAGGACCCTCTTCTATCTTGGGAACGAAGTCCCAATGGGTACAGTTTTCAGTGGAGAAGTGGTCAGAATTTCCATAAAAATGATTGGGAATTCCACCCACCTCTCTACTGTCCAGGGTACGCATCAGGACTCTGTTCTTGAGACAGATGCAGACCCTGATCTAATATACTATTTGTGTCTTAGACAATATTGCTTTGCCACTTTTAGGTCTTGGGATCAAATCCCACCAAGGATGAGTTGCAGTGGTTGGAGGCCACAGGGCGTGAGGAAGAGTCTGAAGAGACATGCTTTTGTACATGCCAAAAAGTAATAGCAATGAGCCCGGAAAATACTAAAATTAGCATTTATCTGCCACAAGCCATGCAATCATCTGCCCAGCTTTCGCAACGCATTGCAGTGATGTCCATAAGGCACATGTGGCGGCATACCATTGGCAATTAGAGACAATGGCGGGTTAGGAAGCTGATTGATACCTGGCTGCACCATAGTTTGAGTCTATATCTATCAATCTTACCCTTTTACTCTTTTCCATCTGTACATTTGGCCTGGGACAACTCATAAAGTCCCATGGCTTCCAGTACCACCTATATGCCGATGACACTCAGATCTACCTCTCTGGCCCAGATGTCACATCTCTGCTGTCCAGAATCCCGGAGTGTCTATCTGCTATATCCTCCTTCTTTTCCTCTCGCTTCCTAAAGCTCAATGTGGTCAAAACTGAACTGATCATCTTTCCTCCATCTCACCTACACTCTCTACCTGATCTATCTATTACAATAAATAACATCACGCTCTCCCCAGCACCCAAAGTTCGCTGCCTCGGAGTGACCTTTGACTCTGCCTTGTCCTTCATACCACACATCCGATCCCTCACCACCTCCTGCCGTCTTCAACTCAAAAATATTTCCAGAATCCGCCCTTTCCTCAATTCTCAATCTACAAAAATGCTAGTGCATGCCCTCATAATCTCCCGCCTCGACTACTGTAACATCCTCCTCTGTGGCCTCCCTGCTTAGACACTCGCCCCTCTCCAGTCCATCCTTAATGCTGCTGCCCGAATGATCCACCTCTCTCCTCAATACCACCCCGCTTCTCCTCTCTGCAAGTCCCTCCACTGGCTCCCAATCAGAAAGCCACGGACCCACTTGGGGGGGAGGGGCGACATGACCAAGGGGGAGGTAGGGAGTGATGGGTTAATAGGGACAGTGGTATATGCCTAATATGGCTTTGGGGGATGGTTTTAGCCAGGGAGGAAGAGGAGGAGCAGGGAAAGGGTTAGCTGGGAGAGGAAGGAGTTACCTCCTCTTCTGTTTCCGGACGCCGAACGATCTGCACGTGCACCTCCATGGCAGATCTTCAGGAGCTCCAGCGTCTGATTCAGGCAGCGGTCGCAGCGCACGGGCCCCTGGCAGTGCAGACCCACATCAGGGCTGCCGGGGTTAACCCGTCGGCGCTTGCCCCTCGTCCCCCCAGCAGCGGCGGGCGCCAGTCGCGGCCCCCCCGCAGGTATTCCCCGGGCGCGGGGGGGGCGAGGAGGAGATGTAAGAGCCCCTCCAGGGACCCTCCGCAGAGTGCAGCGCAGCAGCAGCGTCTGGCTGCTGCAGAGGCCGGCGGGAGGAATCTTCGTTCCAGCCGCGGCGGTCGGGAGGTGGGAGTGGCCAGCACGGGGCCTGCTTCCGGTCCCGGCCTCCGGGCTGGAGTTACTGAGACTGCAGCGGCTCCAGGCCGGGAGCGCGCTCGGCGCAGGAGAGAGGCCAGCAGATCCCCCTGCAGTCGGCGGGGGGGACCGCGGGGCTGCACGTGGCGGTAGGTCCGGCGCCGGGGGGGGGTCTGCGGTGCCTGACCCCGGTGCGGCTGAGAGAAGGAGTGACGGCGGGAGCTCTGCGGCAACCGCCGGGTCACTCAGTACCGCTGTGCAGCCCCCGGATGTGGCAGTCTCCCGTGGGAGCGGGAGGACTCGGCGGATGGAGGCCTGCAATAGCCCAGGAGGGCCAGAGGCGACGACGGCTGAGATCCGGAGCCGGGCGTCTGGTCGTCCGCGCCCAGAGGCCCCTTGCAGTCGGCAGGGGGGCGGGCGCAAGAGGTCGAGGCCCGGGGTGCCGGCGCGGGGGACAGGACGGTCTCCTGGGTTGTCACCCCGGGGCAAGAGATGGAGCGGGGATGACTCTGCCCACGCGGCGGCCCTGTCTGGCGGCCGTGGTGGGGGGGGTGCTGCGGCGGCGCCCCCCGGATGTCGGATGGAAGATGAGGCCAGCGGCGAGGAGGGGGAAGAGGCTTTCGGTTCGGAGGAGTCGGATGGACGACAGACGGAGGACAGCGAGGCGGCGGTCTCGGGAGACGCCGAGCGGCGGTCGGGTGAGACGGCCGCGGAGGCGGCAGGGGCTGCGCTGGCGGGGGGCTTCGGGGGGGGGGGCGGCTGCGGCTACGGCAGCGCCCGCTGGTTTCGCAGTGTGGAGTCAATTGTTGGGGCTGTTGCAGGGGCTGGCGGCGGCTTCGGGAGCGGGGGGGGAGGGGGCCCAGGCGCCGGTGGCGGCGTGGGTGGGTGCAGCCGGTTTAGGGGCCTCGGCGGCGACGGGGGGTGACGGAGCGGGTGCGAGTAGAGGGGGGGGCGAAGGGGGGAGTGAGACGGGGGGGGGAAAGGAGAAGGAAAAGGAGAAGGAAAAGGAGAAGGAAAAGGAGAAGGAGGATGAGGTGGTGCGCTTAGATGATAGGGCTAAAAGCGAAGTTTATGTTTGTTTTGAGGGCCCGCTGGGGGCCCATTTAAAGAAGGAGGTGCGGGAAAAAATTTGGAAAGGGGAATATGTGGAGATATTTTCTCTGCTTCCCCTGGAGAAATTTAATTTGGATAGGGTTAAGCCGAGTGATTCCAAAAAGGAGAAGGACGAGGAGGAAAAGCGCCGTTATAGGCTTATTCCTCGGACTTTTGCCAACTGGCTACAGGCATTTGCGATTTTGGCGAGCGTGGTCGGGGAGAAGGAGCCGGAGCATTGTTCGGCTTTGTTCGGCTACATGGATGCGATAGGGGAGGCTTATCGAGTTTATGGCGGACTGGCGTGGCTGCGCTACGACGAGCAATTTAGGCAGCGGAAGGCATTGCGGCCAGATATGCGTTGGGACCATAAGGATATTTCCTTATGGATGCGATTGATGTCGGCACCGGCTCAGCCCTTTCGGGGGGGCGCCGGGGGTTCGGGGGGGGCCGGGTCCCCGGCAAGTTTCAAGAAAGGTTTGTGTTGGCAGTACAATGAAGGGCAGTGCAGGTTTGGAGCGGCGTGCCGTTTTAAGCATGAATGCTCCGGATGTGGGGGGGGACATAGCTTGTCCAAATGTTTTAAAAAAGGAAAAGGAAAGGCTGGTGATGGGGCTGGTAAGAGGGACGACGCCGGTGAAGGTAGAAGTGATGGTTCCGTTTTTAAATAGGTATCCGGACAAGGAGGCGGCGGCGTTGTTAAGTTCTGGTTTTTCGGATGGTTTTCATATTCCGTCGGTTGTTAATGCATCGGTTCCGCCGTATCGTAATTTGCGTTCCGCTCGGGATCACCCGGAAGTGGTGGATGAGAAGCTGGAAAGGGAGGTGGCTTTGGGCAGGATGGGCGGCCCTTATGTCGCCCCGCCGTGCGGGAATTTGGTGGTGTCACCGTTGGGGGTGGTACCAAAGAAGGAGCGGAATAAATTTCGGCTGATTCATCATTTGTCTTACCCGGAAGGGTTATCGGTGAATGATGGCATTGCGCCGGAGTTGTCGGCGGTATATTATGTGTCGTTCGATAAGGCGTTGGACCTGGTTAGGGCGGCGGGGCGGGGTGCATTGATGGCAAAGGCGGATGTGGAAGCAGCGTTTCGGTTGTTACCGGTTCATCCAGATAGTCAGCATTTGTTGGGTTGCTGGTGGGATGGCAGTTATTATGTTGATCGTTGTTTGCCAATGGGCTGTTCCATTTCGTGTTCGTACTTTGAGGCATTTAGTTCGTTTGTTGAGTGGGTGGTTCGGGACGTGTCCGGGCTTACGTCCATCATTCATTACTTGGATGATTTCCTGTGTGTCGGGCCGGCGGGTTCGATGGTTTGTGCGGGTTTGCTATTTGCGTTGCAAAAAGTTGCGGCCAGTTTCGGGATTCCTTTGGCGCCGGATAAGACGGAAGGCCCGGCGCCGGTGATGTGTTTTCTGGGAATTGAAATTGACACCATTGCTATGGAATGCAGGTTGCCGGCGGAGAAGGTCCGTGATTTGAGGTCCGCAGTGTCAGGGGTAAAAGCGGCGAAGAAGGTGCGGCTTAAGGCGGTGCAGTCTTTGCTTGGAAAATTGAATTTTGCTTGCAGAATTGTGCCAATGGGGAGAGTGTTTGCGAGGCGTTTGGCGACGGCGACGGCCGGGGTACGGTTGCCGGCGCATTTTGTGCGGATCACAAAGGCGATCAGGGACGATTTGGAAGTATGGGATCAATTTTTGCAGCATTTCAACGGCCGGACGCTGGTGATGGAGAGGGTGGCGTCTAACGGGGCGTTGCAGCTGTTTACGGATGCGGCGGGGTCGGCCGGGTTTGGGGCTGTCTTCAGAGGTCATTGGTGTGTCGGGCAGTGGCCACGGGCGTGGCGGGAGAGCGGCTTGGTTAGGAATTTGGCTCTGTTAGAGCTATTCCCCATTGTAGTGGCAGTGGAGCTATGGGGGTCGCACTTTGCCGGAAGGAAAGTGTGTTTTCATTGTGATAACCAGGCGGTGGTGCACGCGATTAACAACTTGTCTGCTAAGTCGGAGCCGGTGGTGGTGTATTTGCGGCATTTAGTGTTGAGATGTCTGCAGTTGAATGTGCAGGTAGTGGCAAGGCACGTTCCGGGTGTTGACAACGAGGTGGCTGATGCTTTGTCTCGTTTTCAGTTCAGCAGGTTTCGGGCGCTGTTGCCGTGGGCGGACGAAGTTGGAGTGGAGTGCCCCGAGGATTTGTGGCATCTGGTGAGGCGGTGATCTCAGACTTGATTCGGAACTCGGTGACCGAGGTGACTTGGTGCCGGTATGCTAAGGTGTGGGCTGAATGGGAGGAGTTGTTGCGTCTGATGTTTGGTGGGGAAAGCGGGGATTACTTGGTGGCTTTGTTGTCATTGGTGAGTACGGATTTTTCAGCCGGGCGATCGGCATCGGCTGTGGCACATCGGGTGTCGGCAGTGGCATTTTGGTTAAAAATGAGAGGGGAGCGTGATGTTTCACAGGATTTTCGGGTTCGTCAGGCTTTGCGGGGCTTTCGCCGTGGCGTACGGGAGAGGGACAAGAGGCGCCCTGTATCGTTTGGTTTGTTGAGACGGATGGTGGGTGGCCTGAGCGGCATTTGTGAGTCTGTGTACGAGACGGTTCTATTTACAACGGCTTTCGGTCTCGCTTTTTATGGGGCGTTCCGGATAGGCGAGCTGGTGAGCCCGTCCAGGGTGACGGGTGGTGGTTTGATGTTTGAGGACGTGCAAGTGAGCAGTAGTCAGGTGGAGTGCCGGATTCGCCGGTCAAAAATGGATCAGCTGGGCCGTGGTAGATTGGTGGTGTTATATGCGGTTCCAGGAGAGGAATTGTGCCCTGTGCGTTTAGTCGAGAGATTTATGGCCGTGAGGGGAGGCTTACCTGGCCCGTTGTTGCGGCATTTGAATGGGTCGTTTTTGTCGAGGTTTCAGTTTGTGGCGGTGCTGCGGCTAAGTCTACGTAACGCGGGGGAGCGCCCGGAGGAATTCGGGTCGCATTCATTCCGAATTGGGGCAGCAACGGAGGCAGCCCGTTGGGGGCTTGGAGATGAGGTGGTAAAGCGTATTGGTAGATGGGAATCTTCTTGTTTTCGGCGGTATGTGAGACCGCAGTTGTTGTAGCATCATGGGACTTTGGTTACGTGCGGAAGGTTTGAGGAAAGGGGTGTTTTTTGATGTGTTGGTGGTTGTGCTGTTATTGGTTTTGATATTTTCGTTTTTGTTTTATTTGTTATAGGGAAGTGCCTGATCTGGATCTTGGGGCACTCCTTCGTATTTTGGGGTGCCCGTCGGGCGGAGGTCCGCCCGAATGGTCGACAGCTGGGTTTGGATCGTGCGCAGGCGACTGTTCGATGGATCGGGGTTCGGGGCATGGAGTGGGGCAGGGTGGTCCCGGAATTTCGTTTCCATTGTAAAGTTGAGCGGCCCCCGGATGTGCTGGTATTGCATGTGGGGGGTAATGATCTTGGTGCCAGGGCGTCGCGGGATTTGATCCGAGACATAAAGATTGATTTACTGCAGTTGTGGAAGCGGTATCCTGGTTTGCTGGTCGTATGGTCTGACATAGTGACCAGGTTGGCATGGAGAGGGGCTCGGTCGGTGGAGAAGGTTAATAAGGCCAGGGCCCAGGTGAATAGGGTAGTGGCTAGGTTTGTGACCAGGAATGGTGGGATTGTGGTACGGCACGGGGATTTGGAGCCGGCTGATTGGCGATTTCGGAGGGGTGATGGTGTGCACCTCAACGAGGTCGGTCTGGATTTATGGGCGTTGGGTCTGCAGGATGGTGTGGAGCGTGCTTTTGGTGTGTGGCGGGTCCAGGCCACGTAAGGTGTCACGTGGTCTGTCCTGTGGCGGTGGGGGTAGGTCTGGTCCAGAGGTTTGGAAGTGATTGGTGGCTGGACCGGGAGTCATTGTCTTGGTATGGTGGCTCTCGGTTTCCGGGATGTGGCAGGCACGGGGTTCTGCCAAAGTGTGGGGGTCAATCCGTGGGTGATTGGCACCTCGTCTCTGGGTCGGTGTGTTGCGGCCGGGGACAGGGGGAGTAGTAGTAGTGGACTGGGCCTACCCCGGGGGGTATTGTAAATGTTATTGTCTATTGTTACCGTTATGTGGTTGTTTTGGGTCGCCCGTTGGACGGCGTCCCTAAGGTACTAGTCTGTAAAACAATAGGCAATAAAAAGGCTGCTGTGGCCATTTGAACCAAGTCGCATGCAGTCCGTGTGTTTATTTTTAGAGGATAAGGGGGTTTGGTTACACAGACATCATGACCGGAGAATCCTCCCTCAGCTGGTCAAGAAAGCCACGGACCCACTTGGGGGGGAGGGGCGACATGACCAAGGGGGAGGTAGGGAGTGATGGGTTAATAGGGACAGTGGTATATGCCTAATATGGCTTTGGGGGATGGTTTTAGCCAGGGAGGAAGAGGAGGAGCAGGGAAAGGGTTAGCTGGGAGAGGAAGGAGTTACCTCCTCTTCTGTTTCCGGACGCCGAACGATCCCCGCCCACCCTCCCTTTGTGTTGTCATGTGGGAGATGTTTTTGGGTAGTTGGGATACCTTTTGTCACAGTAGCGGTGGGGGTAGGTCTGGTCCAGAGGTTTGGAAGTGATTGGTGGCTGGACCGGGAGTCATTGTCTTGGTATGGTGGCTCTCGGTTTCCGGGATGTGGCAGGCACGGGGTTCTGCCAAAGTGTGGGGGTCAATCCGTGGGTGATTGGCACCTCGTCTCTGGGTCGGTGTGTTGCGGCCGGGGACAGGGGGAGTAGTAGTAGTGGACTGGGCCTACCCCGGGGGGTATTGTAAATGTTATTGTCTATTGTTACCGTTATGTGGTTGTTTTGGGTCGCCCGTTGGACGGCGTCCCTAAGGTACTAGTCTGTAAAACAATAGGCAATAAAAAGGCTGCTGTGGCCATTTGAACCAAGTCGCATGCAGTCCGTGTGTTTATTTTTAGAGGATAAGGGGGTTTGGTTACACAGACATCATGACCGGAGAATCCTCCCTCAGCTGGTCATTCCACCGCATCCAATTCAAACTATTAACACTGACCTACAAAGCCATCCATAATCTATCTCCTCTGTATATCTCTGAACTAATCTCTCACTACTCTCCAAAACGCAATCTCCGATCCTCCCAAGATCTCCTTCTCTCCTCCTCTCTCATTCGCTCCTCACGCAACCGACTCAAAGACTTCTCCCGAGCATCCCCAGTCTCCTGGAACTCACTGCCTCAAGATGTCAGACTATCTACTACACTTGCAAACTTCAAACGGAACCTGAAAACCCATCTGTTCAGAAATGCCTATAATCGACAATGACCTCACTGCTTCACCGCCACCAACACAGCTGCTGCCCGACCACCGTGCGGAGCTGCCGCCCAACCACCGTGCAGAGCCGCCACCCCACCACCGCACGGAGCTGCCACCCCACCACCGTGCGGAGCTGCCGCCCCACCTACACCCCACCTACTGTCTCCTCCCCAAAATCCTATAGAATGTAAGCCCGCAAGGGCAGGGTCCTCTTCCCTCTGTACTAGTCTGTCTATTGTAACTTGTATATGTATTCTGTATGTAACCCCTTCTCATGTACAGCACCATGGAATCAATGGTGCTCTATAAATAAATATTAATAATAATAATAATAATCTATCTACAGTGGGGAAAATAAGTATTTGATCCTCTGCTGATTTTGCAAGTTTTCCACCTACAAAGAATAGAGAGGTCTGTAATTTCTATCATAGGTAACTTCAATTGTGACAGACAGAATCCTCCCCCCAAAAGAAACCTAGCAAATCACATTGTATGATTTTTAAATGTTTAATTTGCATTTTTTTGCATAAAACTAAATACTTGATCCCCGACCGACCCTCAAGAATTCTGCTCTCACAGAGCTGTTGTTTTTTCTCCTACTTTGCCACTCCTTACCTGTATTACTTGGCCCAGTGTGACCTCATTACCTGTATAAAAGACACCTGTCCACACACTCAATCAATCACACCCCAGCCTCTCCACCATGGCCAAAAACAAAGAGCTATGTATACTAGGTTCAAAACTGTAGACTTGAACAAAGCTGGGATGGGCTACAGGACGATAGGCAAGCAGCTTGGTGAGAAGGCAACAACTGTTGGCACAATTATTAGAAAATGGAAGAAACACAAGATGACTGTCAACCTTTCTCGGTTTGGGGCTCCATGCAAGATCTTGCCTTGTGGGATAAGTATGATTCTGAGAAAGGTTAGAAATCAGCCCAGAAATACACAGGAGGACCTGGTCAATAACCTTAAGAGAGCTGGGGCTACAGTCTCAGAGATTACCGTTAGTAACACACTATGCTGTCATGGATTAGAATCTTGCAGGACAGGCACAGTCCCCCTGCTGACATCAGCACATGTCCAGGACCCTTTGAAGTTCGTCAATGACCATCTGAATGATCCAGTGGAGACACAGGAGAAGGTCATGTGGTCAGATGGGAACAAAATAGAACTTTTTGTTATCAATTCCACTCACCGTGTTTGAAGGAAGAAGAACGATAAGTACATCTCCAAGAACAACGTCCCAACCGTGAAGCATACTTTTTGGGGTGATTTCCTGCAAAAGGGACAGGATGAGTACTCTGTATTGAAGGGAGGATGGATGGGGTCATATATTGCAAGATTTTGGCCAACAACCTTCTTTCCTCGGTAAAGATGATGTTTCATGGCTGGGTCTTCCAGCGTGAAAATGACCCTAAACAGATAGTTGCCCTGGCTAAGGAGCAGATCCGAAAGAAGCATTTCCAAGGTCCTGGAGTGGTCTAGCCAGTCTCCAGACCTGAACCCAATAGAAAATCTTTGGAGGAAGATGATACTCAGTGTTGCCCAGCAACAGCCCCAAAACCTGAAAGATCTGGAGAAGATCTGTATGCAGAAGTGACCTGAAAGATCTGGAGAAGATCTGTATGGAGAAGTGACTTGAAAGATCTGTATGGAGGAGTGACCTGAAAGGTCTGGAGAAGATCTGTATGGATGAGTGACCTGAAAGATCTGGAGAAGATGTGTATGGAGGAGTGACCTGCAAGATCTGGAGAAGATCTGTATGGAGGAGTGACCTGAAAGGTCTGGAGACGATCTGTATGGAGGAGTGACCTGAAAGATCTGGAGAAGATCTGTATAGAGGAGTGACCTGCATGATCTGGAGAAGATCTGTATGGAGGAGTGACCTGGAAGATCTGGAGAAGATCTGTATGGAGAAGTGATCTGAAAGATCTGGAGAAGATCTGTATGGAGGAGTGACCTGAAGGATCTGGAAAAGATCTGTATGGAGGAGTGACCTGGAAGGTCTGGAGAAGATCTGTATGGAGAAGTGATCTGAAAGATCTGGAGAAGATCTGTATGGAGAAGTGACCTGAAAGATCTGGAGAAGATCTGTATGGAGGAGTGACCTGAAAGATCTGGAGAAGATCTGTATGGAGGAGTGACCAGAAAGATCTGGAGAAGATGTGTATGGAGGAGTGACCTGAAAGATCTGGAGAAGATGTGTATGGAGGAGTCGCCAATATTCCTACTGCAGAGTGTGCAAACCTGGTCACGATCTACTGGAAACGACTGACCTCTAACTGCAAGCAAAGGTTTCTACCAAATGTTAAGTTCTATTGTATCAAATACTTATTTCATGCAATAAAATGCTAATTAATTATCTGAAAATCATACAATTTTCTGGATTCTGACTTTCACAGTTGAAATATGTCTATAATAAAAATAAAGACTTCTCCATTCTTTGTAGGTCGGAAAACTTGCAAAATTGTTAGCGTATCAAATACTTATTTTCCCCACACTATCTATCACCAATCTGTCTAAATTCCAATTTGGTTGGGATATTTAATTTGCAATGAATATATTCAATGTGCCTCAAATCTACATTATTATGTTGTGAGATCTCTCCAGACCCCAGAGTATTCCAATCATAAAAACATGTATTCACTTATATAACTCTATTAATTCCACGGCGCTTTACATATATCAGCATTATAAACATGTGATGAAAAAGAAATGGATGCTGCCAGAAACTAATCTACGTTTTCCTGTAAAAATTCGGCTTGGCAGTTCTCGGCTCCCATACACAGTTGAAGTGGTTTGAGTAGTCATCAAGTGACTCCTCATATGCAATTTGGACACTTATGGTCACGTGCTGACTAGTTGCTGACTAGTTGACGTGCTGACTAGTTGCTCTTTTCCTAATTCTTTCAAATTTCAGTAAAAAGCTACAGCCCCTGCCTCACTGAAAGAAACAGGAAGAGACGTTAGTCCTCACATGACCGTAAGTGTGAAAATCACATGTGACTGGTCATTTGATGACTACTTCATCCTAACAGTGAGTAAAATATGCACTGTTACGATTTGGCATGCTACAGTGCTTCATTTTATAATTCATGCCCCTAACATAAATACAAATGTAATAATCCATAACTTGTCAGACAGCACAATACTTTATTAAAATAACCACGAATCACATTATCTGCCAAGATATGGATTGTTACATGTGTACAGGATCAGAAATAAACACAGGAATATAGCAACAGGACCACCAACAATGCTAAAGTACACCATCACAACCATCATCGGCACAGAAATACCTCACCAGAAGCACCATCAGTACACGAACACATCACCAGAACCACCAAAAGAACAGAAATACAAAACGAGATCCACCATAAGTATATAAATACATCACCAGAACCCCAATCAGTACAGGAAAATATCAAAAGAACCATCATCAGTACATAAATATATTCCCAGAACGACCTTCAGTACATGAATAGAACAACAGAAAAACCAGCAGTACTGGAATGCATCAAAAGAACATTATCTGCACAAGAATACAGCACCAGAACCACATTCAATACATAAAAACATGATTTGTTCAGTGATTAATTGTCAGGTCAGCCTCATATACAATTGCATCACTTGAACCGTCAAGTCACAGATTTTCTTTAACAATGGTATGGAGATACTGGGGAGATTTTGTTACCAGCCATCATCAGACTGTGGACTATGCAGGAACAATAGTACTGATGAGATGTAGTCTGTTTCACAAATAAAGTTTTACTTTTAGGTACCTCAGAGTAGGTGACATCTTTGTTGATTGGAATTGTTCTCTTTCTTTTCGTCTCCATCTTGTCCAGATGCCATGATAGCTTTTTAATTCCACAGCTCGTCTCTGCAAACTTCGATCTTCTCTGCTCTTCTGCAGCACATCCCGACATGATGCCCTTGAAAATAAGTGTCATTACAATGCTCCTGAATAAAAATATGTGTTCTATGCTGTGACCCTTAATAAATAATTGCCCCTCACTTTTTTTCCTGCACAAAATATGTCCTCCACAATGCCCCTTTTATGATACATGCCCCCCACACTGTCCTTTCCTTTCCATACTCGGCCCTTCCTCATACTGTTCCCACACACTGTTTCCCCCCTTGCTGCCCAGTCACTGTTTCCACGCCCCATACTCTCCACACCTCATACTGTCCACGCTATACTGTGCCCTCACTGTCCCCCTATGCTGCCATTTCTCTATACTTACACCCCCACACTACCCAGACTCTATACTGTGCTCTCTCACACGTTTCTTCCCATACTGTAACCTCATACATTTCTCTCTCCATTCCAGTCCTCACACATTTCCCTCCCCATACTGTCTCTTCACACTTTTACTTCATATACCCCTAACCACTTACTCCTATCCATACTGTCTGTTCACATAATTACCCAATCCCTCCTTACTGTTGCAGTTGTGATCAAAAATTTACACACCCCGGAAGATTTTTTGCTTTCTTGGCCTTTTTTCAGAGAATATGAACAATCTTTTTTCCACTCATGGTTAGTGGTCGGGTGAATCCATTTATTGTCATCTACTGTGTTTTCTCTTTTTAAATCATAACGACTACAAAAACCATCCAAATGACCCTGATGAAAAGTTAACACACCCTGGTGATTTTGGCTGATACCATGCACAGAAGTTGACTCAAGTGGGTGTGAATGGCTAATAAAGGTAACATCCTCACTTCTGACCTGTTTGCTTGTAATCAGTGTGTGTGCATAAAAGCTGAGTCAGTTTCTGGGATCCAGACAGACTCTTGCATCTTTCATCCAGCCACTGACGTTTCTAGATTGCGAGTCATGGGGAAAGCAAAAGAATTGTCAATGGATCTACGGGAAAAGATAGTTGAACTGTATAAAACAGGAAAGGGATACAAAAATATATCCAAGGAATTGAAAACGCCGGTCAGCAGTGTTCAAACTGTGATTAACAAATGGAAAATCAGGGGCTCTGTAAAAACACAGTAGTTTACCAATAAATGGCTTCACCCAACCATTATAGCAACAGGACCACCAACAATGCTAAAGTACACCATCACAACCATCATCGGCACAGAAATACCTCACCAGAAGCACCATCAGTACAAGAACACATCACCAGAACCACCAAAAGAACAGAAATACAAAATTAGATCCACCATAAGTATATAAATACATCACCAGAACCCCAATCAGTACAGGAAAATATCACAAGAACCTTCATCAGTACATAAATATATTCCCAGAATGACCTTCAGTACATGAATAGAACAACAGAAAAACCAGCAGTACTGGAATGCATCAAAAGAACATTATCTGCACAAGAATACAGCACCAGAACCACATTCAATACATGAAAACATGATTTGTTCAGTGATTAATTGTCAGGTCAGCCTCATATACAATTGCATCACTTGAACCGTCAAGTCACAGATTTTCTTTAACAATGGTATGGAGATACTGGGGAGATTTTGTTACCAGCCATCATCAGACTGTGGACTATGCAGGAACAATAGTACTGATGAGATGTATTCTGTTTCGCAAATAAACTTTTACTTTTAGGTACCAGTAAATGGCTTCACCCAACCATTAACCATGAGCGGAAAAAAAAGATTGTGTGTTATCATTCATATTCTCTGAAAAAAGAAAGCAAAAAAATCTGCCGGGGTGTGTGAACTTTTGAACACAACAGTATTTAATCATATTTAACATCTCCCCCCATGCCATCGTCTTCTCCCACTGCCCCCTCAATGAAAGTCCTATGCTTTGAGGTCCATTTGAGCACCTATCTTGCCACCATCGTCTTTCTATGCAGTGCAGTTGTGATCTAATTGCACTGCTGATGTCGCCCTCACCCATAAGTGTCGTTGTTCAGGGCTTCAGTCGTACTTGAATATTACAGAAGCATATTGAAATCACAGATCCGGGAGTTCACTACTTCTCTGAGCTGACTGTCAGTTTGATAACCAGCAGAGAGAACAGCCGAAACCCACTACGAGGGGCGGCAAAATGGCCAATGCACCGCGTGCCCCCCATAGATACCCCCCTGGTGCTCGCCTGTCCTGTTATGCCACCCCACTTTGGTCTGATCATCATTCCCTATCTAGACACCGGCATGGTCTTCACTTGGAAGGCTCTTGCCACAGTATGACATTGTAGCCTTGTCACTGCTGGAGACGTCAAAGATGCCAGATGCCAGAAGACACTGAAGATGCCCAAGAGAAGACCGCATGGGTGACCAGACTAAAGAAATGAGGAGAGTGGTGGGTGAGTAATCATTTTTCTTTCTTTATTCTTAAAAACCTCCCAGGTCCATTTGTATCCAGCTTCTAATCCAAGATTCTAAGTGATTGATTAGTCCATCTACCGATCTATGAAACTCAGATTTGACGTTTTTGCCGAATTTACCAACAACATTACATTTTTGGCGAATGAATCCAACGTAAAATTGCAAATACTGCAGTAACATCTGTGCTGACTGGTGTCTCCTTTTTCCACTTTGACCTCTCGGCTTTTGTTGATAGTGACGCGTGACAGCGACAGTCTTGCTTTTTTTTCCTGGAAATTTTGGTGCCACCTAAAGCTCTGTAGCTCTGACTTCCTCTACAGTATATAGTTCAGCTTACCTGGTCTTTCCTGTTGTTTGGTCCTGATTTATCCCATTCTCTGACCTTGGCTTGTATTTAGATAACCCGCATTGTTTCTGATTTCTCTCAGATGTGACCTCTTGGCATTAACCCCGGCTGGTGAAGCGTCTTGCTTCATCTTTCTCTAGCAGGCGTCAGCTGACTCTGTGGCCCCAGAGCAGGGGTCCCTGTGTAAAAAAAGGTCCCTGTAAAGGTGTTAGTGTCACGGGCGGGGAGGAGGGTGTCAGCACACCGCGCTCGCCCCCTTCTGCTCGGGTCCGGCGGCCGCTGCTCAGTGGTGGCTCGAGCCGTAGGCCGGATCCCGGGGGTTTCTCGAGCGGCACTCCTCGCCCGTGAGTGAAAGGGGTTGTTTGTTGGGTGCGGGGATTGTTATAGTTCGTGACGCCACCCACGGTTGTGGTGATTTCACCACCGCTGCTCAATGCGGGGGTCCCGGGGATGGTGATGCGGAGCAGCCAGGTGTTGTGTTGCCGCTCCGTGGGCAGGGGTTGGTGATCCCGGGGCCCGGTGATGGTTTGTGAGGTGCGGGGCCTGGTGGGCGCAGGGACGCGGGGGCAGCGCTGTGCCTTGCGGCACTGTGGTACTCACTCAGCCAGTAACCACGACACAGTTCTCGGTAAACAAACGGCTGGTTGGACGGGTCCCTCGGACGGTTCACGGTGCTGCGGTTCCCTGCAGTTGGCGGTGATGGTCACTCTTCCCTGCACCTATGTTACTTTAATTGGTAGCGATGGATTCCCACCGGTTACCCGCTCCCCGACTACAATCTGGGCCGGAGGAGCTCCACACTTTGCCCGCAGGCGCTGGCCCTGGGGAAACTGGTGCCCTGGCGGTGGCGGTGTCTCCCCTGTACTGGTTGAGCTGTTGCCTTCAATCGGGACTTGGTTGTTGGGGGATCTACGTCCCCTTCACTGACGGATTTAGCAATTTACGGCGACTCCAAGCCTTGCTGGGATCCGAAAGGCCCCTGCCCTGGTGCTGACTGCCTTTTGTATACTGCTCCAGACCACCGGGCACACAGCCTCCGGGGTCCTTCCAGCAACCTCCAGGTAGTCCCACTCCAGACCTTCACCGCCGTCTGCTGACCTTGCTGACTCCGTCTGGGCACACAGCCACAGACCAACTTCAGGCTTTCTGTCACTTCTCTTACTTCCTTCCACTTTCCTTACTCCTCTAGTTGTTCACTCCTCACTCAAGCTCTCCCTGAGCTGAACTGCCTGGTTCTTCCTGCCTCCAGGGTTGTGATCTCCTTGGTGGGCGGAGCCAACCGCCTGGCCCACCCCCCTGGTGTGAATCAACAGCCTCTGGAGGAAGGCAACAAGGATTTGTAGGTTAGCTGTTGTGCCTGCAGGGAATGTGGGGCGCGTGTGTTGTTGTTATCTGTGTCCCCTGGCTTGTCCAAGGCGACACATTCCCCCTTAGCAAAACGCAGACCGTCCTCGGGCTGCCCGTCCAACACCGGTTTTATTTTCTGTAAAAGGGATAACAAGGTTAAACATAACATAAGACATTTTTAATAATCTTCCCTTATGGGAGGCACATTTACTTAAACGGTTTCAAACGGTTTACGGTTACGGTTTCCGCTCTCTCCCACCCAAGTAACCTGGCCCTGATGCTGCCCCTAAAACCCAGGCAGCACCCCTTGACCCACAGTCCAGCACACGGTACCCGAGCGGGATCTGTCCTTCCCCTCCAGAGGGTAGCCACCGGTCCCTTTGGTGGCTGGGCCCTGGCCTGCTCTGCTCAGGGCCCTCCCTCCAACCTGCCTCTCCGGAGGCGGCCTGCGGAAAACGGTAACGGTAAACATAACTTATCATGTTTCAACATTTTTCAAATCAAACTCAGTGGTGGTCCCAACGGGGACTGTTGCAGCGGGCATCCGCTGCCCTTGAGGCGGCTACCACCGCGGGGGGTCGGCCCACTCCGGGACCGAGCAGTACAGGGGGTTCTCCTTCCACTGGCTGTTCAACCCCGAACCACTGATGGCTGTTAGGAACGGCGGCGGAGGCGGTGTACCTGGAACCTCTTCCTCCATCAGCGCCATTCTTTCCAGACCCCCGGCTGCGGTGCTGATGTCCGTCTCCCACTCGATCAGGGCCGGTTCTGGGGTTTGGGTGGACTGATCGCGATGCGGCACGGCTGCAGTGGCCCCTTGCTCGCGGGCTCCCACTACGGCAACCATTCTGCGCATCTCCGCCTTCCAGTCCATCAACTGCTGCAAGCTCTGCGCCCTCACCTTCAAGCAGAACCGCCCTAACTCCCGCTCCAGCCACTTAGCGGTCCCGGCGGGGAGCTCACCCGGGCCGCAATCTTCAAAGGCTACTCCTCCTCGTTTCCCCCAGAGCTTGGATGCTCCGGTCGCGGGCATTCCCGCGCTCCAACTCGAGGACGCCGCCATTTCTCCATCCGCGTCCCCCTTAGCTCTTTCCGGCCCCTCCTCTCTCGGGGCGGGGTTTTGGCCTTCGCGCCTCTACTGCTCGAGAAGACGCTCGAGCGGGAACTTTTCACGCCAAAGATGGCGGCTTCTGAAATTTTTCTGCCGGATACCTCCGGCGGTAACAAGGCGCACCTCTACCAAACGGCAGAGCAGTAAGATCCTGTTCGTGACGCCAAGTTGTCGCGGGCGGGGAGGAGGGTGTCAGCACACCGCGCTCGCCCCCTTCTGCTCGGGTCCGGCGGCCGCTGCTCAGTGGTGGCTCGAGCCGTAGGCCGGATCCCGGGGGTTTCTCGAGCGGCACTCCTCGCCCGTGAGTGAAAGGGGTTGTTTGTTGGGTGCGGGGATTGTTATAGTTCGTGACGCCACCCACGGTTGTGGTGATTTCACCACCGCTGCTCAATGCGGGGGTCCCGGGGATGGTGATGCGGAGCAGCCAGGTGTTGTGTTGCCCCTCCGTGGGCAGGGGTTGGTGATCCCGGGGCCCGGTGATGGTTTGTGAGGTGCGGGGCCTGGTGGGCGCAGGGACGCGGGGGCAGCGCTGTGCCTTGCGGCACTGTGGTACTCACTCAGCCAGTAACCACGACACAGTTCTCGGTAAACAAACGGCTGGTTGAACGGGTCCCTCGGACGGTTCACGGTGCTGCGATTCCCTGCAGTTGGCGGTGATGGTCACTCTTCCCTGCACCTATGTTACTTCTATTGGTAGCGATGGATTCCCACCGGTTACCCGCTCCCCGACTACAATCTGGGCCGGAGGAGCTCCACACTTTGCCCGCAGGCGCTGGCCCTGGGGAAACTGGTGCCCTGGCAGTGGCGGTGTCTCCCCTGTACTGGTTGAGCTGTTGCCTTCAATCGAGACTTGGTTGTTGGGGGATCTACGTCCCCTTCACTGACGGATTTAGCAATTTACGGCGACTCCAAGCCTTGCTGGGATCCGAAAGGCCCCTGCCCTGGTGCTGACTGCCTTTTGTATACTGCTCCAGACCACCGGGCACACAGCCTCCGGGGTCCTTCCAGCAACCTCCAGGTAGTCCCACTCCAGACCTTCACCGCCGTCTGCTGACCTTGCTGACTCCGTCTGGGCACACAGCCACAGACCAACTTCAGGCTTTCTGTCACTTCTCTTACTTCCTTCCACTTTCCTTACTCCTCTAGTTGTTCACTCCTCACTCAAGCTCTCCCTGAGCTGAACTGCCTGGTTCTTCCTGCCTCCAGGGTTGTGATCTCCTTGGTGGGCGGAGCCAACCGCCTGGCCCACCCCCCTGGTGTGAATCAACAGCCTCTGGAGGAAGGCAACAAGGATTTGTAGGTTAGCTGTTGTGCCTGCAGGGAATGTGGGGCGCGTGTGTTGTTGTTATCTGTGTCCCCTGGCTTGTCCAAGGCGACACATTCCCCCTTAGCAAAACGCAGACCGTCCTCGGGCTGCCCGTCCAACACCGGTTTTATTTTCTGTAAAAGGGATAACAAGGTTAAACATAACATAAGACATTTTTAATAATCTTCCTTTACGGGAGGCACATTTACTTAAACGGTTTCAAACGGTTTACGGTTACGGTTTCCGCTCTCTCCCACCCAAGTAACCTGGCCCTGATGCTGCCCCTAAAACCCAGGCAGCACCCCTTGACCCACAGTCCAGCACACGGTACCCGAGCGGGATCTGTCCTTCCCCTCCAGAGGGTAGCCACCGGTCCCTTTGGTGGCTGGGCCCTGGCCTGCTCTGCTCAGGGCCCTCCCTCCAACCTGCCTCTCCGGAGGCGGCCTGCGGAAAACGGTAACGGTAAACATAACTTATCATGTTTCAACATTTTTCAAATCAAACTCAGTGGTGGTCCCAACGGGGACTGTTGCAGCGGGCATCCGCTGCCCTTGAGGCGGCTACCACCGCAGGGGGTCGGCCCACTCCGGGACCGAGCAGTACAGGGGGTTCTCCTTCCACTGGCAGTTCAACCCCGAACCACTGATGGCCGTTAGGAACGGCGGCGGAGGCGGTGTACCTGGAACCTCTTCCTCCATCAGCGCCATTCTTTCCAGACCCCCGGCTGCGATGCTGATGTCCGTCTCCCACTCGATCAGGGCCGGTTCTGGGGTTTGGGTGGACTGATCACGACGCGGCACGGCTGCAGTGGCCCTTTGCTCGCGGGCTCCCACTACGGCAACCATTCTGCGCATCTCCGCCTTCCAGTCCATCAACTGCTGCAAGCTCTGCGCCCTCACCTTCAAGCAGAACCGCCCTAACTCCCGCTCCAGCCACTTAGCGGTCCCGGCGGGGAGCTCACCCGGGCCGCAATCTTCAAAGGCTACTCCTCCTCGTTTCCCCCAGAGCTTGGATGCTCCGGTCGCGGGCATTCCCGCGCTCCAACTCGAGGACGCCGCCATTTCTCCATCCGCGTCCCCCTTAGCTCTTTCCGGCCCCTCCTCTCTCGGGGCGGGGTTTTGGCCTTCGCGCCTCTACTGCTCGAGAAGACGCTCGAGCGGGAACTTTTCGCGCCAAAGATGGCGGCTTCTGAAATTTTTCTGCCGGATACCTCCGGCGGTAACAAGGCGCACCTCTACCAAACGGCAGAGCGGTAAGATCCTGTTCGTGACGCCAAGTTGTCGCGGGCGGGGAGGAGGGTGTCAGCACACCGCGCTCGCCCCCTTCTGCTCGGGTCCGGCGGCCGCTGCTCAGTGGTGGCTCGAGCCGTAGGCCGGATCCCGGGGGTTTCTCGAGCGGCACTCCTCGCCCGTGAGTGAAAGGGGTTGTTTGTTGGGTGCGGGGATTGTTATAGTTCGTGACGCCACCCACGGTTGTGGTGATTTCACCACCGCTGCTCAATGCGGGGGTCCCGGGGATGGTGATGCGGAGCAGCCAGGTGTTGTGTTGCCCCTCCGTGGGCAGGGGTTGGTGATCCCGGGGCCCGGTGATGGTTTGTGAGGTGCGGGGCCTGGTGGGCGCAGGGACGCGGGGGCAGCGCTGTGCCTTGCGGCACTGTGGTACTCACTCAGCCAGTAACCACGACACAGTTCTCGGTAAACAAACGGCTGGTTGGACGGGTCCCTCGGACGGTTCACGGTGCTGCGGTTCCCTGCAGTTGGCGGTGATGGTCACTCTTCCCTGCACCTATGTTACTTCTATTGGTAGCGATGGATTCCCACCGGTTACCCGCTCCCCGACTACAATCTGGGCCGGAGGAGCTCCACACTTTGCCCGCAGGCGCTGGCCCTGGGGAAACTGGTGCCCTGGCGGTGGCGGTGTCTCCCCTGTACTGGTTGAGCTGTTGCCTTCAATCGAGACTTGGTTGTTGGGGGATCTACGTCCCCTTCACTGACGGATTTAGCAATTTACGGCGACTCCAAGCCTTGCTGGGATCCGAAAGGCCCCTGCCCTGGTGCTGACTGCCTTTTGTATACTGCTCCAGACCACCGGGCACACAGCCTCCGGGGTCCTTCCAGCAACCTCCAGGTAGTCCCACTCCAGACCTTCACCGCCGTCTGCTGACCTTGCTGACTCCGTCTGGGCACACAGCCACAGACCAACTTCAGGCTTTCTGTCACTTCTCTTACTTCCTTCCACTTTCCTTACTCCTCTAGTTGTTCACTCCTCACTCAAGCTCTCCCTGAGCTGAACTGCCTGGTTCTTCCTGCCTCCAGGGCTGTGATCTCCTTGGTGGGCGGAGCCAACCGCCTGGCCCACCCCCCTGGTGTGAATCAACAGCCTCTGGAGGAAGGCAACAAGGATTTATAGGTTAGCTGTTGTGCCTGCAGGGAATGTGGGGCGCGTGTGTTGTTGTTATCTGTGTCCCCAGGGCGACACATTAGCCTCATTGCTAAGTTGTGAGCTCTAAAATCCTCTCGCTATCAAGACTGACCCAAAAATGGCAGCTTCATTCTCTGCCTCTGGCTTTTAGACACTTGTCTTCCCTCCTTCTTAAAGGGAACCTGTCATCAGATTTGGTGACTATAAGCTTCGGCCACCACCAGTGGGCTCTTATATACAGCATTCTAACATGCTGTATATAAGAACCCAGGCCGCTGTGTAGAATGTAAAAAAAATCACTTTATAATACTCACCTGAATGGTTGGTATGGTACAGACTGGTTGGATGGGTGTCTCCATTTTCCGGTACAGGCACCTCCTCTTTCGGGCCATCTTTGTCCTCCTTCTTTTGAAGCCTGGGTGCATGACGCGTCCTATGTCAGCTACACTAGCCGACATTGAGGTCCCGCACAGGCCTCAATGTCGGCTAGTGTGGTTGACATAGGACGCGTCATGCACCCAGGCTTCAGAAGAAGGAGGACAAAGACGGCCGAAAGAGGAGGCGCCGGTACTGGAGAACAGAGACACCCATCCGACCATTCTACATCGCACCGCCCCTTTGGTGAGTATTATAAAGTGATTTTTACGTTCTACACAGCGGCCTGGTCTCTTATATACAGCATGTTAAAATGCTGTATATAAGAGCCCAGTGATAGTTGCCGCAGCTTATAGTCACCAAATCTGGTGACAGGTTTCCTTTAACTGTATTATACCATTGTCATACGATGTTCGGTTCTGCACATGTCGCGGGCGGGGAGGAGGGTGTCAGCACACCGCGCTCACCCCTTCTGCTCGGGTCCGGCAGCTGCTCAGTGGTGGCTCGAGCGGTGGTCCGGATCCCGGGGTTTCTCGAGCGACACTCCTCGCCCGTGAGTGAAAGGGGGGTTTTGGGAGGTTGGGATAATGTCCGTGACGCCACCCACGGTTGTGGTGATGTGTAGCACCACCGCTGCTTAATGCGGGGATCCCGGGGATGGTGATGGGGAGCAGTCAGGTGTTGTGTTGCCCCTCCGTGGGTAGGGGTTGATGATCCCGGGGCCCGGTGATGGCTTGGGAGGTGCAGGGCTTGGTGGGCGCAGGGACGCGGGGACAGCGCTGTGCCTTGCGGCACTGTGGTACTCACTCAGCCTGAGACTTGGACACAGTTTGTACGGTAAACCAAACGGCTGGTAGGACGGTCCCACAGACGGCTGCTTTGCTTCCCCGGTAGGTGACGGTGATGTCCCTCTTCCTTGCACCTGTATGTACGGATGGTTGCGATGGGTCCCCACCGGTAACCCGCTCCCCGGCTTCAAGCTGGGCCGGAGGAGCTCTACACTTTGCCCGCAGGCGCTGGCCCTGGGGAAACTGGTGCCTTGGCGGTGGCGGTGTCTCCCCGGTAATGGTCGGGCTGTTGCCGTCAATCGGGACTTTGTTGCTGGGGGATCTGCGTCCCCTTCACTGACGGATTCGGCAAATTGGGCGACTCCTAGCCTTGCCGGGGTCCGAGAGGCCCCTGCCCTGGTGCTGACTGTCCTTCGGAACACTGCTCCAGACCACCGGGCACACAGCCAACGGGGTCCTTCCAGGAACTTCCAAACGGTCCCCCTCCGGGCAGTCACCGCCGTCGCTGACCTTGCTGTTCTAGCCCTACACACAGCTGGGCTCTCAGGCTTTGCACTCTCTCTGCGCTGTCACCACTTCTTGCTTTCCTCCTTTACTCCTTTTCTTTCCTCTACTTTCACTTCTGGCTGTTTACTCTAGCCCTTCACTGGACTTCACTCTTGCCCTCCCCGGGCTAATCTGCTCTTCACTCAAGCTCCTCCTGAGCTAAACTGCCTGGTCACTTCCTGCCTCCAGAGTTGTGAGCTCCTTGGTGGGCGGAGCCAACCGCCTGGCCCACCCCCTGGTGTGCATCAACAAACTCTTGGAGGAAGGCAACAAGGATTTTTGGTTAGCAGGTGTGCCTACCTGGAGTGTGGGGTGTGGTGGTGTTGTTATCTGTGTCCCCTGGCTTGCCCAGGGCGACACATTCCCCCTTAGCAAAATGCAGACCGTCCGCGGGCTGCCGTCCTACACCGGTTTTATTTTTCTGTAAAAAGGGGATAACAGGGTTAAACATATATACATTTCAATAACTCTTCCCAAGACGGGAGGCACATTTTACTTTTAACGTTTCAACGGTATACGGTCACTGTTTCCGCTCTCTCCCACCCAAGCAACCTGGCCCTGATGCTGCCCCTAAAACCCAGGCAGCACCCCTTGACCCACAGTCCAGCACAAGTCACCCGAGCGGGATCTGTCCTTCCCTCCAGAGGGTAGCCACCGGTTCCTTTGGTGGCTGGGCCCTGGCCTGCTCTGCTCAGGGCCCTCCCTCCAACCTGCCTCTCCGGAGGCGGCATTGCGGAAACGGTAACGGTACCCAACATATTTACAAGCCACTAACGTTTGTGGTTGCCCTGCAGAGTTCACGGGCTTGTCCATGGATAGTTCCCATGCATTTTTAAACTTTAAACGGTCCCCACGGGGACAACGGTGCCGGCTCCTGCCGGTTGCAAATCACAGCTGACAATCAGGTGAAAACTCGGTTCAATCAGTGTTTTTCATTTTTCAAAACTTTCAACAAACTTTCAAACAAGCAGGTGGTCCCAACGGGGACGGTGCTGCGGGCCTCCATTGCCCTACTCGGGTCTTTCAAGCGCTGGGGCTGCTGGCAAGGGGTAGAGGTCTGCGCTCGCTCGGGCCTCCGGGCCCCTCCTGAGGTTAACGTCCAGCGCAAACCATCCTCGCTCCCCAAAGTGCCGGGTATACTGCACAATATCTCCCGGCATCAGGTTACGGCCGGGATGTTCTTCGGGCAGGTGAGCATGCACGTCCCGCCGGGCTACAAACACCTCAGCCTCCAGGCCCGGCTCATAGATGAACCCGTAGCCCCGGCGGACATCAAACCGCCTCACCTGTCCCTCGTGCAGCGGTCCCCGGTCACGGAAGGTCGCTTGCCGGAGATTTTCTTTCTCACGGATCGCTCTGGCCACCAGCTCGGCCTTCTTCCTCTCTCTCTCGGCGATCTCCAGGCCCAGCGGTACCGGCTCCCTATCCCAGTACGGCGCTGCTGCCAGCGCCGGCGCACGGGTCGGGCCCCGCGGGACATCCAGAACGTTACCCACCGTCAGGAAGGTGGGCGGCGTATCCCGCGGTGTCATGGCCTTGGGCGCTGCCTTCCAGCAGCAACCCGGCGCTACCTCAGCCGAGGTGTGGGGGATGGGCTTAGGGGCTTTCCGCTGCCGGGCCTTCGGCTCGGAGCGGGTTTTCGGCTCCGGCTCGGGGAGTTTCTCAGGGGATGCCTCCGGTTCGGTCTTCGGAGTCTTCCACGGCAACACCGCTGACCTGCTGCGAGCTCCGGCTACAGGTTGGCCCGCTTGGGCGGGGACGCTGGGTACTGCTACCGGTTGCGGTGGTAGCAGGCCTAGTGGCGGGGTCACGGCCTCCGGGACGGGTGGCGAGGGAGGCAGCGAAGGGAGAGGGCTTGGACCGGGCCCCACAGCCGCGATGACCGGCCCCTCAAGGGCGTCGGGACGTGGGTCACTCACCCTCCCTTTCTCCGCTTCCTCCTCGCGTCTCCGCACGGTGGCTACAACGTCCGCCATGTCGGCCTCCCACTCCTCCATGAGGAGCTGCATCTTCACCTGCAGCCGTTGGTAGAGCTGCGCGGTCCGGATCTCTACCCACGCCGCGGTTCCAGGCGCGGGGGGCACGGTGTCGCGGGACGGCATCCAAATGACGGCTGGTTCGTTTGTTTCCAGGAACGGGATGTTTGCAGAGTCCTGGCGTCCCTGCTTTTATAGCGGCGACTACATGCCGCCAGCCGCCATCGCGTCCCCCTTAGCTCTTTCCGGCCCCTCCTCTCTCGGGGCGGGGTTTTGGCCTTCGCGCCTCTACTGCTCGAGAAGACGCTCGAGCGGGAACTTTTCGCGCCAAAGATGGCGGCTTCTGAAATTTTTCTGCCGGATACCTCCGGCGGTAACAAGGCGCACCTCTACCTGACGGCAGAGCGGTAAGATCCTGTTCGTGACGCCAAGTTGTCGCGGGCGGGGAGGAGGGTGTCAGCACACCGCGCTCACCCCTTCTGCTCGGGTCCGGCAGCTGCTCAGTGGTGGCTCGAGCGGTGGGCCGGATCCCGGGGTTTCTCGAGCGACACTCCTCGCCCGTGAGTGAAAGGGGGGTTTTGGGAGGTTGGGATAATGTCCGTGACGCCACCCACGGTTGTGGTGATGTGTAGCACCACCGCTGCTTAATGCGGGGATCCCGGGGATGGTGATGGGGAGCAGCCAGGTGTTGTGTTGCCCCTCCGTGGGTAGGGGTTGGTGATCCCGGGGCCCGGTGATGGCTTGGGAGGTGCAGGGCTTGGTGGGCGCAGGGACGCGGGGACAGCGCTGTGCCTTGCGGCACTGTGGTACTCACTCAGCCTGAGACTTGGACACAGTTTGTACGGTAAACCAAATGGCTGGTAGGACGGTCCCACAGACGGCTGCTTTGCTTCCCCGGTAGGTGACGGTGATGTCCCTCTTCCTTGCACCTGTATGTACGGATGGTTGCGATGGGTCCCCACCGGTAACCCGCTCCCCGGCTTCAAGCTGGGCCGGAGGAGCTCTACACTTTGCCCGCAGGCGCTGGCCCTGGGGAAACTGGTGCCTTGGCGGTGGCGGTGTCTCCCCGGTAATGGTCGGGCTGTTGCCGTCAATCGGGACTTTGTTGCTGGGGGATCTGCGTCCCCTTCACTGACGGATTCGGCAAATTGGGCGACTCCTAGCCTTGCCGGGGTCCGAGAGGCCCCTGCCCTGGTGCTGACTGTCCTTCGGAACACTGCTCCAGACCACCGGGCACACAGCCAACGGGGTCCTTCCAGGAACTTCCAAACGGTCCCCCTCCGGGCAGTCACCGCCGTCGCTGACCTTGCTGTTCTAGCCCTACACACAGCTGGGCTCTCAGGCTTTGCACTCTCTCTGCGCTGTCACCACTTCTTGCTTTCCTCCTTTACTCCTTTTCTTTCCTCTACTTTCACTTCTGGTTGTTTACTCTAGCCCTTCACTGGACTTCACTCTTGCCCTCCCCGGGCTAATCTGCTCTTCACTCAAGCTCCTCCTGAGCTAAACTGCCTGGTCACTTCCTGCCTCCAGAGTTGTGAGCTCCTTGGTGGGCGGAGCCAACCGCCTGGCCCACCCCCTGGTGTGCATCAACAAACTCTTGGAGGAAGGCAACAAGGATTTTTGGTTAGCAGGTGTGCCTACCTGGAGTGTGGGGTGTGGTGGTGTTGTTATCTGTGTCCCCTGGCTTGCCCAGGGCGACACACACACACCTGCTGACACGGTGCTATCTGACTCTGTTCACACCGCAGAGTCTGACAAGCAACATGACGCTTCTGGATTGTTTAGCCTGAACCAGGCGTCGGCTGGTTCTCTTTCACTTGTATTCAGCTCTGCAAGAGTTAATTCCTGCAGACTGGTGAGCAGGGCCTCGGAGCTCAGGTTACTGATTGACAAGTGCATCTGTCTCCTCCCCATTTAAGGCACAGCTCTCTTCCTGTATGTGCCTATGATAGCTTCATCTTTAGCTCCAGTGATCTCAGTCTTGGCAATTTTCCTGTTCCGTGTTGTGCTTCTGAGTGGTGTGAGTGTTCCCCTGTTGTGCCTTATTTCCTTCCCTTTTTTGTTGCTCCCTGATACACATTGTCTCTCCTGTGTGTTGAGAGTTGTGTGTATGAGTTTCCGTTCTCCCTTGTCTGTGTCGTTTTGTGGGATTTTGTTATTGTGTTCTCCTGCCCACCCCAAGGGTGTGGGAGATGGGGAGTAAGAACAGGGCTTGAACAACAGTTAGGATCATGCTGGGGGCTCGGACCTGTTTACCATCAGGCCTACCTCTGAGATAAGGGTGTCACGATTTCTCTGTGCAGAGCATCTTGCAGACTAGAAGATGCTCTGCTGCGTTTTCCTAAATTACATTCCTGACAGCTACACGATTATTCTGTGCAGAGCATCTTGCCTTTCTAGATGCTCTGCTGTGCCTTCCTGAGTTATAGAGCTAGCAGCTTGTTTCACAGCACAGAATTCCATATTGGTGCTGATTACTCAGGTGTTCCTCCTTACTGGTAATTGCTCAGGCTTCTTACTGAGCATGCTCGCCCAGAACTTTGCCAGTTGTATTTTCTGGTTCTGCTGTTGTGCTGTTCCTTCTGCTAGTGTTCTGATCTTTGTGTTCTGACCCCAGATTGTTATTTGACTTCTCTCTGCCCGCTCCCTGTTCCAGTTCTGACCTTCTGCCTATTGACCTCGGATAGTTACCTGACAACATCTGTCTTCTCCCTGAACCCATTTTGTGCTCTCCTGAATTTTTCACCTTTGGATATTAACCTGACTACGCCTCCATTTACTTCCTTGTGCTCATGCGTGTCCTCTTGTTACCAGACCCCGGCTTTCCTGACTACTCTTCCGTCCATTCTGCCCGTAAATAGTGACTGTGTGTCGCCCAGGGATAAGGGGTACTCAGATCCGGGCCAAGGGGTCACTTCTGTAGGTATCACGGTGGCGTGACCCGGTCTGTGATCCCAGGCTCCACAACAAAAAGGGGGATATTTACAAGGGAGATTGTCTGTGATGCCACCCGTGGGTTGCGGTGAAGGATGGTAACACCGCCGCTGCCTTGTATGTGGGTGCCTGGGGCTGATGGAGCGGGGCAGCGAGGTGGCATCCCCTCCACGGGTAGGGGAGGTGTAGTCCTGGCGCCCAGGGTATTGTGAGAGGTTGCAGGGAGCAGTCTTTAGGAGGCAGGAAGTAAAGCACTTACAGTTGGGTTGTCCTGGTGTTGGATGAGGCTGCTTTCATGTCGAGGGTCAAGAAACACACAGTCTGTTTTGTCAACCGACATGCCAAATGGCCGGTCGCCTTTGGCGGGTGTCTTCGGGTCCCACACCCAGATGCACAGCCAGGGCCCTTCCTTCACTCTCTCTGTCTGTCTCCCTCGTGTCTGGACTAGTCCGCTTGAATGGCCTCCGGATGGAGTCACCACTCTCAGCACCGGCGGGCTACAACCCTGTCCAGGTTGCCTCAGGATCCCTGCGACCAGATCTCCATTGCCTTTGGCCCTCACTGCCACCTAGTCCGGTAGTCCAGGGCTCCAACCACAACTACCACATTCTCCCGGGGAGCTCCAAGCTTCCCCTATCAGCGCTCCACTGACTACAGCACAGAGCACAACTGACCTAAACTTCTCTCGCCCCCTCCTTTTTTCCTGGGGAGGGGAGGAGTAGAGCCTGATTGGCTGGTGTACATCTGTGTGGGGATTGTGTAGCTGCCAAGGAGAATTAACTCTTTTTGTGACTACCTGGTTTTGCCAGGGCATCACAACTGCATCACAAAGGGACAGTGCAGGGTCTCGAGTCTGAGGGCTAGCTTAGGGGCCCCTGTCCTGTGCATCACAAAGGGACAGCGCAGGGTCTCAAATCTGAGGGCCAGCTCAGGGGCCCCTGTACTGTCATTACATACTTTGTATCAACCATGTGATTTGACAGCTACAAAAGCAGTATGGAAAAGCCCAGGTTGTAGCTCCTGGGGTCGCGTGAGCCGTCTGTGGCTTATGCAATCTTCTACATTGTGTAGTGAGGCAGCGGCATTTTTGTCAACCTGTATATGGTACACCTTGTGGTGGCTGGTAGTCTGCGGGCACATGTGAACTGGCCAATTTGTGGCCTAAGTGCGGTAATTTTGTAAGTGCAGTCTATATGGGACACGTTCCTATAGTTTGCGCAGTGACTATATGCAGCACTATTCTGATTGCACAGCGATTTTGCAAGTGTCTCAGAATAAAAATGATTTTAGTTTTGCTGGTAAACACGCAGGGCCGCCTCTGGCTTCACGAGTCGCCTCGCGGTCCCCGCTGTGGCTTGTAGATCCGACGTCCTTTATTGAACCGCGCTCCGCTGATTCTCTTTGACTTCTCTCGGGCCTGATTTGCATACAGAAAAGCTGCATCCCGGGCGCAGCGACATCTGGTACCGCTCTTTATTCGAGCCTTTTTATTTATTTTTTTAAAGTAATGGCGCTGTAACATGAAAGGGCAATGTACCGCGCTTTATACACTGACACCTAGAGAGGATGAAAGCCAAAGAGCTGCCAAAGGGAACAAAATGTAAAAACGTAAAAACCTGCGCAGCCTCTCCTGTCCACACATGGAGAATATAGAGAAGAATGCCAGGAGGACATGAAGGCAAGAATGCAACACAAACCGGACAGTATATAGCTCGTTACTACTACTTTATAGGGAGCATAATGGTATAACCCGGGCATCTCCTGTATATAATTATATATGTACAACCGCTATAACCTGGGCATCTCCTGTATATAATTATATATGTACAGCCGGTATAACCTGGACATCTCCTGTATATAATTATATATGTACAGCTGGTATAACCTGGGCATCTCCTGTATATAATTATATATGTACAGCTGGTATAACCTGGGCATCTCCTGTATATAATTATATATGTACAGCCGGTATAACCTGGGTATCTCCTGTATATAATTATATATGTACAGCCGGTATAACCTGGGCATCTCCTGTATATAATTATATATGTACAGCTGGTATAACCTGGGTATCTCCTGTATATAATTATATATGTACAGCCGGTATAACCTGGGTATCTCCTGTATATAATTATATATGTACAGCCGGTATAACCTGGGTATCTCCTGTATATAATTATATATGTACAGCCGGTATAACCTGGGTATCTCCTGTATATAATTATATATGTACAGCCGGTATAACCTGGGCATCTCCTGTATATAATTATATATGTACAACCGCTATAACCTGGGCATCTCCTGTATATAATTATATATGTACAGCCGGTATAACCCGGGCATCTCCTGTATATAATTATATATGTACAGCTGGTATAACCTGGGCATCTCCTGTATATAATTATATATGTACAACCGCTATAACCTGGGCATCTCCTGTATATAATTATATATGTACAGCCGGTATAACCCGGGCATCTCCTGTATATAATTAGATATGTACAGCTGCTATAACCCGGGCATCTCCTGTATATAATTATATATGTACAGCCGCTATAACCTGGACATCTCCTGTATATAATTATATATGTACAGCCGGTATAACCTGGGCATCTCCTGTATATAATTATATATGTAAAGCTGGTATAACCTGGGTATCTCCTGTATATAATTATATATGTACAGCTGGTATAACCTGGGCATCTCCTGTATATAATTATATATGTACAGCTGGTATAACCTGGGCATCTCCTGTATATACTTATATATGTACAGCTGGTATAACCTGGGCATCTCCTGTATATAATTATATATGTACAGCTGGTATAACCTGGGCATCTCCTGTATATAATTATATATGTACAGCTGGTATAACCTGGGCATCTCCTGTATATACTTATATATGTACAGCCGGTATAACCTGTGCTTCTCCTGTATATAATTATATATGTACAGCTGGTATAACCTGGGCATCTCCTGTATATAATTATATATGTACAGCTGGTATAACCTGTGCTTCTCCTGTATATAATTATATATATACAGCTGATATAACCTGGACATCTCCTGTATATAATTATATATGTACAGCCAGTATAACCTGGGCATCTCCTGTATATAATTATATATGTACAGCCGGTATAACCTGGGCATCTCCTGTATATAATTGTATATGTACAGCCGGTATAACCTGGGCATCTCCTGTATATACTTATATATGTACAGCCGGTATAACCTGTGCTTCTCCTGTATATAATTATATATGTACAGCCGGTATAACCTGGGCATCTCCTGTATATAATTATATATGTACAGCTGGTATAACCTGTGCTTCTCCTGTATATAATTATATATGTACAGCTGGTATAACCTGGGCATCTCCTGTATATAATTATATATGTACAGCTGGTATAACCTGGGTATCTCCTGTATATAATTATATATGTACAGCTGGTATAACCTGGGCATCTCCTGTATATAATTATATATGTACAGCTGGTATAACCTGGGTATCTCCTGTATATAATTATATATGTACAGCTGGTATAACCTGGACATCTCCTGTATATAATTATATATGTACAGCTGGTATAACCTGGGCATCTCCTGTATATAATTATATATGTACAGCTGCTATAACCTGGGCATCTCCTGTATATAATTATATATGTACAGCCGGTATAACCTGGACATCTCCTGTATATAATTATATATGTACAGCTGGTATAACCTGGGCATCTCCTGTATATAATTATATATGTACAGCCGGTATAATCTGGACATCTCCTGTATATAATTATATATGTACAGCTGGTATAACCTGGACATCTCCTGTATATAATTATATATGTACAGCCGGTATAACCTGGACATCTCCTGTATATAATTATATATGTACAGCCGGTATAACCTGGGCATCTCCTGTATATAATTATATATGTACAGCCGGTATAACCTGGACATCTCCTGTATATAATTATATATGTACAGCCGGTATAACCTGGGCATCTCCTGTATATAATTATATATGTACAGCCGGTGTAACCTGGGCATCTCCTGTATATAATTATATATATACAGCTGATATAACCTGGGCATCTCCTGTATATAATTATATATGTACAGCCGGTATAACCTGGGCATCTCCTGTATATAATTATATATGTACAGCTGGTATAACCTGGGTATCTCCTTTATATAATTATATATGTACAGCCGGTATAACCTGGGCATCTCCTGTATATAATTATATATGTACAGCTGCTATAACCTGGGCATCTCCTGTATATAATTACATATGTACAGCTGGTATAACCTGGGCATCTCCTGTATATAATTATATATGTACAGCTGGTATAACCTGGGTATCTCCTGTATATAATTATATATGTACAGCCGGTATAACCTGGGCATCTCCTGTATATAATTATATATGTACAGCTGCTATAACCTGGGCATCTCCTGTATATAATTACATATGTACAGCTGGTATAACCTGGGCATCTCCTGTATATAATTACATATGTACAGCTGGTATAACCTGGGCATCTCCTGTATATAATTATATATGTACAGCTGGTATAACCTGGGTATCTCCTGTATATAATTATATATGTACAGCCGGTATAACCTGGGCATCTCCTGTATATAATTATATATGTACAGCTGGTATAACCTGGGTATCTCCTGTATATAATTATATATGTACAGCTGCTATAACCTGGGCATCTCCCGTATATAATTATATATGTACAGCCGGTATAACCTGGGCATCTCCTGTATATAATTATATATGTACAGCTGGTATAACCTGGGTATCTCCTGTATATAATTATATATGTACAGCTGGTATAACCTGGGTATCTCCTGTATATAATTATATATGTACAGCTGGTATAACCTGGGTATCTGTCACGCTCCCCGGGTCCCCTGCTCTGCTCCCCGGCTCACCTGCCACGCTCCCCGGCTTCCCTGCGTCGCTCCCCGGTTCCTCTGTCCGGCGTCAGCCGCTCCCCGGTCTCCAGCCTCCATTGCCTGCGGTCCCCAGGTGTCCTGGTCCCCGCTCCCGGCGCCCGTCGGCTACTCAGCCCCAGCCCGGCTCTCCTGCTTCCTGCTCACCGCTCCCTGCCCTGGCTTCTGGCACCCGGGCCTCGCGCATGCGCATTAGGGCGCGCGCGCGCGGTCATTGACCCTCTCTTAAAGGGCCAGCGTCCACTGACAGGAAATTGAACACACAGGTACAGGGTATAAAGGGGTTTAGTGTCCAAGTGGGCGGGGCCTGTTCTTCGTGTTTCCTAAGCTAGGAGTCAGGTCTCCTTGTGTCTCTGTGATATACTCACCTATCTCTCTTCTAGAGCCACTCCTGCCTCGCCATCCGGTCCTGCCGACTCCCGAACGCTGACTATCTGCCATCCCGTCAGCCCGTGCCATCTCTGATCCCTGTGGTGACCCGTCCTCTCGCTCCATCGGTTCCGGATTCTGCCTGACAACACCTCGGCCTCCAAACCTGAGCTCCGTCACCCGGACTACCCTCAGTGACTCCGTGGTCCCAGGGACTTCACCATTCTACTCTGTTGCACGGACTGTCCTGCTACCTGTAGTGCTCCGGCTACCGGACTCCTTGCCTTCAGGAAGGTGTTCGGCCCAGTGGATCCACCTCCTGGGTCTGCCCGTCCATCTGGCCCTAACAGTATCTTCTGTATATAATTATATATGTACAGCCGGTATAACCTGGGCATCTCCTTTATATAATTATACATGTACAGCCGGTATAACCTGGGTATCTCCTGTATATAATTATATATGTACAGCCGGTATAACCTGGGTATCTCCTGTATATAATTATATATATACAGCTGGTATAACCTGGGTATCTCCTGTATATAATTATATATGTACAGCTGGTATAACCTGGGTATCTCCTGTATATAATTATATATGTACAGCTGGTATAACCTGGGTATCTCCTGTATATAATTATATATATACAGCTGGTATAACCTGGGTATCTCCTGTATATAATTATATATGTACAGCTGGTATAACCCGGGCATCTCCTGTATATAATTATATATGTACAGCTGGTATAACCTGGGTATCTCCTGTATATAATTATATATATACAGCTGGTATAACCTGGGTATCTCCTGTATATAATTATATATGTACAGCTGGTATAACCCGGGCATCTCCTGTATATAATTATATATGTACAGCTGGTATAACCTGGGCATCTCATGTATATAATTATATATGTACAGCTGGTATAACCTGGGCATCTCCTGTATATAATTATATATGTACAGCTTTTATAACCTGGACATCTCCTGTATATAATTTTATATGTACAGCTGGTATAACCTGGACATCTCCTGTATATAATTATATATGTACAGCTGGCATAACCTGGGTATTTCCTGTATATAATTATATATGTACAGCTGGCATAACCTGGGTATTTCCTGTATATAATTATATATGTACAGCTGGTATAACCTGGGCGTCTCCTGTATATAATTATATATGTACAGCTGGTATAACCTGGGCATCTCCTGTATATAATTATATAGGTACAGCTGCTATAACCCGGGCATCTCCTGTATATAATTATATATGTACATCTGGTATAACCTGGGCATCTCCTGTATATAATTATATATGTACAGCCGGTATAACCTGGGCATCTCCTGTATATAATTATATATGTACAGCCGGTATAACCTGGGCATCTCCTGTATATAATTATATATGTACAGCTGGTATAACCTGGACATCTCCTGTATATAATTATATATGTACAGCCGGTATAACCTGGGCATCTCCTGTATATAATTATATATGTACACCCGGTATAACCTGGGCATCTCCTGTATATAATTATATATGTACAGCCGGTATAACCTGGGCATCTCCTGTATATAATTATACATGTACAGCCGGTATAACCTGGGTATCTCCTGTATATAATTATATATGTACAGCTGGTATAACCTGGGTATCTCCTGTATATAATTATATATGTACAGCTGGTATAACCTGGGCATCTCCTATATATAATTATATATGTACAGCTGGTATAATCTGGACATCTCCTGTATATAATTATATATGTACAGCTGGTATAACCTGGGCATCTCCTGTATATAATTATACATGTACAGCTGGTATAACCTGGGCACCTCCTGTATATAATTATATATGTACAGCTGGTATAACCTGGACATCTCCTGTATATAATTATATATGTACAGCTGGTATAACCTGGGCATCGCCTGTATATAATTATATATGTACAGCTGGTATAACCTGGACATCTCCTGTATATAATTATATATGTACAGCTGGTATAACCTGGACATCTCCTGTATATAATTATATATGTACAGCCGGTATAACCTGGGCATCTCCTGTATATAATTATATGTGTACAGCTGGCATAACCTGGGTATTTCCTGTATATAATTATATATGTACAGCTGGTATAACCTTATAACCTGGGCGTCTCCTGTATATAATTATATATGTACAGCTGGTATAACCTGGGCATCTCCTGTATATAATTATATATGTACAGCTGCTATAACCCGGGCATCTCCTGTATATAATTATATATGTACATCTGGTATAACCTGGGCATCTCCTGTATATAATTATATATGTACAGCCGGTATAACCTGGGCATCTCCTGTATATAATTATATATGTACAGCCGGTATAACCTGGGCATCTCCTGTATATAATTATATATGTACAGCTGGTATAACCTGGACATCTCCTGTATATAATTATATATGTACAGCCGGTATAACCTGGGCATCTCCTGTATATAATTATATATGTACACCCGGTATAACCTGGGCATCTCCTGTATATAATTATATATGTACAGCCGGTATAACCTGGGCATCTCCTGTATATAATTATACATGTACAGCCGGTATAACCTGGGTATCTCCAGTATATAATTATATATGTACAGCTGGTATAACCTGGGTATCTCCTGTATATAATTATATATGTACAGCTGGTATAACCTGGGCATCTCCTATATATAATTATATATGTACAGCTGGTATAATCTGGACATCTCCTGTATATAATTATATATGTACAGCTGGTATAACCTGGGCATCTCCTGTATATAATTATACATGTACAGCTGGTATAACCTGGGCACCTCCTGTATATAATTATATATGTACAGCTGGTATAACCTGGACATCTCCTGTATATAATTATATATGTACAGCTGGTATAACATGGGCATCTCCTGTATATAATTATATATGTACAGCCGGTATAACCTGGACATCTCCTGTATATAATTATATATGTACAGCTGGTATAACCTGGGCATCGCCTGTATATAATTATATATGTACAGCTGGTATAACCTGGACATCTCCTGTATATAATTATATATGTACAGCTGGTATAACCTGGGCATCTCCTGTATATAATTATATATGTACAGCCGGTATAACCTGGACATCTCCTGTATATAATTATATATGTACAGCTGGTATAACCCGGGCATCTCCTGTATATAATTATATATGTACAGCTGGTATAACCCGGGCATCTCCTGTATATAATTATATATGTACAGCTGGTATAACCTGGGCATCTCATGTATATAATTATATATGTACAGCTGGTATAACCTGGCCATCTCCTGTATATAATTATATATGTACAGCTGGTATAACCTGGGCATCTCCTGTATATAATTATATATGTACAGCCGGTATAACCTGGGCATCTCCTGTATATAATTATATATGTACAGCTGGTATAACCTGGGTATTTCCTGTATATAATTATATATGTACAGCTGGTATAACCTGGGCGTCTCCTGTATATAATTATATATGTACCGCTGGTATAACCTGGGCATCTCCTGTATATAATTATATATGTACAGCTGCTATAACCCGGGCATCTCGTGTATATAATTATATATGTACAGCCGGTATAACCTGGGCATCTCCTGTATATAATTATACATGTACATCTGGTATAAGCTGGGCATCTCCTGTATATAATTATATATGTACAGCTGGTATAACCTGGGTATCTCCTGTATATAATTATATATGTACAGCTGGTATATCCGGGGAATCTCCTGTATATAATTATATATGTACAGCTGGTATAACCTGGGCATCTCCTGTATATAATTATATATGTACAGCTGGTATAACCTGGACATCTCCTGTATATAATTATATATGTACAGCTGGTATAACCTGGGCATCTCCTGTATATAATTATATATGTACAGCCGGTATAACCTGGACATCTCCTGTATATAATTATATATGTACAGCCGGTATAACCTGGACATCTCCTGTATATAATTATATATGTACAGCCGGTATAACCTGGGCATCTCCTGTATATAATTATATATGTACAGCCGGTATAACCTGGGCATCTCCTGTATATAATTATATATGTACAGCTGGTATAACCTGGACATCTCCTGTATATAATTATATATGTACAGCTGGTATAACCTGGACATCTCCTGTATATAATTATATATGTACAGCCGGTGTAACCTGGACATCTCCTGTATATAATTATATATGTACAGCTGGTATAACCTGGGTATCTCCTGTATATAATTATATATGTACAGCTGGTATAACCTGGGTATCTCCTGTATATAATTATATATGTACAGCCGGTATAACCTGGGTATCTCCTGTATATAATTATATATGTACAGCTGGTATAACCTGGGTATCTCCTGTATATAATTATATATGTACAGCTGGTATAACCCGGGCATCTCCTGTATATAATTATATATGTACAGCTGGTATAACCTGGACATCTCCTGTATATAATTATATATTTACAGCTGTATAACCTGGGCATCTCCTGTATATAATTATATATGTACAGCCGGTATAACCTGGGCATCTCCTGTATATAATTATATATCTACAGCTGGTATAACCTGGGCACCTCCAGTATATAATTATATATGTACAGCCGGTATAACCTGGACATCACCTGTATAAAATTATATATGTACAGCTGGTATAACCTGGGCATCTCCTGTATATAATTATATATATACAGCCGGTATAACCTGGGCATCTCCTGTATATAATTATATATGTACAGCTGCTATAACCCGGGCATCTCCTGTATATAATTATATATGTACATCTGGTATAACCTGGGCATCTCCTGTATATAATTATATATGTACAGCCGGTATAACCTGGGCATCCCCTGTATATAATTATATATGTACAGCTGGTATAACCTGGACATCTCCTGTATATAATTATATATGTACAGCCGGTATAACCTGGGCATCTCCTGTATATAATTATATATGTACAGCTGGTATAACCTGGACATCTCCTGTATATAATTATATATGTACAGCCGGTATAACCTGGGCATCTCCTGTATATAATTATATATGTACACCCGGTATAACCTGGGCATCTCCTGTATATAATTATATATGTACAGCCGGTATAACCTGGGCATCTCCTGTATATAATTATATATGTACATCTGGTATAACCTGGGCATCTCCTGTATATAATTATATATGTACAGCCGGTATAACCTGGGCATCTCCTGTATATAATTATATATGTACAGCCGGTATAACCTGGGCATCTCCTGTATATAATTATATATGTACACCCGGTATAACCTGGGCATCTCCTGTATATAATTATATATGTACAGCCGGTATAACCTGGGCATCTCCTGTATATAATTATACATGTACAGCCGGTATAACCTGGGTATCTCCTGTATATAATTATATATGTACAGCTGGTATAAGCTGGGCATCTCCTGTATATAATTATATATGTACAGCTGCTTTAACCCGGGCATCTCCTGTATATAATTATATATGTACATCTGGTATAACCTGGGCATCTCCTGTATATAATTATATATGTACAGCCGGTATAACCTGGGCATCTCCTGTATATAATTATATATGTACAGCTGGTATAACCTGGACATCTCCTGTATATAATTATATATGTACAGCCGGTATAACCTGGCATCTCCTGTATATAATTATATATGTACAGCTGGTATAACCTGGACATCTCCTGTATATAATTATATATGTACAGCCGGTATAACCTGGGCATCTCCTGTATATAATTATATATGTACACCCGGTATAACCTGGGCATCTCCTGTATATAATTATATATGTACAGCCGGTATAACCTGGGCATCTCCTGTATATAATTATACATGTACAGCCGGTATAACCTGGGTATCTCCTGTATATAATTATATATGTACAGCTGGTATAACCTGGGTATCTCCTGTATATAATTATATATGTACAGCTGGTATAACCTGGGCATCTCCTGTATATAATTATATATGTACAGCTGGTATAATCTGGACATCTCCTGTATATAATTATATATGTACAGCTGGTATAACCTGGGCATCTCCTGTATATAATTATACATGTACAGCTGGTATAACCTGGGCACCTCCTGTATATAATTATATATGTACAGCTGGTATAACCTGGACATCTCCTGTATATAATTATATATGTACAGCTGGTATAACCTGGGCATCTCCTGTATATAATTATATATGTACAGCCGGTATAACCTGGACATCTCCTGTATATAATTATATATGTACAGCTGGTATAACCTGGGCATCGCCTGTATATAATTATATATGTACAGCTGGTATAACCTGGACATCTCCTGTATATAATTATATATGTACAGCTGGTATAACCTGGGCATCTCCTGTATATAATTATATATGTACAGCCGGTATAACCTGGACATCTCCTGTATATAATTATATATGTACAGCTGGTATAACCTGGGCATCGCCTGTATATAATTATATATGTACAGCTGGTATAACCCGGGCATCTCCTGTATATAATTATATATGTACAGCTGGTATAACCCGGGCATCTCCTGTATATAATTATATATGTACAGCTGGTATAACCTGGGCATCTCATGTATATAATTATATATGTACAGCTGGTATAACCTGGCCATCTCCTGTATATAATTATATATGTACAGCTGGTATAACCTGGCCATCTCCTGTATATAATTATATATGTACAGCCGGTATAACCTGGGCATCTCCTGTATATAATTATATATGTACAGCTGGTATAACCTGGGTATTTCCTGTATATAATTATATATGTACAGCTGGTATAACCTGGGCGTCTCCTGTATATAATTATATATGTACAGCTGGTATAACCTGGGCATCTCCTGTATATAATTATATATGTACAGCTGCTATAACCCGGGCATCTCCTGTATATAATTATATATGTACAGCCGGTATAACCTGGGCATCTCCTGTATATAATTATACATGTACATCTGGTATAAGCTGGGCATCTCCTGTATATAATTATATATGTACAGCTGGTATAACCTGGGTATCTCCTGTATATAATTATATATGTACAGCTGGTATATCCGGGGTATCTCCTGTATATAATTATATATGTACAGCTGGTATAACCTGGGCATCTCCTGTCTATAATTATATATGTACAGCTGGTATAACCTGGACATCTCCTGTATATAATTATATATGTACAGCTGGTATAACCTGGGCATCTCCTGTATATAATTATATATGTACAGCCGGTATAACCTGGACATCTCCTGTATATAATTATATATGTACAGCCGGTATAACCTGGACATCTCCTGTATATAATTATATATGTACAGCCGGTATAACCTGGGCATCTCCTGTATATAATTATATATGTACAGCCGGTATAACCTGGGCATCTCCTGTATATAATTATATATGTACAGCTGGTATAACCTGGACATCTCCTGTATATAATTATATATGTACAGCTGGTATAACCTGGACATCTCCTGTATATAATTATATATGTACAGCCGGTGTAACCTGGACATCTCCTGTATATAATTATATATGTACAGCTGGTATAACCTGGGTATCTCCTGTATATAATTATATATGTACAGCTGGTATAACCTGGGTATCTCCTGTATATAATTATATATGTACAGCCGGTATAACCTGGGTATCTCCTGTATATAATTATATATGTACAGCTGGTATAACCTGGGTATCTCCTGTATATAATTATATATGTACAGCTGGTATAACCCGGGCATCTCCTGTATATAATTATATATGTACAGCTGGTATAACCTGGACATCTCCTGTATATAATTATATATGTACAGCTGTATAACCTGGGCATCTCCTGTATATAATTATATATGTACAGCCGGTATAACCTGGGCATCTCCTGTATATAATTATATATCTACAGCTGGTATAACCTGGGCATCTCCTGTATATAATTATACATCTACAGCCGGTATAACCTGGGCACCTCCAGTATATAATTATATATGTACAGCCGGTATAACCTGGACATCACCTGTATAAAATTATATATGTACAGCTGGTATAACCTGGGCATCTCCTGTATATAATTATATATATACAGCCGGTATAACCTGGGCATCTCCTGTATATAATTATATATGTACAGCCGGTATAACCTGGGTATCGCCTGTATATAATTATATATGTACAGCTGGTATAACCTGGGCATCTTCTGTATATAATTATATATGTACAGCCGGTATAACCTGTGCATCTCCTGTATATAATTATATATGTACAGCTGGTATAACCTGGGCATCTCCTGTATATAATTATATATGTACAGCCGGTATAACCTGGGCATCTCCTGTATATAATTATATATATACAGCCGGTATAACCTGGGCATCCCCTGTATATAATTATATATGTACAGCTGGTATAACCTGGGCATCTCCTGTATATAATTATATATGTACAGCTGGTATAACCTGGGCATCTCCTGTATATAATTATATATGTACAGCTGGTATAACCTGGGCATCTCCTCTATATAATTATACATGTACAGCTGGTATAACCTGGGCATCTCCTGTATATAATTATATATATACAGCCGGTATAACCTGGGCATCTCCTGTATATAATTATATATGTACAGCTGGTATAACCTGGGCATCTCCTGTATATAATTATATATATACAGCTGGTATAACCTGGGCATCTCCTGTATATAATTATATATGTACAGCCGGTATAACCCGGGCATCTCCTGTATATAATTATATATGTACAGCCGGTATAACCTGGGTATCTCCTGTATATAATTATATATGTACAGCTGGTATAACCTGGGCATCTCCTGTATATAATTATATATGTACAGCCGGTATAACCTGGACATCTCCTGTATATAATTATATATGTACAGCTGGTATAATGTGGGCATCTCCTGTATATAATTATTTATGTACAGCTGGTATAACCTGGGCATCTCCTGTATATAATTATATATGTACAGCTGGTATAACCTGGACATCTCCTGTATATAATTATATATGTACAGCTGGTATAACCTGGGCATCTCCTGTATATAATTATATATGTACAGCCGGTATAACCTGGGCATCTCCTGTATACAATTATATATGTACAGCTGGTATAACCTGGGCATCTCCTGTATATAATTATATATGTACAGCTGGTATAACCTGGGCATCCCCTGTATATAATTATATATGTACAGCTGGTATAACCTGGGAATCTCTTGTATATAATTATATATGTACAGGCGGTATAACCTGGGCATCCCCTGTATATAATTATATATGTACAGCTGGTATAACCTGGGCATCTCCTGCATATAATTATATATGTACAGCCGGTATAACCTGGGCATCTCCTGTATATAATTATATATGTACAGCTGCTATAACCTGGGCATCTCCTGTATATAATTATATATGTACAGCCGGTATAACCTGGACATCTCCTGTATATAATTATATATGTACAGCCGGTATAACCTGGGCATCTCTTGTATAGAATTATATATGTACAGCTGGTATAACCTGGGCATCTCCTGTATATAATTATATATGTACAGCTGGTATAACCTGGGCATCTCCTGTATATAATTATATATGTACAGCCGGTATAGCCTGGGTATCTCCTGTATATAATTATATATGTACAGCCGGTATAACCTGGGCATCTCCTGTATATAATTATATATGTACAGCTGGTATAACCTGGGCATCTCCTGTATATAATTATATATGTACAGCTGGTATAACCTGGGCATCTCCTGTATATAATTATATATGTACAGCTGGTATAACCTGGGTATCTCCTGTATATAATTATATATGTACAGCTGGTATAACCTGGGCATCTCCTGTATATAATTATATATGTACAGCTGGTATAACCTGGGCATCTCCTGTATATAATTATATATGTACAGCCGGTATAGCCTGGGTATCTCCTGTATATGATTATATATGTACAGCCTGTATAACCTGGTCATCTCCTGTATATAATTATATATGTACAGCTGGTATAACCCGGGCATCTCCTGTATATAATTATATATGTACAGCTGGTATAACCTGGGCATCTCCTGTATATAATTATATATGTACAGCTGCTATAACCTGGGCATCTCCTGTATATAATTATATATGTACAGCTGGTATAACCTGGGTATCTCCTGTATATAATTATATATGTACAGCTGCTATAACCTGCGCATCTCCTGTATATAATTATATTCTGTTCTGTTTGATGGGAATATTTGATAATTCTGCATCTTTTAGTCTTTTACACTTTTTTATTATTGGGTTGATTGAAGCAGATTTCTTGCAGTTAAATCACAATCACTATATAAAAATGTGACCATTCTGCGACTGTAGTTAGAAAATAAACTTTAAGGTGCCAGATTTTCCGGTATAAAATGTACCGCCATAATGAATAGACGCCAGAGCCTGAGAAATAGCCGCGACGTGGAGGAATTACAACATCCACATAATTATTGTCATTATCCTATATGACCTTCACAGTCTCCCTGCCTTTATCCCTTAATTTCACATATTGAACACTCGCTGATAATATTTTGGCCTTTTTAAGTTCCGTTAATTAAGGATTAGAAACAGTAGGGGAAACATTCAGAGGCGAAGGCGTCAGCGCTGCGCATTTATTAGTGAGAATGGTTCCTGCACCCCTGTAATTTTAGGATTTGGCTTAATGATAGTTTTTGCGCATATTTTTATCTGACTTTCTTTGTCAACCGTGATTTTTTTGATTTTTTTTTTTAGCAAAATAAATAAATACTTCTATATTTCGGATTTTTTTGCTAATGATTCGTTTTGCGTCTTAGCCCATTTAGCATCAACGTGTGATATTGCATTATTTATTAACTCCTTATAGTTCACATTTCTTCAAAACCTCCAACATTTAACATAAATGTGTTCAAAATTTCTTGATTAATTTCTTACAGTAAGTTTATAAATTTTGGAACTTTATTTGTCTCTACAATGACTGATAACAGTTTTTTTTCCTTCCTGCAGACACCACTAGGAGGCGCTCACTGAATGCTAAATATACAAGGAGAACAATAATAAAACAGTATATAAACAGCTCCCTCTAGTGGTAGCTATAAGTTGTAAAGTTTTTTTGTTCGCCAATGTTAATATGATCTTAGTCACTTCTTACGGATAGTATAGACAGAAGGGTAGTCAGACAAGCTGGGGTCAGGAAACTGGAGGACACAACAGGACACAGGGAGTAAGCAGAAACGCAGTCAGGTCACAGGCCGAGGGTCAGAATTCCAGGAGAGTATGTGTTAGATTCAGGAAGCAGACAGAGATGTTGTCAGGTAACGGTCCGAGGTCAGAAGCCAGGAGGTAATGACAAGAACAGAGAGCGGGCAGAGAGGAGTCAAACAACGGTCCGAGGTCAGAAGCCAGGAGGTAATGACAAGAACAGAGAGCGGGCAAAGAGGAATCAAACAACGGTCCGAGGTCAGAAGCCAGGAAGTAATGACAAGAACAGAGTGCGGGCAAAGAGGAGTCAAACAACGGTCCGAGGTCAAAATCCAGGAGTTAATGACAAGAACAGAGAGCGAGCAGAGATGAGTCAAACAACGGTCCGAGGTTAAAAGCCAGGAGGTAATGACAAGAACAGAGAGTGGGCAGAGAGGAGTCAAACAATGGTCTGAGGTCATAAGCCAGGAGGTCACGACAAGAACAGGGAGTGTGCAGAGAGGAGTCAAATAACAATTCAAGGTTAGAAAACGTAGATCAGAATACAAGCACAAACACAAGTCAAGAGCACAACTGCAGAACCAGAGAGTATGACTGGCGAGGTTCTGGGAGAGCATGCTCAGTAATGAAACAGAGAAATTACCCGGAAGGTGGAACACCTGAGTAATCAGCACCTTCCAGATCCTGCATAGAAACCTGTGCTGTTAAACAACCTGTAAGCTAGTGATCAAAGAAACACAGCAGAGCATCTCCAAATGCAAAATGCTATGCACAAAGGAAACATGTCACTGCCGGCTCTGTAGTTCAGGAAGGTGTGGTAGAGCATCACCTGTGTGCAATATGCCCTGCACAGATGGATCTTGACAGTTACACTGACAATATCTTCAATCTCAGCTCACTAACCCTAATCCTACTTCCTTAACTCTAATGTTGGCAAACACACTATGGCGAATGGGAAGGAGGATGTATGAGGAAACAGTATGGGGGGAGTGTGGGTGGGCACAGAATAGAGAGTAGGTACTGTGGTTGGGGGGGGGCGTATAGAGGGGGTTATCATGGGGGACAGCACAACAAAGGAAGGGACAGTATGCCGGGGAATGGGGGTGTGATGATGTTGCACAGTGGAGAAACTGGGCAGTATAGGGGGGACACAGTATTCAGGGACAATGTGAAGAGAGGGCCAAGTATGAAAAGGAGAGGGCACTGTGGAGGGCATTTACCTTAAGAGGGACAGTGTGTGCATTATATTTTGTGCAGGGAACACAGTGAGGGGCAATTATTTATTCTGGGGCACAGTGTAGGGTAGATATTTTTATTCAGGAGCATTATAATCATGCTGCTATTTTTAAGGGAATCATTTCTGGATGTGCTGTGAAAAGATAGAGAAGATGGAAGTCTGCAGAGATGAGCTGTGGATATGAAAAGTCATCATTGTGTCTGGCACTGGCGGACACAAACAGAAAAGGGCCCTTGTGCAAGAACAATTTATTTGCTTATTAAAATGCACAACTCCACCTGCTTTGTAGGTATAAATGGGCCCCCTTACCTCTTGGACCTCTGTGTGTCTATACAGGCTGCATCAATGAAATGTCCGCCCCTGGCATCTGGACATCATGAAGAAAAGAAAGAGAATGACTGCAGTCAGAGAAGACATCACCATTAAGTTACCTGGATGTAAATGATTTCTGATTCTGACTATTTCTCATCAGTACTGTGATTTCTGTATGGTGTGCAGTATGATTATGACTGATAACAACATCTCCCACTATCTGTTAAGGACATAGAAGTTGTAAGTTTATGTGATACAAATGTATTTGTGTCTCACCTGACATTACTATTGATGTACTATACTGATCGTGGTTTTGGTGATGTAGTCTAGTACTGATGGTGGTCTGGGTGATGTATTAGTGCACTGAATGTAGTTCAGGTGATGCATTCATGTTCTAGTGGTGATTTTGATTATATATTCCTGTACTGCTGGTGGTACTGGTGATATATTTCTGTACTGATGAGAGTAGTGATGTTGTGTTTCTGTACTGATGTGGGCTCTAGTAATACATTTCTGTACTGTAGTGGTTGTGGTGATGTGTCTCTGTACTGATGGGGGTTTTAGTGATATATTCCTGTACTGCAGGTGGTTCTTGTTATGTATGTCGGTACTGGTGAGGATTCTGGCGATGTGTTCCTGTACTGATGGAGGCTCTAGTAATGTATTTCTTTACTGCTGGTGGTTCTTGTGATATATTACTGTACTGTTATAGTTTTTGATCTTGTTAAGAGGTAACAATTCATAATATTATGTGATGACTTTGTTTCTAAAGTGTTGTGCTGTCTGACAAGTTAAGGGTTATTATGTTTGTCATGTTTTTATTTATTTTAGGAGCATAAAGGAGTTGTCCAAGATTATGATGAAATTCTAGTCACCTAATGTGACTGCAGACTTCTGAATTCTCATAGCGCGCACAATCTGCGTTCTAAGGATTCTCTGGTACTAGCAGTGAGAGAGGGAGTTCACGTGATGACTAGACAAGCATTGCCTTGCACAATACAAGTGAATTGAGTGAAGCCGGACATGTCTAGTCAGAATATGGCTGTCATAAATGTGTCACGGCCTGATGTGATCTTGGGGAGATCTGGGATCAGAAGGTCACAGCATATAGTTGATCGCAGATCCTCTTTAGTGCCCGCTCATCATTTACCCTAAGTTAAAGCATATTTAAATTTAAAATAAAATGGAATTGCGGCAACTCACTGGTGAAGATTATTGGCATGTTTATTGCATAATCTGGGGCAAGATTACAGCATACACGGGGAGGGGGGAGTGCAGGGGCGCCGGCTCCCTTCTTTTATGGTTGTAAAGCATATTTAATTCCATCTGGTGCTGAATGGGTTAAGGTTGCTTTCTATCCTGCTGTAATCTGACAAGTAGTTGTAACTTCAGTTACAGCCACTCCATTCTGCTATAAATATCCACTCCTCACTCTTCTCTATGCCGGCTATAGCTCATTCTAAACTGTCCACTTTGAAGGATCTTGTCTCTGGAGAAGCTTAGGAGTTTCTTTCCGTTGCAGCTGAGAAGTTTCCTGCTGGAGAAGCTGTGGATGCTTTTTATTGTATCTTTCCCCACCTATTTGTCTTACCTTCTTCGTGTTGTTTTATTGTAGTGGCGAGGCTAGTATCTTGTTGGCTTTCACACTAGTCAGGTTGAGTTCAGGTGCCTAGGCATGGGACGGACCACAGGGAAATGGACCCATCTAGGGACTTTATGGAGCCTCAGGTGAGTGTTAGGAAGTGACCTCACTTCCCTTTCTTAAGCGCTGGGGCCTTCCGTTGTATTGTTTCCCTGGTTTTCTTTTTGCATCCGGTCACTCGGTGGGAGTCATCGCTCTTTCAATGTGACAATGGCTGCAGGTATATTAATAACACACTTGTGCTCTTATGACCATCCACTCTGGCCATCGGCACTGGGAAAATCTTAAAAGCGTGCAGTGAGTGCTGTGAGAATGCAGAAGTCTGCAGTCACATAAAGTGACTTCAAACCTTTATCACAAACCTGAAAACCCCTTAAATTATAAAATAAAGTACTATAGCATGCCCAATTCTAACAGTGTGTAATATAATCACTGTCAGGATTCAGCTATTCTTCCTGGCACAAAGAGCTGAATTCTGACATTGACTATATTACACATTGTTAGGATTGGGCATGCTATAGTGTTTCTGATGGGCCCCACGGAGTCTCGGGAATACTCGTCACCGATCCGGTGAGGGTCAGGGGATGTCACGGGTAGCCCTGCCTGGTTCCGTGACCCCAGCAATGTCAATAAAAGGGATGGACAATGGGATGATGGTGGGGATGTTGGGAGTAGTTGTCTCGTGACACCACCTGTGGTGTGTGGCCCGGTGCTGTCCTCTGGGGCGGATGGTGTCGCAGCTCGGATGGTTCAGCTCCCCACAGATAGAGCCAGGGCCCAGGTTAGGTTGACGGTGGTGGTAGTGGCCGTTGGCGCCGAAGTGCGGGGCAGCGGCGCTGGCAAGAACGGCCTGACACAGTCATTGCGGTTCAAGGTCTTTACTCACTGTACGATAGTTGCCCATGGAGTGCTGGTTTCTGCCCTGATTGGGCCCAGCCAATCCTGGGCTGAGCTTCCTGCTCCAAGCCTCAGGCTCTGAAAAGAAATAAGTTGAAGAGAATGGTGTCGTGTTGCCAGAACTGTAGTCCCGACTTGACTGAAGATTGTGTCCAGGTTGCTCCTACGTCTAACCCAAGGGGTACCCACCCCCAGGTGGTTGTCCTAGTGACAGGAAAAGTTCCATGCCTCGTGATACCAACCCCCAGCCTACCCTAGTCGAGTCCCCTGGAGAAGGCACCTAAGCTGTATTTAAAATGAAATGTGGAAACACCAGTGATTAACCTCCTCCTCACCCGAGATGAATACTGCACCTTATTGAGGTGCAGTACCCTGTGGCAACTGAAGTCTCAGGGGCGCCACATTTCATTCACTCATATGTGATTTTCATATTTACAGTCACGTGACAACTAACTTTTCTTGCTTCTCTCAGTGATGCAGGGCTTTAGTTTTTTACTGAACATTGAGATTATTATGAAGAGCAGGTCCTTGGCACGTCATTGTATGTGTGCAAATCCTATAAGAATGAGAGGTCAGAGAACTACTCAAATGCCATGAGGGGGGCGCACCAAACTGAATTCTTGCCCTGGGTTCCGGAAGGCCTTGATCGGCCTCTGGAGTCCAGGATAAAAGAGTTGGCCAAGAACATAGAGAGCATTAGAAGGACACAATGGGTCAGATTCCCCATTGGAGCGAACAGCTACTACGAAATGATTGACTTCAATTTTGGAGAAGTCAACAAGGGAGGACGACTCAAGGATTTATATTTATGGGTGGTTTTATTTTCAGGGTAAACGCTCTTCGCCCATTGTATTGTATAAACTGTTATCCCCTTCCGGCAGCCAAGGAATAGAAGCTCATTGTGACAGCTGTAGTAGTGATAAGTACAAGTCATCGGATACATGAATGGCTCGGTAACATCTGCCTCGGCTCAGCCCCTGCCTGCTTTATTAGCGGCTCGCATATAGAGGACCTGCTCAGCGAGCAGAAAGCGTTTCATAAATCTGAGTGTGATTTGCATTCGTCGCCGGCGCAGCTCATTATCACTGACCTCACTCGTTCTGCAGTCGTGCCTCCCTCGCTGCAGACTGTTGCCAGAGAACTTTAGGTTTTCACTATCTATTACCTTCCACACTCGGCTGAATTTTCTTTTTCAAAATTTCCCGACCGTCAGAACGACATTAGTGATCTCTTCCCCTAATCACCTTGAGTTTTCAAAGTTTCACCGATGACTTTGAAAAAAAGTTACTCATGAGATCAAAAATGTTCCCCTCTGAAAGAAAGCAATTGCCGGCATAATTACGCTCTAGAAAAGGACATTTGCGAAGGAGTTTACAGTAGCAATAGATATTGGTTATTGCCAGTGAGGAGCGAATCTGCCAAAATTCGAATATGTCTGTTTGCCCGAATTTATAGGAAGGAGGAAAAGAACTGCTTATCATGGGAAGCACACCTGGTCATTTGTTAAGTAGATAGGATTTTATTGAATCACACAATTTTAAAAACATTTAAAAACATATAACCCACATCTGGGTATCTCCATAGACATAAATTATTTATGTGAAATATATCTAGCAACACATCACAAATATAATGCAGTGTAAGTTATAACACACCAACGTTCAGTATGGCAGATGAAACAATAGGACCACTAAAGTATCCAACATATCAAATCAGAATATAGTCCCTAAAATAAGGAGTCACAATATATTTTCCATTATGGGAATATACTGATGCACAACTCTGGTCAGTTTGTTGCAAACAAGTAGTGAGCCAAGCTATTTAACAAACCAAAAAATATATATATCTTGTGAGTCATAGCATGCCAATACTTAGTGTTGTAAGTGAGGTTAGGTTCACCAAGGAGTCTTAATATATTAACCCATCATATAATCACTCAAAAAACAAGAACGAGCATATGTTCAATTAGAGAGCCGGCTGGTAAACATCCCTGAACAAGTGATTACAGACCGATGGTGGACCCAGTATAGTAGAAAAACCTCACTGCATGGAGACCCCAGGACATGCCCCACGTGTATCGCCGCTAGGCTTCCTCAGGGACAGAAAGTAGTAGTGATTCAAGCACCAATCCTCTTATATATAGTGAACATATTACAATTACAATTACATATAGCCAAGTGTCACCTGTGTGCTCTGGTCCGAACCGTTTTAGAGCAAGTAGTGCCCCACGTGTGCAGATCGCCTGTCATGGTAACTCCAGCCCATGGCAGACGCCGCGCAGGTATCTATTGCATATAATCAAGTCCCAGCTCCTGTGAGAGGGCTCGTATCGCGCGCATGCGCATATGCATCACACACCTCATGCCATCAGCGTCTCTGATCGTCATTACATATAATCAAGTCCCAGCTTCTGTGAGAGGGCTCGTATTGCGCGCATGCGCATATGTATCGCACACCTCACGCCACCAGCGTCTCTGATCGTCATAAATGTAGAATAAGTATACAGAGGGAGGGGTAGGGGAGCTACCGCTCACGCATGCGCAGTATCGCCGTAATCATAGCATAGAAAGTTTTTCCCTAAGGAAAGTCTCATAATATCATAACGGACCCAAAGGAAAGATCTGACAACACGTTATGAACAAATCTCCCATCCCCATATATCATATATCATATATCATATATCCAAGAGGGGACAGACAATGGAAACAACACATGTAATGTATCGTCCCCATTGGTCCATAAGTTATAGCCACATACTGCATTAGGGGATATAGAGAGGACATAATATATATACATGTATGGTATCAGACCATTATTATATCTGATTTTGTCAAATGACAAAACAGTAATCTACATCTCTATTCCATGTTTGTCTCATTGTCTAGTATATGACCAATAGTGTGCCTGGAATCCATTAGCCAGAATACCAAATTATATGCGTCCAATACATGACCAAGTGCACATCCGGAGTCCCATAGCGCCCATTGCTCCCTCCGATGTTGAATTGTGTAGATATCCTCCGTGATCCTTTCTCTCTGTTTTCACATCCAGAATCAAATAAAGAGGTAGGTATGGTCCATCATAATAAGCCAATGAACATTTTATCTTTCCAGGTTCTATTATGTAGAGTGTATAACCCATCCGTCATTTCCAATCCTTATATCCAGATAGATTCGGTGATGTCCATCAACCAGATCAGCATATGTGTATTTTTAACCCAGGAATCCTGTAAAAAGAAGTTCTTCGTTAAGACCACACGGTGTGATGGAATTCAGTTCAAAGATCCATCTGGATTCTGTCTGTAACAGCCATTTATGACACGAACCCCCTCTGCCGTTGCCCTTAAACTTCTGTAACCCCAAAATACGTATTCCTCTGGGGTTGGACCGGTGATATTGAAGAAAGTGGGTAGCTATAGGGGTAAGCAACTTACCCTTCTTTTTGTCTGAGGCTGCTAAGTTGATAGTGGAGATATGTTTTTGAATTCTTTTCCTCAACTCTTGTGACGTTTGGCCCACATATGTCAAGTTACAGGGACAAATTATAGCATAAATGACATTTTTCGATTTACAGTTAATGTAAGATGTTAATATATGTTCCTTATTGTCCCGGGGATTACAGAATTTATTTCGGGTGATTTGCATAAACTGGCAGACGTTACAGTCACCACAGGGATAAGAACCAATGGGATTATATCCTCTATTGAGTTTGATCTGTGGTTTCACAAAATGACTGCTCATTAAGGTATCTCGTAGGTTTGGTGCCCTCCGTGCCGTTAAAAGGGGGCGTACACTAACCACATTACACGTCTGAAGATCCGTGGTTAGGATGGGCCAGTGATCCTGTAAGATGTTTCTAATATTGTCCCACTGATTATTATATGTGGTGATGAGTCTCACCTGCCGTTCTTGCTTCTTCGGTTTCGTCACAATCAATGACGCTTGAGACTCCTGATTTGCTCTCTGGAACGCCCTCGAGATCACATTCTTGGGATAGCCGCGTGCCCGGAATCTGTGGGTTAAATTTTGAGCTTGTGAGCGGAATTCTTCATCGTTAGTGCAATTCCGTCTAACTCTAAGAAACTGACCTGTTGGTACACCAGTCTTTATATGCGTAGGATGGAAACTATTAAATTCAAGCAGGCTGTTCGTCGCTGTTGTCTTCCGGTATAAGTTGGTTACAATTTTGTCGTTGTTTCTTGTTATCTCCAGATCCAGGAAGTTAACCTTGGAAGATGACATAGTGCAGGTAAGAAATATATTTAGATCGTTGTCATTCAGTTGTACTATGAAATCCTGACACTCTTCCTCTGTCCCATTCCAGATAAAAAAGACATCGTCTATATATCTGGACCAGTAAGTTATTCGTGTCTTAAACTGGTCCATTCTATATACCCACAATGCCTCCCACCATCCTAAAAAGAGGTTTGCAAACGCAGGTGCACACTTCACTCCCATGGCCACTCCAGAAATTTGTTTGTAAAAATTATGGTCAAACAAAAAATAATTATGCTGTAACACAAAATCTAAAAGGTCCAACAAAAAAGAATCGTGCATCCGATCTGAGTGTGTTTGTTTATCCAGAAAATACGTGACTGCACGCATCCCGTGATTGTGTCCAATATTCGTATACAACGACTCGACATCGCAAGTCACCATAAGTGACTGCGATGTGAGTTGTATGTCTTGACTAGAGTTGAGCGCGGTTCGTGGTTCGTGGTTCTCCAGTTCTAGGCTCGAGTGATTTTGGGGCATGTTCTAGATCGAACTAGAACTCGAGCTTTTTGCAAAAGCTCGATAGTTCTAGAAACGTTCGAGAACGGTTCTAGCAGCAAAAAACCAGCTAAATCCTAGCTTGGTTTCTGCTGTAATAGTGTAAGTCACTCTGTGACTCACACTATTAAGACATTTCAGTGTATAGTGTGCGTGAACAGCGCCTTCAGATCACTGCTGTTTCTATAATGGCGATCGCCTTTTTTTTTTTTTTTTTCTTGTCTTCCTTCCCTAAGCGCGCGCGTCTTGTGGGGCGGGCCAGCATGTCAGCCAATCCCAGACACACACACAGCTAAGTGGACTTTTAGCCAGAGAAGCAACGGCATGTGTGATAGGATGTCCATGTCACATGTCCCTGCATTATAAAAACGGACATTTTCCTCCAGGACGCCATTATCTCTTCTGCGTCTTTGGTGTCAGACATCACTGGCGCAGCTCCGTCTTGAGTCCTATCGCTGATACAGCTGTATGCGCTCCATACACAGCGTTAGACAGCTTAGGGAGAGCACTTTCTAGCAGTCCTTTTAAGGGCTCAAACCGGCAGGGTCAGAGTTAAGGTGACAGGTCCTGAAAACAGCAACAGCGTCTGTGCAGCCAAGGTCAGGGATTTCCTCCCTGCATTTCACCATTAGGAGGGATAGAAAGGCAGGCTTCCATTCCTCTACCCAGAGCCCCAAAATCCTGCCACTGTACCCTCGTGTCCTCTGCACACTCCAACTCATAACTAAGCCATTATACTAGCAAACACTCAGTGTACCTAGTGGCATCCTATACGTGGCTATTGGACTTTGCTATAGTCCCACTAGTGCAAAGACATTTGCAGAGCACGTCTGCCTGCATTGCACACTCCAACTCTTTTTAACTAAGCCATTATACTAGCAAACACTCAGTGTACCTAGTGGCATCCTATACGTGGCTATTGGACTTTTGTCTATTCACACTATTGTAAACATATTTGCAGCACGTCTGCCTGCATTGCACACTCAAACTTTTTTTTAACTCAGCCATTATACTAGCAAACACTCAGTGTACCTAGTGGCATCCTATACGTGGCTATTGGACTTTTGTCTATTCACACTATTGGAACGATATTTGCAGCACGTCTGCCTGCATTGCACACTCTAACTTTTTTAAATTCAGCCATTATACTAGCAAACACTCAGTGTACCTAGTGGCATCCTAAACGTGGCTATTGTACTTTTGTCTATTCACAGTATTGGAACGATATTTGCAGCACGTCTGCCTGCATTGCACACTCAAACTTTTTTAAACTCAGCCATTATACTAGCAAACACTCAGTGTACCTAGTGGCATCCTAAACGTGGCTATTGTACTTTTGTCTATTCACACTATTGGAACGATATTTGCAGCACCTCTGCATGACACCCTCCTGCTCTGTTTTTAATAAGCTATAATGATAGCAAAAAATACTGCCATTTAGTGGCATCATAGAACTGGCTGTTGTATTCCATTAGTGCCCCACTGGTGACAAGCTATTTCTAGCACCTCTACATCACACCCTCATGCACATTTTGCTACGCTAATGTTATAGCAAACTCATGGAATTCATTGCTGCATTTCATAATTCGGAGGGATACAAAGTCAGGCTTCCTTTAGCTTTTCCTTCTGTTCATAGACAGCATCTCCAAGAGCAATTTCCCCTCCACGTCTAAGTGTGGAGAGGCAGCTAGTGCGCATGCGTGTGCCGATGTACCCCAGCTGCAGCATAATTACAGTGTTTCGCCTAGTGAGTATGCTCAGCCTGACTGTGCCATTCCTGACGCTAAGTCTTCATTTCGGGATACAGCGCATGCTCCCACACTAAGTGTGAAAAGCCTCTTTGCACAGGTGCTTGCATTCCGTGCCGGGTCTAAGTCCTGTTTTGTGCCTAGACACCATGCTAAAGCTGATAGTCTTTTTTCAGAGACTGTATTTCATGCTACTGAGCATGCTCAGGCACTTCCTGCATCAGAGACTAGGTCCGGTAATGAACTCTTTGGCCCTGGCCCTGATGTGGGGAGCCCATATAGACCACAGGGCATCAGGTGTCCTCCCAAATGGCTTGCAGAGGCCCACACCTATGACTTGTCACCGCATTATTGATGGTCAGACGATGACTGGTGAGGTGTTTGGGTCATGGCAGCCATGAGGTCATCATTGAAGTTGCGTTTCCAAATAGGACGCTAGTTATGCCACTCATGACGTGTCACTCTGCTTTTGTCTCCAGGAGGTGCATTGTGGTTCACCCTGGTTTGGGGCGGACCCAGGTTATAAAAGGGGCTGGAGCCAACAAGGAGGTGCGCAGTCTTCTATTATGCTCCGAAAGAGCACACCTCCATGTGTTGAACCCATTGCGGCTTTAGGCCAGAGGTAGGCAGGGATAGGGTGGTCGATGCAGGCCACCACCACAGTTGGTAACGCAGAACGGTTAAGACCAGCTCCTGTCCTAACAGTCCTGCTTGTGCAGCCCAGTGGCATTAACAGGCCTGCTGCTGCTGATGCGCCTGCTGTCCACAGGTGTGGCCCCTACGCACACGGTCAGCGTACTCAATGGCCCCTGTGTTGTTAACAGGGAGTTCCTGGGCTGGGTGGGCATGTGGACCCTGTGACGCTAACAGGGCTCACAGTCTCCAGATCCGAATGGCGTCTAACTTGGTTCAGGATACTATTAGTTTCATAGCCACACAGCTCTGTATCCTCCACCGAACCTTCAAGTTGCCAACCTCTCCTTTTCCAACTGGGAGCACGGTGCACACTGACTGCTGATGGGGATATATACCTTTCTCTTTCTTTTCTTATTCATTTACGTTATATAGCGGTCACAGATTATATACCACTTTATCCAAATCTGCCAGTCCCACTGTAACAGATGTTGTTTCTTCAGCAAATGTTACAGTTGCTTAACCACCAAATCCACGGACCAAAACTTTTTTCCCCTTTCCAACACACCTGTTCCCCTTTCCAACAGCATCTGTCCTTTTTCAACTCATTTTGGAATATGACCAAAAGTGCAACTCTGCAGGGACACCGTACTCAACGCCATCTCAGCACAGCAGCCATCCCTCGGTCCCTCCGATGTGGACAAGTAAAAGACCATTTCCTCCTATCCATGACAAAGCGTTGAGATTCACTCTGTGCAGCACTGGTGTTTACTGGAAAAGTAGATCTAAGATTGCGTACCACATTCTGCAGATACTCCTGTATACGTGCGTCCATTTCTATGGCAGGAATTAGTTCGCCAAATTTTGTCTTGTACCAGGGATCTAACAGTGTGGCAACCCAGTATTCAGGATTACTTCAAATTCATACAATCCGAGGGTCATGTAGGTAGTGCAGCAAGAAGGCGCTCATGTGTCTTGTGCATCCAGGAGGACCAAGTCCTTGGTGTGTTGGTGGCAGAGAGGTGAGAATCGTGCCTCCTTCCTCTGCCCTCTCCCCCCAACCTCGCACAACCGAAATGTGAGCAAGCTCTCACTCATCTGCTGAGTCTTCCATGCCGATCGCCAGTTCGTCCTCCATTTCTTCATGGGCTCCTGCACTTTCATCAACACTTTTTGCTGATACTATGCGCCCTTGTTAATCCCTCTCCCTCACCATGACTGCCGCATAGGTGCCGCTGACCATCTGGACCTCGTAGATCTTGTTATCCCTTCCGCATATGACTCCTCCTGTACTTCCTCCCCTTCCTCTTGTCCCAACACCTGACTCCGAATAATAATTACAGTGTGCTCCATCCTGTAGATGACCAGAATTGTCACGCTGAGAATGACATTGCCAGTGCTAAACATCTTCGTCGACATTTGTAAACTGTGTAGCAGGGTGCATAGGTCCTTGATCTGACACCACTCCAGCAGCGTGATCTGCACCACCTCTGGATCAAGTTATCCCAGGCTATATGTCATACCGTATTTCAGCAGGGCTCTGCGGTGCTGCCACACACGCTGCAACATGTGCAGATTCCAATTCCTGCGTGTCGGAACATCGCATTTCCGGCGTTTAACTGCCAGACCCTAAGACTTCCGGAGTGATGAAAGTTGTTGAGCTGCTGTGTGTGCACGATGGAAGTGAGCACATAGCAGCGTGCCCACTGCACAAGGCCATGTAGGCCGTGATGGTGTTTTAAAAATTGCTGGAGAATCAGATTCAACACGTGAGCCATAAAAGGCACGTGTGTCACATTGCCCTGAGGATGGCCCGCAGCCAGGTTTGCATCATTGCCGCACACGGCTGTTAAGTCACCAACGGAGTCCGCTCCGTCAATTTGTACTCCGGTCGCCAGGTGACAACGTGTTCCTTTCATGCATAGTGCTGTTGATGGGAGAGGAGTCGATGCCAGCGGCGCAGGTGGACGCAGGTTATGCTCACCCACTGGGCTGCATTACCTTGACAGATGCAGAATCTCTGGCTGAATGTAGCTGGTGGGTATCTCACAGATTAAATACCATCATTCAGCTACAACCAATGGGAAGACACCACACCCTTTTTTATGCCCATCCTGTCTGCAGACCACTGCCAGACATAGCTATGAACCTCTGGTTACTTTTACCCCCAGTTCTGTTTTATGATTTTGTGTGCTTGTTACCTGACTACTTTTCCTGCTTGCTGTTTATGTACCTTGTTGGCCGATCCACATTTCACCTCTGCTTGTTTTCTGATTAAGTCCTGGCCGTCCCATTCTGTTCCTGTTCCTCAATTAATGTTTTGACCCTGCCTGACTACTATTCTCTGGAAATGCAGCCTTCCACAGGTATTAATCACCTTGGGCCCTGTGTAATTCCTAATCCCTATATAGGGGTTAAAGGGTTTCAGGGTTCTAGGGGTCCTGCTTGGTGAGTGGCTTCCCTCTAGCCTATCATTAACAGCCCATCTGAGTGTGTGGATCAAGGAAGGCATTACACCGTGCTCTCTGCAGAAGGCTATGTGGGCCAGGATAGTGCTTTAAAAATTGCTGGACAACCAGGTTCAACACATGAACCACACAAGCCATGTGTGTCACATTGTCACAGCGAAGGGCCGCACCCATGTTTGCATCATTGTCGCACCCGGCCTTCCCTGGCTGCTGGTTGAGTGGAGACAACCATTGATGAAACTCGGTATCCAGAGCTAACCGTCCACAACTTCTCAGCGGTGTGACTCACATTTCCCATACATTTCAAAGTAAAACTTTAACCGCCTGATGGCATTGAGCTCTGCTGCCAGCATAGTAAGGAGGTGTGTGGTAGTCCTTGTGCGCAGTTACAAGGAAGGGTGGCCTGACCACACAGGGTTTGCGCCAAGGTGGAGGACCCACACGAGGTTGAAGAGGCAGAAGCAGTGTATTAACTTCTACATACAGAAGAAGGATTGAAACAACTCGTGGGGACGGCAAGACTTGTACAGCAGACCCTTCTCCATCTCTCACCATAGTTTGCCAGTGCCCAGTCAGTGACATGTAATGACCCTGTCTATGCTTACTGGTCCAAGTATCTGTGTTGAAATGCACCCTGTCGCACACAGAGTTTCTCAAGGAAGTGGTGATGTTGTGTGCGACATGCTGGTGTAGCGCGGGCATGCTTTTCATGGAGAAGCAGTGGTGATTGGGCATCTTGTACTGGATCACAGCAACAGACATAAGGTCTCTAAAATCCTGTGTGTCCACTAGGCGGAAAGGCAGCATTTCGGTAGCCAACAGCTTACAGAGGGGTAGAGTCAACCTCTTAGCTTTGTCATGGGTCGCAGGAAGTGGCCTTTTATTTGACCACATCTGAGGGACAGAGATCTGGCTGCTGTGTGTAGACGGTGTTGAGTAGGGTGTCCCTGGAAAAATGCAGGTTTGTGAGGAAAGTGCAGGCGGAGACATGATGTTGCCTTCATCCAACGTTGGTGCTATCGATGTCTGAGAGAGCTGTACACACTCACTTGTTTCCCCTTCCAAACCAACTGACGACCTACCAAGCAAACTGCCTGTTGCGGTTACAGTGGTGGAAGTTGTGGGTGGAAAAACAGGTGTGACAGCTGTCCCCACAGTCCTAGAAGATGACGAGCGCGCGGATGCACTGGAAGGGGCAGGCGGTGGATGGTTCGCTCCGCTAGGCCGCATTGCAGCACGGTGAGCTTCCCACCGGGCCATATGATATTTATTCATGTGACGATTCATGGAAGAAGTTGTCAAACTGCTGAGGTTTTGACCTCTACTAAGAGAACCATGACAAATTTTACAGATCACATAATTTGGGCGATCTTTTTCTATGTCAAAAAAGGACCAGGCTAGGCAAGGCTTAGAGGCCATGCGACCTGTTGATCCACCCCGAATAATGCTCAGAGGCAGAGTGGTGGCTGAGGATGCAGTTGTAGACGTGCTACCAGTGCTCCGACTCTATCCAGGAAGGCGCAAGGTAACTTCGTCGTCGGTTGCATCCTCCTCCACCGCCTCTGTTGACCTCCTCGAGTGTCTGACTGTGGGTTGACAGTAGGTGGGATCTAGAACTTCATCATCAATTGTTGTGTTTGCACTCCCCTCCCCCTCAGACCGAGCCTCTTCTTGCCCTGACTGAATATTTAAGTTGTCATCCCAATCGGGTATCTGCGTCTCATCTTCATCAGTATGTTCCTCATTGTCTATAACCACAGGTGTTGGAAAGGCAGCATTTTGGTAGCCAACAGTTTGCAGATGCTGAAAGTCAACCTCCAAACCATGTCATGCCCTTCTAAAAGCATGTAAAACACAGCGAGGGGACTCCAACCACAGTCTCCCTCGTTTCCACTAACTGGGCCACACACACCCCACTTGACTGGCATCGGTTGACCCCCCTTTTGAAAAAGAAAAAGATGCTTTGCATGAAGCACTCTCAAAAATGCGCGTGCCTTTCCTGTCCCCTGGCTGACCCAGGGGAAGAAAAGTCCTCTGAGAGCCATGACTTGTTCATCTTGGTTCTTTTAGAAACACAGCGAGGGGACTCCAACCACAGTCTCCCTCGTTTCCACTAACTGGGCCACACACACCCCACTTGACTGGCATCAGTTGAGCCAATTTTCAAGATGAAAAAGATGCTTTGCATGAAGCACTCTCAAAAATACGCGTGCCTTTCCCGTCCCCTGGCTGACCCAGGGGAAGAAAAGTCCTCTGAGAGCCATGACTTGTTCATCTTGGTTCTTTTAGAAACACAGCGAGGGGACTCCAACCACAGTCTCCCTCGTTTCCACTAACTGGGCCACACACACCCCACTTGACTGGCATCAGTTGAGCCAATTTTCAAGATGAAAAAGATGCTTTGCATGAAGCACTCTCAAAAATACGCGTGCCTTTCCCGTCCCCTGGCTGACCCAGGGGAAGAAAAGTCCTCCGAGAGCCATGACTTGTTCATCTTGGTTCTTTTAGAGACACAGCGAGGGGACTCCAACCACAGTCTCCCTCGTTTCCACTAACTGGGCCACACACACCCCACTTGACTGGCATCGGTTGACACCCCCCTTTTGAAAAAGAAAAAGATGCTTTGCATGAAGCACTCTCAAAAATACGCGTGCCTTTCCCGTCCCCTGGCTGACCCAGGGGAAGAAAAGTCCTCTGAGAGCCATGACTTGTTCATCTTGGTTCTTTTAGAGACACAGCGAGGGGACTCCAACCACAGTCTCCCTCGTTTCCACTAACTGGGCCACACACACCCCACTTGACTGGCATCGGTTGACCCCCCCTTTTGAAAAAGAAAAAGATGCTTTGCATGAAGCACTCTCAAAAATACGCGTGCCTTTCCCGTCCCCTGGCTGACCCAGGGGAAGAAAAGTCCTCTGAGAGCCATGACTTGTTCATCTTGGTTCTTTTAGAAACACAGCGAGGGGACTCCAACCACAGTCTCCCTCGTTTCCACTAACTGGGCCACACACACCCCACTTGACTGGCATCAGTTGAGCCAATTTTCAAGATGAAAAAGATGCTTTGCATGAAGCACTCTCAAAAATACGCGTGCCTTTCCCGTCCCCTGGCTGACCCAGGGGAAGAAAAGTCCTCTGAGAGCCATGACTTGTTCATCTTGGTTCTTTTAGAAACACAGCGAGGGGACTCCAACCACAGTCTCCCTCGTTTCCACTAACTGGGCCACACACACCCCACTTGACTGGCATCAGTTGAGCCAATTTTCAAGATGAAAAAGATGCTTTGCATGAAGCACTCTCAAAAATACGCGTGCCTTTCCCGTCCCCTGGCTGACCCAGGGGAAGAAAAGTCCTCTGAGAGCCATGACTTGTTCATCTTGGTTCTTTTAGAAACACAGCGAGGGGACTCCAACCACAGTCTCTCTCGTTTCCACTAACTGGGCCACACACACCCCACTTGACTGGCATCGGTTGACCCCCCTTTTGAAAAAGAAAAAGATGCTTTGCATGAAGCACTCTCAAAAATACGCGTGCCTTTCCCGTCCCCTGGCTGACCCAGGGGAAGAAAAGTCCTCTGAGAGTCATGACTTGTTCATCTTGGTTCTTTTAGAAACACAGCGAGGGGACTCCAACCACAGTCTCCCTCGTTTCCACTAATTGGGCCACACACACCCCACTTGACTGGCATCAGTTGACCCCCATTTTCAAGATGAAAAAGATGCTTTGCATGAAGCACTCTCAAAAATACGCGTGCCTTTCCCGTCTCCTTGCTGACCCAGGGGAAGAAAAGTCCTCTGAGAGCCATGACTTGTTCATCTTGGTTCTTTTAGAAACACAGCGAGGGGACTCCAACCACAGTCTCCCTCGTTTCCACTAACTGGGCCACACACACCCCACTTGACTGGCATCAGTTGAGCCAATTTTCAAGATGAAAAAATGCTTTGCATGAAGCACTCTCAAAAATACGCGTGCCTTTCCCGTCCCCTGGCTGACCCAGGGGAAGAAAAGTCCTCTGAGAGCCATGACTTGTTCATCTTGGTTCTTTTAGAAACACAGCGAGGGGACTCCAACCACAGTCTCCCTCGTTTCCACTAACTGGGCCACACACACCCCACTTGACTGGCATCAGTTGAGCCAATTTTCAAGATGAAAAAGATGCTTTGCATGAAGCACTCTCAAAAATACGCGTGCCTTTCCCGTCCCCTGGCTGACCCAGGGGAAGAAAAGTCCTCTGAGAGCCATGACTTGTTCATCTTGGTTCTTTTAGAAACACAGCGAGGGGACTCCAACCACAGTCTCCCTCGTTTCCACTAACTGGGCCACACACACCCCACTTGACTGGCATCAGTTGAGCCAATTTTCAAGATGAAAAAGATGCTTTGCATGAAGCACTCTCAAAAATACGCGTGCCTTTCCCGTCCCCTGGCTGACCCAGGGGAAGAAAAGTCCTCTGAGAGCCATGACTTGTTCATCTTGGTTCTTTTAGAAACACAGCGAGGGGACTCCAACCACAGTCTCCCTCGTTTCCACTAACTGGGCCACACACACCCCACTTGACTGGCATCAGTTGAGCCAATTTTCAAGATGAAAAAGATGCTTTGCATGAAGCACTCTCAAAAATACGCGTGCCTTTCCCGTCCCCTGGCTGACCCAGGGGAAGAAAAGTCCTCTGAGAGCCATGACTTGTTCATCTTGGTTCTTTTAGAAACACAGCGAGGGGACTCCAACCACAGTCTCCCTCGTTTCCACTAACTGGGCCACACACACCCCACTTGACTGGCATCAGTTGAGCCAATTTTCAAGATGAAAAAGATGCTTTGCATGAAGCACTCTCAAAAATACGCGTGCCTTTCCCGTCCCCTGGCTGACCCAGGGGAAGAAAAGTCCTCTGAGAGCCATGACTTGTTCATCTTGGTTCTTTTAGAGACACAGCGAGGGGACTCCAACCACAGTCTCCCTCGTTTCCACTAACTGGGCCACACACACCCCACTTGACTGGCATCGGTTGACCCCCCTTTTGAAAAAGAAAAAGATGCTTTGCATGAAGCACTCTCAAAAATACGCGTGCCTTTCCCGTCCCCTGGCTGACCCAGGGGAAGAAAAGTCCTCTGAGAGTCATGACTTGTTCATCTTGGTTCTTTTAGAAACACAGCGAGGGGACTCCAACCACAGTCTCCCTCGTTTCCACTAGTTGGGCCACACACACCCCACTTGACTGGCATCAGTTGACCCCCATTTTCAAGATGAAAAAGATGCTTTGCATGAAGCACTCTCAAAAATACGCGTGCCTTTCCCGTCTCCTTGCTGACCCAGGGGAAGAAAAGTCCTCTGAGAGCCATGACTTGTTCATCTTGGTTCTTTTAGAAACACAGCGAGGGGACTCCAACGACAGTCTCCCTCGTTTCCACTAACTGGGCCACACACACCCCACTTGACTGGCATCAGTTGAGCCAATTTTCAAGATGAAAAAGATGCTTTGCATGAAGCACTCTCAAAAATACGCGTGCCTTTCCCGTCCCCTGGCTGACCCAGGTGAAGAAAAGTCCTCTGAGAGCCATGACTTGTTCATCTTGGTTCTTTTAGAAACACAGCGAGGGGACTCCAACCACAGTCTCCCTCGTTTCCACTAACTGGGCCACACACACCCCACTTGACTGGCATCAGTTGAGCCAATTTTCAAGATGAAAAAGATGCTTTGCATGAAGCACTCTCAAAAATACGCGTGCCTTTCCCGTCCCCTGGCTGACCCAGGGGAAGAAAAGTCCTCTGAGAGCCATGACTTGTTCATCTTGGTTCTTTTAGAAACACAGCGAGGGGACTCCAACCACAGTCTCCCTCGTTTCCACTAACTGGGCCACACACACCCCACTTGACTGGCATCAGTTGAGCCAATTTTCAAGATGAAAAAGATGCTTTGCATGAAGCACTCTCAAAAATACGCGTGCCTTTCCCGTCCCCTGGCTGACCCAGGGGAAGAAAAGTCCTCTGAGAGCCATGACTTGTTCATCTTGGTTCTTTTAGAAACACAGCGAGGGGACTCCAACCACAGTCTCCCTCGTTTCCACTAACTGGGCCACACACACTCCACTTGACTGGCAATAGTTGAGCCAATTTTCAAGATGAAAAAGATGCTTTGCATGAAGCACTCTCAAAAATACGCGTGCCTTTCCCGTCCCCTGGCTGACCCAGGGGAAGAAAAGTCCTCTGAGAGCCATGACTTGTTCATCTTGGTTCTTTTAGAAACACAGCGAGGGGACTCCAACCACAGTCTCCCTCGTTTCCACTAACTGGGCCACACACACCCCACTTGACTGGCATCAGTTGAGCCAATTTTCAAGATGAAAAAGATGCTTTGCATGAAGCACTCTCAAAAATACGCGTGCCTTTCCCGTCCCCTGGCTGACCCAGGGGAAGAAAAGTCCTCTGAGAGCCATGACTTGTTCATCTTGGTTCTTTTAGAAACACAGCGAGGGGACTCCAACGACAGTCTCCCTCGTTTCCACTAACTGGGCCACACACACCCCACTTGACTGGCATCAGTTGAGCCAATTTTCAAGATGAAAAAGATGCTTTGCATGAAGCACTCTCAAAAATACGCGTGCCTTTCCCGTCCCCTGGCTGACCCAGGGGAAGAAAAGTCCTCTGAGAGCCATGACTTGTTCATCTTGGTTCTTTTAGAAACACAGCGAGGGGACTCCAACCACAGTCTCCCTCGTTTCCACTAACTGGGCCACACACACCCCACTTGACTGGCATCAGTTGAGCCAATTTTCAAGATGAAAAAGATGCTTTGCATGAAGCACTCTCAAAAATACGCGTGCCTTTCCCGTCCCCTGGCTGACCCAGGGGAAGAAAAGTCCTCTGAGAGCCATGTCCACATTGTCAGTGGACAGACATGTGTGCTTATCTGCCAGCAGACCCCCAGCAGCACTGAAGACAGGTTCCGAGAGAACGCTGGCTGCAGGACATGACAAGATCCCCAAGGCGTACGTGGCGAGCTCAGGCAATTTATCCAGATTGGAAGCCTAAAATGAGCAGGGCTCAATTTGCACAATAATGGAATCGATGTTTCCTTGCATATACTCATATATCTGTGTGTCCTCCTCTTTTTCCTTGTCCAGCTGTTTTGTTTTCGCATGAGTATATGTCCTTGTCACTTTCCCATGTGTTTGTATTGTGTTGTGAGTTGTTTGTCACCTTTTGGACACCTTTGAGGGTGTTTTCTAGGTGTTTTTCTGTGTTTGTGATTGCCTGCCATTGTTTCCTATGCAGTTCGAGTTCGGTTCGTCGAACGTTCGACGAGCCGAACTCGAACGGGACCTCCGTTCGGCGAACCGGCCTCGAGCCGAACCGGGACCGGTTCGCTCATCTCTAGTCTTGACAGATCTTTATGAAATTGGATGTGTCACGAATATAGGAAGGAGTGGATGTGACCATGGGCTGTAGAAAGAAATCCACATAATTGCTTGCCCTCTCGCATAGGCTACCAATACTGGCAATAATAGGTCTCCCCGGAGGGTTTTCCACAGATTTGTGCACTTTAGGGAGCATATAAAAGGTGGGTATCACAGGATGTTCCACCCACATATACTTTTTCTCCGTATTATTAATGATTCCATGCTGGAATGCAGTGTCCAAGATTCTGTGAAGTTTGGTTGTAAACACCAAGGTCGGGTCAGACGGCAACCGGGTATAAAACCTGGGGTTGCTAAGCTGACGCCTGGCCTCCTCCAGGTACATCTCTATGGGCCACAACACGATGTTACCCCCTTTATCTGCCTCTTTTATAACAAAATTGTTGTTCTGTTTGAGACTTTTGATGGCAGCTTTTTCATAATTCGTTAGATTAGATGTTAGGGGTACATTTTTTAGTTGAAGTATATCTTTTTTGGCCAGTTCGAAGAAAATACGAACCGCTGGAACCAGGGAGAAACATGGTAGCACTGTGGACTTGTTTTTAAAAGGAAATCTCCTTCTACCTGGAGTGTCTTCATTTTCTTCCAGTAGATCCAAGAGGTCACGAAAGACTTGTTGGTCATCAGTTGGGAGGTCATTTAGCATTTCTGGTTTATGATACATCACCTGAAACACAAGATTACGGCAGAAGAGATATAAGTCTTTAATCAGCACAAATTTGTCTAAACCCTTTGTAGGAGAGAAAGTTAGTCCCCTTTGAAGTATTTTAGTCTCTTGTTCAGAGAGTATATGGGTAGACAAATTGATGATTTGCAAGGCATCATCTCTCACCTGCTGGACATGGCTCAGTTGGATATTCTCCGTGGGTAGATCTATCGTCTGGCTCGGGCGCCGGTCTTGTATGGCCCCGCCTGTTTTCTTGGTCTGGTCGTTCTTCGATTTGTTATGCCGATGGCGCCCACCTCTACGGGTCCGGCATCTGCCTCGCTGCCGGTGGTTGATAAAAAATCACTTGAGCTTGATCTCTCTATATTTTGTCTGTCATAATTATCTGCACGGTATTTGGCATTATAGGTCCTACGGGTATTTCCCCTGTGTTTACATCTATAGGCAGTCCTGTTCTCAAAATCCACCTGATCTCTTTTAATTTTTTTTCGCTTTTTATCAATTATTTCCTGTTCATATTTGTCCATAGACTCCTTGGCGATCTGCACACGTGGGGCACTACTTGCTCTAAAACGGTCCGGACCAGAGCACACAGGTGACACTTGGCTATATGTAATTTTAATTGTAATATGTTGACTATATATAAGAGGATTGGTGCTTGAATCACTACTACTTTCTGTCCCTGAGGAAGCCTAGCGGCGATACGCGTGGGGCATGTCCTGGGGTCTCCATGCAGTGAGGTTTTTCTACAATACTGGGTCCACCATCGGTCTGTAATCACTTGTTCAGGGCTGTTTACCAGCCGGCTCTCTAATTGAACATATGCTCGTTCTTGTTTTTTGAGTGATTATATGATGGGTTAATATATTAAGACTCCTTGGTGAACCTAACCTCACTTACAACACTATGTATTGGCATGCTATGACTCACAAGATATACAGTTAGGTCCAGAAATATTTGGACAGTGACACAAGTTTTGTTATTTTAGCTGTTTACAAAAACATGTTCAGAAATACAATTCTATATATAATATGGGCTGAAAGTGCACACTCCCAGCTGCAATATGAGAGTTTTCACATCCAAATCGTAGAAAGGTTTTAGGAATCATAGCTCTGTAATGCATAGCCTCCTCTTTTTAAAGGGACCAAAAGTAATTGGACAAGGGACTCTAAGGGCTGCAATTAACTCTGAAGGCGTCTCCCTCGTTAACCTGTAATCAATGAAGTAGTTAAAAGGTCTGGGGTTGATTACAGGTGTGTGGTTTTGCATTTGGAAGCTGTTGCTGTGACCAGACAACATGCGGTCTAAGGAACTCTCAATTGAGGTGAAGCAGAACATCCTGAGGCTGAAAAAAAAGAAAAAATCCATCAGAGAGATAGCAGACATGCTTGGAGTAGCAAAATCAACAGTCGGGTACATTCTGAGAAAAAAGGAATTGACTGGTGAGCTTGGGAACTCAAAAAGGCCTGGGCGTCCACGGATGACAACAGTGGTGGATGATCGCCGCATACTTTCTTTGGTGAAGAAGAACCCGTTCACAACATCAACTGAAGTCCAGAACACTCTCAGTGAAGTAGGTGTATCTGTCTCTAAGTCAACAGTAAAGAGAAGACTCCATGAAAGTAAATACAAAGGGTTCACATCTAGATGCAAACCATTCATCAATTCCAAAAATAGACAGGCCAGAGTTACATTTGCTGAAAAACACCTCATGAAGCCAGCTCAGTTCTGGAAAAGTATTCTATGGACAGATGAGACAAAGATCAACCTGTACCAGAATGATGGGAAGAAAAAAGTTTGGAGAAGAAAGGGAACGGCACATGATCCAAGGCACACCACATCCTCTGTAAAACATGGTGGAGGCAACGTGATGGCATGGGCATGCATGGATTTCAATGGCACTGGGTCACTTGTGTTTATTGATGACATAACAGCAGACAAGCGTAGCCGGATGAATTCTGAAGTGTACCGGGATATACTTTCAGCCCAGATTCAGCCAAATGCCGCAAAGTTGATCGGACGGCGCTTCATAGTACAGATGGACAATGACCCCAAGCATACAGCCAAAGCTACCCAGGAGTTCATGAGTGCAAAAATGTGGAACATTCTGCAATGGCCAAGTCAATCACCAGATCTTAACCCAATTGAGCATGCATTTCACTTGCTCAAATCCAGACTTAAGACGGAAAGACCCACAAACAAGCAAGACCTGAAGGCTGCGGCTGTAAAGGCCTGGCAAAGCATTAAGAAGGAGGAAACCCAGCGTTTGGTGATGTCCATGGGTTCCAGACTTAAGGCAGTGATTGCCTCCAAAGGATTCGCAACAAAATATTGAAAATAAAAATATTTTGTTTGGGTTTGGTTTATTTGTCCAATTACTTTTGACCTCCTAAAATGTGGAGTGTTTGTAAAGAAATGTGACAATTCCTACAATTTCTATCAGATATTTTTGTTCAAACCTTCAAATTAAACGTTACAATCTGCACTTGAATTCTGTTGTAGAGGTTTCATTTCAAATCCAATGTGGTGGCATGCAGAGCCCAACTCGCCAAAATTGTGTCACTGTCCAAAGATTTCTGGACCTAACTGTATATATTTTTTGGTTTGTTAAATAGCTTGGCTCACTACTTGTTTGCAACAAACTGACCAGAGTTGTGCATCAGTATATTCCCATAATGGAAAATATATTGTGACTCCTTATTTTAGGGACTATATTCTGATTTGATATGTTGGATACTTTAGTGGTCCTATTGTTTCATCTGCCATACTGAACGTTGGTGTGTTATAACTTACACTGCATTATATTTGTGATGTGTTGCTAGATATATTTCACATAAATAATTTATGTCTATGGAGATACCCAGATGTGGGTTATATGTTTTTAAATGTTTTTAAAATTGTGTGATTCAATACAATCCTATCTACTTAACAAATGACCAGGTGTGCTTCCCATGATAAGCAGTTCTTTTCCTCCTTCCTATGAATTATATTTAAACTGCTTGTGGCAGCACCCTGTTATTTTACTATTGTCAACATTGCTGTGCACTTTTTTCTTTAAATACAATTGATGTTGTTTCTTGGCGGTTGCCAAGTTTTCCTTAGGTAGCACGCAAACCTATTTTGGAGTTGACACTTGCATATATATTATTGCTAATTGCCTTGTGTTTCACCTGTGTGATAATTGTGCTAGCAGTGCCCATGGATTGGGATGCTAGAGAAGCCGCCTGGCAGGCGCAAACTGGCACATTGTTTTTTCAGACAAACACTGTGTTAGAAACATCAGATGAACTATCACTGCTTATGTCTGACCTTACAACGGCCCATAAAACTGGCATCCGCCTATGGTGGAATATACGCAGCCTCGAGGAGTACCTTAAGGCGGGTATTGCTCCTCGAGGGCTGCGTGTTTCCATTTTCCCTGCATGGGAACCTTCCCTAGATTTTCAAGAAACATGGGAACAAGGGCTCCTAAAATGCTCGGGCATATTGATCAACATGCTCCTTGAGCATGATAGAACACTCTTGGCCACCACAAGAACAAATATTAAAGATCTTGAGGCCAAATTGGCGAGAAATGGGGACACTATACAGGTTACCTCTTTTCAGCAAAAACTCAAGGAGTCTATGGACAAATATGAACAGGAAATAATTGATAAAAAGCGAAAAAAATTTAAAAGAGATCAGGTGGATTTTGAGAACAGGACTGCCTATAGATGGAAACACAGGGGAAATACCCGTAGGACCTATAATGCCAAATACCGTGCAGATAATTATGACAGACAAAATATAGAGAGATCAAGCTCAAGTGATTTTTTATCAACCACCGGCAGCGAGGCAGATGCCGGACCCGTAGAGGTGGGCGCCATCGGCATAACAAATCGAAGAACGACCAGACCAAGAAAACAGGCGGGGCCATACAAGACCGGCGCCCGAGCCAGACGATAGATCTACCCACGGAGAATATCCAACTGAGCCATGCCCAGCAAGTGAGAGATGATGCCTTGCAAATCATCAATTTGTCTACCCATATACTCTCTGAACAAGAGACTAAAATACTTCAAAGGGGACTAACTTTCTCTCCTACAAAGGGTTTAGACAAATTTGTGCTGATTAAAGACTTATATCTCTTCTGCCGTAATCTTGTGTTTCAGGTGATGTATCATAAACCAGAAATGCTAAATGACCTCCCAACTGATGACCAACAAGTCTTTCGTGACCTCTTGGATCTACTGGAAGAAAATGAAGACACTCCAGGTAGAAGGAGATTTCCTTTTAAAAACAAGTCCACAGTGCTACCATGTTTCTCCCTGGTTCCAGCGGTTCGTATTTTCTTCGAACTGGCCAAAAAAGATATACTTCAACTAAAAAATGTACCCCTAACATCTAATCTAACGAATTATGAAAAAGCTGCCATCAAAAGCCTCAAACAGAACAACAATTTTGTTATAAAAGAGGCAGATAAAGGGGGTAACATCGTGTTGTGGCCCATAGAGATGTACCTGGAGGAGGCCAGGCGTCAGCTTAGCAACCCCAGGTTTTATACCCGGTTGCCGTCTGACCCGACCTTGGTGTTTACAACCAAACTTCACAGAATCTTGGACACTGCATTCCAGCATGGAATCATTAATAATACGGAGAAAAAGTATATGTGGGTGGAACATCCTGTGATACCCACCTTTTATATGCTCCCTAAAGTGCACAAATCTGTGGAAAACCCTCCGGGGAGACCTATTATTGCCAGTATTGGTAGCCTATGCGAGAGGGCAAGCAATTACGTGGATTTCTTTCTACAGCCCATGGTCACATCCACTCCTTCCTATATTCGTGAGTCGTGACACATCCAATTTCATAAAGATCTGTCAAGACATACAACTCACATCGCAGTCACTTATGGTGACTTGCGATGTCGAGTCGTTGTATACGAATATTGGACACAATCACGGGATGCGTGCAGTCACGTATTTTCTGGATAAACAAACACACTCAGATCGGATGCATGATTCTTTTTTGTTGGACCTTTTAGATTTTGTGTTACAGCATAATTATTTTTTGTTTGACCATAATTTTTACAAACAAATTTCTGGAGTGGCCATGGGAGTGAAGTGTGCACCTGCGTTTGCAAACCTCTTTTTAGGATGGTGGGAGGCATTGTGGGTATATAGAATGGACCAGTTTAAGACACGAATAACTTACTGGTCCAGATATATAGACGATGTCTTTTTTATCTGGAATGGGACAGAGGAAGAGTGTCAGGATTTCATAGTACAACTGAATGACAACGATCTAAATATATTTCTTACCTGCACTATGTCATCTTCCAAGGTTAACTTCCTGGATCTGGAGATAACAAGAAACAACGACAAAATTGTAACCAACTTATACCGGAAGACAACAGCGACGAACAGCCTGCTTGAATTTAATAGTTTCCATCCTACGCATATAAAGACTGGTGTACCAACAGGTCAGTTTCTTAGAGTTAGACGGAATTGCACTAACGATGAAGAATTCTGCTCACAAGCTCAAAATTTAACCCACAGATTCCGGGCACGCGGCTATCCCAAGAATGTGATCTCGAGGGCGTTCCAGAGAGCAAATCAGGAGTCTCAAGCGTCATTGATTGTGACGAAACTGAAGAAGCAAGAACGGCAGGTGAGACTCATCACCACATATAATAATCAGTGGGACAATATTAGAAACATCTTACAGGATCACTGGCCCATCCTAACCACGGATCTTCAGACGTGTAATGTGGTTAGTGTACGCCCCCTTTTAACGGCACGGAGGGCACCGAACCTCCGAGATACCTTAATGAGCAGTCATTTTGTGAAACCACAGATCAAACTCAATAGGGGATATAATCCCATTGGTTCTTATCCCTGTGGTGACTGTAACGTCTGCCAGTTTATGCAAATCACCCGAAATAAATTCTGTAATCCCCGGGACAATAAGGAACATATATTAACATCTTACATTAACTGTAAATCGAAAAATGTAATTTATGCTATAATTTGTCCCTGTAACTTGACATATGTGGGCCAAACGTCACAAGAGTTGAGGAAAAGAATTCAAAAACATATCTCCACTATCAACTTAACAGCCTCAGACAAAAAGAAGGGTAAGTTGCTTACCCCTATAGCTACCCACTTTCTTCAATATCACCGGTCCAACCCCAGAGGAATACGTATTTTGGGGTTACAGAAGTTTAAGGGCAACGGCAGAGGGGGTTCGTGTCATAAATGGCTGTTACAGACAGAATCCAGATGGATCTTTGAACTGAATTCCATCACACCGTGTGGTCTTAACGAAGAACTTCTTTTTACAGGATTCCTGGGTTAAAAATACACATATGCTGATCTGGTTGATGGACATCACCGAATCTATCTGGATATAAGGATTGGAAATGACGGATGGGTTATACACTCTACATAATAGAACCTGGAAAGATAAAATGTTCATTGGCTTATTATGATGGACCATACCTACCTCTTTATTTGATTCTGGATGTGAAAACAGAGAGAAAGGATCACGGAGGATATCTACACAATTCAACATCGGAGGGAGCAATGGGCGCTATGGGACTCCGGATGTGCACTTGGTCATGTATTGGACGCATATAATTTGGTATTCTGTCTAATGGATTCCAGGCACACTATTGGTCATATACTAGACAATGAGACAAACATGGAATAGAGATGTAGATTACTGTTTTGTCATTTGACAAAATCAGATATAATAATGGTCTGATACCATACATGTATATATATTATGTCCTCTCTATATCCCCTAATGCAGAATGTGGCTATAACTTATGGACCAATGGGGACGATACATTACATGTGTTGTTTCCATTGTCTGTCCCCTCTAGGATATATGGGGATGGGAGATTTGTTCATAACGTGTTGTCAAATCTTTCCTTTGGGTCCGTTATGATATTATGAGACTTTCCTTAGGGAAAAACTTTCTATGCTATGATTACGGCGATACTGCGCATGCGTGAGCGGCAGCTCCCCTACCCCTCCCTCTGTATACTTATTCTACATTTATGACGATCAGAGACGCTGGTGGCGTGAGGTGTGCGATGCATATGTGCATGCGCGCAATACGAGCCCTCTCACAGAAGCTGGGACTTGATTATATGTAATGACGATCAGAGACGCTGATGGCATGAGGTGTGTGATGCATATGCGCATGCGCATGCGCGCGATACGAGCCCTCTCACAGGAGCTGGGACTTGATTATATGCAATAGATACCTGCGTGGCGTCTGCCATGGGCTGGAGTTACCATGACAGGCGATCTGCACACGTGGGGCACTACTTGCTCTAAAACGGTCCGGACCAGAGCACACAGGTGACACTTGGCTATATGTAATTGTAATTGTAATATGTTCACTATATATAAGAGGATTGGTGCTTGAATCACTACTACTTTCTGTCCCTGAGGAAGCCTAGCGGCGATACGCGTGGGGCATGTCCTGGGGTCTCCATGCAGTGAGGTTTTTCTACTATACTGGGTCCACCATCGGTCTGTAATCACTTGTTCAGGGCTGTTTACCAGCCGGCTCTCTAATTGAACATATGCTCGTTCTTGTTTTTTGAGTGATTATATGATGGGTTAATATATTAAGACTCCTTGGTGAACCTAACCTCACTTACAACACTAAGTATTGGCATGCTATGACTCACAAGATATATATATTTTTTGGTTTGTTAAATAGCTTGGCTCACTACTTGTTTGCAACAAACTGACCAGAGTTGTGCATCAGTATATTCCCATAATGGAAAATATATTGTGACTCCTGTGAGACTGTGACCGGGGTTATCTATGACGGCCGGTATGTCTCGCCCCGGTTGTGCTCACTCCATGATAGAAAGTACATCCACTCTAGGGTTAATGCTGTTTCCTTACAGGCTGAAGGAAGGGTTAAATGCAAACAGGAACAAGGGCAGGTGTGCCGGGTGTGAGGGAGTGAACACAACTCCCTGAGTTCTCTGCTGGAGAGGCACATGTATATTGGTGTGGACTTTTGTTTGGACATTAAACCGTGTGCTGTGAAACTTAATGCCTGGATCCCGTGTCTTCTGCTGCGCAGCCGACCGTGCTACCTCACATATGGTGGAGAATGCGGGCATCCCAGCCGGTGAGGTGTAGCTTCCTTTTCTGGTGACCCGGTAGCACATGTCCTGGATTCAAGCGGCTATACTACGGCCCAAACCCAGCGACGCCATGGAGGACATACTAAAGCATTTGGCTCAGGCTAATGCACAGCAACAACAGGCTAATGCACAGCAACAACAGGCTAATGCACAGCAGCAGCAGACCAATGCACACCTGCTCCAATCCTTGAAATCGCAGGAACAAAGACACCAAGAACAGCTGGTTCAGGCCAATGCACGTCAGCAGCAAGCCTTACAATTGCAGGAACAAAGACATCAAGAACAGATGGTTCTCCTGGCCAAGTCGATCCGTGCCGGACCGGCAGCAACAACCCCGGGACCGGGTGATGACGGCAGCGTCCGGAAAGCGGTGAGACAAGCGTTGCAAAAGATGACCCCGGGGGATGATGTGGAAGCGTTCCTGGCGGTGTTTGAGCGGGTGGCCGAGCGGGAAAAGCTGCCGACCCCCCAGTGGGCTGAGGTATTATCGCCCTATCTGACGGGGGAACCCCAAAAAGCGTACCTGGACCTCTGTACCGAGGACGCCATTGACTATGTGACCCTAAAAGCTGAAATACTGGCACGGTTGGGGGTGAATACCTATGTACGGGCTCAGCGGGTAAATCAGTGGTTCTATGAGGAAGCCAAACCCGTACGCTCCCAGGCCTATGACTTATTGCATCTTGTAAAAAAGTGGTTGCAGCCTGACACTCTGAGCCCAGCGCAGATGGTGGAAAGGGTAGTAGTGGATCGTTTTGTGCGCACTTTACCCGTCACCGTTCAACGGTGGGTAGGACAGGGTGACCCGAGTACCCTGGACCAATTAGTGTCCCTGGTAGAGCGGCATGTGGCTACGCAGGACTTGATACGGGACACTGAGACTTTGCGTACCGCCCGTCGGTCCGGCCCCTCCAAGCCTAGGGCCAAGGACCCACCGCTGACAACGGTGCAGGAGTCCCCTACCGTCCCGTCTGAGGCCGCGGCCGCCAATCCTGAGGTCCGGAAGGTTCTGTACCCTAAACGACAACCCGTCAAGGGGGTTTCCGTCCCCATTAGATGTTGGCGGTGCCAGCGGGTGGGACATATGGAAGCCCAGTGTCCACTCACCACGGAGCCCATGGATTGTGGGGTTACCCGGCGGGGTTCAATGTATGCTCAGGTGGTGTGTACCGCTGACCGGGTCTCCCCAGAGACGGAGCCCCACTTGTGCCAAATACAGGTGAATGGATGTCCGGTTACAGGATTGTTGGATTCCGGAAGCTTAGTGACCCTTGTGCGATCCACCTTGAGGGCTAAAGTAAAGGCCACAGGATGTACCGTGGGGGTGGTTTGCATACATGGGGACCGCCGAGACTATCCCACGGGGATTGTCACCATCACAGCACCTTGCGGTCAGGTGCAACATGAGGTGGGACTTCTTAACACTCTTCCTTATGACGTGATCCTAGGAAGAGATCTGCCCTATTTTTGGACTTTATGGAGGGAACCCCCTAAGTCCCCTCAGATATTGGTCAGTCCGGGACCTGAGCCCTATAATCCTGAATCCGGGACGCCTGCCGTAGGGGTCACCATGATAGGGACAAAGTGTGAACCCGATAGGTCACCCCTAGAGGTATTGGCAGGAGAGGCTGAGACGGTCGAACCCATCCCGGAGTTGGAGGCGTCCCCGGATACGTTTGGGACTGCCCAACTCCAGGACCCTACATTAATACATGCCCGGAGTCGGGTGACAGTAATTGACGGGGTGGCACAGCTGCCCGGTGCCCAGGTAAGGTACCCCCATTTCGCTCTTAAGCAGGATTTACTCTACCGGGTAGATGAAATACGAGGCGTGGGGGTAGAGCAGTTGGTGGTGCCCCAGCCACATCGTCGGCGGGTCCTCGACTTGGCTCATAAACACCTGATGAGTGGCCACCTAGGGGCCAAGAAAACGCAGGAGCGAATATTGCAAAGGTTCTATTGGCCCGGAGTCTTTGGAGAGGTAAAACGGTTCTGCGAAACCTGCCCGGAGTGTCAGCTTACCGCACCCCTGATCCATTTTCGCAGTCCGTTGGTACCGTTACCCATTATAGAAGTCCCTTTTGAACGGATAGGGATGGATCTGGTGGGGCCCCTCGTAAAGTCCGCTCGAGGGCACCAACACATCCTAGTGATCGTTGACTATGCCACCCGGTATCCCGAGGCGATACCTCTCAGACATACTGCAGCAAAGCTTATAGCTCGGGAGTTGTTTGCTGTGTTCTGCCGGGTGGGGTTGCCCAAGGAGATCCTTACGGATCAGGGGACCCCATTCATGTCTAAAGTGACCAAAGAGCTATGCCGGCTACTCCAGATCAAGCAGTTGCGTACGTCTGTGTATCATCCTCAAACGGACGGTTTAGTCGAGCGTTTCAATAAAACCCTGAAAACCATGCTCAAAAGGGTAATTTCAAAAGACGGGAAAGACTGGGATATGATGCTTCCCTATTTGATGTTTGCCATCCGTGAGGTGCCACAGGCATCCACGGGGTTTTCGCCTTTTGAATTGTTATACGGGCGACATCCCCGGGGATTGTTGGACCTGGCAAAGGAAACATGGGAGCAAGAGCCCACCCCCCATAAAAGTGTGATTGAACACATTTTGGGTATGCAGAACCGCATAAGCGCGGTCATGCCAATTGTGAAGGAGCATTTACAGGAGGCTCAGGCCGCGCAAAGCGGCCGCTACAATAGACAAGCCACCGTGCGGACCTTTAAACCCGGGGATCGGGTGTTGGTATTAATCCCCACGGCGGAGAGTAAATTCCTGGCTCAGTGGCAAGGCCCCTACGAGATAAAGGAAAGAGTTGGGGTGGTTAACTATAAAGTATTGCAGCCCGGTAGGCGGAAACCTGAACAAATATACCATGTCAACCTATTAAAACCTTGGCAGGAACGGGAAAGCCTGATGGCTGTTTTTTCCCCATCTCCCTCCTCTTCGGGTCATTCACCTCCGGCTCCAGCGACCTCCGGAGAGGACGAACCGGAAGTAAGGATTGGAGAAGCCCTCACCAAGACTCAGAGGCGAGAGGCCAGACGGTTGGTTCAGCAGAACCCCGATGTCTTCTCCGAGCTGCCCGGTAGGACCAGTCTGATACGACATGATATTGTCACCGAGCCCCACCTGAAGGTACGCCTGAAGTCATACCGGGTACCGGAGGCTCGACGACAAGCCATATCGGAGGAAGTAAAGACAATGCTACGCCTGGGGGTCATCGAAAAATCCCGGAGTGAATGGGCTAGTCCGATTGTCCTAATACCAAAACCCGATGGCTCCTTAAGGTTCTGCAATGACTTTAGGAGATTGAACGAAATATCCAAGTTCGATCTCTACCCCATGCCCAGGGTGGATGAGCTGATTGATAGGCTGGGACAGGCGCGGTATTTTACCACGCTCGACCTGACCAAGGGGTACTGGCAGGTGCCACTGACGGAGTCCGCCAAGGAGAAAACCGCTTTTGTTACACCGGAGGGTCTCTTCCACTATGTTGTCTTGCCTTTTGGGTTACATGGCGCTCTGGCCACGTTCCAGAGGTTGATGGACTTAGTGCTGGAACCCCACCAGGCGTATGCATCAGCGTACCTTGATGACATCATTATTTACAGCTCCGATTGGCAGACCCACTTGGAACAGGTACAAGCGGTGGTGGACGCGCTTCGAACAGCCGGATTGACAGCCAATCCCAAGAAATGTGCGTTGGGACTCACGGAAGCCCGCTACTTGGGCTACGTGATAGGCCAAGGAGTGATTAAGCCCCAAATTAACAAGGTTGAGGCAATCCAGAAGTGGCCTAGACCCCTGACCACGAAGCAGGTTAGGGCCTTCCTGGGTATCGTGGGGTACTACAGGAGGTTTGTAAAGGATTTTGCGGGACTATCAGCCCCCTTGACGGACCTTCTCAAAGGCAAGAAGTCCGTCATGGTGCGCTGGACTCCGCAGGCCGAGGACTCCTTCCGGGCCCTGAAGGGGGTCCTGTGCGGACAGCCCGTTCTCGTACACCCTGATTTCCGGAAGGAGTTCATAGTACAGACGGATGCCTCTGAGGTCGGCCTGGGGGCAGTGTTGTCTCAGGTGGTTCAGGGGGAGGAACACCCCGTCACCTTCTTAAGTAGGAAGCTCACCCCTCCCGAGCGGAATTATAGCGTAGTGGAGAAGGAGTGCCTGGCGATCAAGTGGGCCTTGGAGTCCCTGCGCTATTACCTGCTGGAACGGCAGTTTCGCTTGGTGACGGATCACTCTCCACTGGTCTGGATGAGGTCCGCCAAGGAACGGAATGCCCGGGTTACCCGGTGGTTCCTTTCTCTGCAGAACTTCCGGTTTACGGTTGAACATAGGGCCGGTGGGTTGCAGGGCAACGCCGATGCCTTGTCCCGCGGCCCGTGTTTGATGGCGGGAGTTCAACCCCGCACGCTTGAACTGAGGGGGGGGGTATGTGAGACTGTGACCGGGGTTATCTATGACGGCCGGTATGTCTCGCCCCGGTTGTGCTCACTCCATGATAGAAAGTACATCCACTCTAGGGTTAATGCTGTTTCCTTACAGGCTGAAGGAAGGGTTAAATGCAAACAGGAACAAGGGCAGGTGTGCCGGGTGTGAGGGAGTGAACACAACTCCCTGAGTTTTCTGCTGGAGAGGCACATGTATATTGGTGTGGACTTTTGTTTGGACATTAAACCGTGTGCTGTGAAACTTAATGCCTGGATCCCGTGTCTTCTGCTGCGCAGCCGACCGTGCTACCTCACACTCCTTATTTTAGGGACTATATGCTGATTTGATATGTTGGATACTTTAGTGGTCCTATTGTTTCATCTGCCATACTGAACGTTGGTGTGTTATAACTTACACTGCATTATATTTGTGATGTGTTGCTAGATATATTTCACATAAATAATTTATGTCTATGGAGATACCCAGATGTGGGTTATATGTTTTTAAATGTTTTTAAAATTGTGTGATTCAATACAATCCTATCTACTTAACAAATGACCAGGTGTGCTTCCCATGATAAGCAGTTCTTTTCCTCCTTCCTATGAATTATATTTAAACTGCTTGTGGCAGCACCCTGTTATTTTACTATTGTCAACATTGCTGTGCACTTTTTTCTTTAAATACAATTGTTTGCCCGAATTTGGCCATGAACATTGATCTGGATTGAGTTTATTCGATGTGACTAGAATGTTCTTTATTACATTAAATGATCCTCCCCTCGCAACTCACCTGACTTTGCACCGCATTCCACCATTCTGAGTCCTCCACATAGTTCCTTCTTACCTCTTTTTTCTCTTCTCCATTCTCCTGTTCTTCCATCTTCACTACGTACCTGGTCTTTTGGTGGTGAGTAAAGGCTGCTTTACACCAGACAATCTATCGTGCGATAGATCGTCGGGGTCACGGTTTTTGTGACGCACATCCGGCATCGCTGGCGATGCCGGCCTGTGTGACACCTCCTAGCGACGCAGTATCGCTCACAAATCGTGAGTCGGGTACTGCTCGTTAGGTTCCATAATATCGTTTAATTTGGTTGATCATCGTTTCCGTGGTAGCACACGCCGCTCCGTGTGACACCACGGGAACGATGACCAGCTCACCTGCCTCCCGCGGCCGCCGCCGGCTCTATGTGGAAGGAAGGAGGTGGGCGGGATGTTTACATCCTGCTCATCTCCGCCCCTCCGCTTCTATTGGCCGGCGGCCGTGTGACGTCGCTGTGACGCCGAACGTCCCTCCCACTTCAGGAAGTGGACGTTCGCCGCCCACAGCGAGGTCGCACGAGAGGTAAGTATGTGTGACGGGGGTTACTGACTTTGTGCGACACGGGCAGCGATTTGCCCGTGACGCAGAAAGGACGGGGGCGGGTACGATCGATTGTGAAATCGCACAATCGATCGTACCATGTAAAGCAGGCTTTAGCCTCCAACGTCATGACATGCATTTCCAAAATATTAGCCAGCGAGATGCACTTTGTGACTTTGTGATGTCATGACATACATTGTGAGAAGAAGACTACTTAGAACTGTAAGCCCCGATTGTCATCACGAATATGGGATTGCGAGGAACTGAGATTCCTAGGTTGTCCCTCAAGCTAGGTGGCCCTATGCTATTTCTAACCTTAGGGAAACTCCTGATGATGGAGAAGCCTGAGTCTGTGACTTTGTGATGTCATGACATGCGTTGTGAGAAGAAGACTACTCAGTACTGTAAGCCCCGATTGTCACGATGAATATGGGATAGCGAGGGACTGAGATTCCTAGGCTGTCCCTCAAGCTAGGGGGCCCTAGGCTATTCCTAACCTCAGGGATACTCCTGATGGTGGAGAAGCCTGAGTCTGTGACTTTGTGATGTCAAGACATGCATTGTGAGAAGAAGACTACTTAGTACCGTAAGCCCCAATTGTCACGATGACTATGGGATAGAGAGGAACTGAGATTCCTAGGCTGTCCCTCAAGCTAGGGGGCCCTAGGCTATTCCTAACCTCAGGGATACTCCTGATGGTGGAGAAGCCTGAGTCTGTGACTTTGTGATGTCAAGACATGCGTTGTGAGAAGAAGACTACTTAGTACCGTAAGCCCCAATTGTCACGATGACTATGGGATAGAGAGGAACTGAGATTCCTAGGCTGTCCCTCAAGCTAGGGGGCCCTATGCTATTCCTAACCTCAGGGATACTCCTGATGATGGAAATGCCTGAGTCTCCTTCCTGGCCCTGCTCTGACCTGACCAGTCCTGATTTGATTCCTCCTACAGGAAGGAAGGGACAGGACAGGAGAGTGATGAAACCCACAGATTAAGACAGACAGGGGAAAAGTAAAACTGTATCACACAGCACATACAAAGGTAAATGCAGTAAGAGGATCAGGGGAAAAACAAGAGCAGGAAGGAAGCTACAAAACAAAAGGGGGCAAACTCCACAACTGCACCAAGTAATGAGTACAAATTTCACCAGTAAGTCTGGGACACCACGCCTCACAGACCAAGATAGAATAAACTATAGCTGGCATGGGTGGAAGGTGTTAATCAGCATAAATAGGAGGGGAGCAGATGTGATAGGCCTCCCCACAACTTGTGACCAAAGTATCAAACAGACTAGCAAATAATTCTTGCTAGCCTGCATATGAATCAGCACACAGCAGGTTGGCACCCATGTCTGCTTGTGTTGATCCCAGGCATCATAGAAACCATCAAGCAGAGTGCTAGAATCTGCAATCTGAATAGCGCCCCATGCCACAATGACAGTCGGTGAAGTTTGTGCAAAACCGATGTGACACCGATACACAGTGAAGATGGAGGAAGAGGAGAACAAAATAGGAGGTTGAACAGAGCTGCATGGAGGACTAGAAGAGACCTGCGATGGTGACTGTCTGGAAGCCATTTACTGGATTATCACAAAACCAATCACAAAAAAATTGCATGTGTGAGAATATGCATTTTTTTGGAAAAGTTGGATCAATTTCCTTTCATTATTATCAGATTTGCTCATATCTACTTATTACCAGTATGGCTTTTGTACAGAATATAGCTGCAAACATTGGCACAATGCTGGTATTAATTATTCAATTGTGTCAAATAAGACAATGACAAAATCGGGAAGATTCCAACTAAGTTACATAAACGTAAGGTGGTCATTGTGACATTCAACCCCTAAGTGTCACTAGATACAACTAGTGGTGGTGAAGTCAAACAAGCCAGAGGTCAGGAGCCAGGAGGTCATGTATGGAACATAGGGAGAAAGCGGAGCTGAGGTCAGGGTACGAGCCGGAGGTCAGAAGCCAGGAAGTCACCTATGGAACACAGAGAGAGAGCAGAGTCGAGGGGTCAGGGTATGAGCCAAAGGTCAGAAGCCAGGGGGGTAATGACGGAGTCAGGGGCATGGGCGAAGAAGAGTAACAGAGGTCCGGGTTAGGGAGTTGTCGCGGGCCGAGGAGGGGACGCTGCGCTCTCCCACTGCTTGGGTCCGGCTGCTGCGGCTACTGCTGCTCGGTGGTGGCTCGAGCGGTGGGCCGGATCCCGGGGACTCGAGCGGCGTTCCTCGCCCGTGAGTGAAAAGGGGATGGTGGTTGTGATTGTGGGGATTTGATATTGTCCGTGACGCCACCCACGGTTGTGGTGAGGTTGTGACACCACCGCTGCTCTGGACGGGGATCCCGGGAGCGGTGACAGGGAGCAGCTTTGATGTTAGTTCTCCCCTCCGTGGGTAGGGGGTTGGTTGTCCCGGGGCCCGGTGATGGGGTACGGGATGGATAGCAGGCGGGTTACGGGGCCTGGTGAGGTGCAGGGTCGCGGGGGCAGCGCTGTGCCGCATGGCACGGTGGTACTCACTCAGCCAATGATGTACACCGAGTCTCCGGTAAAACAAACGGCTGGATGGACGAGTCCCACAAATGGCTACGGTGTTGTTGCTCCCGGCAGGTTGATGGTGACTGCCTTTCCCTGCACCTGTGTAATGTAAACGGTTCCAATGGGTTCCCACCGGTAACCCGCTCCCCAGCTTGTAGGTTGCCGAAGAAGCCCCTTTTGCCCGCAGGCTCTGGCCCTGGGAACTTTAGCCTTGGCGGTGACTGTGTTTCCCTCTAACGGTTGGACTGTTGCCTTCTGTCGGGACTTGGCTGCTGGGAAACCCAGGAGGCTCCCTTCGTGAACGGATTTGGCAAATTGCACGGCGACTCCTAGCCTTGCCGAGGTCCGTAAGCCCCTGCCGGATGGTGCTGGCTTCTCTTTGCGTACCGGTCCAGTACCGCCGGGCCACCGCCCATCCACAGTCCTTACGGCTAGCTCCAATAGGCCTCTCCTGCAGACGGTCACCACCGTCTGCCAACCTTGCTGTTCCGTCCGGGCCACACACCCGGACCACTTTCTGTCCGCTCCTTTACCACTTTCCTTCCTCTCACTTTCACTTCCCTAACCGATCTCTCCTCTTTTCCCGCCTCCAGGACTGTGAACTCCTCGGTGGGCGGGACCAACCGCCTGGCCCTGGTGTGAACATCAGCCCCTGGAGGGAGGCAACAAGGGTTTTTGTCTGACTTAGGTGTGCCTGACCGGGAGTGTGGGGTGTGTTGGTGTAGTGCTTGTGATGTCCTGGCTTGTCCAGGGCGCCACAGAGACAAGATCAGAACAGAGCAAACACGGATGCCAGAACGCTCACTACAAAGCAGGAACTACGACTGGCGGCATTCTGGGAGATTGCTCCCTAATGAAGCAGAGCAATCACCTAGAACGAGGTGCCTGTGAACAGATCCTCCCATCACCAGCGCAGGACATGTCCACCAGAGAACAATACATAACAGAGCATCGGCTCTACTGGAGAGCAGAGCACCACTCATCAGAACCATGACAGTCATGGTGCAGAACGTCCCATAGAAAAATCTTCACCAGCTATGGTTTATTGGTCGGTCCCCTAATAACGTCACTGCTTTAGTGCTCCAATTCCTTGTGTCTGATTCCTTAAAGTGTTTATCAAAAGAATAAATTATAAGTTACCCTTCATTTAGGGTCCAACCACTGAGAGCCTCACCAATTCCGAGAATGGGATCCTAAAGTGGCCTTTTCCATTTGTCTATGGCACAATGAGTCCATCACTTGGCTATGTCCTTCAAACTCATGAATGGAGCCAGAACACCATTCCTAAGGGGCATTTCTGAGCCCCATTCTCGAGGTAAGACAACCCTAGTTTCAGGAATCCGGTATTTTTCTTACCCTAATTCTTTCCTAATTTCAAGTTTTCTACTAATCTTATCAAAAATATGAAATCAGAACAAATGTCATTTTGCATCCATTACATTTCCTCTGATCAGAGATAGTCATTTTCCCATCAGAAAATGTGAGTCTGTAGGGTTTAATTTGGGGCATAACTTTATGGGGTGCAGATGTCGCCGATGCTTCTCAGCTGAGCTATGAGGACCAGGGACCGGGCAGACATGAGTATAGACCATTCAGAAGTCAAAAAGTATTATACAGCCATTCTGATATGGATTCTTACAGTTAGTGCACCAGCTTCATCATATTCTGTAGCACCTATTCAATGATTGAGACTGAAGAGATGTCACAGTAGGGCTTTACTAATTTTTGTGACATTTTTTGCCTAACAATCAGGAGGCATCGAGAGCGCAACAATGGAGCAACATACAAACCACTGAGTATGCCTGTGATTCAGTGACTCCCAATTTATAGTCCACTAGTCATGGTATTGCCCTCAAAGAAGTTGAAAGTTGCAACCCACAGAGGAAATAATGCTATGGTCCGTAGGTCACTAGCACTGTGGAGTAGGAAACCAGAGAAGCTCAACTCTTGGCTCCAGTAGCGTAACTTAAAGCTCATGGGCCCCAATGCCAAAGCTCCAATGGTTCCCCAATTATCGCAAGTCTTTAACAGCATTGGTCTATTTATATAGGCCAAGAGGACTTTTTGGCCTCCCTAGGTTCCATGGACCGGGTGCGATTGCAACCTCTGCACCTATTGTAGTTACACCCCGGCTTGGGATCACTACTATTCTGGAAAGTCGGTGTTCTTTTAGCATTTATCTTGGTAGCTGGCCTTAATTTCTGAAAGGTTCTCCAATGTCTTAGAGATCAAAAAGGTCTCCATCTGAAGGAAAACAAGTGCTAAACACTAGTAGTGAAATAAACAGATCTCTGCTGAGGGGACTTGGAGGCCTTGTGCCAAATTGCCCACTTCAGCTCCGTTCACTTGGCCGATATTTCTTTGCGTATCTATAGATTCCTCTATTTCTACGCCCCGATGTTCCACTTTGTACTCTGCAGTATTTATAGAAGTCTGGCAGATCTTAATAGGGCTGCTACAGGCACAGTTTGAACATGCCGCTCCACTTAGGATATCCGAGAGGAACCATAGCCTTCACTATTTACCACCAAAACAGGGGACTGGACTTACGTAGGGCTCCTTGAATTGCATACATAGCGTGGCTGCTGGCCAGTGGAGTAATTTGGCAGATAAGAAGGTAGGTAGGTGCCCTGTGCCTGAGTCGCCACAAATAATGGCTGCAAGTTTATTTCAATATGTATAACATGTATTGTCAACTTTAATGAGATTCTGTTTTCTCTGCTGTTCTCTACATACACATTTGCCCGCACTCTCTTACTGGGGCCGGTGACCATATACACGCATTAGCCCACACTCCCTTACTGGGGCTGTTCTCCACATACACACATTTGCCCACACTCCCTTACTGGGACTGGGGCAGCTACAAATTGGCAGGTATCAGTTCCTAGGCCACCTAGACTTTCAGGGTCAGTGGCAAACTGAGAGACTAATTAGAGTTTTTTTATAAGGAGCAGTGAAACTGTCCAGGAGCTCAGCGGCGTAACTGAATCTGGAAATTTCTACAAGCAACAGTAAGTTTTCCAATAGTTTCCAAATTGGAAAAGTTTTCCAAATTCAAGTCGCCTGCTCGCTGGAAGGAATCAAGGATCCAGAGTTTTTCTGTCTTGGAGATCCCAGGATTTCAAGACACCTTTTCCCAGGTAATGAAGTAGCGACACGAGGAATACACGACCACCACACAGCAGAGGAGCCAAACTCTCATTGGGGCAGAACAGACCGCCATCATTGTAAAGGCTATAAGGAATGTTCCGGACTGTTCTGCAGAGCGTCAGTAACAGGTAAAAGCTCCTGTCCTGTCTCTGGTTGATTATTCTCTGCTGCACCATCTTTACCTCAAAATCCTTAGGAACCAGCCCTAGTTGGGGGAGGGGCGAGAGGATAACCCTCTGGCACTGTGCATCACCACCTAACTCCTAAGGACCTTCAGCAGTGCCTGGCCATGCCAAGGCCGATCATCCCAACTGGGGTCACAAACTGTTTATTTAATTATTTATTTAGTTATTTTTAACTCTCCTTTTTATATATTATTCATTATCTCCCATCACAAAGCCTGTCGCACGTGCCCAGTAACGGCCACGTCACCACTTCGGATAGCGTGATCCACCACCGGGACATCAGAGGCCTTCCGAGGGCAGCACATAAGTATAACCTATACAGTAACCTGGGAGTTTAAGTAAGGTGTGGTGCTGCCCAATTTACAACAGCATGGGATTTATTCTATCGAGCTACTGGACAGCACACACCACACTCACTTTTTCTAATGGAGGGCACCACAGGTCCCAGACAAGACCAGTATCACTGGCTAAACAAAATTACTGGCCATGATCTCTTCTCCATCACCAACGTCACCCACAGAATGAACACGACAGTGCCTGCTGGCAGGAGCTGATGTTGTTGAAACAGGTCCAAGTGTAAAAACATTTAGTTTACAGTGCACTCTTTTGTGTCTCTTCCTTTACCTTGTAGCTCTGACATATCTTTCTCCATCCCTCCAGGATGCCGCCTCTCCAGGATGCCGCCAGAGGGAAGGGATCAGCTACATGGCTCCTGCCCATCTCTGCTGAACAGAGTCTCCCTGACCGAAGTGCGTTAGGGACTCAGGAGAGTTTCCTTGAGGGTGCTTCACACGCCGCGACATCGCTAGCGATTGCTAGCGTTGTCGAGCGTGATAGAACCCGCCCTCATCGTACGTGCGACGTGGTGATCGCTGCCGTACCGAACATTATCGCTACGGCAGCGTCACACGCACATACTTGTGCAGCGACGTCGCTGTTGCTGCCGAACGATCCCTCCTTCAATGGGAAGGTGCGTTCGGCGTCACAGCGACGTCACTGCGGCGTCACTAAGCGTCCGCCCAATAGCAGAGGAAGGGCGGAGATGAGCGGCCGTAACATGCCGCCCACCTCCTTCTTTCCTTATTGCCGGTGGACGAAGATAAGGAGATGGTCGTCTGTGAAGCCGCAGGAGCGACGAACAACCAGCGGCATGCACCACCACCGATATTTCGTAAAGGAGAGACGTCTCAACGATCAACAATTTTTGCCATTTTTGCGATCGTGGTGTCAGACGCTGCGATGTCACTAACGGCACTGGATGTGCGTCACAAACACCGTGACCCCCACGATATATCGTTAACGATGTCGCAACGTGTAAATGGCCCTTTGCTGTCTTCATGCACTTGTCACGCTCCCCGGCTCCCCTGTCACGCTCTCCGGCTCCCCTGCCACGCTCCCCGGCTCCCCTGCCACGCTCCCCCGGCTCCCCTGCCTCGCTCCCCGGCTCCTCTGCCAGGCGTCCCCCGCTCCACAGCCTCCATGCCCCATCACCTGCGGTCCCCAGGCAGCCCGGTCCCCGCTCCCGGCGCCCGTCGGCAACTCTGCTCCAGCCTGGCTCTCCTGCCTCCTGTTCACCGCTCCCTGCTCTGGCTTCTGGCACCCGGGCCTCGCGCATGCGCATTAGGGCGCGCGCGCGGTCATTGACCCTCTCTTAAAGGTCCAGTGTCCTCCAACAGGATATTGAAGAATCAGGTACAGGGTATATAGGGGGATCCTTTCCAAGTGGGCGGGGCCTGTTCTTCGTGTTTTGCTAAGCTAGGAGTCAGGTCTCCTTGTGTCTTGTGGTATACTTACCTATCTCTCTCCTAGAGCCGCTCCTGCCTCGCCAACCGGTCCTGACGATATCCGAACCCCGAACGGTGACGGTCTGCTATCCCGTCAGTTCATACCATCTCCGATCCCTGTGGTGACCCGTCTTCTCGCTCCGTCGGTTCCGGACTCTGCCTGACGTCATCTCGGCCTCCGAACCTGAGCTCCGTCACCCAAACTACCTTCAGTGACTCCGTGGTCCCAGGGACTTCTACACTCCACTCCTCTGAACGGACTGTCCTGCTACCCGTAGTGCTCCAGCTACTGAGCACCTTACCTTCGGTGAGGTGTTCAGCCCAGTGGATCCACCTCCTGGGTCTGCCCGTCCACCTGGCCCTAACAGTAAAAACAGGCCATGGATCCCGCCGAAGCACTAGCGACCCAGCTGGGCACCTTGCAGCAGGAACTCGTACGACAGCGCGAGACCCAGTCCCGCATGCTGGCCTTCATGTCCTCGGTGGATACCTGCCTGAACACTCTGCAAGCAACTGCACGTCCCTGGCATCTCAGGCTACTACTGCACAGTCCATGGCCACGGTTCCGTGGCGGCTACCTCGGAAGCTTCTAACTCCGCTTGGCCTCTCCACCCCGATATGCCGAGATCCCAAGACCTGCAGAGGATTCTTAAACCAGTGCTCCCTCCATTTCAAGCTGCTTCCGCACCTGTTTGCCTCCGACCAATCCAAGGTGGCGTTTGTGATGTCCCATCTAGAGGGTGAGGCACTGGCCTGGATGAACCCCTTGTGGGAAAAGGAGGACCCTGTAACCACTAACATCCAGGACTTCCTGCAGGCGTTTAGAACCACCTTTGACGAACCCGGACGTGCCGCCGCATCCGCTTCATCACTCCTCAGGCTACGTCAGGGGACCATGACGGTGGAGCAGTATGCCATCCGCTTCCGCACTTTGGCCTCAGAATTGGGGTGGAACAATGAAGCCCTCACCGCCGCCTTCTGGGAAGGACTCTCCAGTCGTATTAAGGACGAGCTGGCAGGCCGCGATGTTCTTTCCACCCTGGATGCCCTGATCGCACTAGCCACCCGCGTGGACCTCAGATTCCAGGAACGATCCAAAGAGGTGTCCCGTGAGAGACGTCCGATACGGCATTCCTCTCCTCCGCAGAAGCCCGCCGTACTTCAGTCAGCGTCGTCTGGTGTCTCTGTCCACGAGCCCATGCAGATTGACCGTTTGCGGCAGTCCGAACAACGCCAAGCAGAACGGCTCGCCAAGGGCCTCTGCTTCTACTGCGGAGAGGGCATACACCTGCTACGTTCCTGTACAGAGAGGCCGGGAAACTCCAAAGCCTAGGGTTGGTAGGAGAGGCCACCCTAGGTGCTGGGACTCTCTCAGACCCGGTTACGTGGACTGTTCAAGTAACAACGGGAGAGATGCGGTTCACGGCCGAGGCGTACCTCGATTCCGGGGCAGCAGGCAATTTCATCCAGCAGGCCACGGTGGACAAGTACCAGGTGCCTGTTACTCCACTCGACAAACCCCTCGTGATTGCCTCTGTAGATGGGAGACCCCTCTCTGACACCATCTCGTGGATCACCAAGCCGGTGGAACTACGTATCGGTGCCCTGCACACACGAGAACATCGCTCTCTACGTCCTCCCACACATGTCTCATCAAATCCTGCTGGGACTCCCCTGGTTACGGAGACACAAACCGTCAGTCAGCTGGTGTACGGGGTGAAATCACCCGATGGGGCTCCTCTTGCCACGAGAACTGTCTGAAGACTATACAGCCCATCCGACGACCTCCGGTTCCGGAGTCCCTACCGGGACTGCCCTCGGCCTATTGGTCCTTCGCGGACGTCTTTGATAAAAAGGAGTCAGAGGTACTGCCGCCACATTGTCCTTATGACTGTGCCATCGACCTACTCCCGGGAACTACACCACCTCGAGGACGGATATATCCTCTGTCTCCTGCTGAAACAAAGGCCATGTCTGCCTACATCACGGAGAACCTGGCAAGGGGATTCATTCGAGATCCTCCTCTCCTGCTGGAGCAGGCTTCTTCTTCGTTAAGAAGAAAGAGGGCGACCTACGCCCATGCATTGACTACCGGGGATTGAACCAAATCACCGCGAAAATTAAATACCCCCTGCCGCTCATCCCCGAATTGTTTGATCGGCTTAGAGGAGCTCGTGTGTTTACCAAGTTGGATCTTCGGGGTGCCTACAACCTGGTCCGCATCCGCTCTGGGGACGAATGGAAGACCGCGTTCAATACTCGCGATGGGCACTATGAATACTGTGTGATGCCCTTCGGCCTCTGTAATGCACCAGCAGTCTTTCAGAAATTGGTGAACGACGTGTTCCGGGACCTTCTCTACGTCTGTGTGGTAGTATATCTTGATGATATCCTGGTCTTCTCTCCGGACCTCCAGACCCACAGAGAGAACGTGCAGCTGGTACTACAAAGACTGAGAGAGAATCGGCTGTACGCCAAGTACAAGAAGTGTGTCTTCGAGCAGTCTTCTCTTCCCTTCCTGGGTTACGTAATCTCCGATACCGGCCTGCAGATGGACCCGGAGAAGGTCTTTTCCATTCTCAACTGGCCCCCTCCTTCCGGACTGAAGGCAATCCAACGCTTTCTTGGATTCGCAAACTATTACCGTCAGTTCATCCCTCACTTCTCTGCCCTGACTGCACCTCTCTCCGCCTTGACCAAGAAGGGGGCTAATCCAAAGGACTGGTCACCTGCGGCCGACGCCACGTTTGGCTCCCTGAAACAGGCATTTGCTTCCTCCCCTGTGCTCCTCCGTCCTGAGTTAAACCGACAGTTCACCTTGGAGGTGGATGCCTCCTCCTCGGGAGCCGGAGCAGTGCTCATGCAGAAGTCCTCCTCCGGGAAGATGGTTACTTGCGGTTTCTACTCCAAGGGCTTCTCAGCGCCTGAACGCAACTACACCATCGGTGACCGAGAGCTATTAGCAGTCAAACTGGCTCTGGAGGAATGGCGCTACCTTCTGGACGGAGCAGTGTACCCCGTGATCATTTACACGGACCACAAGAACCTGGAATACCTGCGGTCCGCTCAGCGACTGAACCCACGGCAAGCCAGGTGGTCCTTGTTCTTTGCCAGGTTCGATTTTCAGCTCCATTTTCGACCCGCGGACAAGAATGTGCGAGCAGATGCCTTGTCCAGGTCATTCATGCCCATGGAACAGGAGGAGGAGACATCCCAGCCCATCATCTGCCCAAGTAAAATCATTCCGGTGGCCCCTGTCACCCTGGCCCAGATACTGCCCGGGAAGACCTATGTCTCTGAGACTGACAGGCAAAAAGTGTTGCACTGGGGCCATGCCTCGAAAAAAGCCGGCCATGCTGGTCAGAAGAAAACAAGGAGTACAATTGTACGTCACTACTGGTGGCCATCCCTTCGCACGGACGTCGCTTCTTTTGTCTCAGCCTGCCCCTCTTGTGCCAGGAACAAGACGCCCAAACACCTGCCATATGGTCGTCTTCTGCCTCTGCCTATACCCTCCGTTCCGTGGCAACACATTGCAATGGACTTTATTACAGACTTGCCCCTGTCCTCCGGACACACAGTCATATGGGTCGTGGTGGATCTGTTCTCCAAAATGGCTCATTTCGTCCCTATGGCTGGACTGCCCTCTGCCCAGGAACTCGCTGATGCCTACATACAGCACATCTTCCGGTTGCATGACTTTCCATCACACATTGTGTCCGACAGAGGAACTCAGTTTACCTCCCGCTTCTGGAGGGCTCTCTGCAAACATCTGGGAGTGACTCTAGACTTTTCTTCAGCCTACCATCCTCAGTCGAATGGCCAAGTGGAACGAGTCAATCAGATCTTGACCTCCTTCTTACGTCACTACGTTAACGCCCATCATGACGACTGGTCCACGCTTCTTCCTTGGGCTGAATTCTCCCATAACCACCACGTCAGTGAGTCCTCCTCCAGCTCTCCCTTCCATGTTGTTTACGGACTTCAGCCTTCCGTCCCATTGCCTGTATCCTCTTCCTCGGATGTCCCTGCTGCTGATGCTGTAGTCCGTGACTTTACAACAATTTGAGACTCTGTCAAGACGTCCCTTGGACGTGCTTCCCTGCGGATGAAGAGACACGCAGACAAGAGGCTTCTGGATCCTCCGTGTTTCTCTCCAGGAGATCTGGTCTGGCTTGCTTCCAAGTATGTCCGATTGAAGCTACCATCATACAAGCTGGGTCCTCACTACATCGGGCCGTTTAAAGTCCTCAGCAAAATAAATGAGGTCTCCTACAAGCTGCAGCTCCCAGCCACGATGAGAATACCCAACTCCTTCCACGTCTCCCTGCTCAAGCCGGTTGTCCTTGGTCCCTTCTCCGCTGCTGCCAGTTCTGCTGCTCCTCCTATTGCTGATGATGACATCTATGCGGTAAGGGATATCGTGGCCATGAAAACCGTACGGGGTCGACAGTTCTTCCTGGTGGACTGGGCAGGGTATGGCCCTGAGGATAGGTCCTGGGAACCCCGGGAGAATGTGGGTACTCCCCTGATTTGTGCCTTCCTGTCCCGGTTGCGGGGAGGGGGGCGTGGGGGAGGGGGTACTGTCACGCTCCCCGGCTCCCCTGTCACGCTCTCCGGCTCCCCTGCCACGCTCCCCGGCTCCCCTGCCTCGCTCCCCGGCTCCTCTGCCAGGCGTCCCCCGCTCCACAGCCTCCATGCCCCATCACCTGCGGTCCCCAGGCAGCCCGGTCCCCGCTCCCGGCGCCCGTCGGCAACTCTGCTCCAGCCCGGCTCTCCTGCCTCCTGTTCACCGCTCCCTGCTCTGGCTTCTGGCACCCGGGCCTCGCGCATGCGCATTAGGGCGCGCGCACGGTCATTGACCCTCTCTTAAAGGGCCAGTGTCCTCCAACAGGATATTGAAGAATCAGGTACAGGGTATATAGGGGGATCCTTTCCAAGTGGGCGGGGCCTGTTCTTCGTGTTTTGCTAAGCTAGGAGTCAGGTCTCCTTGTGTCTTGTGGTATACTTACCTATCTCTCTCCTAGAGCCGCTCCTGCCTCGCCAACCGGTCCTGACGATACCCGAACCCCGAACGGTGACGGTCTGCCATCCCGTCAGTTCATACCATCTCCGATCCCTGTGGTGACCCGTCTTCTCGCTCCGTCGGTTCCGGACTCTGCCTGACGTCATCTCGGCCTCCGAACCTGAGCTCCGTCACCCGGACTACCTTCAGTGACTCCGTGGTCCAAGGGACTTCTACACTCCACTCCTCTGAACGGACTGTCCTGCTACCCGTAGTGCTCCGGCTACCGGGCACCTTACCTTCGGTGAGGTGTTCAGCCCAGTGGATCCACCTCCTGGGTCTGCCCGTCCACCTGGCCCTAACAGCACTGTGTACTGGATGTGCCATCTGAACCTGCTGCAGCTCTCAGTGTGGCGGATGGCGTGGATGGAGGCAGAAAATGAAGTCATAACATGAAGAGCAAATTACTAATGAAGAGAACATCTGATGAAAATCGATTCAGCAAATTGCTTGAATTTGGGCAGGAAATTTGATTTGCATCGATTTAATTTGCTTCAAATTGAATGTGCCATGTTATGGTCAAAGATCTCGCCAGAGCCCAGAGCATAATAGACGTAGATCAGAAAAAGGAAGAAAATGATATTCACCTTACCATGACCCTCACCTGTCCAGTCGCACACAACCCCTCTCCACGCCGGAGAAATCCGCTTTGGTCCTATCTGATGTGTCTTGGCATCTTCGGCCCCTCTACACTCCACCAGGTGTCATGCTACATCAGATAATTTACACGCTGGTCCAGTCTGAGGGCATCCGCTCTTGTCCTATTTGACATGTCTTGGCAACTTTGTCTCATCTGCTGTCCACCAGGCATCATGCTATGTCAGACCCTCTACACGCTGGTCCAGTCTGAAGACATCTGCTCTTGTTGTATCTGATGTGTCTTCGGCTTGGCATTTTCAGCCCCTCTGCTCTCCACCAGGCATCAACCTACTGTATGTCAGACCCTCTCCACACTGGTCCAGTCTGAGGGCATCCGCTCTTGTCCTATCTGATGTGTCTTGGCAACTTTGTCCCCTCTGCTGTCCACTAGGCATCATGCTACGTCAGACCCTCTACACGCTGGTCGAGTCTGAAGACATCTGCTCTTGTTCTATTTGATTTGTCTTGGCATCTTCAGCTCCTCTGCTCTTCACCAGGCGTCATTCTGTGTCAGACCCTTTTCTCGGTGGTCCAGTCTGAAGACATCAACTCTAGTCCTATCTGACCTGTCTTGGCATTTTTGGCCCTTCTGCACTCCACCAAGCGCCATGCTACATTAGACCCTCCCCACGCTGGTCTAGTCTGAAGACATTCGCTCTGGTCCTATCTGATGTGTCTTGGCATCTTCGGCCCCTCTGCACTTCACGAGGCATCATGCTATGTCAGACCCTCTCCATATTGGTCCAGTCTAAAGAAATCTACTCTTGGGCCGAAGATGCCAAGACATGTCAGATAGGACAAGAGTAGATTTCTTTAGACTGGACCAGTATGGAGAGGGTCTCATGTAGCACGGCACTTGGTGGAGTGCAGAGGGGCCGAAGATGCCAAGACACGTCAGATAGGACCTCTGCACTCCTCCAAGCGCCATGCTACATCAGACCCTCTCTATACTGGTCCAGTCTAAAGAAATCTACTCTTGTCCTATCTGACATGTCTTGACATCTTCGGCCCCTCTGCACTCCACCAGGCATCATGCTACGTCAGACCCTCTTCATGCTGGTCCAGTCTGAAGACATCCGCTCCGGTCCTATCTGACGTGTCTTGGCATCTTCGGCCCCTCTGCACTCCACCAGGCGTCATGCTATTGTGGCACCCCTGAGGCTCTGGTCACCACAAGGTAAGGGGGGGTTAATCACTGGGGTTCCACATTCATACACTTTACATACAGCTTAGGAGCCTTCACACAGGGTGGGATGGCTCAGGGTAGGCATAGGGGTGGCCATAATGACACATGGGACATCCCCTGTCACTGAAGCCAGCCTCCTGGGGGGCGGGTTCCACTTAAGGTAGATATAGGCTAGTCATAGCAAACCTTTCACAGGCTGAGTGCCCAAACTGTAGCCCTAAACCCATTTTTTTTCCGAAGTGCCAACCAATCCTATTATGTAAATAATTGATTGTAACCTTACCTTTGCCGTCTTCTCTTCTCTTCAGCAGGGGGCATCACGCTCATGCATGCTTACCACACATTGAAGCTCAGCCCCTACCCTCTCCAGACACAGCAGTTGGATTGATCTTTCTGGAAAAAATTGCAGCATATTAGACAGAGATTTTAGCCTGGAATGCAATCAGATGTCCCTCTGTAATCCACATCTACATTTCAAAGTCTGAACATCTTGAAATCCCATAAAGATGTGCGAGTTGCTCCCCTCCCTTTTCATTGTGTAGTTCTGTTCCCCTTCCTGGCCACTTCCTGGTAAACATGTCCCCCATCCGGATATATATTTCCTACATTCTGGTATATTTGTCCCTATCATGGCCCCATCCTGGTAAATGTACCCCATCCCAGAATATTCCCCATCCTGGTAAATGTACCCCATTCCTGGTAAATGTACCTGTGGCGCCCTGGACAAGCCAGGTCGTCACAGGTACTGCAACAACACACCCCACACCCCGGCTAGGCACACCGAAGTCAAACACAAATCCTTGTTGCCTCCCTCCAGGGGCTAATGTCCACACCAGGGGGTGGGCCAGGCGGTTGGCCCCACCCACCGAGGAATACACAGTTCTGGAGGCGGGAAAAGAGAGAGGAGAAGTGAGATCAGTTCTGGAGAATGAAGTGGTAGTAGAGGAGACTGACCGTGTCCGGGTGTGTGGCCCGGGCACATACAGCAAGGTTGGCAGACGGTGGTGACCGTCTGCAGGAGAGGCTGATTGGAGTGAACCGTAAGGACCGGGGACGGGCGGTGGCTCGCCGGTACCGGATCGGGGAGTGAAGAGAAGCCAGCACCATTCGGCAGGGCTTACGGACCCCGACCAGGCTAGGAGTCGCTGTAAAACTGGTCAAATCCGTTAGCGAAGAGAACCTCCGGGGTTTCCCAGCAGTCAAGACCCGATTGAAGGCAACAACTCACACCGTAAAGGGAAACACAGTGTTACGAACCGGCGCCGCCATAGCCCCAAGCAGCCTGCTGCGGTTCCTGTTGCGCCCAGGCGCCGGCTGCCGTTCTTGGCCGTGCCTCGTGTCGTCCAGTTGGCTGTTCCTTCCACCACGTCTAAGTGTGGAGAGTCGGCTAGTGCGCATGCGTGCGCCGATTTACCCCAGCCAGAGTTTAAGCCTGGTGTTTTGCCTAGTGAGCATGCTCAGCCTGATTGTGTTATGTCTGAGACTAAGTCCTCAGTTCATGCTACTGAGCATGCTCCCACAATTAACCCTAACAGCCTCTTTGCACAGGTACTTGGACTTCGTGCTGTGTCTAAGTGCTGGGATGTGCCTACTGAGCATGCTCAAACTGATAGTCTGCTTTCTGAGCCTGTTGCTCAGGCTACTGGGCATGCTCAGGCACTTAGTGCACCAGAGGCTAGGTCCGGTAAGGACCTCACTGAGCATGTCCATGAGGTGGCAGGCCCTGATAGGGCAGAGGGTGTCAGGTGTCCTGATGACGTGGCAACTCCGGACTGGCTCGCAGAGGCCCACCCCTATGATTTGGCACCTCAGTATTGGTCGTCAGACGATGACTGGTGAAGTGTTTGGGGCGTGGCTGCCATGAGGTCATCAATGATGTGGCGGTTCCGGATAGGTCGCATGTGACGTCACTGATGACATGGCACTCTGCTATTGGACCTTGGTGGTTCCACCCTGGGTTTGGGGCAGACCCAGGTTATAAAAGGGGCTGGAGACAACATGGAGGTGCGCAGTCTTCACTTTTGCTCAGTCAGAGCACACCTCCATGTTAGAGCCTCATTGCGGCATAAGCCTATGTTGGGAAGCGGTAGGTAGGGTTAGGCGAACGGTGCCTGTCACGCCAAGATTCGTGGCTCGGCACATCAGGGTCAGGCGCCGTGCTTCCCTCCTGCCGTTCCAGTCTTGCTATAGCAGCCCAGTGGCGTTAACTGGGCTGCGGCTGCTGTGCTTCCTGTCCGATTGTGCCCCCTACGCACACGGAAAACGCACCTGCTGCGCCACCTGTCCGATTGTGCCCCCTACGCACACGGACAACGCACCTGCTGCGCCACCTGTCCAGTTGTGCCCCCTACGCACACGGACAGCGTGACCCAGGACCCCTGTGGAGTTAACAGGGTGTTCCTTATCCTCTTCGGCTTCCCGGTCAACGCTACTGGTGTACCCATCTGGCCTGACGTGTCCTACACACACGTGGCCAGTCGAGAGGTGGCCAGAAACGCTAATCGGAGGACCGCTCGGCCTGACGTGTCCTACACACGTGGCCGACAGGGCGCTTTCGTGGCGGTCTTCTGGTCAACGCTACCTGGTTACCACCCGGCCTGACGTGTTTCCTGCACACGTGGTTGGTGTAGCGCTAGGTGCACCAAAATGCTAATCGGGTTGTCGTCCGGTCTGACGTGTCCCAACACACGTGACCGGTTCCCAGAGTTCCTGGGTTATCTCAGAGCCATCCAGCTCTATAGTCTCCGCCTAACCCTCAGGTGCCAGCAGCTCCTTTGTCATCTGGAGCACGGTGGGCCCCGACTGGCGATTAGGATATATACCCCTTGGTCCTAATCTGCCGGTCCCCCCATAACAGTAAGACTGCGCCAGGGTCTGGCTGGCATGGCGGAGATGGAGCAGCTACGTCAGTTCATGCTGCAGCTTGATGCCAGAGTGAGGTCTCTGGAGAAGTCTGCTCTTGCTGCTGATATGGATGATGTGGTTGCTCAAGCGGCTGCAATGATGTCCGTCACCAAGCCTACTCCAACCCTCCCTCACCTCTCGCTGCCCAACAAGTTTACGGGGAACAGCAAGGCATGTAGGGGATTCGTGAACCAGTGCTCAGTCCACCTAGAGCTGTTGGCTGCACGGTTTCCTACAGAGAGGTCGAAGGTGGGGTTTATCATCTCCTTGCTCTCTGATAGAGCACTGGAGTGGGCTACACCATTGTGGGAGAGGAATGACCCCGTAGTACAGGACTCTAAGGAGTTTTTGGAGTCCTTGCGACAAGTGTTCCTGGGGCCTCAGGTCACTCATGACTCGGCCCTACAGCTACTGACTTTGGAGCAGGGGCGTACCTCCTCAAGTCAATATGCTGTGAGTTTCAGGACACTTGCTGCAGAACTGGGGTGGTCAGAGAGGACTCTCATTCCACTGTTCTGGAGGGGATTAGCCTCGCACGTGAAGGACGCATTAGCGTCGCGTGAGGTACCAACTACCCTTGAGGGCCTCATGACTCTGGCTACCCGCATTGACCTGCGGACCTCCGAACGTCAGCTGGAGCGCAGGTCAGAGGGTCGTTCAGCCACTGTAGTGGTCTCTCCTACTGCACCTCCCTTAGAGGAGAGGACATCTCTGTCCCTATGGACATCGCTAGGGTTGGTGTTGCTAGGTCTTCGAGTCGCAAGGGCATTTCCTGTTTCGCTTGTGGGCAGTATGGTCATTATGCCAACCGTTGCCCAAAGCGTCAGGGTAAGCGACCGCGATTGGTGACCATAGCTGAAGGTAGACTGGACTCTGCGTCATCTATTAGGGTGACGTTTCCCGCGTCCATTTCCTTTAAGGGGTCAACATGGTCCACAAGGGCAAGTGTGGACACAGGTGCTGGGGATAGTTTCATCTCCTCCTCTTTTGCCCGGCGGCATGCCATCCCACTGGTGCAAATGCCAAGGCCAGTGAGAGTCCATGTATTGGATGGGTCCTTGTTGCCCAAGGAAATTCACCAGCGGACAGTGCCCATTACCCTTGCCATGTCATCTGGGCATAGGGAGACCATTTCATTTCTGGTTCTTCCTAAGGGTGCAGATGTTATTCTGCTGGGTATTCCTTGGTTAAAGCAACATTCCCCACATATCGACTGGTCGTCTGGGGTGATTACGCGGTGGAGCGAGTCTTGTAGCTCCAACTGCATGTCTCCATCTTCCGCCCGTCGCTCAGTGGTACCTGTGGCGACTATAGACCATTCGAGTGGGAGGGCCGCTAGAGGGGGGGGTACTGTTACGAACCGGTGCCGCCATAGCCGCAAGCAGCCTGCTGCGGTTCCTGTTGCGCCCAGGCGCCGGCTGCCGTTCTTGGCCGTGCCTCGTGTCGTCCAGTTGGCTGTTCCTTCCACCACGTCTAAGTGTGGAGAGGCGGCTAGTGCGCATGCGTGCGCCGATTTACCCCAGCCAGAGTTTAAGCCCGGTGTTTTGCCTAGTGAGCATGCTCTTCCTGATTGTGTTATGTCTGAGACTAAGTCCTCAGTTCAGGCTACTGAGCATGCTCCCACAATTAACCCTAACAGCCTCTTTGCACAGGTACTTGGACTTCGTGCTGTGTCTAAGTGCTGGGATGTGCCTACTGAGCATGCTCAAACTGATAGTCTGCTTTCTGAGCCTGTTGCTCAGGCTACTGGGCATGCTCAGGCACTTAGTGCACCAGAGGCTAGGTCCGGTAAGGACCTCACTGAGCATGTCCATGAGGTGGCAGGTCCTGATAGGGCAGAGGGTGTCAGGTGTCCTGATGACGTGGCAACTCCGGACTGGCTCGCAGAGGCCCGCCCCTATGATCTGGCACCTCAGTATTGGTCGTCAGACGATGACTGGTGAAGTGTTTGGGGCGTGGCTGCCATGAGGTCATCAATGATGTGGCGGTTCCGGATAGGTCGCATGTGACGTCACTGATGACATGGCACTCTGCTATTGGACCTTGGTGGTTCCACCCTGGGTTTGGGGCGGACCCAGGTTATAAAAGGGGCTGGAGACAACATGGAGGTGCGCAGTCTTCACTTTTGCTCAGTCAGAGCACACCTCCATGTTAGAGCCTCATTGCGGCATAAGCCTATGTTGGGAAGCGGTAGGTAGGGTTAGGCGAACGGTGCCTGTCACGCCAAGATTCGTGGCTCGGCACATCAGGGTCAGGCGCCGTGCTTCCCTCCTGCCGTTCCAGTCTTGCTATAGCAGCCCAGTGGCGTTAACTGGGCTGCGGCTGCTGTGCTTCCTGTCCGATTGTGCCCCCTACGCACACGGACAACGCACCTGCTGCGCCACCTGTCCGATTGTGCCTCCTACGCACACGGAAAACGCACCTGCTGCGCCACCTGTCCGATTGTGCCCCCTACGCACACGGACAACGCACCTGCTGCGCCACCTGTCCGGTTGTGCCCCCTACGCACACGGACAGCGTGCCCCAGGACCCCTGTGGAGTTAACAGGGTGTTCCTTATCCTCTTCGGCTTCCCGGTCAACGCTACTGGTGTACCCATCTGGCCTGACGTGTCCTACACACACGTGGCCAGTCGAGAGGTGGCCAGAAACGCTAATCGGAGGACCGCTCGGCCTGACGTGTCCTACACACGTGGCCGACAGGGCGCTTTCGTGGCGGTCTTCCGGTCAACGCTACCTGGTTACCACCCGGCCTGACGTGTTTCCTGCACACGTGGTTGGTGTAGCGCTAGGTGCACCAAAACGCTAATCGGGTTGTCGTCCGGTCTGACGTGTCCCAACACACGTGACCGGTTCCCAGAGTTCCTGGGTTATCTCAGAGCCATCCAGCTCTATAGTCTCCGCCTAACCCTCAGGTGCCAGCAGCTCCTTTGTCATCTGGAGCACGGTGGGCCCCGACTGGCGATTAGGATATATACCCCCTGGTCCTAATCTGCCGGTCCCCCCGTAACACACAGTCACTGCCAAGGCTACAGTTCCCAGGGCCATAGCCTGCCGGCAACAGGGGCTCCCTCAGCATCCATCCAAGCTGGATAGTGGGTTACCGGTGGGAAGCCATTGGAACCGTAAGCACAACACAGGTGCAGGGAAAGGCAGTCACCATCAACCTACCGGGAAGAGAACTACCGCAGCCGTCTGTGGGACCCGTCCATCCAGCCGTTTGTTTTACCGGAGACTTTGCATTGATCATTGGCTGAGTGAGTACCACCGTGCCGTGCGGCACAGCGCTGCCCCCGCGACCCTGCACCTCACCAGGCCCCGTAACCCGCCTGTCATCCCTAACCCTCACCGGGGCCCCGGGACGACCAACCCCCCTACCCACGGAGGGGAGAACTAACATCCAAGCTGCTCCCTGTCATCGCTCCCGGGATCCCCGTTCAGAGCAGCGGTGGTGTCACAACCTCACCACAACCGTGGGTGGCGTCACGGACAATATCCCTAACCCAAACCACCCCCTTTCACTCACAGGCGAGGAGCGCCGCTCGAGTCCCCGGGATCCGGCCTACCGCTCGAGCCACCACCAAGCAGCAGCAGCAGCCGGACCCGAGCAGTGAGTGAGCATAGCATCCCCTCCTCCGCCCGCGACAACTTGGCGTCACGAACAGGATCTTACCGCTCTGCCGTCTGGTAGCGGTGCGCCTTGTGATCGCCGGAGGTGTCCGGCCGAAAATTTGGAGAAGCCGCCATTTTGGGCGCGGAAAGCCCCCGCTCGAGCGTCTTCCCGGGTAGTGGAGGCGCGAAAGCTGAAACCCCGCCCCTGTAGAGGAGGAGCCGGAAAAAGACTAAGGGGGACGGATGGCGTCTGGCCGCATGTAGCCCGCGGCTATAAAAGCAGGGACGCCAGGACCCTGCGGCCATCTTTTTGTTCCTGAAAGAGGCCGCCACAGCGATGTACCAGCCGTCCCGCAGCACCGTAGCCCCCGCACCTGGAACCGCGGCGTGGGTGGAGGTCCAGACCACCCAGCTCCAACAGCGGCTGCAGATCAGGATGCAACTCCTCTTAGAGGACTGGGAGGCCGACATGGCGGAGGTGGTGGCAGCCATACGGAGACGCAAGGTGGAGGGAGTCTTGGAAGAGAGGGTAAGTGACCCACGCCCCTGTACACCTAGTGGGTCGGTCATCGCGGCCATGGGTCCCGGTCTACACCCGCTCGCCCTGCTACCTCCCCCGTCACCCGTGTTGGCTGCTGCTGCCCCGCCACTAGGCCCGCTACCACAACCACCGGTAGCGGTACCCCGCCAATCCGCCCAGGCGGACCGACCTGCAGCCGGGGCCCGTGACCGCCCGGAGCCGCTCCCGTGGAAGGTGCCGAAGTCCGAGGCCGTTGGAAGAGAGGTACCGGAGGCACCTATGGAGACTTCCCCCGAACCGGTGCTGATCGACCGCTCCGTGCAGGAGGTCCAGCGGGAGATGACCCCTGTGCCCATCCCCCACGCCTCGGCTGAGGCCGCGCCGGGTTGCCGCTGCAGGGCAGCACCCCAGGCCATGACACCGCGGGACCTTCCCCCCAGAATGCCAGTCCTGGGCAGCGTGAAGGAGGTCTCGCGGGGCCCGAACCATGCGCTGGGACCCACAGTAGCCCCTTACTGGGACAGAGGACAGACCCCGCTGGGCCAGGAGATTGCGGAGAGGGAGCGAAGGAAGGCGGAGCTGGTAGCCCGTACGATAAAAGAAAAGGAAAGCCTCCGTCAGGCCACCTTCCTGGTACGGGGCCCGTTCTATGAAGGACAAGTGAGGAGGTTTGACGTCCGTCGGGGGTACGGGTTCATATACGAACCGGGCCTGGAGGCCGAAATCTTTGTGGCCCGTCGGGACGTCAATGCCCACCTACCCGAGGACCATCCAGGCTGCAACCTGATGCCGGGGGACTTGGTCCAATACACCAGGCACTGCGGGGAGAGGGGTTGGTTTGTGCTGGATGCGAAGCTGAGGGGCAGTAAAGAGGCCCGAGTATCCACCCAGCCCCCTCCCCTGGCCGACACCGTGGATCTGGAGTAAGTCAGCGGTCCACTGTTGTTAAAAGTTGCCCCCGTTGGGACCACCAGTTTAAAAGTTTTGAATGATAAGTGAATCACCTGAAGAAGTAACCAGATGACACGTTGATTGAACCGGCCGTTGCCGGCAACTGTTGTCCCCGTAGGGACTGTCTGCAATCCTTGCATAAGGAACTGCTTACGGACAAGCCCGAGAACTTGCAGGGCAACCACAAACTTAGTGGAATGTAAATAAAAATGTGTTGGCTTGATACCGTTACCGCCTCCGGAGAGGCTGATTTGGGAGGATGGGCCTGGAGGAAACGGATGGCCCAGGCCCGCCACTACCGTAAACCTCCGGGGGGTTCAGGGGTCCCCATGGACGCGAGTCCCCTGAATGAGACAGAACCCGCTCGGGCAGCCTGGTGATGGACTGGGGTCAAGGGGTGCTGCCCACTTCTTAGGGGCAGCATCAGGGCCAGGTTGTTTGGGTGGGAGAAGAACGGAAGCCGTTACCGTTTGCAACGTTTAAGTACCGTACCTCCCGTTATGGGAAGATTGATGCAAATGCTTATGTTTTAATGTTTATTGTGTTTTACCCCTTTTCCGCAGTTAACAAAAATAAAACCAGTGATTGACGGGCAGCCCGCGGACGGTCTGCATTTTACTAAGGGGGAATGTAGTGCCCTGGACAAGCCAGGTCGTCACAGGTACTGCAACAACACACCCCACACCCCGGCTAGGCACACCGAAGTCAAACACAAATCCATGTTGCCTCCCTCCAGGGGCTGATGTCCACACGAGGGGGTGGGCCCCGTCCACCGAGGAATACACAGTCCTGGAGGCGGGAAAAGAGAGAGGAGAAGTGAGATCAGTTCTGGAGAGTGAAGTGGTGGTGGAGGAGACTGACCGTGTCCGGGTGTGTGGCCCGGGCACATACAGCAAGGTTGGCAGACGGTGGTGACCATCTGCAGGAGAGGCTGATTGGAGTGAACCGTAGGGACCGGGGACGGGCGGTGGCCCGCCGGTACCGGATCGGTTAGTGAAGAGAAGCCAACACCATTCGGCAGGGCTTACGGACCCCGACCAGGCTAGGAGTCGCCGTAAAACTGGTCAAATCCGTTAGCGAAGGGAACCTCCTGGGTTTCCCAGCAGTCAAGACCCGATTGAAGGCAACAGCTCACACCGTAAAGGGAAACACAGTCACCGCCAAGGCTACAGTTCCCAGGGCCATAGCCTGCGGGCAAAAGGGGCTCCCTCAGCATCCATCCAAGCTGGGGAGCGGGTTACCGGTGGGAAGCCATTGGAACCGTAAACAACACAGGTGCAGGGAAAGGCAGTCATCATCAACCTACCAGGAGGAGAACTACCGCAGCTGTCTGTGGGACCCGCCCATCCAGCCGTTTGTTTTACCGGAGACTTTGCATTGATCATTGGCTGAGTGAGTACCACCGTGCCGTGCGGCACAGCGCTGCCCCCGCGACCCTGCACCTCACCAGGCCCCGTAACCCGCCTGTCATCCCTAACCCTCACCGGGCCCTGGGACAACCAACCCCCCCTACCCATGGAGGGGAAAAACAACATCCAAGCTGCTCCCTGTCATCGCTCCCGGGATCCCCATCCAGAGCAGCGGTGGTGTCACAACCTCACCACAACCGTGGGTGGCATCACGGACAATATCCTAACCCACACCACCCCATTTCACTCACGGGCGAGGAGCGCCGCTCAAGTCCCCGGGATCCGGCCTACTGCTCGAGCCACCACCGAGCAGCAGCAGCCGGACCCGAGCAGTGGGTGAGCGTAGCGTTCCTTCCCCGCCCGCGACATACCCCATCATTGTAAATGTATCCCATCCTGGCATGTTCCCCCATGCTGTTAAATGACCCCCATCCTGGTAAATGTACCTCATCCAGGCATGTTCCCTTATCCTGGTAAATGTCCCCTTTCCTGGTAAATGTTCCCCATCTTGGCATTTTTCCTCATCCTGACATGTTCATGTACCCCCATCCTGGCATGTTTCCCCCATCTTTTCATGTTTCCCCCCATTCTGATAAATGTAGCCCCCCATCCTGGTAAATATATCCCCCATACTGGTAAATGTACCCCTTCCTGGCATGTTCCCCTTCCTCCTAAATGTACCCCATCCTGGCATGTTTTCTCCCATCCTTGCATGTTTCCACCCATGCTTGCAGTCATATTTCCACCCATGCTTGCAGTCATGTTTCCCCCATCCTTGCAGCCATGTTTCCCCCATCCTTGCATGTTTCCCCCATCCTTGCAGTCATGTTTCCCCCATCTTTGCATGTTTCTCTCCCTCTTTGCACGTTTCTCTCCATCTTTGCAGGTTTCCTCCATCCTTGCAGCCATGTTTGCCCCGTGCTCTGTTTGCCCCGTGCTCTGTTTGCCCCGTGCTCTGTTTGCCCCGTGCTCTGTTTGCCCCGTGCTCTGTTTGCCCCGTGCTCTGTATGCCCCGTGCTCTGTATGCCCCGTGCTCTGTTTGTATGCCCCGTGCTCTGTTTGTATGCCCCGTGCTCTGTTTGTATGCCCCGTGCTCTGTTTGTATGCCCCGTGCTCTGTTTGTATGTCCCGTGCTCTGTATGCCCCGTGCTCTGTATGCCCCGTGCTCTGTATGCCCCGTGCTCTGTTTGCCCCGTGCTCTGTTTGCCCTATGCTCTGTATGCCCCGTGCTCTGTATGCCCCGTGCTCTGTATGCCCCGTGCTCTGTATGCCCCGTGCTCTGTATGCCCCGTGCTCTGTATGCCCCGTGCTCTGTTTGTATGCCCGTGCTCTGTTTGTATGCCCCGTGCTCTGTTTGCCCTGTGCTCTGTTTGTATGCCCCGTGCTCTGTTTGTATGCCCCGTGCTCTGTTTGTATGCCCCGTGCTCTGTTTGTATGCCCCGTGCTCTGTTTGTATGCCCCGTGCTCTGTATGCCCCGTGCTCTCCATGTTTGCCCTGTGCTCTGTTTGTATGCCCCGTGCTCTGTTTGCCCTGTGCTCTGTTTGTATGCCCCGTGCTCTGTTTGTATGCCCCGTGCTCTGTTTGTATGCCCCGTGCTCTGTTTGTATGCCCCGTGCTCTGTTTGTATGCCCCGTGCTCTGTATGCCCCGTGCTCTCCATGTTTGCCCTGTGCTCTGTTTGTATGTCCCGTGCTCTGTTTGTATGCCCCGTGCTCTGTATGTCCCGTACTCTGTATGCCGCGTACTCTGTTTGTCCTGTGCTCTGTCTCTATGCCCCGTGCTCTGTCTGTCCCGTACTCTGTTTGCCCCGTGCTCTGTTTATATGCCCCGTGCTCTGTATGCCCCGTCTGTTTGTCCCGTGCTCTGTTTGTCCCGTGCTCTGTTTGTCCCGTGCTCTGTCTCTATGCCCCGTGCTCTGTCTGTCCCGTACTCTGTATGCCCCGTACTCTGTTTGTCCCGTGCTCTGTCTCTATGCCCCGTGCTCTGTCTGTCCCGTACTCTGTTTGCCCCGTGCTCTGTTTATATGCCCCGTGCTCTGTATGCCCCGTCTGTTTGTCCCGTGCTCTGTTTGTCCCGTGCTCTGTTTGTCCCGTGCTCTGTCTCTATGCCCCGTGCTCTGTCTGTCCCGTACTCTGTATGCCCCGTACTCTGTTTGTCCCGTGCTCTGTCTCTATGCCCCGTGCTCTGTCTGTCCCGTACTCTGTTTGCCCCGTGCTCTGTTTATATGCCCCGTGCTCTGTATGCCCCGTGCTCTGTATGCCCCGTCTGTATGTCCCGTGCTCTGTTTGTTCCGTGCTCTGTTTGTCCCGTACTCTGTCTCTATGCCCCGTGCTCTGTCTGTCCCGTACTCTGTTTGCCCCGTGCTCTGTTTATATGCCCCGTGCTCTGTCTGTATGCCCCGTGCTCTGTTTATATGCCCCGTGCTCTGTCTGTATGCCCCGTGCTCTGTTTGTATGCCCCGTACTCTGTCTGTATGCCCCGTGTTCTGTATGCCCATGTTTGCCCCGTGCTCCCATGTTTGCCCCGTGCTGGCTCTGTCCCCCCACACCTTGGCACAGCCGCGCACACAGCTTAAAAATAAAAAAAAAAAAACTCACCTTCTAGCACCCACTCCACCGCGCAGCCACAAGATGCCGGCGCCGCCTACTGACGCTCCTCCGTCTCCTAGGCAACAGACCTACAGCCCAGGAGAGGAGGCGTGTCAGAGCGAGGAGAAATGTCTCCTCTGCTAAACGCCACTTTGAACTGCCGGCGCAATCACATCGGCAGTTCAAAGTGGCTGATTGTGGCGACAGCGTGCATGCCAGCACAAAGGGCTCTGCGTGCCCAGTCTGGCACGCGTGCCATAGGTTCGCCATCACTGATATAGGCGCAACACACTCAAACAGACAGATCTGTCGGGACCATAGTTCTGTCAAGACCTCTCTGGAAAACTTGGACTTTGCTAGGCCTGGGGTTTGGAGTGGGAGCTCAGCCGGGTACCTAACTGCTGAAGGCGACATCCTAGAAACAAGACATTCTCCTTCTCTTTCTTCAAACACCGGTGTTGGCTCCTTACCTGCCCGGGATTGACCGGAGCCCATAACAGCGGTGACCAGTGCGACCGGGCTGACAGCTGAAGTTGTGAGTAAACGACACCTTGAACCCACATAGACTGTGTTGGCTCGTCCTTACTGATGCTGCCGTCCAGCGCTTAAGCGCCAACGGCCATTAAATCCCTCTTCATTCACTTGGGGCCCGCTCCGCCTGTGGGGAGCGATACCAACCCGGCTGCCATAATACCAGCCCAGGTGAGGAATTCTGCAGCGGCAGCTACTCCTGGCCACATACCACAGGTGGCGTCATGACAAACTTACCCCAAACACCCAGCAAACCATCCCTTTTCCTGTACGCCTCGGGGAAATGGAACCGGGCAAGGCTACTCGTGACATCACCTGACCCAACCCACAACTGCCCGGCGACGAGTAGGTTAACCACCTGCCCCATGGGGCGCTACACTATGTCAGACCCTCTCTATGCTTGTCCAGTCTGAAGTCCTCTGCTCTGGTTCTATCTGTCGTCTCTTGTCATCTTCGGCCCCTCTGCACTCCACCAGGCGTCATGCTACGTCAGACTCTCTCCACGCTTGTCCAGTCTGAGGACATCCAGTCTGGTCCTATCTGAAGTTGCCATCTGTGGCCTCTCTGCACTCCACCTGGTGCCATGCTATGTCAGACCCTCTCCATGCTGGTCCAGTCTGAAGACATCCGCTCTGGTCCTATCTCACGTGTCTTAGCATCTTCGACCCCTCTGCACTCCGGTAACTATCATGCTATGTCAGACCCTCTCCACACTGGTCCAATTTGAAGACATCCGCTCTGGTCCTATCTGATGTGTTTTGGCATCATCAGCCCCTCTGCACTCTACCTGGCGCCATGCTGTCAGACCCTCTCCATGCTGGTCCAGTCTGAAAACATCTGCTCTTGTCCTATCTGATGTGTCTTGACATCTTAGGCCTTCTGCACTCCACCAGGTGTCATGCTATGTTAGACCATCTCCATGCTATTCCAGTCTGAGGACATCCGCTCTGGTCCTATCTGACCTGTCTTGGCATCTTCGGCCCCTCTGCACTCCACCAGGCGTCATGCTATGTCAGACCCTCTCCATGCTGGTCCAGTCTGAAGACATCCGCTCTGGTCCTATCTCACGTGTCTTAGCATCTTCGACCCCTCTGCACTCTGGTAAATATCATGCTATGTCAGACCCTCTCCACACTGGTCCAATTTGAAGACATCCGCTCTGGTCCTATCTGATGTGTCTTGGCATCATCAGCCCCTCTGCACTCCACCTGGCGCCATGCTGTCAGACCCTCTCCATGCTGGTCCAGTCTGAAAACATCTGCTCTTGTCCTATCTGATGTGTCTTGACATCTTAGGCCTTCTGCACTCCACCAGGCGTCATGTTACGTTAGACCATCTCCACGCTGTTCCAGTCTGAGGACATCCGCTCTGATACTATCTGACGTGTCTTGGCATCTTCGGCCCCTCTGCACTCCACCAGGCGTCATGCTATGTCAGACCCTCTCCACACTGGTCCAGTCTGAAGAAATCCGTTCTTGTCCTATCTCATGTGTCTTGGCATCTTCGGTCCATCTGCACTCCACCAGGTGTCATGCAATGTTAGCCATTGGGTCTTGCATGTCTTGATGTTGTGACGCAACATTGGCCATTTTGAGGCAAAGAAAAGGAAAGCCATAGATGCCGGCCGGATGGCTGAAGACCTCAGCGATGTGGAACTTCGCAACTGGACAGGTGCGGTCTGCTGCGAGGTGAAACATTTTTTTAACATAATTTTTACCCTTTTGGAGTTTTGGGGATTTGTGAAAAGCGGTTCCCCGATCTCTACTAAGTTTACTAAACCTCACTTTCCAGTGAAGCTCAAACAAAGGTAAGACTTGGACTTCACTAAAGATCAGATGTGTTCATCCTAACTTTTCCCTTAATTTGGTGATGCAAAATCAACACAATAGAGGTAACCTGAAAAAACCCTTCACACGCTCTTATCAAAACCACATTGGTGCCATCATGTATAGACACATACAGCAAAAACATCTCCTGACAGAGTATCAGACAATCACATTTTCTTATTTTTTCCCAGTTTATCACTTTACACTAAACATCTCAGGATATATCGAGACACATCAAATCAAGAAGAAAGGAAAAGACGGATGCCGTTCCTTTGTATAAGGCCGGGGTCCAGTGCCGGTAAAGATACCTATATACCATATGTCACAAAAAATGAAACAAATGCAATGTTCCAGATGATTCTTCTTTACCAAACGGAGCAAACATTTTTGAGAAAATGGAATATAAATTGACTTTTGTGAATGTGTTAGATGCTGATTTAATTGAATTAAAGGTAATAAAAGCTTGATGGTCCTTTGTTCCCGTCTACGAGCAGAATGTCCCCCACTTAGCCCAGGCCTTTGTTGTGAAGAGGGGTGCGAAGCTTAATTATACTGTAGATCAAAGCTACAAACAAGAGAATTACACGTCTATTCCCAGCACGTTATTTATCACCCAATAATATAATTGTGCCGCTGTTTTTCAGCCGCAGCTGATTGTTGTAGGAAAGCCTCATCTTATATCTGCAGGAAATTACACACACTTCTCTGGAAAATGTACGATTTCTATGTGGCCGGAATCTAAACATTGAAGGAGGTCTGAAGACTACGCGGACGTAATAAAACAATGGGACGTAAGGAAGGGAAGAGCAGAGATACAGCCATTATCACAGGTCTATTGTCACTGCTGAGGATTCTAATATTACAGTGATATTATAGTAGTTATATTCTTGTACATAGGAGCAGTATTATAGTAGTTATATTCTTGTACATAGGGGCAGTATTATAGTAGTTATATTCTTGTACATAGGAGCAGTATTATAGTAGTTATATTCTTGTACATAGGGGCAGTATTATAGTAGTTATATTCTTGTACATAGGGGCAGTATTATAGTAGTTATATTCTTGTACATAGGAGCAGTATTATAGTAGTTATATTCTTGTACATAGAGGGCAGTATTATAGTAGTTATATTCTTGTATATAGGAGCAGTATTATAATAGTTATATTCTTGTATATAGGAGCAGTATTATAGTAGTTATATTCTTGTACATAGGAGCAGTATTATAGTAGTTATATTCTTGTACATAGAGAGCAGTATTATAGTAGTTATATTCTTGTACATAGGGGGCAGTATTATAGTAGTTATATTCTTGTACATAGGGGCAGTATTATAGTACTTACAGTTAGGTCCAGAAATATTTGGACAGTGACACAAGTTTTGTTATTTTAGCTGTTTACAAAAACATGTTCAGAAATACAATTCTATATATAATATGGGCTGAAAGTGCACACTCCCAGCTGCAATATGAGAGTTTTCACATCCAAATCGGAGAAAGGGTTTAGGAATCATAGCTCTGTAATGCATAGCCTCCTCTTTTTCAAGGGACCAAAAGTAATTGGACAAGGGACTCTAAGGGCTGCAATTAACTCTGAAGGCGTCTCCCTCATTAACCTGTATCAATGAAGTAGTTAAAAGGTCTGGGGTTGATTACAGGTGTGTGGTTTTGCATTTGGAAGCTGTTGCTGTGACCAGACAACATGCGGTCTAAGGAACTCTCAATTGAGGTGAAGCAGAACATCCTGAGGCTGAAAAAAAAAGAAAAAATCCATCAGAGAGATAGCAGACATGCTTGGAGTAGCAAAATCAACAGTTGGGTACATTCTGAGAAAAAAGGAATTGACTGGTGAGCTTGGGAACTCAAAAAGGCCTGGGTGTCCACGGATGACAACAGTGGTGGATGATCGCCGCATACTTTCTTTGGTGAAGAAGAACCCGTTCACAACGTCAACTGAAGTCCAGAACACTCTCAGTGAAGTAGGTGTATCTGTCTCTAAGTCAACAGTAAAGAGAAGACTCCATGAAAGTAAATACAAAGGGTTCACATCTAGATGCAAACCATTCATCAATTCCAAAAATAGACAGGCCAGAGTTAAATTTGCTGAAAAACACCTCAGTTCAGTTCTGGAAAAGTATTCTATGGACAGATGAGACAAAGATCAACCTGTACCAGAATGATGGGAAGAAAAAAGTTTGGAGAAGAAAGGGAACGGCACATGATCCAAGGCACACCACATCCTCTGTAAAACATGGTGGAGGCAACGTGATGGCATGGGCATGCATGGCTTTCAATGGCACTGGGTCACTTGTGTTTATTGATGACATAACAGCAGACAAGAGTAGCCGGATGAATTCTGAAGTGTACCGGGATATACTTTCAGCCCAGATTCAGCCAAATGCTGCAAAGTTGATCGGACGGCGCTTCATAGTACAGATGGGCAATGACCCCAAGCATACAGCCAAAGCTACCCAGGAGTTCATGAGTGCAAAAAAGTGGAACATTCTGCAATGGCCAAGTCAATCACCAGATCTTAACCCAATTGAGCATGCATTTCACTTGCTCAAATCCAGACTTAAGACGGAAAGACCCACAAACAAGCAAGACCTGAAGGCTGCAGCTGTAAAGGCCTGGCAAAGCATTAAGAAGGAGGAAACCCAGCGTTTGGTGATGTCCATGGGTTCCAGACTTAAGGCAGTGATTGCCTCCAAAGGATTCGCAACAAAATATTGAAAATAAAAATATTTTGTTTGGGTTTGGTTTATTTGTCCAATTATTTTTGACCTCCTAAAATGTGGAGTGTTTGTAAAGAAATGTGACAATTCCTACAATTTCTATCAGATATTTTTGTTCAAACCTTCAAATTAAACGTTACAATCTGCACTTGAATTCTGTTGTAGAGGTTTCATTTCAAATCCAATGTGGTGGCATGCAGAGCCCAACTCGCGAAAATTGTGTCACTGTCCAAATATTTCTGGACCTAACTGTATATTCTTGTACATAGGAGCAGTATTATAGTAGTTATATTCTTGTACATAGGGGCAGTATTATAGTAGTTATATTCTTGTACATAGAGGGCAGTATTATAGTAGTTATATTCTTGTGCATAGGGGCAGTATTATAGTAGTTATATTCTTGTACATAGGGGGCAGTATTATAGTAGTTATATTCTTGTACATAGAGGGCAGTATTATAGTAGTTATATTCTTGTGCATAGGGGCAGTATTATAGTAGTTATATTCTTGTACATAGGGGCAGTATTATAGTAGTTATATTCTTGTACATAGAGGGCAGTATTATAGTAGTTATATTCTTGTGCATAGGGGCAGTATTATAGTAGTTATATTCTTGTACATAGGGGGCAGTATTATAGTAGTTATATTCTTGTACATAGGGGGCAGTATTATAGTAGTTATATTCTTGTATATAGGAGCAGTATTATAGTAGTTATATTCTTGTACATAGGGGCAGTATTATAGTAGTTATATTCTTGTACATAGAGGGCAGTATTATAGTAGTTATATTCTTGTGCAAAGGGGCAGTATTATAGTAGTGATATTCTTGTACATAGTGGGGCAGTATTATAGTAGTTACAGTTAAAACCAGATGTTTCCCTTTACGCTCTATAAAGACACATCTGCAGGTTTCTCTCAATATTTGACATATGATAAGAATAAACTTTCCTGTTTTTGGTCAATTAAGAGCCAAAATTATTTTTATTTGCCAAATGCCAGAATAATGAGAGAGAATGTTTCAAGGCATTTTTCTTCCTTTCTGCGCAGTGAAGTTTCCTCCATGTCATTAGTATTTGGTGCCATTGTCCTTACACTGTGTGCATTTGAGACACATTTTGGATCCTTCCACAGCTTCTTACAATAGTTGATGGTATTTGGGCCAATTCCTCCTGACAGATCTGATGTAGCTGAGCCATGTGTGTAGGTCGCCGCTCGCATCGGCCTTTTCAGCTTTGACCATTAATTTTGAATTTGATTGAGATCAGGGTTTTGTGATGGCCATTTCAAAACATTGACTTTGTTACCCTTAAGCCACTTTGTAACCAGTTTGGCAGTTGCTTCGAGTCATTGTCCATTTGAAAAACCCATTTCTGCCTTAATTTGGTGCTGAAATCTGTTGCAGTCATGCTATCATGAAATTTGCAGCTTCTTGTAGAAAACTGCACCGAAACGTCAAAAACCTTTTCTGTGCATTTCTTTTGCCAAGAGATGCAGATTTGGTGCGGAAATTTTTACACCATATTCCTGCACCCAATTGACAACTCCTGGCAAAGAAAAAAGCATCAAAACTGCATGCAATATGATGTAGTTTTCATGTGTTTTCTTTGCCAGGAGGTATAGATTGGGGGCAGGAATATGCTGTAAAAATTTCAACACCAAATCTGCATCTCTTGGCAAAAAAACAACACAGTTTTCTTCCAGAAGATGCTGGTCTGTGAACTCAGTAACCTCACCTGAGGTGAGGTCACTGAGTTCATTGGGGTCTCCTGAGGTCAGGTTACCTGCAGTCACAAGTGGAGGACCGTGGGAGCCTCCAGCTGTGACTGCAAATAATGTGAGTGATGTCACCGCTCATCGCTGTGGCTCACTCTGTGCCTGAAGTCACAGCATGTGGACATGTTCTATGGCTGCTCGCTGTCAGTTCAGATGTAGTAGAGCTGGAATCGTTGTGGGACCTCAGGTGGATTATGTCGGACCTGGGTCTTTTGGGGGTTAATAAAGTGGTGAAAGAGGGTTTTTTTTTGTATTTTATTTGAACATCTATAACATACCCCAAACTTCTTTGGGAGTTTCTTGCATTCTTGGAGTGGATTGTTCTGTGGCTTCTTAGGAATGATACTTAGCCGCTTAGGATTTTCAACCTTTTTAGCTTTGTTTCTTTTCTCTGGAGCTGATTTGGGTTTGGGACGCATATTTTCTCTTTTGCTGAGGCCGTACTTCTTTGGTTTCTATTAGTCAAAAGTGCACTCTAATATTTAGGAGGAGATGAACCAGGACTGGTGGACTCTTCATAGAAAAAGCTTGGGTGAGTCTTATACTCTGCAATATTTTGGATAGATTCACAGAAGTAGGAGAATGGAGGAAATAGACTTGTTTTTCTCTTTTGTATCTTGACCCAAGTGTGGTCCACCCCTTTGAAATATTATTCACAGCTTAGAACTTATTGGGTTTACCCCTCAAGCAGTGTCCGGGTAGCTGAGGCCAGGTAGGTGAGTGTCTGCCTTGGCCAGCCAGAGCTCTAACAGTTGGTGACCGACCTCTTGTAATTTTGAACTGTCCATACTGGATATTTTTGGAATCTCCTGTAGTTGCTTGAACAGTGTTTTCTATGACTTGAAGACTAAGCTTTGTTCTAGTCTCTCTCATGCAGCCAAGAGGCCAACCGTTGGATTACCGATGTGGACGGATTTGAGTCTCTACACCCGCTCTGTGGATTGTGGTCCCAGCCACCTGATCCAGGTCCAGTCATTCAGCATCAGAGATACCGAGGTCAATAATTTAAGAGGTGGTTCACTAGTTAGTATTCATAGACAAATTGATATTATATTGAGAAACAAGTTTTCTCTCAAATGCCTTGTGTTGCCAATAGTGCCTGTGAGTGGCGCTATTGTGCTCCGTTCATCCACTTTACGTGACCTCCCCGGGCTCCATAACCTCTGATATCCAGTGATGTCAAGTCAACTTCCTGTTGACATGACAACACCGCGGCCGGCTACAGTCTTCCTGAGTCACTGGACTGTGGGCGGCATTTCACCGCTCATCACAGCCCAGCGTCGCTTCTGCTTGCGGCGCTCTATATTGAAGGAGTGCGCAGGGAGATGCTGGGCTGTGCTGAGCGGTGAAATGCCACCCGTAGCCCAGTTTCTCAGGAAGACTGGGGCCGGCTGCGATGATGTCAGGTCAAGTGGAAGTTGACATAACATCACCGGACATCAAAGGTCAGGGAGCCAAGGGGGTCATGCGAAGGGGATGACCGGACCGAAATATTGCCGCTCACAGGCACTATTGCCAATGCAAGGTTTTTGAGAGAAACCTTGTTTCTCAATATATCAATGTGCCTATGAATACTAATTAGTGAACCACCCCTTTAAGGTTGTAAAGGCACATCTCCAATCTCTGTAGTTCTCAAGTTGATCCATGAGCCTTGTGAGACAGGAACTATGTGGTTGTCAGGAATATGGTGACCTGTAGACATATTTGGCTGCATGTGGGTGTCAATGTATGGAGGATGATGAGGTACAGGGGCCTGGTGCGTTCTGGTGCATGAATGAAATTCAGAATGAGAGGATAGCGCATTTTGAAGAAGGATCTGAATTTGGTTGTTTTGGAGAAATGTCAGCACTGTCAAGAACAATTGTTGGAGTGAGGGGTGTACTATTTTGGCTTTGCACATAGTGCACTTAAGAGGGTCTTCTGCATCCATTTCACTTAAACTGATGTTCTCTCTTTGACTGTCATTGATATCTTGTTCCAGGACCTTTAACTGTTGTGAATATCATCAGATATAGTGCTGTTCCCACGAGTGTTTCTGGGCTCCCTCTGGTGGCTAGTGCTGATAGTGAGTCTGATTCTGCATCTGTCGCTCAGACAGGTGTTGGAGATGATTGCTGTTTCAGGAAGCCTATGGAATCCAGCCTGGCAGTCTCTGTCTAACCTTTGCCGGTGATAATTGTTTCTGCTCCATGTGAAGATGTCCTGAATTTTGTCCTCCAGCCTTTTGCCTTTCCCTTTAGGTTTTTGTTTTGCCTTTTTGCATTCTCCAGGAATGATTTCTACAGCAGTTTTTGTTCCTTTGCATCGGTTTTCTTTCTATGTCATCCTGAGTCTGCAGCTATGCCTGATAAGTATTTTGTTCTCTTAGTCTGGGCTTGGTTAAATGCTGAATTTGCACTAAAGGGCGTTTCTGCTTAATCTATGTCTTTTTCTAAAGCAGTGTTTGAGAATATTGCCTTTTTGTTTCTTGCAAGTGAATAAGTGCTCTTCCTGCACTATTTTTGGAGGACGATTTATTCTCAGCAAGGAAGGGAGTTTGATCAGGAGATTTGTATTTTTGTATCTCATGTGTTTTGTAGTTAAGATCTTTTCCATTACAAAATGCATTTTCTATTTAAATGTATTTGCACAAGAGTTCCTGATATAGTGGAAAAAAGATCGTGTGATCTTTAAGGGAATTTTTGATTATCAGGTGTTGGTATTATTTAGGGTTTTAACTGGCTGCAACCAGCAATCTATCCTATACTTTTGTATCTAGCTAGCAGGGCCTCACTTTGCTTAACTCTATATCTTCCATCTGTGTTTTGTTTTTTGTACATCATCGTCATTATATGTTGGGGGCTTTGACTTTCCTTTGGGGCTGCTCCGACATTTTTTTATGGGATTTTTGCAAGATCTTTTGTGGTCTCCTGACCATAACATTTAACTTTTCATGACTGTTTCGTGTTCAAATTCTTTTTTTAATTTTTTGAAGAGGGTGACTTAGATGATCTGCTTGACTGTTTGGTGGATCAAGAAATGCGAGATGACGTCTGTGGTATTTGTGAGATTCTTGCCTCTGTTATAGACTTAATATCCCATGCTATACAGTCTCTTTCAGAATTAAGTAGCTGGAAACTCTACAGGTCATCTAGAGAATCTGGTGTATTAAGTTATTCCAGAGTAGTAAAGTATATTGGACATATAAACTGTACACATCCTGTAGTAGTAGCAGCTCGTCATAAGCAGGCTGAGAGATGGTGGTAATGTGACTCAGCACGTTTTGCCGTAAGTTTGATACATTACAGGAAAGTTCACATTTTGCAGTCTCCTAATTTTCTTTATCTTTCCATGTGGGCTTAGAAGAACGTTTAACCCTTTCACTGTTGCAAAGATCGTTGAGTGTTCTCCTCCGACATGATATGCCACAGGTGGAATGGATCTGTGTAGTGATTTGGGCTGCTGGATTTCAAACTCTATGCTGATGGAGACTGAGCTGTGATCACTTCACACACACACTAATGATTTTGGTAGGTTGCAAGCAGACGTTCATGGGTTTGATGCTATATCACTATGGGAGCTGTAGTCTAGCTTTACTAATCTGACTCCATAACTAGGCTGTGAGTGTGAGGCACTTGAGACACCATTTCTGCGGCCGTCTCTTATACCATTACCCAAACATAGAGACTTTGTCAGATAGCTTGTCTCAACTGCAGAGGCATGTATGAAGACTCTAGAAGAATTGGTTTATTTTTCAGCTGAATTCTTGTATTATGCACTGTACAGTAGGTTAAAAGGACAATACTGAACCAGAGATGCAAAGACATGCTCTTCTATCATGGCTGATGTGCACAGAATGATGAGGAGGAGAGTGAATCCTGACATCAGAACAGCTATACTGATGAGCAAAAGGGTAACAATGTTTTTAACTTTTCACTTTCCAGCTCCATATCTCACCATACACCACAGCTTCGAACATGAGACAACCTTCGTTTAATAAACAATCGTCTTGGCTATCTCATACATAAATGTTATTTGCAGCTATTTAGCATATGATTAGTTATGCAGACTTTTGTCATCTCACTGTTGGTGTATACTAGTCAGGTGTTTTTCCACGTTGCCAGTGTTGGTGAGCCGCTTCCACTGCCGGATGTAACCAGAAACTGATAGACCTTGTGATGTGCGAACCGTTGGCTACGATACTTTGCCTGGATGTCACCTCTTGGCTTTTGAACGTATGGGTAGACATTATGTCATATTATTCCAACTCTCATGGCATCACATGTTGCAGTTTGGCAATTTTCTTGGTTGAGCCCACAAGTGTTCGATTGGGTTGAGTTCTGGTGACTGTGTTGGGGCCAATTCCGCACCTCTACTCCATTTCTTCTCCAATCTCACTGTATGCTTCAGGTCGTTGTCCTGTTGGAACACAATGTCGTCCTCTTCACACCCATAGTACTGGAGTGCGTGAAGTATTTCATCTTGTAGGAGTCTCACATATAGCTCAGCATTGAGACCACCATTGAGACCACCATTGATCCCGGTCAATTATCCAACGCGTTTGCCTGAGAAACAACCCCATATCATCAGGCTTCCTCCATTTAACTTGACAGTTCCTTCTAATTCTTGATCTGTTTCCCACTTTTTTCCTTGTTTCTTCCAGACCCATTTGCCCCCATCAGAGCTGTCTACTGTCTTTCCCATCATCACTCTAAATCACCCTTTACCAATCTTCTACTTTCCACCTTTCATACTTTTTTGTAAACTTGAACCGACGCTTCCTATGATGATATTGAAGTCACGGTTTCTTCACCTTTTTTCGGGCCACCATTCCAGACTTGTGTAACATACATCTGTGATGTCACTATTATGAAGCAGACGGGCCGCCTCCACTGCCGGGTGTCACCAGAACTGATAGGCCTTGTGATGAGCGACTTGTTGACTCCGATATTTTGTCTGGACTTCAATTCTTGGCTTTTACATCAATAGACGGACTTCATTTCTTATTCTTCCACCTGTCATGGCCTCACATGATGGAGTTTGGCAATTTTCTTGATGGAGAGATCGCTATAGATGAGCTGGATGATGTGGTTTCTCTTTTCATGGGAAATCTTCATGGTGGCTCCTCGATGCAAACCATAGACTTTCACATGGGAATCAACTATAACACACTGAGCTTGGTGCTCGCATGGACATCTGTGATCTCACTATTATGAAGCAGACGAAGCGCCTCCACTGTCGGGTGTCACCAGAACTGATAGACCTTGTTGGTGCCGATATTTTGCCTGCACGTCACCTCTTGGCTTTTGAATGGATGGACAGACTTCATTTCTTATTCTTCCAGCTGTCGTGGTCTCACATGGTGCAGTTGGCAATTTTCTTGGCCAAGAGACCGCTATCGATGAGCTGGATGAGGCTGTGTCTCTTTTCTTGGGAAATCTTCTTCATGGCGTCGCCTTGATTCGAAACAGTGACTTTCACTTAAGAATCAACCTAATAACACAAGGCATTAGGGAATGTGAGAACAGGTTGTAATTTTTATTATACAGGAAAAGTAAAAGATTTTCAAACACCAGGAGCAAAACAGTAACAATGCAGTGACTGATAAGAATCTGCATAACTAATCATATGCTAAATAGTTACAAGTCGCATTTATTTATGAGATAGCCAAAATGATTGTTTGTAAAATGAAGGTCGTCTCACACTCAAAACTATAGAGGATGGTGAGATATGGAGCAAGTGCAAATCTTTGTTACCCTTTTGCTTGTCACTGTACATTCTTGTTTATAGAAGCAGTATTATAGTAGTTTTATTTTTCAGCATTATGTTATTACTTCTTCTTCTATATAACATCATTTTACTGGCATTACCTAAATTTCTATCCATACAGTTATTCTAATGACATAAATTGGTTGTGACGTTGATTTTCTTTTAATATTTGCTTCTTCTTCTCCATCCACGCTTTCCCTGTGTATAACATTTTCTGTGCTCATTGCAGCGTTAATTTAGATTAATAGTATTGTTGACGCGTTTCACCCTAGCAGCTAAACCTATAAACAGCTGCAATGTTAGTGATTATAGCCGGTGAACGCAGCGCTCCCCTCAAGCAACTCTGCTTTCCTCTCTACGACAGTAGACATTGCAGCTCGTCTGGAATAGCTCCCTGGCCAAAAGAAAGTATATTATCCCAGCAAGTTACTGCGGACAAATGTTCCATCGGAAATAATTCCAACTCCAACCAGCTGCCTCCGAATGTCACATGAGTAAATCTATATTCGCGGCGGGTGATGCCGCGGGTCTCTCTGGAAGTTCTGCTCCTCGTCACACTGATTAGCCGTTAGAAGATTTTGGTAATATACCATATGTGACTGTTGGTTACATGAGATCTATGGTCCCGGTATTGCACATCCTGGCACGGGCCAACAGTCGTTTAATACTAAAACACTGGGTGCATTGTCAATAATGCAGAGAAACGGAATACATCACTGGGAGAAAATGGAAGAAATTAGCTTTAGTTTACAGTAATGAGGATGTAAAAATGTGAAAAAAAAATGGAGACGTTACCATAAGGAATAAAGGAATTGGCTGTGGCTCTTTCTTAACCAAAATGCCTTAGGCCCCCTTCACACGTCCGTGAAAATCACGCACGTGTTTCACGGACGTGTCAGAGGTGCGTTTTCCCCTCCGTGTGCCGTGTTTATGGCACTACGTGTGTTCTCCGTGTGTTGTCTGTGATAACACACGGAGAACGGAACTTTCTACTCACCTGTCCCTGGCGTTGCTGTCCGTGGTGCTGATCTTCGGTCTCCGGTCCTGCAGACTCCCCGCTGCTGCTGCTGCTTCCGGCCGCAGTGAAGTGAATATGCAATGAGCATAATGAGCGGCGGTCGGCAGCAAGTGACAGCAGCGGCAGAGACAGGAGGGCTGGAGAAGGGGAGAAAAGATTTGTTATTTTTTTTCTCTGACACGTGAGTTTTCTCCGGCGCGTGTCACACGGGACCGCATCATCCACATTACATCCGTGTGGTACGGGTGCGGGCCATGTGACACCCATGTTGCCGGAGAAAAACGGACATGCATCCGTGTGGAGCACACGGACACACGGGCCAATGGCTGCACACGTGCGCGCACATAAACCCCTTTGATTTTAATGGGTTTACGTGTGCCCGTGTCTCCGGTACATGTCGGCACGGACCTAGCACTTACCGGAGACACGGGCGTGTGAAGGGGGCCTTAAACATATTCATAGTTATTCAGTAAAATCAAGGGTAATTGAATCAATTAAGGGGATGTTGCTGCACCCAGTCCTGGCGCAGCGCCACCGCTACCATGCCGCAGCAGGGGCACCGGTTTCCTCACCTGTACAGTAGCTACATGCACCCTGTTCATGCCTCAGGGTCTACCGCAGCCTCTTCCTGCTTCCAGGTCACACGCAGGCCTTCTAGGAGTGCTCTTAGGGTGCGTGCCTCCTATTACCCAGAAGTGACCCTTGAGGTTAGCAATCATCCTGAACGTATTTAAGGCACTCCACCCTTAGGGGAGGTGCCTGAGCAATGTTGCCTATCCATAGTACGTTGCCAGTTCTTAGGTCCCGTACTCATTACCGTGTCTAGTTCTGCGTCTCATGTCCTAGTACCAGTTACCTGTACCAGCTAATCTGTGTCTCTTCCTAGAGCCAGCTGCCACGTCTGAACTACCAACCTCCGTGCTGCCATGTCCAGGATACAAGTACCAAATAAACCTCAAATTCTCATAAAATTTTTAACTTTATATAAATAATTAAATATACAACACCCAGTGCAAATGGCCACAAATTACAGTAGTCTAAATAAATGGGATCCCTATAATGCCCTATTGGATCTTACCCCTACCTAACAACGGAGGGTATGACACCATAGCTTTTTGGGCGCCTGCGTTCCTCGACGACTGTCCCTCTCTGTACCCTGTAAATAATAGTGAGTTAAAATTAACCTACAGACTGCCAGAAATTGAGAGAGTTGAAAGATGTAAATACTGTATTCACCTGACAATTAAGTACTAGCACAAGTAGTATATCAGTACTATGTGCTAGTGCACAACCACTACATATCCGAGATTTTCAAGATGTATGAAAAAAATCAAGAAATGTGAAAGATCTATCCCAGGAGGTTGTACATACAAATTTTATTTTATTTGGTACTTGACATAAGACTCTGTTCGTCCATATTGTGTTTACGATTCCTTCATGTCCAGGATACCACACCCTGTTGCCACGTCTGTGATTTCTCGCTCGCACCCTTACATCTTACTCTTCAGTCCATTAAAGCCAATACCATTGGTCCTAGCAGTCGTGCATTTAGGCCCCCTGGGTGTGCACCTGACAGTCCCTGAATAGTGTTTAGCTTATGGCTAGCTCCCCCAGGGGAGTCCGGTGTACAGTCCAGTGGGTCCACCCCCGGATGCTCGCCACTCCTCGGCAGGCATAAGAGTCCACAAAACAAAAACAGGGCTCTATATAACTGTGTGGAATGGAGACAGGGGTGGACATATCATTGGTGCAACCTGCACCCAAAAAGTTGGGGGCCCATTTCTACTTCCGATAATGGTGCAATTGTGAATTTTGAAGACTTATTGGACTGAACACAGGGGCCCTTTTCTTTCTGTGTCCGCCAGCGAATGAAGAGGTGGCCGCGCATGCGCCTCACTGCTCAATTCATAGCCTGCCATTCTCCCGCGCTGGTACTTGTCAGACCTCAAACTAGGTAACGACTAGGGCAGGCACAATGAGTTCAGCATGGCCGTCGTCATTTCATTGTCTGTTGGACTGTCAGAGAGATTTGCTTGGCTGTAGAGATTAATCGAATTTTCTTCAATTTAATTCATTGCAGATGACTAAATCAGCCACTGAAGACTGACATGACCTCAGACAAGATTGCTTGGCCTTTCCATAATGCTTTACAGCTGCCACATCACATGACTGTCACGCAACAGGTGTGGCGAGCGCGTTCAGACCAAAAAGGAGTCTGGCGCACCGCAAAAAAACCCACCAAAACTACACCACAAACAGGGGGGAACATCAGGGACACAATACAACGGAGGTCCCTGCCGCTAGGGAGAGGGGTGAGGGGGCACCTCCTGAACTCACCTCAAGCTGACTTCTGAACTCCCTAGTGTCCCTATACAGGTTCTTCCAACCTGTCAGCAAGCTGGATACCTTATTCCCTCAGCTGGCCCTAAACTCACCATGGTTAGTGAACAGGCCGACGAGAACAGTAGACTCGCCACTACAATACAGACGCACAAGGGAAGGGAAACAAACAGGAAATACCACAACACAAAAGGTTAAAGTCCGGCTTCTGGAATTCTTCAACTCAGCTCCTTCCACCAAGGAGGCCAGTATACAAATAGATTTGTATCAACAGCAGGGATTGCTGGGTAACACCTCTATTTAAAATGGGTGTGACTACAAAGTAATTGCAGCTGGAGCGCTCGGTTAGAGTCTGCTGGAGAAGCTACCAGTGGAGAATGCCGCACTATTTGCGAGTAGCATACAGTGCGGCATTCGGGTTACTCGTTACTTTATGAGTTTTCCCCATAGACTTGCTTGAATATTTGGAATGAATACATGAGTATTAGACAATATATACCATATTTTTGGATTATAAGATGCACTTTTTCCCGCCCCAAAATTGGGAGGGGGACGGGGGGTTCTTCTTATATGGCAATGTGGGGCCATTCTGTGGGCCTTGGGCTGGGAGGAGGGGTATACTGGTAGCGCAAGACGGGCACCATTGATCTCTTGACGACAGGCGCAAAAGACTTCAGGAAAATGCCACTGCAGGCGGAGCATGCGCAGATTGAGATATCAGCTCTCCAAGATCTCGATCTGCGCATGCGCCACCTCCAGTACCATTCTCCTGAAGTCCATTGCGTCCTTTGCTGGGAGATCAATGGCATCTGTCTCACTCCCCCACAACAACCCCTCCTCGCCTCACTTTTGATGTTGCTGACTTCCTGTGACCCCGCGCTTTTCCCCTGGTAAGCTACATGTAGCCTATAAAATGGACCACAAGGCAACAAGACAGACCCCCATTTTAACATTAAAAATATTTTTTTTCATATTTTTTCATAGTGTGTCTTATGGTCTGATGCAACTTATAGTCTGAAAAATATAGTAATTTTTTTGCCTTTGTTCGCCAGCTATCAGGGCAGTAGTACCACCAAGGTCACAATTGTCCTTCTTTTGCTTTGCTTCTGACAAGGGTATTAGTGGGGAAGAAGCAGGGTGCATTATAGAATATATGACATGTATGGTGGTCACGTTTTCCTCCTGAAGACACCAATCATATTTGTGTAGCGTTTGTATAGCTGCAGTTTCCCTGTGGACTGCAGTACTAATCACAGGCCACAAGATGTCACTGTATTCCTTTTTACTCTTATATAGACTTTTGTGTGGAAAGAACAGGGTTAGTACCTAGTCAGCCAGGGAGAGGGTTGAGTGATAGAGCATTGTTAGTTCCTGGTTCAGGGTAAGTGTTGGTTAGCTAATGAGAAATGAGGACACCCTCAGATAAATAAGAACTACTTTGGGTGTGTGTGACAAGGGCAAGGGAGCAAGCATCTGCAAGGAACTCACAGTGGTGGTAGTTCTCTTAAGTAGGCAAGTGGGGGCTCTCTGGGACTGAAACAGCTGTGGTGCAGCAATTATGTACTGGATTCTGGAGAACAGCCTTGAAGAGAAGGTGGATTTGGTCAGACCAGTGGTGCGTTTAATATGGTGGTAGCTATCAAGATCTCCCCTATGTTAGTATCATTAAAGAATGCAGTCACCCTTATTCTCGCACTGTTCAGCTGTGCTGGAACTGCGGACAATGTGCTGGAGCTACGTGCGCTGTGCTGGTGCTTCATTGTGCTGGGGCTGCAGACCTAGGGCACTGTGGTGTGCTGGGGCTGCAAGTGCCATCCTGAAAATGTCAGATGTGTGGCCATTTTCCAGCAGCGGACTTAAGAAAAATGGCGCCCGAAGGTGGCGCATGTGCAGATGAGATCTTGAGCCGAGAGCTCCATCTGCGCACGCGCTGACTCCAGGCAACATTATTTTGAAGTCCGCAATGCCAACATTTTCAGGATGGCACTTGCAGCCCCAGCCCAGCACAGCACCCTTGGCCTGCAGCCCCAGCACATTACCCACAGCTCCAGCATAGCAAAGTGCTGTCAGTCTGCAGCCCGAGCGCAACACAGCACCCATGGCATTACTCCTGCGACCCCTTTCCACCTTCCTCGGTAAGCAACATTCGGATTATACGGTGCACCCTCATTTTCCTCCCAAATTTTGGGAAAGAAAAGTGCATCTTATAAGTCTAAAAATGGTAATTCTTCCTCTTTGTGCATATGTAATACTCTCATACAATGTCCATGTAATTCTGTCACATAGTGCATATATAATACCGCCATACTGTGCACCTTTATTTCTTCCATAAAGTGCATATGTAATAACATCTTATAAAGCACATAGAATTCTAACTCTAATTTTTGGATGGATATAGTGTGTCTGAGACACTAACCATCTTATAAATGGCGGGCGATGACCTCCAGCACAAGGAGTGATTGATCGTAAACCTTCCTTCATAAAGATCTCGGTTTCTTGCGGCATTTTGCTCTGTAAATGTTCTAGATAATCACAGTCCGGGAAGTGACGCCCCGGGGCGCACGCTCAGCTGCTGGTTGCAGTAGATTTCTATGAGATGGCGGCACAAATAATGAAAGAAGCCTGTGATGTCTTATGGTGGATGTTGTGACCTGTAGACCGAGAAGTCAAAGTAGTGATATATTTATCTGATAAAAGCTCAAAGATCAAATACAACTATGTAGTTGAGAAGGTAGACATTGTTTTCCTGGAATATTCGATTTTATGTATCTTGGGCAACACTCCAAAAATGGTGCAAATTATAAGACTTTAGCTTCATAGTGATAAAGGTGGACACTATGAACTGAAATATCACCACATGGGCCAATAATGTCTTATGATGTGCAATATTTTTGGAGTGCGGCTTTCATATATTGTCTCTACTGTTAAGGTTTAGGCTAGACAAAATTGTTCAAAGCTTTCCAAAATTATGGGTAACCAACTTTGTCTCAATCATGTGATGCTTGTTCAACCTCACCTGTGGTAAGTAACAGGTGTGGGCAATATGAAAATCACACCCAAAACCAGATAAAAAGGGGAGAAGTAAACTCAATCTTTGCACTGTGTGTCTGTAAGCATGGAGAACAGAAAGAGGAGAAGAGAACTTGACAATCAAAGTTGTAGAAAAATATCAACAATCTCAAGGTTCCAAGTCCATCTCCAGAGATCTTGACGTTCCTTTGACCACAATGTGCAACATAATTAAGAAGTTTACAACCCATGGCACTGAAGCTAATCTCCTTGGACGTGGACAGCAGAGTAAAATTGATTAACGGTTGTAACGCAGGATAGTCCGGATGGTGGATAAGCCCCAATTAAGGTCCAAAGAAATTCAAGCCGTCCTTCAGGCTCAGAGGCATCAGTGTCCGTGTGAACTATCCATCCACATCTGAATAACATGAAATACTATGGAGGAGACCCCAGAGGACCCCTATTCTGATACAGAGACAGAAAATGCTATGAAGGAGACCCAAGAGGACCCGACTGCTGATAAAAATACAGAAAAAGCCAAAATGTGCTTGAGTAACCAAATCCTTCTGGGAAAGCATCTTGTGGACAGATGAGACCAAGAAAGAGCTTTCTGGTAAAGTGCATCATTCTACTGTTTACCGAAAACGGAATAAAATCGACAAAAAAAATCATAGCACCTACAGTCAGACATGGTGGAGGTCAGAGATGAATTGGGGTTGCTGAGCTGCCTTTGGCACTGGGGGCTTTGAGTGTGTGCAAGACATCATGATGAATCTGAAAATTAACAAAGGATTTTGGGTGACAATGTGGTGTTAGTGTTAGAAAGCTGGGTGTGTGTCCTAGGTCAGGGGTCTTCTAGCAGGACAATGGCCCCAAACACTTTAAGAAGCCCCAGAAATGGATGGAAGCAAAGTGCTGGAGAGTTCTTAAGTGGCCTCAATGAGTCCAGATCTAAACCCCATTGACACCTGTGGAGAGATCTGAAAATTGCTGTTCAGAGAAGAGAAGAGGAAAGAAGAGAAGAGTAGAATAGAGTAGAGTAGAGTAGAGAAGAGAAAAGAAGAGAACAGAGGAAGAGAAAAGAAGAGAACAGAGGGAGAGAAGAGAAGAGGAGAGGAAAGAAGAGAAGAGAAGAGGAAAGAAGAGAAGAGGAAAGAGGAGAAGAGAAGAGAAGAGGAAAGAAGAGAAGAGTAGAGTAGAATAGAGTAGAGTAGAGTAGAGAAGAGAAAAGAAGAGAACAGAGGAAGAGAAAAGAAGAGAACAGAGGGAGAGAAGAGAAGAGGAGAGGAAAGAAGAGAAGAGAAGAGGAAAGAAGAGAAGAGGAAAGAGGAGAAGAGAAGAGGAAAGAAGAGAAGAGTAGAGTAGAATAGAGTAGAGTAGAGTAGAGAAGAGAAAAGAAGAGAACAGAGGAAGAGAAAAGAAGAGAACAGAGGGAGAGAAGAGAAGAGGAGAGGAAAGAAGAGAAGAGGAAAGAAGAGAAGAGGAAAGAGGAGAAGAGAAGAGAAGAGAAGAGGAAAGAATACAAGAGGAGAGAAGAGAAGAGAAGATACCTTTAGATATGAGAAACATGGAAACATTTATAAAGAAGAGTCCGAGATTCCAGGTGAGAGGAGGAAGAAGCTTGTGGACGGGTATAAGAGGCGACTGATGGAAGGGATTTATTCCAGAGGGTAAAGGGCGCAGCCAAATATTAAGCTGAGGGGGACAACATTCTCTCCCGACCATTTTCGAATTCGAATATTTGATTCCTACTTCATTTTCTGGCTGGTAAAATGTACTGTTCAGCTCACAGACAGCATCTAGATCACATACAATGGTACCAAACCCTCAGCTGTGAGAAGTCTGTACAGGTTTTTCGCCTGTGGATGTAGACAAGAAGGAACCTCCATACTAGCAGCTGTCAGACATCTTACAAATGGGTCAAAACTGAAATACAAAAGTTAAAGAACGTTTGTAAATCGTTTTAAATAGACAATGCACAGCACGGAGCTCCATATTCCCTCGTGCTGCACTAAACTCCCCTCCAGCTGCAGCCCGCTCTCCGGTACCGACGCCATCCCACTGCAGTTTTTCAGCTTCGCTCCGAGGATCGTTAAGACAACAGGTGCGCTGTCCTGCCATGTTCACCTTCATCCAATATTGAGGAAGGATGGAAGGACTAATGAGGACATTAACATTCACACAAGTACCCTGGGAACCAACAAACCGGGGCCAGCGCTAAAGTCTTCATACTAATTAGACGAGGCCGTCTCCCCGGTGCCGGGCATTTATCTGTGAGAAGCAGCAGATAGTGGAAGGAATAAGATATTTACACTGGGGAGAAGCCAATGAACTGTGCACCGATTATAAAAATGACGATAAAGCACCGCTCGGAATATTATTAAGCTTTAATGTAACCTGACACAAGGAGAGCGGTGGAGGAAGGCTGGAGATTGGCACAGACTGGCCGGCTGCAGAGGGGGTAGAGGTGGCAGGTATGCGTGACCCCGGTGCCTAAGGGGGGCAAAGCCCCTCAACCATGCCAGAAGCACCATGACACATGGAAGTAGGAGAAATTGTTACAGATATTGGTCTGAGATTTTTGGTTGTTCCTCTGCGTGTGGCTCATGATTTTTGATCTGCACCCTGCAGGCAGCAAACACATTTGGTATTTCCTTTCCGTGCTCTTTAGGAGACTACGCATGGAATAATGAAGAAGATAAGTAGAGATGAACAAATCAAATTTGCCTCAAATATCACTAAAAATTGGATTTTGCCCAAATCAAAGTACAGCAAAGTAGTGGGCAGCCAGTCTCCAATTTGAGGGATGTCCATGGCAAGGGTTAAAGAATTAAAGGGTTAAAAGGGTTAAAGAATTAAAAAAGAAAAGGAAATCCCCTCACGGTTCACCAGGCCTACCTCCTCAGTTCCTCACTTGGTCCTCTTCTGCCTCCTTCTGGCTTTAGTCTCTTCCGGTCTTCATGGCAGGTGGAGACCTTCTTCACTCTACATTGGTCCTTACCATGCTGAGAAAACCTTGGGCTTCTTACGTGCAAAAGTTCCACCCTGTCATTCTTCCCCCCATCCACTGCTGCCATCATCTGGGTTTGGTCTCTTCCAATCTTCATGGCAGGTGGAGTCTTTCTTCACTCTAACTCGGTCCTTACTGTGCTGAGAAGGCCTTGGGCTTCACCCGTTCAAAAGTTCCACCCTGTCATTCTTCCCCCCATCCACTGCTGCCATCATCTGGCTTTGGTCTCTTCCGGTCTTCATGGCAGGTGAAGTCCTTATTCACTCTACATGCTTACTGTGCTGAGAAGACCTTGGGCTTCACACGTCATGATGTCACGTGGTCAAGAGATCAACGTGTTCTTCACCAAGGCTTTCTGAGCAGAGGAAGCATTGGCACTGAGTGATGAAAGATGATGATGGTTGCAAAAGAGACCGGAACCAGAGGGAGCCAGCAGAGGATTGGGCAAGTCTCACGCAAGGTCTTGGAAAATACCAAGCGAGCGACGAAAAAGAAGGGAAACCCAGTGTCTAGGGAAGGGGGAGATGGTGACACCTCACCAAACCTACTGCTGACCCCTGGCTTTCCTCACCACCTTAGGCCTCTGTCACACGTTCGTGCCTCCGGTACGTGTTTGGCAGTTTTTTCACATACCGGAGGCACGTACACACGTGGACATATGATTTCATAATTGTTTGGACACATGTAAGTATTTTGGAACGGAACGTGTGTCCATTCCATACTTACGTGTGTCCATGCGTTTTGCACGCTGACATATCCACGTATTCTCCGGCAGCACGGGTGTCACACGGCCCGCACCCGTACCACACGGTTGTAGTGTGGATGCAGTCCCGTGTGACACGCGCTGGAGAAACACGTGTCATTATTTTAAAATAAAAAAAAACACATACTCACCTCCACCAGCCCTGCAGAATCTTATGCTCCAAACAGTTCCTGCCGGCCGCCGTTCATTATGAGCATGTTATGGAGGTGGGCGTGCTGTCACGGGCTCTAATCTCCGCCCCTCCACACAGCCGGAAGCAGCATCAGCGAGGAGTGGGCGGGGCCGAAGATCAGAAGCCTGGACAGCAGCGAGGACCACGTGAGTATGTAAATTACCGGTTCTCCATGTGTTATCGCGTATAGCACACGGAGAACACACGAGGACTGCACGTACCCGAGACACGTACTTACCACATGCAACACGCAGGGAAAATGCGTGTCTCGCAGCACGTGCGTGATTTCCACGTGAGTGTGGCTTAGGCCTTAGACAGGTTCTGCACCTATGTGCCAAGCCTAGTTCCCTAGGCTGACCCGGATCTAGGCCCTAGGTAGGGAGTGGTGGGATGAGCTCTTCGTCAACTCCACAAGGACACACAGGGATAACAAACTAGGGAAAATAACAACTTATCTCAAAATGGATACAGGGGAGAGGGACTGCAAAATACAATCAAGTACTCCAGATGAATGCAAGCTGACTGCTTGCATTCAGGATCTGTAAAATGTTAGAGCTATCACCAGCCCCGAGTAATAGGAATTGAAGGTATAAAAAACCATCAGGCAAATGCTGATGAAAAGCAGCTGAAAGGCTGAGGATCTCCACAGAGTCCTAAAGGGAAAAGGATGAAATCCTAGCAGTAATAAAAGGTCAGGGACCAGTTTGCATAGCCGAATACCGCAGGACAGTCTATTGCCTGTGAGAGCAAGGAACAAGACTGGTGAGAATCTTGAAATATTTTTTTTTTATTTTTTAACTCCTATATTTATTATGTTGTTTGTTCTCAAAAGATTTCAGAGCTCAACTGGGCACATTCAATTTGTATGAAATATATTGAATGTCCTGGCCAAATACGAACTCTGTTGGCGTCTTCTTGAGACAATGCAAATGTGGTTAACAAGACCAAGGTTCTATCAATTCTGGTGACCTCCGGCAGTGGAGGCGGCTCGTCTGCCCCATGATAGTGACATCACAGACATCCATGAAACCACCAGAGCGACACACGTTACACAAGTCTGGAATGGAGGCCCAAAAAAAGGTGAAGAAGCCTCAACTGCAATATCATCATAAGAAGCGTCGGCTCGAGATTACAAAGAAGAAGGAAAAGTGGAAGATTAGAAACGGGGGATTTGGAGCGATGAGATGAAAGTCAATAGACGGCTCTGATGAGGGGAAACGGGTCTGGAAGAAACAAGGGAAAAAGGGGCGAAGTGATCAAGAAATTGAAGTAACTATCAAGTTCAGTGGAGGAAGCCTGATGATATGGGGGTGTTTACAGTCAAAGGCGATGGATACTTGTCCAGGATGGATGGTGATCTCAATGCTGAGCTATATGTGAGGATCCTACAAAACGAGTTACTTTCATACACTCAAGTACTATGGGTATGAAAAGGAGGACATAGTGTTCCAGGAGGACAACGACCCGAACCATTCGGTGATATTGGAGAAGAAATAGGTCAATGACAATGAAGTAGAGGAGCTGGATTGTCTCCACAGTCCCCAGACCTCAACCCAATGCAACACTTGTGGGTGGCGAAAAAGCTGTATACATCCCCAACTGATCGACCAGTATACACCAACACTGGGAACGTGGAGAAGAGACCTGACCAGTATACACCAACATTGGGAATGTGGAGAAGAGACCTGACCAGTATACACCAACACTGGGAACATGGAGAAGAGACCTGACCAGTATACACCAACACTGGGAACATGGAGAAGAGACTTGACCAGTATACACCAACACTGGGAACATGGAGAAGAGACCTGACCAGTATACACCAACACTGGGAACGTGGAGAAGAGACCTGACCAGTATACACCAACACTGGGAACGTGGAGAAGAGACCTGACCAGTATACACCAACACTGGGAACGTGGAGAAGAGACCTGACCAGTATACACCAACACTGGGAACGTGGAGAAGAGACCTGACCAGTATACACCAACACTGGGAATGTGGAGAAGAGACCTGACCAGTATACACCAACACTGGGAACATGGAGAAGAGACCTGACCAGTATACACCAACACTGGGAACATGGAGAAGAGACCTGACCAGTATACACCAACACTGGGAACGTGGAGAAGAGACCTGACCAGTATACACCAACACTGGGAACGTGGAGAAGAGACCTGACCAGTATACACCAACACTGGGAACATGGAGAAGAGACCTGACCAGTATACACCAACACTGGGAACGTGGAGAAGAGACCTGACCAGTATACACCAACACTGGGAACGTGGAGAAGAGACCTGACCAGTATACACCAACACTGGGAACATGGAGAAGAGACCTGACCAGTATACACCAACACTGGGAACGTGGAGAAGAGACCTGACCAGTATACACCAACATTGGGAACATGGAGAAGAGACCTGACCAGTATACACCAATACTGGGAACGTGGAGAAGAGACCTGACCAGTATACACCAACACTGGGAACGTGGAGAAGAGACCTGACCAGTATACACCAACACTGGGAACATGGAGAAGAGACCTGACCAGTATACACCAACACTGGGAACGTGGAGAAGAGACCTGACCAGTATACACAAACACTGGGAATGTGGAGAAGAGACCTGACCTGTATACACCAACACTGGGAACATGGGGAAGAGACCTGACCAGTATACACCAACACTGGGAATGTGGAGAAGAGACCTGACCAGTATACACTAACACTGGGAATAAGGAGAAGAGACCTGACCAGTATACACCAACACTGGGAACGTGGAGAAGAGTCCTGACCAGTATACACCAACCCTGGGAACATGGAGAAGAGACCTGACCAGTATACACCGACACTGGGAACTTGAAGAAGAGACCTGACCAGTATACACCAACACTGGGAACGTGGAGAAGAGATCTGACCAGTATACACCAACACTGGGAACATGGAGAAGAGACCTGACCAGTATGCTCACTCCAACACTGGGAATGTGTAGAAGACACCTGACCAGTATACACCAACACTGGGAACGTGGAGAAGAGACCTGACCAGTATACACCAACACTGGGAACATGGAGAAGAGACCTGACCAGTATACACCAACACTGGGAACATGGAGAAGAGACCTGACCAGTATACACCAACACTTGGAACGTGGAGAAGACACCTGACCAGTATACACCAACACTGGGAACGTGGAGAAGAGACCTGACCAGTATACACCAACACTGGGAACATGGAGAAGAGACCTGACCAGTATACACCAACACTGGGAACATGGAGAAGAGACCTGACCAGTATACACCAACACTGGGAACCTGGAGAAGAGACCTGACCAGTATACACCAATACTGGGAACGTGGAGAAGAGACCTGACCAGTATACACCAACACTGGGAACGTGGAGAAGAGACCTGACCAGTATACACCAACACTGGGAATGTGGAGAAGAGACCTGACCAGTATACACCAACACTGGGAACATGGGGAAGAGACCTGACCAGTATACACCAACACTGGGAATGTGGAGAAGAGACCTGACCAGTATACACCAACACTAGGAACGTGGAGAAGAGACCTGACCAGTATACACCAACCCTGGGAACATGGAGAAGAGACCTGACCAGTATACACCGACACTGGGAACGTGTAGAAGAGACCTGACCAGTATACACCAACACTGGGAACGTGGAGAAGAGACCTGACCAGTATACACCAACACTGGGAACGTGGTGAAGAGACCTGACCAGTATACATCAACACTCGGAACCTGGAGAAGAGACCTGACCAGTATACACCAACACTGGGAACGTGGAGAACAGACCTGACCAGTATACACCAACACTGGGAATGTGGAGAAGAGACCTGACCAGTATACACCAACACTGGGAACATGGAGAAGAGACCTGACCAGTATACACCAACACTGGGAACATGGAGAAGCGACCTGACCAGTATACACCAACACTGGGAATGTGGAGAAGAGACCTGACCAGTATACACCAACACTGGGAACGTGGAGAAGAGACCTGACCAGTATACACCAACACTGGGAATGTGGAGAAGAGACCTGACCAGTATACACCAACACTGGGAACATGGAGAAGAGACCTGACCAGTATACACCAACACTGGGAACATGGAGAAGAGACCTGACCAGTATACACCAACACTGGGAACGTGGAGAAGAGACCTGACCAGTGTACACCAACACTGGGAACATGGAGAAGAGACCTGACCAGTATACACCAACACTGGGAACGTGGTGAAGAGACCTGACCAGTATACACCAACACTGGGAACCTGGAGAAGAGACCTGACCAGTATACACCAACACTGGGAACGTGGAGAACAGACCTGACCAGTATACACCAACACTGGGAACGTGGAGAAGAGACCTGACCAGTATACACCAACACTGGGAACGTGGAGAATAGACCTGACCAGTATACACCAACACTGGGAATGTGGAGAAGAGACCTGACCAGTATACACCAACACTGGGAACGTGGAGAAGAGACCTGACCAGTATACACCAACACTGGGAACATGGAGAAGAGACCTGACCAGTATACACCAACACTGGGAACATGGAGAAGAGACCTGACCAGTATACACCAACACTTGGAACGTGGAGAAGAGACTTGGGAGCAGATTTCGGTGGAGACATGCTGGAATCTGTTGGAGAGCCCAGAAGGATACAGGAGGGGTGAAAGCCAAAGGGAGGTTTACAAAATTCTAACAAAATAATAGAAATCAAAACTTAGATTTTTAGGAGCAAAACAGTAACAATGCAGTGAGATGACAAGAATCTGCATAACTAATCATATGCTAAATAGCTGCAAGTCACATTTATGTATGAGATAGAGAAGGTGATTGTTTATAAAATGAGGTCATCTCACGCTCAAAGCTGTAGTGGATGGTGAGATATGGAGCCTGAAAATCAAAAGGTCAAAACATTGTTATCCTTTTGCTCATCTGTGTTGTCCCATGAAAACTTATAATAAAATATTTACAAAAAATGTGAGGGGTGTACTCATTTTTGTGATATACTGTTGATAGATAGATAGATAGATAGATAGATAGATAGATAGAGAGATGCCATACATAGATCCCATACCTCGGCAGTCCTGCTTTCGTATCTGCTTTCCCTCTTGCTCAGGATTCCTCAGATCATCAGACCAACTGGAAGACTCATCGAATTCTCAGACTAAAGGGGACTTTACACACAATGACATCGCTGACGAGATGTCGTTGGGGTCACGGAATTCGTGACGCACATCCGGCCTCGTTGCGTGTGAAACGCACGAACGACCGCTAACTATCTAAGTTACTCACCATATCGTTGATCGTTGACACATCGTTCTAATCTCAAATATCGTTGCTGTTGCAGGATGCAGGAACAACATCGTACCTGCGGCCGCCGGCGATGAGGAAGGAAGGAGGTGGGTGGGATGTTCTGACGGCTCATCTGTGCCCCTCTGCTTCCATTGGGCGGCCACTTAGTGACGCTGCTGTGATGCCGAACTAACCTCCCCCTTAGAAAGGAGGCGGTTTGCCGGCCACAGCGACGTCGCTAGGCAGGTAAGTACGTGTGACGGGGACTAACGATGTTGTGCGCCACGGGCAGCGATTTGCCCGTGATGCACAACCGACGGGAGCGGGTGCTTTCACCAGCGACATCGCTAGCGATATCGTTGTATGTAAAGTGGCCTTAAATTGAGCACCTCAAGCCTAATGTAATGAATTGTATCTGGTTGGTTCTTTTCCTGATATCAGAGAATTGTGCCGACTAGTGATGAGCGGACCTGGACTGTAAAAGTCCAGATTTATGCGGTTTCAGAGGTACCCTTTGAGTGTTTGCACTCAGATGCTGTCAAACAGGCTGGGGGTGCGACTGAGTGCACCCAATCTCAGATGCCAGGACGGCCGGTGGGCGGGAAAAGCAAGGAAATCAGTGCACATGCGATGAACCTAATGCGCGTCACCGGAAGTGAATGCTCGACCTGGAACCAGTGTGCCATGATGACCGATCCTCGGTGAGTAATTCGCGCACTCCTATCCCCCATCCCTTCTACTAACATTTTTAATCTCTGGATTCTGGTCCCCATAGACTTATATGGGGACCGGAACCAGAGTTTTAAAAAAACGAATATGTACCCGCCGATCCGGTTATCTGTGAGTCAGCTCATCTCTAATGCCGACCAAAAAAATACATTTTTTATGGGTCAAAAAAATGAATAGATAAAGTGAATGCATCAAATAGGGAGATGTCTCCTGCCGGCCCCAAGGGCGCACATTCTTCTGATTTAACCATCTGGATGTAAATATTCCTCATTGTTCACCGTAATTGTATTTTTTCCCCCAGAACAATTAGTTTTTGAAATTCCAATTTCTGCCTTAATTTCCATATTGTGCATACAGTTACCTAGCAAAGCCATTTGTGCTGTAAATGATACATGTCCGCACGCTCACAGCGAGACGGAGCGCGCGGGGATGGATGACTCTCAACATCAGCAGCATTATTTTTTAATTTTCTTCCTTACAGGAAGAATCCTGATCCGAAGCCGAACCCCATACCTCAATATCTGGAGTATTGTAAATTGAATTGTGCAGTACGTGATATACGACTTTATAGCTGTTTTATTTCCATTATTATCTTGTTCTTTTTATTTGTCTATTGCTATATTTATTATTTTGTAATCTGTGATTGTTTTCTATGTATTTTATGTTTTCATTATTTTTTTATTACTCTACGTAATTTATTTGCTTTTTATTAATTTGTATTGTTTTTTACTTTTTAGATATTAAAGGAGCGTCCCATTTTCTATCTATATAGACTATCCATAGGGTATGCAATAAATGCCCAATACATGCTCATTCCACTACTGAGACCTGCATCTATTTCTGCCACTGTACCCCCACAGGCACTGCACAATGCCCCCCACACTGTATGATATCCCCATAGTTCCCCCTCACATATTATGAGGCCCCCAGTGACTCCCTGATCCAGTATTGTATTAAACTGTGTCTACACCAGGCAAGAGTGAACCAGGTGCTCATCCTCCCGATCTCAGGGACCCCATACCTGCCTGGTAGCCTGCCACTATTTGCAGTACGCCTCTGTAAGCAGTCGGTCCACCATGGAAAACCAGTTCTGGTGTTGAGGTTCAGAGACAATGTTGAAGTCTGTAGTGAGTGATACTTCCGAGGATGAGTGATCTGACCCAGCACACCGGTCAGCCCATCTCTGTACGTTTGTTGGTTCTACTGCTTTGTGGTATTGCTTTCTTACTAGTAGACACTTCCATTTCGTAATAACCTGAAGAACCATGTTGGGCCTCATCAGAGCCAGAAGTCATGGCCCAATGTGAAGAGGATCAGGAATTCTGTGATAAGAAAATGTTACAAAGACCAGACTGTGGTCGTTGAGGATCAAAGGGATTGGATAGTTGAGGGGTAAGGCAAAATCCGTGAGCTTTGGCAAATTCGAATTATGCCTGATCCACTCATCTTTGCTGTTAATGGCTCCAAAATTTCCCAGTCTGTTGGGTCCACTGCCTAAGTGTAACCCTTGACTTTGCGCTAGACTTCAAACCACACATCCAAGCCCTCACCACCTCATGCCGCCTCCAACTCAAAAACAGTTCTTGAATTCCCTTTTGTCAACTTTAAATCACCGAAAATGGTTTTACATGCCCTCGTCTTCTGACGAGACTAATCTATCATCCTCCTCTGTGGCCTCCCATCTAGCACTCTTGTGCCTCTTTAATACATCCTTAATTCTCCTGCTCGAATAATTCACCTCTTCCCTCATCACTCCTCCACCTGTCATCTCTGCCAATCCATTCCCTGGCTCCATATACAAGGCCGCCATAACCTGTACGCTACATACATCTCAGACCAAAACCCACTATCTCTCCGGTCCTAACAAGGCCTTCTTCTTTCTTCTCCTCTTAATTGCTCTTCACACAACCATCTCCAAGTTCTCTCCCGTCCTTGCCCTGTATTATAGAATTCATTACCCCAAATGATCAGTCATTTCCACCTTTTGAAATATGCAAACAACCTGAAATTCCACCTCATCGCCTATACCATGCAGTAACCCACCACAATATCCCCATCTTCAACTTTCACCTACTGCTTTCTTCGTCATCTCCTCCAGATAATATGCTCTTGCGGGCAGATAATCTTTCCCAGTACACCAATGAAGAAGGGCGGCCAGGTGCACAGGTCGGGCCAAGATGTGGTTGTGAGTGAGGGGTTCCCTCTGCTTTGGCTTGTCCTCTCCCTCTCTGTGGCCCACTTCCCAGTCCCCTCAACTGAGGATAGGGGAAGGAAGGGTTGGTGGCGGGGTTCCTGGTGGGGTGTGTGGACTTTCTGTGCGTAACCTATACCTGTGTTCAGGCTCTCATTCGAATCAGGAGTCTGCCACCAGGGATTGATGGACACAGATGCATTGTTCTCATTCAACAGTCTTTTACTAATGGTTACGCACAGTATTTCTGTCACGTCATTACACAATATTTGAACATTGTAGGTACTGAACATTTGACTTCAAAGCAACTTCTACTGCAGACTGCTACATAGATCCTGGCACTACTGCTGCTGTTCCACTATCCTTCCCTCATTATCTGACACCACGGTTCCACTCAGTAAAGTCATGGAGTCCCGCACGGCCATGGTTGCCTTCAACCCTTGGGGTCCACTTCCTACTAACAGTTTCCAACCACAGTTGGACAAAGTTCATCTACTGGGTTTCTCTGTGCTGACCTGTTTGCTTAAGTCTATGTCAGTCCTCCGTTAAAGGAGTAGTATCGCTGGATATAGTTGCAACCCGAGTTACACTGGTAGAGGTCTCGTACTCACTACGGTGGGATAGCAGTACTCCACTGTCCCATCCTGCGGTTAAGTCTCTAATACTGTTTTTGGGCCTCACCACAATCATATAATCTCTGGTTCTCCTTTATTTAGCTGACCTACACACATTTTTTTGCAACTTAACCCTCAGTCAGGTCTTTTCCTTTTTGTCACGGTAGGTACAGGGAAGTACCAAGTGAACAGCAAAAGGAAAGGGAAGTGAAACCCTCTGTCTAGGGAAGGGGGGCATGGTGACCCCTGACCAAGCATACAAAAGGGCTCTGGGTCACCGCCCTAGATAAGTTCCGCATGTATGCGCCGAGGAGGATACCTGACCTTAGGCTGACCCTTGCCTGACCCTAATCTGGGCCCTAGGTAGGAAGTGGATGGGATGAGCTCTTCGTCAACCCAACTGAGCCTTAGGACACACAGTGATAAAAAACAAGGGAAAACCACAAACAAGTTATCGCTTGTTGTCTCAGGGAGAGAAGCTGCATCAACCCCCAAGATTCTTTGGATATATGCAAGTCGCCTGCTTGCACTGAAGACTTGATAAAATTTTATTCAATATCACCAACACCGAGTAATAGGAAGTGAAGGTATATAAAGACAAGCAAAGTACAGACAAATAGTAGCTGACAGGTTGAACATCGCCCCAGGGTCCTAAAGGGAAAAGGATGACAACCAACCAGGAATGATAGAAGGTCAGGGAGCAGTTTGTGCAGCCAAATGCTGTGACCTTCTATAGATGGACACCACGGGACTGTCTGTCACCTGTGACACCTATCTGCCGTATATTCTGCCGCTTCATGAATATCTTATATCGAACTCCTCCCTTTATTCTTAACTATGCACTAACTCAATGCCCCTGACGTTACGCAACCTCCAATACCTTGCTAAGAGAAATATCTAAAACCGGCCACTAGATGGCTACATACATAAAACAAGCATTAACAGATTATTCACATCAATACTTTTTACATCATTGTCTCGTGTGGACGATTGACGTCTTCAGGGTGAGGCCTTCAGAGCCTCCTTATACCACTATATCACTTATTTGTTTCTGCACGTATAACAGTCTTCTCATGCCCCATACTGACCAAGTGCTGGGGGGACCACAAACAAATCTGCGTAGAATTAGGAGGTCAAATATTACATAGCAAATAACACTAACCATGACCACTTTTGTATAGGAAGGAACATGAATTCACCAGTAGTCACCTGGACTGAAATTGGCTCCTCTTTAGTATAGGGAGGACCGAGTATTCGCCAGTAGTCACCTGGACTGAAAGTGGCTCCTCTTTAGTATAGGGAGGACCAAGTATTCGCCAGTAGTCACTTGGACTAGAAGTGGTTCCACCTTTGTATAGGGAGGACCGAGTATTCACCAGTAGTCACCTGGACTGAAATTGGCTCCTCTTTAGTATAGGGAGGACCAAGTATTCGCCAGTAGTCATTTGGACTGGAAGTGGTTCCACCTTTGTATACAGAGGACCGAGTATTCACCAGTAGTCACCTGGACTGAAAGTGGCTCCTCTTTAGTAAAGGGAGGACCGAGTATTCGCCAGTAGTCACCTGGACTGAAAGTGGCTCCTCTTTAGTATAGGGAAGACCAAGTATTCGCCAGTAGTCACCTGGACTGAAAATGGCTCCTCTTTAGTATAGGGAGGACCAAGTATTCGCCAGTAGTCACTTGGACTGGAAGTGGCTTCTACGCTGTTTACTCACAATTTTTGCAGGCGACACTAAGGATGATTTAACTAATTAATACCGAAATACTAATTATACTCTTCATGTAGATACTGTAATTTTAAGTCAATATGTTTCCAATTTCTTATAATTACTGGGATCTTCATGTTCCTAAGGAGCATAAGGTTTTGATTGCAGAAAACATAATTTTCTGATTTGCAGCACATATCATTTAATAGGGAATTAGAGAAATCGATGGAATAAGTGAAAGCCAGGCCGGCTCATTTACTAGATGACATACATCAGTGACTGCATGAGTGGAGCCATCTTGAAATGAATGATGGAAATTAGTGTTTCCATTTACAGTAGTCATAAATTGGTGGCAGAAGTCACTGATGGCTGCCTCCACAAAATCATCTGTACTGGTGTGAGGAACATCGGACATATTACCGCCCTAATCACGAAGAAGCCAGTTGTATCTTAAGTGCCAAATAAAATATAGAGGTCACAAATTTTCTAAATCTATTTCTAAAGGTGGTACTGACATGCTGCTAACAACCATTAGTGATGGGCAAACCCGCAGATACCTGCGATCGGCGGGTCCAAAAGGGGTTTTTAAAAAGACCCAGTTCGGACCCGGAGTTAATCCCGGATATCTGGCTGGACACCGATCCCCACTTTAAAATGGTGGTAGAAAGGGCTTGGGAGATTAAAGCAAGCACATTATACTTACCAGTCTCCACTTGGCTGTAACACTACTTCTGGGGCCACTCATTAACCTCATGCATATGCACTACTTCCCCCGCCCATTGGTAGTCCCGGGTCTGTGATTGGTTGCAGTCAGACCGCACCCCCACCATGTGTGACAGCATGTCTGACTGATTGCAATCACAGACGCTGTGTGCGTGTCTATATTGGTGTAAAAATAAATAAAATTTACATAGGGTCTCCACATAATATGATACCAAGCACTGATAAAGCCCACGGCTACAGGCTGCAGCCCACAGCCCTGCGCTTATCTTGGCTGTGTATCAAAATAAGAGGAACCGCATGCGGCTTTTTAAAAAAATATTTACATAATTTAAAAAATGGCGTGCGGTACCCACAATTTTGATACTCAGCTATGATAAAGGCGACAACTAAAGGCTGGTATTCTCAGGCTGGGGAGGCCCATGGTTATTGTTTCATAATGAAGCCCAGGACCCTGCGTGTATCACTTACAAAATCCATGGTCCGATCAAGTTTGGCACAGACCTCACGCCAATGCAGGAGAATTCTTAATGGCCCCTTCAGGAAATTTCAGCTGATCTCCTGGCCTTATCGGCAGCAACAGAACGGTCTGTCTGATCACAAAAAATGGACAATATTTTGGACAGTTTTTTAAATTAAAAAATCCATAACAGTTAGTTATCATTGTTACAACCGGCAGCGGAGTTACCTCTTGCCAGATATGTCGAGGCACAGGCCAAAAGCAAAATTCCTAATTGGGCTCCCCACCAAAAACTACCCTGAAGAGTAGATGGGCACATACCTCCCGACTTCTAACAACAAGGAGAGGATAATGGGTGGCAAAATGTGCACTGTATCTCCGTAGTGTTGTCATTCAATATAATGCTACCTTCATAGACCTTACAGAGTATGATGCCCCCCAAAATGCCTCTGGGCACAAAGTATGATGCCCGTACAATTTCACCCACAGTCCTCCCACATGCACAGTATGATAATCTTACAGCACCGACAGATGCCCTGACACATTATGATGCCACCATACTTCACTCAACACCATATAATACCCCTACAGTACGATGGCCCTACTCACTATGTTGACCCCACAATCTCACTCAGTAGGGTACCCCCATGTGTCCACCACAAGTAACATTTAAAAAATAAATACAACCACTCCCCCTACCTGGCTTCCCTTATACACTGCTCCAGTCTGTGCAATATGCGGACTGATGCTCTGCACAACAAAGTGCGATCTAGTGATGTCATCGTGCCTGCTGTGCTGAGACTCAGTCACACAGGTTAAATGTTTGAAGAAGGAGCCAATGGCTCCTTGTTACACCATTTTATTCAATAGTACCTGTATATTAAAATAGGTGCTACTCAACAATGGGCTCCCCCTGACTTGGAGGCTCCATAGCTGCACTTGGACATTATGTCATGCTGTCTATGGCATAGCGAGGAACCAGGACTCCTAATCTGTCCCTCAGGAGGCCCAATGCTATCCGTAATCTCAGGGATAGTCCTGATGGTGGAGAGGCCTGAGTCTCCTTCCTGACCATGCTCCTGACCAGTCCTGATTTGATTCCCCCTCCCTATTCTCCCAGAGAGGGATGGGACAGAAATATGATTAAACCCACAGATAAAGATAGACAAGGGAAAACCAAATCTCTGTCACACAGCACACACATAAAGGTTAAGACAATTAGAGGTTAAGGAGGAAAAACAAAGTAGGAAGGAAACTACAAAACAACAGGGGAAAATTCCACAACCTCACCAAGCAAAGAGCACAACTTTCACCACACCTCACAGACTAACATAGAATAAACTATAGCTGGCATAGGTAGAAGAATTCAACCAGCATAAATAGGAGGGGAGCAGATGTGATAGGTCTCCTCACAACACGTGAGCATAGGAACAAGCAGACCAGCAGAGATTAACATTTGCTAGCCTGCCTATGAATCAGCACACAGCAGTTCGACGCCCGAGTCTGCCTGTGTTGATCCCAGGCACAAGAGAAGCCATCGGGCGGAGTGTCAGAATCTGCAATCTGAATAGCGCTTAACTCCACCTTGACAGTGGGTAACATTTGTGCAAAACGCGGTGTGACACAGTTGTGTTGGTTCTAAAGAGCTTGAAAGAGGTTGGCTGCAGCCCTAGGAGACGTCAGAGTGTTCCGTATTTTCAGGCTTTGCAGTCCTTTTGATTCATGGCGAATCCGTTCACTGCAAATCAACATTTCTGGAAAAATTCAGCGACGCTGATGAATTGGATTTCAGGAGATCCGCTCGTCTTTAGTTCATATCCATGAAAATTATGCAAAAAAATCGGTTTCCGTTCAGTTCAGTGTCTGAGATCGAGGCTGATGTTTTCTTTGCTTTTACCTCGAAGATGAGAATTTCACATCGTTACATCGACATAGTAACATGATTGACATGAAAAACAATAAACCGTAATTACCTGACGAGGGGCTCGTCTGACACCGCCGTCCCGGCACTGACACCATCTGAAATTAGTTTTTTTTCTCTATTTTGGATCCTTGACCCGACTCTATTAACACTTTTTCTTCTTCTCTTACGGATTAATTACCGATCGTCAGAATTGGCGTTGCCTATCTCGATGATTCCCCCCCCCTATTTACTTATTTACAATATTTAAAATTAACTTACTTATCAAAATGCGAAGCCGCGGAGATCATTCATCTTTCTGTCGCCCGCTTCTACATCACAATACCGCCGTGATTGATAAAGTGTCTTAAGTTCAAGCGGCGAGAACTCGGCTACAGTAAAAATTCAGGCGGAAGATTAATTAAGAGTCATCTTTGGGCGACAGGTTTTTAAATAGGTTTTGGATTTAAACAAAATATCAGCTGAAGCAGAAAAAGAATTTTAAGAAGGAAACTTAATGATGGCCGAGTTCTACATAAGAATGCGGGATTCCGTCAGTACCAGGAGTGCGCGTCTTATGGATGTAGCAGAGCTGAAGGCTGGATTTCTAGGACTGAACAAGATTAGACAATCATGGCTGCAATCTTCCTGAAACAGCGCCACACCTGACTACAGGTTGTACCTGGTATTGCAGCTGTTTTTTTTTATTTTACTTTATTTTTTTAGTTTGCTTTTTTGGGGTTGAGTTTGGGATTTCCAGATGTTTACTCTTTTCTAAAAAGTAACATTTTTGCACAAATGTACTTCCTTCTATTATTCCCCTTCCTCACCTCCCCCAGGAGGGACTTTACATTTGCCAGAAATTTTCTACGCAGTTTTGACGACATTTTGTGAAATGTGGAAAAAAAAAGGTCAGAAATAATAATAAAGATTTTTGATTTGCTGCAGTCAGAATAAATTAATGTAAAAATGGGAAAGAATGCCATGAGATAATCTAATATATAAAGCTGAGTGTACGTGTGTGTGTGTGTGTGTGTGTGTATGTATGGAATAATAATAATAAATCTTCATTTCTATAGCGCTAACATATTCCGCAGCGCTTTACAATTATGTCCGCTAAAGGAATCTGCACCGTTGCATTTACAATCACAAAATTAAGCACAGACAACTCATTTCACTCAAGGAACGTCATAGACTATGTTTTGAGGGGAAAATGTAACCTATATTATACTATATAATATATAGGAATAGATCCCTCTGTGTGCAATGACTCTATATAATATATAGGAATAGATCCCTCTGTGTGTTATGACTCTATATAATATATAGGAATAGATCCTTCTGTGTGTAATGACTCTATATAATATATAGGAATAGATCCCTCTGTGTGTAATGACTCTATATAATATATATGAATAGATCCCTCTGTGTGTAATGACTCTATATAATATATAAGAATAGATCCCTCTGTATGTTATGACTCTATATAATATATAGGAATAGATCCCTCTGTGTGTAATGACTCTATATAATATATAGGAATAGATCCCTCTGTGTGTAATGACTCTATATAATATATGAATAGATACCTCTGTGTGCAATGACTCTATATAATATATGAATAGATCCCTCTGTGTGTAATGACGCTATATAATATATAGGAATATATCCCTCTGTGTGTAATGACTATATAATATATAGGAATAGATCCCTCTGTGTGTAATGTCTCTATATAATATGTAGGAATAGATCCCTCTATATAATATATAGGAATAGATCCCTCTGTGTGTAATGACTCTATATAATATATGAATAGATACCTCTGTGTGCAATGACTCTATATAATATATGAATAGATCCCTCTGTGTGTAATGACGCTATATAATATATAGGAATAGATCCCTCTGTGTGTAATGACTCTATATAATATATAGGTAAAGATCGCTCTGTGTGTAATGACTCTATATAATATATAGGAATAGATCCCTCTGTGTGTAATGACTCTATATAATATACTAGAAGGTGGCCCGATTCTACGCATCGGGTATTCTAGAATTTACGTATTGTGTAGTTCATGTATGATTTTTGTTATAGATATATATATATATATATATATATATATATATATATATATATATAGATATAGATATAGATATAGATGTTGTTGTGTGTAGTTACCAAGTGTTTGTGTAGGGGCTGTACATGTTCTGGGTGTTGTCTGGGTGTGACGGGGGGTGAGAGCGGTGTTGTATGTGTGTTGCGTTGTTTGTGGAGCGCTGTGTGTCTCTCGCGTTGTGTGTGTGTTGCGCGGTTTGTGTGGGTGTGGTGTGTTTTGGGGGGAGGTATGTTTTGTGCAATGTGTGTGTTGTGCGGTATGTGCGTATATTTATGTATGCCGCGGTGTTTGTGTGTTGGGTGTTGTGTGTGTGCAGCGTTGTCTGTGTGTGTGGGTGTCTGTGTATGGCGGTGTTTGTGGTTCCCTGTGTGTGTGTGTGTGTGTTGGGGGGAGGTGTGCACCTCCCATCGTGCTCCATCCCCCATGCTGCGCACCCCCCATCATGCCCCATCCCCTATGCTGCGCATTCCCCATCGTGCTCCATCCCCCATGCTGCGCATTCCCCATCGTGCTCCATCCCCCATGCTGCGCACCCCCCATCGTGCTCCATCCCCCATGCTGCGCACTCCCCATTGTGCTCCATCCTCCATGCTGCGCACTCCCCATCGGGCTCCATCCTCCATGCTGCGCACTCCCCATCATGCTCCATCCCCCATGCTGCGCACCCCCCATCGTGCTACATCCCCCATGCTGCGCACCCCCCATCGTGCTACATCCCCCATGCTGCACACTCCCCATCGTGCTACATCCCCCATGCTGCGCACTCCCCATCGTGCTACATCCCCCATGCAGCGCACCCCCCTTCGTGCTACATCCCCCATCGTGCTACATCCCCCATGCTGCGCACTCCCCATCGTGCTACATCCCCCATGCTGCGCACCCGCCATCGTGCTCCATCCGCCATGCTGCGCACTCCCCATCATGCTACATCCGCCATGCTGCGCACTCCCCATCGTGCTACATCCCCCATGCTGCGCACTCCCCATCGTGCTACATCCCCCATGCTGCGCACTCCCCATCGTGCTACATCCCCCATGCTGCGCACTCCCCATCGTGCTACATCCCCCATGCTGCGCACCCCCCATCGTGCTACATCCCCCATCGTGCTACATCCCCCATCGTGCTACATCCCCCATGCTGCGCACTCCCCATCGTGCTACATCCCCCATGCTGCGCACCCGCCATCGTGCTCCATCCGCCATGCTGCGCACTCCCCATCGTGCTACATTCCCCATGCTGCGCACTCCCCATCGTGCTACATCCCCCATGCTGCGCACCTCCCCATCGTGCTACATCCCCCATGCTGCGCACTCCCCATCGTGCTACATCCCCCATGCTGCACACTCCCCATCGTGCTACATCCCCCATGCTGCGCACTCCCCATCGTGCTACATCCCCCATGCTGCGCACCCCCCATCGTGCTCCATCCCCCATGCTGTGCACCCCCCATCGTGCTACATCCCCCATGCTGCGCACTCCCCATCGTGCTACATCCCCCATGCTGCGCACTCCCCATCGTGCTACATCCCCCATACTGCGCACCCCATCGTGCTACATCCCCCATGCTGCGCACCCCCCATCGTGCTACATTCCCTATATATATATAGATATAGATATAGATATAGATGTTGTTGTGTGTAGTTACCAAGTGTTTGTGTAGGGGCTGTACATGTTCTGGGTGTTGTCTGGGTGTGGCGGGGGGTGAGAGCGGTGTTGTATGTGTGTTGCATTGTTTGTGGAGCGCTGTGTGTCTGTCGCGTTGTGTGTGTGTGTGTTGCGCGGTTTGTGTGGGTGTGGTGTGTTTTGGGGGGAGGTATGTTTTGTGCAATGTGTGTGTTGTGCGGTATGTGCGTATATTTATGTATGCCGCGGTGTTTGTGTGTTGGGTGTTGTGTGTGTGCAGCGTTGTCTGTGTGTGTGGGTGTCTGTGTATGGCGGTGTTTGTGGTTTCCTGTGTGTGTGTGTGTGTGTTGGGGGGAGGTGTGCACCTCCCATCGTGCTCCATCCCCCATGCTGCGCACCCCCCATCATGCCCCATCCCCTATGCTGCGCATTCCCCATCGTGCTCCATCCCCCATGCTGCGCACCCCCCATCGTGCTCCATCCCCCATGCTGCGCACTCCCCATCGTGCTCCATCCTCCATGCTGCGCACTCCCCATCGTGCTCCATCCTCCATGCTGCGCACTCCCCATCATGTTCCATCCCCCATGCTGCGCACCCCCCATCGTGCTACATCCCCCATGCTGCGCACCCCCCATCGTGCTACATCCCCCATGCTGCGCACTCCCCATCGTGCTACATCCCCCATGCTGCGCACTCCCCATCGTGCTACATCCCCCATGCTGCGCACCCCCCTTCGTGCTACATCCCCCATAGTGCTACATCCCCCATGCTGCGCACTCCCCATCGTGCTCCATCCGCCATGCTGCACACTCCCCATCATGCTACATCCCCCATGCTGCGCACTCCCCATCGTGCTACATCCCCCATGCTGCGCACTCCCCATCGTGCTACATCCCCCATGCTGCGCACCCCCCTTCGTGCTACATCCCCCATAGTGCTACATCCCCCATGCTGCGCACTCCCCATCGTGCTACATCCCCCATGCTGCGCACCCGCCATCGTGCTCCATCCGCCATGCTGCGCACTCCCCATCATGCTACATCCGCCATGCTGCGCACTCCCCATCGTGCTACATCCCCCATGCTGCGCACCCCCCATCATGCCCCATCCCCTATGCTGCGCATTCCCCATCGTGCTCCATCCCCCATGCTGCGCACCCCCCATCGTGCTCCATCCCCCATGCTGCGCACTCCCCATCGTGCTCCATCCTCCATGCTGCGCACTCCCCATCGTGCTCCATCCTCCTTGCTGCGCACTCCCCATCATGCTCCATCCCCCATGCTGCGCACCCCCCATCGTGCTACATCCCCCATGCTGCGCACCCCCCATCGTGCTACATCCCCCATGCTGCGCACTTCCCATCGTGCTTCATCCCCCATGCTGCGCACTCCCCATCGTGCTACATCCCCCATGCTGCGCACCCCCCTTCGTGCTACATCCCCCATAGTGCTACATCCCCCATGCTGCGCACTCCCCATTGTGCTACATCCCCCATGCTGCGCACCCGCCATCGTGCTCCATCCGCCATGCTGCGCACTCCCCATCATGCTACATCCGCCATGCTGCGCACTCCCCATCGTGCTACATCCCCCATGCTGCGCACTCCCCATCGTGCTACATCCCCCATGCTGCGCACTCCCCATCGTGCTACATCCCCCATGCTGCGCACTCCCCATCGTGCTACATCCCCCATGCTGCGCACCCCCCATCGTGCTACATCCCCCATCGTGCTACATCCCCCATCGTGCTACATCCCCCATGCTGCGCACTCCCCATCGTGCTACATCCCCCATGCTGCGCACCCGCCATCGTGCTCCATCCGCCATGCTGCGCACTCCCCATCGTGCTACATCCCCCATGCTGCGCACTCCCCATCGTGCTACATCCCCCATGCTGCGCACCTCCCCATCGTGCTACATCCCCCATGCTGCGCACTCCCCATCGTGCTACATCCCCCATGCTGCGCACTCCCCATCGTGCTACATCCCCCATGCTGCACACTCCCCATCGTGCTACATCCCCCATGCTGCGCACTCCCCATCGTGCTCCATCCCCCATGCTGCGCACCCCCCATCGTGCTACATCCCCCATGCTGCGCACTCCCCATCGTGCTACATCCCCCATGCTGCGCACTCCCCATCGTGCTACATCCCCCATACTGCGCACCCCATCGTGCTACATCCGCCATGCTGCGCACCCCCCATCGTGCTACATCCCCCATGCTGCGCACTCCCCATCGTGCTACATCCCCCATGCTGCGCACTCCCCATCGTGCTACATCCCCCATACTGCGCACCTATACTGCATTCCCTATATATATATAGATATAGATATAGATATAGATGTTGTTGTGTGTAGTTACCAAGTGTTTGTGTAGGGGCTGTACATGTTCTGGGTGTTGTCTGGGTGTGGCGGGGGGTGAGAGCGGTGTTGTATGTGTGTTGCGTTGTTTGTGGAGCGCTGTGTGTCTGTCGCGTTGTGTGTGTGTGTGTTGCGCGGTTTGTGTGGGTGTGGTGTGTTTTGGGGGGAGGTATGTTTTGTGCAATGTGTGTGTTGTGCGGTATGTGCGTATATTTATGTATGCCGCGGTGTTTGTGTGTTGGGTGTTGTGTGTGTGCAGCGTTGTCTGTGTGTGTGGGTGTCTGTGTATGGCGGTGTTTGTGGTTTCCTGTGTGTGTGTGTGTGTGTGTGTTGGGGGGAGGTGTGCACCTCCCATCGTGCTCCATCCCCCATGCTGCGCACCCCCCATCATGCCCCATCCCCTATGCTGCGCATTCCCCATCGTGCTCCATCCCCCATGCTGCGCACCCCCCATCGTGCTCCATCCCCCATGCTGCGCACTCCCCATCGTGCTCCATCCTCCATGCTGCGCACTCCCCATCGTGCTCCATCCTCCATGCTGCGCACTCCCCATCGTGCTCCATCCTCCATGCTGCGCACTCCCCATCGTGCTCCATCCCCCATGCTGCGCACCCCCCATCGTGCTACATCCCCCATGCTGCGCACCCCCCATCGTGCTACATCCCCCATGCTGCGCACTCCCCATCGTGCTACATCCCCCATGCTGCGCACTCCCCATTGTGCTACATCCCCCATGCTGCGCACCCCCCTTCGTGCTACATCCCCCATAGTGCTACATCCCCCATGCTGCGCACTCCCCATCATGCTACATCCCCCATGCTGCGCACCCGCCATCGTGCTCCATCCGCCATGCTGCGCACTCCCCATCGTGCTACATCCGCCATGCTGCGCACTCCCCATCGTGCTACATCCCCCATGCTGCGCACTCCCCATCGTGCTACATCCCCCATGCTGCGCACTCCCCATCGTGCTACATCCCCCATGCTGCGCACTCCCCATCGTGCTACATCCCCCATGCTGCGCACCCCCCATCGTGCTACATCCCCCATCGTGCTACATCCCCCATCGTGCTACATCCCCCATGCTGCGCACTCCCCATCGTGCTACATCCCCCATGCTGCGCACCCGCCATCGTGCTCCATCCGCCATGCTGCGCACTCCCCATCGTGCTACATCCCCCATGCTGCGCACTCCCCATCGTGCTACATCCCCCATGCTGCGCACCTCCCCATCGTGCTACATCCCCCATGCTGCGCACTCCCCATCGTGCTACATCCCCCATGCTGCGCACTCCCCATCCTGCTACATCCCCCATGCTGCACACTCCCCATCGTGCTACATCCCCCATGCTGCGCACTCCCCATCGTGCTACATCCCCAATGCTGCGCACTCCCCATCGTGCTACATCCCCCATGCTGCGCACTCCCCATCGTGCTACATCCCCCATGCTGCGCACCCCCCATCGTGCTCCATCCCCCATGCTGCGCACCCCCCATCGTGCTACATCCCCCATGCTGCGCACTCCCCATCGTGCTACATCCCCCATGCTGCGCACTCCCCATCGTGCTACATCCCCCATGCTGCGCACCCCCCATCGTGCTACATTCCCCATGCTATAATAGTTGTCCTATTATACTCAGAGAGGAGTATAATAGGAGGACTGTAATAGGAGGAGTAGTCCTGGGGGGAGAGAAGTATAATGCCGGCTCCCTGCACATGTGTACCGTGAGCCGGTGTACACTGGTAACTATGATACACATCGGGTAACTAAGGGACCTTAGTTACCCGATGTGTATAATGGTTACCAGCGTTCACGGGCTTCGTCAAGATCTCAGCATCGCAAGATTATGTCTGGCGCTGCTGGGATCGTGACGGAGCCGGTGTACACTGGTAACTATGATACACATCGGGTAACCAAGGGACCTTAGTTACCCGATGTGTATAATGGTTACCAGCGTTCACGGGCTCCGTCAAGATCCCAGCAGCGCAAGGTTATGTCTGGCGCTGCTGGGATCATGACGGAGCCGGTGTAGAAGCAAGCGATATCCCAGGATGTTGTGAGTGTGTGGATGTGATGTGTGAGGTGTGTGTGAGAGTGAGTGTGATCTGATGTGTGTGTGTGTACTCACCTGGGAGTCGGAGCTCCGTGTCAGTTGGGCCAGAGCGAGCGTGCATTGCATGAGGGGGGCGGGGCCTGCAGAGAGCCGGGGCGAGAGGCCAATCCGTGTGGGGGGGCGGGGCCATGGCGAGCCCAGCGGCCAATCAGCTTTGTGTCACCGTAAGGACACAATTTTGGAGCATGACAGACAGACAGTCAGACAGACAGACAGAATAAGGCAATTATATATATAGATAGGAATAGATCACACTGTGTGTAATGACTCTATAGAATATATAGGAATAGATCACACTGTGTGTAATGACTCTATAGAATATATAGGAATAGATCACACTGTGTGTAATGACTCTATAGAATATATAGCAGGAGGAATTAGGGAGCAAATAACTCCTCAATAACACAGAGAGGTGACATCGCAGACACAAAGTGAAAGTCGGGACATAGGTAGCCCTGACCACGTGGGACATCGCCCACAAATCAGGAATATCATTCTCACTTGATTTGGGTTGGAATTATGTTTTTGATAAGGGTCATCTATCCTGGGGTCTGTACAAAAAGGGTCTGATCTGAGCTATGTATAAAGGTCGATCTGCCCTGAGGTCTGCAAAGAAGGGGGCTCTGGTAGATTTTCTATATTAATGGAATCTGATTTGGGGTCTGTGTAAAGAAAGGGTTTTCTGGTCTTGTTTGATGGGTGGTCTGTCGTCTTTATTAAGGAGACAGCATGAGCTGGTATATGTACCTGTCTTCGGCGCTGCTGCCTCCTGCACTGCTGTTACTTCCAGGTCCGTGGTGAGTACAGTGAATATTCATGAGCTTAATGAGTGGGACCCAGAAGCAACAGCAGAGGCAGAGACAGCAGCGCTGCAGACAAGTAAGTATAAATATTCTTTATTTTTATGTGACCTGTGTTTTCTCCAGTACGTGTCACACTGATGTCACATGGATCACATCAGTGTGTGCTCCGTGTGTCATCTAGATAGCACATGGACAGCATGAGCTGGTATACTTACCTGTCTCTGATGTTGTTGTTTCTGGGTAAGCGGTGAGTGAAGTGAATACACATGAGCTTAATGGGCGGACCCAGAAGCAAAGCAGAGGCAGAGACAGCAGCGCTGGAGACAGGTGAGTATAAAAATTCTTTATTTTATTGTCACTTGCGTTTTCTCTGGTATGTGTCACACTGATGTCACATGGATCACATCAGTGTGCAGTCCAATTGACATCTGGATAGCACATTGACAGCATGAGCTGGTATACTTACCTCTCTCCAGCGCTGCTGTTTCCTGCCCTGCTGTTGTTTTCGAGTCCATGGTGAGTGCAGTGAATATACAGTACATGAGCTTAATGAGCAGGACCCAGAAGCAATGGCGGATGTAGAGATAGCAGCGCCGGAGACTGGTAAGTATTTAAATTCTTTATTTTTATGTGACATGTTTTCTCCGGTATGTGTCACACTAATGTCACACGGATCACATCAGTGTGCGGTCCATGTGACACTTGTGCTGCTTGGCCTGCAGAAAATGGACATGTCGCTGTGTGGTGCACCACAAGGACACAAAGTCTGTGTAAAAACATGGATGTGGGACCAAGCCCATTGATTTTACTGGGTCTACGTGAGTCCGTGTCTCTGGTAGGGGTCTATATCCTGTTATTTATGGGGGTCTGGATTGTGGTCTGTATTCATTTTGGACTGTGATGATTGGAGTGATACTGCGCAGATGTCTCCTCTTAGTACCTTCCTCTTGACATGCCATACCTAAAGGTACCAAGAGAAGACCAGATTTAAGAATCATGATTTTGTGATACTCTGTCGGGAGATATTATATTACATGTGGCCACCCAGTGGTCATGATGTGAGTTGAGACCTGTTTTGCGGATTTTGCTCGAAACTAACCTGTAGGATTGGACATCATCATGTATTTTCGAACCGAAAGTCATCAGTGAAGACTTCCAGACCATTGGGTGTCTGACTACTGGAATCCTCCATGGTTCCGGACATTTTTCACCCAATGATGGGAGGATTATCATAAATCGGCTGAGTCCAGTTGTCCGCGTCGTGATATTGATGATATTTTGCGAAGCATCTGCCACCTGCCGGGGAGATAAGGACGAGCTGTCAGTGGTGTTTGTTGCCATGTGGCCTTTCAGATTTATTTCCTATTCCGGGAAACTGTTTCCATGTCAGCATTAGTCAGCGCGCAGGGTTCCAGCACTATCTCCGTGTAAACGCCTGTGGCATTTGTTTGTTCCTGACGATGCACAGGGATTTCTCTTGGCGACCTGCGGGCATCCACTATGGAGATGATGGGAGATGATTCATAGCTGCCTTTGACATTCATTTTCTGGCAAAGGCTGATAAGATGAAGACAAAAGCCGGCAAGTTTGTCTACATGAGGGGAAGGGAGAGTTTAGCGCAGACAAGTTAATTCAGAGCAGATTAGTACGGGGCGACTCCATTAATACCTGGGAGACTCGCGATTTGTCGCACTGGATTTCTAAGTGCATCCGGTTGAAAATAAGAATGAAAATTGACCTTATGTCTCGAGCTCTGAAGTTACTAGAAAGTTCTAGATAAACAGTGCACATATTAGTGATGGAATTAGAATTTGAGAGATTCACTTGAATTTGGACGACAAATTTAATTTGCGCTGAACGTATTTGCTGCATATCGAGTCTTTTTTGTTATGCTCCGAAGTCTCTCCATGTGATGGTGTGATATTGTGAGTTGTCTATCATTTTGTGTAGGTTCGTATTTTAGGCCTGGTGCTCTGTCCATTCTATGTATTATTTGTCCTGTCTGCAGGTTTATAACCCCTGCAGTGCTTCTGTTCCTCGGTGTTGGGTAGGGGGCCCTAGAGTCCACCCAACCTCTCTGCTTACCTGGGGGATTGTTCAGTCAGGCTGGGAAGGAGAAGAGACAAGCAGGAAGATTCATCCTCTGGGGGAGAAGCTGCGGCTACATGCACCACCCCAGAGAGACTAAAGGCCCCCTTACACGCAACGATGGATCTAACGATATATCGCCGGGGTCACGGATTCCGTGACACACATCCGGCATCGTTAGCGACGTTGTTGCATGTGACAGCAAGGAACGACCGTTAACAATGGAAAATACTCACCTTATCGTCCATCGCTGACACATCGTTCCTTTTCAAAAAATCGTCGATTGTAGAGGTCGCAGGTTGTTCGTCGTTCCTGCGGCAGCACACATTGCTACGTGTGACACCTCAGGAATGACGAGCTACAGCTTACCTGCGGCCGCCGGCAATGCAGAAGAAAGGAGGTGGGCGGGATGTTATTGTGGCGCCCTGGACAAGCCAGGGGCCACATAGAACAACACCAACACACCCCACACTCCCAGCAGGCACACCTAGGTCAGACACAAAACCCTTGTTGCCTTCCTCCAGGGGCTGATGTTCACACCAGGGGTGGGCCAGGCGGTTGGCCCCGCCCACCGAGGAGTTCACAGTCCTGGAGGCGGGAAAACAGACAGTTGAGTTTTGGAGGTGAAGGTGGAAGGAAGAGAAGTGGTAGTGGAGCAACTAATTAACGGCGTCCGGGTGTGTGGCCCGGGCGGTACAGCAAGATTGGCAGACGGTGGTGACCGTCTGCAGGAGTGGCTGATTGGAGTCTACCGTAAGGACCGTGGACAGGCGGTGGCCCGGAGGTACCGGACCGGTATGCAAAGAGAAGCCAGCACCATCTGGCAGGGGCTTACGGACCCCGGCAAGGCTAGGAGTCGCCGTGAATTTGCCGAATTCGTTAGTGAAGGGAACCTCCAGGGTTTCCCAACAGCCAAGTCCTGACAGAAGGCAACAGTCCAACCAAGAGAGGGAGACACCACCACCGCCAAGGCAACCATTTCTCAGGGCCAGAGCCTGCGGGCAAAAGGGGCTCCTCCAGCGCATATCCAAGCTGGGGAGCGGGTTACCGGTGGGAACCCATTGGAACCATCTACCGTACATAAGTGCAGGGAAAGGCAGTCACCATCAACCTGCCGGGAGAAACAACACCGCAGCCGTCTGTGGGACCCATCCATCCAGCCGTGTGTTTTACCGAGAACTGTGTCCTCATCATTGGCTGAGTGAGTACCACCGTGCCGTGCGGCACAGCGCTGCCCCCCGCGACCCTGCACCTCACCAGGCCCCGTAACCTGCCTGCCATCCATCCCTACCCCTATCACCGGGCCCCGGGACAACCAACCCCCTACCCACGGAGGGGAGAACTAACAACAAAGCTGCTCCCTGTCACCGCTCCCGGGATCCCCGTCTAGAGCAGCGGTGGTGTCACTAATATCACCACAACCGTGGGTGGCGTCACGGACAATATCCAAATCCCCACAATCCAATCAATCCCCACCCTTTTCACTCACGGGCGAGGCGCGCCGCTCGAGTCCCCGGGATCCGGCCCACCGCTCGAGCCACCACCGAGCAGCAGCCGCAGCACCAGCAGCGGCCGGTCCCGAGCCGTGGGAGAGCGCAGCGTCCCCTCCTCCGCCCGCGACAACTTGGTATCACGAACAGGATCCTACCGTTCTACCGACTGGTGGAAGTGCGCCTTGTGTGACTGCCGGAGGTGTCCGGACGGAAAATTTGTGAAGCCGCCATCTTGGGCGCGAAGAATTCCCGCTCGAGCGTCTCCTCGAGTAGTGGAGGCGCGAAGGCCAAAACCCCGCCCCTGTAGAGGAGGAGCCGGAAAGAGACTAAGGGGGACGCAGATGGAAGAATGGCGGCGTCCTCGAATTGGAGCGCGGGAGTACCCGCTACTGGAGCGTCTAAGCTCTGGGGGAACCGAGGAGGAGTAGCCTTTGAAGACTGCGGCCCGGGTGAGCTCCTAGCCGGGACCGCTGCGTGGCTGGAACGGGAGCTGGGCCGGATCTGCTTGAAGGCGAGGGTGCAGAGTCTGCAGCAGCTGCTGGACTGGAAGGCAGAGATGCGCAGGATGGTTGCCGTGGTGGGGGCCCGTGAGCAAGGGGCCGCTGCGGCCATGCCGCGTCGCGATCAGTCCACCCAAACGCCAGAACCAGCCCTGATTGCATGGGAGCCGGGGGCCGGCACCGCAGCCGGAGGTCCAGAGAGGATGTCGCTGATGGAGGAGGGGGTTCCGACTACGCTGCCCCCGCCACCGTTCTTAACGGCCGTCAGTGGTTCTGGACTGAACTGCCTGTGGAAGGAGAACCCGATGTACCAACCGGTCCCCGAGTGGGCCGACCCCCTGCGGTGGTAGCCGCTCCAAAGTCAGCGGAGCCCGCTGCAAGTTGTCCCCCGTTGGGACCACCAGAGTACCGTTTAAGAGAATGATAAGAATAATCAACTGAGAGTCACCTGATTGAAGCCTTGATTTGCTGCTTGATTAGAACCGGTCGTTGCCGGCAACTGGTCCCCGTTGGGACCCCCTTTTTCAAATTATGCGTAGAAACTACTACGAACAGGCCCGAGAACTAGCAGGGCAACCACAAACTTGTGGCATGTAAATAACGTTGTTGTGGCTTTCACCGTTACCGCCTCCGGAGAGGCAGATTGGAGGAAGGGCCCACAGTGGAGCAGGCTGGGGCCCAGCCACCACCGGAACCGGTGGCGATCCTCTGGGGGTTTCAGGGGTTCCCCATGGACGTGGGTCCCCTGAAAAGGACAGAACCCGCTCGGGTAACTTGTGCTGGGACTGGGGTCAAGGGGTGCTGCCTGTTTGCTTATGGGCAGCATCAGGGCCAGGTTGCTTGGGTGGGTGAGAGCGGAAGCCGTAACCGTTTCGCAACGTTTAAGTAAGAGTACCTCCCGATGTGGGAAGATGTTATTATAATTGTAATCTGTGTTTTACCGTTTTTCTATATTTTCCAGTTTGTGAAAAATAAAACCGGTGATGGACGGGCAGCCGCGGACGGTCTGCATTTAACTAAGGGGGAATGTGGCGCCCTGGACAAGCCAGGGGCCACAGAGAACAGCACCAACACACCCCACAGTCCCAGCAGGCACATCTAGGTCAGACACAAAACCCTTGTTGCCTTCCTCCAGGGGCTGATGTTCACACCAGGGGGTGAGCCAGGCGGTTGGCCCCACCCACCGAGGAGTTCACAGTCCTGGAGGCGGGAAAACAGACAGTTGAGTTTTGGAGGTGAAGGTGGAAGGAAGAGAAGTGGTAGTGGAGCAACTAACTGACGGCGTCCGGGTGTGTGGCCCGGGCGGTACAGCAAGGTTGGCAGACGGTGGTGACTGTCTGCAGGAGTGGCTGATTGGAGTCTACCGTAAGGACCGTGGACGGGCGGTGGCCCGGTGGTACCGGACCGGTACGCAAAGAGAAGCCAGCACATCTGGCAGGGGCTTACGGACCCCGGCAAGGCTAGGAGTCGCCGTGAATTTGCCGAATTCGTTAGTGAAGGGAACCTCCTGGGTTTCCCAACAGCCAAGTCCCGACAGAAGGCAACAGTCCAACCAAGAGAGGGAGACACCGCCACTGCCAAGGCAACCGTTTCTCAGGGCCAGAGCCTGCGGGCAAAAGGGGCTCCTCCAGCCCATATCCAAGCTGGGGAGCGCGTTACCGGTGGGAACCCATTGGAACCATCTACCGTCATAGGTGCAGGGAAAGGCAGTCACCATCAACCTGCCGGGAGAAACAAACACCGCAGCCGTCTGTGGGACCCGTCCATCCAGCCGTGTGTTTTACCGAGAACTGTGTCCTCATCATTGGCTGAGTGAGTACCACCGTGCCGTGCGGCACAGCACTGCCCCCGCGACCCTGCACCTCACCAGGCCCTATAACCTGCCTGCCATCCATCCTTACCCTATCACCGGGCCCCCGGGACAACCAACCCCCTACCCACGGAGGGGAGAACTAACAACAAAGCTGCTCCCTGTCACCCGCTCCCGGGATCCCCGTCTAGAGCAGCGGTGGTGTCACTAATATCACCACAACCGTGGGTGGCGTCACGGACAATATCCAAATCCCCACAATCCAATCAATCCCCACCCTTTTCACTCACGGGCGAGGAAGCGCCGCTCGAGTCCCCGGGATCCGGCCCACCGCTCGAGCCACCACCGAGCAGCAGCCGCAGCCGCAGCACCAGCAGCGGCCGGACCCGAGCCGTGGGAGAGCGCAGCGTCCCCATCCTCCGCCCGCGACATTATGGCCGCTCATCTCCGCCCCTCTGATTCTATTGGGCGACCACTTAGTTACGTCGCACGAACTGCCCCCTTAGAAAGGAGGCAGTTTGCCGGCAACAGGGATGTCGCTGAGCAGGTAAGTCCGTGTGACGACTCCTAACGATTTTGTGCACACGGACAGCGATTTGCCCGTGACGCAAAAACGACGAGGTGGGTGCTTACACCAGCGATATATTACTGGACTATTTTATCCTCTGTGTGGTGGATTATTTTATGGACCTTCTGTTTTGCTTGGAATAAATGTTCGTTAGATTGTTCAATCATCTCTCGCTCTGTTGATTGTGTGATATCGGAGAAGAACCTCATGACAGTCCAGATCCCAGAATATAAATCCCAGAGTATAAAAAATGTACGCTGGAAAAAATAATAATAATAATGCTCACCTCGCTGGTCACCTTTCCTGCCACCATAGCTTCCTCCAGCCCCGCATGTGGGATGGCTTCTTTCAGCATCTTCAATGGGTATCAGGTAGGGCTGAACAAACTTGAGCTGTAAAATTCGTGGGTCATTACATGACCTTGAACACAGACTTGGGACTGTACGTCTGGTTCTTTATAAGGCTTGTTGAAAGGTTGCAGCCAATCAGTAAGCCTTTAGGCTGTGGGCACTTCCGAAGCCATTGCAGCCATACCAAGTGTTGGCATGGCTGTGACTCAGCCTATATAAAGGCCGGATCACAGAGTGCGGTGCCATTTTGCCTTCACTAGAATAGAACTGTTGGAGTTCGGGACAGTGATATATGAAGTTAGGAAAAAAAAACAAATACATTGTAGGGATAGAATACTGTAGGAGGATGGGACAGTGATAGGTGCAAGTAATGGTAAATCAGTTACAGCGCTGCATCATGCACCTTTGTGTGACGCATCTGGACTAGTCAGGTCATCACAGGGTACTGCACACTCTTTCTCTCAGTGCAGGACTCAACCCCCCATGGTTCTGGGTTCCCAACCTGTGGTACTGCCTCTGTCGTGGGCGGGGAGGAGGGTGTCAGCACACCGCGCTCACCCCTTCTGCTCGGGTCCGACGGCTGCTCAGTGGTGGCTCGAGCGGTGGGCCGGATCCCCGGGGGTTTCTCGAGCGGTGCTCCTCGCCCGTGAGTGAAAGGGGGGGTTTGGGGTGTTGGGATAATGTCCGTGACGCCACCCACGGTTGTGGTGATGTGTAGCACCACCGCTGCTCGATGCGGTGATCCCGGGGATGGTGAAGGGGAGCAGCTAGGTGTTGTGTTGCCCCTCCGTGGGTAGGGGTTGGTGATCCCGGGGCCCGGTGATGGCTTGTGAGGTGCAGGGCCTGGTGGGCGCAGGGACGCGGGGGCAGCGCTGTGCCTTGCGGCACTGTGGTACTCACTCAGGCCTGAGACGTGGACACAGTTTTAGGTATTACGAAACCAAACGGCTGGTAAGACGGTCCCACGGACAGCTGCTTTTGCTTTCCCGGTAGGTGACGGTGATGTCCCTCTTCCTTGCACCTGTGTGTACGGTTGGTTGCGATGGGTCCCCACCGGTAACCCGCTCCCCGGCTTCAAGCTGGGCCGGAGGAGCACTACTCTTTGCCCGCAGGCTCTGGCCCTCAGAGACTGGTGCCCTGGCGGTGGCGGTGTCTCTGTTGTACAGGTTGAGGCTTTTGCCTTCAATCGGGACTTGGTTGTTGGGGGAATCTACGTCCCCTTCACTGACGGATTCGGCAAATTTGGCGACTCCTAGCCTTGCCGGGGTCCGAGAGGCCCCTGCCCTGGTGCTGACTGTCCTTTGGAACACTGCTCCAGACCACCGGGCACACAGCCGACGGGGTCCTTCCAGGAACGTCCGAACGGTCCCCCTCCAGACAGTCACCGCCGTTGCTGACCTTGCTGGCTTGCCCTGCACAAAGCTGGACCTTCAGGCTTTCCTCTCACTGTCACCACTCTTGCTTTCCTCCTTTACCACTTCTCTTTCTTTACTTTCACTTAGTTGTTTACTCCTCTCTAGCCCTCAGCTAGACTTCACTCTTGCCCTCCCTGGGCTCAACTCCTCCCGGGCTCTAACTGCCTGGTACTTCCTGCCTCCAGAGCTGTGATCTCCTTGGTGGCGGAGCCAACCGCCTGGCCCCACCCCTGGTGTGAATCATCAGCCTCTGGAGGAAGGCAACAAGGATTTTTGGTTAGCATAGTTGTTCCTACCTGGGATGTAGGGTGTGGTGGTGTGTGACCTGTGTCCCCTGGCTTGCCCAGGGCGACACATTCCCCCTTAGCAAAATGCAGACCGTCCGCGGGCTGCTGTCCTACACCGGTTTTATTTTTCTGTAAAAGATAACATGGTAATCAACATATATACATTTTTAATAACTCTTCCCAAACGGGAGGCACATTTACTTTAACGTTGCAACGATTTACGGTTACGGTTTCCGCTCTCTCCACCACCCAAGTAACCTGGCCCTGATGCTGCCCCTAAAGCCCAGGCAGCACCCCTTGACCCACAGTCCAGCACACGGTACCCGAGCGGGATCTGTCCTTGCCCTCCAGAGGGTAGCCACCGGTTCCTTTGGTGGCTGGGGCCCTAGCCTGCTCTGCTCAGGGCCCTCCCTCCAACCTGCCTCTCCGGAGGCGGCCTGCAGAAAACGGTAATGGTGAACATATTTACAAGCCACTAACGTCTGTGGTTGCCCTGCAAGTTCACGGGCTTGTCCATAGATAGTTCCCATGCAAAACTTTTAAACGGTCCCCACGGGGACAACGGTGCCGGCTCCGGCCGGTTCAATCACAAAAGCAAATCAGGTTACTGTTCGGTAATCATTTTCTTCATTGGCAGAACTTTCAAACTTGCAAACTTTTCAACTTACAAAGTGGTGGTCCCAACGGGGACGATACAACGGGCATCCGCTGCCCTACTCCGGTTCCTCTGCAAATGTGGACCCATCCTCTGCCACCAACACATCAAACATGCACTGACATGCCTGCTGTGACAGAGGTACCCGGTACCCATTTCCACCGGTACGCGGGGTATGGTAAACCACGGGGTCTCCACATAGCGGGAACGCTCACTTGCTCCTTCAACTGCAACAGCGGACCCGAAGCTGGGGCAGGAGTCGTCATCTCTTGTTCCTGCGTCAGGCGGGTTGCCGCCAGCTGCCGCAGCCTCCTGATCTCCAACATCCAACGCTTCAGATCCCTCGGCAGTAACGCGGAATAGTAGACCAGGCGAGTCTACACTGAGGCGCCCATAAGTAGCGGCAAGGGTGATGCATAGGCCGAGACCTGGGAGGACATAGGGACGTGGGTCACCAGTCGACTCTGTTACATCGGTTCCCTCTCCGTACATCGGGACGGTTGTAATCAGCATCTCCACCTCGTTGGTCCACTGCTCCATCATCCGGAGGAGTTGTCCCTGCTGACGCCGGTGGAACTGAATCACCCGGGCCTTCATCCAGGCCACGGTTCCGGGCTCAGGGTCTGGCACAGTCTCTACTGGGACTTCAGGCACCACGCTGTTAAGGGGTCGTGGTTCTAGCGGTTCCCCTTGGCGCACTTCAGGGCCGTCTTGAACGTCTGCAGCCGGCTGGTCCGCCAAAGCGGCTGGGCAGGGTATCGCTACCGATGGGGCAGGTGCGGGCCTAAGGCGGGGCGGCAGCAGCTATTACGGATAGCGGGGAGAGAGGCAGGGTGAGCGGAAGCCGGCCGGGCCCCTCAGCCGCAGCGGCCGATCTTCAGGAATACAGGGGCGTGGGTCGCTTACCCCGCTCCTCCAACTCCTCTTCAACCTCGTGTCTCCACATAGCAGCTACCACGTCCGCCATGTCCGGTCTCCCACTCCTCCAGGAGGAGTTGCATATGGGCTTGCAGACGGTTACTCAGCGGGACGGGTCCGGTCCCTCAACCACGTCGCCGTACCGGGCGCGGGGCTTCCTCGTTGGGAGTAGGGTGGTACATCTCGGCAATCGTGCCTTCCAGGAACCCAATACTGCTGCAGAGTCCTGGCGTCCCTGCTTCTATAGCTGCAGCTACATGCAGCCAGCCGCCATCGCGTCCCCCTTAGCTCTTTTTCGGCCCCTCCTTTCTCGGGGCGGGTTTTGGCCTTCGCGCCTCTACTACTCGAGAAGACGCTTGAGCGGGAAATTTTCGCGCCAAAGATGGCGGCTTCTGGAAATTTTCCTGCCGGATACCTCCGGCAGTAACAAGGCGCACCTCTACCTGACGGCAGAGCGGTAAGATCCTGTTCGTGACGCCAAGTTGTCGCGGGCGGGGAGGAGGGTGTCAGAACACCGCGCTCACCCTTTCTGCTCGGGGTCCGACGGCTGCTCAGTGGTGGCTCGAGCGGTGGGCCGGATCCCGGGGGTTTCTCGAGCGGCGCTCCTCGCCCGTGAGTGAAAGGGGGGTTTGTGGGTGTTGGGATAATGTCCGTGACGCCACCCACGGTTGTGGTGATGTGTAGCACCACCGCTGCTCGATGCGGGGATCCCGGGGATGGTGAAGGGGAGCAGCTAGGTGTTGTGTTGCCCCTCCGTGGGTGGGGGTTGGTGATCCCGGGGCCCGGTGATGGCTTGTGAGGTGCAGGGCCTGGTGGGCGCAGGGACGCGGGGGCAGCGCTGTGCCTTGCGGCACTGTGGTACTCACTCAGCCTGAGACGTGGACACAGTTTTTACGGTAAACCAAACGGCTGGTAAGACGGTCCCACGGATGGCTGCTTTTTGCTTTCCCGGTAGGTGACGGTGATGTCCCTCTTCCTTGCACCTGTGTGTACGGTTGGTTGCGATGGGTCCCCACCGGTAACCCGCTCCCCGGCTTCAAGCTGGGCCGGAGGAGCACTACTCTTTGCCCGCAGGCGCTGGCCCTCAGAGACTGGTGCCCTGGCGGTGGCGGTGTCTCTGTTGTACAGGTTGAGCTTTTGCCTTCAATCGGGACTTGGTTGTTGGGGGAATCTACGTCCCCTTCACTGACGGATTCGGCAAATTTGGCGACTCCTAGCCTTGCCGGGGTCCGAGAGGCCCCTGCCCTGGTGCTGACTGTCCTTTGGAACACTGCTCCAGACCACCGGGCACACAGCCGACGGGGTCCTTCCAGGAACGTCCGAACGGTCCCCCCTCCAGACAGTCACCGCCGTTGCTGACCTTGCTGGCTTGCCCTGCACAAAGCTGGACCTTCAGGCTTTCCTCTCACTGTCACCACTCTTGCTTTCCTCCTTTACCACTTCTCTTTCTTTACTTTCACTTAGTTGTTTACTCCTCTCTAGCCCTCAGCTAGACTTCACTCTTGCCCTCCCTGGGCTCAACTCCTCCCGGGCTCTAACTGCCTGGTACTTCCTGCCTCCAGAGCTGTGATCTCCTTGGTGGGCGGAGCCAACCGCCTGGCCCACCCCCTGGTGTGAATCATCAGCCTCTGGAGGAAGGCAACAAGGATTTTTGGTTAGCATAGTTGTTCCTACCTGGGATGTAGGGTGTGGTGGTGTGTGACCTGTGTCCCCTGGCTTGCCCAGGGCGACACACCTCCATCAGCATCCAAATCCAAAACCACACCTCACACGACACCCTGTCAGACACACTAGTGGGCTGCTAAGCTGAAATAGGGCCGCCCACCTAGGGGTCAGGCAGACTGGTAGGAGGGAAGTAGAACAGTTGAGTGTTAGCCCTCAATGAGTGAGGAGCTAGGGGAGTTTGTGGCTCCCTGGGTGTTAGAGGTTGGGTCGCAGACGGTGGTCTAGGCCCGGAGAAGTCGGAGACCTGGTCACAGGGTATTGGGACTGGGTGCTTAAACCTAGTCTTAGAGGACGGTCAGCAGCTCGAGTTCAATAGCCGGTCTGGGACCGAAAGCACGGCGGGGTATTGGACCCTAGGTCGGGGAGTAGCTTCAGGCAACCCGGCAATTAACTTGCTGAGGATAGTGACTTTATGGACTGTCCCCAAGAAGCTCAGCGATCAGGGGCACTAGCGCAAAGAGGGGGATAGGGCTTTCCAACCCAAGCAACCCACAGAAATACCAAGCGTGAGCCCTTGAAAGCACAGCTCGACTACAAACAGTAGGGAGCGGGGCCTGGACAGCTTTATGCCTACGGGCCACACGGACATTTTACAATTTGTGCACGGAGGAAGGCTCCAGACCACCAGGCAGTATTACAGGGGACGGACACCCGGATGGGCTCACCCAAGAGGGCAGCGGCATCCAGAGACTTGCTTTACCTTGTTGTCAGCGTCTTCTTTGCGGCCGCACCACCACCAAAGTTGCCTGAATGAGTACATGGTCCTCCCCTGCTTCCAATTCGCACCACGCTCCCCAACGCCACCATCCAGAGTCCCGGGGTCTCCCCTACCCGTGGAGGGAAACGTCATCTGGCTGCTATTACTCCATCTCCCCTGGGTAATCCCATCGACAGCGGCGGTACTTTCCTTACCGTGAACAACAGTTGGTCATCACGAACTCTTATCCCCTGTAAATACCCCCCTTTTTATTTGAAATGGCCGTAAGCCCCCGGGTCTGGAGACCCTCGAGCCACAGCAACCCTGGATCCGAGCGGTTCGACCGCTGCAGGGGCGGCACATTTGCGTACTGGTCCAAAACAGTAGCATACAGGCAGTGTAATATGTTAGCTCAATCTACCAAAAAAACAGAGTTTTTTCCATTGTGCCGTGCTGTGTGAATATCTCTGAAACCTTCTACTGCGTTGCATCATGCAGCTTTGCGTAGCCGTTAAAAACAGCAGCGTGCTGACAGTGTAATCTATTAGTTCAATCTACCAAAAAACAGGGTTTTTCCAGCGTGCTTTGCAGTGGGAATATCTCTGAAACCTCATGCTGCGTTGCATCACACAGCTTTGCGTAGAAGTCCAAAGAGCAGCGTACAGACACTGTAATCTATTAGTGGCCACAGTGCAACCAAACCCCAAAAATGGAAACAGTCATTCCACTTTTCAAAGCTGCCATATTCAGACGTAGCTGCCTGCTTTGAACCATATTTTTTTCAAAATAAATGCTTCAGATTCCCGGGATAGACACTGAGCATCATGTAGTGAGCAGTTTCAAGTGTAAATGGCTGGGACTGGCAGTAGCAACTCTAGCTAGTTTCCCTGCGACTCGATTCCAAATCCATCTACGAGCTTTCTAAATGCAACAATTAGACTGTCCACGACTGGAGCAGAAAATGTATTCCTATGTGGAAACTGTTGAAACAGGTGTCGCGGGCGTAGGAGGGGACGCTGCACCTCCCACTGCTCGGGTCCGGCCGCTGCTGCTGCGACTGCTGTTGCTCGGTGGTGGCTCGAGCGGTGGGCCGGATCCCGGGGACTCGAGCGGCATTCCTCGCCCGTGAGTGAAAAGGGTGGGGATTGATTGTGGGGATTTGAGATTGTCCGTGACGCCACCCACGGTTGTGGTGAGGTTGTGACACCACCGCTGCTCTGGACGGGGATCCCGGGAGTGATGACAGGGAGCAGCCTGGGTGTTAGTTCTCCCCCTCCGTGGGTAGGGGGTTGGTTGTCCCGGGGCCCGGTGAGGGAGGTAGGGATGTATGGCAGGCGGGTACGGGGCCTGGTGAGGTGCAGGGTCGCGGGGGCAGCGCTGTGCGCACGGCACTGTGGTACTCACTCAGGCCAATGATGAGGACACAGTTCTCGGTAAAACACACGGCTGGATGGACGGGTCCCACAGACGGCTGCGGTGTTTCTCCTCCCCGGCAGGTTGATGGTGACTGCCTTTCCACTGCACCTGTGTAACGTGTTCGGTTCCAATGGGTTCCCACCGGTAACCCGCTCCCCCAGCTTGGATGGGTGCTGAAGGAGCCCCTTTTGCCCGCAGGCTCTGGCCCTGGTAAACTTTAGGCCTTGGAGGTGACTGTGTTTCCCTCTCTCGGTTGGACTGTTGCCTTCTGTCGGGACTTGGCTGCTGGGAAACCCAGGAGGTTTCTTTCGCTAACGGATTTGGCAAATTCACGGCGACTCCTAGCCTTGCCGGGGTCCGTAAGCCCCTGCCGGATGGTGCTGGCTTCTCTTTGCCTACCGGTCCGGTACCGCCGGGCCACCGCCCGTCCACCGCCCGTCCACGGTCCTTACGGCAAGCTCCAATAGGCCACTCCTGCAGACGGTCACCACCGTCTGCCAACCTTGCTGATCCGTCCGGGCCACACACCCGGACCAACTTCAGGCTTCTCTACTGCCACTTTCCTCCTTCCACTTGTACTTCCAAAACTAATCTCCTTACTTTTCCCGCCTCCAGGACTGTGAACTCCTCGGTGGGCGGGGCCAACCGCCTGGCCCACCCCCCGGTGTGGACATCAGCCCCTGGAGGAAGGCAACAAGGGTTTCTGTCTGACTTCGGTTTGCCTGACCGGGAGTGTGGGGTGTGTTGGTGTTGTGCTTGTGACGTCCTGGCTTGTCTAGGGCACCACACAGGCAGTCTAAGAACCAGTGCTCTGCTGAAAGCAAATTTTTACAATTTGGGGGTCTGTGGTGGAACTGCAACAGCTATACTGTACACAACAGGAGCAGAAAATAAGGCTTTATAGGGGGAACTCAGAAAACAGGCTCTCTCGGAACTATTATTAAAAAATGTTGTTCTATGAGGGTACGCTTGCAATCTTGGCTGTGATGCTGAAATGTGAAAACAGGGTCTGCAGGGTGTAATTGTAACACTCCATGTGACCTGCAGGGCATAACTCGTCACCGGGCCAGTGGTTTTGTGGGGTTGATGTGAATAGCCTGACCCGGCTCAGTGGACCTGTTGGCTACAGGCAAAGAGAGAGTCAAAAAAGGGGGGAATGGGGGTTTGATTTGCAGCGCCACCCGTGGTGCGCGGGCAGGGATTAGCCGCCGTTGCAATTGTCGTGGGCGGACGGGCCGCGCTCGCTACTCTCGGGTCCGGGGCTGCTGCTGCTCGGTGGCTCAAGCGGTGGGCCGGACCCGGGGACTCGAGCAGCGCTCCTCGCCCACGAGTGAAAAGGGGGGTGGTTTGTTTGGGGAGATAGTTCGTGACGCCACCCACGGGTCGTGGTGATAATGGGCACCACCGCTGCTGGTGACGGGGATTCCGGGAGCGATGGTAGGGAGCAGCTAGGATGTTGTCCCCTCCGTGGGTAGGAGTTGGTGATCCCGAGGCCCGGTGGTGAATGGATTGGAGGGCTGCTGGGCGCAGTGCTGCGGTGCGGTGCCTGATGGCACTATTATACTCACAAGTAAACCACACAGAGTCACTGGTAAACTAGAAACTGCCGGAGTCCACAGCCTTCGGTGCGGAGGGTGTTTGGGGTCCCACACGCAGTACAGCAGGATCCTGTTCTTGTTTTGCAGCCAGACGCTTCTTTCTCCTTCCTCAGTCGGGAATGGGGAGCCCACTTCCCCTGCAGTGATCCGGGTCGCCCCTTGATGCCGGCGGGCCACTACCCTGCCCCGTTCACCTTGGGCCCCTTCCTCACACTTCCCTTCCTTATAGCAGCCAGGAGCTATCCTCCCCTGGTCTGCTCTCTTCACACTCCAAACTCACTCTGCCCCAGCCCCTCCCCTCCTGCTCTGTTTAGCTCTTACACTGGGGGGGGGGTGTCTGTAGTGCTGCACTGGTGTGGGATCAGGTTACCAAGGAGGAGAATGACCTGCACTTTGCTGGATTTCTGCAGGTCTGTGACACCCTGGTTTTGCCAGGGTGTCACACACACCCCTTGGTAAAACACAGCCCGTCCTCGGGCTGTCCGGGCACCGACATTTATTGAACGGGAAAAAGAAAAATTAAACATTACAAACATGCATCTTCCCACATCGGGAGGTACGTTTGCTCAAACTTTAAACTGTTCTGCCACCCCCACCTGCGGTGCAGACGGCCCCCTCCGGAACTTGAGGACATTCAGCAGGGGTGACAGTCCATAAAACAGTCAACTTTTTAACTTGCGGGTAGCCGTCCATGTTCCGCTACCGTCGCTGCTGCTGCCGCCACTCCCAGTACGGAGCACGGGTCCCGTGCTCTGCCTCCTGCTCAGGAGCCAGGCCCACTCGGATGCCCTCGGCGCCGGCTACAACCGGTCTCGCTAACTGCCGAGGGCCCCATCGCTCAGTGGCTTGCTCCTCCTCCCTGCAGGTGCACTCCGGCTGCTCCACAGCCGGGACGGGGTACCTGGGAGCGGCTGGCGCCGCATCTGGGGCAGACTTCCGGTCGGGTGTCGCCTCTGCTGTGGCGACTGCCAGGGCCGACGTCATCACCGTTGCGGCCAGGCGGACTGCCGGCGCCGACTTCATCACCATTGCGGCCGGTCGGACTGCCGGAGCCGACGTCATCACCGTTGCGGCCGGGCGGACTGCCGGAGCCAGGTGAGATGTCATCGGGGTTGCGGCTACTGCTTCCAGGAACCAGACGAGTGCAGAGTCCTGGCGTCCTTGCTAATTATCCCTTCAGTTACATCAGGCACACCTGCACCCACCCCCCCTTGGTTCTTCCTAGCACTTCCTTCTTCTGGGGGCGGGGCATCACTTTCGCGCCCTCCCTGCTCGGGGAAGACGCTCAAGTGGGAAATCTTCGCGCCAAAGATGGCGGAACTTCAAATTTTTCAGCCGGACGCCGCCGGCGGGGACTACAAAGCGCACTTCTACCGGTAAGTAGATTGGTTCTATCCTGTTTGTGACTCCAAGTTGTCACGGGTGGAGGGTCTGCGCTCGCTACTCTCGGGTCCAGGGCTGCTGCTGCTCGGTGGCTCGAGCGGTGGGCCGGACCCTGGGGACTCGAGCAGCGCTCCTCGCCCACGAGTGAAAAGGGGGTGGTTTGTTTGGGGAGATAGTTCGTGACGCCACCCACGGGTCGTGGTGATAATGGGCACCACTGCTGCTGGTGATGGGGATCCCGGGAGTGATGGTACGGAGCAGCTAGGATGTTGTCCCCTCCGTGGGTAGGAATTGGTGATCCCGGGGCCCGGTGGTGAATGGATTGGAGGGCTGCTGGGCGCAGTGCTGCGGTGCGGTGCCTGATGGCACTATTGTACTCACAAGTAAACCACACAGAGTCACTGGTAAACTAGAAACTGCCGGAGTCCACAGCCTTCGGTGCGGAGGGTGTTTGGGGTCCCACACGCAGTACAGTAGACCCCTGTTCTTGTTTTGCAGCCAGACACTTCTTTCTCCTTCCTCAGTCGGGAATGGGGAGCCCACTCCCCCTGCAGTGATCCGGGTCGCCCCTTGATGCCGGTGGGCCACTACCCTGCCCCGGCCACCTCGGGCCCCTTCCTCACACTTCCCTTCCTTATAGCAGCCAGGAGCTATCTCTCCTGGTCTGCTCTCTTCACACTCCAAACTCACTCTGCCCCAGCCCCTCCCCTCCTGCTCTGTTTAGCTCTTACACTGGGGGGAGGGGTGTGTCTGTCCTGCTGCACTGGTGTGGGATCAGGTTACCAAGGAGGAGAATGACCTGCTCTTTGCTGGATTTCTGCAGGTCTGTGACACCCTGGTTTTGCCAGGGCGTCATACAAGATGTCGCTCTCCTCCAGGGCTGATGTTGCCGCAGCTTAGATAGTCCAGTTCCCCACAGGTGGAGCGAGCCCTGGGGAGGACGGTGGTGATGGGGGAAGGACCGTTGGCACCGAAGAGTCTCACACAGGGCTGCGGTTCCAGGTGTTTTACTCACAGTTCATGTGCTGCGCCCGCAGAGTACTGGTTATCGCCGTGATAGGCCCTAGGCAATCCCGGATGAAGCAGAGGTCACCACTAGTGTTGTGAAGCATGTGAGACCATCCTCCTTGCGCCTTGTAGTGTGGATCCCCATGGCATGAAGCTACTTGGGGACCCCAGTGTCCTTGGCTTTAGTTGCCATCCCATACACAGGCAGCGCAAAACTTATGGACCTGATCGTGGCCATGGCTCCTGTCTCTATCTGCTGCTGTGCCCCGGGACATTTGGTGGTGGGCAATGGGACATGAAATCCCCCTTCCCTGCAGATTTGCTAGAGTCCATGAAGGTTCTCCCAACTGAGGGCCTTGCACCCTGACTGGCGCAGGTCACGATGGGGCTGTTGGGGTTCACCCTTTGGCTACCGAGTTGCTCCTCTGTCTCACAGCTCCACTTGGTCATTTCCTTCTTCTCTGTCAGTCCGTCGTTGTGTAAACTCGGTGCGGTGTCATGGCCCCTGTTCCTGGGACTAATTCCACCAGTCTCCTGTTCCCAGGACCAGTCTGTTAAACGCTGCTCTCCTACGGCTGTCTGCTCTCTTCTGCATCCTGGACTGATCTGAGGTAAAAACCCTTCTAAAGTGAAACGAAGCATGCTCGCTCATTTCCTAGGCAGCCCCCACCCTTGGGATGACTCATCGTGCCCGGGAATTCTGTGTGGATTTTTGTAAGTGAATACCAGTGGTTAACCTCCTCCTTACCCGGGATAAGCATTACAACTTAATACAGATGCAATACTCTGTGGCAACTGAAGTCTCAGGGGCTCCACATAATGTAATGTGGGCTGCGCCTTAGGCGGAAACTGTTTTAGCACCTGTCCTAACACCACCGAGGATTGGTGAACATTTTCCTCTACGCGCTTCCAACTACTATGATTCTGCTTTCCACACTTCCTCTTCATCCGGTTGGCTTAACACCTGCGCGACCAACCCAGCACAGCACAGCCAGGGGGAAACAACAGCCGGCTGCTCTGAGACTCAGCTGTTTGGGGTTGATATTCCCCACCAAGCTGGAGCTGTGGACGGGCTCCGTATCGGCCTTTTTAAAATTGATGCTCTGTGGGGCAACTATGCCAATCTTGACTGTGTGGGTGAATCGGGAACACAAACTACAAAGGGGAAATTTGTTAAATTTGTTGCTCTGTGTGGGCAATCTGGCAAAAAATTCTTATACTGATCGACCCGGTCAACTCTCCGGCCCCTCCGCTTCTCACCGCCACCCATCCGGTCATTCTTGTATCTTTACATCCTCTCAGCTAGATCTGAAATTCCTGAGCCTCTCACATTAGGCAGGAAGGGATCTCTGCAAGTGCGCAGAGGTCACAATGTCAAGATATACGCTGTGACCGTGCATGCACATGCGCAGAACTATCCAGGGACTCACTGCAGTTATATGTCTGATAGGTACAGAGATTTCAGCACAGACGGCAGGGATCACAAGATGCGACAAAGACCGGACAGGTGACAGTGAGCCGCAGAGGGTCTGGAACGGTGAGCGATGAGGAGTTTATGGATGTTTTTTTATTTTTCTAACCTTTTAATGGCGGCCAGACTTCTCCATATTGCAAAACAATTACAAAAAAATTCATCATTTTAGCGAATGTGGATTTTTTTGTACTCCTCTATGTGGGGGGACTCTCGGGCTATATTTACTGTATGTAGGGGGACTCAGAGGACATTTTTACTGTATGTGGGGGATCAGGGGAAAATACAACTAGGTATTCAGTAACTCAGGATATTATTACTAAACATGAGAAGACCCAGGATATTATTACTGTATGTGGAAGAAGGGGACTCAGGACCATTATAACCATATATGCACCTGTAGGAAAGTGGACACACAACAGCAAGTTTATCCAAACAGATCTAGCAGGATTAGTGACAGGACACTGCCCTCTGCTGGCAGAACATATTGCTCAGGAACAAAGAATCAGCAAGCAGAATGCTGGAAGAAGGAAATTCAGGGGGGCACCGTATCAGGTGATAGGAGTGGTGCAGCATGAATATATAATAGAGCAGGATATCGACAGAGGGGTAGGATTGGCGTCATGAAGCAGAAGCGAGCAGACGTATGTGCAGGGATGCAGGATGTTACCGTCCCTTCTGATAAAGTGAGTGAGCTGATTGTAGACTATGGAGTGCATGTCAAGTCACTCCTGTGCTACACCCACCGATGCTGCCTGTCAAAAGCCTGAGACCAAGCTACATGGTCAAGCCGGAGACAGCACTAATCAAATCCCCAAGCTGAGTTACATGGTCAAGCCGCAGACGCCGCCGGTGAAAACCTAGAGCCGAACTACATGGTCAAGTCGCAGACGCCGCCGGTCAAAACCCAAAGCCTAGCTACGTGGTCAAGCCGCAGACACCAACAGTCAAAACCCAGAACCGAGTTATGTAGTCAAGCCGCAGACGCTGTTGGTCAAAACCCAGAGCCGAGCTACGTGGTCAAGCTGCAGACAACACCGGTCAGAGCCGAGTTACATGGTCAAGTCACAGACGCGGCCGGTCAAAACCCAGAGCCGAGCTACGTGGTCAAGCTGCAGACATGGCTGGTCAAAATTGCAGTCCTGGAGTGGCCTGGGCCTTTGCCTCCTGCTGCGTTATACAGTATCTGAGGGCATAGTATCCATTTAAGGGTGACGCTAGTTATATTTGGCTTTTCCAAGTGTTCTGGGGGAGCTTAGAGTACTTAGGCCGCGCTCTGCTTTTAACCTTACAGTGGTTGCCAGGGAGGGTAAGTAGAGGTACCCCTAGAACAAAGGCACCAACGAGGCACAGGGCCTAGGTTAGGTGAACGCTTCAAGCTGCCTGACAAATACCTGCACAGAACTGTTTGGTGATAATTCTAAGCGGTATGTGTGGAGAAAACCAGGCACTGCTCATCACCTTCTCAATACAATTCCCACAGTGAAACATGGTGGTGGAAGCATCATGCTATGGGGGCAGGGACAGAAAAACGTATTGCACTGCAACTTGGACTTTACTCACAGCAGATGGTGTCGCTGGACGGCTGGTTCAGACCCCTGGTCCCTGTAGTCTCGGTGCCGGTGTGGTACCCTGATGGCTTCTTTCCCCTGCACCCCTCTGTCGTTTTATGTAACCCTGTAGCTTGGAGCATCTGGGGTCCCCTCCTGTTGGTCGTCAGGCTCTGGTCCGTACGGCGGGCAGTGTGAACCCTGTAGGATCGGTGTTCTGTTCTGGTCCCTGGCTCAATCATTACTGCTAGTGCCCCCGGATTCTTGGGTCAGTGAGGTCCGTGAAGGTCCCCTCACTGTGCAGGTATTTGTCAGGCAGCTTGAAGCGTTCACCTAACCTAGGCCCTGTGCCTCGTCGGTGCCTTGGTTCTAGGGGTACCTTTACGTACCCTCCCTGGCAACCACTCTCCTGTACCAGTCCGGCTACCGCTACATGACCCCGTTCAGAGACACATCCGTCTCCTCAAGCTGTCACAACTGACTGACCTGTCGTCTGTCTCCTCCCTCCCGGGTTGTTGGCTAGTGGACTGGACTAGAGTGGACTAGTCAGTCATCCCAATCTGGGTGAGGGAACTGGAGATGTTATGTGTTTTCATTGGTACCGGCATTGAGCTTCCAGGTTCCTGGGGCATCAGTAACCGGAAGCAGTACCTAGTAGTGCCCTGATGGGTTCAGGGGTGCTACATCTACATTTCTGTTTTTTTTTCTGTCAAGATGGGGGATGGGTGCAGAGTGTACATTAATGAGAAAAAAAATGAACTTTTTTGCATTTACCAAATGGCTGCAATGAAACAAAGAGTGAAAAATTTAAAGGGGTCTGAATACTTTCCGTACCCACTGAATATGTACAGGAATTCAGGACATCATTAGAATGGGGTACTGGTGCCATTTTGACCTTTATTGAAGTGTGTTTCTTTATTAATTGCCAAGGGGATATTCCTGGGACATTATTACTGTTAAAGGGCTTTCAGATGAGAGTATTAAATGCTAAGAGGGCTCTTAAAAGGCACTAATATATATATTTATACATCATAGGGGCACTATGGGTATTGTAACAGTCAAATTGGCACCTAGGAAGCATTATTACTTTCTAGGAAGGCAAAGTGTGAGCACTATTACTTTCTTAGGACATTGTAAGAAGGATTTAATATTTTCTATAGGGCAATTTTACCCTGTGAAGGCCACAAAGTGGCAGTAATAGGGACATATAGAGCAGCAGCTGCAGCTCTGTATTGGGTATCAGCAGGATGAGGAGTTTGTGCAGGTCGGAGAAGGGTAACAGCTAAATTCCAGTGGCTAGAAGGACCTCTGCTGACATCATGCCCATGTGACCAGAAGGGGCGGGGGCCTTCACCAACATAGCTGATACCAGAAAGCAACATTCTTTTTCTAAGTCCATGTGGGCATGGAGTTGATTATAATAGAAGCAGGCGTCTGGGGGTAAGACCCCCTTGCCTTGCGTTTTTATAGTGGACGGGAGGAAACACCACCATGCCCACTAATGCAGCCGGCCGCGCCCACTAACCAACTGGCCACACCCAAGGTCCTTCTAACCACTGGGATTCAACCACAACTGTCGGAGATGAAGACACTACTATACTGCAGTCTTAAGAAAATGAAAAATTAGTAATTTTTTGCTATACTTCAGCTTTGAAGGTCCATGAAATAAGGAGTTTTCCACCGGCTCTGCCCCATCCACTAGACATAATATACTTTATCGGTCGGTTTCTATTAAATTCCCCAAGAAACTTGAAGAAAACTCGGAAGGAGTTTCGTAGGGTTTTGTTTTGCCTTTTTCTGGATCGCTACGTCTAGGATTTATGAGGCAGTGCTTGATGGGACTGGTGTCATTTTTCTGTAACCTCCGTCGCTAACTATGTAACCAGACGGCGGGAGCTCGGCTCATCTTTATTCATAAGGCAATCTTAACTATTTGTTTCTGTCTTTTGTTGTTAATCAGCTCCTTCAAAAATTGGCTGGGATCGCTTACTGTTCATTTTACGCCTTTGGTTCTGCTCTAGGAAATATCCGACGTGTTATCCTCACTGTTCTGATTGCCAATTATTCATATGATAGAAAAGCAGATACGGGAAGACAAATCTTGTCCGCAGCCCCACTGTCTGATTATCTGTTCTATGGGGTCGGACCCTCCCTGGTGCTAACCTCCCTTCAACTTCTCTTAATGCCAATGAGCGATGTAATGGAGACATTTAGCCTCATGACATACGCAGCGTCCTGGGGAGATAACAGTTCTGTTTACTCCATAAAACAAGCATTGTGCTGCGGCGGGGAGCGCGCCGCTCACTGTTTTCTTGCATCCATAAATATCTTTACGCAATTTGTTTGAGACGTGTAAACTTTTCAAACAAATAAACATATTGGAAAAGTCTTATAGTTTTATTGCAACAGGCTGTTATTCTTCAGGATAAAGGACATGGACTGGTTTTATGAGTGTAATGGAGAAAGAAATAAAAAGAAAATGGCGCCTTGAGAAATAAACTTATGGTGAGGGCCCGCAACCTTACTGGGTTTACAAGGCGTTAATCACCTTATATAAGCAATATAATCACATATATCCCACACACGGGAAAGGATAAGGGCTTCCAATGTTGCTGCCCAGTGTCCGGGGGCGTAACTAGAGTCCGATGGGCCCTGATGACAAATTTGGACTTGGGTCCCCCTCAGGTCAGGACAGTAGCTGGAAGGTAGGACGGATCAGGGAACACTGACGGGAGCAGGAACTATTACTGGCGGTGTTCCAGTAACAGCAGCACAAAGATATCGCGGCCTGACCACCAAGACGAGGCAGATTGCAATAAGCTCCTCCCATAACCTGTAACCCTGGGGTAAGATACATGCAATTGTGGCACCCCTGAGGCTTCCGTCGCCACAGAGACATTGCACCCCAGCCAGAGGTGTGATGTCCCATCCTGGGTAAGGACAAGGGTACATACCGGTTCACAGGCAAATTCACACTACACCTGTTGTCAGGCATATTTTGGGACCGGAGATAGTGGTAGCTACTGCCATGCTGTAGTCAGGGGGGCCGTAAGACCCATCTCTTCTCCCATAGGGTGGGGACTAGCAACAAGGAAAGTGGGAGGAGCCAACAGGAAGTTCAAGGTTAGTTAGAGAAGAGTCTAGTCGGTGAGAGGGAGAAGGAGAGGGAGGTAGTTACCTCAGGAGGGTGAAGAGAAAGTGACAGAAGGAGAAGTTTCCTGGTGGAGATCCTGGGGCCCAGCTAGGCCCAGGTGACACCACAGACAGAGAAGAAAGGATTCCAGGGCCACGGAAGGGCTTATTAGCTCGTGGCCTGTTCCACTAAGAAGATCGGGTGGGGGGATCTGGCTGCATTTGGGGACGGCCCCCAGACAGAGGGAAGAAAGACATTTCCTCATAAAGTGACACCGAGGCCCAGGGTGGCTGCAAGCGCCCAGGGCCACAACCTGCCGTGGATCCCCTGGGAAGAGGGCAAGATTCCAGTCAGACAAGCTCTCTTGACCAGATTCTATGGTAGAGGCCAAGACAAGTTCATCTATCAAAGTCAAGGCTGTGAAGTCAGTCGAGGAAAGAGACATAAAAGTGGTGCACCGGTATTAACCCTAAGAATTACCTGGGATCGGCGGAGGTCCCTGACAGTGGATCCCAGCATACCATTGGCCAACTGGTTTGTCAACACTTGGACTCAGAAACAGTGAGTAAAAGACCTTGAAACTGTAACTCTGGTGTCGCCTTCCTTTTGTTCTACACCGCACCACCATTGCATAGACTTTCATAAGCACCAACGGTTGCCCCGGGGTACCGCTCCACCTGTGGGGAGCAGAACCATCCCAGCTGCCATTACATCAGCCCCGGAGGCCCTTTCCAGCAGCGGCGGCTCCATAGCCGCAATCCACAGGTGGCATCACGAATCTTCCATAAACCTAATTATAATTACCATCCTTAGCAGTCGTCATATTAGTTGACCCCGCCAGGGTCACAGAGCCGGGCCCTGCCACCGCTGACTACCCCCGGACAAGTCCGGCCCAGCACCGGGTGTCCCAGATCATGACACTCAGCTTCCAAAGAGTGTGGTGGTGTCCACAGCATCCAATCAGAGCACAGCTTTCACTTTACCTCAGCAGTATAAGGACTGAAAGCTGCGCTGTGATTGGTTATTATGGGCAGTAAAGACAGATTTTTTTTTTTAGTCACAGTTCATATCAGTGTGGTGGTGACCATAGCAACCAATCAGAGCGCAGCTTTCATTTTACCTCAGCAGTATAACAACTTAAAACTGCTGTGATTGGTTGCTATGGGGAGCAAAGACAGATTTTCTTTTAGAGTTCATAATAGTGTGGTGCTTACCACGATTCCTTCCCATATTTAGTGGTTGTGGTGGATTAAGCTTCTATTTCTAACAATGTGATCAACATGGCTACAACGCGGTGTTGTGTGGTTGCTTTGTAGTAAAGAAACAACAAAGGAACATTAAGAACTTTGTTAGAAAAGTGTATTTGCGTATTTTGGTGTAAAGCTAGGTGATCAGGACAAGTCGTGGGCGCCACATGTAATATGTTCTGCTTGTGTAGAAGAACTACAACAGTGGGCTAACGGGAAGACAAAGCTTGTGTTTTGCCGTGTGAATGATCTGGTGGGAATGGTGAAATCATAGTGATGACTGCTACTGTCATAAGTGTGCCACGGCCTGATGTGACCTCGGAGGGATCTGGGATCAGAAAATCACAGCGTATTGCTGATCGCAGATCCGCTTCAGTGCTCGCTTGTCAATTACCCTGAGTTGGAGTGTATGTCATTCCATCCAGTACTGAAAGAGTTAAGGTTTCTTTCTATCCTACAGTGATCTAACAGGTAGTTATAAACTCAGCAGCAGCCACTCCCTTCTTCTATAAATATTCACTCCTGCTTTACTTCTTCATATGCCACTATAGCTCATATATTTGCAGGCCACTTTCGAAAGAGCTGGTCTCTGGAGAAAGCTGAGGTGTCAGTTCTGTTGCGGCTGAGAAGTTCCTCCTGGAGAAGCCATGGAATCTTATTTGTTGTGTCTTTCTCCACTTGTTTCTCTTTTCTTCCTCATGTTGTCTTATTGCAGTGGCGAAACTAGCACCTTGCTGGCCTACACATTAGTCAGGGTGAGTTCAGGGCCAGCAAGGGCCTAGGCATGTGAAGGCTTACAGGAGGAAAGACCTGTCTTGGGATGTTAGAGAGTACAGAAATCAGCTTCAGCTGAGTGTTAGGCGCTCACCTCGCTCCTCCACTCACCGTAGCGCCAGGATCTTCCGTTCTATTGCTACTCTGGTATTACCACTGTGCTGCGCCGATCACAAGAAGTCCTCTCGTACCTGGCATGCCACCTGAAGTCACATCATGACGGCTTCTTCATGGAGGGATTCAATCCTAACGATTAGGAAATTTTACACCCAGATCTCCGGCACTTTAGTGAGTCTAGATATTCGGAAACTCATGAAAGACGATATGTTGGAAACAAAAATGAAAGCTGTTGAGAAAAGTGCTTGGGATTCTTTTAAAGAAGTCGTGAAGAAATTTCTAGGTAACAACAAAGATCCAAAGTTTAAGTCCATCGTGGAGAACGTGGAGAACATGGTGAAACGCTTCAAAGCCTTGGGTTGTCGGATGAATCTGAAGTCACATTTTTTTTCATTCCTATTTAGACGACTTTCCTGAAAATTTTGGTGCTGGTATCCAAGAGTAAGGAGAAAGATTTGATCATGATATTGTGGCGCCCCTGAGGCTTCCGTCGCCACAGGTCATTGCACCCCATCTGCGGTGTGATGCCCCATTCTGGGAGAGGAAGAGAGTGAACTCCGGTCCCCTGGTAAATTCACACTACACCCATTGCTAGGGACACACAGGACCAGGGAAAGTGGCAGGCAACCCTCCCATGCTGCATGCTGAGAGGGGCTGTAAGACCCATCCCTGCTCCCATAGGGTGGTAGCTTAGCAACTGGGGAGGTGGGAGGAGCCACCAGAGAGCAGATAGAGAAAGGAAGGTCAAGTTAGTTTCAGTTTACCTCAGGGAGTGAGAGAGTGAGGAGCCAGCATGTAGTTGGGGAAGAAGAACGAGAGCAAGGAGGGAGGAGGAGGCCTGCTGGAGGCAGGCAAGGAGGAAAGAAAGAAAGAAAGAAAGAAGGAAAGAAAGGCTCCAAGTCAGTCAGGAGCAGAGTAACTGAAAGAGATGCTTCCTGGTGAAGATCCTGGGACCCAGAGGTCCAGGTGACACCACGTAGAAGAAAGAAAGGGTCGCAGGGCCGCGGGTAATCCTGTAGGTACCACGAGCTGTCCTTGTTGGGTACCGAAGCCGAGGGCCCAGAGGCGCTACGAGTAGCTGCAGGCTGCGGTGGCCTGGTCCACAGTGACATCGGTGGAGTGATTAGCTGCGACAGGGGACGGTCCCTAGAGACTGGAGGAGTGAAAAGACAATCTCCAGACAGTAAAAACCGAGGCCCAGGGAATTGCAAGCTCCCAGGGCCAGAACCCAGAGCAGACCTTCAGAAAAGGGGTAATCAGTCGACAGGTGACCCCCCAGCCTGGAGGCTGTAATGGAGGCCAAGCCAAGTCCATCTAACTAAGGCAAGGCTAGTGAAGACAGCAGAGAAAGAGACACTAAGAGAGAGGGTACCGGATTTCACACTCTGAATCACCCAGAAGACGGAGGTCCCTGACAGCGGTCCCAGCAGTCCAAGGGTTCTGCCTGCCCTGACAAGAACTGTGAGTAAAAGAACTTGAACTGCACCTCTGAAGTTGCCTCAGTTATTTCCTCTGCATAGACATTCACAAGCACCAACTGTGCCCCGGGCATTGCTCCACCTGTGGGGAGCAGTACCACCATAGCTGCCATCACATCATCCCGGTGGCCTCACACAGCAGCGGCGGCTTATTAGCCGCATACCACAGGTGGCGTCACGAACACAACCATTAACAAGCAAGCCACATATTCTACTGACACCCACCAGGGCCACGGAGCCGGGCCCAGCCACCACTGACTACCACCGGACTAGTCCGGCCCGGCACCGGGTGTCCCATAGCCCTGGGGTGGGCGAGTCAACTTTGGCGTCACGAACAGGATTTCGTGCCCGGTCTAACCGGGTACTGTGCGCCTGAAGAACCGTGTGACAGACTGTGTACTTTACTGAGAAACCACCGCCATTAGCGCTGCTGAGAGCGGGAAGAAGGGGGGCGTGCAAGAAGAAAGGGCGCGAAGAGAAGCCCCGCCCCCTTGTCCAAGAAAAGCGCGCGAAGCGGTGCCCGCCATAGAAGGCGGAGGAAGAAAAGATGGCGCGTGAAGAAGCTAAAAGGATGGACGCCGAGCAACGAGCGGCCAGAGGAGGAGTGGCCGAGCCGGGACACGCACCTCAGAACCGGGTTGTGTCCTGCGTCCTGGAGAGCGGAGAAGATCCAGCCGCCGCTGCAGAGCCGGGTAAAGAGAGTGACACCCCCAGCCGGCGGAGCCCGGATTGCCCGGTGGGGTTCCTGCCCGGTCCTCCTGCAGGCGCGCGTGCCACGACCGCAGCTCCGATACCAGCACCCTGCAGCAAGACAGCGACCACCAGAACACCGGAGATGCAACTGAGGGGTGAGTCATTTAATGCCCCTGCCGGCGCGAGAGCCCCAACCCCCGCTGCCATGCCCGCGGTCCCTGGAGAGACGCCCGACACGGCGACGCCGATCCGGGCCGCAGCTACGCCAGGTGCGGCCCGCCAAGATCTCACCGCAGCAGCGACTCCAACCCAGGCCGCCGCCATGCCAGGCGCGGCCCGCCAAGACAAGGAGGCAGCCCCAGAAGAGCCAGAGTGGCGCCGTATGGCTGGTAACCCCCTGCAAGCCAGCAGCCTCGCGCCAGCCAGTAACCCTATGCAAGCCAGCAGCACTACCTCAGAGCAGGCCCAGGCCGCAGCATCTTGCAGCAGGCCTGCTACAGCCACGCAGGAGACGCAGACTGTGCTGACCGCTGTCTACCTGCTGCCAGGTGGGGAGCCGGAGAAGAATCCCTACAAGTAAAGATGAAGAGATGCTGAACTGTAGATAGCCCCTGTCTGCCCCTCATTCTTTTCGAAGACGACACCCTTTCCTGCTGTGTTTTGCCCCTTATTCTTTTTGAAGACGTCACCTCCCATGTTATGTGCTACCGGGCCACTGAACTGGAATGTGGGCCCCGGTGGAAGTGTATGTGGCATGTCATACCAGGCCACTGGACTTAGTGGCTGGTATGTTGTTTATGTGTCCTATGTAACCAGGCCATTGGACTTAATGGCTGGTTGATTATGTCATTTTGTTTGATTGAAAGAAACGAACTGCCGGGCTACTGGACTTGTTGTAGCCAAAAATGTAATTAGTTGCACCCGTTGTGCCCCCTACCAGAATTATGGGGGATTTGCCTGAACCGTGCAATGGACTGGAAGTGCACACTTAGAATTTTTCTTTATAAGAAGTTCGCAACGTTCATGATATGTGCCTCCCATAAAGGGAAGAAATGTTTTACAGTTTATGTTATTGCATACCAAAAATGTTTTGCAGTTCTCCATATGTTTTTGTTGTTTTTCAGCCCGAGGACGTGCTGGGATTTGCTGTGGGGGAGTGTGGCGCCCCTGAGGCTTCCGTCGCCACAGGTCATTGCACCCCATCTGCGGTGTGATGCCCCATTCTGGGAGAGGAAGAGAGTGAACTCCGGTCCCCTGGTAAATTCACACTACACCCATTGCTAGGGACACACAGGACCAGGGAAAGTGGCAGGCAACCCTCCCATGCTGCATGCTGAGAGGGGCTGTAAGACCCATCCCTGCTCCCATAGGGTGGTAGCTTAGCAACTGGGGAGGTGGGAGGAGCCACCAGAGAGCAGATAGAGAACGGAAGGTCAAGTTAGTTTCAGTTTACCTCAGGGAGTGAGAGAGTGAGGAGCCAGCATGTAGTTGGGGAAGAAGAACGAGAGCAAGGAGGGAGGAGGAGGCCTGCTGGAGGCAGGCAAGGAGGAAAGAAAGAAAGAAAGAAAGAAGGAAAGAAAGGCTCCAAGTCAGTCAGGAGCAGAGTAACTGAAAGAGATGCTTCCTGGTGAAGATCCTGGGACCCAGAGGTCCAGGTGACACCACGTAGAAGAAAGAAAGGGTCGCAGGGCCGCGGGCAGTCCTGTAGGTACCACGAGCTGTCCTTGTTGGGTACCGAAGCCGAGGGCCCAGAGGCGCTACGAGTAGCTGCAGGCTGCGGTGGCCTGGTCCACAGTGACATCGGTGGAGTGATTAGCTGCGACAGGGGACGGTCCCTAGAGACTGGAGGAGTGAAAAGACAATCTCCAGACAGTAAAAACCGAGGCCCAGGGAATTGCAAGCTCCCAGGGCCAGAACCCAGAGCAGACCTTCAGAAAAGGGGTAATCAGCCGACAGGTGACCCCCCAGCCTGGAGGCTGTAATGGAGGCCAAGCCAAGTCCATCTAACTAAGGCAAGGCTAGTGAAGACAGCAGAGAAAGAGACACTAAGAGAGAGGGTACCGGATTTCACACTCTGAATCACCCAGAAGACGGAGGTCCCTGACAGCGGTCCCAGCAGTCCAAGGGTTCTGCCTGCCCTGACAAGAACTGTGAGTAAAAGAACTTGAACTGCACCTCTGAAGTTGCCTCAGTTATTTCCTCTGCATAGACATTCACAAGCACCAACTGTGCCCCGGGCATTGCTCCACCTGTGGGGAGCAGTACCACCATAGCTGCCATCACATCATCCCGGTGGCCTCACACAGCAGCGGCGGCTTATTAGCCGCATACCACAGGTGGCGTCACGAACACAACCATTAACAAGCAAGCCACATATTCTACTGACACCCACCAGAGCCACGGAGCCGGGCCCAGCCACCACTGACTACCACCGGACTAGTCCGGCCCGGCACCGGGTGTCCCATAGCCCTGGGGTGGGCGAGTCAACTTCAAGGAGATGGAATGACGATAGCAAGGTAGATGGAAGGTGAACATGATGGGGACGACCGATGGAGGCTTCACAGAGAAGATCCGCAGCCTTATATAAGAGAAAAGGGATCAAGAGTAGCTTTAAGAGAAAAGGAAAAGGCGTAAAAATTTCCAGTAAAGTTGTAGAATAAATGTTCAATAAATGTATGTATGTAATATTGCGCACATCTTTGGCTACAATAAAGATTTGTCTTGCTCATCTCGCTTGTATGTAATTTCAAGACAATTTCTGCAAAATCCATACGCGATGGTTGATTGTTTAAATTGGGGCATAAGAAAACATAAGAATCAGCCAATGAATTTGAAAAAAAATTAATAAACCAAAATTTGTAATTTACAGGACCCTTTACAGTTCCTGTTAAAGAATTGCAAAATATACGGCTCTGGCAAAAATTTAGAGGCCACTGCAAAATTGTCAGTTTTTCTGATTTTTCTCTTTATATTTTTGAGTAAAATGTAAATTCTTTTTTATTCTATAAACTCCTGACAACGTCTCCGAATTTCCAAGCAAAAAATTTTGTATTTATTTTCTGATAATGAGAAATGGTGAAAATAACAGAACAATTCATTGTAGTCACAGCTCAAATAATGCAATTATTTGATGTGAAAGCAATGCATTGTTTTGTTATTTTGACCATTTCTCATTTTCAGAAAATAAATGCAAAATTTTTTGCTTGGAAATTCGGATACGTTGTCAGGAGTTTATAGAATAAAAAAGAATTTACATTTTACTCAAAAATATATAGAGAAAAATCAGAAAAACTGACAATTTTGCAGTGTTCTGTTAATTTTTGCCAGAGCTGTAATATACAGTTAGGTCCAGAAATATTTGGACAGTGACACAATTTTCGCGAGTTGGGCTCTGCATGCCACCACATTGGATTTGAAATGAAACCTCTACAACAGAATTCAAGTGCAGATTGTAACGTTTAATTTGAAGGTTTGAACAAAAATATCTGATAGAAATTGTAGGAATTGTCACATTTCTTTACAAACACTCCACATTTTAGGAGGTCAAAAGTAATTGGACAAATAAACCAAACCCAAACAAAATATTTTTATTTTCAATATTTTGTTGCGAATCCTTTGGAGGCAATCACTGCCTTAAGTCTGGAACCCATGGACATCACCAAACGCTGGGTTTCCTCCTTCTTAATGCTTTGCCAGGCCTTTACAGCCGCAGCCTTCAGGTCTTGCTTGTTTGTGGGTCTTTCCGTCTTAAGTCTGGATTTGAGCAAGTGAAATGCATGCTCAATTGGGTTAAGATCTGGTGATTGACTTGGCCATTGCAGAATATTCCACTTTTTTGCACTCATGAACTCCTGGGTAGCTTTGGCTGTATGCTTGGGGTCATTGTCCATCTGTACTATGAAGCGCCGTCCGATCAACTTTGCGGCATTTGGCTGAATCTGGGCTGAAAGTATATCCCGGTACCCTTCAGAATTCATCCGGCTACTCTTGTCTGCTGTTATGTCATCAATAAACACAAGTGACCCAGTGCCATTGAAAGCAATGCATGCCCATGCCATCACGTTGCCTCCACCATGTTTTACAGAGGATGTGGTGTGCCTTGGATCATGTGCCGTTCCCTTTCTTCTCAAAACTTTTTTCTTCCCATCATTCTGGTACAGGTTGATCTTTGTCTCATCTGTCCATAGAATACTTTTCCAGAACTGAGCTTGCTTCATGAGGTGTTTTTCAGCAAATGTAACTCTGGCCTGTCTATTTTTGGAATTGATGAATGGTTTGCATCTAGATGTGAACCCTTTGTATTTACTTTCATGGAGTCTTCTCTTTACTGTTGACTTAGAGACAGATACACCTACTTCACTGAGAGTGTTCTGGACTTCAGTTGATGTTGTGAACGGGTTCTTCTTCACCAAAGAAAGTATGCGGCGATCATCCACCACTGTTGTCATCCGTGGACGCCCAGGCCTTTTTGAGTTCCCAAGCTCACCAGTCAATTCCTTTTTTCTCAGATTGTACCCGACTGTTGATTTTGCTACTCCAAGCATGTCTGCTATCTCTCTGATGGATTTTTTCTTTTTTTTCAGCCTGAGGATGTTCTGCTTCACCTCAATTGAGAGTTCCTTAGACCGCATGTTGTCTGGTCACAGCAACAGCTTTCAAATGCAAAACCACACACCTGTAATCAACCCCAGACCTTTTAACTACTTCATTGACTACAGGTTAACGAGGGAGACGCCTTCAGAGTTAATTGCAGCCCTTAGAGTCCCTTGTCCAATTACTTTTGGTCTCTTGAAAAAGAGGAGGCTATGCATTACAGAGCTATGATTCCTAAACCCTTTCTCCGATTTGGATGTGAAAACTCTCATATTGCAGCTGGGAGTGTGCACTTTCAGCCCATATTATATATATATAATGGTATTTCTGAACATGTTTTTGTAAACAGCTAAAATAACAAAACTTGTGTCACTGTCCAAATATTTCTGGACCTAACTGTATATATACAGTACAGACCAAAAGTTTGGACACACCTTCTCATCTCTAGAACAACTGGTAAGAGGAGACTTTGTGCAGAAGCCTTCATGGTGAAATAGCTGCTAGGAAACCACTGCTAAGGACAGGCAACAAGCAGAAGAGACTTGTTTGGGCTAAAGAACACAATGAATGGACATTAGACCAGTGGAAATCTGTGCCTTGGTCTGATGAGTCCAAATTTGAGATCTTTGGATCCAACCATCGTGTCTTTGTAGAAAAGGTAAACGGATGGACTCTACATGGCTGGTTCCCACCGTGAAGCATGGAGGAGGAGGTGTGATGGTGTGGGGGGGCTTTGCTGGTGACACTGTTGGGGATTTATTCAAAATTGAAGGCATACTGAACCAGCATGGCTACCACAGCATCTTGCAGCGGCGTGCTATTCCATCCGGTTTGCGTTTAGTTGGACCATCATTTATTTTTCAACAGGACAATGACCCCAAACACACCTCCAGGCTGTGTAAGGGCTATTTGACTAAGAAGGAGAGTGATGGGGTGCTACGCCAGATGACCTGGCCTCCACAGTCACCAGACCTGAACCCAATCGAGATGGTTTGGGGTGAGCTGGACCGCAGAGTGAAGGCAAAAGGGCCAAAAAGTGCTAAGCATCTCTGGGAACTCCTTCAAGACTGTTGGAAAACCATTTCCGGTGACTACCTCTTGAAGCTCATCAAGAGAATGCCAAGAGTGTGCAAAGCAGTAATCAAAGCAAAAGGTGGCGACTGTGAAGAACCTAGAATATAAGACATATTTTCAGTTGTTTCACACTTTAACTATTTCATTCCACAAGTGTTAATTCATAGTTTTCATGTCTTCAATGTGAATCTACAATTTTTAGAGTCCTGAAAATAAAGAAAACTCTTTGAATGAGAAGGTGTGTCCAAACTTTTGGTCTGTACTGTATATATATATATATATATATATATATATATATATATATAAAAATAACAAGAATGCTATATTGTAGCTAAGCTGCGTTTTTTTTGCACTCATATTGGGTCAGTGAAAATAATTGAATAAAGTTGGTACTAGAGTTTGTTGACTGCTTTTTCACAGTCAGGAATCGGCTCATGTGAACTTGGCCTGAGAGAGTCAGTACAAATGACTCAGACAACAGAACCCAAAGCAATATCCTCACAGATTCCTTCCTAAGGGTTACTCAATATCCAAGAGCCTTCATTGAAAATGGAGAGGCTCGCCTGCTTAGTCAAGATCAATGCCTGAAGAATTGGTGCACAAAGCAGCCTGCACTCAATGATAGAACGACTAGCGATGAGCGGACCCCTGGAAGTTCAGGTTCATCGGGTTCAGCAGGACTTTCGATACAGTTCATTTCAGGACCCCGACTTTACCTGAACTTGATCCCGGAGCCCGAACACCATTGGAAGTCATTGATTGGGCAGATCAGCTCTCCGCCTGTATACAGCCAGCCATAACCAGAGCACTTCCAGGGGAGGGGTTAGTTTGTTTTTTTTTGGACACAATACATCGGAAAACGTTGTTTTTACCCCCATTGAGAGTCATTCAGACACTGCAAGCGTCTTGCTCCGGGCCGACCACTGAGAGTACTCGAGTTTGTGATTATTATACATACATGTCACGGGTGTGTCACTGGTGACAGTCATGTAGTTTCTGGCTATAGAAGGTCACAGTGTTTGGCTGTGCAATATGCTCCTTGACTTTCCATTGTTCCTGCTGTCAGTATTCATTGGTATAGGTAGCTTTCCTGCTGGATTCATCTCTCACCTTTTGGACCGAGCAGGAACTTGACCTCGATCCAGCTGCCGATTATCAATATTTTCTTGGTGCTTATATACCCCTTCCTTACTTTGACTTGTGCTGGTGATATTCAGTTCACTCTAGCTCTGGTTGCAAGCAGGTGGCTTGCTCTCATCTGTAGTATCATTGCTGAAGCTTTCCTGAACTCCTGCCTGTGTCATCTGTGGGGATATGTAGCTCATGCTTATTTCCCCGTGTCCCCCTTGTGTCTAACTTCCCTTAGTGGGGTTGACGAAAAGAGCTCATCCCACGTTTTACCAATTTTGGGTTCCAGTACTAGAGATACCTAGGGTCAGGTAACCGCCGCGCCCACTCATGTCTATGGGTGCAAAAAAAAAAATATCTGATGCCAGAGCCACAGTATAGCGTCTTTCTAATTTGCATGCATAGTAATTTTTTTAATATAGGAAACTGTAAATGGATTTATAAATTATTAACATCTGCTCCGATTAAAAAAACGGATCGTACACACATGAGGTGAGAGAGAAATTGTCTGAGGTTTCTGGGTGAAACTGACAAAATGTCATATTGTCGTGTAAGTTTAGCTTCACATGAAGGATTGGCACTCGCTGCTAACTCTACTACTACTCCTATCTCTACTACTTTTGCAGTGAAGTACTATTTATTTAACTTTCCACATACTTACTTACCTTTTTTTTACACTATGGGGCCAACTCATCATTTGCATTTTTTTGTAGGTCAGTTTTCTTTTTCATCTTATAGTACTTTTGGCCGTTTTTTTTGCCAAATTCTTCAAAATAATTTGTGAATCTTGTGCAAAGTAAAAAAACGAGCTCTTTATTTTTATCTTTGACCATTAATTGCGACTTTTAGCATAAATAGTTACACATTTCTCAAAATGGTGTGAAAATTGTGCCAAAAGTTTTGGGGCGTACATTATTGCATTTATGCCTCTTTTGTCTAATTTTTGGTATTTTTCAGCTGTTTTTTGTTTGCTTCGGCTGTTTTTTCTTTTCATTTGTGCATTTTTTAAAAGTATTTTAAATTAGTTTTTATCTTATTTCAGTTCTGGATTTGACTACACTGCTCACTAGCTGTATAATGTCTTTCATGCTGCTGCTTTCTAGAGCTGGAATCATAGTTACACTACCCAAAACTGTTATATCATTCCCTCCATGCTGCTGCTTTCTATTAAGATATCCCAGTAATGGATTCACAGATACACTTCTCAGTACTACTATATCATTCCCTCCATGCTGCTGCTTTCTAGTAACTTATCGCAGTAATGGATTCACAGATACATTGCTCAGTATTACTGTATCATTCCCTCCATGCTGCTGCTTTCTGGTAAGATATCTCAGTAATGGATTCACAGATACACTGCTCAGTATTACTGTATCATTCCCTCCATGCTGCTGCTTTCTAGTAAGATATCTCAGTAATGGATTCACAGATACATTGCTCAGTACTACTGTATATTTTCCTCCATGCTGCTGCTTTCTAGTAACTTATCGCAGTAATGGATTCACAGATACACTGCTCAGTACTACTGTATCATTTCCTCCATGCTGCTGCTTTCTAGTAAGATATCTCAGTAATGGATTCACAGATACATTGCTCAGTACTACTGTATCATTTCCTCCATGCTGCTGCTTTCTAGTAACTTATCGCAGTAATGGATTCACAGATACACTGCTCAGTACTACTGTATCATTTCCTCCATGCTGGTCAGGAGTTGTTGGGTCCTCTATGCATTTTGTGCTTTGTTTTTTCAAGTTTGCTGTTCTGTATTGCTGTACAATGTCCTCCATGCTGCTGCTGCATTCTGTTAAATGTTTTATCTCATCCCAGAGATTGATTCCCAGCTACACTGCTTAGTATTGCTGTACAATTTCATCAATGCTGCTGATGCAGTCTATAATTTTTGTTTATCTTATCCCATAGATGGAATCTTAGCTACACTTTTTCCGCATTGCTGTATAATGTCCTCCATGCAGCTGCTACAGACTATTAAATGTTTTATCTCATCCCTGAGATGGAGTTTCAAGTACACTTCTTAGTACTGCTATATAATGTCCTCCATGTTGCTGCTGAATTCTATTAAATGTTTTATCACATCCCAGAGATGGATTCCCAGCTGCACTGCTTAGTATTCCTGTATCATATCCTCCATGCTGCTGATTCATTCTATGATTTTTTTTTTATCTCATCCTAAGGATGGATTTCCAGTTACACTGGCTCAGTATTGATTTACAATGTCCTCCATGCTGCATTCTATTAAATGTTTTATCTAATCCAATAGATGGATTCCCAGCTACACTGCTTAGTATTGCTTTATAATGTTGTCCATGCTGCTGCTACAGTCTATTAAATGTTTTATCTAATTCCAGAGATGGATTCTCAGCTACACTGCTTTGTATTGCTGTACAATGTCTTCCATGCTGCTGCTACAGTCTACTAAATGTTTTATCTAATTACAGAGATACATTCTCCTTTACACTGCTCAGTATAGCTGTATAATGTCCTCCATACTGCTGCTGCATTCTGTTAAATATTTTATCTCCCAAAGATGGATTCCCAGCTACACTGCTATGTATTTTTATTCAATATCCTCCATACTGCTGATGCATTTTATGATTTTTGTTATTTCACCCCAGAAACGGATTCCCAGATTTACTGCTCAGTATTGATTTACAATGTCCTCCATGCTGCTGCTGCTGTAGTCTATTAAATATTTTATCTCATCCTAGACAGACAGAGAGAGACAGACTCAGACAGACACAGATAGACAAAGAGACAGACAGATAGGGAAAGAGACACACAGAGACAGGCAAAGACAGGCAGATAGACAAAGAAACAGATAGACACAGATAAACACAGACAAAGAGACAGACAGGAAAAGAAGACAGACACAGAAATAGAGAGACAGACAGGGAAAAAGATAGAGAGACAGACAGACAGACAGGGAAAAAGATAGAGAGACAGACAGACAGAGAAAGAGACCGAGATAGACGAAGGGATAGAGAGACAGACAGGGAAAGAGACAGACAGATAGGGAAAGAGACAGACAGAGACAGGCAAAGACAGACAGACAAAGAAACAGACATACACAGATAAACACAGGTAAAGAAGACAGACACAGAGATAGAGAGACAGACAGGGAAAAAGATAGAGACAGACAGGGAAAGAGACCGAGATAGACAAAGGGATAGAGACGCAGACAGGGAAAGAGACAGACAGAGAGAGAGACAGACAGAAAGGGAGAAAGATGGAGACTGGGAGAGAAACAGGGAGACAGTTACTATCCCGGGCAACGCCGGGTGCTACAGCTAGGGAGCTATAAAGAGACAGAAGAGCAGGAATCCCTTATGTCTGTGTGTGCTGTGTATGGGAGACATCATGTCACTCACTGACTCAGGAAATGAATGCTAGATCCGGTAGAAGAGAAAACTGGCAAAGGAAAAGCAGATGCAAGTCACATAGTGCCCAGATATATTGTCGTTCTTGGACACACGACAGATTATTCTGAAGTCCCCTGAAATGATGGATACGTTTCGTTAAATCCTAATCTTATAAAACCAAGAAAGTGGTGATTCAGCTTTACCTCTGAATAGAGGAGGGAAGTATCCCTTCCTTTAAATTGTATTCTGCCTCACCCTCCGCTAATGAAAGGGCCTTTCATCTTGAGAACATCTGTCTGCTTACTCCATGCTCTGATGCTAATGTTATTTGCCCAATTAAATCTCAGGAACTCTTTTCCCGGTGGAGTTGACTCTGCTGATTTAATGAACACTTGACATTAATACGCCTTGCTATGTGCATCTATTACTCGATTAATATTTGATAATCATATTTCCTAACTTTTTCCAGTTTGAAAAAATGAAACATTGTATCTTGTTCTTCATCTGGGCTTTATACGACCTTTCTTGCTCTTTTACAAGAAGGAGCGAGGAGCGAGGAGCGAGGAGCGCTGCAGCCAGAGGCCGGGTTTATTGCTAATTATGTTTGGGTTTGTTTTTGTGAAAATGGAAAGTCATAAGGCACAAAGGAAAAGAGAGAAACATTTGACAAAGCAGATACCGAGGGTTGTAATGTGAACCGCGAATGGAGGGAAAAATAAACGTGTGAACAAAAACATTAACATTTAAAGGGCACATCCACCATATCATTGCACATATATCGCTATATTACATTATTTACATGTAAGAAAATGAGTCACTTTGTAAATAAGTTACATTACATTGCTTATACTCTACTGGTCTGTATTATACTCCAGAGCTGCACTCACTATTCTGCTGGTGCAGTCACTGTGTATATACATTACATTACTGATCCTGAGTTACATCCTGTATTATACTCCAGAGCTGCACTCACTATTCTGCTGCTGCAGTCACTGTGTATATACATTACTGATCCTGAGTTACATCCTGTATTATACTCCAGAGCTGCACTCACTATTCTGCTGCTGCAGTCACTGTGTATATACATTACTGATCCTGAGTTACCTCCTGTATTATACTCCAGAGCTGCACTCACTATTCTGCTGGTGCAGTCACTGTGTATATACATTACTGATCCTGAGTTACCTCCTGTATTATACTCCAGAGCTGCACTCACTATTCTGCTGGTGCAGTCACTGTGTACATACATTACATTACTGATCCTGTACTGATCCTGAGTTACCTCCTGTATTATACTCCAGAGCTGCACTCACTATTCTGCTGGTGCAGTCACTGTGTACATACATTACATTACTGATCCTGTACTGATCCTGAGTTACCTCCTGTATTACAGTCCCTGACAGACATTCTGTCCCTTATCCATGATATGTAAATAAAAGCTTAAAACCTGACTTTAACCCCTTAGTGACGGAGCTAATTTTCACCTTAATGACCAGACCAAATTTTGCAATTCTGACCAGTGTCACTTCATGAGGTTATAACTCTGGAACACTTCAACGGATCCCGGTGATTCTGAGATTGTTTTTTCATCACATATTGGACTTCATGTTAGTACCAAATTTAGGACAATATTTTTTGCGTTTATTTATGGAAAAAATTTAATTTTGACAAAAATTTAGAAAATTTAGCAATTTTCAACTTTTGAATTTTTATACCGTTAAACCAGAGATTTCTGTGACACAAAATAGTTAATAAATAACATTTCCCACTTGTCTACTTTATATCAGCACAATTTTGGAAACAATTTTTTTTTTTGTTAGGAAGTTAGAAGAGTTCAAAGTTTATCAGCGATTTCTCATTTTTACATCAAAATTTACAAAACCATTTTTTTAGGGACCACATCACATTTGAAGTGACTTCGATAGGCCTAGATGACAGAAAATACCCAAAAGTGACACCATTCTAAAAACTGCACCCCCCAAAGGACTCAAAACCACATCCAAGAAGTTTATTAACCCTTTAGGTGCTTCACATGAACAAAAGCAATGTGGAATGAAAAAAAGCAAAAATTAAATGTTACCTAAAAATGTTGCTCTAACCCAAATTTATTCACTTTTAGACAAAATAACACAGCAAAATGGACCCCAAAACCTGTTCCCCACTTTCTTATGAACGCATGGATACCCCACATGTGGTCAGAAACTTCTGTTTGGACAAATAGGAGGGCTCGGAACGGAAGGAGCAATATTTGAATTTTGGAAAGCAAATTTGGCTGAAATAGATTGCGGGCACCATGTTGCAATTACAGGTCCGCTAAGGTACCTAAACAGAAGAAACCCCTCACAAGTGATGCCATTTTAGAAACTAGACCCCTCAAGGCTTCTATCTAGGGGTATAGTGAGCATTTTGGATCCACAGGTACTTCACAGATTTTGTTAACGTTACGTTGTCATATTGAAAATTTTAATAATTTTCTCAAAAATGTTGCTTTAGCATCAATTTTCTCCCTTTTTCAAGAGGTAATTCCAAAAATTTGACCTCAAGGTTTGTTACCCACTTTTTTATGAGCGCGGTGATACCTCACATGTGGTCTGAAACCTTTGTTTGGACAAATGGGAGGGCTTGGAACGGAAGGAACAATATTTGAATTTTGGAAAGGAAATTTGGCTGAAAAAGATTGCGGGCACCATGTCGCATTTGGAGGTCCCCTAAGGTACCTAAACAGCAGAAAACCCGCACAAGTGACCCCATTTTGGAAACTAGGCCCTTCAAGGAATTTATCTAGATGTTTGGTGAGTACCCTGAACCCCCAGGTGCTTCACAGAATTTTATAACGTTGAGCCATGAAAATAAAAAAATTAAATTTTACCACAAAATTGTTATTTCAACCAGGTAGCATTTTTTTCACAAGGGTAACAGGAATAAAATCACCATGAAATTTATTGTGCAATTTCTCTTGAGTATGCTGATACCTTATATGTGGTGGAAATCAACTGTTTGGGCGCATGACAGGGCTCGGAAGGGAAAAAGTGCCATTTGACTGCAATAGTGGCTGGAATCAATAGCGGACGCAATGTTGCATTTAGAGAGCCCCTGAGGTGTCTATACAGTGAAGCTCCCCAACATGTGGCCCCATTTTGGAAAATAGACCCCTGAAGGAATTTATCTAGATGTTTGGTGAGTACCCTGAACCCTCAGGTGCTTCACAGAAGTTTATAATGTTGAGCTGTGACAATAAAAAAATACATTTTTACCACAAAATTGTTACTTCAACCAGGTAGCTTTTTTTTTACAAGTGTAAAAGGAAAAAATTCAGCATAAGATTTATTGTGCAATTTCTCCTCAGTATGCTGATACCTTATGTGTGATGAAAATCAACTGTTTGGGTGCATGACAGGGCTCGGAAGGGAAGGAGCGCCATTTGACTGCACACTTGGCTGGAATCATTAACGGACGCTATGTTGCATTTGGAAAGCCCCTAAGGTGCTTAAACAGTGGAGGTCCCCCACAAGTGACCCCATTCTGGAAACAAGACACCTCAAGGCTTTTATCCAGGTGTATAGTGAGCAGTTTCAATCCAAGAGTACTTCACAGAATTTGATAAGCTTAGGTTGCCATATTGAAAATTTTCATTTTTTCACAAAAATGTTGCTTTAGCATCATATTTCTTACATTTTCAAGAGGCAACAACAAACCATGAACCCAACAGGTTGTTATACAATGTCTTATGAACACAGGGATACCCCACATGTGGCCAAAAACCTCTGTTTGGATAAATGGGAGGGCTTGGAATGGAAGGAGCACCATTTGAATTCTGGAAAAGTTGAAATAAATTGCGGGCACCATGTCATATTTGCAGGGCCCCTTGGGTACCTATACAACAGAAACCCCCCACAAGTGACCCCATTTTGGATGCTGGATTTTATTCAGGAGTATAGTAAGCATTATGAATCCACAGGTACTTCACAAAAATGTTGCTGTAGCAACAAATTTCTCACTTTTAGGCTATGTGGCCATGATCCAGCGACACGACGTCTAGTACCCAGTGTCAGCCTTCCTGCAGAGATGTGAGTGTTGTCCACGGGAGAACGCAGCTGCCCATGCCCACGATTTGGGTTCAGGCTGTTGTGGAGCCTCTATGCTACCTGCAGAGAACACTCTTGTCTCCGCAGCATAAATTGACATGCTGAGGCTCGGGAAGCTACGGCACAGGTCGGTTTATGCTGCGGAGAAAAGAAGCACAGTGGGCACGGGATTTCTAAAAATCCTTCTACTGCACAATGCAGCATTATAAACGCAGGAAAAACACTGCGCCCAAAACGCTGCAAACCCTGATCGTGGGCACACAGCCTAAAATGCTACAATGGATGAATGGATAGATGTCAAACAAATATAACGTCCCACCCCCTGCATATTCTAAGCTGGCGCCCTTTAGTGTCTTTCATGTGGCACTAAAGGATGCCTAGCCTTGTATTTAGCCCCCCAAAAAATTAATAATTAAAAGAAACGACGTGAGGTCCCCCCTATTTTTGATAGCCAGCTAGGGTAAAGCAGACAGCTGTAGCCTGCAAACCACAGCTGACAGCTTCACCTTGGCTGGTGATTAATTTAGAGGGCTCCCCAGGCGTTTTTTTTAAAAAAACAAAGAAACAAACAAACGTGGGGTCCCCCCCAAATTAGATCACCAGCCAAGGTGAAGCGGACAGCTGGGGTCTGGTTTTCTCAGGGTGGAAAGAGCCATGGTTATTGGACTCTTCCCAGCCTAAAAATAGCAAGCCGCAGCCGCCCCAGAAGTGGCGCATCCATTAGATGCGCCAATCCTGGCGCTTCGCCCCAGCTCATCCCGCGCCCTGGTGCGGTGGCAAACGGGGTAATATACGGGGTTAATACCAGCTGTAATGTCACCTGGCATCAAGCCCTGGGGTTAGTGATGTCACGGCATCTAAACAGATACTCGACATCACTAACCCAGTCAGTAATAGAAAAAAATAAAGACAAAAAAAAAATTTATTTGAAAAAAAACTCCCCAAAACATTCCCTTTTTCACCAATTTATTGAAAATAAACAAATTCCGGTCGCTGTAATCCATTTTGGAGGTCCCTCGATGACTCTGGACCTTCTAGAATATGGGGGGCATGTTCAGGGAACGTATCCCCCATTTTCTGGAAGAGCAAGCTCTCCATGAGCAGTGTGGGTGCAGTAATCTGAGAATACTGCACTCACACTGCCCCGGTCCAACCTAGGACAGAGTGACCTGCAGTAACCTCATTCCAGAATATGAGGGGCACGCTCACAGAACGTACCCCACATTTTCTAGAACAGCAGGCTCTACATGCGAGGAGTGTGGCTGCAGATTACAGCACTCACTCTCCCCCAGTCCACAGTGCAGCAGCGAGGTCAGCGTCCCTGCTTGCAAGGATCCAGCTGACAGCCGCTGTCTGCACATGCGCTGCCAGCTTTCCAGAAGGAGGAGCAGTGATCGCGGGGACGGAGCAGCAGCCAGGTAACGGGGAAGACCGGGGGGTGACGGCGGGAGACCTGGCGGGACCTGGGAGCAACTTTTCTGTCGCATGTGACGTGTCACATGCGGCAGATAGAGCAGGATGAATGCGGCCGCGCGCCACTGTGCACTGCACGCCGCCATCTTGCATGCTCCGGAGGGGGGAAGGGGGCGGCACTGGAGAACCGGAGGGGGCTCCGGGGGACCGAAGGGCTCCGGTGTCCCGGAGGAGGGGTCAGGGGGAGGACATTTCCCTGTTATCTGAAATGTTTGATCATTTCAGATCAGAGGGAAATGAATGCAGAGCCGGCGGCGGCGGCAGTTTTCGGCGCGCGTCGGCGCCATTTTGGATATTCCAGAGGGGGTGGGGGTGGTGGGGGTTGATTTCTCCGGTACCGGGGGCTTTGGGGGCACTAGGGGCTTATATTTCTTTATCATCTGACATGTTTGATCATGTCAGATGAGAACGAAATCAGTATTATTTGTCATTTTTTTTATGTGATTGGCGGTATACGGTGTATACCGGCGATCACATTATGGGGGTTCAAAAAAAACACCCCGATTCATAATCTTGGGGGTCTCAGCTACCTTCGGTAGCTGAAACCCCCGAGATTTTCCATCACTGGGGGGCGCTACAAGCTTTTTCCGGCTTGACATCTCAAGACGTCGGAACAGAATAAGTACCCTGTTTTTCCGACGTCTTGAGACGTTAGGCCGTCACTATGGGGTTAAATTCATTCATTGGTTTTATAAATTCCTCTTTTGAAAGCTGAAACCCTCATAAATTTGGTTAAGGTTATGAAAATAAAGTTGCTGCAAAGCTGAAATATTGATCATTTAATCAACACAGAAAGGTCAGATTTTGGCAAGACAAAAGTTTTGTCGCCTTGTCATATAGTGCACCCAATCCTAGTTTACATCCTCACCTGTGCTCACTAAATGAACGGTTAATTAGTGGGTGTGTATAAAAAGAAACCCAGCACCCCAGACCTTCACTTGAACTGCAACTTGACCTCTGACAACATGCCAAAAATCCACTCTGTGACCAAAGCCTTGATTATCAAGAGGCTGAAGACCAGATCCACTGCAGAGGTGGCTGGCACCTTTAATGTGTCTCTGCGTCAAGTACACAGAATTAAAAAAAGATTTGAAGAGACTGGAGAATTTTTTGACAAGCCCAGGTCCGGCAGACCCCACAACTGCTCAGGAAGAACATTTGTTGGTTAGAAATTCCAAAGCCAGCCCCTCTTCCACTGCAGCAGAGCTCCAAAAGGCCTGTTCACCTCAAGTCCCTGTGTCAACTAGAACAGTTTGTAGGATTCTGTCTCAAAAAGGCCTCTATGGTCGAATCAGTGCCCAGAAGCCAGCACTAAACAAAAGGCAATTAAAAAACCATGTGGCATTTGCTAAGTCCCACGGCCTGCTAAACAGATGGACGCTGGAAAAGTGGCAGAAGGTGGATTTCTCTGATGAATATTCAGTTGAATTACACCACAGCCACCGCAAATACTGCAGGAGACCTACTGGAGCCCATATGGATCCAGAAAACAGTTACATTTGTTGGTGGAAAGATCATGGACTAGGGATACATTCAGAATGGGGGTGTGTGAAACATTTGCAAGGTGGAAGGTGGAAGGCAATAAATTTATAAAACCAATGGATGAATTTAAAGTCAGGTTATAAGCTTTTATTTACATAACATGCATAAGCGACAGAACTTCTGTCAGAGACTGTATTATACTCCAGAGTTGCACTCACTTACTACTGGAAAGAAAAACAATTAAGCAAAAGAAAATTAGATAAAAAACAAAATTGAATAAAACTAAACAAAAACAAGAGTTGACCTTTTTACCCCTAATAAATCAAATTTAAAAAATGACAAAAAAAAGAACAAAAGCAAAGTTACTCCCTAAAGTCTAAAACTACTGATCCAAATATCCATAAAAGTAAACACAAACACATCGCTTATATTACGCACACGATATTCAGTAGCTCCTAAAATATTGCTCATTTTACATGGAGTTTAGAAGCGTTTTTAATTTTTTTTTTTAATCTTTTTTTCTTCATTAACCTCCCCAGCGGAGAGCCTGTATACAGAAGGAATGCAGATCTGCAGAATAAATGAATATGAAACCTGCATTGCATATTCATGATTGAAAAGTTAACATGAAGCACAATATTTACACTGAAGCTCAAAGACTCTGATCAACGCACGTCCCAAAATATCTCCTCACTATTCACCGTAATTACATTTAATTCACGCGCCAAACTTGTATGTTTTCCCGGCACAGCAGTGAATGACACATTCGCGTGTGAGGATAAAGGAAAATTGCTAAACCTTCAAAGTGCTTATTAAGACTGATCTAAAGTGACTTTGTCGGAGATTAGGCCGGAGCGAATCATATAAAAACGAGATAAAAATTCCACCGTTACTAGAGGATGGAAATGTGGGAAAAGAGAAATCAAAAATACCATTACTACCTATGATGACCCAAGGACCCTGCAATAGGTTCTCAGAACCAATGACAGTGCTTGGTCGGGGCCAAATTTAAAGGAACCTGTCAAGTCGGCTTTACTAATGATTCTAGTGTTACTTCTGTATAGGTTGTAAAACAACAATCAGAATGACACCCATCTTGTAGAAATCTGATGTGCCAAGCCTGAGAAATCAAGCTGTGAAGCCACATGCAAATAAAAAATAATAAAAATGCCAGAACTTCCTAACAGACAAGTGTGAACAGGTGCATACTGAACATAACATAAACTAACAAATAAACAGCTGCACTCTGAAATGCTCAGGCATACAGAGTTGGAACTTGGTTTTGCATTACTGTTCAGGACATACATTTCAAAAGGTAGACACTTAGCAGTTTTATGCAAGCCCAGCAGCCAGCATCAAGGTGTAGCTTGTATGTTATGTCCCTACCTAATGCCTCTACCTGGGCTAAACAGCCTAGAATTTTATTGGGCGGACATGGACCTGATGCTAGGAAATTAAAAATCACCTTAAGCTGAAGGGATGAAGTGCTCAGTCAGAATGCATGACCCCATAATCCAAAATAAGAATACTGACAGCATTCAGAACATGAAATAAACTAATAAATAAATAACTGCACTCTAAATGCTAAGACATGCATACATTGAGTGTAGGAACTTGGACGTGCATTCCTGCTAAGGAAATTAATTTTAAAAATGAGAAATTTAGACTATATAAAGGTCAGTTTTATGCGAGCCCAGCAGCCAGCTTCAAGGTGTACCTCTTATGCTAAGTCATTACCTTCTGATGCCTCCACCTGGGCTGAACAGCCTACAATTTTATTGGGCAGGCAGTGACCTGCTACTAAGAAAATTAAAAATCACCTTAAGCTGACTGGAAGAAGTGGTCAGTCAGAAGGCATGACTCCATAATCCAAAATAAGAAAACTGACAGCACTTCCTAACAGACAAGTATGAACAGGTGCATACTGAACATGAAATAAACTAAGAAATAAACAGCTGCACTCTGAAATGCTAAGGCATACAGACTTGGAACTTGAATTTGCATTACTGTTAAGGACATACATTTAAAAATGTAGACATTTAGCAGTTTTATGCAAGCCTAGCAGCCAGTGTCAAGGTGTATCTCGTATGTTAAGTCCTTACCTAATGCCTCTACCTGGGCTAAACAGCCTACAATTTTATTGGACGGGCAGGGACCTGCTAGTAGGATATGAAAAAATACCTTAAGCTGATGGGAAGAAATGCTCAGTCAGAAGGCATGACCCCATAATCCAAAATAAGAAAACTGACTGCTTTTCTTAACAGACAAGAGTGAACAAGTGCATACTGAACATGGAATAAACTAACAAATAAACAGCTGCAGTCTGAAATACTCATGCATACAGTCATTGAATAAAATAACTTGGATGTGTATTTCTGCTGAGGAGATACATTTTAAAAATCAGACATTTAAAGTATAAAAATGCCAGTTTTATGAGAGCCCAGCAGCCAGCTTCAGTGGGTATCTCATATGTTGGGTCCCTACCTGCTGATGACTCTACCTGGGTTGATCACCCAACAATTTTATTAGGTAGGGCAGGAACCTGCTACTAGGAAATTAAAAATTGCCTTAAGTTAATGGGAAGAAGTGCTAAGTCAGAAGGCTTGACCCTATAATCCAAAATAAGAAAGCTGACTACTTTTATAACAGTCAAGTGTGAACAGGTGCATACTGAACATGAAATTAACAAATAAACAGCTATACTTTGAAATGCTTAGGCATACAAACATTGATCTAGTAAGTTAGATACACATTACTGTTAAGGAAATACATTTAAAAATGTAGACACTTAGTGTATAAAAAAGCCAGTTTTATGTGAGCCCAGCAGCCAGCATCAAGGTGTATCTCATATGCTGGGTCGCTACTTACTGATGCCTTTATCTGGGCTGAACAATTTACAGTTTCATTGACGGGCAGGGACTTGCTACTAGAAAACTAAAAATTACCTTAAGTTAATGAAAAGTACTCAGTCAGAAGGCATGACCCCATAATCCGAAATAAGACATCTGACTGCTTTTCCTAACAGACAAGTGTGAACAGGTGCATACTGAATATGAAATAAACTAATAAACAAACAGCTGTACTCTGAAATGCTAAAGTATCTAGACACTGAGCATATGATCTTGGACATGCTTACTGCTAAGGAAATACATTTATAAAGGCATATCTCGTATGCGGGGTCCTTATCTACTCATACATCTTTCTGGGCTGAAAAATCCTACAATTTTATATTATGCTACTTGGTGGAGGCATCACTAAATAGGCATCCAGCATACATAATACGCCTTGATACTGGCTGCTGGGCTCACATAAAATTGGCCTTCATATACTTTAAGTGTCACAATTTTTAAAGATGTTTCCTTAGCAGTAACACATGCCCAAATTGCTATAATCAATATCTGTATACCTTAGCATCTCAGGGTGCAGTTGTTTATTTGTTAGTTTATTTCATGTTCAATATGCACTTGTTTACACTTATCTGTTAGGAAGTGCCATCCGTTCTCTCTTTTTTGATTATGAGGTCATTCATTCTGACTGAGCACTCCTACCCATCAGCTTAAGGAAATTATTAATTTCCTGCTCACCCATAAAATTGTAGGTTGTTCAGCGCAAGTAGAGGAATCAGTAGGTAAGGACCCAGCAAAGAGATACGCATTGACGCTGGCCTCTCATAACACTGGCTTTTTTATACGCTAAATGTCTCAATTTTTAAAATTACTTCCTTAGCAGTAATGCGTGCCCAAGTTCCTATAATCAATATCTGTATACCTCAGAGTCACAGAGTGCAGATGTTTGTTTGTTAGTTTATTTCATGTTCAGTATGCATCTGTTCACACTTGTCTGTTAGGAAGTGTCGTAAGTGTTCTTATTTTCGGTTATAGGATCATACCTTCTGACTGAACACTCCTTTCTATCAGCTAAAGAAGATTATTAATTTCCTGCCCGCTCATAAAATTGTAGATTGTTAAGCCCAGACAGAGGCATCAGTAGGTAGAGACAAAGTAAAGAGATATGCCCTGACACTGGCTGCTGGGCTCTCATAAAACTGTCCTTTTTTTATCTTCTAAGTGTCTCAATTTTTAAAGTTATTTCCGTAGCAGGAATGCATGTCCAAGTTCCTACACTCAATGTCTGTATACCTTAAAATTTCAGAGTGCAGCTGTTTATTTGTTAGCCACATGCAAATTAGACAGGAAGTGGACTGAGAGTGTGCATGGATATGCTATCAAGCTAATTTGCATATGGTTCTAAAGCTCAATTTCTCAGCGCTGACACATCGGATTTCTACAAGTCTGGTATCATTTTAATTGTTGTTCTACGACCTAAGCAGCCATGCCACCGGTTTTATCATTAAAACCATCCTGGCAGGTTCCCTTTAAGGACTTTTTTATTTAGTTCCCCACATGATAATTTATGTAGAATTGTCGTAATGCGACGGATATGCAACATATTATGCATCAACCAGGAGCAATGTGGCCCAAAAGGTCAGAATGAATGACAATTCACATAAAAATCGCTCCGGTCACATAGTGCCGACAGTATGCTGCTGTATCACAAGAATCCTTTAATAAAACAGCCTCTGTAATGTAATATAACTAATCAATTTAAAATAAATAAATAAAAATAAAAAAACAAAAAAATGTGTAATTTTGTTGTGTGCAAATTCACTGACGCCTCCAGTCACTAAATAAAAATCTAAAAAAAAAATTAAAATTCCGACATTCCTCGTACCTTGTCTCATTTCCACTTTTTTTCACGTCGTTGTGTCTTTCCATACATAGTAATAATTAAAATGTAACCTGGTAAATGTTTCGGTGATGACAGCGCTGTTCTGTTCCGTTTTTTTTCTTCTTTTTTTGTGTTAATTATTGATCTTTAGAGAGAAGAAATTAGAAGAGAAGACACAAATTATTCCCCCGAGTCCTCTCACATCTGATGGAGCCGCGCGATGAATGCAACGCTCACTAAAGAGCGAAAACGAGGGAATCTTGTAAAGAATAAAAAAACGTAAATAAGAAAACAACCGTCTCCATATTGTTCATTGCATGCTTTTTGTTGACCCCTTAAGGACCAAGATAACTTTGTACTTCAGTCGAACCCATAGTTTCCGCTGACTTTTCAGAATCAGCTTTCATGTACGTTTACAGAAGGAATAACATTATATGACTCGCATTCTGCACATTTCCAATTTCCAGATTTGGGCCTGTTTCTTGTCTGCCGGACAAAAATGGCGTGAAAATTCCAAAAGTTGCAACATTTTAGTGCAGCCTGGACTTGAGTCAAAATTATGCGACTTTTGAAAGCTTTTCATACCGGAACAGTGGTGTAAAAGCGCATATGAATCTGGTACTTTATTTTTAATTCTCAGTTGCCTTTGAGCTAGTAGGTGAAAACTAGCTGCTATAATGTCTCCCATATACAGCACACAAGGACATGAGGGATTTCTGCTCTCCTGTCCTTATGTAGCACACGTTCAAAAGTAGCAGCAGCATGGAGGACATTATACAGCATTATGGAGGACATTATACAGCATTATGGAGGACATTATACAGCATCATGGAGGGCATTATAGAGCAGCATGGTGGACATTATACAGCAGCATGGAGGAAATTATACAGCAGCATGGAGGACATTATACAGCAGCATGGAGGACATTATACAGCAGCATGGAGGACATTATACAGCAGCATGAAGGACATTATACAGCAGCAGGGAGGATGTTATACAGCAGCATGGAGGACGTTATACAGCAGCATGGAGGACGTTATATAGCAACATGGAGAACGTTATACAGCAGCATGGAGGACGTTATACAGTAGCATGGAGGACGTTATACAGCAGCAGGGAAGACGTTATACAGCAGCATGGAGGACGTTATACAGCAGCATGGAGGACATTATACAGCAGCATGGAGGACATTATACAGCAGCATGGAGGACATCATACAGCAGCATGGAGGACATTATACAGCAGCAGGGAGGACGTTATACAGCAGCAGGGAGGACGTTATACAGCAGCATGGAGGACGTTATACAGCAGCAGGGAGGACGTTATACAGCAGCATGGAGGACATTATACAGCATCATGGTGGACATTATACAGCAGCATGGAGGACATTATACAGAAGCATGGAGGACATTATACAGCAGCATGGAGGACATCATATAGCAGCATGGAGGACGTTATACAGCAACATGGAGGACATTATACAGCAGCATGGAGGACGTTATACAGCAGCAGGGAGGATGTTATACAGCAGCATGGAGGACATTATACAGCAGCATGGAGGATATTATACAGCAGCATGGAGGACATTATACAGCAGCATGGAGGACATTACACAGCAGCAGGGAGGACATTATACAGCAGCAGGGAGGACGTTATACAGCAGCATGAAGGACATTATGCAGCATCATGGAGGACATTATACAGCATCATGGAGGACATTATAGAGCAGCATGGAGGACACTATACAGCAGCATGGAGAAAATTATACAGCAGAATGGAGGACGTTAAACAGCAGCATGGAGGACATTAAACAGCAGCATGGAGGACATTATACAATAGCATGGAGGACGTTATCCAGCAGCATGGAGAACGTTATACAGCAGCATGGAGGACATTATACAGCAGCATGGAGGACATTATACAGCAGCATGGAAGACTTTATACAGCAGCATGGAGGATGTTATACAGCAGCATGGAGGACGTTATACAGCAGCATGGAGGACGTTATATAGCAACATGGAGAATGTTATACAGCAGCATGGAGGACGTTATACAGTAGCATGGAGAACGTTATACAGCAGCAGGGAGGACGTTATACAGCAGCATGGAGGACGTTATACAGCAGCATGGAGGACATTATACAGCAGCATGGAGGACATTATACAGCAGCATGGAGGACATTATACAGCAGCGTGGAGGACTTTATACAGCAGCATGGAGGATGTTATACAGCAGCATGGAGGACGTTATACAGCAGCATGGAGGACGTTATATAGCAACATGGAGAATGTTATACAGCAGCATGGAGGATGTTATACAGCAGCATGGAGGACATTATACAACAGCATGGAGGATGTTATACAGCAGCAGGGAGGACGTTATACAGCAGCAGGGAGGACATTATACAGCAGCAGGGAGGACATTATACAGCAGTAGGGAAGACATTATACAGCAGCATGGATGATGTTATACAGCAGCAGGGAGGACGTTATACAGCAGCATGAAGGACATTATACAGCATCCTGGAGGACATTATACAGCATCATGGAGGACATAGAGCAGCATGGAGGAAATTATACAGCAGCATGGAGGAAATTATACAGCAGCATGGAGGACACTATACAGTAGTATGGAGGACGTTATCCAGCAGCAGGGAGGACATTATACAGCAGCATGGAGGACATTATACAGCAGCATGGAGGACATTATACAGCAGCATGGAGGACATTATACAGCAGCATGGAGGACATTATACAGCAGCATGGAGGACGTTATACAGCAGCATGGAGGACATTATACAACAGCATGGAGGACGTTATACAGCAGCAGGGAGGACATTATACAGCAGCAGGGAGGACGTTATACAGCAGCAGGGAAGATATTATACAGCAGCAGATAGGACATTATACAGCAGCATGGAGGACGTTATACAGCAGCAGGGAGGACGTTATACAGCAGCATGAAGGACATTATACAGCATCATGGAGGACATTATACAGCATCATGGAGGACATTATACAGCATCATGGAAGACATTATAGAGCAGCATGGAGGACATTATACAGCAGCATGGAGGACATTATACATCAGCATGGAGGACATTATACAGCAGGACTGAGCAGTGAAGCTGTAAATCCAGCTCTGGTGAAATAAACACTCCAAAGCAGTAGCTCCATCTGTGGTTTTCTCTTTCACTCGGCTTCTTCCCCCTTCTCTCCAAGTCCATAGGTTCCACTAGTCAGCTGTAACCTCAGTGAGCTGCCAGTTCATATTGCTCTGAACATGAGTTCTGTAGAAAGGAGAGAAGTAGCTCATAAGAGGAGAAAAAAGCAGATTTCTCTTATAAGATAGAGTGTGGGAAATAATTATTGGATCCCTTGCTGATTTTGTAAGTTTGCCCATTGACAAAGACATGAACAGTCTATAATTTTAAGGGCAGGTTCGTTTTAACAGTGAGAGAATATCCAAAATAAAAATCCAGAAAATCACATTGTATCAATTATATAAAATTATTTACATTTTGCAGAGTGAAATAAGTATTTGATCCCCTACCAACCATTAAGAGTTCTGGCTCCTACAGACACTTAAACGCTCCCAATCACCTCGTTACCTGCACTAAGAGCTGGTGGCTCCTGGGAGGAGTTAAGTTCATTTTCTCCCTGGTGCCGCACTTTCAGTAGAGCATAATCTGACCTGACAGGTTCCTTTTAAGGACCATGATATATATTTTTTGTGGCTTGTGCCTTCTCGCATTTTAATAAACTTAATATCATTTTGTTTTTTGTAAATACATGACAGCAATTATCTTATATATATTTTTTACAGTGGTATCATTAAAATTAATAGAGGGCATTAGTTTATTATGCAGGTCACAGACACAAGTGTGCCGATAGAACATTACATTGGGTTTTATATGTTTTTTCATGACTTTATTTTTGTTTAGCAGTTTGACAGAATCCTTTATAATCGTATATCTTGAATTGTTTATTTTATTAACAAGTTATAAATTAAACATTATACAGCAGCAGGGAGGACGTTATACAGCAGCATGGAGGACGTTATACAGCAGCAGGGAGGACGTTATACAGCAGCATGGAGGACATTATACAGCATCATGGTGGACATTATACAGCAGCATGGAGGACGTTATACAGAAGCATGGAGTACATTATACAGCAGCATGGAGGACATCATATAGCAGCATGGAGGACGTTATACAGCAGCATGGAGGACATTATACAGCAGCATGGAGGATGTTATACAGCAGCAGGGAGGATGTTATACAGCAGCATGGAGGACATTGTACAGTAGCATGGAGGACATTATACAGCAGCATGGAGGACATTATACAGCAGCATGGAGGACATTACACAGCAGCAGGGAGGACATTATACAGCAGCATGGAGGACATTATACAGCAGCAGGGAGGACATTATACAGCAGCATGAAGGACATTATACAGCATCATGGAGGACATTATACAGCATCATGGAGGACATTATAGAGCAGCATGGAGGACATTATACAGCAGCATGGAGAAAATTATACAGCAGAATGGAGGACGTTATACAGCAGCATGGAGGACATTATACAGCAGCATGGAGGACATTATACAGTAGCATGGAGGACGTTATCCAGCAGCATGTAGAACGTTATACAGCAGCATGGAGGACATTATACAGCAGCGTGGAGGACATTATACAGCAGCGTGGAGGACTTTATACAGCAGCAGGGAGGACGTTATACAGCAGCAGGGAGGACATTATACAGCAGCAGGGAGGACATTATACAGCAGTAGGGAAGACATTATACAGCAGCATGGATGATGTTATACAGCAGCAGGGAGGACGTTATACAGCAGCATGAAGGACATTATACAGAATCCTGGAGGACATTATACAGCATCATAGAGGACATAGAGCAGCATGGTGGAAATTATACAGCAGCATGGAGGAAATTATACAGCAGCATGGAGGACACTATACAGTAGTATGGAGGACGTTATCCAGCAGCAGGGAGGACATTATACAGCAGCATGGAGGACATTATACAGCAGCATGGAGGACATTATACAGCAGCATGGAGGACATTATTATTATTATTATTATTATTATTATTTATTATTATAGCGCCATTTATTCCATGGCGCTTTACAAGTGAAAGAGGGTATACGTACAACAATCATTAACAGTACAAGACAGACTGGTATAGGAGGAGAGAGGACCCTGCCCGCGAGGGCTCACAGTCTACAGGGAATGGGTGATGGTACAATAGGTGAGGACAGAGCTGGTTGCGCAGTGGTCTACTGGGCTGAGGGCTATTGTAGGTTGTAGGCTTGTTGGAAGAGGTGGGTCTTGAGGTTCCTCTTGAAGCTTTCCACGGTAGGGGAGAGTCTGATGTGCTGAGGTAGAGCGTTCCAGAGTATGGGGGATGCACGGGAGAAATCTTGTACACGATTGTGGGAAGAGGAAATAAGAGAGGAGCAGAGAAGGAGATCTTGTGAGGATCTAAGGTTGCGTGCAGGTAGGTACTGGGAGACTAGGTCACAGATGTAGGGAGGAGACAGGTTGTGCATGGCTTTGTATGTCATGGTTAATGTTTTGAACTGGAGTCGTTGGGCGATGGGAAGCCAGTGAAGGGATTGGCAGAGTGGCGAGGCTGGGGAGTAGCGAGGGGAGAGGTGGATTAAGCGGGCTGCAGAGTTTAGGATAGATTGGAGGGGTGCAAGAGTGTTGGAAGGGAGGCCAGAGAGCAGGAGGTTGCAGTAGTCGAGGCGGGAGATGATGAGGGCATGCACTAATGTTTTTGAAGATTCTTGGTTAAGAAAAGCACGGATCCGGGAGATATTTTTGAGTTGTAATCGGCATGAGTTGAAGAGGGCTTGGATGTGTGGCTTGAAGGATAGAGCAGAGTCGAGGGTTACTCCAAGGCAACGAGCTTGTGAGACTGGGGTGAGTGAGCAACCATCAAGTTTGATGGAAAGGCTTGTTGGAGGAGGTGAGTGAGGAGGAGGAAAGACAATAAACTCTGTTTTGTCCATGTTAAGTTTTAGGAATCGTGCAGAGAAGAAGGATGAAATAGCAGACAAACATTGTGGTATTTTGGTTAGTAGAGAGGTAATGTCAGGTCCAGAGAGGTAGATCTGTGTGTCATCGGCATAGAGATGATACTGGAAGCCGTGGGACTCTATGAGCTGTCCCAAGCCGAAAGTATAGATGGAGAGCAGCAGGGGTCCAAGAACTGAGCCTTGAGGGACACCGACAGATAGGGGGCGAGCTGAGGAAGTGGTGTGAGAATGGGAGACGCTGAAAGTTCGGTCGGTTAGGTATGAGGAGATCCAAGATAGGGCCAAGTCTGTGATGCCCAGAGATGAGAGAATCTGTAGTAGGAGGGAATGGTCTACTGTGTCGAAGGCAGAGGACAGGTCCAGGAGGAGGAGGATAGAGTAGTGTCGCTTGGCTTTGGCGGTTAGTAGATCATTGGTGACTTTGGTTAGGGCAGTTTCGGTAGAATGATGTGGTCGGAAGCCAGATTGAAGCCGGTCAAAGAGGGAGCAGGAGGAGAGGTATGAGGACAATTCAAGATGGACATGCTGTTCCAGTAGTTTTGAGGCATACGGGAGAAGGGATATGGGGCGATAGTTTGACACAGAGGATGGGTCAAGGGAGGGCTTTTTGAGGATGGGTGTAATAGAGGCATGTTTAAAGCATGAAGGGAATACACCACTTGCTAGTGATAGGTTGAAGAGATGGGTTAGGGCTGGGATGAGGACTGCGGTGATGTTGGGGATGAGGTGCGATGGGAGCGGGTCCAGTGCACAGGTGGTTAGATGTGATCTTGAGAGTAGAGTGGAGAGATTGTTTTCTGTCATGGTGGAGAAGCTGGATTTGGAGGAAGAGGGATGAGTAGCTATGATGAGGGGCTGTGGTGATTGTGGGCCAAAGCTTGCTCTGATGTTGTCAATCTTCCGCTTGAAGAAAGAGGCAAAGTCTTCAGCTGAGATGAGAGGAGAGGGAGGTGGTGCCGGAGGACGGAGGAGAGAATTGAAAGTGTTGAATAGCTGTTTAGGGTTGTGAGAGAGAGAAGATATGAGGGATGAGAAGTAGGTTTGTTTTGCAGCAGTGAGTGTGGACTTGAAAGTGGTGAGGGACTCTTTATATGCAATGAAGTGCTCAGTGGAATGAGACCTCTTCCATCTGCGCTCAGCAATTCTGGAAGCCCGTCTAAGTTCTTTAGTCTGCCTTGTGTGCCAGGGTTGCCTGTTGATTGTGCGGGTTTTGGTGTGTGTGAGGGGGGCAGCTGATTCGAGAGCTGCAGAGATTGTAGTGTTGTATAAAGTTGCAGCAGCATCTGCATCATGTAGAAATGCAATGTCTGTGAGGGGGAGAAGCATATACAGCAGCATGGAGGACATTATACAGCAGCATGGAGGACGTTATACAGCAGCATGGAGGACATTATACAACAGCATGGAGGACGTTATACAGCAGCAGGGAGGACATTATACAGCAGCAGGGAGGACGTTATACAGCAGCAGGGAGGATATTATACAGCAGCAGGGAGGACATTATACAGCAGCATGGAGGACGTTATACAGCAGCAGGGAGGACGTTATACAGCAGCATGAAGGACATTATACAGCATCATGGAGGACATTATACAGCATCATGGAGGACATTATACAGCATCATGGAAGACATTATAGAGCAGCATGGAGGACATTATACAGCAGCATGGAGGACATTATACAGCAGCATGGAGGACATTATACAGCAGGACTGAGCAGTGAAGCTGTAAATCCAGCTCTGGTGAAATAAACACTCCAAAGCAGTAGCACCATCTGTGGTTTTCTCTTTCACTCGGCTTCTTCCCCCTTCTCTCCAAGTCCATAGGTTCCACTAGTCAGCTGTAACCTCAGTGAGCTGCCAGTTCATATTGCTCTGAACATGAGTTCTGTAGAAAGGAGAGAAGTGGCTCATAAGAGGAGAAAGAAGCAGATTGCTCTTATAAGATAGAGTGTGGGAAATAATTATTGGATCCCTTGCTGATTTTGTAAGTTTGCCCATTGACAAAGACATGAACAGTCTATAATTTTAAGGGCAGGTTCGTTTTAACAGTGAGAGAATATCCAAAATAAAAATCCAGAAAATCACATTGTATCAATTATATAAAATTATTTACATTTTGCAGAGTGAAATAAGTATTTGATCCCCTACCAACCATTAAGAGTTCTGGCTCCTACAGACACTTAGACGCTCCCAATCACCTCGTTACCTGCACTAAGAGCTGGTGGCTCCTGGGAGGAGTTAAGTTCATTTTCTCCCTGGTGCCGCACTTTCAGTAGAGCATAATCTGACCTGACAGGTTCCTTTTAAGGACCATGATATATATTTTTTGTGGCTTGTGCCTTCTCGCATTTTAATAAACTTAATATCATTTTGTTTTTTGTAAATACATGACAGCAATTATCTTATATATATTTTTTACAGTGGTATCATTAAAATTAATAGAGGGCATTAGTTTATTATGCAGGTCACAGACACAAGTGTGCCGATAGAACATTACATTGGGTTTTATATGTTTTTTCATGACTTTATTTTTGTTTAGCAGTTTGACAGAATCCTTTATAATCGTATATCTTGAATTGTTTATTTTATTAACAAGTTATAAATTAAACATTATTTTAATTTTTAAATCAACAGAATAGTTCAAAATAAGCAATTTTGTCATGTGTCTTATAAGGGAAATCTAAGTCTTTCTCCTCTTGGACTGATCTTTCAATTCACTGGCGGACATACTGCCGGTCAAACTGCATCAGGGCCCGCAGGTGAAGGGGGACCAATGCAGGGTGGTTAGTAATGAGGGCAATCTGGCCTGTCCAGGGGGCCCATGGACAGATTGCCCTCATCTACCATAAGCTTTGCGCCGGGCAGGGTGCGATCCTCCTTCTCCGCTGCACAGTGCAGGTAGCAGAGCCGCAGGAATCCATTTTCTGGGGCTGGAATGTAGTTGCTCCTATGAGGTGATGATGTCACCAGAAAGGGCGGGGCTTCCCCCTCCAGCGCGGAGCTGATCCCATCATCCCAGTGCTCAGCGTTGGGCTGTGGCTGCTGGAGATAATGAGGTTGTAGAGAGGTCCCACAGAGAACTGAGGGGCTGCACCAAAGAGTGAGGGGCTTCATACATAAAACGGAGGGTGAGTAATGTGAGGTGGTGTTTGTTTTTTGGGGGGCACAGGATAACTGGATGTTACTACATGGGGGGTGCATGTTGAAGGATTGCACAGAGAAGGTGCTGCATATTTGGGAATTGAACAGGGAAGGGGTGATTTTTATATATGTGGGGCTGGTTGGGGAAAGGGGTGATGTGGAGCTGTGCAGGAAAGGGGGTGATGTTACTCATTTGGGGAAGCAGGGGGTGATGTTACAGCTGTGGGGCTGCATGCTGGGAGGCTGCGTACTTGGGCACTGAGTGGAGAAGGGTTAAGTTTACTTGTGTGGGGATGCAAGCTGGGGGACTGCATATGGAAGGGGGTTATGTTATGTTGGGGGGGCTGCATGGGAAAGAGATATGGTTACTTGTTTGTGCCTGAGTGGGGAAGTGGGTGATGTTACATATGAGGGGAAAGGGCGATATTATGTATGTGGGGAAGGTGTGATGTTACATATGTGGGGAAAAAGTGATGTTATGTTTTTGGGGAAGGTGTGATATTACATATGTGGGGAAGGGGTGATGTTACATATGTGGGGAAGGAGTGATGTTACGTATGTGGGGAAGGAGTGATGTTACGTATGTGGGTAAGGAGTGATGTTACGTATGTGGGGAAGGAGTGATGTTATGTATGTGGGGAAGGTGTGATGTTACATATGTGAAGAAGGAGTGATATTATGTATGTGGGGAAGGAGTGATGTTACGGATGTGGGCAAGGTGTGATGTCACGTATGTGGGGAAGGGGTGATGTTACGTATGTGGGGAAGGGGCGATGTTACGTATGTGGAGAAGGGGCGATGTTACGTATGTGGGGAAGGAGTGATGTTATGTATGTGGGGAAGGGGTGATGTTATGTATGTTGGGAAGAGGTGATGTTACGTATTTGGGGAAGAGGTGATGTTACGTATTTTGGAAGGGTTGATATTACGTATTTGGGGAAGGGGTGATGTTATGTATGTGGGGAAGGAGTGATGTTACATAAGTGGGGAAGGGGTGATGTTACATATGTGGGGAAGGGGTAATATTACAGATGTGGGGAAGGGGTGATGTTACGTATGTGGGAAATGGGTAATGTTATGTATGTGGAGAAGGGGTGATGTCACATATGTGAAGAAGGAGTGATATTATGTATGTGGGGAAGGAGTGATGTTACGGATGTGGGCAAGGTGGGATGTCACGTATGTGGGGAAGGGGTGATGTTACGTATGTGGGGAAGGGGCGATGTTACGTATGTGGAGAAGGGGCGATGTTACGTATGTGGGGAAGGAGTGATGTTACGGATGTGGGGAAGGGGTGATGTTATGTATGTTGGGAAGAGGTGATGTTACGTATTTGGGGAAGAGGTGATGTTACGTATTTGGGGAAGGGTTGATATTACGTATTTGGGGAAGGGGTGATGTTATGTATGCGGGGAAAGGGTGATGTTATGTATGTTGGGAAGAGGTGATGTTACGTATTTGGGGAAGAGGTGATGTTACGTATTTGGGGAAGGGTTGATATTACGTATTTGGGGAAGGGGTGATGTTATGTATGTGGGGAAGGAGTGATGTTACACATGTAGGGAAGGAGTAATGTTATGCATGTGGGGAAGAAGTGATGTTATGTATGTGGGGAAGGAGTGATGTTACATAAGTGGGGAAGGGGTGATGTTACATATGTGGGGAAGGGGTAATATTACAGATGTGGGGAAGGGGTGATGTTACATATGTGGGAAATGGATAATGTTAGGTATGTGGAGAAGGGGTGATATTACATATGTGGGGAAGGAGTGATGCTACGTATGTGAGGAAGGGGTGATGTTACATGTGTGGGGAAGGGGTGATGTTATGTATGTGGGGAAGGGGTGATGTTACATATGTGGGGAAGGGGTGATGTTATGTATGTGGGGAGGGGGTGATGTTACATATGTGGGGAAAGGGTGATGTTACATATGTAGGGAAAGGAGTCATGTTGTGTATATGGGGAATCGGGGACAATATGCAAAAAATGCATTGGTGCACTTTTTGCACATTACATGGGAAATGGCAGACAATGTGCAAATAGTACATCCATCTATTTTACCACCACCTTGTAAATAGCATATTTTGCACATGTGGTTCACAAGCAAAAAAAAATCTGCATCAATATCGCAAGAGAAAAAAAAGATACAAAACAAAAACAAAAAAAAGGAAGAATAAAGAGCAAAAAAAAGAGGAAAAAATAAAGAAAAAAGGTAAAAGGTTGTCCAAGATTCAACATTTTTTTTTTTTTACAAAAATAAACGTAGTCTTATTACATGCTCAAAATGACCGGACGGCACTCCACCCTCATTAGTGTCGGAATGGCGCCTAAGATAATGAAAAATCCCGGCACTCACCATCGTGCCAGATTAATTTCTTTACCCAGGCTTCACTACCTGGACGCTTCAGTTCTTCCTGAGCTTTAGCCAGCAGAGAAGATTATGTGTTACAATATTCAATAGTGAAATCCAAAGGAAATGTCATCAATGGGAACATCAGTGACAATTACTAGTGATGAGCGAGTACTAAAAAGCTCGGGTGCTCGAAGCTCGGGCCGAGCATCCCAAGATACTCGTGTACTCGGGCCGAGCAACGAGCCCAATGTTATCCTATGGGAGACCCGAGTATTTTTGTGAAATGACCCCCCGGCAGCATGGAGAAACCCTAAAAATGTCACAAAAGTCTCAGAAGAGTGCTCAAATGACATGGCAACAGCATGGGGAAGACCCCTTGAAGCATTTATCACTCAAAAGTCACAGCTGTGAACAATTTTGTCCGCGTTTCACGCCATTTTTACGGACTCACCAGAAAACCTTCCAAAATGACCCCAAAATGATTTTTCATGGCAGAAATGTTAAGGGCACATACCCAATAGTGAGATAGAGCTGGTGTATGTTACTTTTTAAGATTAATACATGAAAGATTTTACGTGAAAACATTGTGTGGCACTCCGATGTCCCTGAGAAGAGACGTACATAAAGGCCTCTGAGTCTAATGTGCCCATTTTGAGGAACTAAGTCTTTGTAGTATTTTCCTTTGCCAGGGCAGTCCAAAATTGTGAGGTTCACCAATGCCCCTGCATACAGACGTGCATGATGGCCTGTAAACCTGAAGTGCCCATTGTAAGGAAGTGGGTCTATTGTAGTATAGCCCTTAGGCAGGGCAGCCAAAAATTGGGAGGCTCCACGTTGTCCCTGGATAGAGATGTGCATGAGGGCCTGTAAACCTGAAGTGCCCATTGGAAGGAAGTGGGTCTATTGTAGTATAGCCCTTTGGCAGGGCAGCCAAAAATTGGGAGGCTCCACGTTGTCCCTGGATAGAGACGTGCATGAGGGCCTGGAAACCTGAAGTGCCCATTGTAAGGAAGTGGGTCTATTGTAGTATAGCCCTTTGGCAGGGCAGCCAAAAATTGGGAGGCTCCACGTTGTCCCTGGATAGAGACGTGCATGAGGGCCTGTAAACCTGAAGTGCCCATTGTAAGGAAGTGGGTCTATTGTAGTATAGCCCTTAGGCAGGGCAGCCAAAAATTGGGAGGCTCCACGTTGTCCCTGGATAGAGACGTGCATGAGGGCCTGTAAACCTGAAGTGCCCATTGGAAGGAAGTGGGTCTATTGTAGTATAGCCCTTTGGCAGGGCAGCCAAAAATTGGGAGGCTCCACATTGTCCCTGGATAGAGACGTGCATGAGGGCCTGTAAACCTGAAGTGCCCATTGTAAGGAAGTGGGTCTATTGTAGTATAGCCCTTAGGCAGGGCAGCCAAAAATTGGGAGGCTCCACGTTGTCCCTGGATAGAGACCTGTTAGGTTCTTAGTGCCTCCGTGCTTGCATTTAAAAACCGCACGTGTGTGCCTGTTGGTGGCAGCTTTCCGCTGCACTTGTGTGTATTTTGCAAAAACTTGGATATAACACACAAGTCTAGTGAATACACATCAGCACAGCATTGCAAAATGCGCAAGGGCGTTGTCAACGAACAAAGAAGTGGACGTGATGGTGGTGCAGGCAGAGACCGAGGTCGTGTGCAAGCTCTAATTTCGCCACAACAAAGGGCCACATCTACTCGCTCGCACGTCCTGTCCCAAATTCTTGGGGACCGCAGCAGTACACCGCTCTTGAACCAAGACCAGTGTCAACAGGTTGTTAGTTGGATAGCGGATAATGCTTCCAGTCAGATTGGCACCACCACAAACACTCTGTCTTCCACACGGTCAAGTGTCAGTAGCCGTGATACTGCACCGCACATTTTGGAACCTGATCCTCCTTCCTACCACCAGGCCGAGTACACGTCCACGGACATTACTGATCCCACACTTGGACACTCGGAAGAGCTGTTCGTTCACGTTTCCATTCACACATTCTGGCCTCTCGCCAGCTCCTGTTGAAGTGGGTCATGAGGAGATCGTATGTACAGATGCCCAAATATTTCAGCAGCCATTTTCTCACGAAGTTGGCAACGTGTCTCAACAAGGGGTGGACGATGATGAGACACAATTGTCAGGAAGTCAGGAGGAGCAGGGTGCGGAAGACGAAGACGACGTGGTGGCTGATCCAGTAACTGACCCAACCTGGCAGGAGGATATGCAGAGCGAGGACAGCAGTGCACAGGGGGAGGGAGGCGTAGCATCCCAACAGGCAGTAAGAAGCAGGGTGGTGGCCCCAGGCAGACGTCAGGCAACTGTTCCCCGGAACAACACGACACAAGGTGCCTGTACAAATGTTAGGTCTTCCCGAGTCTGGCAGTTTTTTAAGTTGGCTCCAGATGATTCTAAAAAGGCCATTTGCAACACCTGCCGTGCCACCATCAGCAGGGGTACCAAAACTAGCAGCCTGACCACCACCAGAATGATCAGGCACATGTCAGCCAAGCACCCGACTTTGTGGGATGTACAACAGAGTCGAGGAGCAGTGCTTGCTGATGTCACTGCTACATCTTCGCTTGTTGTGCATGCGAGCCAATCCCCTGTCCATGCTGCCCGCGAACAAGCCTCCTCCGGCCCTGCACCTCTGCGTTGCCCACGCAGAAATAACACCATCATCAAGCACGTCCTTGTCCCAGCGCAGCGTTCAGTTATCCATTCAGCAAACCTTTGAACGCAGGCGCAAATACACTGACAACGCCCCACATGCCACACTTCTAAATGCTAACATTTCGCGACTGCTTGCGCTGGAAATGTTGCCTTTTAGGCTGGTTGAGACAGAAGCATTCCGCGACCTGATGGTGGCAGCTGTCCCACGTTACTCGGTCCCCAGCCGCCACTATTTCTCCCGGTGTGCCGTCCCCGCATTGCATAACCATGTGTCACAAAACATCACACGTGCCCTGAACAACGCTGTTTCACCCAAAGTCCACCTAACCACAGGCACGGGGACAAGTGCATGTGGGCAAGGCCGCTACATCTCGTTGACGTCACACTGGGTTAATATTGTGGAAGCTGGGACCCAGTCTGAGCGAGGGACGTAACACGTCCTTCCCACACCAAGGTTTGCAGGCCCTACCTCAGTCAGTGTTTCACCCACACTCTACAGCTCCGGAATGTCATGCTCCTCAGCCCACTCCTCCTCCTGCGCATCCTCATCCACTTTACCCTCCACACCAGTCCCAAGCTGGAATTGTCGCGGGCGGAGGAGGGGACGCTGCGCTCTCCCACTGCTCGGGTCCGGCTGCCGCTGCTCTACGGCTGCTGCTGCTCGGTGGCTCGAGCGATGGCCGGATCCCGGAGGCTCGAGCGGCGCTCCTCGCCCGTGAGTGAAAAGGGGTGGTTTGGGTTTTGGGGATATTGTCCGTGACGCCACCCACGGTTGTGGTGATTGTGTGGACACCACCGCTGCTCTGGACGGGTATCCCGGGAGCCTGTGACAGGGAGCAGCTTTGTTGTTATTTCTCCCCTCCGTGGGTAGGGGGGTTGGTTGTCCCGGGGCCCGGTGATGGGGTAGAGATGGATGACAGGCGGGTAGCGGGGCCTGATGAGGTGCAGGGTCGCAGGGGCAGCGCTGTGCCGCACGGCACGGAGGTACTCACTCAGCCCAATGATGATGACACAGTTCACGGTAAAACAAGTGGCTGGATGGACGGGTCCCTCGGACGGCTGCGGTTGTTCCTCCCTGCAGGTTAGTGATGACTGTCTCTCCCTGCACCTAAGTTCAGTGTTGGTAGTGATGGTTTCCCACCGGTAATCCGCTCCCCGACCTGGATATGGGCCGGAGGAGACCCTTTTGCCCACAGGCGCTGGCCCTGGGAGACGGTTGCCCTTGGCGGTGGCGGTGTCTCCCCTTCACGGTTGGACGGTTGCCTTCTATCGTGACTTGGCTGTTTGGAAACCCTGAGGTCCCCTTCACTAACGGATTTGGCAAATTCACGGCGACACCAAGCCTTGCCGGGATCCGAAAGGCCCCTGCCAATGGTGCTGTCTTCTCTTTGTATACCGGTCCGGTACGGCCGGGTCACCACCCGTCCACGGTCCTTACGGCAGACTCCAATCGGCCTCCACTGCAGACGGTCACCACATCCTGCCAACCTTGCTGTCCTGTCCGGGCCACACACCCGGACCAACTTCAGGCTCTTTGCTGTCACTTTTCTCCTCTCTACTACTTTCCTCCTTCCACTTCCTTAGCTTAACTCTCACTGCCTGTGTTTTCCCTCCTCCTTGGTGAGTGGAGACCAACCGCCTGGCTCCACCCCCTGGTGTGGACAACAGCCCCTGGGGAAGGCAACAAGGATTTTGTGTTTTGACTATGATATGCCTGCAGGGAGTGTGGGGTGTGTAAGTGTTGTGCTCTGTGGCCCCTGGCTTGTCCAGGGCGACACAGAAGCACTGCAGCACTGCCTCGGCGAAGCGGCAACAGGCTGTGCTGAAGCTAATCTGCATAGGTGACAAACCCCACAATGCATAAGAGGAGCTCTGAAACAGCAGGCAGATCACTGGCTCACACCTCTGAACCTAAAGCCAGGAAAGGTTGTGTGTGACAATGGCCGGAACCTGGTGGCGGCTTTGAGGCGAGGCCAGCTGACACATGTTCCATGCGTGGCCCATGTGCTCAACCTCGTGGTTCAGCGGTTTCTAAAATCATACCCAGAGCTGTCTGATCTGCTGGTAAAAGTTCGCCGCCTGTCTGTACATTTTTGAAAGTCACCTACTGCTTCAGCCGGCCTTGCCGGCTTTCAGCGCCTTTTGCATCTTCCGGCTCACAGACTGGTGTGTGATGTCCCCACGCGTTGGAATTCAACTCTGCACATGTTGGTCAGGATATGTGAGCAGAAGAGGGCAGTTGTTGAGTACCTGCATCACCTAAGCCGTAGGGAAATGGGTCAAACTCCACACATAACACCTGAGGAGTGGAGATGGATGTCCGACCTATGTACCATGCGCCAAAACTTTGAGGACTCCACCAAGATGGTGAGCGGCGATGACGACATTATTAGCGTCACCATACCGCTTCTCTGCCTTCTAAAATGGTCTCTTCTCAAAAAACAACCATGATGCATTTCAGGCGGAGCGCGATGAGTTTGAGCAAGAAACAGTAGTGGGTGTGGGTGATAACACACAGCCCAGCCTCGTCTCATCACAACGTGCAGTGGAGGACTATGACGAGGAGGAGGATGAAGACATGGAGCAACTCTCTGGCCAAATTGAGGATATGACATGCAGTCATATCCTTGGTTCAGCGTGGCTGGCCAGAGGACAGGGTAGATGAGGAGGAGGAGGAGGAGGAGGAGGAGGACAGCATGTTCAGTCATCGTGTTGGTCAGGATACTGAAGTGATGGCTGTTAAGAGTGTCTGGCACACATGGCTGACTTTATGGTAAGCTGCCTGTCTCGTGACCCTCGCGTTAAGAACATCTTTGCCGACAATCATTATTGGTTGGTAACACTGTTACACCCACGCTACAAGGAGAACTTTATGTCTCTTATTCCCGAGGCGAAGAGGTCAGGCAAAATGCAGCAGTTCCAGAAGGCCATAGTCACGGAAGTAGGCAAAGCATTCCCCTCACAAAACGCTAGCGGCATAGGTCAGGAATCAGTGGACAACCAAGGCGTACAGCCGGGAGGGGCACAAGTCCAATACGCCAGAGGTAGGGGAACAGTCTTTAAGATGTGGGACAGTTTTCTCAGGCCCTCACATACCACAGCCCCTGAGGTGCGGGGTAGTGCCACAAAAAATCCTAAGTTTGCCCAGATGCTCAAGGAGTACCTTGCAGATCAAACAACTGTACTCCGACATTCCTCTGTGCCTTACAATTAATGGGTATCCAAGCTGGACACGTGGCATGAATTGGCTCTCTACGCCTTCGAAGTCCTGGCATGCCCTGCCGCTAGCGTTTTGTCAGAGCGTGTTTTTAGTGCCGCAGGTGGAATCATTACATGTGAGGTAAATCCTGGGATATGAAGAGGAATTATGACTAGAAGTCATAATTGCTCTCATCACTCCCTGGCAGTGCCCCCCCCTCCCTTCTTGTTCTCAAATGTCCAGCATCTGTGAAGGTGTCACATCCCACTTACACCTCCAACAGCCATCTCCTCTGATATGGAGATGAGATGATGTGAGGACAATGGACCCAGGATGACTCCCTGCCGTCACCCTGTAACAAGAGTTGTATCTCATTAGCAAGGCTTGGAAGTAGCCAGACAGAACGACTCCAGTAAAAAATGGTTCATATCTCGCAAGCCATATCTCCGATAAATATGGCAACCATAAAAATGGTGTTTGCGCAGGCGGACGATGCTGGCACACCTTTTTTATGGAAGGGGGAGCTTGGGAAATACCCCAGGCGTGATATCAGCCATATGGGAACTCGTAGACAGGTCATGAGTCCCCTCGTTCTGTAGCTAAATTCATAACTGTCACAATGAGAGCATTGGCGTCTGCCTACGACGCTCCCAGGCAAAGTTATGGCCAATATCCCCTTTGCTGGATAATTCTGATCCATGCAGGGGGAGTGGCAGTGCTTCCCTGTGAGGTCACTAAGGTAGGAGGGGACCTGGATCTGCCCAGGTTGATAACCCTACTTCGGCCATTTTCCAGTGTTCTTCTGCTCGGGGGCCTGGTTGGGAAAGACCTGTGAGGGAGTTCCTGGAAACCTGGTCTACAGCGCCCCCCTGTGGCCAGACGCAACAAGGTAACTGCTGGAACTGTGTATGCCTGTTTGTAACCCATGCTTTGATTGTAACTGTACTCTGACATATGTATATTCTGTAGATTCCCTATTGTATATATTGTAGTTCTAGTGTGCTTTAGGCTGATTAAATTATATAATTAATCTTGGGCTGTTCTGTTATCTCGATCTTGAATCCCACGTCTGTGTGTTCGGCTAATAGTTACCGTAAATCGGTTGGTGGCAGCGAGTTGTGCCAAGGATTATTGTGGGGAGGCCAGTGAGATTCAGGGAGGTTTTATATATTCCGCCCGCGGAGGTCGGGGGAATATATACCCTACTCTCACCGGGGACCCTTCAATAATCGGCATAAGTAGTATAGCGGCCTCCTTGCTTATTGTCGGGCAATTCCATAATTGGCCTGACTATAAGAGGGGCGCTAGAGAGCGCGTCATGTGCTCTGTCGGTCGGGAGGTATAAAGGAGGGGTGACCCCCACTTGTTACCCCCCGATTGTGACGTACTGGTAGCCAGCGCGGGGGATTTCTGAGTGACCCCCCCCGGTGGTTTGTGACATATTGGTGGCAAGCGGTGGGATCGAGATAATAGTGTGTGTGAGTGTGAGACCCATACTCCCAGACACTAAAGACTGCCTGCAGCAGCTGTGGCTGCTGGGGTCTTCAGACTAGCTCAACACTAGAGTGTCAGAGTGCAGATACTGTAAGGTGTGTGGAGGCATCAGGTGTCAGTTCTGTGTCAGTGACCAAAAGTCTGCAAGAATGGCTGATGGCACCAGGAGCAGAGCTATGCAACTGGCCAATGCTAAAGCAGGAGCCGAAGAGAGGGAGGACGGTGCTGTGGGCAGTAATGAGGAGGTTGCCCACGAGTCCTCCAGGAGCTCGACGCCAGAAAACAGCTCCGCAGAGGACATTGCACAACCGGGCACTGCTGGACAAGAGGAGGAGCAGCTCACCCAAGGGTCCTCAACGAGCCAGATGCCAGCCCTCCGCTCTGCAATGGACAGTGAATCACCAGGCTCCGCAGCGGGCCGCAGATCACCACGTGCCATTCCACCGAGCCTGGGAGGCTCGGATAGCCTTCTTCAAATGGCTATGGCCCTTCTCCAGGCTGGAGACCAGGAGGGCTACAAGGGACTCCTGGCAGAGCACAGGGCAGAGCGGCAGGCAGCGCGTGATGCTGAGGCTGCGGAGCGGCAAGCAGTGCGTGAGGCTGCGGAGCGGCAAGCAGCGCGTGAAGAGCGAGAGCGAGAGCGACAGGCAGAGCGTGACTACCAGCTGCAGCTAGCTCAGCTCCGGCCCTCATCAGCCGCACGTGACCTTCAAGACACCAAACTTCCAAAGGTCCGTGTTGAGGACTTCCCAGTGCTGGAGAAGGATGGAGACTTGGACTCTTTCTTGACTGCTTTTGAACGGACTTGCTTGCAGCACCATCTGGACAAGGACCAGTGGGCCAAATACCTGACCCCCCGTTTAAGGGGTAAGGCCCTGGATGTCCTTGGGGACTTGCCTGCTGAGGCAGATCAGGGCTACGACACCATCAAGCGGGCCCTGATCCAACAGTACAACCTCACTCCAGAGTCCTACCGCAAGAAGTTCCGGAGCCTACAGAAGGGACCAAAGGACTCCTGGGCTGACCACAGGCGGGCACTTGCCCGAGCTGCCGACCACTGGACCCAAGGCCTGCAGCTTTCCACCGGACCGGAGATCCTGGACTTGTTCATCACGGAGCAACTCTTGTGGAACTGCCCTGAGGATCTCCGCCAGTTCATCCGAGACCAGAAGCCAAAGGGGTCCACGGCTACAGCTGCCCTTGCCGATGACTACACCAACAACCGGGCCCCTGAGGCCAGGAGAGCGGCCACCAGCAGCACCTGGAGAGGGGGTAAGATGAATTCTGCGACTGCCCCACCTGCCCCTAGACTGCAGGGGGTGTCCCCCTCAACTCCCCTCTCCAGGCCCGTGGCGGAACCAAGACGGTGCCACCAGTGCAACCTACCTGGACACTTCAAGGCCATGTGCCCTCAGCGTCCCAAGGCCCCGGCTCCGTCCCCGTCCCAAGGGCCGCCCAAGGTGTATTGTGTGGGTGGGGGTGGTGGTAGGTCCCTGGACAGCTTCCAACCTGTCACCGTCGGCCAGTCTGTGACCATAGGACTGCGAGACAGCGCCTCGGAGGTGACTCTGGTGCGGCCTGAGATGGTGTCCCCCCAAGACTTGATCCCTGGAAAAACCCTCGCTGTCTCCGGGATTGGAGGCATTGACCCGGCGCTGCCTGTTGCTGACATTTATGTGGACTGGGGCGCAGGGCGAGGGGTGAGGGAGGTGGGGGTAACTGATCGGATCCCTGCAAACGTGCTACTTGGGACAGATTTGGGGCAAATAACCTCCCAGTTTGGCCCCGCCCCAAAGGCTGAACCTTCAGCCAGTGCTGACATGCCTCCGGACAATGTTAATGTGTTATCTATGAATGATGTAAGGGAGGAGGGAGTGAACTCTGATATTTCTGCTTGCATAGACACCATAGACACACACTCAGCTGCAGCTGTGACAGGGGAGGGGGTCAGAGAAAGGTGTGACCATGCCTCTACAAGTAACCAGCCTGTGAGCTGGGATCTGTTGCCCTCTGCAGGGATAAGCAGAGAGCAGGGTGCTGCAGGGGGAGGACCAGTGTGTGGGGTGGGGGCTACCACAGCAAATGTGGGGTCCCCAGAGATTTCACAGCGGGGTTCTGTTGCTGCAGGAGGGGAACAGGCAGGTGAGATTGGGGCCGGTCCAGGAGCGGAAGTGCTCCCAGGTAAGATCTCGGTGCATGGTTCCCCCACAACCGGGGTGTCAGGAAGCCAGGTAGGTCTGCCTGAACCGGCGACTTGGTCAGGAACGGAGGAGGAGCAGGCACGACCCACGGTCGCAGCGGCTGTGGCCGCTGTCACCCGCAGTGGGAGTGCTGGAAGCCAAGGGGCCTCCCGGAGGTCCGATAGCTCTTCCCCTTCTGACCAAGTGGCAGCCGAGTCAGGTGGAGGCCAGGACACAGGTCCCGGGGTACTGACCGAAGATGTGACAGTCTCGTCGATTCTGGCCACATCTGGTCAGGGGTTTCAGGCAGCGTTAGAAGCTGACGACAGCCTGAAAGCTCTAAAGGAGCAGGCGGCACAGCCTCCCTCGGACTCGGACCCGGAGCGAGTGGTCTGGGACCAAGGACGGCTGTACCGGGCCACGGTCCAGCAGGGTTCACCGGAGGCGTGGCCCAGGGACCGACAGTTGGTGGTACCCTATCCGTTCCGGACGGAGTTGTTGCGGATCGCACATGAGATTCCGATGGCCGGACACCTAGGGATCGCTAAGACCAAGGCCAGGTTAAACCAGCATTTCTACTGGCCAAAAATGGGGGCCGATGTGGCTGCCTACTGCCGTTCGTGTGAAACCTGTCAGAGAGTGGGGAAGGCGGGGCCACACCCCAAAGCCCCACTAGTATCTCTGCCAATCATCGATGAGCCTTTCAGGAGGGTGGCTGTGGATCTGGTCGGCCCGCTGGCCATCCCCAGCAGCTCCGGGAAACGCTTCATACTGACGGTAGTTGACTATGCCACCCGGTACCCAGAAGCAGTGGCCTTGTCGTCCATTCGGGCTGACAAGGTGGCCACCGCATTGCTGGAGATTTTCTCCCGAGTGGGTTTTCCCCAGGAAATGCTCACTGACCGGGGGACCCAATTCATGTCCCAGCTGATGGAGGCCCTCTGTAAGCAAGTCCAGGTGCGACATCTGGTGGCCAGCCCGTACCATCCACAGACTAATGGCCTGTGCGAGCGGTTCAATGGCACCTTAAAGCAGATGCTTAAGATGTTGGTCGACTCCCATGGGCGTGACTGGGAGCGGTATCTCCCACACCTGTTATTTGCTTACCGGGAGGTTCCACAGGCCTCAACAGGATTCTCACCGTTTGAGCTCCTGTACGGGCGACGTGTGCGGGGCCCCCTGGCTCTGGTGAAAGAGGCTTGGGAAGGGGATTTGGCCACCCCTGGAGTGTCGGTCATCGAGTATGTCATGCGCTTCCGGGACAAAATGCAGGCCTTGACGCAACTGGTACACGACAATATGGCTCAAGCCCAGGCCGATCAGAAGCGTTGGTACGACCAGAACGCTTGTGAGAGGACCTACCAAGTGGGTCAAAAGGTGTGGGTACTGGTCCCCGTACCACAGGACAAGCTTCAGGCAGCCTGGGAAGGCCCATACCTCGTGTACCAGCAGCTCAACCCTGTAACGTACCTGGTCACCCTGGACCCCGCCCGTGGAAGGCGAAAGCCCTTCCATGTGAACATGATGAAGGCACATCATGAGCGGGAGGCATGTGCGCTCCCCGTGTGCAACCTGCCCGAGGAGGGAGAAGCGGAAACCCTCTTGGATATGCTAGCCCAGGTTAGGGCAGGCGGATCCATTGAGGATGTGGAGGTTGGCCACCAGCTCTTGGAGGACCAACGGTCCCAGCTGTGGGCCACCCTCCTCCCCTTCCGGGGGTTGTTTACCAACCAGCCCGGAAGGACTGACTTGGCTGTCCATCACGTGGACACTGGGGATCATCCCCCGATCCGGCGTTCAGCATATCGGGTCTCCCTGGAGGTGCAGCAACACATGCGCCAGGAGATTGACGAGATGCTGGAGCTGGGGGTGATCCAGGCATCCAACAGCGCTTGGGCCTCGCCTGTAGTCCTCGTCCCTAAGAAGGACCGAACCACTCGGTTCTGCGTGGACTACAGGGGGCTCAATGCTGTCACGGTCGCCGATGCGTACCCAATGCCACGCATCGATGACCTGCTCGATCAGTTGGCCGGGGCTCAGTACCTGACCATCATGGACCTGAGCCGGGGATATTGGCAGATCCCCCTGACTCGCAAGGCCAGGGAACGCTCTGCCTTTATTACCCCATTTGGACTGTACGAGTCCACGGTGATGCCATTCGGGATGAGGAATGCCCCTGCCACTTTCCAGCGGATGGTCAACACCCTGCTCAAGGGACTTGAAGGGTACGCGGCCGCGTACCTGGATGACATTGCCGTCTTCAGTCCCACCTGGGAGGACCACCTAGAGCATCTAGCACAGGTGCTCAGGCGGATCCACCGGGCAGGTTTGACCATCAAGCCGGGAAAGTGTCAGCTGGCCATGAGCGAGGTCCAGTACCTCGGTCACCGGGTAGGTGGGGGAACGCTGAAGCCCGAGCCTGAGAAAGTGGAGGCCATCGCATCCTGGCCCACCCCCAGGACCAAGAAGCAGGTGATGTCCTTCTTGGGGACCGCTGGGTACTATAGGAGGTTTGTTCCATGCTATAGTAGCCTGGCAAAGCCCTTGACGGACCTCACCAAGAAGAAGCTGCCCTCTGCAGTCGATTGGACAGTGGACTGCGAGACAGCCTTCCGGGCCCTAAAGGACGCCCTGTCCAGCCCGCCCGTGCTACAGGCAGCCGACTTCACGCGGCCGTTTGTAGTACAGACCGACGCCAGTGACTTCGGCCTCGGTGCGGTGCTCAGCCAGGTGGACTCTGCGAGCCAAGAGCACCCAGTCTTGTACCTGAGCAGGAAGCTGTTACCAAGGGAAGTGGCCTATTCTACAATGGAGAAGGAGTGCCTGGCCATAGTGTGGGCCCTGCAGCGTCTGCAACCCTATCTATACGGGCGCCACTTCATCGTGGAGACGGACCACAATCCCCTCAGCTGGTTGCACACCGTCTCTGGGACGAATGGGCGATTGTTGCGATGGAGCCTTGCGCTCCAGCAATACGACTTCACCATTCGCCACAAAAGGGGCCGTGACCACGGTAACGCAGACGGGCTGTCCCGACAAGGAGAGGTCGCGGACGGGCGCACGGGGGAACACCGGAGTGTGCTGCCCCCTAGCGCCCTCAAAAGGGGGGAGGTGTGAGGTAAATCCTGGGATATGAAGAGGAATTATGACTAGAAGTCATAATTGCTCTCATCACTCCCTGGCAGTGCCCCCCCCTCCCTTCTTGTTCTCAAATGTCCAGCATCTGTGAAGGTGTCACATCCCACTTACACCTCCAACAGCCATCTCCTCTGATATGGAGATGAGATGATGTGAGGACAATGGACCCAGGATGACTCCCTGCCGTCACCCTGTAACAAGAGTTGTATCTCATTAGCAAGGCTTGGAAGTAGCCAGACAGAACGACTCCAGTAAAAAATGGTTCATATCTCGCAAGCCATATCTCCGATAAATATGGCAACCATAAAAATGGTGTTTGCGCAGGCGGACGATGCTGGCACACCTTTTTTATGGAAGGGGGAGCTTGGGAAATACCCCAGGCGTGATATCAGCCATATGGGAACTCGTAGACAGGTCATGAGTCCCCTCGTTCTGTAGCTAAATTCATAACTGTCACAATGAGAGCATTGGCGTCTGCCTACGACGCTCCCAGGCAAAGTTATGGCCAATATCCCCTTTGCTGGATAATTCTGATCCATGCAGGGGGAGTGGCAGTGCTTCCCTGTGAGGTCACTAAGGTAGGAGGGGACCTGGATCTGCCCAGGTTGATAACCCTACTTCGGCCATTTTCCAGTGTTCTTCTGCTCGGGGGCCTGGTTGGGAAAGACCTGTGAGGGAGTTCCTGGAAACCTGGTCTACAGCGCCCCCCTGTGGCCAGACGCAACAAGGTAACTGCTGGAACTGTGTATGCCTGTTTGTAACCCATGCTTTGATTGTAACTGTACTCTGACATATGTATATTCTGTAGATTCCCTATTGTATATATTGTAGTTCTAGTGTGCTTTAGGCTGATTAAATTATATAATTAATCTTGGGCTGTTCTGTTATCTCGATCTTGAATCCCACGTCTGTGTGTTCGGCTAATAGTTACCGTAAATCGGTTGGTGGCAGCGAGTTGTGCCAAGGATTATTGTGGGGAGGCCAGTGAGATTCAGGGAGGTTTTATATATTCCGCCCGCGGAGGTCGGGGGAATATATACCCTACTCTCACCGGGGACCCTTCAATAATCGGCATAAGTAGTATAGCGGCCTCCTTGCTTATTGTCGGGCAATTCCATAATTGGCCTGACTATAAGAGGGGCGCTAGAGAGCGCGTCATGTGCTCTGTCGGTCGGGAGGTATAAAGGAGGGGTGACCCCCACTTGTTACCCCCCGATTGTGACGTACTGGTAGCCAGCGCGGGGGATTTCTGAGTGACCCCCCCCCCGGTGGTTTGTGACATTACAGATAAACGCACCCGCCTGTCAACTGAAAATGCTGACAGGCTGACTCTGATCAAGATGAACAAGGGTTGGATTGGGCCAGACTTCACCACACCACCAGCAAATGAGAGCGGAATTTAAAGTTTGCCATGTACCTACACTCACCCATGGGTACACACTTCTGGACTTTGGCTAATCGCTGGACTACTCCTCCTTCTCCTCATGCGCCATCATGATGACCGTTACAATAGTTAGGCCGTTGTTTCAGGTATACCCCCAGTGGTAAATTTTTTCGACCATTCTTTCAGAATGGACATTACAACGACAGGCGACCCGCTCCTTTGCAATGGGAACAATGTTTTGAGGCCCTTATGCACATCTCTATCCAGGGACAATGTGGAGCCTGACGCTGCCACCGACTGCAACACACACGTGCGGTTTTTAAATGCAAGCACGGACGCAATAAGAACCTAACAGGTTTTTAGGAGCGACAATTACTGAGAAGTCTGACACTATCAGCCACTGCTGACTGACGTGTATTATACACTAGACTTGTGCGTTATATAATAGTTTGTGCAAAACGTGCACCTGTACGCTGCCACCGACAGACACACACATGCTGTTTTTAAATGCAAGCACGGACGCAATAAGAACCTAACTGGTTTTTAGGAGCGACAATTACTGAGAAGTCTGACACTATCTGGACTGTTTTAGACTGTGTACACCAGCCCCAGATATGATGAAGGCTGGTATACGGTCACCACTAGGAATGGCTATATATACCCTGCCTGCCTGCCTGCCTGCCTGTATACTGCTACAATAGTCCTGACAAGGACTCTTCTGGTCACTAGCCTGTATTCCGACCTGGCTATACCCTGCCTGTATATAGCAACAATAGTCCTGAGAAGGACTCTGCTACTGTACTCCGACCTGGCTATACCCTGCCTGCCTGTATACAACTAGAATAGTCCTGAGAAGGACTTCTGGTCACACTGTTTGCAGCCCTGCTACGGAAATAACTATAAAGGGCCGCAAACCTTTCCCTGAAGCAGCGACCCTCTCCCTGCACTGACTGTCTGGATGGCTGTGTGCAGACCACAGCGCGCCGGCCGGTATAAAGGCTCGGTCACGCTGTGCAGGCCGGCCAATCACTGCAATTCCACAACTAACAGGGCTGTGGCATTGCAGTGGTCTGCCAGCCAATCCCTGCATGAGGGCTGGCTCTCAAAAGAGCGCCAACATGCAGGGATGAAGACCACGAGTACAGCACGAGTATCGCGAGATTACTCGGTCCCCGCCGAGCAGCCCGAGTACAGCGATACTCGTGCGAGTACCGAGTAGTTACAAGCATGCTCGCTCATCACTAACAATTACATAGTTTTCGCACAAAATTTCCATATACAGTGGCATGAAAAGGTTTGGGCGCCCCTGATTGCTGTTATTGTGCACAGTTAAGCAAGTTGAAGATGAAATGATCTCTACAAAGCATAAAGTTACAGATGATACATTTTCATTCTATTTTAGGCGAATCAATAAGCAAAATAAAAATAACTTTTTTTCCAATATTTTTTTTTTTTTACAAATAATATGCCTTTAATTTCAAACATTCAAATTTATATACACAAGCAATATCTTATTTATTTCATTCAATAAATAATGGATGTGGACATAACTACAGAAAGGAAAATTAATTGAAATATTAGTCTATGTCATAGAGTCACTAAAAATCTCAATTATTAATAGTATTACTGTATTTAGTGTATTATTATTATTATTATTATTATAATATAACACTAACTATAAAATAATAGAATATGGTCCCCGGCCACATACTACATAATAAACTGGTGCAAGAAATATAAATATTAAATAATAATTAATAACAAATGAAAAATCCTCCACGAAAGATTAGTTGCACAACAGATGAGATTTTCCATACATTATTTTCATTTATTGAGACTGTACAGCCATCATACCGCTCAGCAAAGAGATGATTTCTGTGTACCAGAGATGAACATGCTTTGGTCAGACATGTGCATATCAACCCAAGAACAAAAGCGAAAGACCTTGTGAAGATGCTGGCGGAAGCTGTTAAGATTGTGTCATTATCCACAGTGAAACAAGTCCTGTATCAACATGGGCTGAAAGATCACTCAGCCAGGAAGATGCCATTACTCCAAAAGAGCTTGTGAAGATGCTGGCGGAAGCTGGTTAAATTGTGTCATTATCCACAGTGAAATGAATACTGTATCAACATGGGCTGAAAGACCACTCTGCCAAGAAGAAGCCATTACTCCAAAAGACCTTATGAAGATGCTGGTGGAAGTTGATAAGATTGTGTCATTATTCACAGTGAAACGAGTACTGTATCAACTTGGGCTGAAAGACCACTCTACCAAGAAGAAGCCATTACTCCAAAAGACCTTGTGAAGATGCTGGTAGAAGCTGCTTAATGTTTGCGAATACACACGACAAAAACCTTAATTTTTGGACACATGTCCTGGGGTCTAATGAAACTAAAATTGAACTGTTTGGCCATTATGACCATTGTTACATTTGGAAGAAAAAAGGGAGAAGCTTTGAAGTATAAGAAACACTGCAGTGGCAGCATCATGTTGGGAAGTTGTTTTTCTGTAGGAGGGACTGGTGGAGCTCACAAAATAGATGGCGTCATGCGGAAAGAAGATTATGTTGTAGTACTGAAGCAACATCTCAAGACATCAGCCAGGAACTTAAATCTTGGGCGGAAATTGATTTTCTAAATGGACAATGACCAGAAGCTAGTGCCAAACTGGTTACAAAGTGGCTTAAGGATAACAAAGTCAATGTTTTGGAGTGGCCATCACAAAACCCTGATCTCAATCCTATAGAAAATGAATGTGCAAAGCTGAAAAGGCCAGTGCGAGCAAGGCAACCTACAAACATGGCTTAGCTACACCGGTTCTGTTAGGAGGAATGGGCCCTAATTCCAACCAACTATTGTGAGAAGCTTCTGGAAGAAGATCCAAAACGTTTCCCCCAAGTCACACAGTGTAAGGGCAAATAGCTGTATTACTAGACAGATCTTGTTAAAGAGGTATTCTTTATTTTGGAAGTTTTCCCTTATCCAACAGGATAGAGGTTAAGTTCCCAATAACTTGGACCCCAACCAATTCCAAGGACGAAGGGTCTTCATGCAACAATGGTTACACATAAATACCATTTTTATGGGCTTGCTGGAGACCAGCTCAGGGTTCGGCTATCTTCAACTGTCCCATAAAGAATAAGGGAAGTGGCAATGCACATGGTTGACCATCTTTTCATTAAACGGGGCTCTTCAGAGCACTGGTTCTCGACTCGGAGGAGGTCTCAGCAGTAGGAACCTCAGCGATTGGGTTTTTATCCCCTATCCCATGTATAACTTGAAAACTTCTGAATAACTCTTTAAGTGTGTTTCTGTTTTTAAAAAAGAAAACAAAAATTTTGGATAATCCGGCACAGCACCTATAGTGTTAAAGGGGTCATCCAGCAGCTCTTATTGGTGCTGGAGAGACACACAGACCTCACATCCATCCTATATTACTGGAGAGACACACACAGCTCACATCCAGCCTATATTACTGGGAGAGACACAGACCTCACATCCAGCCTATATTACTGGGAGAGACACACAGAACTCACATCCAGCCTATATTACTGGGAGAGACACACAAACCTCACATCCAGCCTATATTACTGGTTTTGACACAGAGCTCACATCCAGCCTATATTACTGGGAGAGACACAGACCTCACATCCAGCCTATATTACTGGGAGAGACACACAGAACTCACATCCAGCCTATATTACTGGGAGAGATACACAGACCCCACATCCAGCCTATATTACTGGGAGAGACACATAGAGCTCACATCCAGCCTATATTACTGGTGGAGACACACAGACCTCACATCCAGCCTATATTACTGGGAGAGACACACAGAGCTCACATCCAGCCTATATTACTGGGAGAGACACACAGCGCTCACATCCAGCCTATATTACTGGGAGAGACACACAGACCTCACATCAAGCCTATATTATTGGAAGACACACAGAGCTCACATCCAGCCTATATTACAGCGAGAGACACACAGACCTCACATCCAGCCTATATTACTGGGAGAGACACACAGAGCTCACATCCAGCCTATATTACTGGGAGAGACACACAGATCTCACATGCAGCCTATATTACTGGGAGAGACACACAGACCTCACATCCAGCCTATATTACTGGGAGAGACATACAGACCTCACATCCAGCCTATATTACTGGGGGAGACACAGAGACCTCACATCCAGCCTATATTACTGGGAGAGACACACAAACCTCACATCCAGCCTATATTACTGGGAGAGACACACAGAGCTCACATCCAGCCTATATTACTGGGAGATACACAGAAACCTCACATCCAGCCTATATTACTGGGAGAGACACACAGAGCTCACATCCAGCCTATATTACTGGGAGAGACACACACAGCTCACATCCAGCCTATATTACTGGGAGAGACACACAGAGCTCATATCCAGCCTATATTACTGGGAGAGACACACAGAGCTCATATCCAGCCTATATTACTGGAGAGACACTCCCACAAGAGGAAAATCTGAAACTTAGATCAAGCTACAATCTGCATCAGGTGGTCTGAAAATCATTTGTGGAATGAAATGTAATCAATTAAACGTAACAATGTAAATATATATATATATATTTACACATAGATATATATATATACATATATATGTATATATATATACATATATATATATATATATATATATATATATATATATATAGATAGATAGATAGATAGATAAACAGATATACAGTGTGTATATTTATCTATATATATATATATATATATATATATATATATAGATATATATATATATATAGATATATATCTATGTCTATATATATCCATATATATATATATATCTATATTTTTTTTTTATTTATTTATTTTTTTATTTATTTATTTATTTTTTAACAGGTTTCAATAGCCTTTAAAGCTTTTGGTCCTCGAGATTAATATCTAAAAGGCTCTTGCATACCTACCATGTGCCATTTATGATATTAGAGTCTTTTTATATAGCATAAAGGACCTCTCAGGCTCACGTATAGAAGTGTGACTGCTATCCCATCTACTTATGTAGTTACACCATAAAGTAATAATGAAAATACACTTCGGGGATGATTTCCTCCGCTTTCTTTGAGAGCCCATCTTCATTATTGATGTGTCGTCTTCATCGGCTCCATCGTGTTCTTAGAAAGGAGTTAATCCTTTAACACATTATAGCCATTTAAGGCCATTACTCAGACCAATCAATACATACAAGCAATCACTAATTACAAAAATAACAAAGCAATTAATTCTACAATAGATCAGCGCTTCATTTCTGCAGGATTATGTAGCGGGAGCCAAACCATCGACCGGCTACGTAACAAATGACTCTCTTATCTTCTGTAATTAGTATGTTGCTCTTTTTCAATGATTTTAGTTTGAGTCCCAGAATAAAATTGCGGCTGTTACTTATAAAACCATTTTTATTGTTGCCACATCCCAGGATTAACTACATAAACAGGGAGTCTTCTCTTGACCTCGCGAAGAATTAACGAGGAAAGTATTTTAGATGATTATCAATTTTGCAGTCATCCCATAACGCAATTAAAGATCTAGGCAATTATTAAAGTGGATCTCCATTTTAATCAGACCTGCACAACCTACGACCATCGGGCCGCATACGACCCGCCAAAGGGTTTGCTGCGGCCCATGAACCTTAATAGCCACTCCCTGGTTCAAATTTCTAATATATTCGCATCTCTCATACGCAAACATATTTGAAAACCTGAGTGCCAGGACTGGCACAGATCAGAAGATAGCTTGTCAGCTACTGCTCCAATGTGCAGCAGCATGATGACTGAAGTCAGCACTCTGCTGATGTCATCACGCTGCTGCTGCCAACTGCAAAAACATCAGAGGTGTTGGCACCAGGAAGCACTCCATTGAGGAGCCTGAAGATTAAATGAGTGCCAAGAGATGTTCACTATAAAGGGATATTGGGAAAGGAGAAACAATATAGCAAGGGGCAGTGGGGCGGGGAGTCTATTATGGAGCAGTTTGTTTAGGGGGATATTGTGGAGAGGGAGAGTGTGTGTAGGGTGGTAATATTATGGAGTTGCTCAGTGTGAGGAGCACAGTATAGAGAGGGACAGTGTGGGGGAAGGAATATTATGCAGCAACAATGCTGGGGGATTATGGAGAGGGGTTATTATGGAGAGGAGCAATATGTGAGGGGTATTATGGAGAAGGGCAATGTTGGGGTATTGTGGAGAGGGTCAGTGTATGAGGGGTATTATGGAGAAGGGCAGTGTTGGCATTATTATGGAAAGGGATAGTGTGGTGGGATATTATGGAGAGGGACAATGTTAGGGGATATTATTAAGAGGGTACAATGTGGGCAGTTTATTGAGAGGGGATGTAGTGGGTCATTATGGAGTGGGGCAGTGTGGAGGTATAGTGGAGAAAGGCAGTGTGAGAGTTGTTATGGAGAAAGTTAGTGTGGGATAATATGTAAAAGGGCATTATGGAGAGGGGCAGTGTGAGGGGATATTAAAAGGGCATTGTGGGGGGATATTATGCAGAGTGGCAATGTATGGGTGGGTGTTATGGACAGGAGCAGTGTGGGAGGGTATTATGGAGAGAGGCAGTGTGTGTGGATATTATGGAGAGGGTCAATGTGGGGGATATTACATAGAGGGGCAGTGTGGTGATGACATTATAGAGAGTGGCAGTGCTGATTGGATGACTTTTTAGAGAAGGGCAGTGTGTGGATATTATGGAAAGAGGCAGTGTGGTGGGACATTATAGAGATGGGTAGGGTGGAGGAATCTTATGAAGAGGGGCATTGTGGGGGGACAGTATGGAGAAGGGCAGTGTGGGGTTGTGACATTATAGAGATGGGCAGTGTGGGCGGATAATTATGGAGAGAGGCAGTGTGGGAGGAAGACAATATGGAGAAAGGCAGGGATTGAAGGATATTATAAAGGGGGCAGTGTGGGAGAGACAAAATGGAGAGGGTCAGTGTGGGAGGACAGGGGGATATTATGAAGAGGAGAAGTGTGGGGGACAATATGGAGAGGGCACATGTGGGTGCCAACATTATACAGAGGGGCAATGTGGTGAGATATTATAGAAAGGGGCAGTGTGGGAGACATATTAGAGGGCAAGTGTGGGGAGGGATATTTTGTCCAGAAAGCACAGTAAAGGGCAATTTTTCATTTACGGACGCAACATATGAGTTATTTTTTATTTATGGTCAGCACTGTGTAATGATACTTTTAATTTTAAGTAAATCAGGTCAGGAAGTGTTGCTAAAAGTGGAGAAAAAAGAAGTCTGTAGATATGAGTTCTGGGCATGAAATTTCATAATAGCGTCTCTATTACGCGGAGACAAAAGGGACGGCAATGACTCCCATCAGAGATGTCATCTGTAAGGTACCAGGATGTAAATGTTTATTTATCATACTATGTCTCGTCAATACTGAGGTTCCTTATAGTCGGCTGTCTGATGATGGTAACAACAATTAACAAGAGCTCCCAGCATCTCCTTACCGTTGTTAAGGACATACTGGGAATTGTAAGTTCAAATGATACAATTATATATGGGGCAGAGCTGACATTACAGTTGATCGCTGCACTATGCTTTGTGCTCTATACATGTACTGATAGTGGTTATGGTGCCACTCTCATGTACTGACCATGATTCCAGTCTACACAGGTAGTAATAGATAATCAGCTTCATGGATATGTTAAAAGTTGATCATAAATCTCTACGTTTTGTGTATTTTTTGATGAGTTTCTGCTCCATAAACTCAGTTGAAATTAGCATGTGTTCACACAGATTTTTTTGAAGAAGAAACTATGAAGAAACTCTGAAAATCATTCTCATACTTAAACAGTGATATATTAATGTACTGATAGTGGTTTTGATGATCTATTCATAAAATAAAGGAAAAGAAAAAAAGAAGAGAACAACGGGGCGCCAAATCTAAGTGTAGATGTATGGAAACACAGATTGTATGATCATACGAATTTTACACTCACCGTGCAGATTTCTTCTGTTTTCGCTAGTATGATCCGTGTAGTGGATCAACTCTCTTATTAATCCTCCAGTATGCAGCACGAATCCTCGGGAAAAACAATGAGAGTCCTGAACGGGTGCTCCCACGTGGGTAATGGAGTAAAGACAAAATCCCTTTCGGCGCTTCCGGAGGATAAATGGATTATCAGTGCAAGTTTGCAACAACTTCAAGAACAAGAGTTTATTAAGGGTTCAATAAAAAACGGACAATTACGGACAACGCGTTTCAGCTAACAAAAGCCTTCATCAGGTGTAGTTTACATTGCTGGTATTAAGAAAATCTAATTTATAGACTGATCTGTCTATGTGTATGATGTAGGCGGGTATGAGGAACATGGGTGTGTACTTCCAATTAGATTAGCACTCAACCTCGAAGAGGTAAATGGTGGTTCTTGTGCTGAAATCCTTATATGGATCATGTGTAAGGGCAAGCAAATATTGCTGCTATGCATGAATGATACAATTTATGAATGAAAAAGAATAAAAATTCTAATTGTTAATAAGGAAAATTTTGGTGTTTAAAATATGCGGTGATATAAAACACATAATAAATTATTCAGATTAAAAACACAATTTTTTCTTTTTTTTTTTTTTGTGTTTTTAATCTGAATAATTTATTATGTGTTTTATATCACCGCATATTTTAAACACCAAAATTTTCCTTATTAACAATTAGAATTTTTATTCTTTTTCATTCATAAATTGTATCATTCATGCATAGCAGCAATATTTGCTTGCCCTTACACATGATCCATATAAGGATTTCAGCACAAGAACCACCATTTACCTCTTCGAGGTTGAGTGCTAATCTAATTGGAAGTACACACCCATGTTCCTCATACCCGCCTACATCATACACATAGACAGATCAGTCTATAAATTAGATTTTCTTAATACCAGCAATGTAAACTACACCTGATGAAGGCTTTTGTTAGCTGAAACGCGTTGTCCGTAATTGTCCGTTTTTTATTGAACCCTTAATAAACTCTTGTTCTTGAAGTTGTTGCAAACTTGCACTGATAATCCATTTATCCTCCGGAAGCGCCGAAAGGGATTTTGTCTTTACTCGATGATCTATTCATGTAAGTACCCCTTTAAGTTTGTTTGCGGCCCTTGGAATATATGCGTTTCCCTTTTTGTATTGAATTACTGAAATAAATGAACATTTTTATGATATCTAAATTTATTGAAAAGCACTTGTATATAGAAATGATTACATTCTTATTGCCTCTTGATCCTTTTAACTTGAGAGATTAATGTACTTTATACAGGGCCTTGCGAAAATATTTGGCCGCCTTGAATTTTTCACCCATTTCCCACATTTCAGGCTTTAAACAAAGATAAAAATGTTAATGTTCTGGTGAAGAATCAACAACAAGTGGACACAATTGTGAAGTTGAACGATATTTATTGCTTATTTTAAGCTTTTGTAAAAAATAAATAACTGAAAAGTGTGGCGTGCAATATTATTCATCCCTTTACTTTCAGTGCAGCAAACTCACTCCAGAAGTTGATTGAGGATCTCTGAATGATCCAATGTTGTCCTAAATGACTGATGATGATAAATATAAGCCCCTGTGTGTAATCAAGTCTCCGTATAAATGCCCCTGCTCTGTGATAGTCTCATGTTCTGTGTAAAGCGCAGAGAGCATCATGAAGACCAAGGAACACAACAGGCAGGTCCGTGATACTGTTGTGGAGAAGTTTAAAGCTGGATTTGGTTACAAAAAGATTTTCAAAACTTTAAACAACTCAAGAAGCACTGTGCAAGTGATCATATTGAAATGGAAGGAGTATCATACCACTGCAAATCTACCAAGACCCGGCCGTCCATCCAAACTGTCATCTCACACAAGGAGAAGACTGATCAGAGATGCAGCCAAGAGGTCCAAGATGACTCTGGATGAACTGCAGACATCTACAGCTGAGGTGGGAGAGTCTGACCATAGGACAACAATCAGTCGTATACTGCACAAATCTGGCCTTTATGGAAGAGTGGCAAGGAGAAAGCCATTTCTCAAAGATATCCATAAAAAGTGTCGTTTAGAGTTTGCCACAAGCCACCTGGAGACACCAAACATGCGAAACCAAACCAAAATCAAACTATTTGGGCACAATGCCAAATGATATGTTTGGCGTAAAAGCACCACAGCTCATCACCCTGAACACACCATCCCCACTGTCAAACATGGTGGTGGCAGCATTATGGCTTGGGCCTGCTTTTCTTCAGCAGGGACAGGGAAAATGGTTAAAATTGATGGAAAGATGGAAGGAGCTAAATACAGGACCATTCTTGAAGAAAACCTGTTGGATTCTGCAAAAGACCTGAAACTGGGATGGAGATTTGTCTTCCAACAAGACAATGATTCCAAACATAAAGCAAAATCTACAATGGAATGGTTCACAAATAACCGTATCCAGGTGTTAGAATGGCCAAGTCACAGTCCAGACCTGAACCCAATCAAGAATCTGTGGAAAGAGCTTAAAACTGCAGCTCACAAATGCCTCCATCCAACCTCACTCAGCTCCAGCTGTTTACAAAGGAAGAATGGGCGAGAATTTCAGTCTCTCCATGTGCAAAACTGATAGACACATACCCCAAGCGACTGCAGCTGTAATCGCAGCAAAAGGTGGCGCTACAAAGTATTAACTTAAAGGGGATGAATAATATTGCACGCCCCAATTTTCAGTTATTTATTTTTTAAAAAAGTTTAAAATAAACAATAAATATCATTCGCCTTCACAATTGTGTCCACTTGTTGTTGATTCTTCACCAGAACATTAACATTTGTATCTTTATGTTTGAAGCCTGAAATGTGGGAAAAGGTTGAAAAAATCAAGGGGGCTGAATACTTTTCCAAGGCACTGTATATGCAACCCCATTTTTACATGTGTGTGCCACTTTTTAACTCTAATTTGTTACCATTAATTTTCCTAAATAAAGAAAATTAACTTTTTTTTAGATGATTTTCTGTTTAAATACTTTATTTATAAATAGTCATGACCTTTACGTTCTGATTTTTTCCTTGTTTGGTTTCTGTTTATTTCCGAATCTTTTTACAAATAGGTCCAGCAGATCATACTGTCACGAGTGTCTTTCGTCCTTGTGATATTTGTGATATGTGAGACGGTTCTTGGATGTCAGCTCCACATTTACTTGTCATACTCTAAATATTTAATGTATTTACTTTCAGTTGGTGCAGCAAGGGTTAATGTCATTTTCCCTGTTAGTAGCTCCTGGTTAATTCACCTCACATGCCGCCGGTTTGTGACCACTCCCATCTCCTTAAAATAGTCACATGATCCAACACCTGATGCCAGAAATAGTAGATTCATTCTATTCTGTCCACGTTGGAAGGAGAAAGCATCTACGAGCTACTGGAGCTTTTCCTGCTATAATTTTGCTGTTTGCAGCCTTGTTGCCTGCAGCAGTGTAGTTTTGTTATACCCTTTTGATTATTTACCCCTGTCTGTCTACCTACCCTTGTGTTTGATTATAGTAGTGATGTGACTAGTGCTCTCGCCGGCCATCTCACTAGCCAGGGTCAGTTCACGGCTAGTGAGAGCCTAGTCATGTGATTAGTTATGGGTTGATAGAACCCCACTTACATCTCCCTAGTGCTGGTTTACGAAGGAGTTTTTGCATTATGCTTGCCTCATAGTAATAAATGATGGTCTCAAAAACTATAGTCAGCTCTATCTGTTGTATTGAATTTATTAACGTCTTTTGTTCTTTTATTTGATTTTGGTTTGAAGATACTTGTCATTTCCAGCTGAACTTTACCATGGAAATGAAAGTGACTCGATGCACAATGCTTCATCCTTGGTCACCGGACTGAACAATAAAATCCATAAAAGACAATGGGAAACACTTTATAATATGTTTCCTTCTATATTTCTGCTGATTATTTATGAGTTTATTATATTTTTATGTTTTTAACTTCTTCCTTAAAGATCAAAAAGTGTAAATCACTTTAGCAACTGCTGCATCAAGATTGTCTTGTGAAGGCCGTAACCGTTGATGATTGTATTACTGGTAGACAGGGCCGGCTCCAGGTTTTTGTGGGCCCCGGACGGAAGAGTCCCAGTGGGCCCCATCCACACACAGACACCAACACAAACACGTACATATACATATTTAAAGACAAACTCACAAAAATACATATAAACAGACAAATCTATACAGTCATATACACTTACAGACACACACACACACACACACACACAACTCTGCTACATACAGACAGACAGACAAACACACACAACTCTGCTACATACAGACAGACAAACACACAACTCTGCTACATACAGACAAACACACACAACTCTGCTACATACAGGCAGACAAACACACACAACTCTGCTACATACAGGCAGACAAACACACAACTCTGCTACAGGCAGACAAACACACACAACTCTGCTACAGGCAGACAAACACACACAACTCTGCTATATACAGGCAGACAAACACACACAACTCTGCTATATACAGGCAGACAAACACACAACTCTGGTAAAGGCAGACAAACACACACAACTCTGCTACAGGCAGACAAACACACACAACTCTGCTACATACAGGCAGACAAACACACACAACTCTGCTACATAATGGCAGACAAACACACACACACAAGTCTGCTGCATACAGACAGACACACACACACAACTCTGCTACATACAGACAAACACACACAACTCTGCTGCTCTGTGGGGCCCGCACCCACGGCTCTGCGGGGACAGCACCCGCGGCAACGGCTGGCACAGCACCCGCGGCTCTGCGGGGACAGCACCCGCGGCATCGGCAGGGACAGCACCCGCGGCAACGGCGGGGACAGCACCCGCGGCAACGGCGGGGACAGCACCCGTGGCTCTGCGGGGACAGCACCCGCGGCAACGGCGGGGACAGCACCCGTGGCTCTGCGGGGACAGCACCCGCGGCTCTGCGGGGACAGCACCCGCGGCAACGGCTGGCACAGCACCCCAGGCTCTGCGAGGACAGCACCCGCGGCTCTGCGGGGGCAGCACCCGCGGCTCTGCGGGGACAGCACCCGCGGCTCTGCGGGGACAGCACCCGCGGCATCGGCGGGGGGGGGATTGGCAGGGCATACATCTGGGGGGGTAGAAGCAGCTCACGGGGGCCCATAATGGGGAGGCGGGGAGGGCACTTACCCGATTAGGTCACGGTGGAGAGGGGGCCCACACAGCGCCGGACAGAAGCTCGCCTCCTTCATCTGTGGGACTGAGAAGGCGGTAGCTCCGCCCACAGATGAAGTTCAAACCAGGATGTCTGCGCGCCTTAAAGTGATGGCGCCGCAGATTGCTGCCGAGGACTGCGGTCCCTGGAACTCGGCCCGGGGGCAGCAGAACTGTAAAGGCGAGTGGGCCCCGGCCAAGGGACAGGAGAACTGACGAGGCCGAGTGGGCCCCCCCGGCTCTCCAGGGCCCTGGCATTTGCCCGAGTTTGCCGGGTGCTGACGCCGGCCCTGCTGGTAGATGTAAGTAGATAAAAGCGTCCGCTTGAAGTGTTGAGAATTGAAGCACTGCTGGAAGATGTCCAGCAGTGCCATCAATTCAGAACTGGGAGCCACCAGCGGGACGAGCTACACCCATCTATTGTTGGAAGAAGTCTCACGAAGAGTGGTCTTCATGGAAGAACTATGACCAAAATGCTGAACCTGTACATGGAAACAATGATAAGTGACTCAACTATGTCCGAAAACATAAGAACTGGGTGAAGAAAAATGGCAGCGGGTACACTGGACTGAGGACTCACTGTCATGGCTCGATTTGATGATTTCATTCTATGACCTCTTGCTCCGTTGTCGGTTCCTCTGTCTGCTGAGCTATGGTCCTTTTCTTCTCAGCCCTAATACTGATGGTTACTATTACCTTTGTCTTGCCTTTCTGGCTCTAATCCTCCTCAAGTGTTTTCCATTCTCCTGTTTTGCTTTGCCTTCCACACTCTGGGTGGAAATATATACAGTGTGGAAAATAAGTATTTGATACACTGACAATTTTGCAAGTTTTCCTACCTACAAAAAAATCGAGAGGTCTATAATTTTTATCTTAGCTACACTTCAACCGTGACAGAATAAACAAAAATCTAGAAAATCACATTGTATGATTTTTAAATAATTGATTTCACTGGGCACGAGTGAGATGGTGAACAGATAAGTCACCAAATACTGAGGATGGAGGCTGTGACGACATGAACTCTGTGAGTGTCTAGCATGTGTTACGTTTCTTAAAATTTAGCCGGACATGATGATAGTTTGTTTATAAATGGGGGATAAGCCCCTTATTGTTTCTACAAGACTCTTAGGAGTCTAGTGTTAAAGTTCTTGTTGACGCATGTAATTGCCTTGGCCAGTGAAGGTCAGATACCCAGACAAATCAATTATGTGAACCTCCCATTGTATTACTATGGGTATTGCTAGATGCGATGTAACATAGCTGTCTCTCCCTCGTCTCTGCTATTACTACTAGGGATATTTTGTATTTGGCTTGAAATCTAGCCAATAAGAGCCCAGTCTTATCCACCAATCATGAAGACCCCAATGGTCTGAATGGAGCGCTCAGGGGTATAAGAAGGAGGACTGTCCATTGCCCGGGGAGACTCTTGCTACATGATACCAATCTAGGGTCTGCGGATCCGATTGGCAAGCCATAACCGAACCTGGATTATAACACTACATGGACTTCAGCATCGAATGCAAGGATTCAGCTGAGATATCAAGGACTACCTAAGGAAGGAATCCAGCTTGGGACAATCCAGTCACCTGACTACAAGCTTTGCGGTCCTCAACCAGCTTCCTAAATCTGGCATTTTTCCATTCTCGGTGGGTGCCCGCCGAAAGCGGGGTGCTGCTGGATTGGAGTAAGTAGCCCTGGAAGCTCTGAGGCACGGACATTCTAATCCCTGGTGAGCCAGCGGAAGGGGGATACTCTGTTGACTGTTACATTTGTGTGTTTTGCTGGTTATGTGCCATATGTCGTTAATTGTTTGGGGATTCAATAAAGTCTTAATATTGTGGTTCCCTCACCCTGTGTTGTCTGAGTAGTGTTCCGCCCACGGTTAGGGAGGTCAGGCGTTCTGTTGGGATGAGCACTGGGCCATGCTTTCTTTCTAAAGGCGGCCAGGCCAGCGGACGAGAGCACCCACTGACCCCTGTGTCTCCACAGGAGAGCACCCACTGACCCCCGTGTCTCCACAGGAGAGCACCCACTGACCCCCGTGTCTCCACAGGAGAGCACCCACTGACCCCCGTGTCTCCACAGGAGAGCACCCACTGACCACCGTGTCTCCACAGGAGAGCACCCACTGACCCCTGTGTCTCCACAGGAGAGCATCCACTGACCCCCGTGTCTCCACAGGAGAGCACCCACTGACCCCCGTGTCTCCACAGGAGAGCACCCACTGACCCCGTGTCTCCACAGAGGCAACGGGTGGTGATCGAATACTGAGGATGGAGGTGACGGGTGGTAACTGGATACTAAGGGGATTTATATTTATTCTTTCACTTTGAATTTTGTCAATTAATAAAAATAAACTATTATCCCTCCTATTTCTGAAAGCTTCTGATGATGCAGCATTTTTTTCTACACCTGTCAAAAACTTTTAAAAAGTTTTGTAAACTATAAATAACAAATATACAATCAGTCTAAAGATACAGGTAGAAGTAAAATAGCGAATGCAGTGAGTACGATGATGAGCACAGACCCAGCACAATAATAGAATGCAAAGTTAAGGAGCGTTTGCTACGTTTTCCAGATCAATCAGTCAACAAACAATGAATGTTAAATCCCTGGTGCCCATGAAAAAAAAATCTGTATCCTTAATAAAGGATGAGTAGCTGATCTTCTAGAGACGGATCCGTGGGAGAAGTGCAGGCCGTAATACAGATCAAATAGTATATAAGAAAAAAAATACAAGAAATAGCGCTCAGGCCCCGGGAAATGGTGAGAACTCCGGGCTACAATTGTATCTAATAGAACATATAAATGTGCGGAGAAGACTCTGAGCTCCAGACACTCAGGGGTCATTTTAACCATTTCCCTGGGCCTGAAAGCTATTTCTTGTTATTTTACCTCCTATATAAAATTTGATAGAATATTGTAGACTTTCATTTACTCACCAAGGATGTATGTAATTCAATTGCTACAACTAGAATATAAGGGCCAGAGCTCAGATTTTGGTATCAAATTAAAGTTTGAAATACCAACTAATAGTAGCAAGATGAAAGGATAGAAGCTCTTACTATTTTCTGGGAGCAGGATAAGTTGTTTTACTTTCCTGGTTCTGTATCTGTGTAGGGGAGAAGGTGGGAAGGCTGAAAATCAGTAGAGATGAGTGAACCTCTAGAGGCTCGAGTTCGGCTCGGTTCGTCGAACGGGGGCCGCGTTCGAGTTCGGTTCAGCGAGCCATTTGACGAACCTCTCGAACCCTATTGAAAACAATGGGAAGCAATCACAAACACATAAAAACACCTGGAAAACACCATCAAAGGTGTCCAAAAGGTGACAAACAACTCCCAAGACAACACAAACACATGGGAAAGTGACAAGGACAAATACTTATGCGAAAACTAAACAGCTGGATGAGGAAAAAGAGGAGGAGACACAGATATATAAGTATAGGCAAGGGAACATCGATGCCATAACTGTGCAACTTGAGCCTTGCTCATTCTAGGCTTCCAATGTGGATAAATTGCCTGCGCTCGCCACTTACGCCTTGGGGATCTTGTCATGACCCGCAGCCAGCGTTCTCTCGGAACCTGTCTTCAGTGCTGCTGGAGGCAAAAGGCTGGTGTATTTTGAGAGTGCTTCATGCAAAGCATCTTTGTAAGCTTGAAAATGGGGGTCAACTGATGCCAGTCAAGTGCTGTGTGTGTGTGGCCCAATTTTGGGAAACAAGGGAGACTGTGGTCGGAGTCCCCTTGCTGTGTTTTACATGATTTTCGAAGGGCATGACATGGCTTAGAGGTTGACTTTCAGCATCTGCAAACTGTTGGCTACAGAAATGCTGCCTTTCCAACCTTTGGACGAGAGGATTTTCGAGACCTTATGCCCATCGCAGTGCCCCAAGAGCCAATGCCCAGGTGCCACTCCTCCAAGAAAGGCATGCCTGCGCTACCCCAGCAGGTCGCACACAACCTCACCGATTCCTTGAGAAACTCCGTGTGTGACAGAGTGCATTTCACCACAGATACTTGGACCAGTAAGCATTGACAGGGGAGTTACATGTCGCTCACTGGGCACTGGGTAACTATGGTGAGAGATGGAGAAGGGTCTGCTGTGCAAGTCTTGCCGTCCCCACGAGTTGTGTGTCAATCCTTACTCTGTATGTAGAAGTTCCTCTACTGCTTCTGCCGCCTCAACCTCGTCTGGGTCCTCCACCTCTGCCCAAACCCTGTGTGTTCAGGCCACCCGCGTTTTAACTGCGCACAAGGAATCCCACACACCTCCTTACTATGCTGGCAGCAGATCTCATCAGGCGGTCGACTCTTTACTTTGAAATGTCTGGGAAATGTGAGTCACACCGCTGAGGAGTTGTGGACAGTAAGCTCTGGAGAGTGAGACCAAGTTTCATCAATGGTTGTCTCCACTCAACCAGCAGCCAGGGAAGGCTGGGTGCGACAATAATGCAAACCTGGCTGCGGCCCTTCTTCAGGGCAATGTGACACACGTGCCTTGTGTGGTTCACGTGTTGAACCTGGTTGTCCAGCAATTTTTAAACCACTATCCTGGCCTACATGGCCTTCTGCAGAGAGCACGGTGTAATGCCTTCCTTGATCCACACACTCAGACGGGCTGTAAAGGATAGGCTGAAGGGAAGCCACTCACCAAGCAGGACACCCAGAACCCTGAAACCCTTTAACTCCTATACAGGGATTTGGAATGACACAGGGCCCTGGAGATCACTACCTGTGGAAGGCTGCAATACGAGAGAGGAGTAGTCAGGCAGGGTCAAACCATGAATTGAGGAATGGGACGGCCAGGACTTAATCAGAAAACAAGCAGAGGTGAAATGCGGATCGGCCAACGAGGTACATAAACAGCAGGTAGGAAAAGTAGTCAGGAAACAAGCACACAAAATCACAAAACAGAACTGGGCGGAACAGGAACCTGAGGTTCAGAGCTATGTCTGGCAGTGGTCTGCAGACAGGAGGGGCCTAAAAAAGGGTGTGGTGTCTTCCCATTGGTTGTAGCTGAATGATGGTACTTCAGCTGTGAGATACCCACCACCTACAATCAGCCTGTGCTTCTGCATCTGTCAAGGTAACGCAGCCCAGTGGGTGAGCGGAACCTGCGGCCACCGCCGCCACTGGCATCGACTCCTCTTCCATCATCAGCACTATGCACGAAAGGAACACGCTGTCACCTGGCGACCGGAGTACAAATTGATGGAGCGGACTCCGGTGGTGACTTAACCCTAGAACGCATACCTGGGGCCTCGCAGGCCTGCTAGGTCATTTGTTTTCTATGGTAGATTGTTATGCTTGCGCATTCTAGGGTTAACAGCCGTGTGCGACAACAATGCAAACCTGGCTGCGGCACTTCGTCAGGGAAATGTGACACACGTGCCTTGTATGGCTCACGTGCTGAACCTTGTTTTCCAGCAATTTTTAAACCACCATCCAGACCTACATGGCCTTCTGCAGCGGGCACGCTCGCTATGTGCTCACTTCCACCGTTCCCACCCAGCAGCTCAACAACTTGCATACAGGGCTGTGGAGTCGGTAAGCCAAACCTTCGACTCCGACTCCTCAATTTCCCTTGCACCGACTCCGACTCCACGACTCTGACTCCCACATATATTGCTTATAGTTAAGTGAAAAATGTATTGTAGTACAATGTGAACATCAGACATTTAATCATTTTTCTGATACAATAATCAAGATATTTAGATAGAACATAAAATATATTTATTGGAATACAACTTTAGAACACAAAGAACTGTAATAAATTGTAAATATGTAATACAATATGTAATATACAGTAGATTACATATATATCTTGTATGTGCATGTAGAATTATATATATAATTACATATTGTATTACATATTTACAATGTATTACAGTTTTTTGTGTTCTAAAGTTGTATCCAGTAAATATATTTTATGGTCTAAATATCTTGATTATTGTATCAGAAAAATGATTAAATGTCTGATGTTCACATTGCACTACAATAAATTTTTCACTTAAATATAAGCGATATACTAAATGTTATTATTTAGTATGTTTTTGTTGAAAACTGTTTTTTTCCACTTACATAGTGTATTACATAGTGTTATATATACAGTATATATTGTGTGTTATATATAACACTATGTAATACACTATGTAAGTGGCAAAAAACAGTTTTCAACAAAAACATACTAAATAACATTTGTGCAGTCTATGAATTTGTTGTAAGAAATAGAATTGCCTCCATCAGATCCTCCTTCGCAGATGACCTCAAATCTGACCTAATAATTTAAGTCTAGAGAACAACCTCTCTATACTAACTTGGGTTGGAGCAAAGCCGTAACCACATGGGCAACATCTCTAACAATTTCCGGGTATAAAGGAATTGCCTCATGCACAGTCAGTTTTGATGAATGGTTCAATTTTTCTATTTCTTTGAGAGCAAGTGAAAAAATTTACTGAAATCTGGTCAATCTGCTGCTATAGGAGACGGAGTGAAATCTTTTTCCTTGCGGCAACACTTTGCTGCTCCATGTCATCCAAATACTTGTCAAAGTTACACTCCTCATCTGATGAAGATGAAGATATGGCAGCAGTAGCACTGTCAGGACCAAAGTCCTCTTGCGCCTGGCAGTCCTGTAGCCGCTCATCCTAACTGCTACCTCACTCAAAGCTTCTTTTCATTTAGTAAGCTGTTGATCATCAAGCAATATATGATGACTTGGGTCCACGTAAACAGCTGCCAGAAGAGTTTTATTTTCCAATAGCTGTGTCTCTCTCCGTTTCATTGAAGCAGAAATGCCATCTGTGATTAAACCTCCTCTTTGGGACAGGCAAAATAGCAAGTTCTTCCACTCCCTTATGAAAATGCCAGGAGTTAAATCCTCAGCTTCTAATTTTTTAGTCACGGTAAATGGGTGATTAAGCAATTCCTTCAATTCAGCCACCTGTGTCCATTGACCTTCATTTAAGGTTGTAAAGGAATCCAGCTCACCCACGTCTGACCTCACCGCACCTCAGACTCGGATCCGGCCCTGCCACGGCCGCAGTACTGAAGAACGAAGAAAAACGATCCAGCTGAGTGACCAGGTGATTTATTCAGTGCAGTACAGACATAGCATAGTCGTGGTTAACGCGTTTCTGGCTTAACGCCCTTAATCATATTATGATTAAGGGCGTTAAGCCAGAAACGCGTTAACCACGACTATGCTATGTCTGTACTGCACTGAATAAATCACCTGGTCACTCAGCTGGATCGTTTTTCTTCGTTCCTCATTTAAGGTTACTTGAGGGTTCACCATATCTATAAGAAACAATTTTAGTTCAAGCAATCACTCAGTCATTAAATAAGTGCTGCCTCACCGAGTGGCTTGATCAACAATTGCCCCTTTCCCAGCACGTCTCTTCAAGATGGAATCAATTTTAGGCGTTCTGGCGGCAATAACCAACTTCTTCACTTTTCCAATCAGATTTCCAGCATGTCCGCCCAGTTTCACACATCCGTCTTTTTGCCGGTTTGGCGAATGTGGCGCACGCTAGTATAGTACGATACAGTAGAGTGGCAGCGCCACAACTTCCTTGTCACATGCTCTGGTCACATGAAAGCATGTGACCGTTGGTTGTCGCGCTGCCACAGTACTGTATACACTGTACTGGAGTGCGCCGCATCCACCAAACCAGCGAAAAGCCGGATGTGTGAAACCGGGGTCCCTCTTGCAGACTCTCTCTTATTGCCAGCTGCAGCGTGTGCACAACACAGTGCATGTGATGAATATGAAAGTGTTTTGAAGCAGCTTCAACAAGATCATCTAATCCTAAAGTATCATTTTGCTGTTCTTCTGTTGCAATATCTGTTTGTTCCTCAGTTACATGAGCAGCGCTGTGGCTCCATCTCACACATACTGAATCCTAAATGTTCTTCTAGCTGTTGTTCATTACTCTCATTCATCAGTTTAATTGTACTTATCACGTTTGAAGCATTGTCCATTACAATAGCAAGAACCTGCTCTTTTTTGAGTTCCTAATCTTGCAGAACTTTTTCCACTAAGGCCTGGAGAAACTGGCCGGTGTGATGAGCTTTATTATCTTTTACTGCCAGTGTCTTGCTAATTTCTTTCTTGTCACAAACATATCGGACATTGATGGTAAAATAATTCAGTGAAATGCAGTGACTCTGGGCATCCAGCAAAGGCAATAGGTGAAAAGATAGGACATTCAGACACAGCGTTTTGTAAGGATCCTCACAAAGAATGAGCAGTCAGTTTGTGGTGTTTTTTTAATCTGCTTTTGCTATTGAAAGCATTATGAGCTCTACGACCTTTCAGGTGATACGGTTTTTTTAAAAATCTGATCTGCTTTTGCAGCTGAAAAACGTATCCTCAAAAAACGCAGCAAAAACGATGTGTGAATGTAGACTTAGATCAGGAATAGAACAGCCATTTATAGGACATTTCATAACTTTCCCAAATTCCTATGAAAACATTTTCATCACATTCTGCATTGCAGTACTGACCCCAATTTATTATATATTTTAGGAGTCGGAGTCGGTGCATTTTATACCGACTCCGACTCCACCAAAATGAGCTACGACTCCGACTCCACGACTCCGACTCCACAGCCCTGCTTGCATCGCTCCAGAAGTCTTTAGGTCTGCCGGTTCACCGCCTGAAATGCGATGTGCCGACATGCAGGAATTTGAATCTGCACATGTTGCAGCGACTGTGGCAGCACTGCAGAGCCCTGCTGCAATACGTGATGACGTATAGCCCGGGCTAACTAGATCCAGAGGTGGTGCAGATCACGCTGCTGGAGTGGTGTCAGATCAAGGACCTATGCACCCTTCTGCACAGTTTACAAATGTCGACGAAGATGTTTAACACTGGCGATGCCATTATCAGCGTGACAATTCCGGTCATCTACATGCTGGAGCACACTGTAATTATTATTCGGAGTCAGGTGTTGGGACAAGAGGAAGGGGAGGAAGTACAGGAGGAGTCATATGCGGAAGGGATAACAAGATCTACGAGGTCCAGATGGTCAGCTGCACCAAGGCGGCAGGCATGGGACGGTGGGGGAGAGGGATTAACAAGGGCGCATAGTATCAGCAAAACTGTTGATGAAAGTGCAGGAGCCCATGAAGAAATGGAGGACGAACTGGCGATGGGCATGGAAGACTCAGCAGATGAGTGAGAGCTTGCTCACATTTCGGTTGTGCGAGGTTGTGGGGAGAGGGCAGAGGAAGGAGGCACGATTCTCACCTCTCTGCCACCAACACACCAAGGACTTGGTCCTCCTGGATGCACAAGACACATGAGCGCCTTCTTGCGGCACTACCTACAACATGACCCTCGGATTGTAGGAATTCGAAGTAATGCTAACTACTGGGTTGCCACACTGTTAGATCCCCGGTACAAGACAAAATTTGGCGAAATAATTTCTGCCATAGAAATGGACGCACGTATACAGGAGTATCTGCAGAAGGTGGTACGCAATCTTCGATCTGCTTTTCCACTAAACACCAGTGCTGCACAGAGTGAATCTCAACGCTTTGTCATGGATAGGAGGAAATGGTCTTTTACTTGTCCACATCTGAGGGACCGAGGGCTGGCTGCTGTGCTGAGATGGCGTTGAGTACGGTGTCCCTGCAGAGTTGCACTTTTGGTCATATACCAAATGAGTTGAAAAAGGACAGCTGCTGGTGGAAAGGGGAACAGGTGTGTTGGAAAGGGGAAAAAAGTTTGTGTCCGTGGATTTGGTGGTTAAGCAAAAGTAACATTTGCTGAAGAAACACCATCTGTTACGGTGGGACTGGCAGATTTGGATAAGGTGGTATATACTATGTTACCGCTATATAACGAAAATTAATAAGAAAAGAAAGATAAAGGTATATATCACCTTCAGCAGTCAGTGTCCACCGTGCTCCCAGATGGAAAAGGAGAGGTTGGCAACTGGAAGGTTTGGTGGAGGATACAGAGCTGAGTGGCTATGAAACTAATAGTAGCCTGAACCAAGTTAGACACCACTCGGATCTGGAGACTGGGAGCCCTGTTAGCGTCACAGGGTCCACACGCCCACCCAGCCCAGGAACTCCCTGTTAACATCACAGGGGCCATTCAGTACGCTGACCGTGTGCATTGGGGCCACACCTGTGGACAGCAGGCGCATCAGCAGCAGCAGGCCTGGTAATGCCACTGGGCTGCACAAGCAGGACTGGTAGGACAGGAGCTGGTCTTAACCGTTCTGCGTTACCAACTGTGGTGGTGGCCTGCATCGACGCCCTATCCCTGCCTACCTCTGGCCTAAAGCCGCAATGGGTTCAACACATGGAGGTGTGCTCTTTCGGAGCATAATAGAAGACTGTGCACCTCCTTGTTGGCTCCAGCCCCTTCAATAACCTGGGTCCGCCCCAAACCAGGGTGAACCACAATGCACCTCCTGGAGACAAAAGCAGAGTGCCACGTCATCAGTGACATAACCAGCGGCCTATCCGGAACCGCCACTTCACTGATGACCTCATGGCAGTCACGCCCCAAACACCTCTCCAGTCATCGTCTGACAAACAATGATGATGTGCCAAGTCATAAGGGCGGGCCTCTGCGAGCCAGTTCGGAGTGGCCACATCATCAGGACACTTGATGCCCTCTGGCCTATCATAGACTACCACCTCACGGACATGGCCAGTGAGTTCCTTACCGGACCCAGGCTCTGATGCGCTAAGTGCCTGAGCATGCTCAGTAGCATGAACAACAGTCTCAGAAAAAAACACTATCAGCTTCAGCATGCTGTCTAGGCACAACACAGGAGTTATCAATAGAAGTGAATCATGGTCTAAAGGAGCGCTATGGAGGTCACAAATCGTTTAGTAAGTTTTATTTGTTTTATCAAAGCCACAACGCGTTTCGATATGCACAATATCTTCGTCAGGTGAATATAAAAAACGAAGTGTGGAGAGTATCATTTAAAGGGGCAGGTGTAACACCATTGGCCAGTGACATTCCAAACCATTAACCCTTGGTGTGTCACACTGAAAACTCTATCATTTGTGTTATTAAAACAGTTTAAAAGTTATATATAATGAGAACAAGATTAAAAGATAAACCGTCAATATTGGTGTTAAAATAATCATAACATTATACTCATATTAAAATTATATATATCTACCTTCTTATCCTAAAATTTAAAACAATTTTTTTTTTTTTTTTTTTTTTAGCATACAGAACAAGAACATACATAAGAACAAGAGATTAATAAAAATTCACACTGGAAGGGATATATAAAAGGATAAAAGTAAAACCGGTATATATGGAGTAGGGGTACATTCACAGAAAAAGCAGTATATGTGAAATAGGAGTATATTCAGAGGAAAAATTGAAATCCATTTAATTTTGATAATACCTAATGGTGAATTCCCACACATTAAAACCGAATAGACTGGTCAGCACAATAGGTGCTGTGATTCCCTTGGAAAAAAATGAAAGAAAAAAAAAAAAATTATAAAAAAAAAAAAAAAAAATTCTATCAATGTTTAGCCACATTTTCAATTGTCAAATTAAGGCCCTCTGGGTGTAGGGTTCCCAATTTGAAAATCCAGTAGCTTTCACGTTTGATAAGTTTCTCAAACTGATCGGACCCAGAATTCTCTATATGATCAATGATTATCACTCTCAGTTGTTTAGGGTCCTTATGGTGTGTGGTGAGAAAATGTCGAGATAGACTGTGTTGCTGAAAACCATTTTTGAAATGATGGAGGGCTTGGGTGGAATCTGATCTTGGAATACCGGGTCCCCTTTGAGGATGATCCAGTACTTCTCAAGGAGTTTATGTATTTGGGTTCTAGATTTACAGAACGTGGTAATTAGGCTCCATTTTCGAGGGTTCGATTTATCATTTTCACTAATTTTAGCTATCTGCTGCTTTTTTTCTTGCATCTTATTGATGCAAAGGTCCTGGGTGAGATATTTTGTCTTACTGAGCGCATCATTCAATAATCTAAATGGATAGCCTTTTTGACTGAACCTCCTCCGCAGGAGGCTGGATTCCTGGAAGAAAGTCTTATCTATGGGACTATGAGCATTTTCCCTTTGAGATAACTACTCACATTCACTATTAATTGTGCTCATTGAAAGAGAAATTGGTAAAAGGACTCAATTGTTGCAGATTTGATTCCTTATTCACCCCTTTCCAAATAGGAGCCTTAATTTAATTTATTTACATAATAATAATAATAATAATTATTAATCAATTTAAATTAATATTCTGATAAATTGTTTTTGGATATTACTAATAATGGATTTTATTAGGGTAAATCGGTTGTCATTCAGAGAACATTTAATAATAGATGCACTGGGGCAACAAAATTTGAATATTTCTCAATTAACCCCTGAATCACTGGATGAGACTAATAGGAGAACCATGTTCAAATTATTCTCAACTTTAGAAACCAAGATAAAATCTGAAATTACTAACCATCTTGATATAATGTTTTTGGAAAGATATCTACTTGATAAATTGGTCCCCAAAGGCCTGCGGTTATCTCAAAAATCCCCGTACCCGCAGGACCTTGTTTTTACAAAAATGTGGGATGAGTACTCCATAGAATGCTCATTTGGATTTATGCGGTCTCTGATCAAGAAAAGAGGTTCTTTGGCCGGGCTAGCAATGACCGAGGCCAATAACCTCAGTCTGGAATTAGAGACCTATGCACACACCCTAGATTATAAGGAACAAAATTTGAACCTTAAACTGAAGTTAGAAAAATTTGAGCATGACCTAGTAAAAAGAAAAGCAGCTAAATACATGCGCGATTCTAGGGATAACATCATGCCCATTGAATCTATGGACACCACTACTCACTCACTACATCACGAGTGGGGATAATTTTACCCCCTCTCATCATAACATAGCACCTGATGTCAAACACTCATTAGATTCCTTAAAAGATGCCAAATTAAAAGAAATCTACATGAAACATAAAAACAAATTAAATAAAAACTCTAAATCAAGTGGGGCAAAAATTCATTTAAAAGACATTACCAATATTTCCATCGAGTCAGAGATCTCCACAGTTGATTTAACCACTTTAGGATCAAAAATTCATCAAATTCACCTTCCACCTGAAGATGTCCCAATCAATCCGATTTCTAAAACCACAGTAGACAATTTAGTTGGCCCTATATTAAATGATAATATGCTTGATTGGTCCGTATTGACTACACATAGTGTAGATACATCACAGGGACCCACTGACCCTATAGGGCTTGATTCCTTGGTCTCAACATTGGAGCCTGCTGAAACATTGGCTTGATTGAATCAACACCCCATTAATTCCTTACTTGACATTGATCCCATTTCAATCCCTCCCTCAGATAACGGATCTAACATTAACAGCAAATCCCCTCCAGTGATCACAGCGAATAGTGACAGGCAAAATATGAATGATTCAAACCAAATAAACACAAATAACATCATAACCAAGGACAAAAATACCAAGATTACTCATTTTTTTCAAGTGGCCCCAGGCCGATACCCCAAAAGAAAAAGGGAAAGTGGGGGTGCGGAGGGAGTGGGAAAGCGACAAAATCAAACAAACCCTATGGGATCACTAAAGGAATAGAAGATGATCCCACCCAATTAACCAACAAGTGTGGGATTTTCAATCTTTCAAGACATGTTCTCTCTACAAATGAGATCAAATTACTCAGCCGTGGTCTCTCTTTTTGCCCAGATTCTGATTTAAAAGCTTTCCCACTCTATCTGGACCTTAATGAGTTTTTCCGGAAACTCACTATACACAGGCATTTTATTATTCAGGAAAAAAATAATCTTAGCAATAACCAAGCCCTTGAGAAGCAAACCACTAACCCTCCCATTTCTGTCAATGATGATTTCATGCATGTCCCAGTTAAAACTGGGACGAGTAATTTTTACCCATTGCACCACAAAGGATCTCACCTAGAGACCTTTCAACAACTTATTTTAAAAGATGTTCGTACTTTAACACCCAATAACAATAAAAAAAGAAATGACAATTTAAGCAAAGAAGAACGGAAGGCCATAATATCCCTACAAAATAATAAAGACTTGATTATAAAAAAATGCGGATAAGGGTGGGGGGTGGTCCTCATGGACAGATTTTGGTACATTCAAGAAGGGAACCGATTATTGGATGACCATCTCTATTACGAGAAATTAGAAAGTGACCCCTCCATTATGATATTCTTGGATATAAAAAATTTATCAAATTGGCTCATGAGAAAAATATTTTAGACAAGAAAGAGATGAAATTCCTCGATATTGTGAGGTATAAAACCCCTTATTTTTACTTTTTGCCTAAAATACATAAACACCCCACTAACCCCCCCTGGCCGCCCCATTATATCTGGCAAAGAATCTATAACATGTAATTTATCACACTACGTCGATTTATTCTTACAGAAATATGTCCTGGAGTTACCGTCTTATTTAAAAAAAATTGTTTAAAAGAACTGAGAGTCCTCAGTGGTTGATACCTTTTAATGGCTAACTGAAAAGATGGTGATAATTGCAGTTATCCATTAAAAGGTATCAACCACTGAGGACTCTCAGTTCTTTTAAACAATTTTTTTTATCTCTACTGGCTAACACGGTACAAAGATATATTTTACTCATCTTATTTAAAGGATTCATCCCAAGTTATTAGTGAGCTGAAAGCTTTGGCACCATTCAAGGGTTGCCTCATTATTACAATGGATGTCTCCTCACTATACAGCAACATTCAACACTCCTTGGGGATAGCCGCTGTCAATCAACATTTGGAAAGAGACCCCTTAATGCAGGTTGAACAAAAAGAATTTTTGTTAACAGCCATTGAATTTATTTTAACTAACAATATTTTTACTTTTGAGACTGGCCTCTATAGGCAGAAGACGGGCTGTGCGATGGGGACGAGATTCGCCCCCAGTTATGCAAACCTGTTCATGGGGGTTTTTGAGTCATCCCACATCGCGCAGTCCCCCCTGTCATTGGGCCGGTTGGTCTACTACCGACGCTTTATAGACGACCTGTTCCTAACATGGAGGGGGTCTGAGGCTGAAGCCAACCAATTTATTTCTCAGCTCAATGAAAATTCCTGGGGTCTCACCTTTACTGCTGCAATTTCTCCCCTTGCCCTCCAGTTTTTGGACCTGATGGTGAGGTTGGATGATGTCGGGGGGGTGTCCACCTCGACCCATTTTAAACCAACAGATGTCAACAGCTATCAGAGGTTTGACAGTGGACACCTCCCTAGTTGGATAACCAATATCCCATACGGACAATACTGGAGGGTTAGGAAGAATTACACCGGGGATGGTGATTTCTTCCAGGAATCCAGCCTCCTGCGGAGGAGGTTCAGTCAAAAAGGCTATCCATTAAGATTATTGAATGATGCGCTCAGTAAGACAAAATATCTCACCCAGGACCTTTGCATCAATAAGATGCAAGAAAAAAAGCAGCAGATAGCTAAAATTAGTGAAAATGATAAATCGAACCCTCGAAAATGGAGCCTAATTACCACGTTCTGTAAATCTAGAACCCAAATACATAAACTCCTTGAGAAGTACTGGTTCATCCTCAAAGGGGACCCGGTATTCCAAGATCAGATTCCACCCAAGCCCTCCATCATTTACCGGAGGAATATAAATTTGAAAAATCTGGTAGCACCTAGTAATCCCACTCTTACAGCTTTACAATATAAAACCACCACTAATTTTAATAAAAATGGTAACTTCCGGTGCAACACACCCAGATGTATGTGCTGTGGAGTTATTGGAGACAAAATCACTTGTTTTACATCCAGGACCACGAATGCTCTCTTCCCCATTCAATTCCACTTAGACTGTCAAAGCACCTATGTAATCTATTTACTTGAGTGCACATGCGGTCTGCAATGTGTAGGCCGTACAGTGCAAACAGTGCACCCCAGGCTTAATAAACACAGGGCGAATATCAAAAATGGTTTTCAGCAACACAGTCCATCTCGACATTTTCTCACTACACACCATAAGGACCCTAAACAACTGAGACTGATAATCATTGATCATATAGAGAATTCTGGGTCCGATCGGTTTGAGAAACTTATCAAACGTGAAAGCTACTGGATTTTCAATTTGGGAACCCTACACCCAGAGGGCCTTAATTTGACTATTGAAAATGTGTCTAAACATTAATAGAATTTTTTTTTTTTATACATTTTTTTTTTTCTTTCATTTTTTTCCAAGGGAATCACAGCACCTATTGTGCTGACCAGTCTATTCGGTTTTAATGTGTGGGAATTCACCATTAGGTATTATCAAAATTAAATGGATTTCAATTTTTCCTCTGAATATACTCCTATTTCACATATATTGCTTTTTCTGTGAATGTACCCCTACTCCATATATACCGGTTTTACTTTATCCTTTTATATATCCCTTCCAGTGTGAATTTTTATTAATCTCTTGTTCTTATGTTTCTATATGCTAAAAAAAAATTGTTTTAAATTTTAGGATAAGAAGGTAGATATATATAATTTTAATATGAGTATAATTTTATGATTATTTTAACACCAATATTGACGGTTTATCTTTTAATCTTGTTCTCATTATATATAACTTTTAAACTGCTTTAATAACACAAATGATAGAGTTTTCAGTGTGACACATCAAGGGTTAATGGTTTGGAATGTCACTGGCCAATGGTGTTACAACTGACCCTTTAAATGATACTCTCCACACTTCGTTTTTTATATTCACCTGACGAAGATATTGTGCATATCGAAACGCGTTGTGGCTTTGATAAAACAAATAAAACTTACTAAACGATTTGTGACCTCCATAGCGCTCCTTTAGACCATGATTCACTTCTATTGATACCTATTTCCCCCTTCGGGGGTCCATGGCAAGAGCTGCTTAAACAGAGGCTTCATCAAAACCAAGACCTTTTGGACACCTATTCCCTCCACTAACCCGCGGCTGGATCAGGCTCACCGGAATCCGTCTCCCTAGAAGGATCTTACAGATAATCCTCCTGACAGCGGAACATTACACTCCCGTCTATTACCGTGGTTGTGCGAGGGCTGCACAACCACTCCAGGTGAGCAGTTTTATTACCGGTCTCACCGTTACTCCTGCCCTGAGACTCTTCACATGCGCTCCCAGTTTTCACTTCTTTCAACACAGGAGTTAGACACGGCCCAAAGTCCAAGTACCTGTGCAAAGAGGCTTTTCGCACTAAGTGTGGGAGCATGCGCTGTAGCCCGAACTCAGGACTTAGCCTCAGGAATGGCACAGTCAGGCTGAGCATACTCACTAGGCAAAACACTGGACTTAGGCTGGGGTAAATCGTCACACCCATGTGCACTAGCCGCCTCTCCACACTTAGACGTGGAGGAGAAAGCAGCCAGCTGGGCGACCGGAGGCACAGCCCCAAAATGGCAGCTGACGCCTCGGCGCAACTGGAAACGCAGCAGGCTGCTTGCATTTACGGCGGCACCGATTCTTAACACCAACTACCAGCCAAAACAAGAGGTGTACTTCTTCCTATGAAATCTGATATGATCCCTTTTTTCACGGACACGACCATCGCTACCAAATGTAGATAAGGCACAAAAACACTAGCTGCTTCAATGGATCTCAAGTGCTCCATAAAGTGGCCTCTCCTCCACCTCAAGTTCAATATCCCAAATACTCCATTCCTCTGTGGTGTCAACCCAATCGCACTTGCTTCCTAACAGCTCTCAAGTTTCCACCAGCCGTGCTGAGTATGGAGTAACAGAGATGGTGGAGTCTGCAGAGCTGTTCAGTCACACTATAGCCTGGGAATCAGAGGTCTGCTCCAAAGCTGCAGTGAGTACAGACAAGGAAGTTATTATTATTATGATTATTTATTTTTATATATATATATATATATATATATATATATATATATATATACAGTATATATACAGTTAGGTCCAGAAATATTTGGACAGTGACACAAGTTTTGTTATTTTGGCTGTTTACAAAAACATGTTCAGAAATACAATTATATATATAATATGGGCTGATAGTGCACACTCCCAGCTGCAATATGAGAGTTTTCACATCCAAATCAGAGAAAGGGTTTAGGAATCATAGCTCTGTAATGCATAGCCTCCTCTTTTTCAAGGGACCAAAAGTAATTGGACAAGGGACTCTAAGGGCTGCAATTAACTCTGAAGGCGTCTCCCTCGTTAACTTGTAATCAATGAAGTAGTTAAAAGGTCTGGGGTTGATTACAGGTGTGTGGTTTTGCATTTGGAAGCTGTTGCTGTGACCAGACAACATGCGGTCTAAGGAACTCTCAATTGAGGTGAAGCAGAACATCCTGAGGCTGAAAAAAAAGAAAAAATCCATCAGAGAGATAGCAGACATGCTTAGAGTAGCAAAATCAACAGTCGGGTACATTCTGAGAAAAAAGGAATTGACTGGTGAGCTTGGGAACTCAAAAAGGCCTGGGCGTCCACGGATGACAACAGTGGTGGATGATCGCCGCATACTTTCTTTGGTGAAGAAGAACCCGTTCACAACATCAAGTGAAGTCCAGAACACTCTCAGTGAAGTAGGTGTATCTGTCTCTAAGTCAACAGTAAAGAGAAGACTCCATGAAAGTAAATACAAAGGGTTCACATCTAGATGCAAACCATTCATCAATTCCAAAAATAGACAGGCCAGAGTTAAATTTGCTGAAAAACACTTCATGAAGCCAGCTCAGTTCTGGAAAAGTATTCTATGGACAGATGAGACAAAGATCAACCTGTACCAGAATGATGGGAAGAAAAAAGTTTGGAGAAGAAAGGGAACGGCACATGATCCAAGGCACACCACATCCTCTGTAAAACATGGTGGAGGCAACATGATGGCATGGGCATGCATGGCTTTCAATGGCACTGGGTCACTTGTGTTTATTGATGACATAACAGCAGACAAGAGTAGCCGGATGAATTCTGAAGTGTACCGGGATATACTTTCAGCCCAGATTCAGCCAAATGCCGCAAAGTTGATCGGACGGCGCTTCATAGTACAGATGGACAATGACCCCAAGCATACAGCCAAAGCTACCCAGGAGTTCATGAGTGCAAAAAAGTGGAACATTCTGCAATGGCCAAGTCAATCACCAGATCTTAACCCAATTAAGCATGCATTTCACTTGCTCAAATCCAGACTTAAGACGGAAAGACCCACAAACAAGCAAGACCTGAAGGCTGCGGCTGTAAAGGCCTGGCAAAGCATTAGAAAGGAGGAAACCCAGCGTTTGGTGATGTCCATGGGTTCCAGACTTAAGGCAGTGATTGCCTCCAAAGGATTCGCAACAAAATATTGAAAATAAAAATATTTTGTTTGGGTTTGGTTTATTTGTCCAATTACTTTTGACCTCCTAAAATGTGGAGTGTTTGCAATGAAATGTGTACAATTCCTACAATTTCTATCAGATATTTTTGTTCAAACCTTCAAATTAAACGTTACAATCTGCACTTGAATTCTGTTGTAGAGGTTTCATTTCAAATCCAATGTGGTGGCATGCAGAGCCCAACTCGCCAAAATTGTGTCACTGTCCAAATATTTCTGGACCTAACTGTATATATATATATATATATATATATATATATAGACAGAGAGAGAGAGAGAGAGAGAGCAACATTGATTCCATAGTGCTGTACATGAGAAGGGGGTTACATACAGAATACCTATACAAGCAACAATAGACAGACTGGTACAGAGGGAAGAGGTCCCTGCCCTTGCGGGATTACTTTCTAAAGTATTTTGGGGAGGAGACAGTAGGTGGGGTGTAGGTTGGGCGGCAGCTCCGCACGGTGGTGAGGTCATTGAAGGTTATAGTAATTTCTGAACAGATGAGTTTTCAGATTCAGTTTGAAGCTTGCGGGTGTAGCAGATAATCTGACGTGTTGAGGCAGCGAGTTCCAGGAGACAGGTGAAATGATCAGCACAGATGCCCAGAAGCTTTGTGAGTCGGATCAAGGCCCACATGAAGAAGGTGCTGAGCGTAATGTACACCCTCATTCCCAAACAGTAAATCCTCCTGGTGGAAACAATGGGGAACATGATGAGGAGACTCAGATACCTGATTGCAACGACAACTTTACTATTCGGTCAGGGCAGGAAGAGGTTGTGTCGGAGGACTCAGGACGAGAAGAATGAAAACACACAGGGTGATGATGAGGTTGGAGACCCCACTTACTGTCAAACCAAAGTCACCCAGTTGATGAGGTCAGCAGAGGAGGTGGAGGAGGATGCTACTGACGACGAGGTTACGTTGTGTCTTCCTGGACAGAGACAAAGTACTGGAAGCACGTCAACAACTGAATCCTGGACCACAACTCTGCCTCTGAGCAGAAGTCGTGTTGGCTATGCAGGTCGCATGGGCTCTAAGCCTTGCCTAGCCTGGGGCTTTTTTGACATCGCAAAGGATCACCCAAGTCAGGTAATGTGTAAGATTTGTCAACAATCTCTAAATAGAAGGCAAAAACTCACAACTTTGAGTACTTCGTCCATGAAGTGTCACATGGATATGAATTGATAGCGTGAGGGTGTATTGCTCAGCTTTATCCACTGTCAATGCAACATGCTTATTTGCCATTCATTGCATGCATTGTTGCAGACTACACACAAGGGGCTGCTGTTTTTTTGCATCTGCCTTTGTCGGTTTGGTCACTATAGCAATAGCAAAACGGTCTTCGGCTGTGGACTTGGAGATGCTGTCTATGAACAGAATGAAAAGCTAAAGGTGTGTGTTACAGCAAGGAGCCACCGCGGAAACACTTCGGTCAATTGTGAGGGGAGTCGTTTTGGAGTTTGGTGAGGAGGACCGTAACGCCAGTGAGCAGCATCCTGTGCCAAAGACCGATTTTGTTCCGCTGCTGTCTATACTGTTTACAGTGAGAGGAGCGTAAAGTCTGTATTTTTGGCAACTGGACACCACAGTAACCGGGTACGGTAGGCTGTGCCCAGACAGTAATGCGTGCACGCAACACTTTGTTTTATTAGCAAAACACATATCTGTTCTGGTTAGGCCAACTATATAGCCAATAAGACTTGCTGACTCTGCACTGTCAAATTGTCACTTACAGTTTAAATCATAGAGGGAAAGTGACACATGTTTGCATTGACTGTTGCTTTACAAGATTTCCATGACTGTATTGCTGAGCTGTGTGGTTTGCATTCACACGGTTATCATCTGCCTTATCTGTGAGGCTTCAGCTAACAAGGGTATTCAGGGGGGGATTTTGTCTATGTTTAGGTACATAAGTTGTAAGCTCTTGTGCGCCACTGGTAAGTCGTGTTTGCACACACACACACACACACACACACACACACACACACACAAACACACAATTACTGCTGCTACGCAGAGGGATTACCATGTAGTAGGCAACAGTATAGATTGTTCTATTCTTTCAGTTTTATGCATAGTTCTTATTGTTTTTTTTGGGAAAGTTAAACAATCATTTATCAACCCAACTGCCTAGAGTCCTTTTCCTGTTGCGTGGTTTTGCTGCATGGTGGGGAGACCATCCTGTACACGACTTTAGATGAAGCATAAGTCACAATGTGAATTTCACTGTGCTACAATATGGCCTTGCGGGGTTGTGCAACCCCCGCCTGCCCCATCAAGTGCATCTGCGTGCTCTTCATCCTCTGTGACTTTGGGGACAGCAGTCACACATGCTTTTTCACGCTGACCTTCCACCCCTTTACCCTCAATAGAGAGAGTGACTGGCAGGTCGTCACTTGTTTTGGAAGTGGAAACAGATGGTATTGTTGAGCTGTCAGACATCGAGAGAACCATCATTGGATGAATGCAACATTATATCCACGCCTGCACCTTCGTCACAGATTGGCTGGACTACCTGCAGTTAACCCCTTAACGACCGCGGGCAGTAAAATTATGTCCTAAATGTCATAATGTTACTGCCCGCGGTCCTCTGGCGGCAGCATGCCGCGATCGGCGCACATCTCAGCTGATTTTCACAGCTGAGATGTGTGCCTGCTAGGCACGAGCAGAATCATTATCTGCTCGTGCCGATTAACCCCTTATATGGCGCTGTCAATATGTGACAGCGCCATTATAAGCGCGATCGCGGTAAAGTTTTACTTACCGCCCGATACAGGAAGTCACGTGACGCGATCATGTGACTTCCGATAGTTGTCATGGTAGCACAGGGTCATGTGATGACTCCTGTACTACACCTGACTTGCTTTCACTTTTGCTGTGCCCGGGGCACAGCAAAAGAGAAAGAGAGCGTATCTGCTGTTTACAGCCTTGTAGCTGTGATCAGCAGATACTGCAGAGCGATCAGAATGCTGATCGCAATAGCCCCCTAAGGTGACTAGTAAAATAAAAAAAAAAGTTAAAAAAAAGTTTTAAAAAATTAATAAAAACAAAAAAACCTAAAAGTTCAAATCACCCCCCATTCGCCCCATTGAAAATTAAAGGGTTAAAAAAATAAAAAATATACACACATTTGGTATCGCCGCGTTCAGAAACGCCCGATCTATCAAAATATAAAATCAATTAATCTGATCAGTATATGGCGTAGCGGCAAAAAAATTCCAAACGGCAAAACGACGTTTTTTTTGTCGCCACAACTTTTGCGCAAAATGCAATAAGAGGCGATGAAAACGTAGCATCTGCGCAAAAATGGTATTGTTAAAAACGTCAGCTCGAGACGCAAAAAATAAGCCGTCACTGAGCCATAGATCCCGAAAAATGAGAACGCTACGGGTCACGGAATATGGCGTAAAACGTGCGCCACTTTTTTCGGACAAACTTCCGATTTTTTTTTAACCCCTTATATAAAAGTAAACCTATACATGTTTGGTGTCTACGAACTCACACTGACCTGAGGCATCACACCCACACATCAGTTTTACCATATAGTGAACACAGTGAATAAAATATCTCAAAAACCATAGTGCTATCGCACTTTTTTTGCAATTTTTCTGCATTTGGAATTTTTTTGACGTTTTCCAGTACACTATATGGTAAAACTGATGGTTTCATTTAAAAGTACAGCTCGTTCCGCAAAAAATGAGCCCTCACATGACCATATTGACTGAAAAATAAAAAAGCTACGTCTCTCATAAAAAGAATGGCGAAAAAAAAAACGTAAAGCGAAAAATCGGCCGGTCGTGAAGGGGTTAATAACTGCGTAGCAAAAATGGAGGAGTGTAGAATGCACATGTGTTGTACCTTGCTTGGCAGCAAAGGAACACTAACTTAGTATTCCAGACACTTTTAGGATGGCAGAAAAAGTGTCAGCTGTTTGGGCAAATAAAATAGCGTGGCAAAAGTGGGCAGGTGGGTACAGTGGCCGTGTTCTGTGTGTATCAGGACAGGAAAGTAAAACTAAGTTAGTATTCCAGACACTTTTAGGATGGCAGAAAAAGTGTCAGCTCTTTGGGCAAATAAAATAGTGTGGCAAAAATGTGCTGGAGGGTAGAATGCAGAGGTGGTGGAACTTGCTTGGCACTAGTGGGACACAAAATTAGTATAGCAGACACTTTTTAGATGCCACTAAGGGGTACTTTGCACACTACGACATCGCAGGTGCGATGTCGGTGGGGTCAAATCGAAAGTGACGCACATCCGGCATCGCTGTTGATATCGTAGTGTGTAAATCATTTTTGATACGATTAATGAGCGCAAAAGCGTCGTAATCATATCATCAGTGTAGTGTCCGACATTTTTATAATGTAGCTGCAGCGACGGTATGATGTTCTTCCTCGTTCCCCTGCGGTAGCACACATCGCTGTGTATGAAGCCGCAGGAGCGAGGAACATCAGCTTACCTGCGTCACCGCGGCTCATGCCGGCTATACGGAAGGACGGAGGTGGGCGGGATGTTTATGTCCCGCTCATCTCCGCCCCTCCACTTCTATTGTCCGCCTGCCGTGTGACGTCGCTGTGACGCCGCATGACCCGCCCCCTTAGGAAGGAGGTGTCGCAGGCGGAGAGGGGTTTTTGGGGAACGCCGCTCGCCTGGGGAATCTCTGGCGCTCGGGTCCGGTGCTTCTGCTCCTCGGTGGCTCGAGCACGGGGGCTTGAGCAGCGCCTCCTCGCCCACGAGTGAAAAGGGGGAGGTTTGGTGGTGGGATGTCGGTTGTCATGCCACCCACGGGGTTATGGTGATGGTGGGCACCACCGCTGCTGGTGACGGGGGTTCCTGGGAGCGATGGCGGGAAGCAGCTGAGGTGTTGGCCCCTCCGTTGGTAGGGGCTGGTGTCCCGGGGCCCGGTAGGAGGGAGCGTGCTGCAGGGCGCAGTGCTGCGGTGCGGTGCCTGATGGCACTGTTGTACTCACAATTGAACCACACAGAGTCACTGGTAAACTAGAAACTGCCGGAGTCCGCAGCCTTCGGTACGGAGGGTGTTTAAGTCCCACACACGGTGCAGCAGACCCCTGTTCTTTCCCTGCAGTCAGGTGTCTCTTTCTCCACTCTTCCTCTTTCTTTCCTCCTTGGCCGGGAACGGCGAGTCCACTCCCCTGCAGTAATCCGGGATCTCTTTCGACACCGGCGGGCCACTACCCTGTCCCGGTCACCTCAAGTCCCTTTCTCACTAACAGCCTGTCCCGGCCCTTTTGGAGCACGCTTCTGTAGCAGCCCGGGAGCTACAACTCCGGACTCCTCGTCTCTCCCTCTCCCCACACACTCTGCTCCAGTCCCTCTCCTACTGCTCTGATTTGCTCTTACCCTGGGGGGGAGGGGGGTGTCTGTCCTGCTGCACTGGTGTGGGATCAGGTTACCAAGGAGGAGAATGGCCTGCACTTTGCTGGATTTCTGCAGGCTCTGTGACACCCTGGTTTTGCCAGGGCATCACAGAGGCGGTTCGCCGGCCAGAGCGACGTCGCAGGACAAGTGAGTGCGTGTGTCGCTGCCGTAGTGATAATGTTCGCTACGGCAGCTATCACAAGATATCACTGCTGCAACGGGGGCGGAGACTATCGCGCTCGGCATCGCAAACATCGGCTTGCGATGTCGTAGTGTGCAAAGTGCCCCTAAGTGTCAGTGTCGAGGGCGGAGGAGGGGACGCCGCGCTCTCCCACTGCTGCTCGGGTCCGGCTGCCGCGGCTGCTGCGGCCTGCTGCTGCTCGGTGGCTCGAGCGATGGGCCGGATCCCGGGGACTCTAGCGGCGCTCCTCGCCCGTGAGTGAAAGGGGGTTTTTGGGTGTGGGGATTGGTGATTGTCCGTGACGCCACCCACGGTTGTGGTGATTTGTTGACACCACCGCTGCTCTGTATGGGGATCCCGGGAAGGATGGTATGGAGCAGCCAGTTGTTGTGTTGCCCCTCCGTGGGTAGGGGGTTGGTGATCCCGGGGCCCAGTGATGAGGTGGGTGATGCAGGGCTTGGAGGGGTGCAGGGACGCGGGGGCAGCGCTGTGCCTTGCGGCACTGTGGTACTCACTCAGCCTGAGACGTTGACACAGTTTTCGGTAAAACACACGGCTGGAAAGACGGTTCCCACGGTCGGCTGCACTTGCTTTCCCCAGTAGGTGACGGTGATGTCCCTTTTCCTGCACCTAATGTTTCTGTATTGGTAGCGATTGGTTCCCACCGGTAACCCACTCCCCGGCTTGGATATGGGCCGGAGGAGCCCTACTTTGCCCGCAGGCGCTGGCCCTGAGAAACTGGTGCCCTGGCGGTGGCGGTGTCTCTCCTCAATGGTTGGACTGTTGCCTTCAATCGGGACTTGGTTGTTTGGAGACAGACGTCCCCTTCACTGACGGATTTGGCAAATTCACGGCGACTCCTAGCCTTGCCGGGGTCCGAGAGGCCCCTGCCCTGGTGCTGACTGTTCTTCGTATACTGCTCCAGACCGCCGGGCCACTAGCCGTCCGCGGTCCTTCCAGCACCCTCCGAGCAGTCACCCCTACGGACTGTCACCGCCGTCTGCTGACCTTGCTGACACTGTCCTGGCACACAGCCGGACCAACTTCAGGCTTTCCTACTCTCACTTTTACTCCTTTTCTGTTACTTCAGCTTTTCTCTTTAGCTCCACTACTACTTCCTTCTACTTCACTTCCCTAAGCTGACTGTCTGTTTTCCCGCCTCCAGGGCTGTGTACTCCTCGGTGGGCGAAGCCAACCGCCTGGCCCACCCCCTGGTGTGAACATCAGCCCCTGGAGGAAGGCAACAAGGATTTTGGTAGCCTTGATGTTCCTAACTGGGGTGTAGGGTGTGGTGGTGTAAGGACCTGTGACCCCTGGCTTGCCCAGGGCATCACATCAACACCGTTTGCTATAAAAATAGCATAGCAAAATGTGCTGGAGAGTAGAATGCAGAGGTGGTGGGACTTGCTTGACACCAGTGGGACACAAAATTAGTATAGGAGACACTTTTTGGATGCCACTAAGTGTCAGCACTGTTTGCTCTAACAATAGCTTGGCAAAAATGTGCAGGTGGGTACCAGGACTGGAAAGGAAGCCTCACTTTCTATCCCTCCTAATGATGATATGCAGCAAGGATATCCCTGACCTTAGCTACACAGACGCTGTTATCTGAAGCTGTATACAGCGTTTCCACGGACCTGCCTGTCAGCTATGGCTCTGAGCGTCTGCAAATAAGCCCTGAAAAGGGCTGAAATAAACTTCTGTCCCTAATCTGTAGAGCGCTGTGTGTAGAGCGTACACAGCAGGATCGGCGGCAGGAGCTGCGTGAGCGGTGACTGTCACCCACACGCAGAAAGCAGATAATGGCGACGTGAGGGAAAATGGCCGTATTTATAAGGCAAGGATATGTGACATTCACAGCCTATGACACATGCCCTTGCTTGTCTGGCAAAAAGTCCACTTAGCTGTGTGTGTGTCTGGGATTGGCTGACATGTTGGCCCGCCCCACTGCACGCGCGCTTAGGAAAAAAAGAAAAAAAAATTGCGATCGGCATTCTATCTGCATCACAGATCTAAACCGCGTCCCCCCCGAGCACTATACGCTGAAATTAGATAATAGTGTGAATCACAGAGTGACTCACACTATTACAGTGAAAAGCCAGCTAGTAAATAGCTAGGTTTTTTGCTGATCGAACCGTTCTCCAACGTAACTCGAGCTATCGAGCTTTTAGCAAAAAGCTTGCGTTCGAGTTCGATCTTGAGCACCCCCCAAAATCACTCGAACATGAAATTGGCGAACCTCGCACCTCGAACATCGCTCAACTCTAAAAATGAGAGCAAAATATCACAGAACAATACTGCTTCTTCCACAGTGACTCCAGTAACTTTTTCTCATGTTATCACCCCCTTTTTTCTACAAAAGGAGTGGGTAGATGAGCAAGTGCTTATCTATTCAGCCCCTGAACCTGATCAAGTCATTTGACAACTGCGTGATTTGGATGCTTATGTAGCACCCACGGGGCAAGGGGTTAACTTTACTCCGGTGATGTCGGGTCACGGGTGGCCCTACCCGGCTTCGTGGCCCCGAGGTGTACAATAAAGAAGAGGGAAATGATAATGGTGATGGCGGAGATTGGTTCTGCGGTACACAGCCAGGGAATAGCCGCCGCTGCTGTCACTGTCCTCCAGGGCAGATGGTTGTAGCAGCTAAGATGTTTCTGCTCCTCACAGGTGGAGCGGGCCCCAGGGAAGAAATGACGAGAGTAGTAATTGCAGGTGCCGAAGCGCGGTTCACCAGCAAGGATAGGCAGATACAATCTCTGCGGGCTCAAGGTTTCTTTACTCACAGTCCTGGTTTACCCGGGGGATGCCGGTCACCACCGTGATGGGCCCCAGCCGATCCCGAGCAATTCGAGGTCACCACCAGTGCTCCCACTGTGAGTCCTTTCTGGTTGAGGTCCCTCCAATCCCGATGTATGTGGAATATGGAGCGGGCTGCGGGTGTTTCCTGCACTCTCCACAGACCCTGGAATTCCATGTATCTGTGGAGAACCCGGGTCGAGCAGCTTGCTCTAAGCCACGGGTCTTGCAGTGCTCCCAGAAGTGTGACGGTAGAGAGAATGTGCTGGACTGAAGTCCCGACCATGCTCCTCACCCCAAGCTGTGCCCGGGGCTAACTGACTATGCTCCTTCCTTTTCCCCATGTGGTGCCCACCCCCCAGGTGGTTGTCCTAATGACCGGGAAAGTCCCATGCTTCGTAATGGCCACCCCCCTGTCTGCCCCAGGCCATCCCCCCCCGGTGGGAAAGCACCTAACTGTTTTTGATTTGCGAATGTAAGAAACAACAGTGATTAACCTTTCCTTTCCCGGGATAAGTACTACATCTTAAAGGAGATGCAGTACCCTGTGGCGACTGAAGCCTCAGGGGTGCCACACTTACCATTTTCCAGATCATACAGATTTTGTGATGATATAGTCAGGGATACATAGTCAAAAGGGCAGAAGTAAGAGATTTTCCAGCATTGCTATATTAATGTGTGTTTTTTAGCATTAAACCTCAATTTCAATACATGGCGCTGCCACCAATCAGCAGTTACTTCTACTGGAAGAGGAGTGTAAAAAGCATGAACAACACTTCGCTGTACACTGTGTTGTGGCCGTTCTGGGGTACTGCAGCTCGGCTTCTTTTGAAGTTAATGGCCCCGATCTCTGTGGCTCCTCCAGTGTGCATGGGCCGCTCAGCTTCTCTCAGTGCTCTCCTTCTTGGGATGTCAGTTTTGCTGAATGGTCATGTGTTGGTAGGTTTGGAGTTGTGCCATACTCTTTCCATTTTTGAATAATGAATTGAACTCTCTGTGGGATGTTCAGAGCTTGGGATATTTTTTTATAACCTAACCCTGCTATACCACTTTATCCCTGACCTGTCTGGTGAGTTCCTTGCTTTTCTTGATGCTGTTTGATCTTTAATATTCTCACACAACCTCTGAGGCCTTCACAGAACAGCTGTAGTTATACTGAAAATAAATTACATGCATATCACAAGGTGACTGTTAGGATAGCAGGAAACAGATGCTCCTATGCTATCACTCACTCTAAGGGACCCTGGCTATCCCTAACTATGACCGAGTCCTGTTCTTGACCCAGCTCCTGACCAGCACAACTCTGATAACCCCCTCCTACCAGGGATGGATGGGCAGGAGTGTGAAGGAAAACAGATAAAGACAGACAAGGGAAAATCAAAAGTCTGACACACTGCACACACAGAGGAATTGATAATGAGAGACTAAGGAGAAAAGCAAGAGCAGGAACGTAGTGATAAAAAAGCAACAAGGGTTAACTCCACAATCGCACTCAACAACAAGTACTACAATCACCAGATAGTCTGGATCATAACACCTCACCAGACCGGCTAAGATAAACTATTGCTGGCATAGAAGGAAGGATCTAGTCCGCATACATAGGAGGAGAGTAGCTGTGATTGGCTTTCCCACAACATGTGATCAAAGGTGGATAGCAAGCAGACTAGCAGAGATTTAACTTTTGCTAGACTGACTATGAAATACCAATCTGCAGGTCAATGCCCGAGTCTGCCTGCCGTGATCACAGACACCAGAGAGGTTATTGGGCGGAGTGTCAGAATCTGTTGTCTGAACAGAACCCGATGACGTCATGACAGTTGGTGACTTTGTAAAAATCTCCATGTGATGACACAGGAGGACTCAATTTACTAATTAGGTGATTTTTGAAGGCAATTTGTCACTCAGCATATTAATTAGGGGAACTGTGGGATAAATACAGTCCCTGATAAAAGTTCTGTCGCTTATCCATGTTATGTAAATAAAAGCTTGTAACCTGACTTTAAATTCATCCATTGGTTTTATAAATTACTCTTTGGAAAGCTGAAACCCTCCCAAATTTGGTTTAGGTTATGAAAATAAAGTTGCTGCAAAGCTGAAATATTGATCATTTCATGAACACAGAAAGGTCAGATTTTGGCAAGACAAAAGTTTTGTCGCCCACATAAAGTAATGTGAAATCCAAACAAATAATTAACTTCTAATACAAAGTTATGTTGCATAACATTGGTGAATGAAGTTGTGGTGCTATTAGAGCCATATTTAATATTTTGTGTGACTTCCATGAGCTTGAAGGATGGCATCCATGCGGTTCAACAATGATTCATAGAATTTATTGATGAAGTCATCAGGAATAGCAAAGAATGCATCTTACACGCCTCCCAGAGGTCATCTAGACTCTTTGGTTTTGTCTTCCAAGCTTCCTCTTTCATCCTACCCCAAACATGCTCAATGATGTTCATGTCTGGTGACTGGGCTGGCCAGTCCTTGAGCACCTTGATCTTCTTTATCAGGAGGAACTTTGTTGTGGAGATGGATGTAAGAGATGGAGCACCATCCGGCTGCAGAATTTGACCCCTTTTATGATTGGGAATGTAAGAGGTAGCTAATGCTTCTTGATATTTTAGGCTAATGATATTGCCTTCCCCCTTGCAAATGTGTTGCACACCCTCATGATCTTTCCACCACCAAACATAACTGTTTTCTCGATCCATACGGGCTCCAGTAGGTCTCCTGCAGTATTTGCAGCGGCTGTGGTGTAATTCAACTGAAGATTCATCAGAGAAATCCACCTTCTGCCACTTTTCCAGTGGCCATCTGTTTAGCAGGCTGTGGGACTTGGCAAATGCCACATGGTTTTTTAATTGCCTCTTGTTTAGTGCTGGCTTCTGGGCACTGATTCGACCATGGAGGCCATTTCAAGACAGAATCCGACAAACTGTTCTAGCTGACACAGGGACTTGAGGTGACCAGGCCTGTTGGAGCTCTGCTGCAGTGGAAGAGAGGCTGGCTTTGGATTTTCTAACCAACAAACATTCCTCCTGAGCAGTTGTCTTGCGGGGTCTGCCGGACCTGGGCTTGTCAAAAAAATATCCAGTTTCTTCAAATCTTTTTTCGATTCTTTGTACTTGATGCTGAGACACATTAAAGGTGCCAGCCACCTCTGCAGTGGCTCTGGTCTTCAACCTCTTGATAATCAAGGCTTTGGTCGCAGGGTGGATTTTTGGCATGTTGTCAGAGGTCAAGTTGCAGTTCAAGTGAAGATCTGGGGTGCTGGGTTTCTTTTTATACATACCCACTAATTAACCGATCATTTAGTGAGCACAGGTGAGGATGTAAACTAGGATTGGGTGCATTATATGACAAGGCGACAAAACTTTTGTCTTGGCAAAATCTGACCTTTCTGTGTTCAATAAATGATCAATAGTTCAGCTTTGCAGCAACTTTATTTTCATAACCTAAACCAAATTTGGGAGGGTTTCAGCTTTCAAAAGAGTAATTTATAAAACCAATGGATGAATTTAAAGTCAGGTTATAAGCTTTTATTTACATTTCATGGATAAGCGACAGAACTTCTGTCAGGGACTGTACAAATACACATCACAATATTTTTTAAATATTTACAAAACCATGTATCTTTTCCTTTACACATTAAAAATACTTCCACTTACTGTTGATATATAACATAAAATCCCAATAAAATACATTTACATTTCCTGGTGCAACATGGAAAAAATGTTGAAATGTTCACGGAGCATGAATACTTTTTCAAGGCACTGTATGCCATAAATTCGTATGATGGGAATACCTCCTTAAGAAAAAAAAATCAGCCCAAAATCTGGGGGAAAACCACATTGCAAAGGTAGGAAAATAGCTACTTATACCACGAGACATGAAACCCGACCAAACCTATGAAACATTTTTCGGTCATTATCCTAATGATCCACATGGAGAGACCGAAAACCATATCCAACCCGACAAACGTGTGATTAGGCAGAATATATCTAGATAAAGTCTGTCCTCAACGATAACGAGCGCGATAATGATCCATTTGGCGAATTCTGTAGATACGGTTGACAGACGAGCAGGTTCTCCTCTCATAACCCATAATAGACGTCCCGAGCAGCCTTCATGTCCTCGTCCCCTTCCAGGCGATACTCCGTTACACAGCCCGGGCGCGGCTGACGTACGCAGCTCTTCTATTGCGTTGGCATCAACCTGAGTCTGCCAAAATATTTTGGCAGCTGACAAACTTGTAATTTGGAAACGAGCGTCCTCTCCGGGCTCATTTTGACACAGGCGAGCGGCCGGTAACCTCGACTCATATCAGGAAAGATAGAAACGCTGCGGGAATCGTTTCTAGAGAAGCTGCAACGGCCGAGTCTGTCAGTGTGAGACCTAAATGCTCAGAGAGGAGAAATTAGGGGTAATTAGCTCCCGAGCATGGTAGTGCCCGCTCATCACTAGTTACCAGTACTGAGCACCCGAGCATGGTAGTGCCCGCTCATCACTAGTTACCAGTACTGAGCACCCGAGCATGGTAGTGTCCACTCATCACTAGTTACCAGTACACAGCACCCGAGCATGGTAGTGCCCACTCATCACTAGTTACCAGTACTGAGCACCCGAGCATGGTAGTGCCCACTCATCACTAGTTACCAGTACAGAGCACCCGAGCATGGTAGTGTCCACTCATCACTAGTTACCAGTACTGAGCACCTGAGCATGGTAGTGCCCACTCATCACTAGTTACCAGTACTGAGCACCCGAGCATGGTAGTGCCCGCTCATCACTAGTTACCAGTACTGAGCACCCGAGCATGGTAGTGCCCACTCATCACTAGTTACCAGTACTGAGCACCTGAGCATGGTAGTGCCCGCTCATCACTAGTTACCAGTACTGAGCACCTGAGCATGGTAGTGCCCACTCATCACTAGTTACCAGTACTGAGAACCTGAGCATGGTAGTGCCCGCTCATCACTAGTTACCAGTACTGAGCACCTGAGCATGGTAGTGCCCACTCATCACTAGTTACCAGTACTGAGCACCTGAGCATGGTAGTGCCCACTCATCACTAGTTACCAGTACTGAGCACCTGAGCATGGTAGTGCCCACTCATCACTAGTTACCAGTACAGAGCACCCGAGCATGGTAGTGCTCGCTCATCACTAGTTACGAGTACAGAGCACCCGAGCATGGTAGTTTCCGCTCATCACTAGTTACCAGTACTGAGCACCCGAGCATGGTAGTGCCCGCTCATCACTAGTTACGAGTATTGAGCACCTGAGCATGGTAGTGCTCACTCATCACTAGTTACGAGTACAGAGCACCCGAGCATGGTAGTGCCCGCTCATCACTAGTTACCAGTACTGAGCACCTGAGCATGGTAGTGCCCACTCATCACTAGTTACCAGTACAGAGCACCCGAGCATGGTAGTGCCCACTCATCACTAGTTACCAGTACTGAGCACCTCAGCATGGTAGTGCCCACTCATCACTAGTTACCAGTACAGAGCACCCGAGCATGGTAGTGCTCGCTCATCACTAGTTACGAGTACAGAGCACCCGAGCATGGTAGTGCCTGCTCATCACTAGTTACGAGTACAGAGCACCCGAGCATGGTAGTGCCCGCTCATCACTAGTTACCAGTACTGAGCACCCGAGCATGGTAGTGTCCGCTCATCACTAGTTACTAGTACTGAGCACCCGAGCATGGTAGTGCCCGCTCATCACTAGTTACCAGTACAGAGCACCCGAGCATGGTAGTGCTCACTCATCACTAGTTACCAGTACAGAGCACCCGAGCATGGTAGTGCCCACTCATCACTAGTTACCAGTACTGAGCACCTGAGCATGGTAGTGCTCACTCATAACTAGTTACGAGTACAGAATGTGACGCCCTGGGCAAGCCAGGGGTCACAGGTCACACACCACCACACCCCACACCCCAGGTAGGCACATCACAGCTAAACTACAAATCCTTGTTGCCTTCCTCCAGGGGCTGATGATTCACACCAGGGGGTGGGCCAGGCGGTTGGCTCCGCCCACCGAGGAGATCACAGCTCTGGAGGTGGGAGAAACCAGGCAGTCAGCTCAGGGAGGAGCAGGAGCGAGGAGCGAAGTGAAGGAGTAAACAAGTAGTGAAAGTAGAAAAGTGGTAAAGGAGGAAAGCAAGTGAGGTGACAGTGAAGAGAGAAAGCCTGAAGAGTCCAGCTAAGTGCAGGGCAGATCAGCAAGGTCAGCGACGGGGGTGACTGTCTGGAGGGGGACCGTTTGGAAGTTCCTGGAAGGACCCCGTTGGCTGTGTGCCCGGCGGTCTAGAGCAGTGTTCCGAAGGACAGTCAGCACCAGGCCAGGGGCCTCTCGGACCCCGGCAAGGCTAGGAGTCGCCGAAAATTGCCAAATCCGTCAGTGAAGGGGACGTAGATCCCCCAACAACCAAGTCCCGATTGAAGGCAACAGCCCAACCAGAATAGGGGAGACACCGCCACCGCCAGGGCACCAGTTTCCCCAGGGCCAGCGCCTGCGGGCAAAGCGTAGGGCTCCTCCGGCCCAGATTGAAGCCGGGGAGCGGGTAACCCGAGGGAATCCACCGCTACCACAAGTCAACCAAAGGTGCAAGGAAGAGGGACATCACCGTCACCTACCAGGAGTGCAGGTGCAGCCGTCCGTGGGACCGTCCTACCAGCCGTTTGGTTTACCGTAAAACTGTGTCCACGTCTCAGGCTGAGTGAGTACCACAGTGCCGCAAGGCACAGCGCTGCCCCCGCGTCCCTGCGCCCACCAGGCCCTGCACCTCCCAAACCATCACCGGGCCCCGGGATCACCAACCCCTGCCCACGGAGGGGCAACACAACACCTGGCTGCTCTCCATCACCATCCCCGGGATCCCCGTATTGAGCAGCGGTGGTGAAATCACCACAACCGTGGGTGGCGTCACGGACTATAAACAATCCCCACACCCAACAACACCCTTTCACTCACGGGCGAGGAGTGCCGCTCGAGAAACCCCCGGGATCCGGCCCACCGCTCGAGCCACCACTGAGCAGCAGCCGCCGGACCCGAGCAGAAGGGGTGAGCGTAGTGTGCTGACACCCTCCTCCCCGCCCGCGACAACTTGGCGTCACGAACAGGATCTTACCGCTCTGCCGTCTGGTAGAGGTGCGCCTTGTTACCGCCGGAGGTATCCGGCAGAAAAATTTCAGAAGCCGCCATCTTTGGTGCGAAAAGTTCCCGCTCGAGCGTCTTCTCGAGCAGTAGAGGCGCGAAGGCTAAGACCCCGCCCCGAGAGAGGAGGGGCCGGAAAAGAGCTAAGGGGGACGCGATGGCGGCTGGACGCATGTAGCTGCAGCTATAAAAGCAGGGACGCCAGGACTCTGCGAACATACCGTTCCTGGAAAGAGAAGCCATCATGTGGATGCCGTCCCGCGACACCGTAGCCCCCGCGCCTGAAACCGCGGCGTGGGTGGAAATCCGAACCGCGCAGCTCTACCAAAGGCTGCAGGTCAAGATGCAGCTCCTCATGGAGGAGTGGGAGGCCGACATGGCGGACGTAATAGCCACCGTGCGGAGACGCGAGGAGGAAGCGGAGAAAGGGAGGGTGAGTGACCCACGTCCCGATGCCCTTGAAGGGCCGGTCATCGTGGCTGTGGGGCCCGGTCCAAGCCCTCTCCCCCCGTTGCCTCCCTCGCCACCCGTCTCGGAGGCCGTGACCCCGCCACTAGGCCTGCTACCACCGCAACCGGTAGCAGTACCCAGCGTCCCCGCCCAGGCGGGCCGACCTGTAGCCGGAGCCCGCGGCACACCGGAGGTGTTACCGTGGAAGACTCCGAAAGTGAAACCGGAGGCATCCCCTGAGAAGTTCCCCGAGCCGGAGCTGATGACCCGTTCCGAGCCGAAGGCCCAACAGCGGAAAGCCCCTATGCCCATCCCCCACACCTCGGCTGAGTTAGCGCCGGGTTGTTGTTGCAAGGCAGCGCCCAAGGCCAAGACACCGCGGGACATGCCGCCCAGAGTCCTGACAGTGGGCAACGTCCTGGATGTCCCGCGGGGCCCGACCCGTGCGCCGGCGCTGGCGGCAGCGCCGTATTGGGATAGGGAGCCGGTACCGCTGGGCCTGGAGATCGCCGAGAGGGAGCGGAAGAAGGCCGAGCTGGTGGCCCGAGCTATCCGGGAGAAAGAAAGTCTCCGCCAGGCCACGTTCCGTGTGCGGGGCCCGTTGTACGAGGGGCAGGTGTGGCGGTTTGATGTCCGCCGGGGCTACGGGTTCATATACGAGCCGGGCCTGGAGGTCGAGGTGTTTGTAGCCCGGCGGGATGTGAATGCCCACCTGCCCGAGGAGCATCCCGGCCGCAACCTAATGCCGGGGGACCTTGTTCGGTACACCCGACACTGCGGAGAGAGGGGGTGGTTTGCCCTGGATGTGAAGCTGCGGGGCAGCCAGGAGAGCAGAGTGAGTCCTGCACCCCCTCCCTCGGATGAAGCTGAAGGCCTGGAGTAGGGCAGCGGAGCACCGTTGTCCAGTCCCCGTTGGGACCACCATTTTGTTTGTTGTTTGAAAAGTTGAAAGTTCAGCTGATGATGAAAAATGATAATTACCGAACAGTAACCAGATTTGCTTTGATTGAACCGGCTGGAGCCGGCACCGTTGTCCCTGTGGGGACCGTTTAAAAGTTTTGCATGGACTGTGGGTCAAGGGGTGCTGCCTGGGCTTTAGGGGCAGCATCAGGGCCAGGTTGCTTGGGTGGGAGAGAGCGGAAACCGTAACCGTAAACCGTTAGCAACGTTTAAGCAATGTGCCTCCCGTCTTGGGAAGAGTTATTATTAAAAATGTATATATGTTAATTTCCAAATGTTATCTTTTTCAGAAAAATAAAACCGGTGTAGGACGGCAGCCCGCGGACGGTCTGCATTTTGCTAAGGGGGAATGTGATGCCCTGGGCAAGCCAGGGGTCACAGGTCACAACACCACCACACCCCACACCCCAGGTAGGCACATCACAGCTAAACTACAAATCCTTGTTGCCTTCCTCCAGGGGCTGATGATTCACACCAGGGGGTGGGCCAGGCGGTTGGCTCCGCCCACCGAGTAGATCACAGCTCTGGAGGCGGGAGAGACCAGGCAGTCAGCTCAGGGAGGAGCAGGAGCGAGGAGCGAAGTGAAGGAGTAAACAAGTAGTGAAAGTAGAAAAGTGGTAAAGGAGGAAAGCAAGTGAGGTGACAGTGAAGAGAGAAAGCCTGAAGAGTCCAGCTAAGTGCAGGGCAGATCAGCAAGGTCAGCGACGGTGGTGACTGTCTGGAGGGGGACCGTTTGGAAGTTCCTGGAAGGACCCCGTTGGCTGTGTGCCCGGCGGTCTGGAGCAGTGTTCCGAAGGACAGTCAGCACCAGGCCAGGGGCCTCTCGGACCCCGGCAAGGCTAGGAGTCGCCGAAAATTGCCAAATCCGTCAGTGAAGGGGACGTAGATCCCCCAACAACCAAGTCCCGATTGAAGGCAACAGCCCAATCAGAATAGGGGAGACACCGCCACCGCCAGGGCACCAGTTTCCCCAGGGCCAGTGCCTGCGGGCAAAGCGTAGGGCTCCTCCGGCCCAGATTGAAGCCGGGGAGCGGGTAACCGGAGGGAATCCACCGCTACCACAAATCAACCAAAGGTGCAAGGAAGAGGGACATCACCGTCACCTACCGGGAGTGCACGTGCAGCCGTCCGTGGGACCGTCCTACCAGCCGTTTGGTTTACCGTAAAACTGTGTCCACGTCTCAGGCTGAGTGAGTACCACAGTGCCGCAAGGCACAGCGCTGCCCCCGCGTCCCTGCGCCCACCAGGCCCTGCACCTCCCAAACCATCACCGGGCCCCGGGATCACCAACCCCTGCCCACGGAGGGGCAACACAACACCTGGCTGCTCCGCATCACCATCCCCGGGATCCCCGTATTGAGCAGCGGTGGTGAAATCACCACAACCGTGGGTGGCGTCACGGACTATAAACAATCCCCACACCCAACAACCCCCTTTCACTCACGGGCGAGGAGTGCCGCTCGAGAAACCCCCGGGATCCGGCCCACCGCTCGAGCCACCACTGAGCAGCAGCCGCCGGACCCGAGCAGAAGGGGTGAGCGTAGTGTGCTGACACCCTCCTCCCCGCCCGTGACAAGAGCACCCGAGCATGATAGTGCTCGGTCATCCTGTGGGGAGCGACACCATCCCGGCTGCGACCTTTACCATCAGCCCCGGAAAGCAGCAACCGCAGTGGCGGCCCATCCCTGGTTGCATACCACAGGTGGCAGCATGATCTCCAAAATAGACTTGCCTAAACCGTCACTACCACCCCCGTCCTCCATCCCTCATCCTGTGCACCACCATCCTTCCCTTCCTGGGGGAAACAAAACTGGGTCAGGCCACCCCGTGACGACTCAGAGGATTCTGCACCCCTGGCCTGTCAACGAGTAGGTTAAAAAACCTGCCCTGTAGGGCGCTACATTTGGCGTCACGAAAAGGATATTCGTGCCCTCAATAATCGGGTATTGTGCGCCTACAGAACTGTGTTAAACCGGATCATTTGGTGTTGAACCGTTCATTTGCAAAAAGGACAGTCACCATTAAAAATTCCATGCGGGGAGAAAAGAGGGCGTGTTGTCATGGGCGGCACCCCGAAAAGCGTCCGAACAGAAGGTCCCTTACTGGGGGTGGAGTCTGCCACCTCGGATGACCAGCTGAAAGAGAAAAGATAGGACTTAAAACATGATACCTTGCCCCAAGTCTCCAGGAGAAAAAGTGTTCACATCTACTACCTCGAATTACCAGGGAAGCTAATAATAACTGTGCCGCCCCCGTGACAGCCGACGGGCTGCTCAGATCCGGATCCACAGTGGCTCGAAGGTCTCTGGATCGCGCGGCCGCTCAAAATAAAAATGGGGGAAAATATTTATATTTTATATATTTACAAAAGGGGGGTGAAAAACACAGTTCGTGACGCCACCCACGGGTCGTGATAATGTGGGATACCACTGCTGCCTCGTTTGGGGGAGCGCCCAGGAGTGATGGGGTGGCAGCCTATGATGTTAACCCCTCCGTGGGCAGGGGGAAGGTGTCCCGGGGCTCGGTAGTGGAAGGATGGGGACCCGACGGGAGAGGAGGGGCACAACGTACTCACACAGTCCAGGAATTCTGACACTGATAACGGGTAAACCAAAGTCCTGAATGCCCTGTAGATGTTGTTGGAGCACGCTGGATCCGTGCCCTTTTGTTGTTGCTGGTTGGTCTGAAGCCTTGTCCCTGGCACGGTGTTTACTCTTTGTGGATCCCTTAACAGTGTGAGCTTGCTCTCAGGGTTCACACTTGGGATTTTCTAGACGGTTTTGGGAAGTCCTATCCCCCTCATTGCGTTAGTACCCCGATTTTGGAGCGGGTGGAGAACGGCTCGTGAAAACTCTGTCCTCGTCGGGTAAATTACTGGGCTGCGTGAAGCTACTTCCCAGCCTAGGGTCCGCGTACCCCGTTGTGCTCTGGCCGCTGCCCGGTTGTAGCAGAAGGCCGCCGAACTGTCCTCCGTGGCAGTACCATGCCCCTTGCCACTACCCCCTGTGACCGGGGTTCCAGCTCCTTCCAGGCCAGGTCAACGTCTGGCACCTGGGATGGGTACAGGAGCCCAGCTCCGCAGTGTGACCTTTTTTTTGTCACTGCTGCACTCAAACCAAACTGACTACCAACTACTGACACTTCTGGCCCTCCCTCTTCCATCCCTCCATCTGGGTGGCCCTATTCCCCTCAGGCTGCCCAATGGGTGTCTGGTGGGTGTGGTGCAGAGTGTTCCTCAGGATTTGTGTATACCTGTTCATAGCAACACCAAAGGGACAGGACCCGTAACCAAGGAGGAGCAGGTACCATGCAGAAGGGCAGATTTCACAGTACCCTTGTGACGACCTGATAGGCCAGGGCGTCACATTCCCCCTTGGTTAAAGGTAGCTCATCCGCGAGCTACAGGACTCCAAGCATTTATTAACTGAAGAAAAAGGGTTAACATAGATAACATTTATTAAACAGATTCATCCCGCATAGGGGAGGCACTTTTACTTGAATGTTGCAAAGCTAGAGTTCATCTGCCAACAGGGGGACGCTACCGGTGTTGATGGCAGCGGAGACTCAACCTTCTCCGTTGCAGTCCCTTCCTGCGACAGTCCAGTCCCAACGTCCCGGATCCCAACAACCCGCCATTCCAAACAACCCAAGGTTTTGGATACTTATCCACAGGTCCGTGGCCAGGTTAAGGTCCCGGAATGCGTCAGACGACTCTTGTGGGCACAGGAGGTGCAATTATGTACAAGACACAAGTTTGTGTTTGTCATGCCAGTCCTGTGACCGTGGTCCATCTTTACTTAACTATTAAAATAATGAAGTCCTTGTAAAATTAACAAAGTCCATGTACCGGTTGTACACTTGTAGCCAATCTCGAGAAAATCAGGTTACTTTCCCGTTCAATTTAAAACTGCTTCATTAAAGCACTCATTAAAGCACACTTCTGGCCCTCCTTCTACCATCCCCCCATCTGGGCGGCCCTATTCCCCTCAGGCTACCCAATGGGTGTTTGGTGGGTGTGGTGCAGAGTGTTCCTCAGGATTTGTGTATACCTATTCTTAGCAACACCAAAGGGACAAGACCAGTAACCAAGGAGGAGTGGGTACCATGCAGAAGGGGAGGTTGCACAGTACCCTTGTGACGACCTGATAGGCCAGAGCGTCATATAACCATCTCTGATCAACAACATGGAAAACTCAAGCCCCAATATACGTTGTCACCTCTATGTGTGACGCCCTGACAAAATCAGGATGTCACAGATGACTGCACCCTTCTACCAGGTGCAGGATTCCCTCCTCCTTGGCCCACCATCATAACCCCACATCCAGGTTCATAAGACCAGCCAGCAAAGCCTAGTCAACCCCCATGACAATAGGGACACACCAGTGGGTGGGGCCAAGCAGATGGTGACGCCCACCTAGGGGTCCTGAGGTGTTCTGGGAGGGAACAAGAAAGTCAAGCTTAGAGAGAGGAAGTGAGAGGAGTGTGAAGTGACAGGGTAGTCAGGGGTTGGAGCTCCTGGACTACCGGACTACTGACTAGGTGGCAGTCGGCAGACAGGGCCACAGGCGATGGAGATCCGGTCGCAGGAGAGCTTAAGTGGACCCGGAGCAGGGTTGTAGCCCGCCGATACCGAAAGCTGGAATCCAGTCCGGAGGCCGTGCACGACGGGGTACCTGGACCCTAGAGCAAGGACAGCTTCAAGCACCTTACTAATTGACCAACCGGGGACAAGATTTCAGGTCTTGTCCGACATGAGGCCCAGATAGAGTGGGACAGAAGCCCAACGAGGGGGATAGGGCTCCCCAATTGCCTGCTAAGATCAGTTCTCGCAGGCCACAGCTCCCAACACACAGTATCACCAGGAGTGGCCTTCCCCGTTTCATGCGGAGTAGTCAACAACAAGCACACAACACTAAGTGCAGGTGGAAGGGACCCTTGTTTGCTGTACCAGGGTGTGGGATCCGAACACACCCGCCGTAGGTCACCGGTCACTGGCAATTTGGTTTACCCTTTGGACTCTGTGTGAATTATTCAGAACTGTGAGTATACCAACACCATCCGGTCCAACCCTGCAGATTGCGCTCTGCAGCACCATCCTACCTGTACTGGGGTCCCGGGTCAACAGCTCCCCTACCCGTGGAGAGGGGATAACATCCAGCTGCCCCACTCCATCGGTCCCGGGCATCACCTCCAGCGGCAGCGGCGGTGTCACTATCAATCACCGCACACCACGGGTGGCGTCACTGACAAACCTTCCCTACAAGCTTATAACCCTTTTTCACTTGTGGGCAACGGACGGGTGCTCAGACCCAGGTCTGTCTTCCCCTCGAGCCACTGCAACGACTCCGGATCCGAGCGCCTCGAGCAGCCCTCAAGCCGTGGTCTGTCCCCCGCCCGCAACAAACGTCCCTAATACTAGTTGTTGTGGGGACGCATCAATTCTACGATGAGCTTACATGGTGGACAGCAGGATATAACCACTTGTATCACAGCAGATCCCCGCGTGCTTAGATGCGGCATCTTAGGAACGACCACCCAGAAATGTATTTAAGGCGCTGGCGAGCGCCGACGCCGCATTCACCATCCCTCCTTCCATTTCAATTTTAGGAGCTAATGAAAATCAAATATGAAAATGTGCAACAACCTCTTGTGGAAACAGCAGCGGCCGCAGCGTAAATTAGAGAAACAAGTCTGGATCTGTCGTCTTATCATCTGCATCTCGCTCAAAGCTGATTTGTGTATAAATGAATTTCCTTTCAGTGTGATTGCAGGGAGCGGCGCGCGCCGGAGAGCAGGACGCCAGACGGGAGGAGATGTCTCTGATTTACCCGGAGTCATTTCATAATCTCAGCGAGTTCAACCTGAGCACCCGCGCTTTATAATTGTCCATGTAAATTGCCTTCTGTTCCAGATACAATGTAACTTTTTTTTTTTTTTGTAAGGAGGCGGCGACTCGGATCTGCTCAGATTGAGAATTATACTGTTTTCCATTGTTGGAAATGTTAAATAGACCTTTAAGATGTCAGTAAAAGGCCAGCACCATCACGAGTGATCAAGAAAATGCAGCCTGTAATAGAATCAGGCTACAGGAAAGATAAAAAAAAAAGGTGCTTATCGCAGAAAGCGGAAAATATAAGTCAGCGGCATTGTAATCAAGGATGACTTCTGCAAAAAAATTGCAATGAAAAATGTTTTTTATATGTCCTGGTTGGTGAGGGCCTCGTTTATTAGCTGTCTGCGCTGTCTTTATGTCCAGACTGTATGTGTCAGCTCTCTCCCCCCTACCATAGCAGGAAGTCACAGCACCGATCAGCAGCCTACATCTCTACTGTGATGGACGTCTCTCTGTTACTAGATACTTGTGACAGGATCTGGGCCAGAGTTTCTTTTTTTGTCCAGACTGAATGTGTCAGCTCTCTCCCCCCTACCATAGCAGGAAGTCACAGCACCGATCAACAGCCTACATCTCCACTGTGATGGCTGTCTGTTACTAGAGACTTGTGACGGTATCTGGGCCAGGGATTTTCTTTTTGTCCAGACTGAATGTGTCAGCTCTGTCCCCCCTACCATAGCAGGAAGTCATAGCACTGATCACCAGCCTACATCTCCACTGTGATGGACGTCTCTCTGTTACTACATACTTTTGACAGGATCTGGGCCAGAGTTTCGCTTTGCCATCTGAGACTCTTCACATTAAATGTAATTCCCTTTCCTTTGGTACTGAAAGAGTTAATGTCAGTGTACCGCCCCACGCTCGGCTGCAGCCGAGCCGCTCGGATCCGGGCTCGTGTGTCGGTGGCTCGAGCGTCTACGGACCGGGGGTCACGTCGCTCTGAAAGGGGGATGGAGTGTTGAGAGGGGCTTTTGGTTAGGTTAGAATTCATGACGCCACCCACGGGTTGTGGTGAATGTAGGCACCACCGCTGCCGGTTACTGGGCACCCTGGGGGAGATGTTGGGGGCAGCTTGGGATGTTAACCCCTCTGTGGGCAGGGGATGGTGGCCCCGGGACCCGGTTGGTGTGGTGCAGTGTTGGTGCACGGCCCGCAGGCACAGTGGTACTCACTCGGACAAACACACAAGAGTCTCTGGTAAACCAAACGGAGGATGGTTGGTGCCCGCAGCCGGTCACTTCAGTCCCCAACACGGTTGATGGTGTCTGTCTTCTCCTGCACCTGTTTTGTAGAATTGGACAACCGCGCTCCAGCAATGGGAGTCCCGCTCCCCGGCGTGTACGTCGGGAGAGCCCGTTTGCCCGCAGGCGCTGGCCCGTTGGATCTCTTGGCCCTTGGCGGTGGCTGTTATCCGAATCGGTGGGCTGTTGCCTTCTTTCGGGACTTTGGGTGGGAAAGGACCTAGAGTCCAGACCTCAATCAGTTAATTAACGGGGTCCAGTAGATTCGGGACCGCGTTTCAGGGTCTGAGTACCCCCACTTGTGCTCCGGTTTCCAGCTGGTTTCCCGGTTCGGTACCGGCGGGCCACTACCCTGTCCCGGCTACCTACGGTTCCACCGGACTGTCTTCCTGACTCCTGCAGACAGCCACCACCGTCTGCCTCCTGGCCAAAGTGCCTGGGCGCCTACCCAGGACACAGACAGATTTTACTACACTTAACTCCTCTTCTAAAACGTATCTAAACGTGTTTTCCTGCCCCTGGGCATGTGAACTCCAGGGGGCGGGGCCAATTGCCTGGCTCCACCCCCATGGTGTGGACATCAAACCCAGATGGAGGTGACTAGGGTTTAATAGGTTGACTGCTGTCACCTTATTTGGGGATGGGTGTGGTGCATGGGGCTAACTGTGACTACCTGGCGAGTCCAGGGCGTCACATCAGTTTTTTTGATTTCTAGCAGCTTCTTACAGCTGGTCTAAGGTTTTTTGATTGGTGAACCTTCCCCTATATATGGTCACATGTCCCAGTAGAGGTTGCTGGTTATTCTGAATTCATTCTGAAGCTAGGCCTGGAGGTGCAAGGAGCTGCTGCCCTTGTTGCTGTGAAGCAGTGTAGGTTGCAGTCCTGGGATCTGACAGTAGCAGTGAAGTTAGGCTTTATCCTTTGTTGTTTCCTCTGTCTGTCATACCTTCTCTTCATGTTGTATTAGTGCAGCGGTAGAACTGGTGATTCTTACCTGCAAGCTCACTAGCCAGGGTTATTGCAGAGTCTCTCAGGGCTTCAGGTGTAATTGCCGGCGAACCTGTATAAGGACTAGCTAAGAGTGTAGGGTGCAGCTGCAAGTGAGAGCAGGAGGTGTCCCATCATCCCCTCCCCTAGCACCAGGGCCCACCATTGTTATAGTGTCTCCAGTGTACCCCTTGTTTGTTGTTGGTGTACCCCTTGTTGTTGTGTGTCTTGCCCCACGCCAGACCTTCCCCTAGATCGGGCATGACATCTATGTCCCTGAAGCTTTTGGATTGATAGTCATTAATTTTAAACACACTTGACACACTTTAGATATTTTGGGCAGTCAATTTGGATGTTGGCTTCTTTTTGTAATACAATCCAGACTATATACAGTCATATGAAAAAGTTTGGGCACCCCTATTAATGTTAACCTTTTTTCTTTATAACAATTTGGGTTTTTGCCACAGCTATTTCAGTTTCATATATCTAATAACAGAAAATGTGCAATCCGCATTTAAACAAAATTTGACCGGTGCAAAAGTATGGGCACCTCAACATAAAAGTGACATTAATATTTTGTAGATCCTCCTTTTGCAGAAATCACAGCCTCTAGTCGCTTCCTGTAGCTTTTAATGAGTTCCTGGATCCTGGATGAAGGTAGATTTGACCATTCCTGGTTACAAAACAATTCCAGTTCAGTTAAGTTTGATGGTCGGCGAGCATGGACAGCCGCTTCACATCATCCCACAGATGTTCAATGATATTCAGGTCTGGGGACTGGGATGGCCATTCCAGAACATTGTAATTGTTCCTCTGCATGAATGCCTGAGAAGACTTGGAGCGGTGTTTTGGATCATTGTCTTGCTGAAATATCCATCCCCTGCGTAACTTCAACTTCGTCACTGATTCTTGCGCATTAATTGTCAAGAATCTGCTGATACTGAGTTGAATCCATGCGACCCTTAACTTTAACAAGATTCCCGGTGCCGGCATTGGCCACACAGCCCCAAAGCATGATGGAACCTCCACCAAATTTTACTGTGGGTAGCAAGTGCTTTTCTTGGAATGCCGTGTTTTTTTTGCCTCCATGCATAACGCCTTTTTGTATGACCAAACAACTCAATCTTTGTTTCATCAGTCCACAGGACCTTCTTCCAAAATGTAACTGGCTTGTCCAAATGTGCTTTTGCATACCTCAGGCGACTCTGTTTGTGGCGTGCTTGCAGAAACGGCTTCTTTCGCATCACTCTCCCATACAGCTTCTCCTTGTGCAACGTGCGCTGTATTGTTGACCGATGCACATTGACACCATCTGCAGCAAGATGATGCTGCAGGTCTTTGGAGGTGGTCTGTGGATTGTCCTTGACTGTTCTCACCATTCTTCTTCTCTGCCTTTCTGATATTTTTCTTGGCCTGCCACTTCTGGGCTTAACAAGAACTGTACCTGTGTTCTTCCATTTCCTTACTATGTTCCTCACAGTGGAAACTGACAGTTTAAATCTCTGAGACAACTTTTTGTACCTTCCCCGGAACAACTATGTTGAATAATCTTTGTTTTCAGATCATTTGAGAGTTGTTTTGAGGAGCCCATGATGCCACTCTTCATAGGAGATTCAAACAGGAGAACAACTTGCAAGTGGCCACCTTAAATACCTTTTCTCATGATTGGATACACCTGCCTATGAAGTGCAAAGCTCAATGAGGTTACAAAACCAATTTAGTGCTTTAGTAAGTCAGTAAAAAGTAGTTAGGAGTGTTCAAATCAAGAAATTGATAAGGGTGCCCATACTTTTGCACCGGTCAAATGTTGTTTAAATGCGGATTGCACATTTTCTGTTAGTACAATAAACCTCATTTCAATCCAGAAATATTACTCAGTCCATCAGTTATTAGATATATGAAACTGAAATAGCAAAAACCCAAATTGTTATAAAGAAAAAAGGTTACCATTAATAGGGGTGCCCAAACTTTTTCATATGACTGTAGATGATCAAAAGATGATCTTTGTCACTCTCCTCACCTGAGAAATGGATTCTCTAAACTTCTAATGGTCGGGCAATGGCTAAGACTGAGCTGCGGAGTCCTTACATTAAACCACTGCAAGATGGTACAGAAATTTCTAGGAGAAACTGGACCAGCAGATGAGCAGTTCTTATCTTAAGCAGCCCAAACAGGTGGTGCGGGGGCAGCGGAGCATATGAGCCAGTTATACTGCACGATAAAGGTAGCTAGTGTAGTGAAGATGAACTTGGAAGACGTGAGCAACCAAACAAGAGCTGTGGGGATCATAATTAGCAGAACAGATTAATGCAGGCTAGAAATTGAGAAGCGGAGACTTTGATGTAGCAGAGCTGAGCAGTGGATCTGGAATAGTAGACGCCAGGACATGGGCGTACCCAGGATCAAAACTGGGGGGGGAGGGCAAGCCATGGTCGTTCAGGTTGTAAAACATTAGAACGGGACAGGTGAATGAAACGAAAATTTTAAGTGAATTAAATGTAATTATAGCTCGATTAATGACTCCACGCCCCCCCCACACACACACACTACAATGCACCCCCATTACCCACACACACACACACACACACACACACACACTACAATGCACCCCCATTACCCTCACACACACACACACACACATACACACACTACAATGCACCCCCATTACCCTCACACACACAATACAATGCACGCTCCATTACCCCTCCCCCCCACACACACACACACACACTACAATGCACCCCCATTACCCACACACACACACACACACACACACACACACACACTACAATGCACCCCCATTACCCTCACACACACACACACACACACACACACACACTACAATGCACCCCCATTACCCTCACACACACACACACACACACACACACACACACACACACACTACAATGCACCCCCATTACCCTCACACACACACACACACACACACACACACACACTACAATGCACCCCCATTACCCTCACACACACATACACACACTACAATGCACCCCCATTACCCTCACACACACAATACAATGCACGCTCCATTACCCCTCCCCCCACACACACACAATACATTCCGCCATCACCCACTACACATACACACACACACACACACACACACACAATACAATGCATGCTCCATTACCCCTCCCTCCTCCCCCACACACACACAATACATCCCCCAAATCACCCACTACACTCACACACACAAATACAATGCACCCCCCCATCACCCCCTACACACACACACACACACACACACACGCACACACACACACACAATACAATGCACACTCCATTACCCCCTCCCCAGACATAATACATTGCACCCCCCATCACCCCCTACACACACACACACACAATACAATGCACCCCCCATTACTCCCTACACACACACAATGCACCCCCCATTACTCCCCCCCACACACACAATGTACCCCCCCATCGCCCCCTACACACACAAATTACACTACCCCATCACTACACACTCCTGCCTCCCCCCTCCCTCGGAATACAGTGCTCCCCCTCTGCCTGTCACAAAGCTGTGTTCCCAAATGTACCCCGTTATGTGTCCTCAGCCTCTCCCCACACATCTCCATTAATTACACCTGTCTCTTTGGCTCCTGCATGGAGCTCTTACCGCTGCCTGATCCTGATGTCTCCTGTGTCCCGGCGCGCGCAGCACTGTGATGATGACAGCAATCTGCTGATCTCATCACGTTGCTGCACGTCGGGGGCGGGGCCCAGTCCCGGCGCACTGTTCAAATGTATTTACGTCTGAAAGATACAAATACATTTTGAATAGGAAAAAGGAAGCTGCGGTCACCGGCACCGGCGCGCTCCTCAGCAGTATGTGCATGCCGGGCACACTGTCACACAACAGGGCTGGCACAGCGCGCTGCCTCCTGCTCCTGCTGCAGCTATTGTGCCCAGCATGCACACACTGCTTAGGAGCGCGGCGGTGGCTGCAGATACAGCGGCTTACTACAGGCACCGGCCCACTACACCGTGTCCCTGCTTCTAGGGGGGCAGCTGCCCCCCCCGCCCCTCGCTGGGTACGCCCATGCGCCAGGATATGGCAGGGCTGAGAAGTTGAACTGGATTAGTGGAGACTTTGCTGTAGCAGAGCTGAGTAGTGGTTCTGGAATAGTGAAGGGACGGATGTAGCAGGGCTGAGCATTAGGACTGGAGTAATGAAGACTTGGAAGTAACAAAGCTGAGTAGTGGAATTAGAGTAATGGAAACCTGAATGTAGCAGAACTGAGCAAGGGTTTTGCAGTAGTGTAGGCTTGGATATAGCAGAGTTGAGTAGCAGAATTGGAAGAGTAGAAACTTCAATGAAATAAAATTGAGCAGAATAACAGGAGAGGTAGACGTGGATGAAATGTACAGCCCCGCTCTCGGCAGCCGAGCTGCTCGGGTCCGGCCCTGCTGGTAGGTGGCTCGAGGGTCTCCGGACCCGGGGGCTTCACGGTCACTTCAAATGAAAAGGGGGAGTGATGGGGTGGTGGATGTAGGACGGATATGTACAGGCTGAGCCGTACGGCGTTCGTGACGCCACTCACGGTGTGTGGTGATATTGGACACCACCGCTGCAGTTACGGGGCATCCGGGGGAGATGTTGCGCAGCAAGTTGTTAACCTCTCCGTGGGCAGGGATGGTGGCCCCGGGACCCATTGGCGCTTGTGGCAGTGTAGGGAGATGGGCGACCGCAGGGTGCTGGTGTACTCACTATTGAAGGAAACACACGAGTCTCTGGTAAACCAAGGTGATGGTGGTTGGTGCCCGCAGCCGGCTGCGTTCGGGTTCCCCCACCCAGCTGGTGGTCTCTGTCTTTCTCCTGCACCTGTTTTAGAACGGTGGACTGCCTGTGCTTGCAACTCTAGGAGTCCGCTCCCAGCTGGATGTGGCCTAAGGAGACTTTTGCCCGCAGACGCTGGCCCGTGGGATCTCTGAGCCGTGGTGGTGGCCTTTTATCCCCCTCGGTGAGCTGTTGTCTTCTATTAGGGACTTTGGGTGGGAGAGGACCTATAGTACTGGCCGCAATCAGTTAATTAACTAGTTCCAGTAGCTTCTGGGCCTAGCTTCATGGTCTGAGTACCCCGCTTTGTGCTCCGGTTTCCGGGTCGGTTCCCCGGGTCGGTACCGGCGGGCTACAACCCTGCCCTGGTCCACCTCGGTTCCACCGATCCATCTTCCCGACTCCTGCAGACGGAGACCACCGTCTGCCTCCTAGCCAAAGGCACCAGGGCTCCTACCCTGGCACCTATTCAATTTGGGTATTCGCCTCCGCTGGAGCTGGATACAGCTCAAGCCACACTCCTCTCCAACTTGAACTCTCCACAGAACTCTCTAATTTCCCGCCCCAGGCTGTCTAGACTCCTTGGTGGGCGTCTTCCAACCACCTGGTTGCGCCCTCTGGTGTGTCTATCCAGCCCTGAGGGGGGTGGCTAGGGATTAAATGGTTGGCTGTGTGTTACCTGTGAGGGAAGGGTGTAATGCGGGCCCTAACTGTGACCACCTGGCCCGGCCAGGGCGTCACACTCCCCCTTGGTTAAACACAGACCGTCCACGGGCTGTCCGACCACCACCGGTTTATTTTGCTTTAAACTGAAAAAGATAAAACACATGTACAATTATAATAACATATTTACATTATATGAATGCTTGGTTTCTTCCCTAAACGGGAGGTTTACTTAAACGTTGCATAAAACATTTTTATTAACCGGGAACGGGACGGGACCTGGTCCTTTTCACCTTTGCCCACCCAAGCAAACCTAGCCTTGGTGCTGCCTCTAAAAACCAGGTCAGCACCCCTTTTCCCCAGTCCAGGAAACGGGTTCACGTCCGGGTCTTGCCCATACGGGCCGGGTAATAAGTTCCTTACCCGGCAGTCTCTCTCAGGGGCCCCACGTCCAGGGGACCCCTGACCCGGAGGGTAGTCACCGGTTGCCATGGTGACGGGACCTCGGCCTACTCTACCGCAGGCCCTTCCTCCAACCAGCCTCTCCGTAGACTGCAGGACAATGAAAAAGGGTGGTCTGGGGCTATTTACAAGGCCCAATAGTTTTTGGGTTGGCCTGCAAGTTCTCAGCCATGTCGTTTTAACTTTAAATCGGGAATATCAACAAGGTCCCAATGGGGACTGGCAGAAAGGTAGCCGGGAACCGCTACCACTTCATACTCTTAATATTCGGGACTGGAGGGAGGAGGAGAGAGGTGGCCACACTGTGGGGCACTTCGAGCTAACCTCCTCTGGACATCCAGGGCAAACCACCCCCTCTCTCCGCAGTGCCGGGTGTATGTTACCAGCTCCCTGAGCTCCAGGTCCTGGTCGGGATGGCCGACGGGTAGATGCGGGTACACGTCCCTCCGGGACACAAAAAATCTCGGCCTCCATGCCCGGCTCGAAGATGAAACCCCATCCTCTTCGGGGGTCAAAGTGCCGAACTTGGCCTTCATGTGTTCAATTTTGGTATTCGCCTCTGCTGGAGCTGGACACAGCTCCATCCATACTCCTCTCCAACTTGAACTCTCCACAGAACTCTCTAAGTTCCCCGCCCAGGCTGTCTAGACTCCTTGGTGGGCGTCTTCCAACCGCCTGGTTCCGCCCCCTGGTGTGTCCATCAAGCCCTGAGGGGGGTGGCTAGGGTTTAAATGGCTGTGTTACCTGTGAGGGAAGGGTGTAATGTGGGCCCTAACTGTGACAACCTGGCCCGTGCAGGGCGTCACAGTAGCAGAGCTGAATATCAAAATTGGATACTTGGAGACTTGGATGTAGCAGAAATGAGCAGTGATACTGGAGTAGTGGAGACTACTCAGGTAGGGTGTACCTGCCTTCACCAAGCTCAGTCCAGTGGAATAATGTGGCGCCCTGGCTTAGCCAGGTCATCACAGATAACACACAAACACCCCCACCCCCATTAGACAGGGACACCAGACAAACAAAAACCCTTGTTGCCTTCCTGCAGTGTCTGATGTCCACACCAGGTGGGGCGGAGCCAAGCGGTTGGCCTCACCCACCGAGGAGTTCATGGGCCTGGAGGCGGGAAAAGTGTCAGTTAGCAGTTCAGTGTTGAGCAGTGAAGAGTGAGGAGTGAACACTTGGGTGTGTGGGTTTGTGGCCCAGGCATTGACAGCAAGGTTGGCAGACGGTGGTGGCCATCTGCAGGAGTGGTGGAGCAACGTGGAACCGTAGGACCGGGGTCGGGCAACGGCCCGCCGGTACCGACCGGGGAGCGAAGTGAAGCCAGCACACCCAGGCAGGGCCATCGGACCCCGACCAGGCTTGGAGCCGCCGTCAATATCCATATCAATATCCGTCAGATCCAAATGTTACTGGAACCCCAGGGGTTTCACAACAGCAAAAGTCCCGATTGAAGGCAACCGCCCACACCGTGAGGGTATACAGCTACCGCCTAAGGCTAGAGACCCAAAGGCCAGCACCTGCAGGCAAACGGGCTCCTCCGGTACCCATACACTGGGGAGCGGACTACCGTTGGGAATCCATAGTAGTCAGAAGGAGAACATCAAGGTGCAGAGAAAGACAGCCGCCATCACCTGTCCGGGGAAAGACACTGCAGCCGACTGCAGGACCCATCCATCCAGCCGTTTGGTTTACCGAGGACTTTGTACCTTTCTTGCTGAGTGAGTACACCCGTGCCATCCGGCACCGCGCCGCGCCGCGCTGCCCCTGCAACCCTGCACCTCACCAACCCTGCCTGCCCGTCACATCATCGGGCCCCGGGACCACCGACCACTACCTACGGAGGGGGAAAACAACATCCCAGCTGCTCCTTACCATCGCTCCCGGGATCCCCGTCATCAGCAGCGGTGGTGCCTATCTTCACCACGACCCGTGGGTGGCGTCACGGACTAAATTCCCCAAACCAACCACCCCTTTCACTCACGGACGAGGAGCGCCGCTCCAGTCCCCGGATCCGGCCCACCGCTCAAGCCACCGAGCAGCCATCGCAGCAGCGCAGGGCCCGAGCGTCAGCGAGCGCAGCGCAGTGGCGTCCTCCCCGCCCGCAACAACTTGGCGTCACAAACAGGATTGAACCCATCTACTTACCAGTAGAGGTGCGCCTTGTGATCTCTGCCGGCGGCGTCCGGCCGAAAATTTTGAAGCGCCGCCATCTTGGCACGAAAATCTACCGCTCAAGCGTCTTCTCCGAGCAGGGAAGGCGCGAAAGTGAGCCCCGCCCCCAACAAACGGAAGTGCTGAAGAGTACCAAGGGGGACAGGAAAAAGATGTCTGCGTCCGACGGAGCTGTTGCTCTGGTCGCAGGAGCGGGGGAGGCCGCGGGCCCAGCGGTCGCCCAGGTGATGCCGTTCTCCCTGTCCTATGTGCCCGGTGCTACCTGGCTACCGCAGTACGACGGGAAGCCTAATGCCTTGCAGGTGTTCCGGAAAAAGATCAGCCTGGTCCTCGATTTATATCCCTTGGCTGATAGACAGCGGGCAGCGGTAGTGCTGGGGCAGCTAACCGACGCAGCTGAGCAGGAGGCGGAGACCTGGACCGACGCGGACCGGGCCTCGGTGACTTCCATTTTCGAAAAACTACAAATCGCTTTTGAGACCCGCACTGAAGCGGAGCTGAGGATGCAGTTTTATCACTGCCGACAACGGCCTGCGGACAATGTAAGAGATTACGCCCTACGCCTGCAAACAGCCCTCCGTACACTGAAGCGGGTGGACACTAATAATGATGTAGACAGTAATAAGATGCTAGTGGAGCAATTCCTGCAGGGGCTGGGGTCCGTGGAAGACCGCAAGCAGCTGTGACTGTGGGCCTTGGAACACCCCAATCTGGACTTTGCAGTACTGAAAGAGCAGGCCATCAAGGCCCTGCAGGCCCCAGCGCGAGACGCTCCTGAGGCGGCCCTGTGGACGGCTGAGACCGCTCCTATCACGGTGGCGCCTCCACCCCCGGCTCTACCGGCTCCTGCTGCACCCATCGGGATGATGGAGGAACTAGCCGCCCAGGTCTGCCGCATGGATGGAGACCTAGCCAAGATCCTCGCCGCACTCCAGCTTCCGACGAGAGTCAAGCCCCCAGGAGGGATCCAGCTCGCCGACAGCCCGGAGGACGTCCCCTGAATGCATCGGAGAAGGACCAATGACTCACGGTATGGGCCTCCTATCTGTTACAGGTGGAGCAAGCCTGTCCACTACTCTAGGCGGTGCCCGTTAAACGAGCAACCCCTGGGGCCAAGGGCCAATCCTCAGGAGTAGACACCAACGACCCCCCTGATTGGCGAGACCGGTACGTCGGAGCTCGCCCCATTATCCCCCTGGCAGTGGACGGCGTCCCGCTCATGGCCCTCTTGGACACAGGATCACAGGTAACCACTATACCATATACCCTGTACCAGCAGTATTGGGGCACTGACGAATTTGCCCCCTCTGATGATAGCCTGACCCTGATTGCAGCCAATGGACTCCCGCTAACCCAGGTGGGATACAAGCAAGTGACCCTGACTGTGGGACGTGCGGAGTTAAAGAATCAAGGGATGATTGTGGTAATGAATGAACCCAGTGACCACACCCCGAAAGTAATCTTGGGGACCAACGTCATGGAGCGTTGTATGAGTGAGGTGCTGAATCTGTTGCAGCAGTTGGCCGCCACAGCAGGAGAGGGCCGACAGAGGGCTGTGCAGCGTGAGATCCGGGCCCTGCTGTATCGGCAACAAGTGAGCTCGACTGGCGGAGAGATTGGTGGAGTGAGGGTGATGGATGTGGCCCCCTTAGTAGTGCCACCCCGGAGTGAAATGATGATCTGGTGCAGGGCAGCAGTAGGCCCCCAGGGGAGTGTGGCGCCCCTGAGGCTTCCGTCGCCACAGGTCATTGCACCCCATCCAGCGGTGTGATGCCCCATTCTGGGTGAGGAAAGGAGTGAACACCGGTCCTCTGGTAAATCCACACTACACCCATTGCTAGGAACACACTGGGACCAGGGATAGTGGCAGTTACCCTCCCATGCTGCATGCTGGGGCTGGGAGGTCCCTGACAGTGGTCCCAGCAGTCCAAGGGTTCCTGCAGGACTGTGACAAGAATTGTGAGTAAAGAACTTGAAACTGCACCCTTGGAGTTGCCTCTGTTATTTCATCTGCATAGACACTCACAAGCACCAACTGAGCCCCGGGACACCGCTCCACCTGTGGGGAGCAGTACCACCATTGCTGCCATATCATCCCCCGGAGGCCTCACACAGCAGCGGCGGCTTAATAGCCGCATACCACAGGTGGCGTCACGAACACAAACTTTATTCATCAAGCCGCATAGTCAACTGACACCCACCAGGGCCACGGAGCCGGGCCCAGCCACCACTGACTACCACCGGACTAGTCCGGCCCGGCACCGGGTGTCCCATAGCCCTGGGGTGGGCGAGTCAGGAGCGACTACCCGGCGATGGTGGAACCCATGCCTTCTGAACACTGGCCCACAGTGATGGCGGCCAGAGGGGTGGTTGACGTTAAAAAGGGGAGAGTGCCTGTAAGAGTGCTGAATTGTGGAGAGGAGGAAATCAGACTCCCCCGTTACGCCACCCTCGCCAAGTTGCTTACCCTAGACCCTCACACCATTCACGAAGCTGTCCCTCCTACCACCGCCTCCCCTGCCAGTAACCCTACACCCCCTGAACAGTTAGAGGAGTGGTGCCAGGAACTACACCTAGGCACTGAAACCACACCTGCGTATCACAAAGAGGGGGTATACAGGGTAGTGCAAGAGTACGAACAGGTTTTCAGCAAGCACCCATTAGATTTCGGGAGGATTAAGGGTATTCAACACCATATCCCTACAGGCCTACACCCACCTATGAAAGAGAGGTACAGGCCCATTCCGCCAGCACACTATCAATGCGCTAAAGACATGTTGAGGAACATGAAGGAGGCAGGGGTCATTCGGGATAGTTGTAGTCCCTGGGCAGCCCAACTGGTGCTGGTCAAGAAGAAGGACGGCACCATGAGAATGTGTGTGGATTACCGGAAGATCAACCAGATCACGCATAAAGATGCCTACCCTCTCCCCCGTATCGAAGAGTCACTAGCTGCACTGAGAACTTCTAACTTCTTCTCTACCCTTGACCTTACTAGCAGGTACTGGCAGGTAGCGGTTGCGCCAGAGGACCGTGAGAAGACGGCATTCGCCACTCCCATGGGACTCTGCGAGTTTAACAGCATGCCATTTGGGCTGTGCAATGCCCCTGGAACCTTCCAACGGCTCATGGAGTGCTGCCTGGGACATCTCAACTTCGAAACGGTCCTGCTGTACCTGGACGATGTGATCGTGTACTCCCAGACGTACGAAGCTCATCTGGAACATTTGGCTGAAGTGTTCGCGTCCCTAGCCAAATATGGGATGAAATTGAAGCCCTCTAAGTGCCACCTACTGAAACCCAGGGTACAGTACCTCGGACACGTGGTGAGCGCGGAAGGCGTCGCCCCATATCCCGAGAAGATCACTGCCATTCAGGACTTGCCGAGACCGACCACGGTGAGAGAGGTGAGACAGTTCCTGGGCCTGGTGGGCTACTATCGTCGCTTCATTAAGGCGTATACGAAGATGGCCGCCCCCATGCAAGACCTCCTAGTGGGACAGACCAAGGGTGGCAGGCAATATGGAACCCCGTTGGCATGGGAAGCGAAGCATGAACAGTCTTTCCGCCAGCTGAAGACGGCCTTGACAGGGGAAGAAATCCTGGCGTATCCCGACTATAATCTCCCATTCATCCTCTACACCGATGCCAGTAATGTAGGCTTGGGAGCCGTCCTGTCCCAGGTCCAGAACGGAAGGGAAAAAGTGATCTCCTATGCCAGCAGAAAACTCCGGCCCACGGAAAGGAACCCTGAGAATTACAGCTCCTTCAAGCTTGAGTTCCTAGCCCTGGTGTGGGCCATTACTGAGCGATTCCGCCATTACCTTGCAGCCGCTAAGTTCACCACCTAAACGGACAATAATCCGTTAACCCATCTGGACACGGCCAAACTAGGCGCGTTGGAGCAGCGGTGGGTAGCCCGGCTGTCTAATTATGACTTCACGATCAAGTACCGAGCCGGCCGCAAGAACACCAACGCGAATGCGCTATCGCAGATGCCCCACCTATCGGATGAGGGACTGGAAGGCGATGATCTCGAAGAAATCGAGTTGCCCGTATTCCACCGGCCACCAGTCGAGAAGCTGTATGTGCAGCAGCAACAGGCGAGCCTGGACCCGCTACAAAGTCAGGGATAGCAAGAAGCCCAAGACCAAGCGCCTGCCGTCCAAGTGGTCAAGATCATGATTGAACAAGTTTCCACTAGACTGGACCCCGCTGCTCCGCCTGAGGCCCAACGGCTGTGGAAAGAACGAGCTCGGCTGCATCTGGACCAGGGGACCCTGTATCGGGAACTGATCAACCCGAAGACCCATGAGAAGGTTCGTCAGCTGGTGGTTCCCCAAGCTAGCGTGCCCACAGTTCTACGGGCTTACCATGACGGTGCCGGGCACTTTGGGTGGAAGAAGCTGGAGATGCTGTTGAGGGAACGATTCTATTGGAGTGGGATGCGGGAGTCTGTGGAGGTCTGGTGCCGAGAGTGTGGTCCCTGTGCACTGAGAAGAAGGGACGAGGCCAGCCAGAAGGCCCCTCTACGCCCAATCATTACTCATCAGCCGCTGGAGCTGGTTGCCCTCGACCACGTGAAGCTCACCCCTAGCCGAAGTGGGTACACCTATGCCCTGACCATTGTAGACCACTATTCAAGATTCATGGTGGTCGTCCCAGTCAAGGACCTGACCGGCCGTACCACTGCTAGAGCATTCCAGGCCTATTTCTGCCGACCGCACGGGTACCCGGAGAGGGTGCTTACCGACCGGGGCCTGGCTTTTGAAGCGGAGGGCTTTTGAAGGGGAGGTGTTTCGAGAATTCTGCCAGTTGTACGGCTGCAAGAAGATTCGGACCACGCCTTACCATGCCCAGACTAATGGCATGTGTGAAAAGATGAACCATCTGATCCTGGTTCTCCTCAAGATGTTACCGCTAGAAGAGCGTAACCTGTGGCTAGAAAAGCTGCCTGACCTGGTCGATATGTACAATAACATCCCTTCCAGCTCTATCAAATGTACACCAGCGTATCTAATGAGAGCTCGGCCAGGCCGGTTGCCAGTAGACCTAGAAATGGGTTTGGAAGCTCCAGAAGCCCTCCCTTCGACTGCTGGATGGGACACTCGGCGGAGAGCGCAGTACCGACGGGTCCAGGAGTACGTGGAAAGGAACCTGTGTCGGAGCCGGGAACAGCAGGAACAGTATTTCAACAAGCAGGCTCCAGCTGGCCCCTTTAAACCTGGAGATGTAGTGCTGAAACGAAAAAGAAGAACCCATAAGCTCGATGACCAGTGAGAAAAGACCCCGTATGTCATACAACCCACTGAATGGGAGAATGAGAAGGCCTACCAGATTAGTCGTGACCAGGGGAAGACTTCGGCCACAGTGTCCAGGGACCACCTGAAGAGGTGCCCATCGCCGTTGAAGGTAGCAGCTGAAGTTCCAACCCCCAGACCAACCGAGGAGAAGGAGAAAGAGGTGATCCACACAGTAATTGGTGATTTCCCAGGGGACTGGCCTACACAGAACGGCGCGGTGCTTATTCCGGTAATAATATTCCCGCAACCCGTGGAGGAAAAGGAGACGGAAGTACCCGCCAGTGTACCTGTGCCCAGTCCCCCTGAGCCTCCGCCGGCCTCACACAGTAGACGGGAAGAGGAGCTGACTGTCTCTTCTGTCCTCTTGCCCTCCATTGATAGCATTGGGCCCAGAAGGTCCACACGCCCCAACCTAGGCCAACCCCCGCTTAGGTACAGGGAAACTACCATTTAGGGGTGTCATATGTTAAGTGTGTAAATATGTGATTGAATGACTTTAATGAACCGTGAACCTTCATCTGATTGTCCATGTGATTATTCCAGCCGTTGCCGGCAAGTTGTCCCCGGAGGGACCCTGTGTACTTTTACCCCCTTGCATGAGAGACTACTCATGGACATGGCCGAGAACTGGCAGGCCACCCACGAACTTGTGGGCTTGTAAATAAGTTGAGGGGTGATTTTCCGTCGGAGCCGCCTCCGGAGAGGCAGATTGGAGGAAGGCCCGCAGCAGAGCAGGCTGGGGCCCGGCCACCACCAGGACCGGTGGCCATCCTCCGGGGGTCAGGGGTCCCCCAAGGACGTGGGGTCCCCTGAAATGACAGCCGGGTACGAGTAACCGTACCCGTTCCCGCTCGGGCAGCCTGAACCTGGACTGGGGTCAAGCGGTGCTGCCCACTTCTTAGGGGTAGCATCAGGGCTAGGTTGCTTGGGTGGGAGAGCGGAAGACATCCATCATTATTAAAAATGTGTTGTTTATATGTGCAACGTTCAAGTGTCCTAACAAAAATATTTGTTTGTTAATGTTTACCTGTTATTTATATTTTTACAGTTTTTGAAAATAAAAATAAAACCGGTGATGGACGGGCAGCCCGCGGATGGTCTGCATTTCACTAAGGGGGAATGTGGCACCCTGGCCTAGCCAGGTCATCACAGATAACACACAAACACCCCCACCCCCATTAGACAGGGACACCAGCCAAACAAAAACCCTTGTTGCCTCACTCCAGTGTCTGATGTCCACACCAGGTGGGGCGGAGCCAAGCGGTTGGCCCCACCCACCGAGGAGTTCACAGGCCTGGAGGCGGGAAAAGTGTCAGTTAGCAGTTAGGAGTTCAGTGTTGAGCAGCGAAGAGTGAGGAGTGAACACTTGGGTGTCTGGGTTTGTGGCCCTGGCACTGACAGCAAGGTTGGCAGACGGTGGTGGCCGTCTGCAGGAGTGGTGGAGCAACGTGGAACCGTAGGACCGGGGGCGGGCGACAGCCCGCCGGTACCGACCGAGGAGCGAAGTGAAGCCAGCACACCCAGACAGGGCCATCGGACCCCGAACAGGCTTGGAGCCGCCGTCAATAGTCAGATCCGAATGTTACTGGAACCCCAGGGGTTTCATAACAGCAAAAGTCCCGATTGAAGGCAACCGCCCACCCGCGAGGGTATACAGCTACCGCCTAAGGTTAGAGACCCAAGGGCCAGCGCCTGCGGGCAAACGGGCTCCTCCGGCACCCATACACCGGGGAGCGGACTACCGTTGGGAATCCATAGTAGTCAGAAGGAGAACATCAAGGTGCAGGGAAAGACAGCCGCCATCACCTGTCCGGGGAGAGACACTTCAGCCAACTGCGGGACCCGTCCATCCAGCCGTTTGGTTTACCGAGGACTTTGTACCTTTCTTGCTGAGTGAGTACACCCGTGCTATCCGGCACCGCGCCGCGCTGTCCCTGCAATCCTGCACCTCACCAACCCTGCCTGCCCGTCACATCATCGGGCCCCGGGACCACCGACCCCTACTCACGGAGGGGGAAAACAACATCCCAGCTGCTCCTTATCATCGCTCCCGGGATCCCCGTCATCAGCAGCGGTGGTGCCTATCTTCACCACGACCCGTGGGTGGTGTCACAGACTAAATTCCCCAAACCAATCACCCCTTTCACTCACGGGCGAGGAACGCCGCTCGAGTCCCCGGATCCGGCCCACCGCTCGAGCCACCGAGCAGCCATTGCAGCAGCGCCGGACCCAAGCGTTAGCGAGCGCAGCGCAGTGGCGTCCTCCCCGCCCGCGACAATGACATCAGAGGCAGCTTGGTTGCTGAAATGAGTAAGTCAGAAATGAGGCACAAAGCAGCGCTCAGTGCTGGATACCGGACAGGGGGGCAGCACATTGTTCCCAAAACAGTCACCAGTTGGTGGTAGAAGCACTGGTAGAATAGTAATGGAGATAAGAAAGGAGCTTTGACAAAGAACGTGTGTTGTGTTTGAAACATGTTGCTTTTACCTCGATGGACTGAATTTGTTTTTACGAATTTTATAAAAAAAACTTGCAATTTTTATGGAGCTGGATTTTTCCTTTGCATGAAGCTTATCCACGTGTGGTCACATGCTTTCCGCGCTCCGTTGGTGAGCTGGAATATTTTTTCTCTTTTGCACAAGTATTGGCAATGATGTGGGCTCCTGCCCTATTTTTGATAATAATGTAGCGCCGCTGAAGGATCCCCACAAAGATTCAGGGCCTACCCCTTAGGGACCCAGAACCCCAGTGCCCATACCAACAAGAACCCAGGTAATCACAGTTTTCCCCAACAAATCCCCCAAACAATGGTACCTAGCTAGGGTGGGACCAATGGATGGCCGCCTAGAGGTGGAGCCACTCCAGTCAACTAGTTGACCAGGTGGAAGGGGCAGATTGTGGAGAGTAGTGAGTCAAGTGTCAGACAGGTGAGAGGTGAAGGTGGAAGTGAAGTGACGTCCTGACTTGGGTTAACGGTGACCTGGTACCCAGGAGAGGTGGTTGCCAGTGGAGTACTCCCAGAACTACGCACTGACGGGGTACAGGACCCTAGGACAGGAAAGAGCTTCACGCCGACTTGTTAACACCTGCACAGCAAGGGGACCATCAGGGACCTTGCTGACCCTAACGAATCCGAAGACTCAGTAGCAAAGGGAGAACCGGGGACAGGACCAGAGACTCAAACCCCACAGGGTTCACGCCACCATCAGGCGGACAGAGGTGGACAAACCACAGAACAGGGACCTCAAGTTGTTATATACCATGGGGACCCACTTACCAGAGACAGGTGCAGAGGAAGAAGGTACCAGAGAACCAAACTGGCACTGGGACGAAGGGGACCTGGAGGCGAAACCAGCCAGCCTCGGGCAACCAGTTAACATCTATCACACCACTCTAGCTGCCAATATCACCAGCCCCAGTAGAGATATTCTGCAGAGGCGGCTCCCTACACTTAGCTGCAACACCGCAAGTGGTGTCACAAGTCAACATTATTTTATTTTCCCCTGTAAATATCCCCATTTCAAAAAGGGCCCAGGGCACGGGACCGGGCAACGGTCACCACCGTGACATCCCCCAAAAGAGACACTGCCCAGGACCGAGTACCCCATATCCCTGGGTGCTACAATAAGCACAGGTAAAACAGAAAACTACAGGCTGTAAACCCCAGTGGTTTACTTTACCTTGGCTGGTTGTCAAAATTAGAGGGGATCTCACACCGTTTTTGTAAATTATTTAAATAATTTTAAAAATGATGTGGGGTCCCCCATACTTTTGATAACCAGCCAAGGCAAAGCAGACGATTGGGAGCTGGTATGATCAGGCTGGGATGGCCCATGGCAATTTGGCCCTTCCCAGCCTTAAAATACAGCCCACAGCTGCCCCAGAATTGGCACATCCATTAAATGCACTGGTGCAGTGGCAATCAGGGTAATAGTTAAATGGGGTTGATGTAAGCTGTGAATTGACTGCTGGGTTAGTAATGGAGGTGCATCTATCGGACACCCCCATTAGTAATCTGGTAAGTAAATGCTTAAAAACACATGAAAAAAAACACTTTATTTGAATTAAGGCTCGCCCACATGCCCTCATTCCCCTATTTATTAAATTAAAAAAAAACTGGAAGTTCCGACTAAGCAGGAAATGTCCCATGATGCCCATCGATTCCTATGGAGTCTTGTTCTGAGAAAGTTTTCAGGACAAGGGTCCATAAGTTGCTACCTGGATTTTCCCCACGGGCGCTGATGTCAGCAACTTTACGTGACCTCATTGCTTGTGGGGAGCTCTGGGTCTGGCGCTGCCCTCAGTCACCGCAATACCCAGCGAGAGTGGTGAGGTCATGTAGGGTTACCCGCACATATTATCAAAAATAGGGGGGACTTGTATGGGGTTGTTGTCCGGAGTCAAGTTCCGGTCAAGTCCAGTTCCTGAACCAAACTGTTTTGTAAACGCCAGCTGTAACTGCTGAAGATCCATGGGTCCGCTCATCTCTACTGGTGACAGGTTCCCTTTAAGCGCCTTCAATAAGTTCCACTATTTTTTCTCTTAGTCCTCTTGAGAGCTGCCTCCACTTCTGGCTGTCTATTTAATGTATCTATGGCCACCTTAATGGGAATCTGTCACTAGGTTTATGCTTTCCAGTCTGAGAGCAGCATAAACTACAGTCAAAGTCCCCATTCCTAGGCTGTATCACTTATTACAAGCGCACACTGTCTTTTTACTGAGTATCTAGCTCAAAAACTGAGCAGAAACTCAAGTTTTTTTTAAGGGATTTGAGATTTGAAGAGTTTCTGCTCAGTTTCTGCTCCAAAAACTCCTTAAAAAACTCAATGTGCTCATGTGACGCCCTGGCCGGGCCAGGTAGTCACAGTAAGGGCCCCGCATTACACCCTTCCCTCACAGGCAACACACAGCCAACCATTTAAACCCTAGCCACCCCCCTCAGGGCTGGATAGACACACCAGGGGGCGGAACCAGGCAGTTGGAAGACGCCCACCAAGGAGTCTAGACAGCCCGAGGGTGGGAAATTAGAGAGTTGAGAGTTCTGTGGAGAGTTCAAGTTGGAGAGGAGTGTGGCTGGAGCTGTGTGCAGCTCCAGCGGAGGCGAATACCTAAATTGAAGAGGTACCAGGGTTAGAGCCCTGGTACCTTTGGCTAGGAGGCAGACGGTGGTCTCCGTCTGCAGGAGCCGGGAAGACGGCTCGGTGGAACCAAGGTGGACCGGGGAAGGGTTGTAGCCCGCCGGTACCGATCCGGAAACCGGAGCACAAAGCGGGGTACTCAGACCCTGAAGCTAGGTCCAGAAACTACTGGAACTAGGTAATTAACTGATTGCGGCCAGGACTGTAGGTCCTGTCCCACCCAAAGTCCCTAATAGAAGACAACAGCCCACCAAGGGGGATAAAATGCTACTACTATGGCTCAGAGATCCCACGGGCCAGCGTCTGCGGGCAAAGGGCTCCTTAGGCCACATCCAGCCGGGAGCGGACTCCTGGAGTTGCATCGTTCTAAACAGGTGCAGGAGAAACCAACAGCCGAATTGGGGAACCAGAACGCAGCCGGCTGCGGGCACTGACCACCATCACCTTGGTTTACCAGAGACTTGTGTGTTTCCTTCAATAGTGAGTACACCAGCACCCTGCGGTCGCCCATCTCCCTGCACTGCCACGCCCGCCAACGGGACCCGGGGCCACCATCCCTACCCACAGAGGGGTTAACAACTTGCTGCGCAACATCTCCCCCGGGTGCCCCGTAACTGCAGCGGTGGTGTCCAATATCACCACACACCGTGGGTGGCGTCACGAACTCCGTACGGCCCAGTCCGTACATATCCGTCCTACATACACCACCCCATCACTCCCCCTTTTCATTTGAAGTGACCGTGAGGCCCCCGGGTCCGGAGACCCTCGAGCCACCTACAGAAGGGCTGGACCCGAGCAGCTCGTCTGCCGAGAGCGGGGCGGTACACTCATATTGGGCTTTTTGCTGTAATTTTGATAATCTGCTGCAGCTCTGCTAGTCCTTGCTATGATGACCTGTCTGACCCTGTGTCACGCTAGGTAGGGGGAAATACCAATTGAACGGTGAAAGGGAACCCATGTGTCTAGGTAAAGGGATGATGGTGACCCCTGACCAAAGACCAAACCTGCTGCTGGTCCCAGGGGTCCCTCACCACCCTAATAGATTCCACACCTATGCGCCGAGCCGGATACCTGACTCTAGTACTGGGCCTCAAATAGGAAATGGATGGGATGAGCCCTTTGTCAACCCCATTAAACACTATAGAACAAGGAGGACACACAGGGGGAATGAATGAATACTTATCATTAGATGACTCAGGTAGAAGTTCAGCAACGTTATCACCAATGATACCACAGGGGAGTACAAGCCACCTGCTTGCAACCAAGGCTTGAATGATCTGAAGGTATCACCAGCACTAGTCCAAGGAAGGAAGGGGTATATAATCACCAAGATAATGCTGATGATCAGCAGGTGGGTGGAAGGCGAACTCCTGCTGTATCCAAAAGGGGAAGACTTTAATCCAGCAGGAAAGCTACTGTACCTATACCAATGAATACTGACAGCAGGAACAATGGAAAGTCAGGGAGCATTCTGTACAGCCAAACGCTGTGACCTTCTATTGCCAGAAAACACATGACTGTCTGTCACTCGTGACACCCAGACCATGCAACAGATTGACAGCTTTCGGTTTACACTGTGCATAGGAAGAAAGATGCCAATCAGCTCTAGGGGGCAAGGATAGTTGGAGCTCATGAATATGGAGGCTACGTAAAAAGAGGTGATTATTGCGAAGACTAGCAAAGATGCAGCAGACAGTGCTATGCTTTATCAAAACTCATAAGAAGCCTATTAAGTGACCAAGTGCTGGAATCAGGATCTCTGTCCCCACATTTTGTGGCTCTCTGATGACAATTCCCTTAAAGGGACAAAAATATTAAAAAAGGAAACCAGGGTCACAGTCACAGTAAAAACAACTTTTGCAGCTGTTTAAAAAAACTGCATCTTGGTGGAAAAAAGAATTGTGTTTGTCCTCAAAGGGTTAAATAAATATATGCATTCTTTGCTTTGCGCTTGAATCCGTTCCCGTGTATGTTTTTGTGTATTTTTTGTCTTTGTCACGTTCCTCGCTCGGGGTGATACTGAACATAAATATAAATTGATAGCGGCAGCGGCACTTTACCGGCGAGATGTCAGCCGCTCGCGCCTTTAACTGTTCCGTCAAGCGCCAGGCACGCTCACATCATCACTGAAAATAAAAGTACGATTATTTTTTCCTTTAATCGCTCCCCGTGTTCACATCTCCGGAATCAGCCAAAATGATGATAAAACAATCGCTAAGAGAGATTGGACGCCGGCCCAGACCAAACCACATGCAACACGGAGACTGCAGATGGCGGCTTGGACGGATAGGACACATAGAGCGGCGAGTGTAGAGAGGGGGGCCAAAAAACCTGAAAAGGAGACGAGCCAAGAAAATCCTGCAGAGACGAGGGACGAGCCCGGACAGTGGAGGCAAATAAACAATTGGTTTTTCAAAAACTCAAGGGAAGAAAAATCAACTACATTATTTTTTTTAAAACTGAACCTTTTCAGGATGATTTTACTACAGAAATTAGAGGAATGGCTGCACAGGGTGCGGCGCTGCGATAAAAATGATACCTGTCTTGTAGTAATCTGATGTGGCATTGCTGAGAAATCCAGCTTTAAAGTCACATGCAAATTAGCTGGGAAGTGCTTTGTGGGCGTGTCAATACAGGGAGAACATTGACACGCCCCCATGAAATGCAAAAGTTATTTGTCATGATCCAAGACCGGCATTCCCCTCTCCAGGGTTTCCCAGACCCAGCCTGGTCATCTCAAGGGTTAACTCCCATCAGCCTTGTTCTGGATTTAGGAGACACTATAGCTGGTCGCTGCACCAGCATTTCAGCGCTGGTTATAGCCTTGCTCTGCAGCCTGTGACTGGCTCTGGTGAGATTCCCCCCTGTTTGATCTGACTCCTAGTTACCGTGCCCTGACCTGTACCCTCCCCTGTTCGTCCGTCTGTCCCAGTCCCTGACTTCCCTCTCTTGTCCTTTGTTTACCCATCCTGGTTCATCCTCTTCCCATGTTTGTGTCTCCTCACCCTCCGGTCTTGTCTTCTGTTCCCTGTGCCCTATGTGTTCCCCTCTGCATCTCCTGCCATCCGACCTCGGTTCTGTCTTCTGACCTTATCTTGATCCTTTGCACTAACGAGACATCCCGGTTTGACCCTGACTACTTGACAACTCTATCGCCCCCTGGTGGTTCGCTTGTGAACTTCCTGCTGAAGTTACTCTGCTGTACTTCAGCCTCCCTCCTGTTACAGTGTTACTTTGACTCTCCTTCTCTACACTGCTGCCACCTAGTGGGGAATACGCTGTACTACTACTTACCAGCCCTTTGTACAGCGTGACATTATTTACTTGTGACTTCAAATCTTGTTTTCCTAGCACTGGCACATCGGATAGCTATAAGACAGGTATAATTTTTATTGTTATTCTGAGACGTATACAGCAACACCACCGGTTTCTGTAATAACATTCTCCCTTTAAATGCCGAGCTTGAATAATGTGACCAAGTCTGGCATCAGAAATAGGCAAGGACTGGCAGACGCCTCCGTAGCATATCCTGATATATAGCCTCTCAATAAGTGGAGGCTCCTTATGCCGTTGTACCACTTTTTGCTGCATCCCAAGAGTGCCCTGAGCATTAGTCTACGGCTTTCCTACATATCAAGGGAATTCTTTGCCACCTACGTGTGTCAGGACATTGATATCATGGTACATAAGTGCTATGTTCACATTCACGCTCTCTGCTTTATAAGCTCAGGAGCTGCGCTCCTCCGCTGCAGGTCTGACCACTGCACTCCTTCTTAGATATATGGCACAGAAACACCAACAGAAGAGGGTAGACAATAGGAAAAACAAAGCCATTTTGGGGCATATTTTTTCAAAAATCTGCATTATGCGGCTTAGAAGTAATATTTTCAGCACTTTGCCTCACTCTATTCTGCATTTTTGTTTTAACACTGCCAGGACTGGAGGAAGGAAACCAGCTGCTATGGTGTCTCCCACGCACAGCACACACAGACATGGGAGATTTCTAGGTAAATGTCCAAAAACAGAAGCAGCATAGAGAACATTATACAGCTGTACTGAGCAATGGAACTGTGAATCCAGAGCTCGGGTTTGATGATAGACTTAGAGAAAGCTACAGCATAGCAGATGTTATACAGCAGTACTGTGCAGTGTAGTAGTGAATCCAGCTCTAGGGTGAAATAAATCAGTTATGTGAAAGCAGCAGCATGTGGGATATTATAAAGCAGTAAGAAGCAGTGTAGCTGTCAATCCAGCTCTTGGGTGATAGAAAACAGTTAAAGGGAACTTGTCCCCTACTCACCTGCGGGGTGGTCAGATATGGTCCGGTCTGATGGGCATGACTGCTCTCGGTCTGACGTCTCCTCTATCCTTGCGATCACCATCCTCCTTGCTTCATGTGCGTCATCCACACAGTGCCCTCCATTGCACTCCTGCGTCGCACACTTTGCTTTGCCCTGCTGAGGGCAGATCAAAGTACTGAAATGCACAGGCGCGGCTTTCTTTGACCTTTCCCCAGACGTGTGCATTACAGTACATTGCTCTGCGATTGTAAGGATAGTGAAGGTGCCGCACCCGAGATTAGTAACACCCATCGGACCAGACCATATCAGACTACCCCGCAGGTGAGTAAGTGACAGGTTCCCTTTAATTGAAAGCAGCAGAATGAAGGATATAATAGAGCAGTAAGAAGCAGTGTAGCTGTCAATCCAACTCTTGGGTGAGATAACATATTTAAGAGAAAGCAGCAGCATGGAGGACATTATAGAGCAGTACTAAGCAGTGAAGCTGTGAATCCAGCACTCAGGTTTAATAAAACATTTACTAGAATGCAAAAGTATAGCAAACACTATATAGCAGTACTGAGCAGTGTAAGTGTAAATCCAGCTCTGGGGTGGAATAAAACACATTATTGATAGCAGAAAAATGGAAGATAATAAACTGTGTAGCTATGAATCTAGCTCTTAGGTGAGAAAAAGTAGTTAATTGAAAGGAGTAGGATAGAGGATAATATATAAAAGTAAGAAGCAGTGTAGCTGTCAATCCAGCTCTTGGGCGAGATAAAATAATAGAAAGCAGCAGCATGTAGGACATATACAGCAAATACTGAGCAGTGTAGCTGTGAATCCAGCTCTTGGGTTTAATAAAATACTTAATAGAAAGCAGCAGCATGGAGGACATATACAGCAGGTACTGAGCAGTGTAGCTGGGAATCCAGCTCTTGGGCAAGATAAAATAATACAAAGCAGCAGCATGGTGCACATATACAGCAGGTACTGAGCAGTGTAGCTGTGTATCCAGCACTTGGGTTTAATAAAATACTTAATAGAAATCAGCAGCATGGAGGACATATACAGCAGGTACTGAGCTTTGAAGCTGTGAGTCCAGCACTTGGGTTTAATAAAATATTTAATAGAAATCAGCAGCATGAAGGACATATAGAGCAGTGTAGCTGTTAATTCAGCTCTTGGGTGAGCTAAAATACTTAATACAAAGCAGCAGCATGGAGAACATATACAACAGGTACTGAGCAGTGTAGCTGTGAATCCAGCACTTGGGTTTAATAAAATACTTAATAGAAAGCAACATCATAGTAGACATTATACAGCAATATTGAGCAATGTAGCTATAAATCCAGTTCTGGGGAGGAATAAAACACATTCTTGATAGCAGCAGAATGGAGGAAAATAAACTGTGTAGCTATGAATCCAGCTCTTAGGTTAGATTAAACATGAAAGGAGCAGGATGAAAAACACACTGTAATACAGCAGTAATAAGCAGTGTAGCAGCAAATACAGCTCTTGCATGATATAAAAAAGATACTTGAATGCAGCAGGATGGAAGATGTTATACAGAGGTAAGAAGCAGTGTAGCTGGGAATCCAGCTCTTCTGTGAGATAAACTATTTACTAGAAAGATGCAGCATGGAGAACATTGTGCAGCAGTGTTGAGCAGTGGAGCTGTGAATCCAGCACTGGCGTTTAATAATACATATACTAAAAAGTAACAGCATAGCAGACATTATGCAGTAGTACTGAGCAGAGTAGCTGTAAATCCAGCTCTAGGGTGGAATAAAACACATTCTTGATAGCAGCAGAATGGAGGATATTGTACAGCAGTAAGAAGCATTCTAGCTGTCAATCCAACTCTTCTGGGACATAAACAATGTACTAGAAAGCAGCAGCATGGAGAACATTATACAGCAGGAGGATAATAAACTGTGTAGCTATGAATACAGCTCTTAGGTGAGAGTAAACAGTTAATTGAAAGGAGCAAGAAGACTTAATACAGCATAACAAACAGTGTAGCAGTGAATCCAGCTCTTGGGTGATATAAAACAATTACTGGGAACCAGCAGGATGGAGGACATTATACAGCAGTAAGTAATGTAGATCTGAATCCAGCTCTTTGATGAGATACACTATTTACTGCAGAGCAGCATCATGGAGGACATTAATCCGCAGTGCTGAGCAGTGGAGCTGTGAATCCAGCACTCAAGTTTAATAAACCATTTACTAGAAAGAAACAGGAAAGCAGACAATATACAGTAGTACTTGTTGCACAGCTTTTAGCTTCCCAATTGCAGAAGAAAGTTCACAGAGCAGATTACAAGGGATAACAAGCTCTTTGCATGAGGTAAAAAATATGCACAGTCATACAGCAGTGCATCAGGAAGAGAAACCAAAACCAGGAAAAACAAGAGACTTTTTACAATACAGTGAGTAAGGAAACTTTACACAACATCGCCATTTACTGTTAGATCAGCATAAAGTCCTCCTTCACACAGACAAAGAAGTCCTCATCTGTTGCATATACCAACAGTACTGAGCAGTGTAACTAAGTCCAGCTCTGGCCGTGCAATAAAACACACTCTTGATAGCAGCAGAATAGAGGATATTATTTAGCAGTAAGAAGTGTGGAGCCCTGGACAGCCCTGGACAAGCCAGGGGCCACAGGTAACAACACACACACACCCCCACCCCCAGCAGTTCACAGCAGACATCCCCAGTGACACTTGGTTTCTTCCTCGGGCTCAGACAGACACACTAGGTGGACGGAGTCAGGAGATGGAGACGCCCACCCAGGAGTTTAGCTGGCCTGAGGCAGGAAACAAGCCCAGTCAAGTCCAGGGAGAGGAGGAGAGAGAAGGTCTGCAGGGAGACAGAAGCAGACAGGGGCCTAGGTTGGAGCCTAAGGCCCCCGTGCAGAGAGTGAGGCAGACGGTAGTGGTCATCTGCAGGAGCTGGGAAGACAGTCTGGTGGAACCGTAGGTAGCCGTGGCTGGGCGGTGGCCCACCGGTACTGAATCGGGGAGCCAGCTGGAAACCGGAGCGCAGGAGGAGCGTACCAAAGGTGCAGGAAAGGACTTACATTAACAACCTGGGGTCAGGGGAAAAACACCGCAGCCGCCTGTGGGACCCGTCCATCCAGCCGTGTGTTTTACCGAGAACTGTGTCATCATTACTGGCTAAGTGAGTACAGCGCTGCCCCGCGACCCTGCACCTCTCCAGGCCCCGTAACCCGCCTGCCAGCTCCAAAACCCTCCACGGGCCCCGGGACCACCAACCCCCCTACCTACGGAGGGGACATAACAACTACGCTGCTCCCTGTCATTGCTCCCGGGATCCCCATCCAGAGCAGTGGTGGTGTCACAACCTCACCACAACCGTGGGTGGCGTCACGGACAATCTCCCTTACCTAACCCCCTTTTTACTGTAGAGCCTGGGATCACAGACCGGGTCACGCCACCGTGATACCCACAGAAGTGACCTCGTGGCCCGGATCTGAGTACCCCTTATCCACGGGCGACACAGAAGCATTCTAGCTGTCAATCCAACTCTTCTGCAAGATAAACATTTTTTTAAAAAGCAGCTGTATTTGTAACATCATCAGCAATGCTGAGCAGTGTATCTGTGAATCCAGCATCAGCATCAGAGAACCACTTAATACAAAGCTGTAGCACAGATTTGTGTTGTATGAAATCTGTTTCTTTCTCTTTTCTCGTTCCTCTCTCTATTCTCTCCATAGACTTCAATAGGCAGCTGTAATCTGATTCCTCAGTGAGCTGGCAGTCAGTCCATCTTGTTTTTACCAAGACAAATTATACAATTTATTTTTACAGTGAATGATGAGTTAAGACAGCAAGGGAAGGAGAAGAAATGGCTCATAAGTAGAGAAAGAAGCCTGCTAATACTAAATGATAATGTTTCTTATTTTAACCTGTAACCTGTAACCCTAATGGCAAAAAACGCAAACCGCAAATAACCAGATCCTGCCCTGATTTCAATGCATTTTCAATGGAATCGCGGTAAGATGCGGTTGCATGCGGTTGGGTGCGTCACACACCGGATCCGTTGTTTGGTGATTTTTTTTTTTTATTTAGGTTCCAAGACGCAACATGTTGCGTTTTTGACCTTAGTCAAAAAACTGCATCCGAATGGATCCTGCAGCTTGCGGCTGGAGCTGTAATGTATGTGAATGGGTGCCGGATCCCGCTTTTCAAATGCGGTTGCATCCATCAGGAACGGATCCAATTTGCCCTACAGAGCATGCTCTGAAGCTGCCTGGCGTGAACAGAGTCTCAGCTGATCGCTCATAAAAGCTAGCCACCGGCTGATCAGCTGATCGCTCATAAAAGCCGGCAGCCAGCTGATCAGCCGGCGGCCGGTTTTTATGAGCGATCAGCCGGCGGGCGGCTATTAAGAGCGATCAGGTGATCTCTTTTCTCTCTCTCTATCTCTATCTCTCTCAAGTCCAGGATTGTGGAGGGTTGAGAGGGGGTAATAAAAATGGAGTCACTAAGTGTGTCTGTGCATTTATTTCTAATAAAGTATTTTTTCTCTGTGTGTTGTCTTTTTTTTAACCCTTTATTGGAGATTTTTAATGGCTGGGTCAAACTTGGCCTGACATTAAGAATCTCTGGCTTAATATCAGCTGGTAAAACAAAGCTGGTATTAACCCTTTATTGTTGTGAATGTCAGTTATGCTTTGGCTGCTGGGAGGCTCCCTTTTGTGGCCAGGAATGGTTTGGACATAGACCAGGTGTGTTGAGCAATGGGCGTTTCCATTGCTAACTCTCTGCTTATTTAAATCCTGGTCTGATAGCAGGCTATGCCGGATGTCAGTTGTTCTTTGTTCACCAGCCTGCTTCATTCTGCTCCACACCACATCTACCCCAGATAAGTGCTTTGCTCTTTATTTGTTGTTTGGTTATTTTACGCTTATCTGAGTTTGTCATATGTTGTGGTTGTTTTCAGTTTATTTGCATGCAGGGATTTTCCCTCTCAGTTGCTTAGCTGGGAAACTCCCTGCAGTTATGTTTGGAGTATAGCTCCTTTAAGTCCATGTGTTTGTGGCTTTTTGAATTTGTTATGATTCTTGTTTTCTGTTCATTGGTATGACAAGAGCGCCTGGTATAGGACGGAGTGCAGGTCGTGCGATCTGAGGGCCTTTTTGTACTATCAGGAATTTGGAATTTTGCAGGGTTTTTCTCTGGCCACCATCAGCCCCTTTCCTGTCCTTTCCTATTTTAGTCAGTGGGGGCCTCACCTTTTGCTAATCCTATCATCTATCTGTGTATTGTGTTTTCCTATATCACCGCAGTCTTTGAATGTGGGGGGCTTGCTATTCTTTATCTATTTTCTGAGGCAGAGAGTTATTCATCTTTCCTTCCTTTAGGATAGCTAGTTCTTCTGCTGGGTTTGCGGTGCACAGGATGTTAGTTCACCCCTCGGCTACTTCTAGTGTTGGTGGTTAGTAAGGGGATGGCAGCCAGATTAGTTGCCAATGCTCTTGTCACCTTTTACCAATGATTATGGTAGTCTTCCATGGTTCCGGATCATAACACTTTATTACCCAGCATGCCACCTGGCACCAGGGCTGCTGGAGGAGTTGGATACAGCACCAGAAGATAGCGCTTCTATGAATGCACCATTTTATGGGGTAGCTGCGGACTGCAATTTTCAGCGGGGGGGCCCAGAGAGCTTGGGCCACCCTTTGCTGCGGATTCTAATCCCCAGCTGCCTAGTTGTATCTGGCTGGACACAAAAATTGGGCGAAGGCCACGTCGTTCATTTTTTTTTTTTAAATTATTTCATGAAATAATTAAAAAAAGGGCTTCCCTATGTTTTTGATTCCCAGCTGGGTACAAATAGGCAGCTGGGGCTGATGCAGCAGTACACAGAACAAGTAATCGGCAGACACTGGAGTCAGCTGATCAGATTACTTGTTCTGCTGCTATGAGGTCAGGAGTTCAGATCAGCTGACTCCAGTGCCGGCCGAACTCAGCTGACCTTACAGCCATCACACACTGGATGGATGCAGCAGTACACAACACAAGTATCGTCCGACGCTGGAGTCAGCTGATCTGAACTCAGCTGAGCTCCTGACCACACAGCCCTGACACGTCATCGGCAGCAGTGCGTCCACAGCGTGTGCGGGCTGTCACATCAGGAGCTCAGCTGACTCCCGATCAGTTGACTCCAGTGCCGGACGATAAATTCTGTGTCCCGCTGCATCCAGGATCTGGTAAATAACAATTGCGGTTGCATGCGCTGCACATTCCATCTGCAGGATCTGGTGACATGCGCTTTGCTGATGTGAAACCAGCATTACTGATGCAAGAAACGTTTGCTGAAACGTCAGTGGTATGGCAGAATTCCGCTCTAAGTTAATTTTTGGATCTCGTTAAGATACTACACTATCGTCAGTGATATAAGATCTTGAAAACTCACTTATCTTCATACTCATCAATTTTATTGAACGATGGACTTGGCCTGACAACTCCCGTTCTCTCCAGAAGAGTAATTAAAGAAGAAATAGTAGAAGTGCGCTCACACTGCCGGCACATCACCGAGGCTCGCAGCGCACAGCATTGATCTGGGGTTTTACATTTGTAAGATTTGTGGAGGAAAAAGCGCGGATTAATCAGACAGGTATCAGCAATATCACATCCCAGATCACTGCGGCAGGATAAATGGACACATCTGTATGCGGGAATATGAGGATTACATCAAATGATATTGTCACATAAATACAATGTCAGCAGCGATGATCAGGACTCATAGATAGAGAGATATATAGATAATAGATAGATAGAGGGATAGATAGAGGGATAGATAGATAGATAGAGGGATAGATAGATAGATAGATAGATAGATAGAGGGATAGATAGATAGATAGATAGATAAAGGGATAGATAGAGGGATAGATAGATAGAGGGATAGATAGATAGAGGGATAGATAGATAGATAGAGGGATAGAGGAATAGATAGAGGGATAGATAGAGGGATAGAGAGATAGATAGATAGATAGATAGAGGGATAGATAGATAGATAGATAGATAGATAGAGGGATAGATAGATAGATAGATAGAGGGATAGATAGATAGAGGGATAGATAGATAGATAGAGGGATAGATAGATAGATAGATAGAGGGATAGATAGATAGATAGAGGGATAGATAGATAGAGGGATAGATAGATAGAGGGATAGATAGAGGGATAGATAGATAGAGGGATAGCTAGAGGGATAGATAGATAGATAGATAGATAGAGGGATAGATAGATAGAGGGATCGATAGATAGATAGATAGATAGATAGATAATAGATAGAGAGATATATAGATAATAGATAGATACATATAGAGATAGATAAAGGGATAGATAGATATATAGATAATAGATAGATAGAGAGATATATAGATAATAGATAGATACATAGAGAGATAGATAAAGGGATAGATAGATAGATAGATAGAGGGATAGATAGATAGAGGGATAGATAGATAGATAGATAGAGGGATAGATAGATAGATAGATAATAGATAGCTAGAGGGATAGATAGATAGATAGAGGGATAGATACATAGATAATAGATAGATAGATACAGTGCAAACCCTTAGTTTCCCTCCACTCCCTATACAGACACATCTGCAGGTTTTTCCCTCCGCTCTCTATACAGACACATCTGCAGATTTTCCCTCCGCTCTCTATACAGACACATCTGCAGGTTTTTCCCTCCGCTCTCTATACAGACACATCTGCATGTTTTTCCCTCCACTCTCTATTCAGACACATCTGCAGGTTTTCCCTCTGCTCTCTATACAGACACATCTGCAGGATTTTTGCTCCACTCTCTATAAAGACACATCTGCAGGTTTTCCCTCCGCTCTCTATACAGACACATCTGCATGTTTTCCCTCCACTCTCTATTCAGACACATCTGCAGGTTTTCCCTCTGCTCTCTATACAGACACATCTGCAGGTTTTCCCCTCCACTCCCTATACAGACACATCTGCAGGTTTTTCCCTCCACTCTCTATTCAGACACATCTGCAGGTTTTCCCTCTGCTCTCTATACTGACACATCTGCAGGATTTTTGCTCCACTCTCTATAAAGACACATCTGCAGGTTTTCCCTCTGCTCTCTATACAGACACATCTGCAGGTTTTTCCCTCCACTCCCTATACAGACACATCTGCATGTTTTTCCCTCCACTCTCTATAAAGACACATCTGCAGGTTTTTCCCTCCGCTCTCTATAAAAACACATCTGAAGGTTTTTCCCTCCGCTCTCTATAAAGACACATCTGCAAGATTTTTGCTCCACTCTCTATAAAGACACATCTGCAGGTTTTTCCCTCCGCTCTCTATAAAGACACATCTGCAGGATTTTTGCTCCACTCTCTATAAAGACACATCTGTAGGTTTTTCTGTCCTCGCTATAAAGACACATCTGCAGGTTTTTCTCTTCAGTCTCTATAAGGACACATCTGCAGGTTTTTCCCTGCGCTCTCTATAAAGACATATCTGCAGGTTTTTCCCTACACTCTCTATTCAGACACATCTGCAGGTTTTCCCTCTGCTCTCTATAAAGACACATCTGCAGGTTTTTCTCTCCGCTCTCTATACAGACACATCTGCAGGATTTTTGCTCTGCTCTCTATGAAGACACATCTGCAGGTTTTTTGCTCTGGGTAGGGAAAGGACCCGGGACTCTGGATGGTGGGGTGCAGGGGAGCGCAGACTCACTTGTAGCAGGGGGTCATCAGGTGCTCACTCAGAAGGAAAGCAGACGCTGACAACGTAGTAAACCAAGTCTCTGGATGCCATTGTCCTCCTGGGGGAGCTCGTCCATGTCCCGTCCCCTGCAGCACTGCCTGGTGGTCCGTGTTCTGCCTCCTGGCACAATATTTTAGAGTTTTCAGGTGGCCCGTCAGCTTGGAGCTTTCTGGGCCCCGCTCCCTACTATGAGTAGCAGAGGAGCTTGCTCTCAGGAGCTTACGCTTGGGATTTCAGTGGGCCGCTTGTTTGGAAAGCCCTATCCCCCTCGTTGCGCTAGTGCCCCCGATCTCTGAGCTTCGTGGGAACAGTCCATAAAGGCCCTATCCTCCGCAGGTTAATTGCCGGGTTGCTTGAAGCTTCTCCCCGACCTAGGGTCTATGTACCCCGACGTGCCTTCGGTCCATGCCCAGCTATTGAACTGCGGCTGCTGGCTATCCTCCAAGACTAGCCAGGCACCCAGTCCCAATCACCCCTGATCGGGTCTCCGACTCCGGGTCCAGACCACCGTCTGCGACCTAGTCTGCTTCTCCCCTGGGAGCTCCAACTCCCAGCTTTCTCCAAGCTCCTCACAGCACGAGGGCTACCACTGTTCTGACTTGTCATCTCCCACCTCCCTGCCTGACCCCTAGGTGGGCAGCCCTATTCCAGCTTAGCAGCCCACTGGTGTGCCTGACAGGGTGTGGTGTGAGGTGTACTTAGGATTTGTAGATGCTGGTGGAGGCAGTATTGCAGGATGGGAACCCAGAACCATGGGGGTTTAGTCCTGCACTGGGAGAGAAAGAGCGTGCAGTAGCCTGTGACGACCTGACTAGTCCAGGGGCATCACACAGACACATCTGCAGGTTTTTCCCTCCGCTCTCCATACAGACACATCTGCAGGTTTTTCCCTCGGCTCTCTATAAAGACACATCTGCAGGTTTTTCTCACTATCTGACATATCAGAATAAACCTTTCCCGTTTTCGGTCAATTAGGAACCAAAATTATTCCTATTTGCCAAATGCAGAATAATAAGAGAAAGAGAATATTTTCAGGCATTTTTCTTCCTTTCTGCACAGTGAAGTTTCCTCAATGTCATTAGTATTTGGTGCCATTGCCCTTACACTGTGTGACTTGGATGAAACCTTTTGGATCCTTCTACAAGCTTGTCACAATAGTTGGTGGAATTTGGACCGATTCCTCCTGACAGAACTGGTGGAGCTGAGCCATGTTTGGAGGTCGCCTTTCGCACCGGCCTTTTCAGCTTTGCCCATAAATTTTCAATAGGATTAAGATCAGGGTTTTGTGATGGCCACTCCAAAACATTGACTTTATTATCCTTAAGCCATTTTGTAACCCTGTCTCATTCCTCAGCGGAAGGATGGCTGTCCATTACCATCTTGTTTGTACTTGCGTATAATTCTTTGTACAGATGAATGAGGCACCTTCAGGAATCTGGAAACTGCACCCAAGGATGAACCAGGTCCATAATTGTTTTCTTGAGATCTTGGCTGATTTCTTTTGACTTTCCCATGATGCTACACAAAGAAGTCGTGTGTTTCAGGTGTGCATTAAAATACATCCACAGGTGTGTCTCTAAATTTGCAAAGCTTTTGATGACCCCTGTAAGAAAGGGTCACATTTGAAACATTTTTTCTTTGTATTTTGGGCAAAATATAATCTTTACGATTGAGTATTGATAAATATTTTGCATCCTGTGGCTTTTACAAGGCTCTTTCTTTCCATGCACATTGTTAGCTGCAGGATGAGTTAACCAAGAATCCATAAGTGAGCTCATTTTGAGGCGAGTTTGTAACTTTTTTTTTAACACTTTTTAGCTAATTTATGACCACATCAAAATTCAGCTCAACTTTGATGTGGTCTGTGATTGTAAATCACCTGCGATTATTTATTTTTTTTTTTTTTTTTTTTTAAAAAGACAGTTTAAAGAGTTGCAAACTTCCTGAACACATTCACTGATGGATCCTCAGTTAACTCATTCTGCAGCCAACAATGTGTAGGAAAATAAAGGGAGTGTAAAAGACAAACAGTGCAAAATATTTACTGAAAACCAACTGCAAAAATGATATTTAGGTCAAAATACAAGCAGTTAAGTGAAAAATAAATGTCCCAGAAGAGAAGATGTCCACATTAATTATATATAGACTCTCCAGATGTTGTGTTGTGGCGCGGAGCTGATTACACGACAGTCCCGGTAACGTATCCGCACTATGACTTCTAAGCTCCTGTGTCCACAGTCATCATTTATCCTTATCATTGCTATTAAATGCAGAGTAACGAGCATTTCACTCCGCTCAGCGAGATCATTTTTACATATCTTCCGCCAGCAATGTCCTCTGTCTCTTCTATCAATGTTCTCAAAGATGAACACCATCCCAAGGTAGATCATTACTGTAACATGTCCTCCGGAGCGAGAATCTGCCCATTGTGGGTGGAGTAGGCTCCAATAATGATTGTCCGGGAGGACGCCAAAACTGCACCTGGGAGGACCCGAGACTGCACTGGAGGAGGACCCCGAGACTGCACCTGGGGAGGACCCCGTGACTGCACCTGGAGAGGACCCCGAGACTGCACCTGGGGAGGACCCCAAAATTACACCTGGGAGGACCCGAGACTACACCGGAGGAGGACCCCAAGACTGCACCTGGGGAGGACCCCGAGACTGCACCTGAGGAGGACCCCAAGACTGCACCTGGGGAGGACCCCGAGACTGCACCTGAGGAGGACCCCGAGACTGCACCTGAGGAGGACCCCAAGACTGCACCTGAGGAGGACCCCGAGACTGCACCTGGAGACGACCCCGAGACTGCACCTGGGGAGGACCCCGAAACTGCACCTGGGAGGACCCGAGACTACACCGGAGGAGGACCCCAAGACTGCACCTGGGGAGGACCCCGAGACTGCACCTGAGGAGGACCCCAAGACTGCACCTGAGGAGGACCTCAAGACTGCACCTGAGGAGGACCCCAAGACTGCACCTGAGGAGGACCCCGAGACTGCACCTGAGGAGGACCCCAAGACTGCACCTGAGGAAGACCCCGAGACTACACCTGAGGAGGACCCCGAGACTGCATCTGAGGAGGATAAAGAGACTGCACGTGGGGAGGACAAAGAGACTGCACCTAAGAAGGACTCCATGACTGCACCTGGGGAGGACCCCGAGACTGCACCTGGGGAGGACCCAGAGACTGCCTCTGGGGAGGACTCCGAGACTGTACCTAGGGAGGACCCCGAGACTGCATCTGGGGGGGAACCGAGACTGCACCTGGGGAGGACCCCGAGACTGCACCTGAGGAGGACCCCGAGACTGCACATGGGGAGGACCCCGAGACTGCATATGGGGAGGACCCCGAGACTGCACCCGGGGAGGACCCAGAGACTGCACCCAGGGAGGACTGACCCCGAGACTCCACCTGAGGAGGACCCCAAGACTGCACCTGGGGAGGACCCAAGACTGCACCTGGGGAGCATTCTGCGACTGCACCTGGGGAGGACTCCGAGGCTGCACCTGGGGAGGACTCTGAGGCTGCACCTGGGGAGGACTCCGAGGCTGCACCTGGGGAGGACTCAGAGGCTGCACCCAGGGAGGACTCCGAAACTGCACCCGGGGAGGACTCCAAAACTGCACCTGGGGAGGACTCCGAAACTGCACCCGGGGAAGACTCTGAAACTGCACCTGGGGAGGACCCCGAGACTGCATCTGGGGGGGAACCGAGACTGCACCTGGGGAGGAACCCGAGACTGCACCTGGGGAGGACCACGAGACTACACCTGGGGAGGACCCCGAGACTGCACATGGGGAGGACCCCGAGACTGCACATGGGGAGGACCCCGAGACTGCACCCGGGGAGGACTAAGAGACTGCACCCAGGGAGGACCGACCCCGAGACTACACCTGGGGAGGACCCCAAGACTGCACCTGGGGAGGACCCAAGACTGAGACTGCACCTGGGGAGGACCACGAGACTACACCTAGGGAGGACCCCGAGACTGCACCCGGGGAGGACCCAGAGACTGCACCCAGGGAGGACTGACCCCGAGACTCCACCTGGGGAGGACCCCAAGACTGCACCTGGGGAGGACCCAAGACTGCACCTGGGGAGCATTCTGTGACTGCACCTGGGGAGGACTCCGAGGCTGGACCCCGAGACTGCACCTGGGGAGGCCACTGAGACTGCACCTGGGGAGGATCCTGAGACTGCACCTGGGGAAGACCCCGAAACTGCACCTGGGGAGGACAAAGAGACTGCATCTGGGGAGGACCCAAGACTGCACCTGGGGAAGACCCCAAAACTGCATCTGGGGAGGACCCCGAGACTGCTACTGGGGAGGACCTGAGACTGGACCAGAGGAGGACCCCGAGACAGCACCCGGGGAGTACCTAAGAAAATGGTGTCACAAAACTATTTTTTTTAGAAAGTTGTTAATTTTATTAAGTCATTAAAATAGTAACGTCGACAAAAACAACTTTTCAGTGTAGCCAGGCGAGTTTTTGGCTGCAGCCCACATGGCACCAACCACAGCCGCTGCCCAACCATTCGACACAATCTCCGTATTATATTATTTTTCTTCTCCCCATTGTCCCCGTATCTGGACGATGCCATCCCCAGAAAACGACTGATGCGGATAATTCCTTTGCAAAACACAATACTCTCCAGGATGAGAGCGCGGGCTGGCACCGCGGAACGCCGGGACATTTCATTTATCATTTAAAAGTGTCTGTAACTTTCAAGCAAACTGCCACGTCTGCAAGTGTCACCGGATAAAAAATTAATGCACACATGAAGAGACTTGCACGGTTGATGGGGATGTCGCTTTTCAACGCTCGGCGAGATGAGCAAATATCGGGGGGAAAAAAACAAACAACAACAACAACACGTCTTGTTTTATTTCATTGTTTAAAGAACGATAATAATAATAAACAATCCTGAAGAATAAAAGGTACTAAAAACAAAGAAACAAACACAAACAATCACATAGATACATTGTGTCACTCAACGCTTTCCCCAAACCTCGTCTCCGATCCATTGTGATGCGGTAATGAAGCTCTCCAAACTGCTAATTAGCCGGGAGGGGACGCAGGCGCCCACCACCGACGATGAATACGTGGTGTGTAATTGGATGGGAGTGTTCACTAAATAAATACTTTATAAGAAGCCCTTAAAAAATAAATAAATAAATGAAATAAAAAAATGCTTGAGCGGAATGCATTCATTGTGGAACGTAAATAGACGTGTCACACGGATACACCCCGCGTGTGATTGATGTTACCGGTGATTATGGGGGATAGGTAAAAATGTATCCACACATCTGGACACGAAAACACTCATGGCCAAAAACAATTCTGAAAATATCATAATTATCACCTGGATTCTATGTACGATGGAGGCTTAAAATAAAAAAACAATAGTAGAGAATATAAATAAAGCAAAAGAAGGTTCGTGTCGGTAATGGGAGAAAACATTGTTTGCAGAAGCATTCTTACAAGATTAAGACTAAGAGTCTCAAGATCCAACTGGGTGACTTATATAACATTGCAGAATACAGATTAGATTTCTGTCCTGATCTTGGGTTAGGCTATGTTCACACACGACGTTTTTGCAGCTTTTTTTTAGCTGCAGATTTGCCTTTGGTTTTCTGCAAATCCATGCTAATATAACACTGCTTTTTACAGTCTCACCAAAGTCTATGAGATTTCTGAAATCTCTTGCACGCACATGTCGCGGGCGGGGAGGACGCCGCCGCTGCTGGTCGCTCGCCAACGCTCGGGTCCGGCACCACTGCGGCTGCTGCTCGGTGGCTCGAGCGGTGGGCCGGATCCGGGGACTCGAGCGGCGCTCCTCACCCGTGAGTGAAAGGGGGGCAGTTGGCTTGGGGGATTTAGTCCGTGACGCCACCCACGGGTTGTGGTGAAGATGGGCACCACCGCTGCTGTTGACGGTGATCCCGGGAGCGATGGTATGGAGCAGCTGGGATGTTGTTTTCCCACTCCGTGGGTAGGGGTCGATGGTCCCGTGGCCCGGTGGTGTGACGGGGAGGCAGGGTTGGTGAGGTGCAGGGTTGCAGGGACAGCGCGGCGCGGTGCCAGATGGCACGGGTTTACTCACTCAGTAAGAGATGCACAAAGTCCTCGGTAAACCAAACGGCTGGATGGACGGGTCCCGCAGCCGGCTGCAGTGTCTCTCTCCCCGGACAGGTGATGGCGGCTGTCTTTCCCTGCACCTTGATGTACTTGTTTAACTACTATGGATCCCCAACGGTAGTCCGCTCCCCAGTGTATGGATGCCGGAGGAGCCCGTTTGCCCGCAGGCGCTGGCCCTTAAGTCTCTAGCCTTAGGCGGTAGCTGTATACCCTCACGGTGTGGGCAATTGCCTTCTATCGGGTCTTTGGCTGTTAGGAAACCCCTGGGGTTCCGGTCACACTCGGATTTGACTATTGTCGGCGGCTCCAAGCCTGGTCGGGGTCCGATGGCCCTGCCTGTGTGTGCTAGCTTCACTTCGCTCCCCGGTCGGTACCGGCGGGCCAACGCCCGACCCCGGTCCTACGGTTCCGCGTTGCTTCACAACTCCTGCAGACGGCCACCACCGTCTGACAACCTTGATGTCAGTGCCTGGGCCACAAACCCAGACACCCATGTGTTTACTCCTCACACTTCCACCTCCTGGACTAAACTAAACTTTTCCCGCCTCCAGGCCTGTGAACTCCTCGGTGGGTGGGGCCAACCGCTTGGCTCCGCCCCACCTGGTGTGGACATCAGACCCTGGAGGAGGCAACAAGGGTTTTGTGTTTGGCTAATGTTACTGTCTAGTGGGGGTGGGAGTTTTTGAGTGTTACCTGTGACGTCCTGGCTAGTCCAGGGCGCCACACACACAAACACCTGCGGATTTTTTCCTGACTGTTTTGTCAAATACCTGCGTTTTTGCTGCAGATTTAAAAGAATGAGCATGTAAATTCTTTGCAGCGTTTTTGCAAAGTTTTTTTATTGATACAACCCATTTTGTAAAAAAAACCCACAGCAAATCCGCAGCAAAAAGCCACTAAAAAACGCACCAAAACCGCAGATGACTCAAAGGAGATTTCCTGCCACAAGATCAGGTTTTGGTCAGAAAAAAAAATGCTGCAAAAAAGCCCTGTGTGAGCAAAGCCTTATTGCTTGAATTATACTCCAGAGCTGAACTCACTATTCTGCTGGTACAGTCACTGTGTACATACATTACATTACTGATCCTGAGTTACCTCCTGTATTATATTCCAGAGCTGCACTCACTATTCTCCGGGTGCATTCGCTATGTACATACATTACTTTACTGATCCCGAGTTACCTCTTGTATTATACTCCAGAGCTGCACTCACTATTGTGCTGGTGCAGTCACTGTGTACATACATTACATTACTGATCCTGAGCCCCCTTTACACTATACCTACAGTCATATTAAAAAGTTTGGGCACCCCTATTAATGTTAACCTTTTTTCTTTATAACAATTTGGGTTTCTGCTATTTCAGTTTCATATATCTAATAACTGATGGACTGAGGAATATTTCTGGATTGAATGAGGTTTATTGTATTAACAGAAAATGTGCAATCCGCATTTAAACTAAATTTGACCAGTGCAAAAGTATGGGCACCCTTATCAATTTCTTGATTTGAACACTCCTAACTACTTTTTACTGACTTACTAAAGCACTAAATTGGCTTTGTAACCTCATTGAGCTTTGAGCTTCATAGGCAGGTGTATCCAATCATGAGAAAAGGTATTTAAGGTGGCCACTTGCAAGTTGTTCTCCTCTTTGAATCTCCTATGAAGAGTGGCATCATGGGCTCCTCAAAACAACTCTCAAATGATCTGAAAACAAAGATTATTCATCATAATTGTTCAGGGGAAGGTACAAAAAGTTGTCTCAGAGATTTAAACTGTCAGTTTCCACTGTGAGGAACATAGTAAGGGAATGGAAGAACACAGGTACAGTTCTTGTTAAGCCCAGAAGTGGCAGGCCAAGAAAAATATCAGAAAGGCAGAGAAGAAGAATGGTGAGAACAGTCAAGGACAATCCACAGACCACCTCCAAAGACCTGCAGCATCATCTTGCTGCAGATGGTGTCACTGTGCATCGGTCAACAATACAGCGCACGTTGCACAAGGAAAAGCTGTATGGGAGAGTGATGCGAAAGAAGCCGTTTCTGCAAGCACGCCACAAACAGAGTCGCCTGAGGTATGCAAAAGCACATTTGGACAAACCAGTTACATTTTGGAAGAAGGTCCTGTGGACTGATGAAACAAAGATTGAGTTGTTTGGTCATACAAAAAGGCGTTATGCATGGAGGCAAAAAAACACGGCATTCCAAGAAAAGCACTTGCTACCCACAGTAAAATTTGGTGGAGGTTCCATCATGCTTTGGGGCTGTGTGGCCAATGCCGGCACCGGGAATCTTGTTAAAGTTGAGGGTCGCATGGATTCAACTCAGTATCAGCAGATTCTTGACAATAATGTGCAAGAATCAGTGACGAAGTTGAAGTTACATAGTTACATAGTTACTTAGGTTGAAAAAAGACCTAGGTCCATCTAGTTCAACCTTCCTCCACCAGTTCTACATTTAGTCACTAAGTCATTTATAACCAACAATGTTTTGTGTACTGAGGAAATCATCCAGCCCTTTTTTAAAACCTGTTATAGTATCTGCCATTACTACCTCTTGTGGTCGGCATTCCACAGTCTGACCGCTCTAACTGTAAAGAACCCTTTCCTATTTAGGTTTCGGAATCGCTTTTTTTCCACTCGCAGTGAGTACGCAGGGGATGGATATTTCAGCAAGACAATGATCCAAAACACCGCTCCAAATCTACTCAGGCATTCATGCAGAGTAACAATTACAATGTTCTGGAATGGCCATCCCAGTCCCCAGACCTGAATATCATTGAACATCTGTGGGATGATGTGAAGCGGCTGTCCATGCTCAGCGACCATCAAACTTAACTGAACTGGAATTGTTTTGTAAACAGGAATGGTCAAATCTACCTTCATCCAGGATCCAGGAACTCATTAGAAGCTACAGGAAGCCACTACAGGCTGTGATTTCTGCAAAAGGAGGATCTACAAAATATTAATGTCACTTTTATGTTGAGGTGCCCATACTTTTGCACCGGTCAAATGTTGTTTAAATGCGGATTGCACATTTTCTGTTAGTACAATAAACCTCATTTCAATCCAGAAATATTACTCAGTCCATCAGTTATTAGATACATGACACTGAAATAGCAAAAACCCAAATTGTTATAAAGAAAAAAGGTTAATATTAATAGGGGTGCCCAAACTTTTTCATATGACTGTATATACTATATACATACTGTAGCTCCTTAATGTCACCAATGATCACTGTATTACCTGTACACTTACACTATACACTATATAAAGAGCTCCTGTGTATAATGTCACCAGTGATCACTCTATTATCTTTACACTTTACACTATATACCAAGCTCCTGTATACACTTAGGTCCAGAAATATTTGGACAGTGACACAATTTTGGCGAGTTGGGCTCTGCATGCCACCACATTGGATTTGAAATGAAACCTCTACAACAGAATTCAAGTGCAGATTGTAACGTTTAATTTGAAGGTTTGAACAAAAATATCTGATAGAAATTGTAGGAATTGTCACATTTCTTTACAAACACTCCACATTTTAGGAGGTCAAAAGTAATTGGACAAATAAACCAAACCCAAACAAAATATTTTTATTTTCAATATTTTGTTGCGAATCCTTTGGAGGCAATCACTGCCTTAAGTCTGGAACCCATGGACATCACCAAACGCTGGGTTTCCTCCTTCTTAATGCTTTGCCAGGCCTTTACAGCCGCAGCCTTCAGGTCTTGCTTGTTTGTGGGTCTTTCCGTCTTAAGTCTGGATTTGAGCAAGTGAAATGCATGCTCAATTGGGTTAAGATCTGGTGATTGACTTGGCCATTGCAGAATGTTCCACTTTTTTGCACTCATGAACTCCTGGGTAGCTTTGGCTGTATGCTTGGGGTCATTGTCCATCTGTACTATGAAGCGCCGTCCAATCAACTTTGCGGCATTTGGCTGAATCTGGGCTGTAAGTATATCCCGGTACACTTCAGAATTCATCCGGCTACTCTTGTCTGCTGTTATGTCATCAATAAACACAAGTGACCCAGTGCCATTGAAAGCCATGCATGCCCATGCCATCACGTTGCCTCCACCATGTTTTACAGAGGATGTGGTGTGCCTTGGATCATGTGCCGTTCCCTTTCTTCTCCAAACTTTTTTCTTCCCATCATTCTGGTACAGGTTGATCTTGGTCTCATCTGTCCATAGAATACTTTTCCAGAACTGAGCTGGCTTCATGAGGTGTTTTTCAGCAAATTTAACTCTGTCCTGTCTATTTTTGGAATTGATGAATGGTTTGCATCTAGATGTGAACCCTTTGTATTTACTTTCATGGAGTCTTCTCTTTACTGGTGACTTAGAGACAGATACACCTACTTCACTGAGAGTGTTCTGGACTTCAGTTGATGTTGTGAACGGGTTCTTCTTCACCAAAGAAAGTATGTGGCGATCATCCACCACTGTTGTCATCCATGGACGCCCAGGTCTTTTTGAGTTCCCAAGCTCACCAGTCAATTCCTTTTTTCTCAGAATGTACCCGACTGTTGATTTTGCTACTCCAAGCATGTCTGCTATCTCTCTGATGGATTTTTTCTTTTTTTTCAGCCTCAGGATGTTCTGCTTCACCTCAATTGAGAGTTCCTTAGACCGCATGTTGTCTGGTCACAGCAACAGCTTCCAAATGCAAAACCACACACCTGTAATCAACCCCAGACCTTTTAACTACTTCATTGATTACAGGTTAACGAGGGAGACGCCTTCAGAGTTAATTGCAGCCCTTAGAGTCCCTTGTCCAATTACTTTTGGTCCCTTGAAAAAGAGGAGGCTATGCATTACAGAGCTATGATTCCTAAACCCTTTCTCCGATTTGGATGTGAAAACTCTCATATTGCAGCTGGGAGTGTGCACTTTCAGCCCATATTATATATATAATTGTATTTCTGAACATGTTTTTGTAAACAGCTAAAATAACAAAACTTGTGTCACTGTCCAAATATTTCTGGACCTAACTGTATATTGTCACCAGTGGTAATATTAGTGTTGTTATTACTGTGTTTTTTCTTAATGATAATGATAATGATTTGGTCACAATGTGGTGGTAATATGTGATCTTGCCACAGTGTAAAAGTATTTCTTCCTTGTATATGGTACCAATAGATCACTATGTGGTGGTAATACATGGTATGGTGAAGCGGTGGTGGTATTTTGCACATATTCGGCCTGTGAGTGCTTAGGTCAAAGATTAGATGCTGCAGAAAGTTGAGGTGACAGAATGATAGGAGGGCGTCCTTTCCAATTTGAGCAGAGCTCCTTTAATACTAGTTTTCAAAACTTGTAAAAAACCCTGTACTACTATTCCCCATATCAAGAAGTGAGTGACAGTGACTGTGGACCTGAGACTGTACATGAAGGTATAAGCAGGGTAAGAAGGGTCATATGGTGTTTCATATGCATTGTCCCGTACTTTCCTGTGTCTGTTGTTTTGCTTTAGTCCATATTATAGGGGCACACATAGAAATAATGGGGCCCATAGTAAAAGTTTTAATTGGGTCCCCCCTCTCTGGGAAAAAAAAAATTCAATGGAGTCGATGAAGAAGTATCTCCCAAGTTTTATAAACGGAAGCGATATGTATTATGGCACTTACACAGTGATTATGCCCCTATTGAACCCCTTAGGGTTCTCAGACATAATACCCCTTTCTTGGCCGTTATAGTGTATGACCCCCCCCCACATACACACGTTGAGTATGGCATTCCCACTGTGAATTCTTCTCTCCATACACAATTTCACTCTCCATCTTGTACAGAATGAATACAAAATAATGCCTCCAAGTATTCCCCCATAGTATGTCCCCAAAGTTCCCCCACACATTATATCATGGCCGCCTCACAGAATGATGCTGTCAAAGCCCATACTCAGTATGATAACCCCAGTCCTCCATTCAGTATGATGCTCCCATAGCCCTTAACACAGTATGATGGCCCCCACATTCCCCCACTGATTATGATAGCTCCATATATTATAATGGCTCCTAAAGTCTTTCACGTAGTATGTTGGAGTCACAACCCACGCTCACTCAGTATTTGGGCCTCTCACTGGTTGATGTGCCACCATAGCTCCTCACTTAGCAAGATGACCCTCAAAGCCCCTCACTGATAATAATGCTTCCCACAGTCTCTCATTCAGTATGATTCTCCCACAGCCGCTTGTGAATTATGATGGCCCCCACATTCCCCCACAGAGTATGATGTCTCCCACTCAATGTAATGGCTCTCCCAGTTTTCACAGCCAACTAAGTATTTTGGCCTCCACAACCCCTCACAGCCCCTCACTCAGCATGATGGCCCCCATAGTTGCAAACTCATTATGATGCTCCCCACAGACCACCCCCACTAAGTATAATGACCTCCACAGCCACCTTCTTAGTATTATAGCTCCTCACAGCCCCTTTTTATCTATTTACTTATATAGCGCCATTAATGCCTCCATTAATTCTGCAGCGCTTTACAAACGTCATCGTCACTGTCCCCATTGGGGCTCACAATCTAAATTCCCTATCAGTATGTCTTTGGAGTGTGGGAGGAAACTGGAAAACCCGGAGGCAAATCCACACAAACAAGGGGAGAACATACAAACTCCTTGCAGATGTTGTCCTTTGGATTTAAACCCAGGACCCCAGCGCTTCAAGACTGCAGTGCTAACCACTGAGCCACCGTGCTGCTCCATTATGATAATTCCCACAGTCCCTCTGTCATGGGTGACAGACATTCATGTGGTTTCGGGCCATAGAAGGTCCCAGTGTTTGGCTGCACAGATTGTTCCCTGACTTTCCATTGTTGCTGCTGTCAGTATTCATTGGTATAGGTAGATTTCCTGCTGGGTTCATCTCTACCCCTTTTGGATCCAGCGGAGTCCTTCTTCCACCCAGCTGCTGATCATCAGTATTTTCTTGGTGCTTAAATACCCCTTTCTTTTTTGGACTGGTGCTGGTGATATTTTCAGTGGACGATATGCCCCTGTGCAAAATTGTGACAAGTAGGAACCTCACAGATTATCTAAAATCATCCAGCAACTGGGGAGTTAAGCCTGCAGCAGGAGGTAGGGAGTATCCAGCACTGACCCAGGGAGATGCTGGGAAGCAGGGAGTGTGTATCTGCCCCTGCAAAAGAAAAGAAGTGTCTGTTTGTCTCTCTGTAAAGGAGCAGTGCTCAGAAAGGGTAGTGTATGCATCCTGAGTCACACTATAGAGATCTGCCAGAGACTGCCAGGAATGGAGAACAGCTCAGAATAGTTCAAAAGCAAACTCTGTGCTGCAGAAAGATAGAGAAGAGTGACCACAGGACTCACCCATCCCCCTCACATCACTGCATAAGGTACAGTGTTCTATTCTGTGTACATCCACATTGTTAGGGGGAAGATTCTGTGTAAGGAGAGAAGATAATCTGTGAACAGACTGTAATGTATGTTATTCTGGAAGCCCTGTGTGAACAGTATTAAATTCTTCAATCTACTGGAACAGTGTTATATAGCTGTGTGTTGCTGGAAACTACATCACCTTATGTATGGAAGATGCAGGTTAAGTGTGCTCTGATTTAATCCTCCAAATTTCCAAAGAACTCATGTTTACTTTGCCCAGCCTCCCTATACAGAGTGGCGGACATACAACAGAATACTACAATAATGGACAGTTTTGGGCAGCAGGGCTTACGAATACAGTGGAGCCAGACACAATGTGACATGTCTCCTTAAGTGTCAGAGAAGACAAATGGTAGCACCGATGATAAGTGACAATTTCATTTCTGCTGATTGCACTGAAAAAGCAGTTATTATTTTTTATTTAAAAATAAAAAAAGATCAAGAATAAAAAAATCATTTTACTCGTGGAAGATCAATCTGTGTCCAACAATAAATAAAAAAAGGAGGAAAAAAAAGGAGAAAAAAACCTGAAACATTGTAACAAGCGAAAAGCCGCTATCAGTGACAGAGTGAGATGGATGGTTTCATGATAATGACTGCTACACAAGGTAGGGATTATGTAGTGAAAGGGAAGGAGCCGGTGCGAGAGGAATATCTCAGGGGTGATGTGTAGGGCACAACATCAGACCAGCGGCCTCCTTTATGTGGGAACAGATTTTACCAAAGCCTGAAATTTCCTACAGGGTCTAAATCATCACGGCTCCCATTACGCGGATCAGCGGCAGAGGCACTAATGTTCTGATGTGACCTCTCCTCTGCTGAACATAGGAAACATACAAAAAGTTTGTTTAAAAGAACTGAGAGTCCTCAGTGGTTGATACCTTTTAATGGCTAACTGAAAAGATGGTAATAATAGCAGCTTTCGAGACATCTCAGGTCCCTTCATCAGGCATGGTATGACAAAATATATGAAGAAACAAAAATATATACACAAACAGAGCAGAGCGATGCATAGTAAAAGGACATTTAAATAAACAAACACTGACCTTAGAGAGTGAATCTTTAATTGGCTTTGATTAATGGTGTGAAAGGTTTATTGTCCCAATATCCATGTAGGATCAGAGGCATGGTGCCCTAGCAGTCTCTGCAACAGACTCCTCAGATTTTGTATTGTTCATAAATCCTCCTGACAGGTTGAGTCCTGTGTCCACAGAGTTAAAAAAAAGTTTGTTTAAAAGAACTGAGAGTCCTCAGTAGTTGATACCTTTTAATGGCTAACTGAAAAGATGGTAATAATAGCAAGCTTTCGAGACTACGCAGGTCTCTTCATCAGGCATGGTATAACACAAAATCTGAAGAGTCACATATTTATACACAACAGGACATAGAATGGAGCAGTAAAGAAGACAAGTGATGTTAAGCAGAACTATCACTATGGCAAGGGGGCAAACTGTTGTGGCCATAAATTTTGCTGTGGTTCATAAGCAGTGTGAAAGTTTTATTGTCCTCTGATTAGGGTCTGTTCTGGGCTGTGATGCTTCCAGTTGCTCTGAGGAACACATTTCTTAATTGATGATCTTTGACACATTCAGAGCAGGAATGAATGTGTCACATGGAGTTATGTCTTTTTACATCAATTAAGAAATGTGTTCCTCAGAGCATCTGGGAGCATCATAGCCCGGACCAGACCCCAATCAGAGGACAATAAAACTTTCACACTGCTTATCTATGAACCACAACAGTTTGCCCCCTTACCATAGTGATAGTTCTGCTTCACATAACTTGTCTTCTTTACTGCTCCATTCTATGTCCTGTTGTGTATAAATATGTGACTCTTCAGATTTTGTGTTATATTGAGCCTGATGAAGAGACCTGAGTAGTCTGGAGCTGCAATTATTACCATCTTTTCAGTTAGCCATTAAAAGGTATCAACCACTGAGGACTCTCAGTTCTTTTAAACAAACTTTTTTTTAACTCTGTGGACATAGGACTCAACCTGTCAGGAGGATTTATGACCACTACAAAATCTGAGGAGTCTGTTGCAGAGACTGCTAGGGCACCATGCCTCTGATCCTACATAGATATTGGGACAATAAACCTTTCACACCATTAATCAAACCCAATTAAAGATTCCCTCTCTAAGCTCAGTGTTTGTTTATTTAAATGTGCTTTTATTATGGGATCCCTCTACTCTGTTTGTGTATATATTTTTGTTTCTTCAGATATTTTGTCATGCCATGCCTGATGAAGGGACCTGAGATGTCTCGAAAGCTTGCTATTATTACCATCTTTTCAGTTAGCCATTAAAAGGTATCAACCACTGAGGACTCTCAGTTCTTTTAAACAAACCTTTTTTTATCTCTACTGGCTAACACGGTACAAAGATATATTTTAGCTATTTGAAACATAAAATTTAGTGAAACATACGGCAACACATGCTCCTCACACTATATCCCCAGGTCAGTGAAGCTCCAGGGATATGGGCCTGTCCAGACTAGGAATCGATGTCACTGGTTTGGTGCACTGGAGGATAAAGGCCAGCACCCCCCAAAAAGAGAACGGGGTGGTCAGAGATAAATCCTCTCTTCTTTTTGTTCCTGACTGCTTTTTCTCCACTTTTGCATTTTGCCGTCGTCTTCTCACTCTTTGTCACATGAGGTTGTGCCCGAAGCTGCAGCAATTCAGATTGCACAAGTTGTCCAAGTCCTGCAGGATGACTCGTCTGTATGTAACATCACAAAAAGGTTTGCTATTTCTCCCAACAAAGTCACCAGGGCATGGAGCAGATACCAGGACATGGGCTGATAGGCAAGGAGGGCCGGACAGGGCCACATGGAGCAGATACCAGGACATGGATGGACAGAAAAGGATGGGAGCAGATACCAAGACATGGGCTGATAGGTAAGGAGGGCTTGATAGGCCCACATGGAGCAGATACCAGAACACAGACATATAGACAAGGAGGGCTTTACAGGGGCACATGGAGCAGATACCAGGAAATATGAAACGGTTCACGAATTTGCGTGTCAGCTTCGGCAGCACATATACTAAAATTGGAACAATACAGAGAAGATTAGCATGGCCCCTGCGCAAAGATACCAGGACATGGCTGATAGATAAGGAGGGCTGGACAGGGCAACATTGAGCAGACACCAAGACACAGACGGATAGACGAGGAGGGCTGGCCAGGGGCACATGGAGCAGATACCAGGACACGGACAGTTTGACAAGGAGAGCTGGACAGGGTAACATGGGGCAGATACCAGGGCAAAGACGGATAGACAAGTAGAGCTGCACAGGGGCACATGGAGCAGATACCAAGACATGGACGGATAGACAAGGAGTGCTGGACAGGGCCACATGGGGCAGATGCCAGGACATGGACTGATTGTGTGGCGCCCTGGACTAGCCAGGTAGCCACAGACAACACTCATACCCCCCCACCCCCAGGCAGTTACATTAGCCAGACACAAAATCCTTGTTGCCTCCCTCCAGGGTCTGATGTCCACACCCTAACAACCAAGTCCCGTCAGAAGGCAACCGTCCGCACTGTGAGGGTATACAGCCACCGCCACAGGCTAGAGACCCAAGGGCCAGCGCCTGCGGGCAAAACGGGCTCCTCCGGCATCCATACACCGGGGAGCGGACTACCGTTGGGGACCCATCGTAGTCAAGATAGTACACAAAGGTGCAGGGAAAGACAGCCGCCATCACCTGTCCGGGAAGAGAGACACTGTAGCCGGCTGCAGGACCCGTCCATCCAGCTGTTTGGTTTACCGGAGACTTTGTGAATCTGTTGCTGAGTGAGTACATCAGTGCCATCCGGCACCGCGCCGCGCTGCGCCTGCAACCCTGCACCTCACCAACCCTGCCTCTCCGTCACACCACCAGGCCCCGGGACCACCAACCCCTACCCACGGAGGGGGAAAACAACATCCCAGCTGCTCCCTACCATCGCTCCCGGGATCCCCGTCACCAGCAGCGGTGGTGCCCATCTTCACCACAACCCGTGGGTGGCGTCACGGACTAAATCCCCAAACAAACAACCCCTTTTAACTCACGGGCGAGGAGCGCCGCTCAAGTCCCCGGCTCCGGCCCACCGCTCAAGCCACCGAGCAGCAGCGCCGGACCCGGGCGTTAGCGAGCGCAGCGCCCCGCCGCCCGCGACAACTTGTCATCACGAACAGGATCGTGCCGATCTACTTACCCGTAGAAGTGCGCCTTGTGGTTCCCGCCGGCGGCGTCCGGCCGAAAAATTTTAAGCGCCACCATCTTTGGCGCGAAAGTCTCCCGCTCAAGCGTCTTCCCCGAGAAGGGAAGGCGCGAAAGCAAAGCCCCGCCCCTGAAGAGGGAGTGTCAGAGAAATACCATGGGGGGGGCGGAAACAAGATGTCTGCGCCCGATGGAGCCGCTGGAGGAGCAGCCACGGCGGCATGTAATTAGCGCTGCAGCGTGCAGGGACGCCAGGACTCTGCTGAAACACGTTCCTGGATCCAGCCGCAAGATGTGCCAGGAGCTCCAGGCCCAAGTCCACTTCATGCTGGTGAAGTAAACATCGGAGATGAAGGGCCTGGCCGCAACCGTTTGGGCATCCGAAGTGGAGGTGGTCTCAGAGGAGCATGTAAGCGACCCACGCCCCTATGTCCCTGAGGGATCGGTCGATACGGCTGAGGGGCCCGGCCTGCTGCCGTCCACCACGCTACCTCCCTCACTGCCCATGCCCGCGGCCAACGCCCTGACCGACCCGTTACCCCTGTCACCGGTAGCGGAGCCCGCAGCATCTGAGGGAGAGGGCCCGGGCCTGCGACCCCTTGGCCTTACCTTTGTCACCGCCCTGGCACCCGTCCCATCTTCCATCCCGACTGCGACGGAGATGACGACGGCCCCGGCAGTCCGCCCGGCCGCCGCGGAGGCGATCCTCGACCAGAGGCCAGCACCGCAAGTCCCGTCAACCGCTCCCAGACCCCGGGCCTCGGCTGAGGCACGGCGGGGATGCAGCTGCCAGGAGGCAGAGCAGGCCACGTCACAGCGGGGTCCCTCATTATCGAAGGTACCGGTCATAGCCGGCATGGAGGGACTCTGTCTGGGCCCATCCCCCACACTGCCTGAACCGGAGAAAGCAGAAGGTGCTCCACACCGGGAGTGGCAGCAACGGCAGCTGTGCTGCGGGATTGCTGTTTAAAGATGAAGAAAAGAGCAGTTGTCCCCGTTGGGACCCTGTGCAGTATGTTGATTGTGTAAATATGTGAGTTAATGAAAAACAATCAATCCGAAAAATCACCTGATTACCGTCCGAGTAGAAGACCGTCCCTGTCGGGACTGGAGTTGTCCCTGTTGTTAAGTTAAACCCCCCATACCCACATGAGAAACTGCTCATTAACATGGCCGAGAACTAGCAGGCCACCCACGAACTTGCGGGGTTGTAAATAATGTTGTGGGATGGATACCGTTACTGCCTCCGGAGAGGCAGATTGGAGGAAGGGCCTGCAGCAGAGCAGGCTGGGGCCCTACCACCACCAGGACCGGTGGCCATCCTCTGGGGGTCAGGGGTCCCCTGAAGTGACAGTCGGGTGCGAGTTACCGTACCCGTTCCCGCTCGGGCAGCCTGAACCTGGACTGGGGTAAAGGGGTGCTGCCCACTTCTTAGGGGCAGCATCAGGGCTAGGTTACTTGGGTGGGAGAGCGGAAGACATCCGTCCGTCCGTCTGTCAGTATTAAAAATGTTTATATGTGCAATGTTTAAGAGAACCTAAAAATATGCTTATGTTTTACCGTTATACATGTAATTATATCTTTTACAGTTTGAAAAAGAAAAATAAAACCGGTGATGGACGGGCAGCCCGCGGACGGTCTGCATTTTACCAAGGGGGAATGTGGCGCCCTGGACTAGCCAGGTAGCCACAGACAACACTCACACACTCCCACCCCCAGGCAGTTACATTAGCCAGACACAAAATCCTTGTTGCCTCCCTCCAGGGTCTGATGTCCACACCAGGTGGGGTGGAGCCAGGCGGTTGGCCCCACCCACCGAGGAGTTCACAGGCCTGGAGGCGGGAAAAAGCAGTAGATTAGTTCAGGAGGTGAAAGTGAGATGTCACGTACTGCGAGTGTCTGGGTTGGAGCCAAGGCACTGAGAGCAAGGTTGGCAGACGGTGGTGGCCGTCTGCAGGAGTGGTGGAACTCCGCAGAGCCGTAAGGACCGGGGCTGGACGGTGGCCCACCGGTACCGGACCGGGGAACGGAGTGAACCTAAGCACACAGGCAGGGCCATCGGACCCCGACCAGGCTTGGAGCCGCCATCAATAGTCAAATCCGAATGTGACAGGAACCCCCGGGGTTCCCTAACAACCAAGTCCCGTCAGAAGGCAACCGTCCGCACCCTGAGGGTATACAGCCACCGCCACAGGCTAGAGACCCAAGGGCCAGCGCCTGCGGGCAAAACGGGCTCCTCCGGCATCCATACACCGGGGAGCAGACTACCGTTGGGGACCCATCGTAGTCAAGATAGTAGACAAAGGTGCAGGGAAAGACAGCCCGCATCACCTGTCCGGGGAGAGAGACACTGCAGCTGGCTGCAGGACCCGTCCATCCAGCCGCTTGTTTTACCGGAGACTTTGTGCATCTGTTGCTGAGTGAGTACACCGGTGCCATCCGGCACCACGCCGCGCTGCCCCTGCAACCCTGCACCTCACCAACCCTGCCTCCCCGTCACACCACCGGGCCCCGGGACCACCAACCCCTACCCACGGAGGGGGAAAACAACATCCCAGCTGCTCCCTACCATCGCTCCCGGGATCCCCGTCACCAGCAGCGGTGGTGCCCATCTTCACCACAACCCGTGGGTGGCGTCACGGACTAAATCCCCAAACAAACAACCCCTTTTCACTCACGGGCGTGGAGCGCCGCTCGAGTCCCCGGCTCCGGCCCACCGCTCGAGCCACTGAGCAGCAGCAGCAACGCCGGACCCGGGCGTTAGCGAGCGCAGCGCCCCGCCGCCCGCGACAATTGACAGACAAACTACTGGGCTGAGAGAGAAGCTGCAGAATACCCATCAGAGAGAGAGTGCAGATCGCTGGGCTTAGAGAGGCTGCAGAACGTCAAGCTCGGTAGTAACAAGCTCCATGACGTGGGTGTCCTCAGTTAGAGAGAGAACTGAGATGGTGATAGCGAGATCCTGAGGAGAGAAAACTGGGAGACAGAGCTTTTGAGTGAAAACGGTTCAGAGGAGTGACCGTGTGAAGCTAGGTCTAAAAAGAGGACGCCTAGCAGTGGAGTTTACAACTCTTATGGGAGTTCTGTTCAAGAGAAAGCAGGACATCAGATGTAGTAAGAGCCCCGAGCAGAGTTCCCTTAGCATTAGCTAGCTGTAATATCGGTCCAGCCATATTGGTAAACAATCCCATGAGGGAGAAGAAGGGGAACCAGGGGAGAAAAAAATGGGACTTTCATGGACTGAACAGTGATGCTAGGCTGTGATGTGGTGGAACAGACGACTCTACTGGAGCAAGTGAATTGAACCGCTCTTAGGCTATGTGCGCACGTTGCGTAAAAACATGCAGTTACGCTGCGCTTTGTAGCGCAGCGTAACTGCATGCGTCCTGCGGCCCCTGCACAGTCTATGGAGATTGTGCAGGGGCCGTGCGCACGTGGCGTCTAAGAACGCAGCGCTTCGGCTACTGCCGAAGCGCTGCGCAAAAAGAAGTGACATGTCACTTCTTTCCTGCGCTTTGCCGGCAGCTCCTGCTCTGTCTATGGCAGGAGCTGCAGGCAGAGCGCATGGAATCGGCGCTCACTACGGACATTTTTGCAGCGATCTAAAGCGCACATGTGCTCTTCATATCGCTGCAGAAATTTCTGCAGGGCTTGTACGCAACGTGCGCACATAGCCTTACACTGCCCCGAGGACTCTGGGAGGAATGATGACATGAACCCTACACTGTTTCACACCACTATGGTTGGTATCATTAACCCCTTCCTCTATTGTTGTACTTGTCTGTGACTGTTGGATGATTTCAAACCTCTCAGAAAGGACACAAATGTATCAGGGAGATAACAATAGTGATCTGAATGTATCACGCCATTTTTCAGTGTAGCAATCCTGTCCCATCCAGCCCTTATTCAGCGTCAGTCCTGCTGGCTGAGATAACGGGGACGCTCCAATCTCAGGACACTGAGCGTCACCTAATGCGATACTTCTATTGGGAGATAGCATTGAACACTTGACAGGAGCGATATAAATATTGAGAGCGCAGCGCTCCGCGTGTTATTCCCACAGCTGTCAGCCTCGCGCTATTTTATATGGTCTCTTGTAACTCAAAGTGACACTTCTTGAGTTCACGACGGCTGTGGAAGTACAACAAGTGCGATATAAAATGTCCCTCAGACCAGTCCTGGACGTTATCTGAAAATAAACACGACATTCAATCAGTGGTGCTGCCATTTCTCCAAAAGTGTCCCAGGAGCCATTTTACTACCCAACAATGCCAGGCTGCAACTTACTCATTTCTTTGTGAGCAATCTGCATGGCCTTCCTGTGCTCCCATGGCTGCAGCGTCTCCAGACTTGTCTCCCAAAGAGCACATCTGGAAAATCATGAGTCGGTGATTACACAGGAGCTGCCAGCAGAGGATCTTGATGATTTGTCTTAGGGCATTCAGTGCAGCAGAATATTCCCAAGGCTAAAGGGGGTGTCACACGGTACGATATATCGGGCGATATGTCGTCGGGGTCACGGATTCCGTGACGCACATCCGGCTTCGTTTCACATATTGTAGTGTGTGACAGCTACGAGCGACTGTGAATGAGCAAAAATACTCACCTTATCATTGCTCGTTGACACGTCGTTCATTTTCATAATATCGGTCACATTCCTGGATGCAGGTTGTTTGTCGTTTCCGAGGCAGCACACATCGCTCCGTGTGACACCCCGGAAACGACGAACACAGCTTACCTACATCCCGCCGGCAATGCGGAAGGATGGAGGTGGGTGGGATGTTACATCCCGCTCATCTCCGCTTCTATTGGGCGGCCGCTGTGTGACGTCGCTGTGACGCCGAACGTCTCTCCCCCTTCAGGAAGAGGATGCTCGCCGCTCACAGCGAGGTCGTTCGGGAGGTAAGTACGTGTGATAGAGGTGACTGACCTTGTGCGCCACGGGCAACAAATTGCCCGTGACGCATAAACGACGGGGTCAGGTACGATCGCTCATGTGATCGCACGATATATCGTCCCGTGTAACGCCGCCTTAAGTGTTGACGATGCTTATACTCCATACTAAATACCATATTTTTCGGTTTATAAGACGCACCGGATTATAACACAACCCCAACTTTAGAGCAAAAAAGGTGGAAAAAAATTGGGTCCGTCTTATAATTTAGTGGTGTCTTTCCAGAGCGGTGGTGGAGCTGGATCACAGGAGGCCGGGGCTGTGGGTGTCCCAGAAACTGTCGGTTGTGCTGGGGCTCAGGCTGCGGCGGCTGCGGGTGGTGCAGGCTTCAAAGAAATTTCACCTGGAGTCAGCGCAGATTGAACTCTTGGCTCAATGAGAAGCCAAGATCTCATCTGTGCAAGCGCCATTTTCCTTAAGTCTGCTGCAGGGAGATCAATGGGCCGGAGACGGCTCATGTGCAGATGAGATCCTGAGCTGAAAGCTCCATCTGCGCATGCGCTGAATCCGGACGTCATTATTTGAAGTCCTCACCGTCAGCCCCCAGCACCTGCCGCCGAAGACCCCACACAGCCACCACAGCACCAGCCCTGCTACCGCAGCCCCTACACAGCTGTCACAGCACCTGCACAGCCACCACAGACACCGCACAGCCACCACAATACCAGCCCAGCCGCCGCAGCCCCTGCAGAGCCGCCGCAGCCCCTGCAGAGCCGCCAGAACCAGCCCAGCCACCACAGCCCCTCAACCGCCGCCGTCAGCACCAGCCCAGCCACCACAGCCCCTGCACAGCCGCCGCAGCCCCTGCAGAGCCACCAGCCCAGCCACCGCAGCTCCTGCACAGCCGCCACAGCCCCTGCAGAGCCGCCAGCACCAGCTCAGCCCCTGCAGAGCCGCCAGCACCAGCCCAGCCACCACAGACCCTGCAGAGCCGCTAGCACCAGCCCAGCCACCATAGCCCCTGCAGAGCCACCGCAACATTCCCCCGACCTCCTGCAACCCCTCTCCACCACTCCTAGTAAGCCACATTGAGATTATATGTCGCACTCCTTACTTTCCTCCCAAATTTTTGGGAGGAAAGTGCGTCTTATAATCCGAAATATACGGTAAATCCAAAAGTTTTGAAAATGTTGTTTCCATTTTGTCATCATTTGCAGATCTGTGCCATCCCCACGTCAGCAGCTGAGCTGCTCGGATCCAGGTCTGCAGTGGCTCGAGGGGTCTCCGGACTCGGGAGTCGCGCAGACACTCAAATAAAAAGGGGGTGTAATATGTACATGGGATTGTTGTAGACAGTTCTTGACGCCACCCACGGTGTGTGGTAAGGTGGAGTACCACCGCTGCTGTTGGGGAGCACCCGGGGGCGATGGAGCGGCAGCTGGGTGTTTAGGGTGGATGCCCCGGGGCTCAGTGTCCAGTACACGGGAGGTGATGGCTGCCGGACCGGAAGGTGTTGGTCTACTCACGGTTGAATGATTGCACACAAGTCTGCTGGTAAACCAAGGTGTCAGTGGCCGGCTGCTGCTTCCGGGTGCATTCGGTTCCCACACCCAGCTGGTGTACCAATGTCCCTTCCTCTGGCACTATGTACTTTTCTTCTCTTTTGGACAACCTCGTGTGGAACGGAGAAGTCCACTCCCGGTTCTGTTTTGGTTAGTAGATGTGCCCGCGAAAACTGACCCGTGGAATCTCAGTGGGCTTTTGCGGATACCCTATCCCCTGCGGTGGGCTGCCGTTTCACTCTATCTGGGCTAACACACTGGAACAACGTCTGGAACCTTGTCCCCGGCCTGGTTAATTAGAGAAGGGGCTTGCAAACGTCTTCTAACTAGGGTCCAGGTACCCCGCCTGTGCACGGTTTCTGGACCGGATCCCCGCTGTCGGTACCGGCGGGCTCCAACACTACCCCAGTCCACTTTGGATTTCCCACGACCGGACTCCCGTCGCCTTTGGACACGGTCCACTGCTTGCCACCTAGCCAGTAGACCAGGGCCACTACCGTGGCTACCCGTCACTAGGCACAGACTTCCACTTCAAACTCCAACTCTTCACTACCACTTCAACTCTTCACTTCAACTATCTCAACTCTTTTCCTTCCACTCTTCTGGTTCTCTCCCCCGGATCCTCAAGACCCCTAGGTGGGCGCTCCCAATCCGCCTGGTCCCGCCCACTGGTGTGTCCTTCTTACCCTGAGGGGCGTGGCTAGGGTTTTGTGGCAGATGGTACCTGATATGGGATGGTGTTGTGTGGGGTGTACTGTTTCTCTGTGACCACCTGACGGTGCCAGGGCATCACAGATAAGTACATGTCTATCCATCCTATGAGTTCTATAACTCCATGACTTTTCTTTCTAGATGATGCAATTGAAATTTGAGAAGTAAATAATTTCAGAGAATAGAAATAAAAAAGCTAGATAACTATTATATAGATGAATAGTAGAGTACTGCTAATGTGCCTGCTATGAGGCCAGTGGACCGGGGAGGAGAGGCAGGAGTAGAAGGATATTGTCTCCCTTTGCATGGTAGTGTCAACTATATGTACATCCTCATGCTGCAGATACAGTTGAATACAATGGAGGAGGACCATCAGCTCCCTGCTCCACCATTCAGCCTGGGCATCTGAGTTTCAGAGCAGCAAGTGAGACGAGGTCACCAGAGCACAGCTAGTGTGGAAAGCCTCAGTCTATATGTACCGCCCCCGTGCCAGCGGCCGAGCCGCTCGGATCCGGAGCCGCGGTGGCTCGAGGGGTCTTCGGACCCGGGGGGGTTCACGCGGACACCTGAATTTAAAAGAGAGGAGTATGTACAGGGGATGTGTAAGTTTGTGATGCCACCCATGGTGCGTGGTAATGTGGGAGACCACCGCTGCTGTTGGGGAGCCCGGTGACGATAGTGAAGCAGCAGGATGTTTAACCCTTCCGTGGGTAGGGGGTTTGTACCCCGGGGCCCGTTGAATTGTTGGTGTTTGGGGTTGCCATTGGGGATAGAAAGAGGGGCTTTTCAGTGTACTCACTCAGTCCAAGAATAACAACACCGACAGCTTGTAAACCAGAGTTCTGAGCACCGCTGCAGCTCGGAGAGAGCACGCTTGGGTCCACGCCCTTGGTATTGCTGTTAGCTTGTGGCCCTTTCCTTGGCCCCTTTGTTTCTAGTTGGACCCTCAAGCATAAAACTTTTCGGGTCCCGCTCACCCATATGGCTCTCAAGGTTCACAAGTAGGATTTCTTTGGACTGTATTGGGAAAGTCCTATCCCATCGGTGCGCTAGTACCCCGATTTTGATGCAGGTTGGGGATAAATCTTGAAGTCTTCACCCCTGTCGGGTAAATTACCGGGACGCATGAAGCTACTTCCTGGCTTAGGGTCCACGTACCCCGTCGTGTGCTGGTCCCTGCCTAGTGATGGCTCAAGGCCGCCGGCTGCCCTCCTCGGCTGTCCGTGCCCCCTGACACTATCCCCTGTAACCGGGGTTCCAGCTCCTACCAAGTCCAGACCAACGTCTGCCACCTAGTAAACTCAGGAGCCCTGCTCCAGGCCGGTGACCTCTCCTCCCAGAGAGTCACCTTCACCTCCTTCCACGCCTGTTTCACACTCTCCACTGCTCAACTGTCACTTTCTCACTTTCCCCTACCAACCCCCCAAGTGGGCGGCTCTATACCCTTCAGGCCCCCCAATGGTGTATCTGGTGGGTAGGGTGCAAAGTGTTCCTAGGATTTTGACTGGCTAAGCTGTTAGCAACACCAAAGGACTAGGATCCATAACCAAGGAGGAGTGGATACTGTGCAGAAGGGCAGATTGCACAATACCCTGTGACGATCTGATAGGCCAGGGTGTCACATATATATAACAGAGTGGAGCGAGGTGAGCAGTTGTTATTTTACCCATCACAGATGTAGTAGGTTTTGTAGGCCTCATACTGTGCTATATGGAGATAAGGTATGCACACCAGTGACTATGTAAGGGGAATACATGCAATGCAGAAACTGCTGTGTGAATACTGGCCTGAAAAATACAATAGCTATATGTGAAAATGAAAAAATAACAATAGAATCTGCATTACTGCTATGAAAGATGAATAAAGAGAAATAATTTAGCTACTGAATTGATCAATGCAATAGGGCCCCAACACTACGCCAAAGTATTTCTCTACGTTGGGGTCCCTAGCTTGTGTGTGTCCTCTCATGCAGTTAAAAAAAGTTACCTTCTCTCCATATAGTGAATTTTTTTAGGGTTTTGTGTACCGCCCCGTGCTTGGCGGCAGCCGAGCCACTCGGATCCGGCCCTTCTGGTAGGTGGCTCGAGGGTCTCCGGACCCGGGGGGCCTCACGGTCACTTCAAATGTAAAGGGGAGGTTATGGGATGATGGGTGTAGGACGTAGATGTACGGGCCGGGCCATACGGAGTTCGTGACGCCACCCACGGTGTGTGGTGAGGTTGGACACCACCGCTGCAGTTACGGGGGACCCGGGGGAGATGTTGTGCAGCAAGTTGTTAATCCCTCCGTGGGCCAGGGCGTCACATTTGCACTCTGTTCAGACTTAGAATGGTGTTCCAAACGTTATGTCTTTATTTGTTAGTAGTCTTTCGTTTGTGAACCCTCCCCACCCACACCTGCCACATGATACGCATATATAGCCTGGGTCTCAGCTTCCCATACATGGTAAGTTTTTTAACTGCATGAGAGGACACACATTAGCTAGGGACCTCAAAAATAAGAGAGTACCGTGAAGAGGTTTTGGGGCTCTGTTGCATTGATCAATTCAATAGCTAAATTTCTCTTGATTCATATGTTCATAGCAGTAATGCAGATTCCATTGTCATATTTTCATTTTTACATATAGCTATTGTATTTTTCAGGCCAGTATTCACACAGCAGTTTCTGATATTACATGTATTTCCCTTACATAGTCACTGGTGTGCATACCTTCTCTCCATATAGTGAATTGTTTTAGGTTTTTGCACCCTGTTCAGACTTAGAATGATGTTCCAAACGCTATTTCTTTATTTTTTTCATACTGTGTATAGGCACTTTTGAAACATCATACCGTGTATGGATTGTGGGGGGGCTGTGAGGGTTATCATACTCTTTGAGGGGTTGTGGGACCCTGATACTGTGTTTTGGAGGCTTTGGGGTCATTATACTGTGTGGGGGAGCTGTGAGGGAAATATACTGTGTGAGGGAGCTCTGAGAACATCATATTGTATGTGGGAACTGTAGGACACATCATTGTGTGTGTGAGGCTTCGGGGGCATCATACTGTGTTGGGAGTTGTGGGGGCCATCATACTGTGTGGAGGAGCTGTGGGGCCATCATAGGTTGTGACGTGCTGTGGGGGCATCATGCTCTCCGGGAAATCTGAGGGGCCATCCTAATGTATATAGGGAGCTGTAGGGAAATCATACTTGTGCAGGAAGCTATGAGAGCATCATACTGGGCTTGGGAGCTGTGAGAACCATCATTTTCTGTGGGAGGCAATGGGGATATCATACTTGTGTGGAGGAGGTGTGGGAGGCATCATATTGTATATAGGAAGATGTGATAACATCATACTTTGCTAAGGAGCTGTGGTGACTGTCGCGGGCGGGGAGGAGGGTGTCAACGCTGCGCTCTCCCACTGCTCGGGTCCGGCCGCCGCTGCTCTGCGGCTGCTGCTCGGTGGCTCGAGCGATGGGCCGGATCCCGGGGACTCGAACGGCGCTCCTCGCCCGTGAGTGAAAGGGGTGATTTGTTGGTGGGGGATTTGATTAATGTCCGTGACGCCACCCACGGTTGTGGTGATTGTGTGGACACCACCGCTGCTCTGTCTGGGGATCCCGGGAGTGGTGGTATGGAGCAGCTAGATGTTGGTTTGCCCCTCCGTGGGTAGGGGGTTTGGTGGTCCCTGGGCCCGATGACGGGGGATTAGGGTGGTGGACAGGTGGGTTATGGGGCCTGTGGAGGTGCAGGGATGCAGGGGCAGCGCTGTGCCGCACGGCACGGAGGTACTCACTCAGCCCAAGGATGATGACACAGTTCACGGTAAACAAACGGCTGGTTGGACGGGTCCCTCGGACGGCTGCGGTGTAGATGTTCCCTGCAAGTTAGCGGTGACTGTCTCTTCCCTGCACCTAGAAACGGTTATTGGTAGCGATGGATTCCCACCGGTAACCCGCTCCCCAGCTTGGATATGAGCCGGAGGAGCCCCTCTCTTGCCCGCAGGCGGTGGCCCTGGGAAACTGGTGCCTTGGCGGTGGTGGTGTCTCCCCTTCACGGTTGGACTGTTGCCTTCAATCGGGACTTTGCTGCTGGGAGACCCGGAGGTCCCCTTCACTGACGGATTTGGCAAATTACGGCGACTCCTAGCCTTGCCGGGATCCGAAAGGCCCCTGCCACTGGTGCTGGCTTCTCTTTGTATACCGCTCCGGTACCGCCGGGCCACCACCCGTCCAAGGTCCTTTCGGCAACCTCCGATCAGCCTCTCCTGCAGACGATTACCGCCGTCTGCCAACCTTGCTGTCTCAGTCCGGGGCACACACCCGGACGCTCTCAGTCAGCTTCTACTTGTTCCTCAACTGCCACTTTCTACTTCCAAACTCAACTTTACTGTTTACTCCTTCACTTCCCTAGCTAAACTGCTGGTTTTCCCGCCTCCAGGACTGTGAACTCCTCGGTGGGCGGAGCCAACTGCCTGGCCCACCCCCTGGTGTGAACATCAGCCCCTGGAGGAGGGCAACAAGGATTTGTGTTCTGACCTTGGTGTGCCTGCAGGGAATGTGGGGTGTGTGGTGGTGTCATGACCTGTGAACCCTGGCTTGCCCAGGGCGTCACATTCCCCCTTAGCAAAACGCAGACTGTCCTTTTTTTTTCTGAAAAGATAAAAACGGTAACACATACAGTCAAAATAACATCATCCCACAACGGGAGGCATTTTCTTAAACGTTACAGTAACGGTTGCGGCTGCCGCTCTCTCCCACCCAAGTAACCTGGCCCTGATGCTGCCCCTAAGAAACAGGCAGCACCCCTTGACCCCAGTCCTGAACTAAGTTACCCGAGCGGGATCTGTCCTTCCCCTCCAGAGGGTAGCCACCGGTTCCGGTGGTGGCTGGGCCCCAGCCTGCTCCACTGCAGGCCCTCCCTCCAACCTGCCTCTCCGGAGGCGGTACGGTGGCAGTTGCAACAAAAACATATTATTTACAAGCCACTAACGTTTGTGGTTGCCCTGCAAGTTCACGGGCTTGTCCATAGGAGATCCTATGCAAAACAACTTTTTTAAACGGTCCCCACGGGGACAACGGTGCCGGCAATGGCCGGTTGCAAATCACGGGTTAATCAGATGAAGCTTCGGTAATCATTTCTCTTATCATCTTTCAAACTTTTAAACACACAGGTGGTCCCAACGGGGACTGTGACAACGGTGCTCCGCTGCCCTACTCAGAGTCTTCGACATCACCTGAGGGAGGGGGTGCAGCGCTCACACGGGCCTCCTGGCTGCCCCTCAATTTTGCATCTAGGGCGAACCACCCCCTCTCTCCACAGTGCCGGGTGTACTGGACCAAGTCGCCCGGCATCAGGTTTCGACCGGGGTGCTCCTCTGGCAGGTGAGCATTAACATCCTGCCAGGCTATAAACACTTCGGCCTCCAGGCCCGGTTCATATATGAATCCATAGCCCCGGCGGACATCAAACCGCCTCACCTGCCCTTCATACAACGGGCCCCGGACACGGAAAGTTGCCTGACGGAGGTTCTCTTTTTCCCGGATTGCACGGGCCACCAACTCCGCCTTCTTTCTTTCCCTCTCCTCGATCTCCAGGCCCAACGGTACCGGCTCCCTGTCCCAGTACGGCGCTGCTGCGAGCTCCGGCGCACGGGTCGGGCCCCGCGGGACATTTTGGACGCTGCCCACTGTTAAGGATCTGGGCTGCAGGTCCCGCGGTGTCTTGGCCTTGGATGCCGCCTTGCAGCGGCAACCCGGCGCAACCTCAGCCAAGGTGTGGGGGATGGGCACAGGGGCTTTCCTCTGTTGGGCCTTCGGCACGGAACGGGCTATCGGCTCCGGTTCAGGGGACTTCTCGGGGGACGCCTCCGGTTCTGGTTTCGGGGTTTTCCACGGCAGCACCTCCGGGCGGCTACCGGCTCCGGCTGCAGGTCGGCCCGCCGGGGCGGGCATGCTGGGTATCGCTACCGGTTGCGGTGGCAGCGGGCCTTGTGGCGGGGTCACAGCTTCCGGGACGGGTGGCGAGGGAGGCAGCAGGGTGAGAGGGTTTGGACCGGGTCCCGCAGCCGCGATGACCGGCCCTTCAAGGGCATCGGGGCATGGGTTACTCACCCTCCCTTCCGCAGCTTCCTCCTCGCGTCTCCGCACGGTCGCTATGACATCCGCCATGTCGGTCTCCCACTCCTCCATGAGGAGCTGCATCTTGACCTGCAGCCTCTGGTAGAGCTGCGCGGTCCGGATCTCCACCCACGCCGCGGTTCCCGGCGAGGGGGCTAAGGTGCTTCGGGACTGCATCCACATGCTGCTGGCGGCTTCTTCCAGGAACAAGATGGCTGCAGAGTCCTGGCATCCCTGCTTTTATAGCCGCGGCTACATGCGACCAGTCGCCATTTCGTCCCCCTTAGCCTTTTTCCGGCTCCTCCTCTCTCGGGGCGGGGTTTTGGCCTTCGCGCCTCCACTTCTCGAGAAGACGCTCGAGCGGGGACTTTTCGCGCCAAAGATGGCGACTTCTGAAATTTTCTGGCCGGACACCTCCGGCGGTATCAAGGCGCACCTCTACCAGACGGCAGAGCGGTTAGATCCTGTTCGTGACGCCAAGTTGTCGCAGGCAGGGAGGAGGGTGTCAACGCTGTGCTCTCCCACTGCTCGGGTCCGGCCGTCGCTGCTCTTTGGCTGCTGCTGCTGCTCGGTGGCTCGAGCGATGGGCCGGATCCCGGGGACTCGAACGGCGCTCCTCGCCCGTGAGTGAAAGGGGTGATTTGTTGGTGGGGGATTTGATTAATGTCCGTGACGCCACCCACGGTTGTGGTGATTGTGTGGACACCACCGCTGCTCTGTCTGGGGATCCCGGGAGTGGTGGTATGGAGCAGCTAGATGTTGGTTTGCCCCTCCGTGGGTAGGGGGGTTTGGTCGTCCCGGGGCCCGATGACGGGGGATTAGGGTGGTGGACAGGCGGGTTATGGGGCCTGTGGAGGTGCAGGGACGCAGGGGCAGCGCTGTGCCGCACAGCACGGAGGTACTCACTCAGCCCAAGGATGATGACACAGTTCACGGTAAACAAACGGCTGGTTGGACGGGTCCCTCGGACGGCTGCGGTGTAGATGTTCCCTGCAAGTTAGCGGTGACTGTCTCTTCCCTGCACCTAGAAATGGTGATTGGTAGCGATGGATTCCCACCGGTAACCCACTCCCCAGCTTGGATATGAGCCGGAGGAGCCCCTCTCTTGCCCGCAGGCACTGGCCCTGGGAAACTGGTGCCTTGGCGGTGGCGGTGTCTCCCCTTCATGGTTGGACTGTTGCCTTCAATCGGGACTTTGCTGCTGGGAGACCCGGAGGTCCCCTTCACTGACGGATTTGGCAAATTACGGCGACTCCTAGCCTTGCCGGGATCCGAAAGGCCCCTGCCACTGGTGCTGGCTTCTCTTTGTATACCGCTCCGGTACCGCCGGGCCACCACCCGTCCATGGTCCTTTCGGCAACCTCCGATCAGCCTCTCCTGCAGACGATTACCGCCGTCTGCCAACCTTGCTGTCTCAGTCCGGGGCACACACCCGGACGCTCTCAGTCAGCTTCTACTTGTTCCTCAACTGCCACTTTCTACTTCCAAACTCAACTTTACTGTTTACTCCTTCACTTCCCTAGCTAAACTGCTGGTTTTCCCACCTCCAGGACTGTGAACTCCTCGGTGGGCGGAGCCAACTGCCTGGCCCACCCCCTGGTGTGAACATCAGCCCCTGGAGGAGGGCAACAAGGATTTGTGTTCTGACCTTGGTGTGCCTGCAGGGAATGTGGGGTGTGTGGTGGTGTCATGACCTGTGACCCCTGGCTTGCCCAGGGCGTCACATGACCATCATACTTTATATAGGGATTGCCTGGGGCTGGTGGAACTGGGCAGCAAGGTGGAATCCCCTCCACGGGTAGGGGAGGTGTAGTCAAGGGGCCCAGATGAACGGGAGTGATGGCCGTGGAGTGTGTGATGCAGGGTTGGACTGGGGTTGGTTTACTCCCGATTCCAAAGAATTGCAAAGAGTCCAGTGGTAAACTAAGTTGCCGGTGACCGGTTGCCTCCGGGTCCCACACCCGGATGTAGCGAACAGGTGTACCTTTCTCCTGCACTCAGTGTTTGTGTCTTCAATGGGACAACTCCACATGAAATGGGGAAGTCCACTCCCGGTACTTTATATGTTGGCAGCTGAGGCCCGCAAAATCTGACCCTTGGGATCTCTGTGGGTTCTGGCGGACACCCTATCCCCCGCGTTGGGCTTACTGTGGAACAAGGCCTGAAACCTTGTCCCCAGCTGGTCAATTGACAAGGGGCTTGAAATCTTCCTCGCTCTAGGGTCCAGGCACCTCGACTGTGCACAGCCTCCGGACCGGATTCCCGGTGTCGACACCGGCGGGCTACAACCCTGCCCCAGTCCACTTAAAGTCTCCCGCGACCGGATCTCCGGTGCCTGTGGCCCTAATTGCCGTCTGCCATCTAGTCAGAACTCCGGTAGACCAGGGGCCCCAACCCCTGACTCCGCTGTCACTCCAACTGTCTGACTGCACACTTTGCTCTCCTCCACTCGTCTGTCAACTCTCCACTCTTCTCTCTTGTTCCCTCCCAGGACACCTCAAGACCCCAAAGTGGGTGCTCCCATCCGCCTGGTCCCGCCCACTGGTGTGTCCCTATTGTCATGGGGGTGACTAGGCTTTACTGGCTGGTGTTGTGCATCTGGGTGTGGGGTTTGTGTTGGTGCCAAGGAGGATGGAGTTTTCTACCTGAGAGATTTGTACAACCTCTGTGGCAACCTGGTTTTGCCACGGCGTCACAGCATCATACAGTGTGTGAGAGCTGTGGAGGCCATCATAGGTTGTGATGTGCAATGGGGGCATCATACTCTGTGGGGATCATCATACTTTGTATAGGGAGGTGTAGGGACATCAAACTGTATAGAGGAGCTATAAGAGTATCATACTGAGTGTGGGAGCTGTGTGGGCCATCATTGTCTGTGGGGGCATTATACTGTGTCGGGAGCTGTGGGGACAATTATATTGTACCGTATATAGGGATCTGTTGGGACATTATATTGTGTGTGGGTAAATGTACTGTGGGGGACAATAATAGTTTGTGGGGGTTATGTACTATGCAGACATACTGTGTTCGGGGGGTGTGAAGGGAGAGGGTGTCCAATTAGAGCTTTTGCTATCCCCCTTGATTTTAATGTATGCCCTGTTTGATGAGATATCAGACAGTATCACGCATGGTAAGCTTAGATGCATCATCTCAGGCGCGTAGTGACCCTGTATATATAATGTATACTGTGCTTTATGTCTCGCCATTATTGCTGCTCTGATTCTTTCCCCGTCCTCCCGTTATTTACGTTAGAATATCCATATTTTCATATTTCTGGATTTTTCTCCTCGTTCTGGAAGCTTTTCATTTACTGATCCCCATATTACAATATATACAATATATACAATATACCCGGACGGTAAAGGTGAAGTTGGCGCCGGCGCCCCCGGAGACTCGGCAGCGGCCGGGGCTCATGCATCAATGTGTCCCCTCCTGAAATACATTAGAACATTCCTGCTCTCACTGAAAGGGGCTATTTAAATATTGACGAGGCGGCTTTTTTTATTTCTTTTGCTTTTTTTCTCTCGTTTTCATTTGCTCTTGACTGTTTTGCTGACACGGTAACGGCTGTTTGCAATTGGGAAAATTTCAAGATCTGGCAAGAAGCAAATGCAGCTGGAGAGAGAAAAGGGAATTATGGGGAAATGATGAAAAGGTTCGGCTTTCACACACTTGAGGTGTGAAATGACCCATAAACTCAGAAGATAGGGATGGCTGCTTTTAAGAGCATCCTATTTCCAAAGTGCAGAATAAAAAAAAAAGTTAGAGAAAAAACGAAAACTTTTTTTTTTTGCAAATAAAGATTATTCATCTCTTGTAAGAGAAGGACATTTCATCCAAAGAGCATTTCCGGCATCGATTCTGCGCTGCAAGCCTTGTCTCTTTATATTTGGGTTACAATGTGATACATACAATAGGGTCAGTGTATATTTGGGGGGCTTGGGGTCTGGTCTAGGGTTTGTAATTAGGAGACCTTATGTGGTGTTGGAATATATTTAGGGGGTTAGATCTGGGGACTTTATTATTGAAAGGGTCTGGTTTAGGGTCTGTAATTAGGAGATCTGGGATTGGAATATATTTAGGGGGTCTGTTACGGGGGGACCGGCAGATCAGGATAAGGTGGTAAATATCCCAATCGCCAGTCGGGGCCCACCGTGCTCCAGATGACAAAGGAGCTGCTGGCAAGCTGAAGGTTAGGCGGAGAATACAGAGCTGGGTGGCTCTGAGATAACCCAGGAGACCTGGGAACCAGTCACGTGTGTAGGTACACGTCAGACCGGACGACAACCCAGTTAGCGTTTCGATGTACCTGGCGCTACACCGACCACGTGTGCAGGGAACACGTCAGGCTGGGTGGTAACCAGGTACCGTTGACCGGAAGACCGCCGCTAAAGTGCCCTGTCGGCCACGTGAGTAGGACACGTCAAACCGAGAAGTCCCCCGATTAGTGTTTCTGGTCACTTCTCAACTGGCCACGTGTGTGAAGGACACGTCAGGCCAGGTGGTCACACCGGTAGCGTTGACTGGGAAGCCGAAGAGCATAACAGAAGGCGCAGCAGCCGCAGCCCAGTTGACTCCACTGGGCTGCACAAGCAGGACTGGACGGTAGGAGGTGGAAGCTTGGTGCCTGACCCTAGCGTGCTGAGCCACGGGTGTCTTGGCATAACAAGCACCGGATGTCTAACCCTGCCTACTGCTTCCAATCTACATAGGCTGTTGCTGCAATAGGCTTTACACATGGAGGTGTGCTCTAGCCAAACAAATTTGAAGACTGCGCGCCTCCATGTTGTCTCCAGACACTTTTATAACCTGGGTCCTCCCCAAACCCAGGGTGGACCACAATGGCACCTCCAGGGTCCAATAGCGGAGTGCCACGTCATCGGTGACATCACCAGCGGTCTATCCGAAACTGCCACATCACTGATGACCTCATGGCAGCCACGCCCCAAACACCTCACCAGTCATCGTCTGACGACCAATGGTGAGGTGCCTTGTCATAGGTGTGGGCCTCCGCGAGCCAGTCCGGAGTGGCCACATCATCATGACACCTGATGCGTGCTGGCCTATTAGGGCCTGCCACCTCACGGACATGCCCAGGGAGGTCCTTAACAGACCTAGTCTCTGATGCACTAAGTGCCTGAGCATGCTCAGTAGCCTGAACAACAGTCTCAGAAATCAGACTGCCTGCCTGAGCATGCTCAGTAGGCACAACACAGGACTTAGACACGGCACGATGTCCAAGTACCTGTGCAAAGAGGCTTTTCGCACTAAGTGTAGGAGCATGCTCAGTAGCCTGAACCAAGGACTTGGCCTCAGGAATGGCACTATCAGCCTGGGCATGCTCACTAGGCGAAATACTGGACTTGGGCTCTGTGTGGGGTAAATCGGCACGCGCATGCGCACTAGCTGCCTCTCCACACTTAGACGTGGAGGAGGAAGCAGCCAGCTGGACGACCCGAGGCACGGCCAAAAACAGCAGACGACGCCTGGGCATAACTGGAACCACCACAGACTGCTTGCGGCTATGGTGGCGCCGATTCGTAACAGGGTCCTATTTGGGCAGGGCCGGCGTCAGCACCCGGCATACCCGGGCAAATGCCGGGGCCCTGGAGAGCCGGGGGGGCCCACTCGGCCTCGTCAGCTCTGGTGCACCTTGGCCGGGGCCCACTCTCCTTAGTTCTGCGGTCCCCGGGCCGAGTTCCGGGGACCGCAGTCCTCGGCAGGAATCTGCGGCGCTGTCTCTTTAAGGCGCGCAGACTTCCTGGTTTGAACTTCATCTGTGGGCGGAGCTACAGACCGGCATCCTGCTCAGTCCCACAGATGAGAGTTGCAGTGCCAGCCAGCGACCCCCAGCACAGCGTGTCCCTCCGGCGCTGTGTGGGCCCCCTCTCCACCGTGACCTGAGCGGTATGTGCCCTCCCCAACCCCGATTTATGCCCCCCCCCCCCGGAGCCGCGCGTGTCTGTCTCTGTCTGTATGTAGCAGAGCTAGGTGTATATGTATATAGCAGAGCTAAGTGTGTATGTATATAGCAGAGCTAAGTGTGTATGTATATAGCAGAGCTATGTGTGTATGTATATAGCAGAGCTATGTGTGTATGTATATAGCAGAGCTATGTGTGTATGTATATAGCAGAGCTAGGTGTGTATGTATGTGGCAGAGCTATGTGTGTATGTAGCAGAGCTATGTGTGTATGTATATAGCAGAGCTAGGTGTGTATGTATATAGCAGAGCTATGTGTGTATGTATATAGCAGAGCTAGGTGTGTATGTATATAGCAGAGCTAGGTGTGTATGTATATAGCAGAGCTAGGTGTGTATGTATATAGCAGAGCTAGGTGTGTATGTAGCAGAGCTAGGTGTGTATGTATATAGCAGAGCTAGGTGTGTATGTATGTGGCAGAGCTATGTGTGTATGTAGCAGAGCTATGTGTGTATGTATATAGCAGAGCTAGGTGTGTATGTATATAGCAGAGCTAGGTGTGTATGTAGCAGAGCTAGGTGTGTATGTATATAGCAGAGCTAGGTGTGTATGTAGCAGAGCTATGTGTGTATGTATATAGCAGAGCTATGTGTGTATGTATATAGCAGAGCTATGTGTGTATGTATATAGCAGAGCTATGTGTGTATGTATATAGCAGAGCTATGTGTGCATGTATATAGCAGAGCTATGTGTGTATGTATATAGCAGAGCTATGTGTGTATGTATATAGCAGAGCTAGGTGTGTATGTAGCAGAGCTAGGTGTGTATGTATATAGCAGAGCTAGGTGTGTATGTAGCAGAGCTATGTGTGTATGTATATAGCAGAGCTAGGTGTGTATGTATATAGCAGAGCTAGGTGTGTATGTAGCAGAGCTAGGTGTGTATGTATATAGCAGAGCTAGGTGTGTATGTATATAGCAGAGCTAGGTGTGTATGTATATAGCAGAGCTAGGTGTGTATGTAGCAGAGCTATGTGTGTATGTATATAGCAGAGCTATGTGTGTATGTATATAGCAGAGCTATGTGTGTATGTATATAGCAGAGCTATGTGTGTATGTATATAGCAGAGCTATGTGTGTATGTATATAGCAGAGCTATGTGTGTATGTATATAGCAGAGCTATGTGTGTATGTATATAGCAGAGCTATGTGTGTATGTATATAGCAGAGCTATGTGTGTATGTATATAGCAGAGTTATGTGTGTATGTATATAGCAGAGCTATGTGTGTATGTATATAGCAGAGCTATGTGTGTATGTATATAGCAGAGCTATGTGTGTATGTATATAGCAGAGCTATGTGTGTATGTATATAGCAGAGCTATGTGTGTCTGTATATAGCAGAGCTATGTGTGTATGTATATAGCAGAGCTAGGTGTGTATGTATATAGCAGAGGTATGTGTGTATGTATATAGCAGAGCTATGTGTGTATGTATATAGCAGAGCTATGTGTGTATGTATATAGCAGAGCTATGTGTGTATGTATATAGCAGAGCTATGTGTGTATGTATATAGCAGAGCTAGGTGTGTATGTATATAGCAGAGCTAGGTGTGTATGTAGCAGAGCTATGTGTGTATGTATATAGCAGAGCTATGTGTGTATGTATATAGCAGAGCTATGTGTGTATGTATATAGCAGAGCTATGTGTGTATGTATATAGCAGAGCTATGTGTGTATGTATATAGCAGAGCTAGGTGTGTATGTATATAGCAGAGCTAGGTGTGTATGTATATAGCAGAGTTATGTGTGTATGTATATAGCAGAGCTAGGTGTGTATGTATATAGCAGAGCTATGTGTGTATGTATATAGCAGAGCTAGGTGTGTATGTATATAGCAGAGCTATGTGTGTATGTATATAGCAGAGCTAGGTGTGTATGTATATAGCAGAGTTATGTGTGTATGTATATAGCAGAGCTAGGTGTGTATGTATATAGCAGAGCTAGGTGTGTATGTATATAGCAGAGCTAGGTGTGTATGTATATAGCAGAGTTATGTGTGTATGTATATAGCAGAGCTAGGTGTGTATGTATATAGCAGAGCTATGTGTGTATGTATATAGCAGAGCTAGGTGTGTATGTATATAGCAGAGCTAGGTGTGTATGTATATAGCAGAGCTAGGTGTGTATGTATATAGCAGAGCTATGTGTGTATGTATATAGCAGAACTAGGTGTGTATGTATATAGCAGAGCTATGTGTGTATGTATATAGCAGAGCTAGGTGTGTATGTATATAGCAGAGCTATGTGTGTATGTATATAGCAGAGCTAGGTGTGTATGTATATAGCAGAGCTATGTGTGTATGTATGTGGCAGAGTTATGTGTGTATGTATATAGCAGAGTTATGTGTGTATGTATATAGCAGAGCTAGGTGTGTATGTATATAGCAGAGTTATGTGTGTATGTATATAGCAGAGCTAGGTGTGTATGTATATAGCAGAGCTATGTGTGTATGTATATAGCAGAGCTATGTGTGTATGTATATAGCAGAGCTAGGTGTGTATGTATATAGCAGAGCTAGGTGTGTATGTATATAGCAGAGCTATGTGTGCATGTATATAGCAGAGCTATGTGTGTATGTATATAGCAGAGCTAGGTGTGTATGTATATAGCAGAGCTAGGTGTGTATGTATATAGCAGAGCTAGGTGTGTATGTATATAGCAGAGCTATGTGTGTATGTATATAGCAGAGCTATGTGTGTGTGTATATAGCAGAGCTAGGTGTGTATGTATATAGCAGAGCTAGGTGTGTATGTATATAGCAGAGCTAGGTGTGTATGTATATAGCAGAGCTAGGTGTGTATGTATATAGCAGAGCTAGGTGTGTATGTATATAGCAGAGCTATGTGTGTATGTATATAGCAGAGCTAGGTGTGTATGTATATAGCAGAGCTAGGTGTGTATGTATATAGCAGAGCTATGTGTGTATGTATGTAGCAGAGCTAGGTGTGTATGTATATAGCAGAGCTAGGTGTGTATGTATATAGCAGAGCTATGTGTGTATGTATATAGCAGAGCTAGGTGTGTATGTATATAGCAGAGCTATGTGTGTATATATATAGCAGAGCTAGGTGTGTATGTATATAGCAGAGCTAGGTGTGTATGTATATAGCAGAGCTATGTGTGTATGTATATAGCAGAGCTAGGTGTGTATGTATATAGCAGAGCTAGGTGTGTATGTATATAGCAGAGCTAGGTGTGTATGTATATAGCAGAGCTATGTGTGTATGTATATAGCAGAGCTAGGTGTGTATGTATATAGCAGAGCTAGGTGTGTATGTATATAGCAGAGCTAGGTGTGCATGTATATAGCAGAGCTATGTGTGTATGTATATAGCAGAGCTATGTGTGTATGTATATAGCAGAGCTAGGTGTGTATGTATGTGGCAGAGTTATGTGTGTATGTATATAGCAGAGCTATGTGTGTATGTATATAGCAGAGCTATGTGTGTATGTATGTAGCAGAGCTATGTGTGTATGTATATAGCAGAGCTATGTGTGTATGTATATAGCAGAGCTAGGTGTGTATGTATATAGCAGAGCTATGTGTGTATGTATATAGCAGAGCTAGGTGTGTATGTATATAGCAGAGCTATGTGTGTATGTATATAGCAGAGCTATGTGTGTATGTATGTGGCAGAGTTATGTGTGTATGTATATAGCAGAGCTATGTGTGTATGTATATAGCAGAGCTAGGTGTGCATGTATATAGCAGAGCTATGTGTGCATGTATATAGCAGAGCTAGGTGTGTATGTATATAGCAGAGCTAGGTGTGTATGTATATAGCAGAGCTATGTGTGTATGTATATAGCAGAGCTAGGTGTGTATGTATATAGCAGAGCTATGTGTGTATGTATATAGCAGAGCTAGGTGTGTATGTATATAGCAGAGCTATGTGTGTATGTATATAGCAGAGCTAGGTGTGTATGTATATAGCAGAGCTAGGTGTGTATATATATAGCAGAGCTATGTGTGTATGTATATAGCAGAGCTAGGTGTGTATATATATAGCAGAGCTATGTGTGTATGTATATAGCAGAGCTAGGTGTGTATGTATATAGCAGAGCTATGTGTGTATGTATATAGCAGAGCTAGGTGTGTATGTATATAGCAGAGCTAGGTGTGTATGTATATAGCAGAGCTATGTGTGCATGTATATAGCAGAGCTATGTGTGTATGTATATAGCAGAGCTATGTGTGTATGTATATAGCAGAGCTAGGTGTGTATGTATATAGCAGAGCTATGTGTGTATGTATATAGCAGAGCTAGGTGTGTATGTATATAGCAGAGCTAGGTGTGTATGTATATAGCAGAGCTAGGTGTGCATGTATATAGCAGAGCTATGTGTGTATGTATATAGCAGAGCTATGTGTGTATGTATATAGCAGAGCTAGGTGTGTATGTATGTGGCAGAGTTATGTGTGTATGTATATAGCAGAGCTATGTGTGTATGTATATAGCAGAGCTATGTGTGTATGTATGTAGCAGAGCTATGTGTGTATGTATATAGCAGAGCTAGGTGTGTATGTATATAGCAGAGCTATGTGTGTATGTATATAGCAGAGCTAGGTGTGTATGTATATAGCAGAGGTATGTGTGTATGTATATAGCAGAGCTAGGTGTGTATGTATATAGCAGAGCTATGTGTGTATGTATATAGCAGAGCTAGGTGTGTATGTATATAGCAGAGCTATGTGTGTATGTATATAGCAGAGCTATGTGTGTATGTATATAGCAGAGCTATGTGTGTATGTATATAGCAGAGCTATGTGTGCATGTATATAGCAGAGCTATGTGTGTATGTATATAGCAGAGCTATGTGTGCATGTATATAGCAGAGCTATGTGTGTATGTATATAGCAGAGCTAGGTGTGTATGTATATAGCAGAGCTATGTGTGTATGTATATAGCAGAGCTATGTGTGTATGTATATAGCAGAGCTATGTGTGTATGTATATAGCAGAGCTATGTGTGTATGTATATAGCAGAGCTAGGTGTGTATGTATGTGGCAGAGCTAGGTGTGTATGTATATAGCAGAGCTAGGTGTGTATGTATATAGCAGAGCTATGTGTGTATGTATATAGCAGAGCTATGTGTGTGTGTATATAGCAGAGCTAGGTGTGTATGTATATAGCAGAGCTAGGTGTGTATGTATGTGGCAGAGTTATGTGTGTATGTATGTGGCAGAGTTATGTGTGTATGTATATAGCAGAGCTAGGTGTGTATGTATATAGCAGAGCTAGGTGTGTATGTATGTGGCAGAGTTATGTGTGTATGTATGTGGCAGAGTTATGTGTGTATGTATATAGCAGAGCTAGGTGTGTATGTATATAGCAGAGCTAGGTGTGTATGTATGTGGCAGAGTTATGTGTGTATGTATGTGGCAGAGTTATGTGTGTATGTATATAGCAGAGCTATGTGTGTATGTATGTGGCAGAGTTATGTGTGTATGTATGTGGCAGAGCTATGTGTGTATGTGGCAGAGCTATGTGTGTATGTGGCAGAGCTATGTGTGTATGTAGCAGCGCTGTGTCTGTATGTATGTAGCAGCGCTGTGTCTGTATGTATGTATCTAGCAGAGTTGTGTTGTGTGTGTCTGTGTGCATGTATGATGTGTATCTATGTATGTCAGTGTATATGACTGTATAGATGTGTCAGTTCTATATGTATTTTTGTGAGTTTGTCGTTAAATATGTATATGTATGTGTACGTATGTGTGTGTCTGCGTGTGGATGGGGCCCACTGGGACTCTTCTGCCCGGGGCCCACAAAAACCTGGAGCCGGCCCTGTATTTGGGGTATGCCCAATTCCTGATTTTGACCTTTACTCACTTATTGATAACTCTCCTGCTTTACGATTTTGCCCCTGCACGACCTCTTGGTTCTGATCCGGTTACCAGACGTGTCCGTTGCCTTTGGTTTGCTCCACCGGCCAGCAGTCCTTGCATGGAAGGGACCCCCATTGTAACACCAGATACAAGTACAGGGGTTAAAGGGTGAAGACTGGGGTCCCCTGGAATCTGCCTGTCTTGTTTATGAACTTTATTATTTAGGGGGTCTGGTTTAGTGTCTGTAATTAGGTGATCTGGTGTGGAGTCAGTATATATTTAGGGGGTTATTTTGGGGACTTTTTTATTTAGGGGGTCTGATCAAGGGATTTTAATTAGGGGATCTGGTGTGGCGTTGGAATATACTTAGGGGGTCGGATCTGGGGACTTTATTATTTAGGGGGTCTGGTTTGGCGCCTGTAATTAGGGGATCTGGTGTGGCATTGTAATGTATTTAGGGGTTGGGATCTGGTGACTTTATTATTTAGGGGGTCTGGTTTAGGGTCTGTAATTAGGGGATCTGGTGTGAGGTCAGTATATATTTAGGGGGTCTTATTTGGGGTATTCCCAATTCCTGATTTTGGCCTTCACTCACTTATTGATTACTCTCCTGTCTTATGATCTTGCCCCTGCATGACCTCTTGGTTCTCTTCCGGCTACCGGACCATCCTTGTACCTTTGGTTTGCTCCACCGGCCAGCAGCCCTTCTATGGAAGAAATCCAGTGACCCCCATTTTAACAACATATCCAAGTACATGGAGTTAAAGGCTAAAGACCAGGATTCTCTAGAATTTACCGGTCATCTTTGGGGATTTTATTATTTAGGGGGTCTGGTCTAGGAACTGTAATTAGGGGATCTGGTGTGGGGTCAGTATATATTTAGGAGGTTTGGTCTGGGGTATTCCAAATTCCAGATTGTGTCCATTACTCATATATTGATCACTCTTCTGCCGTACAATTTTGCCCCTGCACAACCTCTTGGTTCTGATCCGGCTATTGGACCGGTCCGTTGCCTTTGGTTCGCTCCACCGGCCAGCAGTCCTTGCATGGAAGTGACGCCCATTGTAACACCAGATCCAAGTACAGGGGTTAAAGGGTGAAGACCGGGATCCTCGGGGACCTGTCAGACAATGTGGCTCGTGCCAAGTCTGTCCGAGGTAGTCTTTTTGAACCTGCAACCTGTAACAGGCTTACTTTAAAGGGCCTGTATTAGTTTAGGGGGTACGGTCTGGGGTCTGGATTTATTTACAGGCTTGGTCAGGGCTTGTTACTTATTTAGGGATTTTGGGAGCCATATAAACCAAATAAAACTCTTCTGCGTTCGTTGGGACCAAGTCTACAGTCAGACAGGGCTCTGCTACCTCTGCACCGCCATGGTGAGGATTTATAAGGATGCTCATGGCTCGGCGCTGGGTCAGATTAGCTCGGCTTACTGTAATTAAACAGGTGGCAGATTTCATTACTCCGGTCCGGTCGATCTACACTTAATGGCCTCAATAAATGGCAACGACCACTGTGTATTAGTCATCATTAGCCGTAATGAATGGATCGCCTGCTCCACCGCCATCGCCAGATATGGTGTCTCCTAATAGATGCCCCCGTCACCTCTCGCTTTTCTTACCTTCCTGTGATATCTGATGTGTTGGGATCAATCGTTCTTTACAATTACTGGAAATCTACAAAGGTAGTTTCTCTAATGACTGGGAGGTGAAGGGTTAAAGTGCTCATTAACCCTCGAGACTTAATGTGACTAATTCCTTTAAAGCAAATAATGGTGAACAGTTTGTAGACAACGCGCCAGATGAGAGAAAACAGGGGAGGTCATAGATATGCATGGGAGCTGTATACACTAATTGGCGGGACGTATTTTAACGGGTCATCCTCCAAATCACAGCTTATTATCACCTATCCCCTGTCTGATCACCGGGGTTCCCAATCTCTGGACCACCGATCATAAAGCAAAGCCTTTAGAAGCCAAAAATGACAATTTACTCTTCTATTGTCAGTGACCCTCAAATAAAACCAAACTGGGGGTCATTTTAGTGCAAATTGTAACATTATGGATATGATGGTGTGATATGGTGGGTTGTGTGTCACTGGGTCCTTCTCCAATATCACACAATCAACAGAGCGAGAGATAGGTGAACAATCCAAAAAACATTTATTCCAAGCAAAACAGAATGTACATCAAATAATCCACCACACAGAGGGTAAAATAGTCCATTAATGGCATAAATGTCCCGGAGATCAGTCACATTCCTCCAGCAGTCCTTCTCCAGGGAAATAGGGGTTTCTCACGGTCTCTCTGGGGTGCTGGCCGCAGCCTCTGCTTTTCCCTCAGAGGATCAATTCTTCTCTCATGTCCTTCCCAGCCTGACTGACCCAGAATGACTAATCTCCCAGGTAAGCAGAGAGCCTAAGTGGATCCCAGGCACCCTTCCCCCAGACCTAAGGACAGAAGCACTACAGTGGGTGATTACCTACAGACAATACTATGTACACACAAGCAATACAGAGAATGGACAGAGAGCCACGCTTAAAATACAAACCTACACAACATGATACACAACCCCCCATATTCCACCATCACGCTGTGTATAATTTTGTGTATGTTCATATTTTAGGAGTGTTGCTCTCTTCATTCTGTGTATTCCTGGTCTTATTTGCTTGTCTTTTGTTGAACCCCTGCTGACATTTCCTGACTGCCCATTCCTTACTCCCCAGCTCTCCAAATACTGGAAATCACCCCCTGCAGTGCCAGTGTCTCTAGGTCTGGGGGTGGGGTGGGGGCTTGAAAGTTATCCAACCTGTCTGCTTACCCGTGGATATATGGATTCTGCCTGAGAAGTACAAGGGAGAAACAGTAAGATTCATCCTCTGTGTGGGAAGCTGAGGCTACAGGCAGCACCCCAGAGAGACTTGGAGAAACCCTGATTCCCCAGAAAAGGACTGCTGTAGGAGTGCAACTCATCTCCTGGGACTTCTCCTTATCCCATTACTGGACTATTTTACCCTCTGTGTGGTGGATTATTTTATGGACCTTCTGATTTGCACGGAATAAAGGTTCTTTGGATTGTTTTCTCATCTCTCGCTCTGTTGTGTGATATTGGAGAAGGACCCAATAACAATGGACCTGTGCGATATGAGCTGAAAAACACTTTCCTCTTTTCCCAAAAACCCTGATGCTCACTCATCACTGGTTGTAATTGTATTGCATTGATGATTTGTGTTAGTATGGTGGAGACTATCCTGTTTCTCACCCGGGAGACTTGTGTTTGACTTTTTCCGGACTTGTTTATGTACTTTTGTGTTTTTATGTAACTGTTTTTAAATAATATGCCTCCACCCATCCTGCAAAACAGGATACACGGTTTGTGAGGTGGAGCTGATCGCAGGGCCTGGGTGAAGCATTTGGCAGTGTGAAACATCTGCATCTCTTTTTTCTGTTTTTCTGCATCCTCTGCTGTTTTTTATTCCTCTTTTTCTGTTTTTGAAGGAATATTAGAAAGTGGAGATGAGCAGATCTGGTTTGTGGAGAACCTCCAGATTTCAATACTGGAAACATTGTCAGAAAAAACATGTGGAGCGAGAGAAAGCGAAAAAGTGAAAGATCCTGCTGACCATGAAATTACACTCTACAGGAGAGAGATAGAGGACTCCGATGACCATAAGAGCTTACACTCTACAGGAGAGAGATAGAGGACTCCACTGACCATAAGACCTTACACTCTACAGGAGAGAGAGAGGACTCCACTGACCATATGAGCTTATACTGTACAAGAGAGAGAGAGGACTCTACTGACTATAAGAGCTTACACTCCACAGGAGAGAGAGAGGACTCTACTGACTATAAGAGCTTACACTCCACAGGAGAGAGAGAGGACTCCACTGACCATATGAGCTTACACTGTACAGGAGAGAGAGAGGACTCTACTGACTATAAGAGCTTACACTGTACAGGAGAGCGAGGGGACTCCACTGACCATAAGACCTTACACTCTACAGGAGAAAGAGAAGACTCCACTGACCATAAGAGCTTACACTCTACAGGAGAGAGAGAGGACTCCACTGACCATATGAGCTTACACTCTACAGGAGAGAGAGAAGACTCCACTGACCATAAGAGCTGTGAAGCCTGAAAACCTTAAAGGAGTCTTTAAGGGAGTGTTTAAGGTTCCTGGAGTTCCCAGCTGTTGGGTACTTGGAGGCTGTGAACTCTGAGTCTCCTGGCAGCTCCCAAAATACATGTGCAGGAGAGAAGAGGGGGAGAGAGAGAAATACCTCGCTGACCATAAGAGTTAACACTCTACAGGAGAGAGAAAGGACCCCGCTGACCATAAGAGCTTACACTCTACAGGAGAGAGAGAGAGGACTCAACTGACCATAAGAGCTTACATTCTATAAAAGAGAGAAAGAGAGAGGACCTTCTGATTATAAAAGCTTACACTCTGCGGGAGAAAGGGAGAGAATTCTACTGATCATAAGAACTTACACTTTACAGGAGAGACAGAAAACCCCGAAGAAAATAAGAGCTTACACGGTACAGGAGAGAAAGGACTCCGCTGACCATAAGAGCTTACACTCTACAGGAGAGTGGACTCCGCTGACCATAAGAGCTTACACTGTATAGGAGAGAGAAAGGACTCCGCTGACCATAAGAGCTTACACTGTGCAGGAGAGAAAGAGGACTCCGCTGACCATAAGACCTTACACTCTACAGGAGAGAGAGAAGACTCCACTGACCATAAGAGCTTACACTCTACAGGAGAGAGAGAGGACTCCACTGACCATAAGAGCTTACACTCTACAGGAGAGAGAGAGGACTCCACTGACCATAAGAGCTTACACTCTACAGGAGAGAGAGAAGACTCCACTGACCATAAGAGCTGTGAAGCCTGAAAACCTTAAAGGAGTCTTTAAGGGAGTGTTTAAGGTTCCTGGAGTTCCCAGCTGTTGGGTACTTGGAGGCTGTGAACTCTGAGTCTCCTGGCAGCTCCCAAAATACATGTGCAGGAGAGAAGAGAGGGAGAGAGAGAAATACATCGCTGACCATAAGAGTTAACACTCTACAGGAGAGAGAAAGGACCCCGCTGACCATAAGAGCTTACACTCTACAGGAGAGTGAGAGAGAGAGAGAGAGAGGACTCAACTGACCATAAGAGCTTACATTCTATAAAAGAGAGAAAGAGAGAAGACCCTGCTGATTATAAAAGCTTACACTCTGCGGGAGAAAGGGAGAGAATTCTACTGATCATAAGAACTTACACTTTACAGGAGAGACAGAAAACCCCCGAAGAACATAAGAGCTTACACTGTACAGGAGAGAAAGGACTCCGCTGATCATAAGAGCTTATGTCGCGGGCGGAGGAGGGGGACGCTGCGCTCACCCACTGCTCGGGTCCGGCTGCTGCTGCTCGGTGGTGGCTCGAGCGGTGGGCCGGATCCCGGGGACTCGAGCGGCGTTCCTCGCCCGTGAGTGAAAGGGGGTGGTTTGGTTTAGGGATATTGTCCGTGACGCCACCCACGGTTGTGGTGTGGTTGTTACACCAACGCTGCTCTGGACGGGGATCCCGGGAGCGATGACACGGAGCAGCTTGGATGTTGGTTCTCCCCTCCGTGGGTATGGGGGTTGGTTGTCCCGGGGCCCCGGTGAGGGTTAGGGATGACAGGCGGGTTACGGGGCCTGGTGAGGTGCAGGGTCGCGGGGGCAGCGGTGTGCCGCACGGCACGGTGGTACTCACTCAGCCAGTAATTTACACGGAGTCTCTGGTCAAACAAACGGCTGGATGGGCGGGTCCCACAGGCGGCTGCGGTTGTTATCCTCCCGGTAGGTTGATGGTGACTGCCTTTCCCTGCATCTGTGTTGTGTTTACGGTTCCAATGGCTTCCCACCGGTAACCCGCTCCCCATCTTGGATGGATGCTGAGGGAGCCCCACTGTGTTTCCCTTTACGGTGTGAGCTGTTGCCTTCAATCGGGTCTTGACTGCTGGGAAACCCCAGAGGTTCCCTTCGCTAACGGATTTGACCAGTTTTACGGCGACTCCTAGCCTGGTCGGGGTCTGTAGGCCCTGCCGGATGGTGCTGGCTTCTCTTCACTCCCCGATCCGGTACCGGCGGGCCACCGCCCGTCCCCGGTCCCTACAGTTCACTCCAATCAGCCTCTCCTGCAGATGGTCACCACCGTCTGCCAACCTTGCTGTATGTGCCCGGGCCATGCACCCGGACACGGTCAGTCTCCTCCACTACCACTTCACTCTCCCTAACTGATCTGACTCCTTTTCCCGCCTCCAGGACTGTGAACTCCTCGGTGGGCGGGACCAACCGCCTGGCCCACCCCCTGGTGTGGACATCAGCCCCTGGAGGAAGGCAACAAGGATTTGTGTTTGACCTAGATGTGCCTAGCCGGGGTGTGGGGTGTGTTGGTGTAGTACCTGTGATGACCTGGCTTGTCCAGGGCGCCACACTTACACTGTACAGGAGAGAGAGAGAGGACTCCGCTGACCATAAGAGCTTACACTCTACAGGAGAGAGTACTCCGCTGACCATAAGAGCTTACACTGTATAGGAGAGAGAAAGGACTCTGCTGACCATAAGAGCTTACACTCTACAGGAGAGAGAGAGGACTCCGCTGACCATAAGAGCTTACACTGTACAGGAGAGAGAGAAAACGCCGATAACCATAAGAGCTTACACTGTACAGGAGAGAGGGAGGGAAGACTCCACTGACCAAAGGAGGTTACACTCTACAGGAGAGAGAGAGAGAGGACCCCACTGAACATAAGAGCTTATACTCTACAGGAGAGAGAGAGAGCCCACTGACCCTAAGAGCTTACACTCTACAGGAGAGAGGATACTGCTGACTATAAGAGCTTATACTCTACATTAAAGAGATGATCGCACTGAAAATAAGAGCCTACACTCTACAGGAGAGAGAGAGAGGACCCCGCTGACAATAAGAGCTTACACTCTACAGGATAGAGAGAGAGAGAGAGAGAGAGAGGACCCCATTGACCATAAGAGCTTATACTCTGCAGGAGAGAAATGACCCCGCTGGGCATAAGACCTTACACTCTACAGGAGAGAGAGAGAGAGGACCCCACTTACCATAAGAGCTTGATGTCATGCCTCCAGCTGCGGGCCCAACCCCAACTGGGCAGGGGGGGGTCGGTGCCCTACACATGGCTCCGTATGGTCTGCCCATCCTCTGTCTTCCCTTCCATACAGGGCACTCACTCGGATCACAATTCTGGATCCTCCTCCAGCTCTCCGCCTGTGGCCTGCTCCTCCAGAAGCATACTTGCACTGAATAGGTCTTCCAGGACCCTCATTGGGCAATGCCGACCACATCCTGCTGTGGTTTAAATGGCCAGTGTGCCCAAACCCGGAAGTGCTTTTCAACCTATTGCGGATAGGCACTGGATATATAAGACACCCTCCCCTTCTGGGAGGTGCCTGAGCAACATCTTCCTGTCCCTTAGTGAGGCGTTGATCTCGTCAGGTCCCTGGTCCCTGTCTTTGTTGTTCATCCTTGTTCCTCTTCCTAACCTCTGTTCCTTGTCTCCACTCAGAGTTGGTCATCCTGTCTACTGCTCCAGTCCTTGCCTGAGATTCTTGCTTCCCATAGAGTCCACACCGGTCGGCTTTGACTACCCCGCATCAGCATGTCGCGCCATATAAAGCACCACCTTTGGAGGCCCATACCAAGTCATCAGGCGTCTACTTCCTTTCTGTTTCTGGACCAAGACCTGACTCGGTGATACCATCTACCTCCACTTTGGTCCGGACTTCACTTGTGCTCATGTCGTACCTGCTGTGCATTGCTATTCAGCCATATCTATGGGCATTTGGACATCTCTTGTGCTGACCATGTGTGCGCTCTGGAACTATACAAGGCCCCTGGCTATTGGCGCTGGTCTCGCTCTTATCAATAAAGCTCTTCCTTTTCCTCAAGCGTTGTCCGGGTCCGTTCCTGGGCTCATCTGCCACATTACTCTGTGGTCCAGTGGGTTCACTACCATGCTCCCTTGCGGGTAGTGCAACACTTACTCTGCCGAATACACTGCCCTGCTGTGAAGGGCTGATCTGTGATGGCCCTGTACTGACCACCACTGTACAAGGTATGATAGTCTGCTAGATATCATAGCAGCAGAGCATTATGGGAAAAAAATGTCATTAGCTCTCTGTCTGATATGTCAGCAGTGTGCGAATGGGTCTGGGCATGCATTTTTTTTGCATTTCATAAAATAAAAACTCACAATGTTGGAATTGATGTGAAATTCAGGAAATTCAACATAAAATTGATCTTCTGCAGATCGATCCACTCATCTCTATTAGAAAGTTGTAAGACTTCTAAGTGCATACTGTACTTTAATTGATGGGTAAACAATACGATAATACACCCATTTGTCTTTCTGAGCAGAGATCCTCAGGGGTGGGCCCAATCTTCACATCATCTTTATGAGCAGAGATCCTTGGGGGTCGGCCCAATCTTCACATTGTCTTTCTGAACAGAGATCCTCGGGATGGACCCAATCTTCACATTGCCTTTCTGAACAGAGATCCTCGGGATGGACCCAATCTTTACATCATCTTTCTGAGCAGTGATCCTCATGGGTGGGCCCAATCTTCACATTGTCTTTCTGAGCAGAGATGCTCAGGGGTGGGCCCAATCTTCACATGTTTTTTCTGAGCAGAGGTCCTCGGGGGTGAGCCCAATCTTGACATCATTTTCTGCAGCTGCATGTATTCTATTCCTGACAGATGTCAGTATCCAGAGCATGGTGTTCTGAAGCTGACTATAGTGTAGAATCTCTGCTCCCACTTTACTATAGTTATGTGTTTTTTAAGCTAGAACCTTGTTCACACACATTGGTGTTCAAAACAGTCTTTCCTCATTAGTATTTAGTTATTTCTGTCTGAGAACCCACCCGTCTGCTATGCTCTGTTCACCACTCTATATAGCCAGGAGCCTATCCTCCCAGACCTGCAGATTTTTAGTCGCACCTAGGCATTTACAGTTCGGTTGCCGAATAATAATAGATTACCTTGTCGTGGTTTTCGGGCACAATTGCATTGATCAATATATTTGCTAAATATCTTTTCTACTTCAAATATCCTTAGCAGTTATCCAATTTTCATGTTTTCTATTTTTTCCAGTTAGCCAAATGTATTTTTCATTGTTCTAATATTCCTATAGCGGGTATGCTTTACCAATATTTCCTTATAATATAGTGTTTAGTGTGCAGCTTTTTCGCTAAGCTAGCACCTAGTTGACATACATTGGTGTTCCAGTCTTTTCTCATTAGTTTTCAGTTATTTCTGTCTAAGGACCCCGCCCGTCTGCTATGCTCTGTTCACCACTCTATATAGTCAGGAGCCTATCCTCCCAGACCTGCAGATTTTTAGTTGCACATAGGCATTTACAGTTAGGTTTCACGAATAATAAGAGATAACCTTGTCGTGGTATTCGGGCACAATTGCATTGATCAATAATATCCAATTTTAATTTTTCATGTTTTCCATTTTTTCCAGTTAGCGAAATGTATTTTTCATTGCTCTAATATTCCTATAGCGGTTATGCTTTACCAATATTTCCTTATATGTCTGTTGTTCATGGCCACCAATCAGCGCAGCACAGCCACAAGCCCGGGAGGAGCTGGATGGGCAACAAGCAGGGGGAGGTAAGTGAGGCTGCTGCTGGCTTCCCAATATAAATGTCTTTTATATCTCTGTGTACATGTGTAGGACCCAGGGGGCAGGGGGATTCAGGCACCGGAGTTACTCGTCACCGGGCTGGTGGGATGATCTGGATTGTCGCGATGGCCTGCCCGGCTTCATGCCCCGAGGTGTACATCAAGATGATGGAAGTAGTAGTAGGATGAATGTCGTGATGTGGTATGCGGCCAGGGATTTAGCCGCTGTCACTGTCCTCCAGGATGGATGGTAGTAGCAGCCAAAGATGGTATCGCTCCTCGCAGGTGGAACGGGCCCCGGGGAAGATATGATGAGAGAAGTAGTGATGGCGTTTGGCGCCAAGGTGCGGGGAGGCAGTGCCGGTAATCACGAGACAAAGTCAACTGCTGTGGTTCCAGGTGTCTTTACTCACTCTTTGTGCAGTACTGGTCACCCGCTGTGATGGGCTCTGTCAACCCCGGATAAGTTAGGAAAAATCACCAGTGTTGGAAAGAAGAGGAAAGTCCTATTTCAGAGTTGTCCTTTCAGCTGTGAGGCACCTGGGCTGAGCGGTACGCCCCCCAGCCCCAGGCCCCGCGAAGACAGAAGAAGGAAGTGATGGTGTCCCAGAACTGATATCCCAGGTAGACTGTCTAGTGACTGTGAGAGTTTGCTCCTATTTCTACCCCAAGTGGAATCCGCCGCTCAGCTGGCTGTCCTAGTGACCGGGGAATTCCGGGGCATTCCCATGCTTCGTGATGGCCAACCTCCTGCCTAAACTAGCACAGCTCCCAAGAGAGAAGACTCCTAAGCTTTATGTAAGGTGTGAATGTGGAACACCGGGGATTAACCCCCTCTTTACCTCGAGGCGAATACCGCAGCTTAAATGAGCTGCAATAATCTGTGGCGACTGAAGCCTCAGGGGTGCCACACATGTATGATGTGTATCTATGTATGTCAGTGTATATGACTGTGTATAAATTTATGTCTATTTAGATGTATTTTTGTGAATTTTTCTTTAAATATGTATGTATGCCTGTATGTGTATGTATCTGTGTATGTGGGTGTCTGCGTGTAGATGGGGCCCACTGAGACTCTTTCGTCTGGGGCCCACAAAAAACTGCTCCCATACATATAACAGGTTTTTTTTAGTAGACTTGTGCTTTAGGAGAAAGTAATATAAGAGATACACAATGCTTCTTGTGTTTATACATGTTTTATGTCCGCACGTTCCATGCATGCAATGGTCTGTTCGCCTCATGCCTCTAAAGAGACCCTCGTACATCTGATTACAGCCATTGTGAAGGTTTTTCCACTTGACATATTTGTGGTCCGCCATTTACACTACAAACAGCAAAAATGCTCCTAAAACCACAGAATACAAGCGATTACTGATGTATTATACAGAGTTATCCTCTGCAACTAAAAGAGGCAGAACAAGAAAAGGGTTTATATTGTCACATAGAACGGATGAAAAAGACGTCCTCATGTGCAACGTTATAAAGATACAAAGGTTAGGACCCACTATAAACATCAGAAATGATAAAGCAAGGATAGTCATGTATGAAAAATGTAGATATATTCTTGTACATATATACAGTATTATAGTAGTTATATTCTTGTACATAGGGGCAGTATTATAGTAGTTATATTCTTGTACATAGGGGGCAGTATTATAGTAGTTATATTCTTGTACATAGGAGCAGTATTATAGTAGTTATATTCTTGCACATAGGGGCAGTATTATAGTAGTTATATTCTTGTACATAGGAGGCAGTATTATAGTAGTTATATTCTTGTACATAGGGGCAGTATTATAGTAGTTATATTCTTGTATATAGAGGCAGTATTATAGTAGTTATATTCTTGTACATATATACAGTATTATAGTAGTTATATTCTTGTACATAGGGGCAGTATTATAGTAGTTATATTCTTGTACATAGGGGCAGTATTATAGTAGTTATATTCTTGTACATAGGGGCAGTATTATAGTAGCTATATTCTTGTACATAGGGGCAGTATTATAGTAGTTATATTCTTGTACATAGGGGCAGTATTATAGTAGTTATATTCTTGTACATAGGAGCAGTATTATAGTAGTTATATTCTTGCACATAGAGGGCAGTATTATATTAGTTATATTCTTGTACATATGAGCAGTATTATAGTAGTTATATTCTTGTACATAGGGGGCAGTATTATAGTAGTTATATTCTTGCACATAGAGGGCAGTATTATAGTAATTATATTCTTGTACATAGGGGCAGTATTATAGTAGTTATATTCTTGCACATAGGGGCAGTATTATAGTAGTTATATTCTTGTACATAGGGGCAGTATTATAGTAGTTATATTCTTGTACATAGGGGGCAGTATTATAGTAGTTATATTCCTGTACATAGGGGCAGTATTATAGTAGTTATATTCTAATACATAGGGGCAGTATTATAGTAGTTATATTCTTGTATATAGGGGGCAGTATTATAGTAGTTATATTCTTGTTAGTGATGAGCGAGTACTAAAAAGCTCGGGTGCTCGAAGCTCGGGCCGAGCCTCCCAAGATACTCGTGTACTCGGCCCGAGCAACGAGCCCAATGTTATCCTATGGGAGACCCGAGTATTTTTGTGAAATGACCCCCCGGCAGCATGGAGAAACCCTAAAAATGTCACAAAAGTCTCAGAAGAGTGCTCAAATGACATGGCAACAGCATGGGGAAGACCCCTTGAAGCATTTATCACTGAAAAGTCACAGCTGTGAACAATTTTGTCCGCGTTTTACGCCATTTTTACGGACTCACCAGAAAACCTTCCAAAATGACCCCAAAATGAATTTTCATGGCGGAAATGTTAAGGGCACATACCCAATAGTGAGATAGAGCTGGTGTATGTTACTTTTTGAGATTAATACATGAAAGATTTTACGTGAAAACATTGTGTGGCACTCCGATGTCCCTGAGAAGAGACGTACATGAAGGCCTCTTGAGTCTAATGTGCCCATTTTGAGGAAGTGAGTCTTTGTAGTATTTTCCTTTGCCAGGGCAGTCCAAAATTGTGAGGTTCACCAATGCCCCTGCATACAGACGTGCATGAGGGCCTGTAAACCTGAAGTGCCCATTGTAAGGAAGTGGGTCTATTGTAGTATAGCCCTTAGGCAGGGCAGCCAAAAATTGGGAGGCTCCACGTTGTCCCTGGGTAGAGACGTGCATGAGGGCCTCAAAACATTAAGTGTCCATTGTCAGGAAGTGGGTGTATTATAGTATAGCCCTTAAGCAGGGCAGCCAAAAATTGGGAGGCTCCACATTGTCCCTGGATAGAGACGTGCATGATGGCCTGTAAACCTGAAGTGCCCATTGGAAGGAAGTGGGTCTATTGTAGTATAGCCCTTAGGCAGGGCAGCCAAAAATTGGGAGGCTCCACGTTGTCCCTGGATAGAGACGTGCATGATGGCCTGTAAACCTGAAGTGCCCATTGGAAGGAAGTGGGTCTATTGTAGTATAGCCCTTAGGCAGGGCAGCCAAAAATTGGGAGGCTCCACGTTGTCCCTGGATAGAGACCTGTTAGGTTCTTAGTGCCTCCGTGCTTGCATTTAAAAACCGCACGTGTGTGCCTGTTGGTGGCAGCTTTCCGCTGCATTTGTGTGAGTTTTGCAAAAACTTGGATATAACGCACAAGTCTAGTGAATACACATCAGCACAGCATTCCAAAATGCGCAAGGGCGTTGTCAACGAACAAGGAAGTGGACGTGATGGTGGTGCAGGCAGAGACCGAGGTTGTGTGCAAGCTCTAATTTCGCCACAACAAAGGGCCACATCTAGTCGCTCGCACGTCCTGTCCCAAATTCTTGGGGACCGCAGCAGTACACCGCTCTTGAACCAAGACCAGTGTCAACAGGTTGTTAGTTGGATAGCGGATAATGCTTCCAGTCAGATTGGCACCACCACAAACACTCTGTCTTCCACACGGTCAAGTGTCAGTAGCCGTGATACTGCACCGCACATTTCAGAACCTGATCCTCCTTCCTACCACCAGGCCGAGTACACGTCCACGGACATTACTGATCCCACACTTGGACACTCGGAAGAGCTGTTCGTTCACGTTTCCATTCACAAATTCTGGCCTCTCGCCAGCTCCTGTTGAAGTGGGCCATGACGAGATTGTATGTACAGATGCCCAAATATTTGAGCAGCCACGTTCTCACGAAGTTGGCAACGTGTCTCAACAAGGGGTGGACGATGATGAGACACAATTGTCAGGAAGTCAGGAGGAGGAGCAGGGTGCGGAAGAGGAAGACGACGTGGTGGATGATCCAGTAACTGACCCAACCTGGCAGGAGGATATGCAGAGCGAGGACAGCAGTGCACAGGGGGAGGGAGGCGTAGCATCCCAACAGGCAGTAAGAAGCAGAGTGGTGGCCCCAGGCAGACGTCAGGCAACTGTTCCCCGGAACAACACGACACAAGGTGCCTGTACAAATGTTAGGTCTTCCCGAGTCTGGCTGTAATACTATTGTATGTATTGAGGATTTCGATTGCGTTAGGGCAATGACAACCAGAGACGAGTTCTTGGTGCAAGACGTTTATAATATGCAACCAGCAAATATGTACATAAACGGAACAAAAACACAGTAGAACATAAATACAGGAAATACCTTCCAGGGACGGAGCGAAAGGGAATTCCCGGGACCGCGCATCGGACTCCCCCAGGGAGACCACCAAGAGCGAACCCCTATACAGGGACTGTCTGGCAATCACCCCAGAAGCCCTAAATGCGCAGCAGCCGGGACACAAAAGGGCAATAGGTAAGTCCAAAAATGTCCGTACGTGATGTGAGTCCAGAGTGGTATTAAACGGAAGGAACCGGGCAGAAGTGCAGACCAAAGACGGCAAACGGAGTCCGGGCACAGCTAGATGATACCAGATGAAGTCCAGAGTCGGTGTCGGTTGTTTTCCAAGAGGATCCGAATAACAATCAGGAACCAAAAGCAGCAGGGCAGGAGCACACAGGAAGCAGTATACTCAGGCACTGGACTAAGCTTTAGGGGCGGCTTTTAAACAGATGGACAGGAAGTAGGGCAACAGAACAGAAAACTCCATGTTAACAAAGGGCAAGCTCTTTCAAAAGAAAACTGGAAAACCCGGAACTCTGACACTGGCAGTTTTTTAAGTTGGCTCCAGATGATTCTAAAAAGGCCATTTGCAACACCTGCCATGCCAGCATCAGCAGGGGTACCAAAACTAGCAGCCTGACCACCACCAGCATGATCAGGCACATGTCAGCCAAGCACCCGACTTTGTGGGAAGTACAACAGAGTCGAGGAGCAGTGCTTGCTGATGTCACTGCTACGTCTTCGCTGGTTGTGCATGCGAGCCAATCCCCTGTCCATGCTGCCTGCGAACAAGCCTCCTCCACTCCTGCACCTGCAGTTGCCTACGCAGAAAGAACACCATCATCAAGCACGTCCTTGTCCCAGCGCAGCGTTCAGTTATCCATTCAGCAAACCTTTGAACGCAGGCGCAAATACACTGCCAACACCCCACATGCCACAGTTCTAAATGCTAACATTTCGCGACTGCTTGCGCTGGAAATGTTGCCTTTTAGGCTGGTGGAGACAGAAGCATTCCGCGACATGATGGTGGCAGCTGTCCCACGTTACTCGGTCCACAGCCGCCACTATTTCTCCCGGTGTGCCGTCCCCGCATTGCATAACCACGTGTCACAAAACATCACACGTGCCCTGAACAACGCTGTTTCAGCCAAAGTCCACCTAACCACAGACACGTGGACAAGTGCATGTGGGCAAGGCCGCTACATCTCGTTGACGTCACACTGGGTTAATATTGTGCAAGCTGGGACCCAGTCTGAGCGAGGGACGGAACACGTCCTTCACACACCAAGTTTTGCAGGCCCTACCTCAGTCAGGGTTTCACACACACTCTACAGCTCCGGAATGTCATGCTCCTCAGCCTCCTCCTCCTCCTGCGCATCCTGATCCACTTTACCCTCCACACCAGTCCCAAGCTGGAAGTGTCGCGGGCGGAGGAGGGGACGGTGCGCTCTCCCACTGCTCGGGTCCGGCTGACGCTGCCCTACGGCTGCTGCTGCTCGTTGGCTCGAGCGATGGCCGGATCCCGGGACTCGAGCGGCGCTACTCGCCCGTGAGTGAAAAGGGGTGGTTTGGGTTTTGGGGATATTGTCCGTGACGCCACCCACGGTTGTGGTGATTGTGTGGACACCACCGCTGCTCTGGACGGGGATCCCGGGAGCCTGTGACAGGGAGCAGCTTTGTTGTTATTTCTCCCCTCCGTGGGTAGGGGGGTTGGTTGTCCCGGGGCCTGGTGATGGGGTAGAGATGGATGACAGGCGGGTTGCGGGGCCTGATGAGGTGCAGGGTCGCAGGGGCAGCGCTGTGCCGCACGGCACGGAGGTACTCACTCAGCCCAATGATGATGACACAGTTCACGGTAAAACAAGTGGCTGGATGGACGGGTCACTCGAACGGCTGCGGTTGTTCCTCCCTGCAGGTTAGTGATGACTGTCTCTCCCTGCACCTAAGTTAAGTGTTGGTAGTGATGGTTTCCCAATGGTAACCCGCTCCCCGACCTGGATATGGGCCGGAGGAGCCCCTTTTGCCCACAGGCGCTGGCCCTGGGAGACGGTTGCCCTTAGCGGTGGCGGTGTCTCCCCTTCACGGTTGTACGGTTGCCTTCTATCTGGACTTGGCTGTTTGGAAACCCTGAGGTTCCCTTCACTAACGGATTTGGCAAATTCACGGCGACACCAAGCCTTGCCGGGATCCGAAAGTCCTCTGCCAATGGTGCTGGCTTCTCTTTGTATACCGGTCCGGTACGGCCGAGTCACCACCCGTCCACGGTCCTTACGGCAGACTCCAATCGGCCTCCACTGCAGACGGTCACCACATCCTGCCAACCTTGCTGTCCTGTCCGGGCCACACACCCGGACCAACTTCAGGCTCTTTGCTGTCACTTTTCTCCTCTCTACTACTTTCCTCCTTCCACTTCCTTAGCTTAACTCTCACTGCCTGTGTTTTCCCTCCTCCTCGGTGGGTGGAGACCAACCGCCTGGCTCCACACCCTGGTGTGGACAACAGCCCCTGGGGAAGGCAACAAGGATTTTGTGTTTTGACTATGATATGCCTGCAGGGAGTGTGGGGTGTTTAAGTGTTGTGCTCTGTGGCCCCTGGCTTGTCCAGGGCGACACAGAAGCACTGCAGCACTGCCTCGGCGAAGCGGCAACAGGCAGTGCTGAAGCTAATCTGCATAGGTGACAAACCCCACAATGCAGAAGAGGTGTGGACAGCTCTGAAACAGCAGGCAGATCACTGGCTCACAACTCTGAACCTAAAGCCAGGAAAGGTCGTGTGTGACAATAGCCGGAACCTGGTGGCGGCTTTGAGGCGAGGCCAGCTGACACATGTTCCATGCGTGGCCCATGTGCTCAACCTCGTGGTTCAGCGGTTTCTAAAGTCATACTCAGAGCTGTCTGATCTGCTGGTAAAAGTTCGCCGCCTGTCTGCACATTTTCGAAAGTCACCTACTGCTTCAGCCGGCCTTGCCGGCTTAAGACGCCGTTTGCATCTTCCGGCACACAGACTGGTGTGTGATGTCCCCACACGTTGGAATTCAACTCTGCACAAGTTGGTCAGGATATGTGAGCAGAAGAGGGCAGTTGTTGAGTACCTGCATCACCTAAGCCGTCGGGAAATGGGTCAAACTCCACACATAACACCTGAGGAGTGGAGATGGATGTCCGACCTATGCACCATCCGCCAAAACTTTGAGGACTCCACCAAGATGGTGAGCGGCGATGACGACATTATTAGCGTCACCATACCGCTTCTCTGCCTTCTAAAATGGTCTCTGCTCAAAAAACAACCATGATGCATTGCAGGCGGAGCGCGATGAGTTTGAGCAAGAAACAGTAGTGGGTGTGGGTGATGATAACACACAGCCCAGCCTCGTCTCATCACAACGTGCAGTGGAGGACTATGACGAGAAGGAGGATGAAGACATGGAGCAACTCTCTGGCCAAATTGAGGATATGACATGCAGTCATATCCTCGGTTCAGCGTGGCTGGCCAGAGGACAGGGTAGATGATGAGGAGGAGGAGGACAGCATGTTCAGTCATCGTGTTGGTCAGGATACTGAAGTGATGGCTGTTAAGAGTCTGGCACACATGGCTGACTTTATGGTAAGCTGCCTGTCTCGTGACCCTCGCGTTAAGAACATCTTGGCCGACAATCATTACTGGTTGGTAACACTGTTAGACCCACGCTAAAAGGAGAACTTTATGTCTCTTATTCCCGAGGCGGAGAGGTCAGGCAAAATGCAGCAGTTCCAGAAGGCCATAGTCACGGAAGTAGGCAAAGCATTCCCCTCACAAAACGCTAGCGGCATAGGTCAGGAATCACTGGACAACCAAGGCGTACAGCCGAGAGGGGCACAAGTCCAATCCGCCAGAGGTAGGGTAACAGTCTTTAAGATGTGGGACAGTTTTCTCAGACCCTCACATACCACAGCCCCTGAGGTGAGGGGTAGTGACACAAGAAATCCTAAGTTTGGCCAGATGCTCAAGGAGTACCTTGCAGATCAAACAACTGTACTCCGACATTCCTCTGTGCCTTACAATTAATGTGTATTCAAGCTGGACACGTGGCATGAATTGGCTCTCTACGCCTTGGAAGTCCTGGCCTGCCCTGCCGCTAGCGTTTTGTCAGAGCGTGTTTTTAGTGCCGCAGGTGGAATCATTACAGATAAACGCACCCGCCTGTCAACTGTAAATGCTGACAGGCTGACTCTGATCAAGATGAACAAGGGTTGGATTGGGCCAGACTTCACCACACCACCAGCAAATGAGAGCGGAATTTAAAGTTTGTAACGGGAATTTGCCATGTACCTCCACTCACCCATGGGTACACACTTCTGGACTTTGGCTAATCGCTGGACTGCTCCTCCTTCTCCTCATGCGCCATCATGGTGACCGTTACAATAGTTAAGCCGTTGTTTCAGGTATACCCCCAGTGGTAAATTTTTTCGCCCATTCTTTCTGAATGGGCATTACAACGACAGGAGACCCGCTCCTTTGCAATGGGAACAATGTTTTGAGGCCCTCATGCACATCTCTATCCAGGGACAATGTGGAGCCTCCCAATTTTTGGCTGCCCTGCCTAAGGGCTATACTACAATAGACCCACTTCCTTACAATGGGCACTTCATGTTTACAGGCCATCATGCACGTCTCTATCCAGGGACAATATGGAGCCTGACGCTGCCACCGACTGCCACACACATGCTGTTTTTAAATGCAAGCACGGACGCAATAAGAACCTAACTGGTTTTTAGGAGCGACAATTACTGAGAAGTCTGACACTATCAGACACTGCTGACTGACGTGTATTATACACTAGACTTGTGCGTTAGGGTACTTTCACACTTGCGTTATTTTCCTTCCGTTACAATCCGCCCTTTTGGGAAACAGCGGAATCCGTTAACGGATTCCGCTGTTTCCCATAGACTTGTATGGTTGACGGATTGTACCAAAAGGAGCTGCGTTGCTTCCGCTGGGCGACGCTCCGTTGCTTCCGCCCAGCGGGAGGAACGCAGCATGTAACGTTATTTTGAGCAGCGGAATCCTCTGGATTTCACTGCGCATGCTCTTTTTTTTTTTTTTTTTTTTTTTTTTTTTTTTAAATCAAACTTTATTTTGGCTCGCGGTGGCCGAACGTTCAGCTGAGCGCCCGGCCGTCGGCAAGCGACAGCGCTCAGCTGAATGACCGGCCACCAGCATGCCCGGGTGCCGGCAAGTGACAGCGATCAGCTGATCACCCGGCGGCCGGCTGCAGGGAGCGATCAGCTGATCACCCGGCGGCCGGGAGCGATCAGCTGATCACCCGGCAGCCGGCTGCAGGGAGCGATCAGCTGATCACCCGGCAGCCGGGAGCGATCAGCTGATCACCCGGCGGGCGGGAGCGATCAGCTGATCACCCGGCGGCCGGCTACTGGGAGCAATCAGCTGATCACCCAGCGGCCGGCTGCAGGGAACGATCAGCTGATCGTTCACTATAGTCTGCCGCTGGTAAAACCGGGAAAAAAAAAAAAAAAAAATCAAAACGAATTGCGTTGTTTTGCAGCATCCGTTGCATCCGTTGTGTCACTATATGCAACACATCCGTTGCATCCGTTACACAACGCAATGCAACGGATACCGTTCAACGCAAGTGTGAAAGTAGCCTTATATAATTGTTTGTGCAAAACGCGCACCTGTACGCTGCCACCGACAGACACACACGTGCTGTTTTTAAATGCAAGCACGGACGCAATAAGAACCTAACTGGTTTTTAGGAGCGACAATTACTGAGAAGTCTGACACTATCTGGACTGTTTTACACTGTGTACACCAGCCCCAGATATGATGAAGGCTGGTATACGGTCACCACTAGGAATGGCTATATACCCTGCCTGCCTGCCTGCCTGTATACTGGTACAATAGTCCTGACAAGGACTCTTCTGGTCACTAGCCTGTATTCCGACCTGGCTATACCCTGCCTGTATATAGCAACAATAGTCCTGAGAAGGACTCTGCTACTGTACTCCGACCTGGCTATACCCTGCCTGCCTGTATACAACTAGAATAGTCCTGAGAAGGACTTCTGGTCACACTGTTTGCAGCCCTGCTCCGGAACTAACTATAAAGGGCCGCAAAGCTTTCCCTGAATCAGCGACACTCTCCCTGCACTGACTGTCTGGATAGTTGTGAGCAGAGCACAGCGCGCCCGCCGGTATAAAGGCTCGGTGACGCTGTGCAGGCCGGCCAATCACTGCAATTCCACAACTAACAGGGCTGTGGCATTGCAGTGGTCTGCCAGCCAATCCCTGCATGAGGGCTGGCTCTCAAAAGAGCGCCAACATGCAGGGATGAAGACCACGAGTACAGCACGAGTATCGCGAGATTACTCGGTCCCCGCCGAGCAGCCCGAGTACAGCGATACTCGTGCGAGTACCGAGTAGTTACAAGCATGCTCGCTCATCACTAATTCTTGTATATAGGGGCAGTATTATAGTAGTTATATTCTTGTACATAGGGGCAGTATTATAGTAGTTATATTCTTGTACATAGGGGGCAGTATTATAGTAGTTATATTCTTGTAATATAGGGGCAGTATTCCATTAACTGATATTTATTATATCATTTTTACAGATTTGATATGAAATGATATTACTAGTTTAAGTTACATACTATATTTGTACATGCCATTTTCAATGACATAATATAATAATACTCTGGGGACGTTTCAGGAGTGATCCAGTTTAGATTTCGATGCCAGGTAGCTTCTTGGGGTTCATGTCTTATGGGGACCCTGAATAAACAATGACCATGGTCAAGTCCCGATTGTGTTTTCTCCTGGTCAGAAAGAATCTGATGAACTGTGGTCTTTGTAAATTATAATTTCCCTTTGTAACATCAATCCCTGCGGAGCATCAGATGAAGACGTTCTGATAGAGGACTTATCTTTACTTTACATAAGGTTCTGCAGACAGATTCTCTTTCATTCACAAGTTTTGTTATCTCAACAGTTAATCTCAACTTTAACAATTCATTACATTGTATTATTGTGTAATGAATATTTTACGGTTATTATTATGATGCTTTTCATTTATATTGTTGAGAAGCTGCATTAAAAATTACTGCCTGGTATTCAGCGTCGAGCTTTACAATTCCTGACCACTCGCTACATTGTATCTGCTCACTGTGCAGTGGGTGGGAAGTTATTTTTTTGGTTGCAATTTTTTGTGCCCAATTTCTTTTTACCATTACACATCTGCCATCTGGAAAAGAGCAAATCCAAACATACCTCTGCTGATCTGACCCCGATGGGCCGAATTCCTGTGGATTTCCTTCATATAAGAAAATGGACGCAGAGATAGGGATCAATGTTATAATATATCAGCCTTTATTATAGCACAGCTGCATCACCAAAAATGTGACCAATACATGAAATGGCAACAAAGCAAAAAATACTTTTAAGGTTATCTTCTCAATCTCTCAATCCTTTAGATAATACTAATATTCTAAACAATCTGCACCTAAAAACCTCTGAAAAACCCTTAAAAATTGGCTTTTTTTGAATGCATCATTTTTACTTCCAAGAAAGAAGGTTTTGACTGCTGAAAAAAATGCTGCATGTGAACATAACATTATATGATGGCACCGGGCCCGTTGCAGGGCAGTAGTTCTGCTCATTAACAAGAAAGTAGTAGGTCTCAAAATGAAGCTTTAGATATGACTAGCTGTAGTACCTGGCATTGCCCGGGATAGTAACTGTCTCTCTGTCTCTCTCCCAGTCTCTGTCTGTGTGTCGCTGTCTGTCTGTCTCTCTGTCTGTCTCTTTCCTTATCTGTCTGTTTCTATCTCTCTGTCTGTATTTGTATCATTCTGTCTCCATCTCTGTATCTGTCTGTCTCTATCTCTGTGTCTGTCTCTATGTGTGTGTCTTTCTGTTTCTCTCTTTCCCCTTCTGTCTCTTTCCCCGTTTGTCTCTTTCCCAGTCTGTCTCTTTCCCCGTCTGTCTCTTTCCAGGGCTGTCTCTTTGCCCATCTGTCTCTTTGGCCATTTGTCTCTTTGTCCGGTTGTCTTTTTGCCTGGCTGTCTCTTTCCAAGGCAGTCACTTTCCAGGGCTGTCTCTTCTCAGGCCTATCTCTTTCCCCGGCTGTCTCTTTCCAGGGCTGTCTCTTTGCACATCTGTCTCTTTCCCCGGCTGTCTCTTTCCAGGTCTGTCTCTTTGCCCGTCTGTCTCTTTGTTGGCTGTCTTTTTTCCCTGCTGTCTCTTTCCAGGGCTTTCTCTTTCCAGGGCTATCTCTTTACCCGTCTGTCTCTTTTCCAGGGCTGTCTCTTTTCCAGGGCTGTCTCTTTCCAGGGCTGTTTCTTTCCCCATCTGTCTCTTTGCCCATCTGTCTCTTTGCTCGTCTGTCTCTTTGCTCGTCTGTCTCTTTTCCAGGGCTGTCTCTTTTCCATGGCTGTCTCTTTCCAGGTCTGTCTCTTTGCCCAGGCTGTCTCTTTGCCCAGGCTGTCTCTTTCCCTGTCTGTCTCTTTCCCCGTCTGTCTTTTTGCCCGTCTGTCTCTTTCCCCATCTGTCTCTTTCCCCATCTGTCTCTTTCCCCATCTGTCTCTTTCCCCATCTGTCTCTTTGCCCGTCTGTCTCTTTGCCCGTCTTTCTCTTTTCCAGGGCTGTCTCTTTTCCAGGGCTGTCTCTTTTCATGGCTGTCTCTTTCCAGGGCTGTCTCTTTCCAGGGCTGTCTCTTTGCCCAGGCTGTCTTTTTCCCCGTCTGTCTTTTTGCCTGTCTGTCTTTTTAGAAAAAACAAAAAGCCAGCACTAAATGTGCACTTCAGCACTAACAATTCCAAACTGTACTTATTATAAAAATTTTGAGATTTTTGGCAAATTTGGCAATTTCTTGAGCTGCCTCGCCACGTCACGGCAAATCTCATTTGAGGCAGTCCTACACTAAAATATTTTTATAAAATGTGCCATACGGCCTCACATATGAATAGTAGAACTGCTCTTAGCAGCACTCACCTGGTCTATTTCAATCCCGCACCCATGACTGAGTCATGGCTGTGGGCGGGACAGGTCCAAGCAAATGCTGCATGAAGTAAATAGCCTGTGGACAAGGCCTGATGACTTAATGTGAACCGCCAAAATCTAGACAGATGGAATACATCCCAAATTGGGGTGCATAGCAAGGTGGAGGTCAACCACTGACCAATTCAATGAAGAAAAAACAAAAAGCCAGCACTAAATGTCATTTGAGGCAGTCCTACACTAAAATATGCCTCAAATGAGATTTGCCATGACGTGGCGAGGCAGCTCAAGAAATTGCAATTTTTTGCCAAAAATCTCAAAATGTTTATAATAAGTACAGTTTGGAATTGTTAGTGCTGAAGTGCACATTTAGTGCTGGCTTTTTGTTTTTTCTTCATTGAATTGGTCGGTGGTTGACCTCCACCGCTATGCACCCCAATTTGGGATGTATTCCATCTGTCTAGATTTTGGCGGTTGGTGACTGTTCACATTAAGTCATCAGGCTTTGTCCACAGGCTATTTACTTCATGCAGCATTTGCTTGGACCTGTCCCGCCCACAGCCATGACTCAGTCATGGGTACGGGATTGAAATAGACCAGGTGAGTGCTGCTAAGAGCAGTTCTACTATTCATATGTGAGGCCGTATGGCACATTTTATAAAAATATTTTAGTGTAGGACTGCCTCAAATGAGATTTGCCGTGACGTGGCGAAGCAGCTCAAGAAATTGCAATTTTTTGCCAAAAATCTCAAAATGTTTATAATAAGTACAGTTTGGAATTGTTAGTGCTGAAGTGCACATTTAGTGCTGGCTTTTTGTTTTTTCTGTCTGTCTTTTTGCCCGTCTGTCTCTTTCAAGGTCTGTCTCTTTCCAGGTCTGTCTCTTTCCAGAGCTGTCTCTTTGCCTTGCTGTCTCTTTCCCCATCTGTCTCTTTCCAGGTCTGTCTCTTAGCCCGTCTGTGTCTGTCTGTCTGTCTCTTTCTGTCTCTCTTTATCAGTCTCACCACCGACATCTTATTACTTCACACATAAGCTTCTTATACTAACAGTTTATTTTGTTCCTATAGCAACCACTGACAGTTGCTATTAATAGCCTGTAGCTCCCACCTCCATTCAGTTTAATGGAGGCAGGATTTTGGAGAGTAACTGTAAAGCGCGGGCTTAAATTTTCCCGTCAAAACATAGTCTATGACATTCCCTGAGTCACATGGAGTGTCTGTACAATATTTCGTGATTGTAAATGTGACGGTGCAAATATCTTTAGTGGACATATACACACACACACACACATACATACACTCAGCTTTATATTTTAGATTAGAGAATAGTTTTGTGAAGTCGTTATATATTGCATGGATGAAAGAAGTGATATCGTCAACTCTTAAACTTTCTACAAAATTGCTAGATCAGCAGGGGAAGCAGAAAATGTTTTTTTTATTTCTCAGCGTGAGAGCAAAGTGGAGTCCAACAGGATTCTGGTTCTAACTTTGGACATTACTATTGAAATTCTTATTGCACAGACAATTTTTATACAAATGCTTCCTACAGATACAACTTCTTAAGAGATACGCACAAGTCTGCAGATTCAGAGCTGTCAGAAGGCCCGCAGGATTTTCTGTGCAGCTCTAGGTGTGATTGGAGTCACATATTAGGGAATTTATCTTTATTTAAATGAAATCTGGGGTGGAGATTGGCGGTAGAGATGGGCGAATAGTCAAATATTCAGGTTCATAATCCTCATGCTGAATAATTTATATTATTTATGTATGGAAAACTCAAATAATTTTCTGGAGGACATTGGAACCAGGTCTGTGAGAGGGGTAAAAATGCTGCAATGGATGAAAAAGTGCTGAAACTGAATGAGAACAGCATGGGGAAGATCCCGGGTCTGCTACATCCAGTGGTCACATTAAAAACTGCGACTAAGCAGTACGGCATCAGGGACACACTGATGATGCCGCAGCTGTGAGTAGTGATGTCACTGAGTTCACCTGAGGTCACAGCTGTCTTTTCTCATGGTACCCCAGCTGTGACCTGAAGTGAACTCGTTGTACTCAGTGACCTCACCTCAGGTGAAGTCATTGAAATGGGGGCTGCAGCCTGTAGCCGTCTGCTTTATCTGTGCTGAATACAGGGGACCCCGCAACATTTTTTTCCAGTTATTTTTACACTCCATTTCGGGTACCCAGACAGCTAGTGTGAATGCAACCAATTACAGATGCCGTCACGGAGAAGGGCGGTGGAAGCAGGAATGCAACAAATCACAGACATTGTCACAAAGGGTGGGCGGAGGAAGCAGTGCATATTGATAAGGATTAATAAGCGGACCAGAAAGCTGTGTGACAGCCATGGGTAAACTCAGTAAGTGTATTCTCCTGCTTTAATGTCCGCAGATTATTATTATTTTTTTATCACTGCACCGCCTAATCATTAATGCTAGTAGCAAAGATGGCTGTGACATTACTGTGATTGGCAGGCAATCACAGCCTGTTTAGTGGCTGAAAATCAGGCGCCAAATATGCTGGGAGGGTACTTAAAACTTACAAGGCGAATAGCAAAATGTTGATCGAGTAACAGATATCGCAAATCTAATATATAAAGCTCAGTGTGTGTGTATGTCCACTAAAAAAATCCGCACCGTCACAATTACAATCACGAAATTTTGCACAGACGCCTCATGTGACCCAGGGAACATCATAGATTATGTTTCGACGGGAAAATTTAACCCTGCGCTTTACAGTTAATCTCCCAAATCCTGCTTCCATTAAACTGAATGGAGGTGGGAGCTATAAGCTATTAATAGCAACTGTCAGTGGTTGCTATAGGAACAAAATAAACTGTTAGTATCAGAAGCTTATGTGTGAGGTAATAAGATGTTGGTGGGGAGACAGATAGAGAGACAGAAAGAGACAGACAGAGACAGACGTGGAAAGAGACAGCTCTGGAAAGAGACAGCCCTGAAAAGAGACAGCCCTGGAAAGAGACAGATGGGGAAAGAGACAGACGGGGAAAGAGACAGCCCTGGAAAGAGACAGAGAGTTAAAGAGACAGACGGGTAAAGAGACAGGCCTGGAAAGAGACAGAGAGTTAAAGAGACAGACGGGTAAAGAGACAGGCCTGGAAAGAGACAGACCGGGAAAGAGGAAGACCATGAAAGAGACAGCCCGGGAAAGAGACAGCCCTGGAAAGAGACAGATGGGCAAAGAGACAGACGGGCAAAGAGACAGACGGGCAAAGAGAAATACCGTGAAAGAGAAAGACCGGGAAAGAGAAAGACCGGGAAAGAGACAGCCCTGGAAAGAGACAGACTGGGAAAGAGACAGACTGGGAAAGAGACAGACTGGAAAAGAGACAGACTGGAAAAGAGACAGATGGGGAAAGAGACAGACGGGGAAAGAGACAGACAAAGACAGATGGGGAAAGAGACAGACGGGTAAAGAGAGAGACAGACAGACACATATAGAGACAGACAGAGATAGAGAGAGACAGACAGAGATTGAGACAGACTGATAGTAATAAAGACAGAGAGATAGAAACAGACAGACAGTGACATAGACACAGACAGACAAATAAAGACACAGACAGACAGCGACACACAGACAGAGAGACAGTTACTATCCAGGGCAACGCCCGGGTACTACAGCTAGTACCTTAATATTCATGCACGTAACGAATAGGGCTGAATATATTTGCTCCGACCAGTAATGATGAGCGAATTTTGCAAACAACAGAAGTGCAATAAACATATAGCGTTTAGTAACGAGCGGACCCATCGAAGGTCGTATTCGCCAGGTTCAGACAGGTTTTAAATAAAAGTTCGATTTGGGACCCAGACTTGACTCCAGCTTGACCCCGAACCCCATGTAAGTCAATGGGAACCCAAACTTCTGTGCTGTAAAATGTCTGTAAAATGTTCGTAGTTAGGGCCAGGGGGTTGCAAAAGGAAGCTAAATGGGGGTAAGAGCAGGACAATTGCCCTAACGACAAATATGGATTGGGAATAAATAAAAAAAAAAAAAGATGTGGGGTCCCCTCTATTTTTGATAACCAGATGGGGTAAAGGAGACAACTGTGGACTGCAACACTCATTTTTAAGCTTTACCTTGCCTGGTTATCAAAACTAGATAGGATCTCATGCCATTTTTTAAAATTAATTAAATATTTTACAAAAACAGGGTGGGTTTCGCCCTATTTTTGAAAATGAGCCAAGGTAAAGCAGACAGCTGGGGGTTGGAATTAGCAGCCAACAGCCACCCCAGAATTGGCACATTCATTACAGGCTCTAATACTGGCGCTTTGTTTGGCTCTTCCCAATTGCCCTGGTGAAGGGGCAATTGGGATATTACTTTTGGGGTTGATGTCAGCTGTGAATTGACAGCTGACATCAAGCCTATGAGATGTCTATGAGACTTGCCCATTACTAAACCAGCAAGTGTAGAGTTAGAAAAAACACAAAAAAATAGTTAATTTGATTAAAGACTCCTCCTCATTACTATGTTCACCAATTTATTGGGGCTGGTATTATCAGGCTGGGAAGATCCATGGTATTTGGGCACTTACCATCCTAAAAATAGCAGCCCGCAGCCACCCCAGAAGTGTTACATCACATTAAATGCGCCAATTCTGGTACTTCTCTTCAGCTCTTCCCAATGGCCCTGGTGCGGTGGCAATAGGAGCAATGGTAGTTGGGGTTAATGTCACCTGTGTAGAGTTATCTGGCATCAAACCCATGGGGTATGGAGAGGTGTCTATCAGAAACCCTTATTACTAACCCAGAAAGTAAAAACAAACAAAACAGCCGCCAAAATAGTTTATTTGAAAAACACTCCAGGACTCTTTCCCGGGTTCACCAATTTTTTATTTATTTTTTTAAAAAATCCAAAAAGGTCTGCCATAGCCCACGGAATCTGACTCAATTCAGGGAATCCGATGTAGTCCAGAAATGAAGACCTGAAACACATAAAAAGAGAGAAATATAAAACAAATATCGTCCCTCATTCGGCAATTTATTGGAAAGCAAGGTTCCTAGGGCCGATGTAGTCCAGCATTTCCCATGACGTTCCTTGATTACACACATCAAAGCCTATGGAGCCTCAGAATGAGACCTCAGAACGAGGCTCCACAGACATTGAGCAGCGGCCTCTTCCGGCTAACGCTGCACAAGATTCGGTGACAGTGATGAGAGATGGCATTCCAAAGGTCCTCAAGCAATATCCACATCGGAATCTATACTTATATATAATCAGTGTAGCTCCTGCTTTAGATGTCAAGGCCATCAAGGGTGTGTGTGCCCTTGGCAAAGCCCAGTTTGCCTCACCCTAATGTTGGCCTTGTCTATAGTGTCAGCATCCAACCTGACAGGTTCCCTTTAAAAAACAACCAAGCAAAACAAGCATATTGATATATATCTTTACAACTATAATAACCTCAAGGTATATATTAAGACCGTCCTCTCTGTCCTTAGTCCAGGGCTCATTCTGACAAAGCTCTGACATGCCTGGTTCTGAGAGCAGAGAGGAAAACTGAGAAGGCAGCCTGAGGGCAAGGAGGAGTGCCAACGAAATGGCCTGAGAACAGAGAGGAAGGCTGAGGAGGCAGCGCGAGGGCATGGAGGAGGGCCAACAAAATGGCTTGAGAGCCGATAGGAAGTCTGAGGAGACGCAAAAGCAGGGCATGGAGGAGTGCCAACGAAATGTCCTGCGGGCAGATAGGAAGGCTGAGGAGGCAGCGCGAGGGCATGGAGGAGGCAGCGCAAGGGCATGGAGGAGGGCCAACGAAATGGCCTGAGAACAGAAAAGAAGGTTGAGGAGACACGAGGGCAGGGCATGCAGGAGTGCCAACGAAATGGCCTGAGAACAGTGGGGAAGGCTGAGGACACACGAGGGCAGGGCATGGAGGAGTGTCAACAAAATGGCCTGAGAACAGAGAGGAAGGCTGAGAAGGCAGCCTGAGGGCATGGAGGAGGGCCAACGAAATGGCTTGAGAGCCGATAGGAAGGCTGAGGAGACGCAAGGGCAGGGCATGGAGGAGTGTCAACGAAATGTCCTGCAAGGAGATAGGAAGGCTGAGGAGTCAGCGCGAAGGCATGGAGGAGGCAACGCGAGGGCATGGAGGAGGGCCAATGAAATGGCCTGAGAACAGAAAAGAAGGCTGAGGAGACACGAGGGCAGGGCATGCAGGAGTGACTACGAAATGGCCTGAGAACAGAGGGGAAGGCTGAGGAGACGGGAGGGCAGGGCATGGAGGAGTGCCAACGAAATGGCCTGAGAACAGAGGGAAAGGCTGAGGATACGCGAGGGCAGGGAATGGAGGAGGGCCAACGAAATGGCCTGAAAACAGTGGGGAAGGCTGAGGAGACACGAGGGCAGGGCATGGAGGAGGGCCAACAAAATGGCCTGAGAACAGAGGGGAAGGCTGAGGAGACGCGAGGGCAGGGCAGGGCAGGGAGGAAAGCCAACTAAATGTCCTGAGAGCAGAGAAGAAGGCTGAGGAGACACGAGGGCAGGGCTTGGAAGAGTACCAATGAAATGGCCTGAGAACAGAGGGCAAGGCTGAGGAGACGCGAGGGCAGGACATGGAGGAGGGCAAACAAAATGGCCTGAGAGCAGAGATGAAGGCTGAGGAGACACGAGGGCAGGGCATGCAGGAGTGCCAACGAAATGGCCTGAGAACAGTGGGGAAGGCTGAGGACACACGAGGGCAGGGCATGGAGGAGTGTCAACAAAATGGCCTGAGAACAGAGAGGAAGGCTGAGAAGGCAGCCTGAGGGCATGGAGGAGGGCCAACGAAATGGCTTGAGAGCCGATAGGAAGGCTGAGGAGACGCAAGGGCAGGGCATGGAGGAGTGTCAACGAAATGTCCTGCGAGGAGATAGGAAGGCTGAGGAGTCAGCGCGAAGGCATGGAGGAGGCAGCGCAAGGGCATGGAGGAGGGCCAATGAAATGGCCTGAGAACAGAAAAGAAGGCTGAGGAGACACGAGGGCAGGGCATGCAGGAGTGACTACGAAATGGCCTGAGAACAGAGGGGAAGGCTGAGGAGACGCGAGGGCAGGGCAGGGCAGGGAGGAAAGCCAACTAAATGTCCTGAGAGCAGAGAAGAAGGCTGAGGAGACACGAGGGCAGGGCTTGGAAGAGTACCAATGAAATGGCCTGAGAACAGAGGGCAAGGCTGAGGAGACGTGAGGGCAGGACATGGAGGAGGGCAAACAAAATGGCCTGAGAGCAGAGATGAAGGCTGAGGAGACACGAGGGCAGGGCATGGAGGAGTGTCAACAAAATGGCCTGAGAACAGGGGGGGAAGGCTGAGGAGGCAGCGCGAGGGCAAGGCATGGAGGAGTGCCAACTAAATGGCCTGAGAGCAGATAGGAAGTCTGAGGAGGCAGCGCGAGGGCAGGGAGGAGTGCCAACTAAATGGCCTGAGAGGGGTGCCTGTTCGGCATCCTGAAGACAGAAAGGAGCACCAAAAAGAATGACTGAGGGCAGAGATGAATGATGAGGTGATGGCCTGAGTGTTGCCTGATAGGAGCTGATAAGAACTTAGGTTTGAATTGTAATGGACACTTGGACAGAAAGTTGATAAAAGCTCATTATAGTCGTTGGGGATGGTTGGGCTCTGCTGTGCATCTGATGACAAATCTGTTCCCAGCTGTTTTCCATTGTACTGCTCCTATAATGGACTGGACAAAAAACGTATTAGCTGTCGTGTAAAAACAGCCTTCAAAGGGATGCCAATCATTTTCTAAACTTTCTAAATGTGGCCTGGTGAAAATGAAATGGTAAATGGCTGTGGCTGTGGTAATGGACAGTGTGGCCTAAGATTTTCTGTGTGTGACACATATTTTGACTCTCTTTCTCCTCTTCAAAAGTTGGAAGGTACCTCTCCTCCTCCTACATTACTCAGTGCGTCTGCCTCTAGACCTGTCCTCTGCTTTCTACATTACCCTGTCCTCCTCTTCCTAGACCTGTCCTCTTTCTTCTACATTACCCTGTTCTCTTCTTCCTAGACCTGTCCTCTTCCTCTTACATTACTCTGACCTCTTCTTCCTAGACCTGTCCCCTGACTCCCACATTACTTTGTCATCCTCTTCTTAGATCTGTCCTCTGCCTCCTACATTACTATATGCTCCTCTTCCTCCTACATTACTTTGTGCTTCTCCATCTAGACCTGTCCTCTACCTCCTACGAGGGGCTGCTGATAAGTCTTTGGCTTTGTGATTTTTTTTTTGTTTTGTTCCTTTGGTAACGAATGTTACATCACATGAAAGCCTTATATGTCTAATCTATGTTTTCAAAAGTTTGTGTTTGTTGCTTATGGCAACAGCATTCTACGCAAAACAAAATGCAATTGAGAGCAGAGGAGGGATAAAATTCTTGTTTCTGCAAGGAAAGTCCATGGCGGATATTCATGGTGATATGTCGCAGACATTGGGGGATCAATGCCCTTCATATTCCACAGTTAAGAACTGGGTTGCCAAATATAAAACGGGCCACTTCAGCACCAATGATGAGGAACGTCCTGGACGACCGAGAGTGGTTGTTGTTCCGGAGATCGTCAATGCTGTGCACAAACTCATACTGGAGAATCCACGAATTTCAGCTAAAGCAATAGCAGACATCATGGGGATTTCCCGGGAACGTGTTTGTGTCATTATCCATGAACATTTGGACATGAGGAAGCTTCTGCAAAGTGGGTCCCCAAATGTTTGACAACAGATCAGAGAAGCAGCGAGTGAAAACTTCCCAGTCCATTTGTCTTCCAAGAAGGTAGAGCAGAAAGCAGGTTTCAAACTCCGCGCCAAAACCACAGAAAATCCAGATGTTTATCAGTAAATCCTTTCTTTATTTATTTTTTCACAGGTCTACGCGTTTCGAGGACACATCCGTCCTCATCATCAGGACAAAGTACAAAGAAAGACTATAGCCTATGGTTATAGTCTTTCTTTGTACTTTGTCCTGATGATGAGGACGGATGTGTCCTCGAAACGCGTAGACCTGTGAAAAAATAAATAAAGAAAGGATTTACTGATAAACATCTGGATTTTCTGTGGTTTTGGCGCGGAGTTTGAAACCTGCTTTCTGCTCTACCTTCTTGGAATACATCTACACTGCGGGACCGCTGCCTTCCACATTTACTACGTGCCTTCATAGGGGTTGTGACTTGCACAACCCTTCCAGGTGAGTGTACTAACCCACACTTGCCCCCATGTGTCATACCGGGTAAGACCCTATTTTGCGCCTTTCTTTCCACAGTTATCCTTATTACAGTCCATTTGTCAGCGTTTCCAAACTGATAAGAATTTCCTGGATTGACTGGTCAGTATGGATGAGACCTGGATTTATTTGTATGACCCTGAAAACAAGGAGCAGTAAAAAAAAGTGAAGGCGCAGAGGTTCTCCTCATCCAAAGAAGTTCAGGATGGAAAAATCAGCCACTAAGGTGATGGCGTCTGTGTTCTGGAATAAGGGAGGCATGCTGCTAGTGGACTACCTTCAAAAGGGTTCCACCATCAATGCAAGGTATTACATCGAACTTTTGGACCAATTAAAAAACAGCTTTGAAGGCCAAAAGGCGCAGCAAGCTGTCCAAAGGAATCTTGTTCCTGCAAGACAATGCCTCCACTCACACTGCACAAGTGACCACGGCAAAACTGGCAAAGCTGTGCTTCCAGCTGGTTGACCACCCACCTTATTCACTAGATCTAGCTCCCTCCAACTACCATCTGTTTCCAAACCTGAAGAAACACCTCAAGGGTACCAAATTTTACACCATTTCTGATGCCATGGCTGCTACGGATGCCTGGTTTGAGGCACAACCAAAATCCTTCTTTTTGCTAGGCTTAGAAGAATTTGGAATACGATGTAAGAAGTGTGTTGACATCAGTGGAGAGTATCTGGAATAAATGTAAAGTTTCATTATTCTATCTCGTTTCTTTCTGGGTAAAGCCAAAGACTTATTAGCAGCCCCTTGTACATTACTCTGTCCTACTCCTCCAAGACCTGTCCTCTACCTCCTACATTACTCTGTCCTATTCTTCCTAGCCCTGTCCTCTACCTCCTACATTACTCTGTCCTATTCTTCCTAGCCCTGTCCTCCACCTCCTACATTACTCTGTCCTCTTCTTCCTAGCCCTGTTCTCTTCCTTCTACATTGCTGTCATCTTCTTTCTAGACCTGTTCTCTGTCTCCTACATTACTATGTTCTACTCTTGCTAGATCTGTCCTCTTCCTCCTACATTACTCTGTCCTTCTCTTCCTAAACATGTCCTCTGCCTCCTACATTATTATTATTATTATTTATTTATAGTTCACCATTAATTCCATGGTGCTGTACATGAGAAGGGGGTTACATACAGAAAACATATACAAGTTACAATAGACAGACTAGTACAGAGGGAAGAGGGCCCTGCCCTTGCGGGCTTACATTCTATAGGATTTTGGGGAGGAGACAGTAGGTGGGGCGGTGGTGGGGCGGCAGCTCCGCACGGTGGTGGGGCGGCAGCTCCGCACGGTGGTGTGGCGGCGGGGTCATTGAAGATTATAGGCATTTCTGAACAGATGAGTTTTCAGGTTCCGTTTGAAGCTTGCGAGTGTAGTAGATAGTCTGACGTGTTGAGGCAGCGAGTTCCAGGAGACTGGAGATGCTCGGGAGAAGTCTTGGAGGCGGTTGCATGAAGAGCGAATGAGAGAGGAGGAGAGAAGGAGATCTTGGGAGGACCGGAGATTACGTTTTGGAGTGTAGCGAGAGATTAGTTCAAAGATAAACGGAGGAGACAGATTATGGATGGCTTTGTAAGTCAGTGTTAGTAGTTTGACATTAGTAACAGTGTTAGCAGTTTGACTACATTGCTCTGTCGTCCTCTTCCTAGACATGTCCTCTTCCTCAACATTACTCTGGGCTCTTCGTCCTATACCTGTCCTCTCTCTTCTACAAAATTCTGTCCTCTTCCTAGATCAGTCCTCTGTCTCCTACATTACTCTCTGCTTTTCTCCTCCTCCTAAACTTGTCCTCTGCTTTCTACATTACTCTGTGCATCTCCTCCTAGACCTGTCCTCTGCCTATAACCCAGTTGACCTTTTCTTCCTACTACAGATCCCTCTCTTCCCTTAATATTAATAGACTTGCCCTCTCCTGTATCTCCTCAGGCATAACTAACTGCAGATTCAGCATCTCCCAATCCCATTTTGCCTCCTCATCACATCTCATTGTTGGTGTCCCTCAAGGATTTGTCCATCTATAACTTTGACCTGGGACAACTTGTAAAGTCCCATGGCTTCCAGTACCACCTATACGCTGATGACTCTCAGATCTACCTCTCTGGCCCAGACGTCACCTCTCTGTTGTCCGCAATCCCAGAGTGTCCATCAGCCATATCCTCCTTCTCATCAAGCTTCCTAACTCTCAATATGGATAAAACCAAACTCATTAAACCGTTTTACCTGATCTATAAAAATAAACACCATCACAAGTTCCCAGTACTGGACGTCTGCTGCACCGGAGTATCCCTTGACCTTCCTTGTCCCACAAAGAGCATAACCAAGCTCTTACCACCTCCTGACATCTCCACCTGAAAAAAAATTCCAGAATCCATCCCTTTTTCAACTTCAAATCTATTAAAATGTTAGTGTTGCCCTTATCATCCCCCACCTCGATAACTGCAACCTCCTTCTCTGTCACCTCCCTGCTAACACTCTTGCATCACTCCTGTCCATCCTCAACTCTGCCGCCCAACTAATCCACCTCTCTGCTCCCTACTTCTTTGCTTCTCCTCTCTGCAAATCCCTTCTTTAGTGTCACAGCAGGGGAGTGAGGCTATACCAGCCATATGTGACAACACACAGGAAGGGGGAAGGAAGCCATATAGCTAGGGAAAGGGGGAAGGGGTGTGACCCCTGACAACAACCTGCAGCTCACCCTCACTGCCCTCCCTGACCCTATACAGGCTCCGCACCTGTCGCCGAGCTGGAATACCTAGGGTCCTGTCTTACCCTGGCAAATGGGTTCTAAGTAAGGATGAGTGCTACACCACTGACACCAAAGGAAGACTCAAAGGAACAATACAGGGGAAACAACTGCAGACACCAGAGCCCTGGTAGATAGCAAAAGACAAACACTTATCTGAGCAGCAGCAATCACAGAAGTCTCTGGAGAAACCGAAGACGACCTCTCCACAGCTCAGCAAGGAACAAATTATAAACCGCACCCAAACCACCCCAGGGTGAGGATAATAAAGGAAGTCAGAGGATAGCAACTGAGAAGCAGAAGGACAGTACTCCAGGGTCATAGCTGCAAAAACAGGGAACTGTCAGATAACACGTGCTACCAATCTCTGTAATCTTCTAGCACTCACTGCCTTTGGATTGTCAACCGGCCGGGACACCTCCGTGACAATTAGTGCCTAATTCCCCAACATATCTAGTTTAAATTGCTAACAATAATTTACAAAGCAATCAATAATCTGTCTCCTCTGGATATCTGTAAACTAATCACACAATATTTTCCAAAACGTCCTCCCAAGTTCTTCTTTTCCCCTCCACTCTTGGACATTCCTCACCCAATTACCTCTAAAAATCTTTCTCGAATATTCCCCATCCTCTGCAACTCAGCAACGTAAATAACTAAATAATAATAATTATGAGCCTGGAGTCAAATGTTGATAATCTCTATTACATAGATGATTTAAAGGGAATCAATCACTAGGATTTTCGTGTATATAACCTAAAGCCAGTGCTATACTGGCGCTATCAGGCTGATTCTTTACATACCGGTAGTGGTCAGCTCGGATGTTTAGGTTTTGAAACCCAAGAAAGTTTATAAAATCGGCAGCTTCTTGAGTGACAGCAGCTGAGGATCAGATAATATCTGGGGGGGTATTCAGAGTTATCCCCTCCTCCTGTTTCTGTTGGTTGAGGCCCCACCCCTTCTGGTCACATGGGTATGACCTCACACAGGTCCTGCAAGTGAAAAAGTGAATCGATGGTATAACACTTATGCTATTTCTAACAGGGGGAGGGGATAACTATGAATACCCCTCCAGATATTTTCTGATTATCAGCTGCTGTCACTCAAGAAGCTGCCGTTTTTTTTAAACTTTACTTTCTTGGGTTTCAAAGCCTAAATTTTTGAGCTGACCCCTACAGGTATGTATAGAATCAGCCTGATAGTGCCAGTATAGCATTGGATTTAGCTTATATACGAAAATCCTGGTGATTAAATGAATATTGTAATATAGAAACCCAATTTTTGTGGTCACTTGAATGAGGGAAGTGTAGAGTGTGCAGCCTGAGAGCTAAGGCGAGCTTTGCACGTTGCGACATCGCAAGCCGATGCTGCGATGTCGCACGCGATAGTCCCCGCCCCCGTCGCAGGTACGATATCTTGTGATAGCTGGCGTAGTGAAAATTATGGCTATGCCAGCTTCACATGCACTCACCTGCCCTGCGACCGTCGCTCTGGCCGGCGACCCGCCTCCTTCCTAAGGGGGTGGGTCATGCGGCGTCACAGCGACGTCACACGGCAGGCGGCCAATAGCGGCGGAGGGGCGGAGATGAGCAGGATGTAAGCATCCTGCCCACCTCCTTCCTTCCGTATAGCCGCCGGCGGCAGGTAAGATGTTCCTCGCTCCTGCGGCGTTATACACAGCAATGTATGCTGCCGCAGGAACGAGGAACAGCATCGTACCTATCGCGGCAGCGTAATTATGAAAAAGTCGGAGCCTGCACCGATGATACGATAATGACGCTTTTGCGCTCGTTCATCATATCATCTAGGATTTACACACAACGATGTTGAAAGTGACGCCGGATGTGCGTGACTTTCGATTTGACCCCACCGACATCGCACGTGCGATGTTGCAACGTGCAAAGCCGCCCTAACAATAATCCAGCAGACATATGTATAATGTCCCCGTGTATAACCTACTACAGATGGGTTCTGAATACATTGAGGGCCTATAAATATTGGAATACAGAAAAGGCGGCAGACATATGCACAGTGTTGCACGGGAATAGAAACTTACAGAATTCCAAATGCCGCTCTGGAGTATGAGACAAGTCATAGGAGATTTTGAGGTTTCTTTTTACAAATCTTCTGAACATTCTATGTGGAACATTCTATGTAGATTTAAACTGTGAAGTGATCTTCCAAAGTGGCGCTTCACTCAATACTCCCAAGACCGAGCCGAGACAAGATTGCACCCGAGGTAATTGACTGCCAGTCAATTTGATTATACATGTCTACCACTGCGACCCTCGAATTATTGATGGACGGGGGGAAGAAAAATGAAAGTGTTGGAGGAGCCTTTGTTCTTGGATCGGTGCAGGCAGTCTTTCATTCCTCGTCTATTGAGTGTATCCCTTTATGGTTACTTTCCAGCAGGATTAGGCCCATTGTACAATCATTATTACAATATCATGGGCTGTATTATCATACTGCACCAATCACTGGCACAGCGGGCTCGCTGCTTCACATCAGACCTTAAACAATGGAGGTTTGGAGGACGAGGCACATGACAGCTGGAAAATGCTAAATGTTAGTAGGACAATAGAGGCTAAGAAGGATCAATGTAAGATGTCCCTTGCAGTCTCCGACTTCATTAAAGAGCTTCTTCCCTGTCTTAATATGTATCAAGGGGTCAGATGTAAGAATGTGAAGACTCCTTTACATAACTGCGAGTCCTCCTGCCTGGTGGTGAAACTCGGCAAGATTTATCTGATTAGGAAAGCTGTGTGACAATCCCGAGAGGGGCTCTAAGGGCGGCTTTGCACGTTGCGACATCGCAGGTGCGATGTCGGTGGGGTCAAATCGAAAGTGACGCACATCCGGCGGCACAGTCTATATCATAGTGTGTAAATCCTTTATGATACGATTAACGAGCGCAAAAGCGTTGTTATCGTATCATCGGTGTAGGGTCCGACATTTCCATAATGCCGGTGCAGCGACAGGTACGATGTTGTTCGTCGTTCCTGCGGCAGCACACATCGCTGTGTATGAAGCCGCAGGAGCGAGGAACATCTCCTACCTGCGTCCCGGCTGCGGAAGGAAGTAGGTGGAAGTAGGCTGCTATTGGCCGCCTGCCGTGTGACGTCGCTGTGACGCCGCACGACCCGCCACCTTAGGAAGGAGGCGGATCGCCGGCCAGAGCGACGTCGCAGGACAGGTGAGTGCATGTGAAGCTGGCGTAGCGATAATGTTCGCTACACCAGCAATCACAAGATATCGCAGCTGCGACGGGGGCGGGGACTATCGCGCTCGACATCGCAGCATCGGCTTGCGATGTCGCAGCGTGCGAAGTACCCCTAAGACTGCACTGGAAATGGTACTCAGCACGCTTCGAGTATACCAGGTGGAGAATACACAGGCATCTAACGCCTATACGTGCTATTGTCAAAAATGACCATGGCAGATAAGTCAGAGGACAAAAGTAGGCAGCTCTTTTTTTAACCACATTGGCACCCCCATGGTGCAATCCTTAGGCGCCCATGGGATTTCATGAACCTAATACACACCTGGCGTGGTTCTGGGCTCTGCTCCCTTGATCCAGGTCTGCTAAGTTCTCTTCCGTTCCACGTTGGGCTTTGCTAGTAGCCCGGCATGCTACCGTGTGATTTTCAACCTAGACCTATATAAGGCCTATCAAGACACACAACTGTGTCTTGCTATTAAGACCTCATTGTTCCTAAGACTTTTAGTTTGTCTGTGCACAGGTACCTGCCTCCAAGATGTCTCCTAGCTGCCTGTGGCTTCCAGTACCTCTGCAACCTGTCTGCGGTCTGGAGGACGTCTCCTGTTTGCCTGTGCCTTCTAGTACCTGTGCAACCTGTTTGCAGTCCCCATGACATCTTTTGGCTGTCTGCGGCATCCAGTTCCTCAGCTACCGATCTGCTTTCGACATTTAGTTCCTCTGTAACCTGTCTGTGGTTTTCACAACGTCTCCTGCCTGCCTGTGGCCTCTAGTACTTTTGCAACCTGTCTGTGGTCTTCAGGACATACAGTCAGGGCCAGAAATATTTGGACAGTGACACAAGTTTTGTTATTTTAGCTGTTTACAAAAACATGTTCAGAAATACAATTCTATATATAATATGGGCTGAAAGTGCACACTCCCAGCTGCAATATGAGAGTTTTCACATCCAAATCAGAGAAAGGGTTTAGTAATCATAGCTCTGTAATGCATAGCCTCCTCTTTTTCAAGGGACCAAAAGTAATTGGACAAGGGACTCTAAGGGCTGCAATTAACTCTGAAGGCGTCTCCCTCGTTAACCTGTAATCAATGAAGTAGTTAAAAGGTCTGGGGTTGATTACAGGTGTGTGGTTTTGCATTTGGAAGCTGTTGCTGTGACCAGACAACATGCGGTCTAAGGAACTCTCAATTGAGGTGAAGCAGAACATCCTAAGGCTGAAAAAAAAGAAAAAATCCATCAGAGAGATAGCAGACATGCTTGGAGTAGCAAAATCAACAGTCGGGTACATTCTGAGAAAAAAGGAATTGACTGGTGAGCTTGGGAACTCAAAAAGGCCTGGGCGTCCACGGATGACAACAGTGGTGGATGATCGCCGCATACTTTCTTTGGTGAAGAAGAACCCGTTCACAACATCAACTGAAGTCCAAAACAATCTCAGTGAAGTAGGTGTATCTGTCTCTAAGTCAACAGTAAAGAGAAGACTCCATGAAAGTAAATACAAAGGGTTCACATCTAGATGCAAACCATTCAATTCCAAAAATAGACAGGCCAGAGTTACATTTGCTGAAAAACACCTCATGAAGCCAGCTCAGTTCTGGAAAAGTATTCTATGGACAGATGAGACCAAGATCAACCTGTACCAGAATGATGGGAAGAAAAAAGTTTGGAGAAGAAAGGGAACGGCACATGATCCAAGGCACACCACATCCTCTGTAAAACATGGTGGAGGCAACGTGATGGCATGGGCATGCATGGCTTTCAATGGCACTGGGTCACTTGTGTTTATTGATGACATAACAGCAGACAAGAGTAGCCGGATGAATTCTGAAGTGTACCGGGATATACTTTCAGCCCAGATTCAGCCAAATGCCGCAAAGTTGATCGGACGGCGCTTCATAGTACAGATGGACAATGACCCAAAGCATACAGCCAAAGCTACCCAGGAGTTCATGAGTGCAAAAAAGTGGAACATTCTGCAACGGCCAAGTCAATCACCAGATCTTAACCCAATTGAGCATGCATTTCACTTGCTCAAATCCAGACTTAAGACGGAAAGACCCACAAACAAGCAAGACCTGAAGGCTGCGGCTGTAAAGGCCTGGCAAAGCATTAAGATGGAGGAAACCCAGCGTTTGGTGATGTCCATGGGTTCCAGACTTAAGGCAGTGATTGCCTCCAAAGGATTCGCAACAAAATATTGAAAATAAAAATATTTTGTTTGGGTTTGGTTTATTTGTCCAATTACTTTTGACCTCATAAAATGTGGAGTGTTTGTAAAGAAATGTGACAATTCCTACAATTTCTATCAGATATTTTTGTTCAAACCTTCAAATTAAACGTTACAATCTGCACTTGAATTCTGTTGTAGAGATTTCATTTCAAATCCAATGTGGTGGCATGCAGAGCCCAACTCGCCAAAATTGTGTCACTGGCCAAATATTTCTGGACCTAACTGTATCCTGCTTGCCTGTGGCTTTTATACCTGTGCAACCTGTTTGCAGTCTCCATGCCATCTTTTTCGCTGTCTGCGGCATCCAGTTTCTCAGCTACCCATCTGCTTGCGGTTTTTACTAACTCTGTAACCTGTCTGTGGTCTTCAGGACATATCCGGCTTGCTTGTGGCTTCTAGTAGCTCTACAAGCAGTCTCCATGACATCTTTTGCCTTTTTGCAGCATCCAGTTTCTCAGCTATCCATCTGCTTGCACCTTTCAGTACCTCTGTAACCTGTCTGTGGACTTTAAGACGTCTCCTGGCTGCCTGCGGCTTCCAGTTCCTCAGCTACCATTCTGCCTGCGGCTTTTAGTTTCTCTTGTTAACAGTCTCCCGTCTTCTGCACTGATGCCCATCCGGACCTTGGGCTTGAAGAATCTACCTCACCTAGTCACCCCCCTAACCATGATAATTGTTTCCCTTGTCTGTGTGCTTATTATGACCTATGTAAGGTACCATGGACAAGAATGTACATTGTTATGAAGCAAAATAGTAGTATTGCAATGTAATATAAAAGCAATTTAAGGTTCAAGTGCCCTAAATAGATAAAAAGTATAACACAGCTAATTAGAAAAAAAATGTTAAGGAAAAAGTTTTATTGTGGTAAAAAGTGAAAAAACAAAAAAACAGAAAACAATATTCTACTTTGTATTCATGATTGTAATTGTCAGTGTCTCAGTGTCCTTCCTCCGTGCTGCTGAATCTCCACCCACCTGGCTCCATTGACAGCTCCTCAGTGTCCCTCCTCCCTGCTACTGAATCTCCACCCACCTGGCTCCATTGACAGCTCCTCAGTGTCCCTCCTCCCTGCTACTGAATCTCCACCCACCTGGCTCCATTGACAGCTCCTCAGTGTCCCTCCTCCTTGCTGCTGAATCTCCACCCACCTGGCTCCATTGACAGCTCCTCAGTGTCCCTCCTCCTTGCTGCTGAATCCCCACCCACCTGGCTCCATTGACAGCTCCTCAGTGTCCCTCCTCCTTGCTGCTGAATCTCCACCCACCTGGCTCCATTGACAGCTCCTCAGTGTCCCTCCTCCCTGCTGCTGAATCTCCACCCACCTGGCTCCATTGACAGCTCCTCAGTGTCCCTCCTCCCTGCTGCTGAATCTCCACCCACCTGGCTCCATTGACAGCTCCTCAGTGTCCCTCCTCCCTGCTGCTGAATCTCCACCCACCTGGCTCCACTGACAAGCTCCTCAGTGTCCCTCCTCCTTGCTGCTGAATCTCCACCCACCTGGCTCCATTGACAAGCTCCTCAGTGTCCCTCCTCCTTGCTGCTGAATCTCCACCCACCTGGCTCCATTGACAAGCTCCACAGTGTCCCTCCTCCCTGCTGCTGAATCTCCACCCACCTGGCTCCATTGACAAGCTCCTCAGTGTCCCTCCTCCCTGCTGCTGAATCTCCACCCACCTGGCTCCATTGACAGCTCCTCAGTGTCCTTCCTCCCTGCTGCTGAATCTCCACCCACCTGGCTCCGCTGACAAGCTCCTCAGTGTTCCTCCTCCCTGCTGCTGAATCTCCACCCACCTGGCTCCATTGACAGCTCCTCAGTGTCCCTCCTCCCTGCTGCTGAATCTCCACCCACCTGGCTCCACTGACAAGCTCCACAGTGTCCCTCCTCCCTGCTGCTGAATCTCCACCCACCTGGCTCCGCTGACAAGCTCCTCAGTGTTCCTCCTCCCTGCTGCTGAATCTCCACCCACCTGGCTCCATTGACAGCTCCTCAGTGTCCCTCCTCCCTGCTGCTGAATCTCCACCCACCTGGCTCCACTGACAAGCTCCACAGTGTCCCTCCTCCCTGCTACTGAATCTCCACCCACCTGGCTCCATTGACAGCTCCTCAGTGTCCTTCCTCCCTGCTGCTGAATCTCCACCCACCTGGCTCCGCTGACAAGCTCCTCAGTGTTCCTCCTCCCTGCTGCTGAATCTCCACCCACCTGGCTCCATTGACAGCTCCTCAGTGTCCCTCCTCCCTGCTGCTGAATCTCCACCCACCTGGCTCCATTGACAGCTCCTCAGTGTCCTTCCTCCCTGCTGCTGAATCTCCACCCACCTGGCTCCACTGACAATTTCCTCAGTGTCCCTCCTCCCTGTTGCTGTTTAATCTCCTCCCACATAGCCTGATTGACAGCTCTTTAGTGTCTCGCTATCCTGTCTACTGCTGTATCTCCATTAACTAAGCCTAATTGACAGTGTCTCAGTGTTCTCCCTCCCTGCGGTTGCTTAACCTCTGCCCACATAGCCTGATGGAAAGCTCTTTTAGGCATTCCTCCTCCTTACTGATATTAAATCTTGGCTTACCTACTTTGATTGACAGCTCCTCAGTGTCACTCATTCCTGCTGCTGCTGAATTTCGACCGACCTAGCCTGATTGGAGCACCTCACTATCCCTCCGCCCTGCTGCTGCTGAACCTCCACCCACAGCCTGAGTGACAGCTCCAGAGCGGTCAGATTGGGTGAGTAAAGATTAAAAAGATGTTATTCGAGCATAGTGGGTGGAGATTGTAGAGCTGTGAGCTTGGTAAGGTGGTGGGAGAGCGAATACACCTGGGCACATGCACTTTATGACTTTTTTAGCCGGACTCATAAAATGCTCATCTTAATATCAGGATTATGCAGCCATTGTAACACGAGCATCAGCCTCATCAGGTCCAAGAGATCTTATTAGTGTTGTATGTAGTTTGTATTGTAAAAAACTGCAGCCAGATTCTCTTTAATTATTGCAGTGAAAGCTAAAATATGTCTGAAAATTACAAAATTGATGCATTTTTTATACCCCATAGCCATCCTTCACAAGAAAAAAGTTAATAATGTGCAATTTCCCTAAAATGTTCCTATTTAATAATAATATTGCTGATATGTAGAAAAAAGCCAAAATATAGCTACAGTGAAAAAAAAAAATTAAAAGCAAATAAGTAAATAATACAAATCTCACAAAGTAGGCAGGGTCCTAAGAAAATCTCTCAAAAGACAAAGTACAAAATATCATCCAACCGCCTTGACAGCTCATTACATAAGTCAGAAAATATTTTAAAACAATCCTTATAGATGAAATAAAGTAATAATAAAAATTATTATTATTATTATTATTATTATTAAAGTCAGAAAATATTGAAAACAAAATTCTTTATAAATTAAATAAAGCAATAATAAGAATTATTATTATTATTATTATTATTACTACATAGGACATAAAATATAGAAAATATAAAAATTCCATATAAATGTATTGAAGTAATAAGAAATATTAGTATTAGTATTAGTATTATTACATAGGCCAGAAAATATTGAAAAATTAATTCCTTATAAATTAAATAAAGTAATAATAAGAAATATTTTTATTATTCTTATTATTATTATTCTTATTATTATTATTATTATTATTATTAATCAGGAAATATTGAAAAAAGACATTATAAACGAAATAAAGTAATTATAATAAATATTATTATTACATAGGTCAGAAAATATTGAAAAAAATAATTCCTTATAAATTAAATAAAGTAATAGTAAGAAATATTTTTATTATTCTTATTCTTCTTCTTCTTCTTCTTATTATTATTATTATAAATGTCAGAAAATAATGGGAAAAAAGCCTTAGAAATGAAATAAAGCAATAATAAAAATTATTATTATTATTATTATTATTATTGTTATTACATAGGTCAGAAAATTTCAGAAAATCCTTATACATTGAATAAAGTAATAATATTAAAAATTATTATTATTATTATTATTATTATTATTATTATTAGTAGTAGTAGTAGTAGTAGTAGTAGTAGTAGTAGTAGTAGTAGTATTTATGTCAGAAAATATTTTACACAAAATAATTCCTTATAAAATAAAGTAATAATAAGAAATAATAATGATAATAATAATAATATATAGGTCTGGAAATATTGCAAAAAACATTATAAATTAACTAAAGTAATAATAAGAAATGTTATTATTACATAGGTCAGAAAATATTGAAAACATAATTTCTTAAAAAGTAAATAAAGCAATAATAAGAATTATTATTATTATTATTATTATTATTAATACATAGGACATAAAATATAGAAAATATAATAATTCCATATAAATGTATTAAAGTAATAAGAAATATTATTATTATTATTATTATTATTATTATTATTATTATTATTATTATTATTACATAGGCCAGAAAATATTGAAAAAATAATTCCTTATAAATTAAATAAAGTAATAATATGAGTTATTATTATTATTATTATTATTATTATTATAGATCAGGAAATATTGAAAAAAGACATTATAAACGAAATAAAGTAATTATAATAAATATTATTATTACATAGGTCAGAAAATATTGAAAAAAATAATTCCTTATAAATTAAATAAAGTAATAATAAGAAATATTATTCTTCTTCTTATTATTATTATTATTATATGTCAGAAAATAATGAGAAAAAAGCCTTAGAAATGAAATAAAGCAATAATAAAAATTATTATTATTATTATTGTTAATACATACGTCAGAAAATTTCAGAAAATCCTTATACATTGAATAAAGTAATAATAATAAAAATTATTATTATTATTATTATTATTATTATTATTAGTAGTAGTAGTAGTAGTAGTAGTAGTAGTAGTAGTAGTATTTATGTCAGAAAATATTGTAAGCAAAATAATTCTTTTAAAATAAAGAAATAATAAGAAATAATAATGATAATAATAATAATAATAATAATAATAATAATAATAATAATAATAATAATATATAGGTCAGGAAATATTGCAAAAAACATTATAAATTAAATAAAGTAATAATAAGAAATATTATTATTACATAGGTCAGAAAATTTTGAAAACATAATTCTTTATAAATTAAATAAAGCAATAATAAGAATTATTATTATTAATACATAGGACATAAAATATAGAAAATATAATAATTCCATATAAATGTATTAAAGTAATAAGAAATATTATTATTATTATTATTATTATTACATAGGCCAGAAAATATTGAAAAAATAATTCATTATAAATTAAATAAAATAATAATATGAGTTATTATGATTATTATTATTATTATTATTATTATTATTATAGATCAGGAAATATTGAAAAAAGACATTATAAACGAAATAAAGTAATAATAAGAAATATTATTATTATTATATATGTCAGAAAATAATGGGAAAAAAGCCTTAGGAAGGAAATAAAGCAATAATAAAAAAATATTATTATTATTATTGTTATTACATAGGTCAGAAAATTTCAGAAAATCCTTATACATTGAATAAAGTAATAATAATAAAAATATTATTATTATTATTATTATTATTATTATTATTATTATTATTATTATTATTAGTAGTAGTAGTAGTAGTAGTAGTAGTAGTAGTAGTAGTAGTAGTAGTAGTATTTATGTCAGAAAATATTGTAAACAAAATAATTCCTTAGAAAATAAAGCAATAATAAGAAATAATAATGATAATAATAATAATAATAATAATAATAATAATAATATATAGGTCAGGAAATATTGCAAAAACATTATAAATTAAATAAAGTAATAATAAGAAATATTATTATTACATAGGTCAGAAAATATTGAAAAAATAATTTCTTAAAAAGTAAATAAAGTAATAATAAGAATTATTATTATTATTATTATATAGGTCAGGAAATATTGAAAAAAATAATTTCTTATAAAATAAATAAATACTATCAATATTAATCATGTTAGATACAGTAAACCATAAAGAAACGTATGTAACAAATATCCCAATAAATAAAACTAACAGCAAAATAAGTTAATTTGATACTTTGATACTTTGTTTTTCGACAGTAGATTCTGTTTCAGCGAGACAGAGAAGATATTACTTCAAGCACCAAGGACATCAGTTCTAAGTCCACAAACAGCTCGCCGGCCATTACTTCTGTTACTTCTGTTACCTAAGCTGAAGATCTACTTGAGTTCCATTAGGTTCGTCTCTTGGACGCTCCACAAGGTCGGCTGCACCACGAGTCTCAGTCCACTTTATAATAACTGCGGGAAAGTGAGGCTGTCATTTTCTGGATTGAACCATTCACCTTCAACACTTTGTATCCGGCTAAAATGCAGGGAATTAGATGATGGATTTGTGATGAGGCTTAGTATATAATACACTACATCTTGTATCACGTCTCTGCCACAAGGGCACTTAGTGTCACACTCAAGAACCTGGACAAACAAGGGGCTCTGTGCCACCGATCACATAGAAACAGTTATAGAACAAGCTTCAATGCCCATCACAACCACTAGATGGCCACACAGAGACACATATAGCATAAACGTCTCACAACAGAGTATCACAAAACCATGATTTTTTTTTTTCTTAAAGCTGTTCATCTGATGCCGTTCATCTCATACATTGTGACAAGAGGAAAAGTCATAAGGGTCACTTCAGAAGCTGCAGAATTCCAAATATTATGATTTTCTAATGGACCTTTCTCAATGATAGGACATCCATGCATCTTATTATAGTGGTCATTATGCTTAAATAGAATGCAAATAAATCATTAATAGGATCCATCATCAGCAGTCACCCTGCTTATTGATGGTTTCCACACACAGAGGAATGGTGGGATGGTCATATCATACAATGCTGATGCTGTATGGTCACTGTTAGTACAGCCTAGTTGGCATTGTCAAATAAAGGGCCATCTACCACTTACCAATGTACAATGGGTCACAAAACAGACCTCAGGCCCATCACAACCACTGCATTTAGACACCTATAGCAAAAACATCTCCTAACAGAGTATCACAAAGTCATGTTTTTGTTGTTTTATTTGAAATCACTCATCTCAGTTTTGTCTTCTCAGGGTGTGTGTCACACAGAGGTCTTCAGAAACATCGCCGACTGTCATGTCAGTGTAGGAATCTGTTCAGACTACCTGATAACGGTCTATAATTAGTGCAGACTAACCAAGAGTCAACCAATAGAGTGGTTGGTCATAGGCAGGCTGCCAAGAGTAATCTCTGCTGGTCTGCTTATGAGTCATCTTTGATCACATGTTGCGGAGGAGCCAATCACATCTGCTCCCCTCCTATATATACTGGCTGGACACTTCCATTAGTTTATCTGAGCTGGTCTGGTGAGGTGTTGTGATCCAGACTATCTCGTGGTTGTAGTACTTGTGGTTGTATGCGGTTGTGGAGTAAAATCTTGTATTTTTGTCGCTTCCTCCCTGCTCTTGCTTTTCTCCTAAGTCTCTCATTGTCTATTCCTGTATGTGTGCAGCATGTCAGAGTTTAGTTTTTTTTCCTGTCTGTCTTTATCTGTGTTTCCATCTCACTCCTGCCCATTCCTTCCCTGGTGGGAGGGGGAATCAGATCAGTTCTGGTTAGGAGAATAGTCAGGCACAGGACTCCGGCATCTTCACCATTAGGAGTAACCCAGAGGTTAGGAATAGCCTAGGGACAGCTAGCGTAAGGGATATTTATTCTTCATCCTACAGTCACATTATGACAGTATGTTGAGCCAAAAGGAAAAGTAAAATAGGACACATCAGAATATAAACATAAACATCTCCCTACAGAGTGTCACAACATCATTAATTGAAATAATGGTATAATTAGAATATAAACAAACCAATACTATGATCTGTCATTAACAGCCACCCTGCTTGCTGATGGTTACCATACACAAACAGGATAGGTAGAATGGCCCTATAGGACAATACTGATATTGTAAGGTCACTATCAGGACAGTATAGATGGCATTGTCCTCTGGGACCTACATAAATAAAGATATAGAATAAATGATAAAACAGGTTGCAACCCCCATAACAACCACTAGGGGCTCCATTGAGACACTCTCAGTATAAACATCTCCCTACAGAGTATCACAAAACCATTATAGGAAAATCCTAAAATAATGGTATAATTAGAATATAAATAAACCAATACAATGATCCGTCAGCATTCACCCTGCTTGCTGATGGTTTCCATACACAAAGAGGATAGGTAGAATGGCCCTATAGGACAATGCTGATATTGTAGGGTCACTATCAGGACAGTATAGAGGGCATTGTCCTCTGGGACCTATATAAAGAAAGATATAGAATAAATTATAAAACAGGTCACAACCTCCATAACAGCCACTAGGGGCTCCATTGAGACACTCCCACTATAAACAGCTCCCTACAGAGTATCACAAAATCATTATAGGAAAATCATGAAATAATGGTAGAATTAGAATACAAATAAACCAATACAATGATCCGTCAGCATTCACCCTGCTTACTGATGGTTTCCATACACAAAGAGGATAGGTAGATTGCTCCTATAGGACAATGCTAATATTGTAGGGTTATATAGAGGGCATTGTCCTCTGGGACCTATATAAAGAAACATATAAAACAGGTTGCAACTCCCATAACAGCCACTAGGGGTCTCCATTGAGACACTCCCACTATAAACATCTCCCTACAGAGTATCACAAAATCATTAAATGAAATAATGGTATAATTAGAATATAAAGAAACCAATACTATGATCTGTTATTAACAGCCAGCCTGCTTGCTGATGGTTTCCATACACAAACAGGATAGGTAGAATGGCCCTATAGGACAATGCTGATATTGTAGGGTCACTATCAGGACAGTATAGATGATATTGTCCTCTGGGACCTACATAAAGAAAGATGTAGAATAAATTATAAAACAGGTCACAACCCCCATACCAACCACTAGGGGGCTCCATTGAGACACTCTCACTATAAACAGCTCCCTACAGAGTATCACAAAATCATTATAGGAAAATCATGAAATAATGGTAGAATTAGAATACAAATAAACCAATACAATGATACGTCAGCATTCACCCTGCTTACTGATGGTTTCCATACACAAAGAATATACTTAGAATGGCCCAATAGGAAAATGCTGATATTGTAAGGTCACTATCAGGACAGTATAGAGGGCATTGTCTTCTGGGACCTATATAAAGATATAAAACAGGTTGCAACCCCCCATAACAACCACTAGGGGGCTCCATTGAGACACTCCCACTATAAACATCTCCCTACAGAGTATCACAAAATACTTATATGAAATAATGGTATAATTAGAATATAGACAAACCAATACTATGATCCGTCATTAACAACCACCCTGCTTGCTGATGGTTTCCATGCACAGAGAGATCTGGCACAATGGTAGGTTATAGAATCGCATCCTTATCAGAGTTTTACTTTATTGCGTCTCCATGACAGATCAGCCGAAAAAAAATCATTAAAACCTTCAATGGAGGAAATGAACAAATGCGTTCGCCTGTTTTAATGCAAAATGCAATTTGATATGGCACCTAAGAGATCTGACTATTCCAGTTAATGCACCGATTATGCCAAGTGGTTTAAATGGATGAGGAAAATATAGTTGTTCTAGTTAAATACAGCTCCGGGGTATTTTAGGACATCTAATTAGACTTACTTCCTTTTATTTAATTAAGCTGTTTAAAATCTGCTTCATTTCGATTCCTGCATAGGAAAGGTTCGCCTCTTCCAAGCCGTCTAGACCGAATGAATGCCGCTGTCTAATTGCTGTTTAATGAAAGCAGGAATAATAAAACGCTGCTCGGAGTTCAGGAGAAAGCTATTGCTATTACTTCTGTGCTGATTCCGAACCTCAATGTTTACCTTTTACCATTGTGACGATTCAAGGGTTAAAATTCTCGGCTGATTCATTCTTAATTTGTTTTTATAGGTTTGACCTATTATTTTTCTAATATAAGCAAACCTGAAAATGAAAAAAATCTGATTTCCTGCAACTACCACTAGGGGGAGCTGCTGAGTTTACATTGAATACGGTAGGTAGTGAACTCCTGAGCTCCCTCTAGTGGTGGATGAAGGCATGGAAATTGTTAATCATTTTAATAAACTGATGCAATGACTAACAAAGTAAAAAATTATGATTTCCTGCAGTCGCCACTAGGGGGAGCTCCTGAGTTTACATTGAATACAGTAGGTAGTGAACTCCTGAGTTCCCTCCGGTGGCAGCTGAAGGCATGGAAATTATTAGTCATTTTAAAAAACTGATGCAACGTCTAACAAAGTAGAAAATTCTGATTTCCTGCAGTCGCCACTAGGGGGAGCTGCTGAGTTTACATTGAATACAGTAGATAGTGAACTCCAGAGCTCCCTCTAGTAGAGGCTGAAGGCATGGAAATTGTTAGTAATTGCATCAATTTATTAAAATGACTAACAAAGGAGAAAATTCTGATTTCGTGCAGTCGCCACTTGGGGGAACTGCTGAGTTTACATTGAATACAGTAGATAGTGAACTCCTGTGCTCCCTCTAGTGGCAGCTGAAGGCATGGCGATTATTAGTCATTTCAATAAACTGATGCAATGACTAATAAAGTAAAAAATTCTGATTTCCTGCAGTTGTCACTAGGGGGAGCTGCTGAGTTTACATTGAATACAGTAGATAGTGAACTCCTGAGCTCCCTCTAGTGGAGGCTGAAGGCATGGAAATTGTTAGTCATTTTCATAAACTGATGCAACGAATAGCAAAGTAGAAAATTCTGATTTCCTGGAGTCGCCACTAGGGGGAGCTGCTGAGTTTACATTGAATACAGTAGGTAGAGAACTCATGATCTCCCTCCAGTGGAGGCTGAAGGCATGGAAATTATTAGTCATTTCAATAAACTGATGCAATGACTAGCAAAGTAAAAAATTTTGATTTCCTGCAGTCGCCACTAGGGGGAGCGGCTGAGTTTACATTGAATACAGTAGATAGTGAACTCCTGAGCTCCCTCTAGTGGTGGCTGAAAGCATGGAAATTATTAGTCATTTGAAAAAACTGATGCAACGACTAACAAAGTAGAAAATTCTGATTACCTGCAGGCGCCACTTGGGGGAGCTGCTGAGTTTACATTGAATACAGTAGATAGTGAACTCCTGAGCTCCCTCTAGTGGTGGCTGAAGGCATACAAATTGTTAGTCATTTTAATAAACTGATACAACAACTAGCAAAGTAGAAAATTCTGATTTCCTGGAGTCGCTACTAGGGGAGCTGCTGAGTTTACATTGAATAAAGTAGGTAGTGAACTCCAGAACTCTCTCCAGTGGCAGCTGAAGGCATGGAAATTGTTAGTCATTTTAATAAACCGATGCAACGACTAACAAAGTAGAATATTTTGATTTCCTGCAGTCGCCACTAGGGGGAGCTGCTGAGTTTACACTGAATACAGTAGGTAGTGAACTCCTGTGCTCCCTCTAGTGGAGGCTGAAGGCATGGAAATTATTAGTCATTTTAATAAACTGATGCAACAACTAACAAAGTTGCAAATTATTTTATTTACCAAAATATTGTATTGAATTAATAAAAAAAATATATAAAAGTGAAGGCCACTAGATTTTCTGTCTTTATAACTTTCTGCCCACTGCCTTCTGTCAATTATAATCTATTTCTACCTACAAAAATAGAATGTGTAGGGGGGTCTTCGTCTTGCTAAGGAAAATGAGAGCTAAGGAAAGTTTTCTCTGGCCGCTCATGCTCACCTGTCTGTCTCACAGCCTGGCTTTCTTTTTAAGACGGTGGAAGATCTCAACAGCAAAAAATTTAGGGAAGTGGGGAGAAAGGAAGTTCCAGTTCCTATAGTGCTGGCTGAACACTAACATAGAAAAACCCCTCACTGAAAAAGAGTGTATGGCAAGTTACAAAGCAGGGGATTTTGGACAGTTTCTGATGGTATTGTGCATAGAAAGCCATTTGCATTAGCCAAGAGAGCTGTGAAGAGGAAGACCGTGCTTTACTGGTTTTGTGGAAACATGGGAGATTGTGACAATCAGAAAATCTCCAGCATGGCCTAAATATTTATACAGTTTGCTGGGAAGTAGGGTGTTTTGCAACCGAAAGAGAAGCATTAGTTTGATAGGGATCCATAAAAATGAGGTTGCCTTGTCGTTGGCTGTTGGGCTACCATAAAAGTGGCCATTTTTGTGTACTCAGTATCTCAATTTTTGCATGTTTTTCATAGCAGTAATGCATATCTACATTCTCATATTCATTGTTTCACATGTCTTAGTGCTTCAGAGTGCAACTGTCTCCTTTTCTTTACTATGTTTCATGTTCAGTTTGCACCTGTTCACATTAGAAAGGTAGGATGTGTCTCAGTCTTTTTCTTAGATTACAGGGTCATGCCTTCTGATTTAGCTCTTGCTCTTCAGCCTCAGGCTATGTTAATTATCCATTTGCAGGTAGCTATCCACCCATAAGTTGTAGGTTTTTTAACCCAAAGAGAGGCATTAGTTTGGTAGGGACCCAACAAAAATGAGGTCGCCTTGCCACTGGCTGTTGGGCTCATATAAAACTGGCCATTTTTGTGTGCTAAGTATCTCAATTTTTGCATGTTTTTCATAGCAGTAATGCATGTCTATATTGCCTTATTCATTGTTTGGGTACGGTTCCACTTGCACATAGCTTCCGATGTGAGAGCATTGGAAGTGATATGCTAGTGACCCTCTGCTGCGAGTGTCAGCTGTGGATCATACAACTGTGATGGGATCTTGCGATCGGATCACAGCTGTGGAGAAGAGGGAGGGAGAACTTTCTCTCATCTCCTCCGAAGCCTGTCTCTGCGTACATCGCCCTGCGGTCGGATGACATGCAAGTGCAGTGCGATGTTTCACATGCTCCCATAGACTTGTATGGGGGTGCGTGAGCTGAGATTTTCTGCATGCTGCGATTCATTTCTCAGGCCGATATTACATGAGAAATCAGTTGCAGATGGACGCTGCCCCCATGGCTTTGCACTAGAGTGAGACCTGTCCGATGTTTTATCAGATTGCACTCGTCAGTGCAAAATGTAAGTGGAACCCAAGGCTTTACACATATCTTAGCACTGCAGTGTGCGACTGTCTCCTTTTTGTTAATGGTTTTGTGACGTCACTGCTCATCACAGCTGCTGGCAGTTCGCATGCTACTGTGTGACCTACTTGCTGTGACCTGCGGTGACCTCATGACATCACTACACATCACAACAAAGTAGGTCATACAGTAGTATGAGACCCGGCGGTGGCTGTGATGAGCGGTGACCTACTTGCTGTGACCTGCGGTGACCTCGTGACATCACTACACATCACAACAAAGTGGGTCATATAGTAGTATGAGACCCGGCGGCAGCTGTGATGAGCAGTGACCTACTTGCTGTGACCTGCTGTGACCTCATGACATCACTACACATCACAACAAAGTGGGTCACACAGTAGTATGAGACCCGGCGGCGGCTGTGATGAGCAGTGACCTACTTGCTGTGACCTGTGATGACTTCATGACATCACTACACATCACAACAAAGTGGGTCATACAGTAGTATGAGACCTGGCGGCAGCTGTGATGAGCGGTGACCTACTTGCTGTGACCTGCGGTGACCTCATGACATCACTACACATCACAACAAAGTGGGTCACACAGTAGTATGAGACCCGGCGGTGGCTGTGATGAGCGGGACCTACTTGCTGTGACCTGCAGTGACCTCATGACATCACTACACATCACAACAAAGTGGATCATACAGTAGTATGAGACCCAGCGGCGGCTGTGATGAGCGGTGACCTACTTGCTGTGACCTGCGGTGACCTCATGACATCACTACACATCACAACAAAGTGTGTCATACAGTAGTATGAGACCCGGCGGCAGCTGTGAAGAGCGGTGACATACTTGTTGTGACCTGTAGTGACTTCAACCGTGTTTTTCCTATAAAAAAATGAATCAATAAAGCTCCTCCTATACTTTCAGTGTTAAACACGTACAGCACATGGATGGCACTCGAATGGCACGCTGACCCATAGACTTGTATTGACCCTTTTCATCTGTGATACTGAAAAAAGAAGGACGTCTACACGTTGGTTCATGTGGACATGTTGAGAGCATCATCTGTGAAAGGTTTGTCCACATTCAGATGCCATAAGTGTCGGAAATACAAACTTGTAAAGTGGGCCTAAGATAGGGAGGTGATCCTAAAAAATATCTGTCAGATACATATTACGTATTTGGGCATATTGGAAAGAGCAGGCCTCATATTTTGGGGGGAGAGGAACTGATATAAGGGGACTTTTCTCTCATTTCATAACCAGATTGCGTGCCAATGCCAGGCTGCTGCACATAAAGCAACAAGATATTTCCTTCACACATGAGCACAAGATTAGAGTCATGCGCCATAATGGGGCAAATCAGAAGAAGTCATTGTCTTTGGGTGGGGAAGCTTCAATCTGTTAGATAAGTGCTGATCGGTCACACAATCACAGGCGGAATATCTCATTTTGCGGCAAAGGTCTTTTTTATTTTTCACAAACAAACTGCAAAAATGGATTTTTTTTTGAAGTTCAGAAAAATAGAGAACTTTGAGATCGTCATAAAACGGCAGTTTTGTGCAGAGCGCTTCACATTTTGCAGATGCTGCAGCTGTGATAGAATAATGTTGTGTGGTTGGCGGAGCGGCTGCCGGCGGTGCGCCCCCGGGTCTGCGTGCACCTCCTCCTGCTAATTGATACTAGTCATTATGAAAAGAAGCAAAAAAAAAAGGGAAAAAGTAGGACAGATCCGTATACAAGTGTCATCCTCAACACTCCACCGAGCTAAAGAGCCGCGGCTCCGAAAAAAGGGAATCTTCAGATCAGTAAATAGAACCGGAACTTTTTCACTTTTTTTAAAAAAAAAAAATTACAAAAAGTTAAAAATAAAAAAAGACCTAGAAAATATATCGGGAAATTTGTGACAGACACGACACCCACCGTAATTACAAGCCTGTGCCGTTCAGCCGCCGGCCCCCGGTGACTTCTTGCTCTGATAACAATATGTAAATTTTGCAAACTTTTTTTTCTTTCTCTGTAACGCGGTGCATAATTCAATGTCCCTTGTGATTATGAGCGCTGGAAATGGCATCCTCCAGACTCGCTCCGAAATTGCAGCTGTGACTGAGAGAAATTACAGGGTTTCGTTAAAAAAAAAAAAAACAAAAAATAAATATCTATATTAAATTTAAAACAGGGGCTAAAATAAAGTTCAACAAGGAAAAAATTCAAAAAATAACTTACAATTGTCAGAAATGATATCATTTTATTTCTTTTTGTTATTCTGTAACTTTTTACTTTATTTTTCTATCCTCTTCATCTATTGATCCAAGCTTCAGTAGAGACACAATAAGTTTTCTAAATTGGGAGTTGATACATTTTTGCAACATTTCATGGATTTCATAAGTATTTTTGAATATGGGGCTGATGGGTGACGGAGGACAGATTGGGGTACATTGGACTTTTTTTTACCCGATCTGCAGCTCTGTTTGTTCTGATTGGCTCCTCTGTTTAAGCTCAAGCCCAACACCAGGGTCATGGGTTTCTGGAGACCTATCACGTCCGCCTCCGCCCTTAAAAAGATGGTGGAATCTTCTCCTTTATGCCGATTATAGCTTTATGCGATTCCGGTCCATGTCCATGGTTATCCAGCTTCTGATGTACTGCAGTATGCTATTCTGGTGTTTGGTGGAAATTCTCTTGTCGTTTGATTACTTCCTCCCTTTTCTTTATTTCCTCCTGAGCACGTTTTGTCTGTACCTCTGTGAGTGATTGCTGGGAGTTTGGGTTTGAGTTTCCCCCAGTCTGTCTTTCTGTGTGTGATTTACCACTCCAGTACAAGCCCTCTCCTGGCTTGGGGATAAGGGGTGTATTATACCTAGGGCTGATCAGGAGTCAGGGCTACGGCAGCGGTCCAGACCTCTTCACCTTAAGAAGTATCTCTGAGATAAGGGACAGTTAGGACTCCCCTAACCTGAGGGCCAGTTTAGGAGCCCCTGTTCCCAGTTACTATGTTACCCTTGCAATATTATTATCGTCCCATATAAATTTCTCCATAGACCCCTTGGGAGACAGGTGCAAGCGCTAACCCTAAAGGTGGCAAAATTAAAAGGGGCGATTCAGTCTTTTTCCTCGGAGCAGTCCAGGTTGGTTGCCTGATCACCTGAACCTAAACAACCTCTTCTGGAGCGGTTTACTGGGGATCGCAGCCGGTTTATTTCCTTCCGATAGGCGTGTAAGTTGTATCCGTCTGTGTCCTCTTTCCTCTTGGAGTGAGACGCACCTGGGGTATTGTGGTCTCACTTCTGAGTGGTGACCCACAATCTTGGGCATTTTTCTTTGCCTCCTGATTCCCTTGTGTCTGGGTATGTTTTTTATTCTGCACTCGGTGTCATCTACAACGATCCTGACAGGGTGTCATTGGCCAAGTCTAAGATCCGTTCACTTCATTAGGGGAGTTAGCCAGCCGAAGATTACTGCGCTGAATTCGGGTAGTGAGCGGTTATGTGACTACAAGTATGTGATGGGCACACTTATGTCCATGTCCAGTCTCACACAATGCACTTGCATTAAGCGAGGTTGTGCCCATCTAGTTGACATGGAACCGCATATATGGAAACCAAATACTCGGATGCAGGCCCGAAATGGACGACGGCCGTTTCGCACCTCCTTGGGCTTCAACCCGTTGAAGCACAATGAGGTGCGAAACGGCCGTCATCCATAAGGGCCTGCATCTGGCTCTCTCCCCGTTACTTTTAACTGCACTCAACGATGAAATAAAGCACTTTGGAATACTGGATGGTGCTTGCCGTAGATTTCTATTTCCTGGACATTGATTCACACAAAGTGACCGCAGACTTGTAGAGTAAGGCTGGACAACCCCTTTAAATGCTGTATTTTTTTCCCAAATCTGGATTTATCATGGTGGGATAGGACGCTCATTCATATTTTTTTTATTTTGCATTTTTTCTATTTTTTCTTCGCTTTATAAAATAATGCATTGGGCGAATTTTTGTTTGGATCTTCTTTTTTTCCTACCTCATTTCATCCATCTACTGTATGTGAGTAGCAGATAGTGCTCAATTGGTTATGAATCTTTGAAGAACCCCATGTAGGTTTGCCATGGGCCATCATTATCTAGCTGTGCCCCCAAAGTGAGTATTCATATGGGGTACAGCTGCTCACCTAATGGACTGGGGCCTCTTAAGAAAATGGGGGTCTTCCAATCCTATCGAACCAAGAAGGCAAGAGGGGATTCCATGTCAGTGCATCGCTCTCTATTAAAATTTATGAGAGCCACTGAAATCGAAACCCCCCCCATAGATTTCAGTTTAGGGGGCCACATGCGCGGTGGAGACCACTTTTCCTATATGTCATGGATGAGATGTGACAGGAGCCGCCATTAATCCACCACTCTCCATGGACTCACACCGGAGCCAATTACATATGAGGATTGGAGACGTCTCCATCTTATTGTGTGTTACTCGAGAATGTTCTGGAAACGCTCCTCCAGACATTTGCTAACATGATATTTGTTATGCCGATAGGAATTTACATATTTCATGAGAATTCATGGTGGAATTGCTGAGAGCTTTCCTCCAGCCCCGATCCCTCATTACCCCGGCTCATCACAGCCTTCCAGCTCTTAGCAAGTGATAGTGAAAAAGTTGAATTAACTCTTTCTCATCTTCTTGGCATCATATCCTTCTTCTCTTCTAGGTCGTCACTTTAGAATTAAATGTTAAATTTAATTACAAGGTTCTCCTCCTTGTTGCGCCTTTCCACGTCTTCTATCATCTGTGACCTAGAATCCATCATAGTCTTCTCTCATGCTGCCCCTGTGCTCTGGAATGCTTTTTCCTCAGACATACCAGCTCTTATGGCTTATGTGTACCCCAAAAACTCGCCTGGTGGACCATTTCAAGAGTATTTTAGGTATGTTCCCATCACTTTTACTGCTGAGTCAGACTGTGGTGCACCTAACAATTAAGGCCTGGTACTCTACCTAATTTGGTCACAATGCTGTGTAGTCATAGTTTTCAAGTCAGTGTTTTCTTATAGAAAGGAGCAAGTTTGGCACAGTCATTTTGTAGGGCCGGCTTCTCTAGTGCAACGGTGCTCCGCGGTGTTCTAGTGCCATTGTCCCAGCACTTCCCTCTTCCCTGCATGGCCATCCTCGTGCTGCGAGATCCGCTTTGCAGCTCTTTATTGCCGCCCACATGGGGTTGCAGTCCCCGGCTCCCCTGTTCGCGGATGCGGTCTCCAACTCCTGCTTAGGTCCCACGTCCTGCGCATGCTGTTTGGGGCTTTTCTGGTCAACAGCCTAGGGAATGCACACATGCTTCCTGTCCCTTTAAGATAAAATGTGATGCCCCTGGACTATCAGGTTGTCACAGGGTACTGCGCAAGCTGCACTTCCGTGCAATATTCCACCTCCCTCATGGTTCTGGATCCCTAACTAAATGGTGTTGCCTCCAACAGCAAATCAACTCCTAAATACACCCTGCACCACACACACCGGGCACACCAGTGGACGGCTTGAGCGGAATAGAGTCACCCACCTGGGGGGTCAGGGAGGGGAGGTCAGGAGTGTAGTGAGCTGAGAGTTGAGAGTTGGGAGTGAAGAGTGAGTTAATGAGCTGTGAGGAGCTCAGAGGAAGTCGGGAGTGGTGGCTCCTGAAGGAAGCTGTCTAGGTTGCAGACGGTGGTCTGGGCCTAGAGGAGTCGGACCCCCGGTCGCAGGGGATTGTGGCGAGGTGCCTGGACCTGTCGAGGAGGATAGCCGGCATCCTAGCACTGTCACCGGTCCGGGTCGAAGGCACGATGGGGTACATGGACCCTAGGTTGGGGAGTAGCTTCAGGCAACCCAATAATTCACCTGAGGAGAACGGAGCCTTCATGATCTGTTCCCACTCGCTCCAGAATCGGGGTACTAGCGCAACGAGGGGGATAGGAATTTCCATCCAAAACTTTCCAGAAAATCCCAAGCGTGAGCCCTGAGAGCAAGCTCCCACACTTAGCCATAGTAGGGAGCGAGGCTGTTAGGGCCAGATGGACGGGTAGACCCTGGAGGTGGATCCACTGGGCCGAACTCCCGGATGAGGGAAAGGAGTCCGGTAGCCGGAGCACTGTAGGTAGCAGGACAGTCCGTGCACTGGGAGAAAATGGAGAAGTCCCTGGGACCACGAGGTCACTGATGGTGGTCCGGGTGACGGAGCTCAGGTTCGGAAGCCGTGATGGTGTCAGGCGGGGTCCGGAACCGTTGGAGCGAGATGACGGGTCACCGCAGGGATCCGAGATGGTATGGACTGTCAGAATGGCAGATGGACAGCGTTCGGGGTTCGAGGTACCGCAGAACCGGATGGCGATGCAGGATCGGCTCTAGAAGATAGAGAGGTAAGTATCTCACAAAACACAAGGAGACCTGACTCCTAGCTTGGGAAAACACGAAGAACAGGCCCCGCTCCCTTGGACATTAACCCCCTATATACCCTGTACCTATGTGCATCATTTCCTGTAATTTGACACTGGCCCTTTAAGAAAGGGTCAGTGACCGCGTGCGCGCCCTAATGCGCGTGCGCGCGGCCCGGGTGCCAGAAGCCAGGGAAGGAAGCTGAGAGGAGGACGCAGGGGAGCCGGCCAGGACCTGGGAAGCCGTCGGGCGCCGGGAGCGGAGACCAGGGGGCCTGGGAAGGACGGGCACCGGAGGTTGGAGAGCGGGGAGCATGGCAGGTGAGCCGGGGAGCGGAACAGAGGACCCGGGGAGCGGAGCAGAGGACCCGGGGAGGGGAGCCGAGGACCCGGGGAGCGTGACAGTACCCCCCCTCCCCGCAACCGGGACATGAAGGCACGGATCAGAGGAGTGCCCACGTTCTCCCTGGGCTCCCAGGACCTATCCTCAGGACCATACCCCTCCCAGTCCACCAGGAAGAACTGCCGACCACGAACGATCTTCATGGCCACGCTATCCCTTACCGCATAGATGTCGTCCTCAGCAATAGGAGGAGGAGCCAGGCTGGCGGCAGCGGAGAAGGGACCAAGGACAACCGGCTTGAGCAGAGAGACGTGGAAGGAGTTGGGTATTCTCATTGTGGCCGGGAGCTGTAGTTTGTAGGAAACCTCATTGATCTTGCCGAGGACTTTAAACGGCCCGATGTAGCGAGGTCCCAGCTTGTAGGATGGTATCTTCAGTCGGATGTACTTGGAAGCAAGCCAGACGAGATCTCCCGGAGAGAAACACGGAGGATCTAGGCGTCTCTTGTCCGCGTGTCTCTTCATCCGCAGGGTTGCCCGTGCAAGGGACGCCTTAACTGAGTCCCAAATGGTAGTAAAGTCACGGAGTACTGCATCAGCAGCAGGGATGTCCGAGGACGAGGATACAGGCAATGGGACAGACGGCTGAAGTCCGTAGACGACATGGAAGGGAGAACTGGAGGAGGACTCACTGACGTGGTGATTATGGGAGAATTCTGCCCAAGGAAGAAGCGTGGACCAATCGTCATGATGGGCGTTCACGTAGTGACGTAAGAAAGAGGTCAATATCTGATTGACCCTCTCCACTTGGCCATTAGACTGAGGATGGTAAGCAGATGAAAAGTCTAGAGTCACTCCCAGATGTTTGCAGAGAGCCCTCCAGAAGCGGGAGGTGAACTGAGTTCCTCTGTCGGACACTATGTGTGAAGGAAAGCCATGCAAGCGGAAGATGTGATGTATATAGGCGTCCGCGAGTTCCTGAGCAGAGGGCAGTCCAGCCATAGGAACGAAATGGGCCATTTTAGAGAATCGATCCACCACGACCCATATGACTGTGTGTCCGGAGGACAATGGCAAGTCCGTAATAAAGTCCATCGCTATGTGCTGCCAGGGAACTGAGGGTATGGGCAGAGGCAGAAGACGGCCGTATGGCAGGTGTTTGGGTGTCTTGTTCCTGGCACAGGAGGAGCAGGCAGAGACAAAAGAGGCGACGTCCGTGCGCAGGGATGGCCACCAGTAATGACGTACAATAGCGCTCCATGTTTTCTTCTGACCTGCATGACCGGCTATTTTCGAGGCATGGCCCCAGTGTAACACTTTTTGCCTGTCAGTCTCAGAGACATAGGTCTTCCCGGGCGGTATCTGGGCCAGGGTGACAGGAGCCACCGGAATAATCTTGCTTGGACAGATGATGGGTTGAGATGTCTCTTCCTCCTGTTCCATGGGCACGAAAGACCTAGACAAGGCATCAGCGCGTACATTCTTGTTTGCGGGTCGGAAATGAAGCTGGAAGTCGAACCGGGCAAAGAACAAGGACCACCTGGCTTGCCGTGGGTTCAGTCGCTGAGCAGTCCGCAGGTATTCCAGGTTTTTGTGGTCCGTGTAAACAATGACAGGGTACACTGCTCCTTCCAGAAGATAGCGCCATTCCTCCAGAGCCAGTTTGACCGCCAATAGCTCTCGGTCACCGATGGTGTAATTGCGTTCAGGCGCGGAGAAGCTCTTGGAGAAGAAACCGCACGTCACCATCTTCCCGGAGGAGGACTTCTGCATGAGCACTGCTCCGGCTCCCGAGGAGGAGGCATCCACCTCCAAGGTGAACTGGCGGTTTAACTCCGGACGGTGGAGTACAGGAGAGGAGGCAAAGGCTCGTTTTAGAGCGCCAAACGCGGCGTCGGCCGCAGGTGACCAGTCCTTTGGATTAGCCCCCTTCTTGGTCAAAGCGGAGAGAGGAGCAGTCAGAGCCGAGAAGTGAGGAATGAACTGGCGGTAATAGTTAGCGAATCCGAGAAAGCGTTGGATTGCCTTCAGTCCAGAAGGAGGAGGCCAGTTGAGAATGGAGGAGACCTTCTTGGGATCCATCTGCAGTCCGGTATCGGTGATGAGGTACCCCAGGAAGGGGAGAGAAGACTGTTCGAAGACGCACTTCTCGTACTTGGCGTACAGACGATTCTCTCTCAGTCGCTGTAGAACCAGTTGCACGTTCTCTCGGTGGGTCTGGAGGTCCGGAGAGAAGACAAGGATGTCGTCCAGATATACCACCACACAGATGTAGAGAAGGTCCCGAAACACATCGTTCACTAATTCTTGGAAGACAGCTGGTGCGTTACACAGGCCGAAGGGCATCACGCAGTATTCATAGTGCCCATCGCGAGTGTTGAACGCGGTCTTCCATTCATCCCCTGAGCGGATACGGACCAGGTTGTAGGCACCCCGAAGATCCAACTTGGTGAACACACGAGCTCCTCTGAGCCGATCAAACAATTCGGGGATGAGCGGCAGGGGGTACTTGTTTTTCACGGTGATTAGGTTCAATCCCCGGTAGTCTATACATGGGCGTAGGTCACCCTCTTTCTTCTTTACGAAGAAGAAGCCTGCTCCAGCAGGAGAGGAGGATCTCCGGATGAATCCCTTAGCCAGGCTCTCTGTGATGTACGTAGACATGGCCCTTGTTTCGGCTGGAGACAGTGGATATATCCGTCCTCGAGGTGGTGTAGTTCCCGGGAGCAGGTCAATGGCACAATCGTAAGGACGATGTGGCGGAAGTACTTCGGACTCCTTCTTGTCAAAGACGTCCACGAAGGACCAATAGGCTGAGGGCAGTCCCGGTAGGGACTCGGGAACCGGAGGTCGCCGGATGGGTTGTATGGTCTTCAGACACCTCTCATGGCAAGAAGGCCCCCATCGAGTAATATCACCAGTGCCCCAGCTGACTGAAGGCTCGTGTGTCCGCAACCAGGGAAGACCCAGCAGAATTTGATGTGACATATGTGGGAGGACGTAGAGAGCGATGTTCTCGGTGTGCAGAGCACCGATACGCAGTTCAAGCGGCTTGGTGATCCAGGAGATGGTGTCAGAGAGAGGTCTCCCATCCACAGAGGCAATCACGAGGGGCTTGTCGAGTGGAGTAACAGGCACCTGGTACTTGTCCACCGTGGCCTGCTGGATGAAATTGCCTGCTGCCCCAGAATCGAGGTACGCCTCAGCCGTAAACCGCGTCTCTCCCGTTGTTACTTGCACAGTCCATGTGACTGGGTCTGAGAGATTCCCAGCACCTAGGGTGGCCTCTCCTACCAACCCTAGGCTTTGGAGTTTCCCGGCCTCTCAGGACAGGCGCGTAGCAGGTGTGTGCCCTCTCCGCAGTAAAATCAGAGACCCTTGGCGAGCCGCTCTGCTCGACGTTGTTCAGACTGTCGCACACGGTCGATCTGCATGGGCTCATGGACGGAGACACCAGAGGCCGTTGACTGGAGTACGGCGGGCTTCCGTGGAGGAGAGGAATGCCGTACCGGACGTCTCTCACGGGATACCTCTTTGGACCGCTCCTGAAAGCGTACGTCCACTCGAGTCGCTAAGGTAATCAGGGCGTCCAGGGTGGACGGTACATCACGTCCAGCCAGCTCATCTTTGATTCGACCCGATAGTCCTTCCCAGAAGGCGGCGGTTAGGGCCTCGTTATTCCACCCGAGTTCTGAAGCCAAGGTGCGGAAACGGATGGCGTATTGACCCACCGTCAGTGTTCCCTGACGTAACCGGAGAAGTGATGACGCAGACGCAGAGGCGCGTCCGGGTTCGTCAAAGGTGCTGCGAAAGGCCTGCAGGAACTCCTGGAGGTTCTTGGTCATAGGTTCCTCCTTCTCCCACAAGGGGTTCATCCACGCCAGTGCCTCGCCCTCTAGGTGAGACATGATGAAGGCGACCTTGGCTTGGTCGGAGGCAAACAGATGTGGCAGCTGCGTGAAATGGAGGGAGCATTGGTTTATAAACCCCCTGCAGGTCTTGGGATCTCCGGCGTACCGGGGTGGTGTGGCCAAACGCAGTCTGGAAGCATCCGAAGAGACAGCCACGGGAGCGGGGGTCGTGGCTTGACTAGTGGAGGCTCGGGATGATGAAGACGTGACTGCCGCTTGTAGCGTGGTCAGACGGGTGTCCACGGAAGTCATAAAGTTCAGCATGCGGGTCTGAACTTCATGCTGGCGTTGGAGTTCCTCATGCAAGGCCGCTAGTGCTTCGGCGGGATCCATGGCCTGTTCTTACTGTTAGGGCCAGATGGACGGGTAGACCCTGGAGGTGGATCCACTGGGCCGAACTCCCGGATGAGGGAAAGGAGTCCGGTAGCCGGAGCACTGTAGGTAGCAGGACAGTCCGTGCACTGGGAGAAAATGGAGAAGTCCCTGGGACCACGAGGGCACTGATGGTGGTCCGGGTGACGGAGCTCAGGTTCGGAAGCCGTGATGGTGTCAGGCGGGGTCCGGAACCGTTGGAGCGAGATGACGGGTCACCGCAGGGATCCGAGATGGTATGGACTGTCAGGATGGCAGATGGACAGCGTTCGGGGTTCGAGGTACCGCAGAACCGGATGGCGATGCAGGATCGGCTCTAGAAGATAGAGAGGTAAGTATCTCACAAAACACAAGGAGACCTGACTCCTAGCTTGGGAAAACACGAAGAACAGGCCCCGCTCCCTTGGACATTAACCCCCTATATACCCTGTACCTATGTGCATCATTTCCTGTAATTTGACACTGGCCCTTTAAGAAAGGGTCAGTGACCGCGCGCGCGCCCTAATGCGCGTGCGCGCGGCCCGGGTGCCAGAAGCCAGGGAAGGAAGCTGAGAGGAGGACGCAGGGGAGCTGGCCAGGACCTGGGAAGCCGTCGGGCGCCGGGAGCGGAGACCAGGGGGCCTGGGAAGGACGGGCACCGGAGGTTGGAGAGCGGGGAGCATGGCAGGTGAGCCGGGGAGCGGAACATAGGACCCGGGGAGCGGAGCAGAGGACCCGGGGAGGGGAGCCGAGGACCCGGGGAGCGTGACAGAGGCCCGGGTAGTTCCATGCTACCGGGTCACCAAGTTGAAGTCAAACTAAGTGCCAGGAGGCAGGTCACAGATCACCAGGCAGCACCATTGGGGACGGGACCCGGACGAGCTCCCCTCTGCAGCAGCGGTACCCAGAGACTTGGTTTACCCGGTTGTCAGCGTCTGCTTATGAACTGAGTGAGTACGAGAGTTATCCCTGCATCCCACGGCACTCCCCCCTTCACCAAGTCCCGGGCATCCCCCTACCCATTGAGGGTTACAACACCTTGCTGCCCCACTTCTTCACCCCAGGTACTCCCAACGGCAGCGGCGGTACTTCCCAAATTACCGTACACCACGGGTGGCGTCACGAACTACATATCAACTCCCCTGTAAATATCCCCTTTCATTTGAGTGGCCGCACGACCCCCGGGTCCGGAGACCCTCGAGCCACAGCAAACCCGGATCCGAGCAGCTCGGCTGCTTCCACAGGGGCAGCTCAAAAACATGTGCACCTGGCTAAGGTGTCCCCAACCTATCACTGGGAGGTACCAGGTATTTACGTCTCCCTCCCACTGATGGGAGGGTCCAGAGCAATGCATTAGGATTTGATGGTAGCCGTGCATTGGTCTTGCCTCTCTGCATGTCTCCAGCACCAGTCCTGCATGCAACCAGTTCTACTGTGTCTGTCCATTCTCTTCTCTGGTACCACCCTTTGTCCTTCGCCTGTTTCCATAGTTTTCTGTATCCTGCACCTGTGTCTCCACCAGCCCGTGTCCATACCGGCCTGCACCTGTCCCCCTGTCTGCCTCAGCCGTCCTGGCTGCACCTGTGTCCGATGTCCTGTGCCTGATGTCTTGTCATCCTTGCCTGATGACCTTTCCAAGCTGCACCGGTGTCCGATGTCCCATGCCTGGTGATCCGTGCCTGATAACCTGGATCCTGATGACCGGAGTTCCACCAGATGTCCTTTCCCAGCTGCACCTGTGCCTGATGTCCTGCGCCTGATGTCCCATGCCTGGTGACCCGTGCCTAATAACCTGGACCCTGATGACTGGAGTTCCTCAAGATGTCCTTTCCCAGCCACACCTGTGTCCGATGTCTTGTGCCTGATATTCTGTGCCTAGTGATCTGTGCCTAATGACCTGGACCTTTATTACTCGAGTTCCTCCAGATGTCCTGTCATGGCTGCACCTGTGCCTGATGTCCCTTGCCTGGTGACATGCCTCTGCTTTTCCAGCCATTCCCCATTCAGACTGTGCCTTGAGTTCTGCCCTGTTTGTCCTTCCAGTACCTGTCCATCCTGTCTATGACTATGTCCATCTGTCCTGCTGTCTCCTGCTCCACTCAGCTGCCACAGTCCTGGTTATTGACCTGAGAGTGGCACCTGGTGTATTAACTTACGGCAGGCATTTAGTCAAGCCCCAAGCCATGAAAGGGTTAGCCTGGGTCCCCCCTGTTGTTCAGTAGGTCTACTCCTGCTCACCATCTTCACCAGCGGTGAGTTTTTACACCTTTCAAAAGCGGTTTATGTTAACTAATACTGCCATACCATGTCTAAATGGTACCCCACTACAATATCACACAGTAGAAACAAGCGAATCTCATCAAATTCGAAAGCTTTGACACATTTTTTAAAAATATGATACGATGATGACCTCGAAGAAATCGAGTTGCCTGCGTTTCACCGGCCGCCAGCCGAGAAGTTGCATGTCCATCAACAACAAGTGAACTTAGATCCGCTGCCCAGCCAAGGGTGGCAAGAAGCCCAGAACCAGGCACCTGCTGTCCGCTTGGTCAAGATCCTGGTGGAACAGGGCTCCGCCGGAATAGACCCTGCCACCCCTGTCGAGGCCCAACGACTGTGGAGGGAGCGAGCCCGGCTATACCTGCACCAGGGGAAGCTGTATCGGGAATTGATCAACCCGAAGACCCACGAGAAGGTTCGCCAGCTGGTGATTCCCCAGGCTAACGTGCCCACTGTCCTGCAGGCATACCATGACGGTGCGGGGCACTTTGGGTGGAAGAAGCTGGAGATGCTGTTGAGGGAGCGATTCTATTGGAGTGGGATGCGGGAGTCTGTGGAGGCCTGGTGCCGAGAATGTGGTCCCTGTTCACTGAGAAGAAGGGACGAGGCCAGCCAGAAGGCTCCTTTGCGCCCAATCATTACGCATCAGCCGCTGGAGCTGGTCGCCCTCGACCACGTGAAGCTCACCCCTAGCCGAAGTGGGTATACTTACGCTCTGACCATTGTAGACCACTATTCAAGATTCTTGGTGGTTGTCCCAGTCAAAGACCTGACCGGCCGTACCGCCGCTAGAGCATTCCAGGCCTATTTCTGTCGACCGCACGGGCACCCGGAGAGGGTGCTTACCGACCGGGGCCCGGCTTTTGAAGTGGAGGTGTTTCAAGAATTCTGCCAGTTGTACGGCTGCAAGAAAATTCGGACCACGCCTTACCATGCCCAGACCAATGGCATGTGTGAAAAGATGAACCACCTCGTCCTGGGTCTCCTCAAGACATTACCGCTAGAAGAGCGGAACCTGTGGCCAGAAAAGCTACCCGACCTGGTCGATATGTACAACAACATCCCTTCCAGCTCTACTAAATGTACACCGGCGTACCTGATGAGAGCTCGGCCTGGTCGGCTGCCAGTGGACCTAGAAATGGGTTTGGAAGCCCCAGAAGCCCTCCCTTCGACTGCTGGATGGGACACTCGGCGAAGGGCGCAGTACCGACAGGTCCAAGAATACGTAGAAATGAACTTGTGCCGGAGTCGGGGACAGCAGGAGCAGTGCTTCAACAGGAAAGCTCCTGCAGGTCCCTTTCAGCCTGGGGATGTAGTACTGAAGCGAAAGAGAAGAACCCATAAGCTGGATGATCAATGGGAGAAGACCACGTATGTCATACAACCCACTGAATGGGAGAATGGGAACGCCTACCGGATCAGTCATGACCAGGGGAAGACTCTGGCCATGGTTTCCAGGGACCACCTGAAGAGGTGCCCACCACCATTGAGGGTGGCAACTGAAGCTCCGGTCCCCAGACTGGCTGGGGAGAAAGAGAAAGGGGTAATCCACACCATGATGGGCGATTTCCCGGCAGATTGGCCTACGCAGAACGGCGCAGTGATTCTTCCAGTGATACTGTTCCCACAACCCGTGGAGGAAAAAGAGATGGAAGTAGCCAACAATGAACCAGTGCCCAGGGATGCACCTGTACCCAGCTCCCCTATGTCTCCGCCCGTACCACACAATAGAAGGGAAGAGGAACCAGTTGTTTCCTCTGCCCCACTGCCTGTCACCACTGACATTGGGCCCCGAAGGTCCACACGCCCCAACCTAGGTCAACCCCCAATTAGGTACAGGGAACCTACCATTTAGGGGTGTGATACGTTGAGTGTGTAAATAAGTAAGTGAATGACTGTGAATCAACCGAGTAAATCATCTGATTAGCCGTCCGAAGAGAACCGTCCCCATTGGGACTGGAGTTGTTGTCCCCTGATTAACCGATGATTACCCCCCACCGTGCATAAGAAACTGCTTATGGACATGCCTGAGAACTCGCAGGGCACCCACGAACTTGTGGGATTGTAAATAGGTTGGGGCATGTTTCCGTTGCCGCCTCCGAAGAGGCTAATTTGGAGTATGGGCCTGGAGGAAAGAGATGGCCCAGGCCCGCTACTACCGCAACCGGTGGCAATCCTCCGGGGGTCAGGGGTCCCCCATGGATGTGGGGTCCCCTGAAGTGACAGTCGGGTGCAAGGCACCGTACCCGTTCCCGCTCGGACAGCCTGGATCTGGACTGGGGTCAAGGGGTGCTGCCCATTTTCTTAGGGGCAGCATCAGGGCCAGGTTGCTTGGGTGGGAGAGCGGAAGCCGTCCGTTGTTATTAAACTGTATACATATGTTTTGCAACGTTAAAGTACCGTGCCTCCAGTTAAGGGAAGATTTATAAATATGCTTTTGTTGAATGGTTTCACATGTTTTATATCTTTTGCAGTTGAAAAATAAAACCGGTGATGGACGGGCAGACCGCGGACGGTCTGCATTTAACCAAGGGGGAATGTGGCGCCCTGGACTAGCCAGGTCGTCACAGGTACTACAACACGACACCCCCACCCCGAGACAGGCACATCAGTCAGACACAAAATCCTTGTTGCCTCCCTCCAGGGGCTGATGTCCACACCAGGTGGGGTGGAGCCAGGCGGTTGGCCCCACCCACGGAGGAGTTCACAGTCCTGGAGGCGGGAAAAGGAAGTCAGTTCAGTTAGGGAAGTGAGAGTGAGAGTTGAGTGAGGAAAGAGAAGGAGAAGGAGTGAAGGAGTAGTGGAGGAGCAAACTGACAGTGTCCGGGTACGTGGCCCGGGCACTTAGAGCAAGGTTGGCAGACGGTGGTGGCCGTCTGCAGGAGAGGCAGATCAACGCGGAACCGTAAGACCGGGGACGGGCGGTGGCCCGCCGGTATCGAACCGGGGAGCGAAGTGAAGCCAGCACAAACTGGCAGGGCCTGCGGACCCCGACCAGGCTTGGAGTCGCCGTTAATAAGGTCGAATCCATCAGTGACCGTAACCCCAGGGGTTTCCTAACAGCCAAGACTCGATTGAAGGCAACCGTCCAACCAACAAAAGGAAATACAGCTACCACCACAGCTAGAGTTCCAAGGGCCAGAGCCTGCGGGCAAAAGAGCTCCTCCGGCACATACACACGCTGGGGAGCGGGTTACCAGTGGGAAGCCATCGGGACCGAACATCCACAAAAGGTGCAGGGAAAGGTAGCCACCACCAACCGGGAGAAGTCACAGCAGCCGGCTGCGGGACCCGTCCATCCAGCCGTTTGGTTTACCAGAGACTTTGCGTACATTTGTGGCTGAGTGAGTACAACCGTGCCTTCCGGCACCGCGCTGTGCAGTCCCCGCAACCCTGCACCTTGCCAACCCTGCCTCCCCGTCACCTCACCGGGCCCCGGGACCACCAACCCCTACCCACGGAGGGGGGAAACAACATCCCAGCTGCTCCCTACCATCGCTCTCGGGATCCCCGTCAATAGCAGCGGTGGTGCCCAACCTCACCACAACCCGTGGGTGGCGTCACAGACCAAATCCCCAAACCAAACTACCCCCTTTCACTCACGGGCGAGGAGCGCCGCTCGAGTCCCCGGATCCGGCCCATCGCTCGAGCCACCGAGCAGCAGCAGCGCCGGACCCGAGCGTGGTGAGCGCAGCGACCTGCCGCCCGTGACAAGAAAAACCTGCTAAAAAGTCAGTGTGAATATAGAGTGTGACGCCCTGGACTAGCCAGGTAGTCACAAACACAACATCACACCCCCTCCCCTGGATAGTCTACACCAGTCAAACAAAATCCTTGTTGCCTCCCTCCAGAGTCTGATGTCCACACCAGGTGGGGCGGAGCCAGGCGGTTGGCCCCACCCACCAAGGAGTTCACAGGCCTGGAGGCGGGAAAAAGCAGTTAGTGGAGTGGAGTTTTGCAGTTCAGTGGAAGTGGAGTGAGGAGTTGAGTTTGGAGTGGAGGAAGGTCGGCAGATGGTGGTGGCCGTCTGCTGGAGGTGGTGCAAGTCAGCGGAACCATAGGACCGGGGACGGGCGGTGGCCCGCCGGTACCGAGCCGGGGAGCAGATTTGTATCAAGCACAAGGGCAGTGCCATCGGACCCCGACTAGGCTAGGAGCCACCGACAACGGTCAAATCCGAGAGTGACCGGAACCCCAGGGGATTCCTAACACCCAAGACCCGACAGAAGGCAACAGTCCACACAGTGAGGATAAAAAGCCACCTCCATAGGCTAGAGATCCAAGGGCCAGCGCCTGCGGGCAAAACGGGCTCCTTCGGTACATACACGCCGGAGAGCGGACTACCGTTGGGCAACCATCGGAGTCAATACTTTCTACAGAGGTGCAGGGAAAGACAGCCACCATCAACCTGTCCGGGGAGAGCAAAGACACTGCAGCCGGCTGCGGGACCCGTTCATCCAGCCGTTTGGTTTACCAGAGACTCTGTGAATCTGTGCCTGAGTGAGTAAACCAGTGCCATCCGGCACCACGCCACGCTGCCTCCGCAACCCTGCACCCGAGCAACCCTGCCTACCCGTATCACCACCGGGCCCCGGGATCACCAACCCCTACCCACGGAGGGGGAACCAACATCCTAGCTGCTCCCCGTCATCAGCAGCGGTGGTGCCCATTATCACCACGACCCGTGGGTGGCGTCACGGACTATCTCCCCAAACAAACCACCCCCTTTTCACTCGTAGGCGAGGAGCGCTGCTTGAGTCCCCCGGGTCCGGCCCACCGCTCGAGCCACCGAGCAGCAGCACCAGCCGCGGACCCGAGCGTAGCGAGCGCGGCCCTTCCGCCCACGACAAGAGCAAAGTATGAAACTCATCTCATACTTTGTACCTGAGTTCCTGCCAAGTGCACTGGGAGTGAGTCAGAGATCTATACAAAGAGCGCTCCCCCAGTGTGCCCATTTCTATTGATTGTAAAAAGTTTATGTCACCACTGGGGACCATCAAGGATTTAGCGTTTATTGAGTAACTGATAATATAATTGCCTTTCACTGGTGAAGATTATTGGCATGTTTATTGCATAATCTGCGGCAAGATTACAGCATACACGGGGAGGGGGGAGTGCAGGGGCGCCGTGCGACGGTCGTTTCGCACCCTAGCAGGTGCTTCCACAGGTCCGAGTTTCCACAGGTACTCGGACCTGTGGAAGCACCTGCTACGGTGCGAAACGGCTGTCGTCCGGCGCCCCTGCACTCCCCCCTCCCAGTGTATGCTGTAATCTTGCCGCAGAGTATGCAATAAACAAGGCAATAATCTTCACCAGTGAGTTGCCGCCATTCCTTCTTATTTGAAATTTATACCGGATTCCTGCATCCTGGCAGAGCACCACAGAGATCGGCTGGAGGTCCGTGATCCACTTAAAAAACTACAAACCCGTGAGTACACACCTGGGCTTGCAGTGCCTAGCTCCCTTCTCTTATGGATATAATTGCCTTTATTGAATGGATAACTCTCAAGCTTGAAAGGTCCTACAAATAAAAAGCTGAGATCTGCAGTTACACGAGCCTGATGACATCCTAACTTGACTCTCCTACTGTCACACTAGGTACGAGGAAGTACCAAGTGAACTGCGAAAAGGAATGGAAACCTTGTGTCTAGGAAAGAGGGTGATGGTGACCCCTGACCAAACCTACCGCTGGTCCCTGGTTTCTCTCACCTGCCTAAATAGGTTTTGCACCTAAGCGCCAAGCTGCATACCTGACCCTGAAGTAGACCCTATGTAGGGAGCGGGTGGGATGAGCGCTTAGTCAACCCCACTAGTCACTTAAGAAGACACAGGGATAACAAACAGGCGGAAAATAAACAAATAACATCACCAGATGACTCTGGCAGAGGAACTGCAGCAACCACAAAGTTCTCCAGCCGGATACAAGCCGACTGCTTGCACTGAAGACATGTTAAGGGTATAAGAGCTATCCCCAGTGTGACGCCCTGGCAAAGCCAGGTTGTCACAGAAAGAGTTAATCCTCCTTGGTAATCTGATCTCACACCGGTGCAGCAGGACAAACCACAGCCCCCAGGGTAAGAGAAAAGCAGAGCAGAGGGGAGGCGCTGGAGCAGAGTGTTTGGGGAGACAGAGAGAAGAGGAGTCTGGAGTTGTAGCTCCCACGCTGAAAGTGAAGCGTGCTCCGAGAGGGCCGGGACAGGCTGTGAGTGAGGAAGGGGCCAGAGGTAGCCGGACAGGGTAGTGGCCCCCCGGTACCTGGGTGACGCGGATCACTGCAGGGGAGTGTATTCCCCGTTTCCGGCTGAGGAGAAAGAGGAAGAGAGTGGAGAGAAAGGCACCTGGCTGCAGGGAAAGAACAACAGGAGCTGCTGCACCGTGTGTGGGACACTAACACCCCCGTACCGAAGGCTGCGGACACCGGCAATTCCTAGTTTACCAGTGACTCCGTGTGAATTATTTGTGAGTACGCCCGTGCCCTCAGGCACCGCACCGCAGCACTGCGCCCTGCTCCCTGCTTACCCTATCACCGGGCTCTGGGACAACCAACCCCCTACCCACGGAGGGGAGAAATAACATCTAGCTGCTCCATACCATCGCTCCCGGGATCCCCGTCCAGAGCAGCGGTGGTGTTCCAACCTCACCACAACCATGGGTGGCGTCACGGACAATCTCCCTTACCAAATCCCCTTTTACTGTGGAGCCTGGGATCACAGACCGGGTGACGCCACCGTGATACCCACAGAAGTGACCCTGTGGCCCGGATCTGAGTACCCCTGGTCCCCGGGCGACACATTTGGCGTCACGAACAGGATCGAACCCATCCAGTTACCTGGAGGAAGTGCGCCTTGTTCTGGACTGTCAGCGGTGTTCCGCTGCAAAAATTGTGAAAGTCGCCATCTTTGCCTCCATTTTGGGCGCGAAAATCTCCCGCCCAGCGCCTTCTTCCCCAAGCGGTGGGCGCGAAAAAGAGGCTCCGCCCCCTGAGAACGCGGGCGGAAGTGAAGCTCCGGAGGACCGGAAGCGAAAGAAAAACTTTAAAAGTTGCTAGAAGGACTGCTCCCGAGTACCAAGGGGGAGCAGTAGGAAGAAACTGCAGTTCATGTGACCAGGACTGTAAAGGCAGGGACGCCAGGACTTTGCCTAATTCCGTTCCTGGACAAGCAGTAGCCACAACCCCGATGACATCTTACCCGGCTCCGGCAGTCCGCCCAGCCGCCACGGTGATGACGTCGGCTCCGGCAGTCCGCCCGGCCGCAACGGAGGTGGCACCCGATTGGAAGTCTGCCCCAGATGTGGCGCCAGCCGCTCCCAGGTACCCCGTCACGGCTGTGGAGCAGCCGGAGTGCACCTGCAGAGAGGAGGAGCAAGCCAGTGAGAGATGGAGCCCTCGGCAGTTAGCGAGGCCGGTTGTAGCCGGCGCCGAGGGCATCCAAGTGGGCCTGGCTTCTGAGCAGGAGGCAGAGCACGGAACCCGTGCCCCGTACTGGAAGTGGCGGCAGCGGCAGTGGTAGTGGAGCATGGACGGCTACCCACAAGTTAAAAAGTTGACTGTCTTATGGACTGTCACCCCTGTTGAACGCCCTCAAGTTCAGGAGGAGGCCATCTGCTCCGCAGGTGTGGGGTGGCAGCACGGTTTAAAGTTTTAGAAAACGTACCTCCCGATGTGGGAAGATGTATGATTGTAATGTGTTGATTTTTCCAGTTTTAATAAATGTTGGTGGCCAGACGGCCCGAGGACGGGCCGTGTTTTACCAAGGGGGTGTGTGACGCCCTGGCAAAGCCAGGTTGTCACAGAAAGAGTTAATCCTCCTTGGTAATCTGATCTCACACCGGTGCAGCATGACAAAGCACATCCCCCAGGGTAAGAGAAAAGCAGAGCAGAGGGGAGGGGCTGGAGCAGAGTGTTTGGAGAGACAGAGAGAAGAGAAGCCTGGAGTTGTAGCTCCCAGGCTGAAAGTGAAGCGTGCTCCGAGAGGGCCGGGACAGGCTGCGAGTGAGGAAGGGGCAAGAGGTAGCCGGGCAGGGTAGTGGCCCCCCGGTACCTGGGTGACCCGGATCACTGCAGGGGAGTGTATTCCTCGTTCCCAGCTGAGGAGAAAGAGAGTGGAGAGAAAGGCACTTGGCTGCAGGGAAAGAACAACAGGAGCTGCTGCACCGTGTGTGGGACACTAACACTCCCGTACCGAAGGCTGCGGACACCGGCAATTCCTAGTTTACCAGTGACTCCGTGTGAATTACTTGTGAGTACGCCCGTGCCCTCAGGCACCGCACCGCAGCACTGCGCCCTGCTCCCTGCTTACCCCATCACCGGGCCCCGGGACAACCAACCCCCTACCCACGGAGGGGAGAAATAACATCTAGCTGCTCCATACCATCGCTCCCGGGATCCCCGTCCAGAGCAGCGGTGGTGTTCCAACCTCACCACAACCGTGGGTGGCGTCACGGACAATCTCCCTTACCAAATCCCCTTTTCCTGTGGAGCCTGGGATCACAGACCGGGTCACGCCACCGTGATACCCACAGAAGTGACCCTGTGGCCCGGATCTGAGTACCCCTGGTCCCCGGGCGACACACCAGCACAGAGTAATAGGAAGTGAGGGCATATAAGGACACCTAGGGAAGTGCTGATGAAAAGAAGCAGAAAGGGTGAGGAACTCTGTAGGGTCCTAAAGGGAAAGGGATGAAAACCAAGGAGAAATAATAGGTCAGGGAGCAGTTTGAGCAGCCAAACGCTGTGACCTTCTAAAGCCAGACACCACAGGACTGTCTGTCACCCGTGACACTCCCGTGACACCTACAACTGCTACACAGTCCAAACTAAGGAGAATCTTAGCAAATAATATAGTTTTTCTAGCCTTTGTTCAAACATTGTGCCACGATTCTTTTGTAGAGAACATTCTGTATTGTTCTCCCATGCTTTCCTGCAGAGGCGGTATATGTTGCTTATGGTGCAAAGCGTTTTGCAGGATGAATGCTCTGCGGGTTGTTTCACAGCACTGGGTTTCACGCTGGTCCATCGAGGTGCTCACGCAGATGCTTCCATTTCCGGTGATTGCTCTGCCTCGTTAGGGAGTGTGTTAGCTCAGGACGCTGCCAGTTGTACGTCCTGGTTACAGTTATGCTGTTGGCTCCCGTGGTACTCAATGTTCAGATTTTGGTCTCTTGACTCCGGACTGCTGTTTAACCATTTCTACCTATCCTTCTCTGTTTCTGTTGTGACTTCCCAGCTTCTGACCTCGGACTTCCTCCTGACCACGTCCCCACCTTTTCCCTGTATCTTGTACGTACTCTCCTGGAACCCTGACCTTCGGCTTGGATCCTGACCTTGTCTCTGTCTGCCCTCCCATATACTATTGTGTCCTCCTGGTTTATAATTTCACTTGCCTGACTATCTCTCCTTTTACTTCATACAAGTAGTGTCTTGCGCCACTGTGACGCCCTGGCAAAGCCAGGTAGTCACACATAGGCCCCCGCATTACACCATCCCTCACCTAGGTCACATACAGCCGACCTGAAACCCTAGTCACCCCCCCTTAGGGCAAGACACGCACACCAGTGGGCGGAACAAGGCGGTTAGGGAATGCCCACCTAGGGGTCTAGACAGCCCGGGGCGGGAAAGCAAACAGATGAAGTTGTAGTTCAAGTTGAGAGGAGTGTGGGGTGTAGCTCCAGCAGAGGAGAAGTTCAAGTTGAACGGTGCCAGGGTCGGAGCCCTGGTACCTTGGCTAGGAGGCAGACGGTGGTCTCTGTCAGCAGGAGACGGGAAGACGGCTCAGCAGATCCGAGGAGGACCAGAGCAGGGTTGGAGCCCACCGGTACCAACACCGGAGACCCGACCGGAAACCGTGCACAGAGGGGGTACTCGGACCCTGAAGCCAGGACCGTAACCAACGGCCGAGCTAATCAACTGATGGAGGGCAGGATTACAGGTCCTGTCCCAACCAAAGTTCCAAAAGCAGACAACCACCCACAGAGAGGTATAGGGCAACCGCCAGGGCCCATAGATCCCACAAGTCAGTGTCAGCGGGCACGGCTCTTCAGGCACACAGAAAGCCGGGAGCGGACTCCCGTGTTCCACACACAACCACAACCACAACCAGTGCAGAGGAAGAGACGGCGACCACCAGCCCGGGTGGGGGACCAGATTACAACCGGCTGCGGCGGCCGGCCACCAGCACCTTGGTTTACCTCGTGTGATTCATTCAACTGTAAGTAACCAAACATCCCCTGGTACGTCCGAGCGCGCAGGCCCCTGCCATCGCCATACCCTGCACAGAGACACTGGGCCCCGGGGCAACCATCCCTACCCACGAAGGGGTTAACATCCGGCTGCCATTACATCTCCCCCCGGGTGTCCCACAACAGCAGCGGTGGTGTCCCACTTCACCACACACCATGGGTGGCGTCACGAAATAAATACGGTCAAGGCCGTACAACTACGTCCCTCCCTTTTCATTCGGCATGTCCGCGAGACCCCCGCGTCCGTAGGATCCCTCGAGTCACACAGCAGGTCCGGATCCGAGCAGCACCAGCTGCTGGCACGGGGGCGGCACACCACCATGTGGCAATCATCACATATTGTGGTTGAATCACTGCAGTTTAAGATACAGTGCCTGAAAAAAAAAAAAAAAGTAATATTCTTTGCATTTTTGAGAAAATTGAGGCAAAACCCATGAAAGAGACAAACTACGTAAACACAGCCTAAAAAGTTTTCCAGCCACTTATAATGTAGTAACCCATTGAGGTCACTATGAGGCAGTCCTCTTTATTTCATGGGGACCTATTTGTTACTTTAAAATACAGTGAATTAATTTACAGTGCCTACAAGTAGTATTCAACCCCCTGCAGATTTAGCAGGTTTGATAAGATGCAAATAAGTTAAAGCCTGCAAACTTCAAACAAGAGCAGGATTTATTAACAGATGCATAAATCTTACAAACCAACAAGTTATGTTTCTCAGTTAAATTTTAACAAATTTTCAACATAAAAGTGTGGGTCAATTATTATTCAACCCCTAGGTTTAATATTTTGTGGAATAACCCTTGTTTGCAATTACAACTAATAATCGTCTTTTATAAGACCTGATCAGGCCGGCACAGGTCTCTGGAGTTATCTTGGCCCACTCCTCCATGCAGATCTTCTCCAAGTTATCTAGGTTCTTTGGGTGTCTCATGTGGACTTTAATCTTGAGCTCCTTCCACAAGTTTTCAATTGGGTTAAGGTCAGGAGACTGACTAGGCTACTGCAACACTTTGATTTTTTCCCTCTTGAACCAGGCCTTGGTTTTCTTGGCTGTGTGCTTTGGGTTTTTGTCTTGTTGGAAGATGAAATGACAACCCATCTTAAGATCCTTGATGGAGGAGCGGAGGTTCTTGGCCAAAATCTCCAGGTAGGCCGTGCTATCCATCTTCCCATGGATGCGGACCAGATGGCCAGACCCCTTGGCTGAGAAACAGCCCCACAGCATGACGCTGCCACCACCATGCTTGACTGTAGGGATGGTATTCTTGGGGTCGTATGCAGTGCCATCCAGTCTCCAAATGTCACGTGTGTGGTTGGCACCAAAGATCTTGATCTTGGTCTCATCAGACCAGAGAACCTTGAACCAGTCTGTCTCAGAGTCCTTCAAGTGATCATGAGCAAACTGTAGACGAGCCTTGACATGACGCTTTGAAAGTAAAGGTACCTTACGGGCTCGTCTGGAACGGAGACCATTGCGGTGGAGTACATTACTTATGGTATTGACTGAAACCAATGTCCCCACTGCCATGAGATCTTCCCGGAGCTCCTTCCTTGTTGTCCTTGGGTTAGCCTTGACTCTTCGGACAAGCCTGGCCTCGGCACGGGTGGAAACTTTCAAAGGCTGTCCAGACCGTGGAAGGCTAACAGTAGTTCCATAAGCCTTCCACTTCCGGGTGATGCTCCCAACAGTGGAGACAGGTAGGCCCAACTCCTTGGAAAGGGTTTTGTCCCCCTTGCCAGCCTTGTGACCCTCCACGATCTTGTCTCTGATGGCCTTGGAATGCTCCTTTGTCTTTCCCATGTTGACCAAGTATGAGTGCTGTTCACAAGTTTGGGGAGGGTCTTAATTAGTCAGAAAAGGCTGGAAAAAGAGATAATTAATCCAAACATGTGAAGCTCATTGTTCTTTGTGCCTGAAATACTTCTTAATACTTTAGGGGAACCAAACAGAATTCTGGTGGTTTGAGGGGTTGAATAATAAATGACCCTCTGAATAAACTTTTCCCAATTTAAAAAAAAAATAAAAAAAGAAATAACATTCTTTTTTGCTGCATTTCACACTTCCAGGCTGATCTACAGTCCAAATGTCACAATGCCAAGTTATTCCGAATGTGTAAACCTGCTAAATCTGCAGGGGGTTGAATACTACTTGTAGGCACTGTATTAGTGAAAAATGCAAAAAAAACAAACCCAAACATTCTAATTCTAAGGGAGAGAAGATGCGATTTGCGGAGCAGACATTTGCATCATTTTGCTCCATTGCAGCTTTGGGAGCCAAATGATAAAATCCAGGTTGCACGAGCCCCGGAGAGATCACATGTAAATTGGAAAGTTGTCTCCGGTGGAAATCCTGCTGAACATTTCTGGTTGTTGTTCTTCATGATTATTTCATATAGAATCGGAGGGGACGGCGTCTCGGATCAGTGGAACATCTCCCGGGCTCTTACATAATTTAGCTGGAGCAATTCTTCTACCACAGTGACTCCACGCTGTGACTACCTGACTGCAAGCATTTTGTCATTATAGCTCTTTTTTCACATTTTTGGGTGTTTTTCTTGTTTTTTTTTCTCTAGTACATGTCTGGTGTCTTTGGGCGCTCACATTGGCCTCTGAAACCCACGCCAGGCTAATAATCAATCCACCATATACTTTTACTAAGAGGCCATAATAATAACACTAATAATAACAATCTGGACGACACGTTCCATTCAGAGGATTCATCCATAAACATAATCAGACATTAAACCTGTGTATAAATTCACAGGACACTGCGAACATTAATGCACCGAGCACAGACCTTTACAGCTTATAATTTTGGAAAGAACACGATAAATTCAGTTTTGTTTTCTTTGCTTTTTATAAAAACGCCGATGGGATTCTTGAAAGCTAATGAAAGGAAGAAATAAAAAATACAGAAAAAGACAGGAAGAAAAGTGGCAGAAAATGAAAAATGTATTATTAATAGACTTGTATTGCAGAAGTTATACCATTATAGGGTCATAATATGTAAGTTACATTCTTGTGTGACGCACTGGCAAAACCAGGTAGTCACAAATGTGTACATTCCCCTTGTTACTTTTTCTAATTTCAGTTGCTGCAAAAATAAACGTCAGTGGCCGGACAGCCCGCGGACGGGCTGTATTCAACCAAGGGGGAGTGTGACGCCCTGGCAAAACCAGGTAGTCACAAAAGTGTACATCCTCCTTGTTACCACCTGAAACCCACACCCAGGCATAACACAGAGCCATTAAAACCTAGTCACCACCTCATGATAATAAGGACACAACAGTGGGCGGGATCAGGTGGATGAGAACGCCCACCTAGGTGTCCTGAGGTGTCAGAGGCGGGAACACAACAGAACAGCGTAGACTGTAGACAAGTGCAGTCTAGATCTGTGGAGAGTTCAAGTTGAAGTGGAAGTCAAGTGCTGACTGTACAGTGTAGTCAGGGGTAGTGGCCCTTGGACTACCCGGCTAGGTGGCAGACGGTGAACAGGGCCACAGGCGACGGAGATTCGGTCGCGGGAGACCTAAAGTGGACCGGGGCAGGGTTGTAGCCCACCGGTACCGACAGCAGGAATCCGGTCCGGAGGCTGTGCACAGTCGGGGTGCCTGGATCCTAGGGCGAGGAAGGTTGCAAGCCCCTCTCCAATTAACCAGCCGACGACAAGGTTCCAGACTTTGTCCCATTAACTGCCCAGATAGAGCAAAACGGAAGCCCAACACGGGGGATAGGGTGTCCGTCAGAACCAACAGAGATCCCAAGGGTCAGCTTTCGCGGGCCACAGCTCCCAACACAAAAAGAACCGGGAGTGGACTTCTCCGTTCCATGCGAAGTCATCCAAAAAGAAAGAAAAACACAAAGTGCAGGAGGAAGGGATACCTGTTCATTAACCTGGATGCGGGACCCGAATGCACCCTCCTAAGGCAGCCGGCCACTGGCAACTTGGTTTCCTACTGGACTTGTGTAAAATTACTGAACTGTGAGTACACCATCGTCCCCCGGTCCAGCCCGTCGCGCCACCTCCAGCAGCCATCACTCCCGTGTACCGACACAGGACCCTGGGACTACACCTCCCCTACCCCTGGAGGGGATCCCATCTTGCTGCCCCGCTCCATCAGCCCCGGGCGCCCCATCACCAGACAGCGGCGGTGTCACCATCCCTCACCGCAACCCACGGGTGGTGTCACAAACAATCACCTGTAAATATCCCCTTTCCGACGGTTGTGAGGACGGGCGGCCGTGCGAGCCCGGGTCTGGTCACCACTCGAGCCGCAGCAGCGAACCCGGATCCGAGCGGCCCCAGAAGTGGCAGCGGCCCCCGCCCGCAACATACATAGGGGGCAGTATTATAGTAGTTATATTCTTGTACATAGGGGACAGTATTATAGTAGTTATATTCTTGTACATAGGGGCAGTATTATAGCAGTTATATTCTTGTACATAGGAGCAGTATTATAGTACTTATATTCCTGTACATAGGAGCAGTATTATAGTAGTTATATTCTTGTATATAGGAGCAGTATTATAGTAGTTATATTCTTGTACATAGGAGCAGCATTATAGTAGTTATATTCTTGTACATAGGGGGCAGCATTATAGTAGTTATATTCTTGTACATAGGGGGCTGTATTATAGTAGTTATATTTTTGTACATAGGGGCAGTATTATAGTAGTTATATTCCTGTACATAGGGGCAGTATTATAGCAGTTATATTCTTGTATATAGGAGCAGTATTATAGCAGTTATATTCTTGTACATAGTAGCAGTATTATAGTAGTTATATTCTTGTACATAAGGGCACTATTATAGTAGTTATATTCTTGTACATAGGGGCAGTATTATAGTAGTTATATTCTTGTGCATAGGAGCAGTATTATAGTAGTTATATTCTTGTACATAGGAGCAGTATTATAGCAGTTATATTCTTGTACATAGGGGCAGTATTATAGTAGTTATATTCTTGTACATAGGGGCAGTATTATAGTAGTTATATTTTTGCACATAGGGGCAGTATTATAGTAGTTATATTCTTGTACATAGGAGCAGTATTATAGTAGTTATGTTCTTGTACATAGGGGCAGTATTATAGTAGTTATATTCTTGTACATAGGGGCAGTATTATAGTAGTTATATTTTTGTACATAGGGGCAGTATTATAGTAGTTATATTCTTCTACATAGTAGCAGTATTATAGTAGTTATATTCTTGTACATAGAGGCAGTATTATAGTAGTTATATTCTTGTACATAGGGGCAGTATTATAGTAGTTATATTCTTGTACATAGGGGCAGTATTATAGTAGTTATATTCTTGTACATAGGGGCAGTATTATAGTAGTTATATTCTTGTACATAGGGGCAGTATTATAGTAGTTATATTCTTGTATATAGGAGCAGTATTATAGTACTTATATTCCTGTACATAGGAGCAGTATTATAGTAGTTATATTCTTGTACATAGGAGCAGTATTATAGTACTTATATTCCTGTACATAGGAGCAGTATTATAGTAGCTATATTCTTGTACATAGTAGCAGTATTATAGTAGTTATATTCTTGTACATAGGGGGCAGCATTATAGTAGTTATATTCTTGTACATAGGGGGCTGTATTATAGTAGTTATATTTTTGTACATAGGGGCAGTATTATAGTAGTTATATTCCTGTACATAGGGGCAGTATTATAGCAGTTATATTCTTGTATATAGGAGCAGTATTATAGCAGTTATATTCTTGTACATAGTAGCAGTATTATAGTAGTTATATTCTTGTACATAGGGACAGTATTATAGCAGTTATATTCTTGTACATAGGGGCAGTATTATAGTAGTTATATTCTTGTACATAGGGGCAGTATTATAGTAGTTATATTTTTGTACATAGGAGCAGTATTATAGTAGTTATATTCTTGTACATAGGGGCAGTATTATAGTAGTTATATTCTTGTACATAGGGGCAGTATTATAGTAGTTATATTCTTGTACATAGGGGCAGTATTATAGTAGTTATATTCTTGTATATAGGAGCAGTATTATAGTACTTATATTCCTGTACATAGGAGCAGTATTATAGTAGTTATATTCTTGTACATAGGAGCAGTATTATAGTACTTATATTCCTGTACATAGGAGCAGTATTATAGTAGCTATATTCTTGTACATAGTAGCAGTATTATAGTAGTTATATTCTTGTACATAGGGGGCAGCATTATAGTAGTTATATTCTTGTACATAGGGGGCTGTATTATAGTAGTTATATTTTTGTACATAGGGGCAGTATTATAGTAGTTATATTCCTGTACATAGGGGCAGTATTATAGCAGTTATATTCTTGTATATAGGAGCAGTATTATAGCAGTTATATTCTTGTACATAGTAGCAGTATTATAGTAGTTATATTCTTGTACATAGGGACAGTAATATAGCAGTTATATTCTTGTACATAGGGGCAGTATTATAGTAGTTATATTCTTGTACATAGGGGCAGTATTATAGTAGTTATATTTTTGTACATAGGAGCAGTATTATAGTAGTTATATTCTTGTACATAGGGGCAGTATTATAGTAGTTATATTCTTGTACATAGGGGCAGTATTATAGTAGTTATATTCTTGTACATAGGGGCAGTATTATAGTAGTTATATTCTTGTACATAGGAGCAGTATTATAGCAGTTATATTCTTGTACATAGGGGCAGTATTATAGTAGTTATATTCTTGTACATAGGGGCAGTATTATAGTAGTTATATTTTTGTACATAGGGGCAGTATTATAGTAGTTATATTCTTGTACATAGGAGCAGTATTATAGTAGTTATATTCTTGTACATAGGGGCAGTATTATAGTAGTTATATTCTTGTACATAGGGGCAGTATTATAGTAGTTATATTCTTGTACATAGGGGCAGTATTATAGTAGTTATATTCTTCCACATAGTAGCAGCATTATAGTAGTTATATTCTTGTACATAGAGGCAGTATTATAGTAGTTATATTCTTGTATATAGGGGCAGTATTATAGTAGTTATATTCTTGTACATAGGGGCAGTATTATAGTAGTTATATTCTTGTACATAGGGGCAGTATTATAGTAGTTATATTCTTGTACATAGGGGTAGTAATATAGTAGTTATATTCTTGTACATAGAGGGCAGTACTATATGGAAGGGATAGTGGGGTAGGAGCACGTGCGGCATACTCACCGAGGCTGTGTCATGGCGGAAAACTCCTTCCAGGTCACACTTTTCCCTTCTGGAGCTGACAATTCAATATTCATCGTTTTGCCCACCCACCAGGCGTGTAATTGGTTGCAGTTAGACGCGCCCCCACCCTGAGTGGCAGCGTGTCGTGTAAGCTGACTGCAACCAATCACAGGCGACAGGACGGCCGGTGGACGGGGAAAGCAGTGCAAGTGTCTGCGGGTCATTATGGTGAGCGTGCATGTACACTGAAACACATGCACGCGCCTGTCAGAAGTGTGCGCGGCTGTTCTGCGATGTCAGACTTGAGTCCCTTGCAAGTGTGACTCCGGTATAAGAGAAAACACATGCGGCTTTTTTTTTTAAATTTAAATAAATAATTTTAAAAAGAAAACGACGTGCGGTCCCCCGTAATTTTCATGCAAGATAAAGCCGGCTGGGGGTTTGTATTTTCAGCCCGCAGCCGCGCGGGTCCGCACTTTTACAGTCCTAGAGATGAGCGATCCTGATAGGCAAAAATCGGAAAATGTTAAAATCATACGATCTTTGGCCGAATTGAATCGGGATCGGGCATCCAAACATTTACCACAAAAGTCGTTGATCATGGCAAAAAACATTCTTGGTGATTGGCCACTGTAAAAAGGGAAGCAAAAGGGTTACCGAGTCTCCCCGCGGCTGTACTTCCGGGGCCGATAATTATCCCTCATCCATAGTCACTGCTTTCTCCAGCCACAGACATCTCTAATTGGCTGCAGTCAGATCCCGCCCCCAGACAGTGTCTGTGATTGGTTGGAATAACAGACCTTGTCTGCGGGTCTTTATCGTGATGTAAAATAAATAAATAATAAAATTGGCGTAATGTCCCCCCATCTATTAACCTTTTAGTGATGGAGCTAATTTTCACCTTAATGACCAGACCAAATTTTGCAATTCTGACCAGTGTCACTTCATGAGGTTATAACTCTAGAACGCTTCAACGGATCCCGGTGATTATGAGACTGTTTTTTCGTCACATATTGGACTTCATATTAGTACCAAATTAAGGACAATATTTTTTGCGTTTATTTATGAAAAAAATTGAATTTTGGCAAAAATTTTGAAAATTTAGCCATTTTCAACTTTTGAATTTTTATACCGTTAAACCAGAGATTTCTGTGACACAAAATAGTTAATAAATAACATTTCCCACTTGTCTACTTTACATCAGCACAATTTTGGAAACAAATTTTTTTTTTCTTAGGAAGTTAGAGGGGTTCAAAGTTTATCAGCGATTTCTCATTTTTACATCAAAATTTACAAAACCATTTTTTTAGGGACCACATCATATTTGAAGTGACTTTGAGAGGCCTAGATGACAGAAAATACCCAAAAGTGACCCCATTCTAAAAACTGCACCCCCCAAAGTACTCAAAACCACATCCAAGAAGTTTATTGACCCTTCAGGTGCTTCACATGAACAAAAGCAATGTGGAATGGAAAAAAGCAAAAATTAAATTTTACCTAAAAATGTTGCTCTAACCCAAATTTATTCACTTTTAGAAGAAATAACACAACAAAATGCACCCCAAAACTTGTTCCCCACTTTCTTATGAGCGCGCAGATAACCAACATGTGGTCAGAAACCTCTGTTTGGACTAATGGGAGGGCTCGGAACAGAAGGAGCAATATTTGAATTTTGGAAAGCAAATTTGGCTGAAATAGATTGCGGGCACCATGTTGCATTTACAGGTCCGCTAAGGTACCTAAACAGAAGAAACCCCTCACAAGTGACACCATTTTAGAAACTAGACCCCTCAAGGCTTCTATCTAGGGGTATAGTGAGCATTTTGGATCCACAGGTACTTCACAGATTTTGTTAACGTTACGTTGTCATATTGAAAATTTTAATAACTTTCTCAAAAATGTTGCTTTAGCATCAATTTTCTCACTTTTTCAAGAGGTAATTCCAAAAATTTGACCTCAAGGTTTGTTAACCACTTTATTATGAGCGCGGTGATACCTCACATGTGGTCTGAAACCTTTGTTTGGACAAATGGGAGGGCTTGGAACGAAAGGAGCAATATTTGAATTTTGGAAAGGAAATTTGGCTGAAAAAGAATGCGGGCACCATGTCGCATTTGGAGGTCCCCTAAGGTACTTAAACAGCAGAAACCCCGCACAAGTGACCCCATTTTGGAAACTAGGCCTCTCAAGGAATTTATCTAGATGTTTGGTGAGTACCATGAACCCCCAGGTGCTTCACAGAATTTTATAACGTTGAGCCATGAAAATAAAAAAATAAAATTTTACCACAAAATTGTTATTTCAACCAGGTAGCTTTTTTTTCACGAGGGTAACAGGAAAAAAATCACCATGAAATGTATTGTGCTATTTCTCCTGAGTTTGCCGATACCTTATATGTGGTGGAAATCAACTGTTTGGGCGCATGACAGGGCTCGGAAGGGAAAGAGCGCCATTTGACTGCAAAATTGGCTGGAATCAATAGCGGACGCTATGTTGCTTTAAGAGAGCCCCTGAGGTGTCTATACAGTGAAGCTCCCCCACAAGTGGCCCCATTTTGGAAAATAGACCCCTGAAGGAATTTATCTAGATGTTTGGTGAGTACCCTGAACCCTCAGGTGCTTCACAGAAGTTTATAATGTTGAGCTGTGAAAATAAAAAAAATACATTTTTACCACAAAATTGTTACTTCAACCAGGTAGCTTTTTTTTTTACAAGTGTAAAAGGAAAAAATTCAGCATAAAATTTATTGTGCAATTTCTCCTGAGTTTGGCGATACCTTATATGTGATGAAAATCAACTGTTTGGGTGCACAGCAGGGCTCGGAAGGGAAGGAGCGCCATTTGACTGCACAATTGGCTGGAATCATTAGCGGACACTATTTTGCATTTGGAAAGCCCCTAAGCTGCCTAAACAGTGGAGGTCCCCCACAAGTGACCCCATTCTGGAAACAAGACACCTCATGGCTTTTATCTAGGTGTATATTGAGCAGTTTGAATCCAAGAGTACTTCACAGAATTTGATAAGCTTAGGTTGCCATATTGAAAATTTTCATAAAAATGTTGCTTTAGCATCATATTGCTTACTTTTTCAAGAGGCAACAACAAACCGTGGACCCCACAGGTTGTTATCCAATGTCTTATGAGCACAGGGATACCCCACATGTGGCCAAAAACCTCTGTTTGGATAAATGGGAGGGCTTGGAATGGAAGGAGCACCATTTGAATTCTGGAAAAGTTGAAATAAATTGTGCGCACCATGTCACATTTGCAGGGCCCCTTGGGTACCTATACAGCAGAAACCCCCCACAAGTGAACCCATTTTGGAAACTGGATTTTATTCAGGAGTATAGTAAGCATTTTGAATCCACAGGTACTTCACAAAAATGTTGCTGTAGCAACAAATTTCTCACTTTTAGGCTATGTGGCCATGATCCAGCGACACGGCGTCTAGTACACAGTGTCAGCTTTCCTGCAGAGATGTGAGTGTTGTCCACGGGAGAACGCAGCTGCCCATGCCCACGATTTGGGTTCAGGCTGCTGTGGAGCTCTATGCTACCTGCAGAGGACACTCTTGTCTCCGCAGCATAAATTGACATGCTGAGGCTCGGGAAGCTGCACCACAGGTCGGTTTATGCTGCAGATAAAAGAAGCACAGTGGGCACGGGATTTCTAAAAATCCTTCCACTGTGCTTCTACTGCACAATGCAGCGCTATGGATGCAGGGAAAACACTCTGCGCCCAAAACGCTGCAAACCCTGATTGTGGGCGCACAGCCTAAAATGCTACAATGGATGAATGGATAGATGTCAAACATATATAACGTCCCACCCCCCTGCATATTCTAAGCTGGCGCCCTTTAGTGCCTTTCATGTGGCACTAAAGGGTGCCTAGCCTTGTATTTAGCCCCCCAAAAAATTAATAATTAAAATAAACAATGTGGGGTCCCCCCTATTTTTGATAGCCAGCTAGGGTAAAGCAGACAGCTGTAGCCTGCAAACCACAGCTGACAGCTTCACCTTGGCTGGTGATCAATTTGGAGGGCTCCCCAGGCATTTTTTTAATAAAAAAATAAAAAAAAAAACAAACGTGGGATCCCCCCCAAATTAGATCACCAGCCAAGGTGAAGCGGACAGCTGGGGTCTGGTATTCTCAGGGTGGGAAGAGCCATGGTTATTGGACTCTTCCCAGCCTAAAAATAGCAGGCCGCAGCCGCCCCAGAAGTGGCGCATCCATTAGATGCGCCAATCCTGGCGCTTTGCTCCAGCTCATCCCGCGCCCTGGTGCGGTGGTAGACGGGGTAATATATGGGGTTGATACCAGCTGTAATGTCACCTGGCATCAAGCCCTGGGGTTAGTGATGTCACGGCATCTAAACAGATACCCGACATCACTAACCCAGTCAGTAATAGAAAAAAATAAAGACAAAACAAAAAAAATTATTTGAAAAAAAAACTCCCCGAAACATTCCTCTTTCACCAATTTATTGAAAATAAATATATTTCGGTCGCTGTAATCCATTTTGGAGGTCCCTCGGCGACTCTGGACCTTCTAGAATATGGGGGGCACGTTCAGGGAACATATCCCCCATTTTCTGGAAGAGCAAGCTCTCCATGAGCAGTGTGGGTGAAGTAATCTGAGAATACTGCACTCACACTGCCCCGGTTCAACCTAGGGCAGAGTAACCTGCAGTAACCTCATTCCAGAATATGAGGGGCACGCTCACAGAAAGTTCCCCCCCTTTTTATAGAACAGCAGGCTCTCCATGTGAGGAGTGTGGCTGCAGATTACTGCACTCACTCTCCCCCGGTCAACAGCGCAGCAGCGAGGTCAGCGTCCCTGCTTGCAAGGATCCAGCTGACAGCCGCTGTCTGCGCATGCGCCGCCAGCTTTCTAGGAGGCGGAGTGATCACGGGAACGGAGCAGAAGCCAGGTAACGTGGCTGACCGGGGCTGACCGGGGGCTGACCGGGGGCTGACCGGGGGACCTGGGGACGACTTTTCTGTCGCATGTGACGTGTCACATGCGGCAGAAAGAGCAGAATGAATGCGGCCGCGCGCCGCAATCTTGCATGCTTCGGAGGGGGGAGGGGGGGAAGGGGGAGCGCTCTAGAGAACCGGAGGGGCTCCGGTGGACCAGAGGGCTCCAGTGGACCGGAGGAGTGGTCAGGGGGAGGACATTTCCCTCCGATCTGAAATGTTTGATCATTTCAGATCGGAGGGAAATGAATGCAGAGCCGGCGGCGGCGGCAATTTTCTGTGCGCTTCGGCGCCATTTTGACTGCTCCGGAGGGGGGGTAGGGGTGGGGGTGGGGGGACTCTCTGGTACCGGGGGCTTTGGGGGCACTAGGGGTTTAGATTTCTTTCTCATCTGACATGTTTGATCACGTCAGATGAAAAAGAAATCAGTTTTACCGGTCATTTTTTTTTTTTTTCATGTGTTCGGCGGTATACGGTGTATACCGCCTATCACATTATCGGGGTCCAAAAAAAACAGCAGGGATCCTTTAGTAATAATTTTTAAAAATTGTAGAAAAACCATTTAATACAATAAGACTGACAGTGACTGGAACAACTGGTGCTGGACAGGAGAGTGACGGTAGAGGAGGGGAAGAAGGGGAAAGAGATTTTACTTTAAATTACTTGTATTTTTTGGTTGAGGAAAGTACATGAAAATGAGTGTGGCTAACAAAATGGGTGGGGTTAAAGAATGGGTGTGGTTTTCAAATGGGCAGGGTTTACAGAGAACATGTTAAATATTTGAATCCCACCCCTGACTGCACCTCACCCGAGGTGCAGTATTCATCTCGGATACGGGGGAGGTCATCACCGGTAAACAACCAATACACTCATTCAACACATAACATGGGAGCTCTTTAACTGGGACTAGGCTAGGGTAGGTGTCGGGGTGGCCATCATGAGGTATGGGCCCTCTTGCCCACTAGTTCAGGAAGGGGGTGGGGCACTGACTGGGGAAGTTAGGAGCGATCTCACACATAAGAGCAGTTAGCTCCAGACATTGAAGCGCCAGATCAGACTCAGAAACAGACAAGCAAGCAAAGACAAGTTTAGCCATTGGCCCGTGGTCTGGAGCTGGAGGCTCGATGCGGGTTCTTAGGAAGAAGGGACATCCAAGGATTTGCGGGGAGTGCAGCAGGCACTCAGGACCCATTTCATAGCCCAGGAGCTGGGGTGGAGGGAAACCGTTGAAAGGAGACGCAGAGAAGGAAACACCGGCCTTGACCTCCGAGGTATCCGGGATCGGCTGGGGCCCATCACAGCGGGACATGGCACACCATGGGCAGAGTGACTTCATTGACTAAAAAGAACTTGAACTGCACAATCCGTGTGGTCCCATCATTACCGGCGCCCTCACTATCACGCCCTTGCGCCATAGGCGCCTACCACTCCCAATATCCTCCCTGGGGACTGAGCTCTGCCTGTGGAGAGCTATTCGATCCAAGCTGCATTATCATCCACCCCAGAGAAGAGTACCCGCAGCAGCGGCTAATACTGGCTGCACACCACAGGTGGCGTCACAAAGACAAACTCCACATCCCCATTCCCCCATCTTTATTGACACCACCGAGGTCACAGAACCGGGCCTGGCCACCGTGGCATCCCAGAAGCAGAACCGCGGCCCGGTACCAGGTAACCCCCTGACCCCATGGGGGCATCATCTTGGCGTCATGAACAGGATTTCGTGCCCGGTCCAGTGGGTACTGTGCGCTTCAAAGACTGTGTAAAACGTTTATTAAAGTAACGGTCGCCATTAACTGCACAGTGCAGGAAAAAATGGGGTGGAGCTCAGAGAAACGTGCAAAGGAGAAGTCCTGCTGCCGGAGATAGGCGAATTGACCGGATATGTCCACCGAGGAGGAAGATCAGGCTGTATGTGACAATACTGGCAAAACTAGGTAGTCACACAGTACAGGCCCCCGCACTACACCTTTTCCACACACGGTTAAACCAGCCGACCTGAAACCATAGTCACCCCCCCTTAGGGTAGGACAGACACACCAGTGGGCGGGACCAGGCGGATGGAGAATGCCCACCTAGGGGTCTAGAGAACCTGGGGCGGAAAACACGTCAGTTTGAGATAAGTTGGAGTTGAAGTGTGGAGTTCAAGTTGACAGGCGCCAGGGTCGGGGCCCTGGTGCATTGGCTAGGTGGCAGACGGTAGTCAGTGAGGAGGAGACGGGAAGACGGCTGCCGGAGATCCGAGGTGGACCGGGCAGGGTTGTAGCCCGCCGGTACCGAAAGCGGAGAACCGACCCGGAAACCGTGCACAAGGGGGTACTTGGACCCTGAAGCCAGGACCGACACCAATGGCCTAGATAATTAACTAATTGAGGGCAGGATTATAGGTCCTGTCCCAACCTAAGTCCCGAAAAGTAAACAACCACCCACCGAGAAGGATTTGGCATCTGCCAGGGCCCGGGAGATCCCACGGGTCAGCGTCAGACGGGCACAGCTCACACGAAAAGGACCAGGAGCAGACTCCCGTGTTACACACCGGGAAGTCTATTTGAAAAACACAAGAGTGCAGAGGAAAGAGTCATTGATTACCAGCCTGGGTGTGGGACCAGATACACCCGTCTGCGGAGGCCGGCCACCATCACTTTGGTTTACCAAAAGAACGTTGTGTTTACTGACTCTACACATGAGTGCAGCCTCATCCAGCACCAGGACAACCAGTGACTCTACACATCGGTGCAGCCTCATCCAGCACCAGGACAACCAGTGACTCTACACATCGGTGCAGCCTCATCCAGCACCAGGACAACCAGTGACTCTACACATCGGTGCAGCCTTATCCAGCACCAGGACAACCAAACTGTAAATGTGCTGATCCCTCCAACCCTGCACAACACTGGTCCCCGGGGCATCCATCCCTACCCACGGAGGAGTTAACATCCAGCTGCCATCACATCTCCCCGGGTACCCCATAACGGCAGCGGTGGTGCTACACCTCACCACACACCGTGGATGGTGTCACAGACAGTTTACAACTAATCCTGTACAATTACATCCCACTTTTATTCGAAGTGTCCGCACAACCCCCGGGTCCGGAGTACCCCTCGAGCCGCACCGTAGGTCCGGATCCGAGCAGCACCGGCTGGCGTGGGGGCAGCACACGTACCTGTAGCAGTAGCTGCCGCACCGGTACTGCCGTTCACAATGCCGTATATTCTGGGAGTGGCATGGCTACCGCAGTATTCGGAGAGTTGTACACCTTGACTGATTTCAAGGATAGACTGTACAGCTTGTTTCGAGTATACCCCCTGACTGAAAATCAAAAGACCAGTATCCTATTGGACTAATCCCAACTATCAACCCTCTGTTGCTGGGTTCAGCCCTTTTCTCCATCCCAACCCCAAGCTAAGGGACCAGGGAGCAGTGACACCTAGTGGTGCCTGAAAACAGTGCACCCGAGAGCACACACATATAACCAACATTTCCCATACATAAATACACAAAATACCCATGACATCTTCAGGGGGGGCTGCAGGGCACCGGTCACCCTCCTACATGCCCACATACAGTCAGCCATTAGCAGAACACTTCGGGGGGCCGGGTGGGAAGGTTTGGCGGGAGTGGTTGTGGTCAGTATACGTAAAACACCCGAACTCCAAACCCAAACTCTGTTTTATTTTGTAAATTTGGTGTTTGGTCTGAAAATCTAGCACCGAATATCGGGTTCGCTCGTCTGTAATGAGCAGTTCCAGCCGGCGGCGGCTCCGGGAAAAGCTGATTGGCAGGGGAGTGTCCCATCCCCACCGATCAGCAATTAATGACCTCTATCCTTTCACAATTTTATAGTTGACTAAGTAGACTGGAAAAGTGACAACTTAGCTTACAAGCCACAAATGCATCAGAGTGGTTGTCACCTTCTTTTCCTCACTTTTCTCGGCAGCTCATAGTGCGCAGAGCCCAGCAGGGGGCGTCAATGAGCACCGGAAAAAAAAATCAAAAAATCACCTGGATTAAAGAGACTATGAAATCTGTGCTCTACCCTCAGGCAGGATACGAGTGACACTCGGTGAAAAAATAACATATCAAACCTCATTTTTATAATACGCGTTAATGATTTGCTTTGGGAATTTATTCCGTATTTTTCATGGTAAAATCAATAGCGACTGTTTTGTGCTTTAATTGCAGAACCCTGCGCTGGTTTATGTATCACAATCCCCTTAGTGCGGGCGCTCGGTGATACTTCAGTCTATTCCCTCGCGTCTGGATATAATGGTCGGGCTGAGATCGGCTTATATCTGTAAGCACATTGTATCTAAATAAAATATGCTGTCAAAAATACAATTTAATTTTCGGCTTTGCAATATAAACTATATTAAATTATTTTTTGCCGAATGCTTCTGGCCTCTGCGGTAATTGTATATATTCATCCAACACCCGGGTCTTAAGAATCCGATGTGTGCACTGGAGAACATGAATAATAGATAGCGGTATTAGTCCAAGCAAAAAAAAATATACAAAAATAAAGATTTACGCGCAATTTACAAACGAATGAACATTTTCCACATAAAACAAAATGGTAAATAACTGACTTCATTTCATCGTCTTGTTTATGCTCAGTTTGGCCAAATATAGTTTTATGTTTATATGCTTTACAACCTTTCATAAAAAGAATCAAAATGATTATCTAGAACACGTTTTTTCCTTTACATTTTTTTCTTCTTAATTTGCTTCCATCGGATTAGTGTCACAGCGACTGTGAACCGGGAACTCAAAAATGAGACTCAGTGGGTGGAATTCAAAAGAAAAAATAAGCAAAAGTAAAAAACGAACAAATCTCTGTTTACAGGGTTTATATTATTTTGATTTTACCATTATTTTGAATATATTAAACAGCATTCGCTCTGTTAATAAAGTAAATGAAAAGAAGAGTAATATACTTATCCACATAAATATAATGTACCAGCTGTAGTATCCGGTGCTGCCCGGGATAGTAACCACATGTCTCTCTGTCTCTCCACCACTATCCCTCTCAGTCTGTCCGTCTCCCTCTCTGTCTGTCCGCCTCCCTCTGTCTGCCCGCCTCTTCCTCTGTTTGCCCGCCTCCCTCTCAGTCTGTCCGTCTCCCTCTCAGTCTGTCCGTCTCCCTCTCAGTCTGCCCACCTCCCTCTGTCTGCCCACCTCCCTCTGTCTGCCCGCCTCCCTCTCAGTCTGTCTGTCTCCCTCTCAGTCTGCCCGCCTCCCTCTCCTTTTGTCTGTCTCCCTCTCTTTTTGTCTGTCTCCCTCTCTGTCTGTCTCCCTCTCTGTCTGTCTCCCTCTATGTCTGTCTCCCTCTCTGTCTGTCTCCCTCTCTGTCTGTCTCCCTTTCAGTCTGTCCACCTCCCTTTCTGTCTGTCTCCTTCTCTGTCTGTCTCCCTCTCTTTCTTTCCGTCTCCCTCGGTTTTTGTCCGTCTCTCTGTTTGTCTCCCTCCCTGTCTGTCCGCCTCCTTCTCTGTCCGTCTTTCTCTCTTTCTGTCTGTCTCCCTCTCTTTCTGTCCATCTCCCTTTCTGTCTGTCTGTCTCCCTCTAAGTCTGTCTCCCTCTCAGTTTGTCCATCTCCCTCTCAGTCTTTCCGCCTCCCTCTCTGTCTGTCTCTCTCCCTCTCTTTCTGTCCGTCTCCCTCTCTTTCTGTCCGTCTCCCTCTCAGTTTGTCCGTCTCCCTCTCAGTCTGTCCACCTCCCTTTCTGTCTGTCTCTCTCCCTCTCTTTCTGTCTGTCTCCCTCTCTGTTTGTCTCCCTCTCTTTCTGTCTGTCTCCCTCGCTGTCTGTGTTCCCCTCTCTGTCTATCCATCTCCCTCTCAGTCTGTCCGTCTCTGTCTGTCCTTCTCCTTCTCTTTCTCTCCTTCTCTTTCTGTCCATCTGTCTCTGTCTGTCCTTCTCCCTCTCTTTCTGTCCGTCTCTCTCTGTCTGTCCTTCTTCTTCTCATTCTGTCCATCTGTCTCTCTCTGTCTGTCCTTCTCCCTCTCTTTCTGTCCGTCTCCCTCTCTGTCTGTCTTCTCCTTTGTCTGTCTCCCTCTCTGTGTACCGCCCCAGCTTCAGCAGCCAAGGCTGCTCGGATCTGGATCCGTGGTGGATCGAGAGATCTCTGGACCCGGGAGGGGTTGCGCGGCCACTCGAAATAAAAGGGGGGTATTTACAGGGGGTTTTCTGTTTAGAGTTTGTGATGCCACCCACGGTGTGTGGTAAGGTGGAGTACCACCGCTGCTGTTGGGAGCACCCGGTGGCGATGGGATGGCAGCCAGGTGTTTAACCCATCCGTGGGTATGGGAAGAATATCCCGGGACTCGGTGATGGTGAAATGGGGATGCTGTTGGGGAGGAAAGGGTCACTGCGTACTCACTCAGTCCAATAACGCTGACACCGACAACTTGTAAACCGAAATTCTGAGCACCGCTGCAGCAGGGAGGGAGTCCGCCTGGATCCCGTGCCCGATGGTGTTGCTTGTTAGCCTGTGACCTTTCCCTCGGCACCTTCTTTACTGATTGGCCCCTGTAGTATTTTATTATTATTATTATTATTATTTATTATTATAGCGCCATTTATTCCATGGCGCTTTACAAGTGAAAGAGGGTATACGTACAACAATCATTAACAGTACAAAACAGACTGGTATAGGAGGAGAGAGGACCCTGCCCGCGAGGGCTCACAGTCTACAGGGAATGGGTGATGGTACAATAGGTGAGGACAGAGCTGGTTGCGCAGTGGTCTACTGGGCTGAGGGCTATTGTAGGTTGTAGGCTTGTTGGAAGTAGTATAGAACTAGTTGGGTCCCACTCACCCGTATGGCTAATGGAGTGAGCTTGCCCTCAGGGTTCACGCTTGGGATTTTCTGGATTGTGTATTGGGAAAGTCCTATCCCCCTCGTTGTGCTAGTACCCTGATTTTGGAGCGGGTGGAGAACGAATCTTGAAGACTTCGTCCTCGTCGGGTAAATTACCAGGACGCTTGAAGCTACTTCCCGGTCTAGGGTCCACGTTCAGCAGTTCCATGCCCCTTGACACAATTCCCTGCGACCGGGGTTCCAGCTCCTACCAGCCCCAGACCAACGTCTGACACCTAGTATTAACAAGGAGCCCAGCTCCTGACCTCCTCCAACTGACTTGTGACCTCTTCTCACGAGAGTCACCACACAACTGACTGCTCCTGACACTCCTGACCCTCCCAAACCAACCCCCCCCCCAAGTGGCGGCCCTATTCCCTTCAGGCTACCCATTGGTGTGTCTGGTAGGTGTGGTGCAGAGTGTGTCTAGGATTTCGATTAGCTTGTTCTTAGCAACACCAAAGGCTAGGGACCAGTAACCAAGGAGGATCGGATACCATGCAGAAGGGCAGATTGCACAATATCCTGTGACGACCTGATAGGCCAGGGCATCACATTCCCCCTTGGTTAAACGTAGCTCATCCCTGAGCTACAGGACACCAGAGGTTTATTATTTTTTTTTTTTTTCTTAACTGTAGAAAAGATAGAAAACAAGGTTAACATTTTTATTTTCAATTTTTTATCCCACGCAGGGGAGGCACTTTTCTTAAAAGTTACTAAACATGGTGAAGAGTTCATCGCCCAACGATGGAACGCTACCGGTTTTAGTGGTAACGGAGTCTCAACCTACTCCGTTGCAGCCCCTTCCTGCGACAGTCCAGTCCCAATGTCCCAGATCCCAATAACCCTGACCCTTTCAAACCTAGTCTATGATGTTCCCTATATTACATGAGGCGTCTGTGCAAAATTTTGTGATTGTAAATGCGATGGTGCATATTCCTTTAGTGGGGACACACACACACATACATACATACATACAGTACATACACACATGTTTACACTCAGTTTTAAATATTAGATTATGCCCTAGAAACATCGTTTGTAGCCTGCAGTCCCCGGTAGAGGGAGCTTATTAGCTTACTGCCTACAGTTTCACCATTGAGTTCAGTGAATAAGCAGTATGCATTCAGTTCCTAAGCTCCCCCTAGTGGTGGTATCTGGCAAACATATTGTGTCTGTGGTGCCTGTGACCTATACACTCCTTCATACTCCCTGCGGGGGTCGTTCTGTGCAGGGCTAGATTGCTGAGCACTCCCAACTCTACTGTTTCCTCCTGTCTTGAGACTCTCCTCCTGGCTATAGGGAGGTGCGGCTAAACTCTGCTGGAATTTATATACTTGTGTGTAGCAGAGTTTAGCTTCCCTGGCCAATCTCTTACCAGCAAGTGCCATATTGGACAACCCCACCCTCCACTCTGGCGTCTGAGCTTTCATTTAGTTGGTTTTGCTTGCAAGTTATGTTCTGTTTTGTCTGTTCTGCATTACTTCTCTTTTTTTATGTTGCCTGATTTTGCCCTGTCTTTCCTCCTTTTTGAGCTTGACCTCACCTCTTTAGTCCTTGTCCATTTCCTGTACCTGCGCTGTTTGACCCGTCCTCATGTCTAAGGATTTTATACATCTTCTGCACCCTGACTTTGCAGGGACTGTCCTGGAGCGGTACCTGGCGACTACCTGCGGTTCAGCCTATCTTCACCACCAGAGGCTCTAGTGAAGACCAAGTAGTTCCAGAGTTACGCCCCTCCACACAGGGCGGCACAAAGTGTCCACATCCCACCCACCGTCACAGTATCATTTCACTCTAGGTCTATGAACGGGATTTTAAGCTTTTTTTTTCTTTTGAAACCAAAGGAATATAAATATGACCTGATGATAAAAGTGAGAATTTTATGCTTATTTTATGGTATTTAGTGGAACATTACTCTAATCACCTGTTTTATTCCCTTCTTTAGAGTAAATTTGACATTTTGTGATAATTTTCTTTTCCGTTCTCTAAATGGAACAAAAATGAATGCAAAATGAAAACAAGTTTGCTTTTTAATAAATCCATCTTTTAAAAAAACTGATTTGTTTATAAATACTTGTGGAGACTCGAGGGTCAGTGGGTGCTCTCATCAGCTGGACTGGTGGTCTTCAAAAAGACTGCACGGATCGGGGGTCATCCCACTGAACGCCCATATTCCTTCCCCATGTTCAGAACGCTACTCAGGGTGAGGGTACCACAGTCCGGTGAGACTTTATTGGGTTTCCAACGGACAACATCATATAGTACATTCTCAGCAAGGACGTGAGATGGTGCAAGTGACAGAGTCTCACCTTTCCGCTGGCTCTCCAGGGATTAGAACCTCCACAACTTTGGGGCATCCAGAGCCAACTACTCTAGCCGACAGCACCCCGCTTTTGGCAGGCATCCACTGAGAGGAGATAGTGGCAAGCTTAGGAAGCCAACCAAGTGACCAACAGCGAGGTATGTGGCCAGGTGACCGGATAGTCCCAACCTGGGTTCTCCTAATGAATTAGTGGACTCGGTGTTGGGTAGTGAAGCAGTTCTAAAATCCACCATCTGGAACAATGGTCTCTAGAGTGAAGTCCTGTAGATTCACACTACTTACAGAAGCAGACTCCATTTTGTATCGCTCAGCTCCCATTTCAGGGCATTGTGTCCCACAGGATGGGGAAGACAAACATGACTATTCCCTCATTGTTCGCTAGTTCAATTAGTCTGCATCATTTTCATCGAAATGATGCAAATTAGTACACCGCAAGGGACTGATGGAATCTGCAATCAGGAGGCATTCCACAAATTAGCATGCAAAAAGGGCACCGGACAGTCCAACACGAAACAATGGCCCATGTCCCTTGACTCACCGAACTGAGGAGCCATATGTTTGGCACAAATAAGAATAGTTTACCCCAACACAAGAGGCCGGATATTCCTTATTGATGCTGAGTTGTCACTTGTAATCTTTTACAAACATTTTTAGCTAACGTGTCTCTGAACACTTCTGGTATTCTGAGCATATGAACAGTTAAAACCAGATCCAATAAAGGGATGCACTCAACTTGTGTATTTTGCAGCTCACAGCTCTACAATCTCCTTGCTTCCTCGTTAACGGGGGTGGGCAATCCTCCTTGAGTGACAGTTCTGGTGAGAAGCAGAACTGTAGCATTAGCAGAATTTGTGCTGAGCTTTATAGTTCTACTTTAACACTTTCAGCCATCAGTGCTTTGCTCTGAGTCTACATTGTTATCACTACAATTGCATATAGATGTAAGAGGACAAGCAAATGGCTAAGGAAAATGAGAGCCATGATTACGAAAACTGTTCTGGAATCTGCCAATGGTTGAGTTGGTGATTTTGCAAGATTTATAACAGCAGCTTGTCAGGAGCCGGGAAAGGAGAGGGAAGGCTTGAGAAAGTTTACTGGAATTCGATGAGTTAACTCATTTCATGGAATGTAATTAGTGCACACTCTCAGGCAGATTCTGACCAAGCACTTTGGAAAATAAAAGCTCTAATATCAAGAGGCCCAAGGCAGAGAGAAAAAGCAAGTCAATTACGAACTTGCTTTTTTTCATGCTGTTGTCATGCAATGTTCAGCTTTGCACACACCTGCTGGCATGGCATTCTCAGACACTGTTCACACCACAAAGCCTGACAAGCAACCTGAGGCTTCTGGATTGTTCAGCCAGAGTCGGGCGTTGGCTGGTTCATGTTCATGTTCACTGGTCTTCAGCTCTGCAGGAGTTAATTCCTGCAGATTTGTGAGAAGGACCTAAGAGCTCAGGTTGCTAATTGCCTCATGCAGCTGTCTCCTCCCTATTTAAAGCACAGCTTCCTTCTAGTATATGCTGATGATAGCGTCAACTTTAGCTCCAGTGATCCCAGTCTTGATGATTTTCCTGTTTATAGTGATCCGTGTTGCGCTTCTGAGTGGTGTGAACGTTCCCCTGTTGTGCGTTACTTCCCCCCTTTTCCGTTGTTTCCCAGTACACATATAGTCTCTCCTGTGTGTTGTGAGTGCTGTGTGTAGGAGTTTCTGTTCTCCCTTGTCCATGTTGTTTTGTTGGGATTTGGCTTTGTGTTTTCTGGCCCACCCCGAGGGTGTGGAAGAGGGGAACTAAGATAAGGGCTCGGACAGGAGTTAGGGTCATGCTGGGGGCTTGGACCTGGTTACCATCAAACTTACCTCCGAGATAAGTTACAGTGCAGTGACTCTCAGGGCCAGCCTAAGGTCACCTGTCCCATCATTACATACCCCACGACACCCTGTGAAAGCTGTCTAACAAACTAATATAATTTAATAACATGAGAATACCACTTTAACGGATGATATAATGGATAATCATCAGTTAGAATCTGTTTCCCTTAGTCTTCAATGTTAATTACTTCTGGACTGCCTATAGGTTATAAAATGTCTGGAGAGGTCACATTTTACTTTGCACTAATTATGGTCTCAACATTGTTGTAAAACAAATATATTTTTAATATGTAAAAAAAAATTCTATGGAGAAGGGAACATACATTTTCAATCTTTTGTGGTCATAAAAAAATTAAAAATTAAAATATGTGATAAATGGACACATTTTCTATGTTTCTTTTTTCTGGTCCCGGCACACAGAAGCCGCCAGCGCCGGCGTCCTGTCCCATGTGAGTTGCAGCAAATTCCTATGTGTTCCATATTTATTGCTGTTTATTTTCTATGGGGAAAATCTGCAATAAATACTCATTAATTATACAAGCAAAATTAACATGGATGAAAAATCTGCAAAACAGGTTAATTTCCTGCCTCAAAATAAAAATAACGTTTCAATGAGATCAAAAAAAAAGATTATCTTCCTCTTTGTCAGGGCGGTTTTCTATTGTGGATGTTGAACCTGAAAATCCGGGCAGAAAATCTACAAGGAAAAAAACCACTATGTCCGAACACAGACTTAACATCATTTTGTTGCTTTTTCTTGTGATTTAGTGTTTAGTGCTAAGCACTGAGCCACCGTGATATATATATATATATTATGTGTATGTAAATATATTTTGTGTGTATATATATATATATATATATATATATATATATATATATATATATATCTATATATTAGTTTTCTAATATGATATATATATATTATATATATATATATATATTGTGAGACTGTGACCGGGGTTATCTATGACGGCCGGTATGTCTCGCCCAGGTTGTGCTCACTCCATGATAGAAAGTAAATCCACTATAGGGTTAATGCTGTTTCCCTACAGGCTTAAGGAAGGGTTAAAAGGAAACAGGAACGAGGGCAGGTGTGCCGGGTGTGGGGGAAGTGACCAGAACTTCCTGAGCCCTCTGCTGGAGAGGCACATGTATTTTGTTATGGACTTTTTGTTTGGACATTAAACACCGTGTGCTGTGAACCTTAATGCCTGGATCCCGTGTCTTCTGCTGCGCAGCCGACCGTGCTACCTCACATATGGTGGAGAATCGGCGGGCATGACAGCCGGTGAGGTGTAGCATCCATCCCTGGTGACCCAGCTGCGCATGTCCTGGATTCGAGCGGCTATACTACAGCCCAAACCCGGCGACGCCATGGAGGACATACTAAAGCATTTGGCTCAGGCTAATGCACAGCAGCAACAGGCTAATGCACAGCAGCAACAGACCAATGCACACCTGCTCCAATCCTTGCAAGTGCAGGAAAAAAAACTCCAAGAACAGTTGGATCAGGCCAATGCACGTCAGCAGCAATCCTTGCAAGTGCAGGTCAAAATGCACCAAGAACAGATGGAGCAGGCCAATGCACGTCAGCAGCAATCCTTGCAAGTGCAGGACAAAAGGCACCAAGAACAGATGGAGCAGGCCAATGCACGTCAGCAGCAAGCCTTACAATTGCAGGAAAAAAGGCACCAAGAACAGATGGTTCTCCTGGCCAAGTCGATCCGTGCCGGACCGGCAGCAACAACCCCGGGACCGGGTGACGACGGCAGCGTCCGGAAAGCGGTGAGACAAGCGTTGCAAAAGATGACCCCGGGGGACGATGTGGAAGCGTTCCTGGCGGTGTTTGAGCGGGTGGCCGAGCGGGAAAAGCTGCCGACCCCCCAGTGGGCTGAGGTATTGTCGCCTTATCTGACGGGGGAACCCCAAAAAGCGTACCGAGGACGCCATTGACTATGTGACCCTGAAAGCCGAAATACTGGCTCGGTTGGGGGTGAATACCTATGTACGGGCTCAGCGGGTAAATCAGTGGTTCTATGAGGAAGCCAAACCCGTACGCTCCCAGGCCTATGACTTATTACATCTTGTAAAAAAGTGGTTGCAGCCTGACACTCTGAGCCCGGCGCAAATGGTGGAAAGGGTAGTAGTGGATCGTTTTGTGCGCACTTTACCCGTCACCGTTCAACGGTGGGTAGGACAGGGTGACCCGAGTACCCTGGACCAATTAGTGTCCCTGGTAGAGCGGCATGTGGCTACGCAGGACTTGATACGGGACACTGAGACTTTGCGTACCGCCCGTCGGTCCGGCCCCTCCAAGCCTAGGGCCAAGGACCCACCGCCGACACCGGTACAGGAGTCCGCTACCATCCTGGCTGAGGCCGCGCCCGCCGTTCCTGAGGTCCGGAAGGCCATGTACCCTAAACGACAACTTGTCAAGGGGGTTTCCTTCCCTATTAGATGTTGGCGGTGCCAGCGGGTGGGACATATGGAAGCCCAGTGTCCACTCACCACGGAGCCCATGGATTGTGGGGTTACCCGGCGGGGTTCAATGTATGCTCAGGTGGTGTGTACCGCTGACCTGGTCTCCCCAGAGACAGAGCCCCACTTGTGCCAAATACAGGTGAATGGATGTCCGGTTACAGGATTGTTGGATTCCGGAAGCTTAGTGACCCTTGTGCGATCCACCTTGAGAGCTAAAGTAAAGGCCACAGGACGCACTGTGGGGGTGGTTTGCATACATGGGGACCGCCACGACTATCCCACGGGGATTGTCACCATCACAGCACCTTGCGGTCAGGTGCAACATGAGGTGGGACTTCTTAACACTCTTCCTTATGACGTGATCCTAGGAAGGGATCTGCCCTATTTTTGGACTTTATGGAGGGGACCCCCTAAGTCCCCTCAGATATTGGTCGGTCCGGGACCTGAGCCCTACAATCCTGAATCCGGGACACCTGCCGTAGGGGTCACGATGATAGGGACAGAGTGTGAACCCGATAGGTCACCCCTAGAGGTATTGGCAGGAGAGGCTGAGACGGTCGAGCCCATCCCGGAGTTGGAGGCGTCCCCGGATACGTTTGGGACAGCCCAACTCCAGGACCCTACGTTAATACATGCCCGGAGTCGGGTGACAGTAGTTGACGGGGTGGCACAGCTGCCCAGTGCCCAGGTAAGGTACCCCCATTTCGCTCTTAAGCAGGATTTACTCTACCGGGTAGATGAAATACGGGGCGTAGGGGTAGAACAGTTGGTGGTGCCCCAGCCGCATCGCCGGCGGGTCCTCGACTTGGCTCATAAACACCTGATGAGTGGCCACCTAGGGGTCAAGAAAACGCAGGAGCGAATATTGCAAAGGTTCTATTGGCCCGGGGTCTTTGGGGAGGTAAAACGGTTCTGCGAAACCTGCCCGGAGTGTCAGCTTACTGCACCCCTGACCCATTTTCGCAGTCCGTTGGTACCGTTACCCATTATAGAAGTCCCTTTTGAACGGATAGGGATGGATCTGGTGGGGCCCCTCGTAAAGTCCGCTCGAGGGCACCAACACATCCTAGTGATCGTTGACTATGCCACCCGGTATCCCGAGGCGATACCTCTCAGACATACTGCAGCAAAGCTTATAGCTCGGGAGTTGTTTGCTGTGTTCTGCCGGGTGGGATTGCCCAAGGAGATCCTTACGGATCAGGGGACCCCATTCATGTCTAAAGTGACCAAAGAGCTATGCCGGCTACTCCAGATCAAGCAGTTGCGTACGTCTGTGTATCATCCGCAAACGGACGGTTTAGTCGAGCGTTTCAATAAAACCCTGAAAACCATGCTAAGAAGGGTGATTTCAAAAGACGGGAAAGACTGGGATATGATGCTTCCCTATTTGATGTTTGCCATACGAGAGGTGCCACAGGCATCCACGGGGTTTTCGCCTTTTGAATTGTTATACGGGCGACATCCCCGGGGATTGTTGGACCTGGCAAAGGAAACATGGGAACAAGAGCCCACCCCCCATAAAAGTGTGATTGAACACATTTTGGGTATGCAGAACCGCATAAGCGCGGTCATGCCAATTGTGAAGGAGCACTTACAGGAGGCTCAGGCCGCGCAAAGCGGCCGCTACAATAGACAAGCCACCGTGCGGACCTTTAAACCCGGGGATCGGGTGTTGGTATTGATCCCCACGGCGGAGAGCAAATTCCTGGCTCAGTGGCAAGGCCCCTACGAGATAAAGGAAAGAGTAGGGGTGGTTAACTATAAAGTATTGCAGCCCGGTAGGCGGAAACCTGAACAAATATACCATGTCAACCTATTAAAACCTTGGCAGGAACGGGAAAGCCTGATGGCTGTTTTTTCCCCACCTCCCTCCTCTTCGGGTCGTTCACATCCGGCTCCAGCGACCTCCGGAGAGGACGAACCGGAAGTAAGGATTGGAGAAGCCCTCACCAAGCAACAGAGGCGAGAGGCCAGACGGTTGGTTCAGCAGAACCCCGATGTCTTCTCCGAGCTGCCCGGTAGGACCAGTCTGATACGACATGATATTGTCACCGAGCCCCACCTGAAGGTACGCCTGAAGTCATACCGGGTGCCGGAGGCTCGACGACAAGCCATATCGGAGGAAGTAAAGACAATGTTACGCCTGGGGGTCATCGAAAAATCCCGGAGTGAATGGGCTAGTCCGATTGTCCTAATACCAAAACCCGATGGCTCCTTAAGGTTCTGCAATGACTTTAGGAGATTGAACGAAATATCCAAGTTCGATCTCTACCCCATGCCCCGGGTGGATGAGCTGATTGATAGGCTGGGACAGGCGCGATATTTTACCACGCTCGACCTGACCAAAGGGTACTGGCAGGTGCCACTAACGGAGTCCGCCAAGGAGAAAACAGCTTTTGTTACGCCGGAGGGTCTCTTCCACTATGTTGTCTTGCCTTTTGGGTTACATGGCGCTCCGGCCACGTTCCAGAGGTTGATGGACTTAGTGCTGGAACCCCACCAGGCGTATGCATCAGCGTACCTGGATGACATCATTATTTACAGCTCCGATTGGCAGACCCACTTGGAACAGGTACAAGCGGTGGTGGACGCGCTTCGAACAGCCGGATTGACAGCCAATCCCAAGAAATGTGCATTGGGACTCACGGAAGCCCGCTACTTGGGCTACGTGATAGGCCAAGGAGTGATTAAGCCCCAAATTAACAAGGTTGAGGCGATCCAGAAGTGGCCTAGACCCCTGACCACGAAGCAGGTTAGGGCCTTCCTGGGTATCGTGGGGTACTACAGGAGGTTTGTACAGGATTTTGCGGGACTATCAGCCCCCTTGACGGACCTTCTCAAAGGCAAGAAGTCCGTCATGGTGCGGTGGACTCCGCAGGCCGAGGACTCCTTCCGGGCCCTGAAGGGGGTCCTGTGCGGACAGCCCGTTCTGGTCAACCCTGATTTCCGGAAGGAGTTCATAGTACAGACTGACGCCTCGGAGGTCGGCCTGGGGGCAGTGCTGTCTCAGGTGGTTCAGGGGGAGGAACACCCCGTCACCTTCTTGAGTAGGAAGCTCACCCCTCCCGAGCGGAATTATAGCGTAGTGGAGAAGGAGTGCCTGGCGATCAAGTGGGCCTTGGAGTCCCTACGCTATTACCTGCTGGGACGGCAGTTTCGCTTGGTGACGGATCACTCTCCACTGGTCTGGATGAGGTCCGCCAAGGAACGGAATGCCCGGGTTACCCGGTGGTTCCTTTCTCTGCAGAACTTCCGGTTTACGGTTGAACACCGGGCCGGTAGGTTGCAGGGCAACGCCGATGCCTTGTCCCGCGGCCCGTGCTTGATGGCTGGAGTTCAACCCCGCACGCTTGAACTGAGGGGGGGGGTATGTGAGACTGTGACCGGGGTTATCTATGACGGCCGGTATGTCTCGCCCAGGTTGTGCTCACTCCATGATAGAAAGTAAATCCACTATAGGGTTAATGCTGTTTCCCTACAGGCTTAAGGAAGGGTTAAAAGGAAACAGGAACGAGGGCAGGTGTGCCGGGTGTGGGGGAAGTGACCAGAACTTCCTGAGCCCTCTGCTGGAGAGGCACATGTATTTTGTTATGGACTTTTTGTTTGGACATTAAACACCGTGTGCTGTGAACCTTAATGCCTGGATCCCGTGTCTTCTGCTGCGCAGCCGACCGCGCTACCTCACAATATATATATATATATATATATATCTCGTATCATATATATATCATATTAGAAAACTGAGTACACCCTCACATTTTTATAAGCATTTTATTATATTTTTTCATAGGACAGCACTGCAGATCTGACACTTTGATACAATGTACAACAGTTGAGCTTCCAGTGACCAGTATGAGAGAGTGTGTGAGGGATAACACCAAATGTAACAACCCTGCGCCCATTCCCACCTGAGACCTTGTAACACTAATGAGTCACATGACACCGAGGAGAGAATATGGCTAATTGGCCAATTTTTCCATTTCCACTTAGGGGTGCACTCACTTTTGTTGCCAGAGGTTTAGACATTAATGGCTGTGATGACTTACTTACACTGTTATACAAGCTGCACACTGACACCGCACATTGTATCACATGGTCAGATTTGCAGTGTGGTCCCAGGAAAAGATATAATAAAATATTTACAAAAATGTGAGGGGTGTACTCACTTTTGTGATAAATTGTATCTATCTATGCATCACCTGCCGGTGTTGAGGAAGCAAGCGGCTGGCAGGCACAGGGGGATCCGGGCTTACGTTATATTTCTTTGTATATACATTCCTGTTTTCTTCTTTACAAATGTATCTCAGGGCTTCGTGCACACTGACTTTTTTTTTTAAGGGCTTTTATAAGGCCATGTGCACAAAATGTCCTTTAGACGCTGGCGTACCTGCTGGGATTTGCAAGAGGAAAATGCATTACGGTCATGCTAGGTCTTTTTTTAGGGTTTTTCTCAGTCATTTTTTGGCAGTTTTGGCATTGTTTTTAGCAGCAGACGTTTTTATGACTTTTATTATAGTAATAGCCAACGGAAGAATGGAACGGTCACTTGATTTAACTGCTTCATGTGTTTGGAAACGTGAAGAGGTTAAAAGAAAACGGAAAATATGAACAAATTGGTTTTTTTATGTCTCTGTGCTTATGTTTATTGTTTTTAGAGTTTATTAGGTTCTTTCTCAGGTGGGCTATAGAGCGTACGTCTCACCCTTCTGCTGGCCTGCCAGTTGTTAGAGCCTCCATAACTTTGGGGCAGACAGGGCCACTAGCCCCCCATCCACCAGCACTCTGCTTTTGTCGGACACCAACTGAGAGGAGATAGCGTCAAGTTTAGGAAGGCAATGGAGCTCAGTGAGATATTTGGTATGTGACCGGATAGCCGCAACCTGAGATCTTCAAACAAATTCATGTATTCAGTGTTGGGAAGTGGAACAGCTCTGAAATCCACCAGCTGGAACCATGGTTCCTAGGCTGAGGTCCTGTAGAATTACCAGGGATAGGAGGAGGCCCATTTTTATACCCCTCAGCTCCCATTTCAGGGCATTGTGTCCCTTAAGGTCATGTCACACTCAACGACAGCGACGACGACGTCGCTGCTAAGTCACCATTTTCTGTGACGTAGCAGTGATGTCCCGTCGCTGTCACTGTGTGTGACATCCAGCAACGACCTTGCCCCTGCTGTGAGGTCGCTGCTCGTTACACACAGCTCCGGTTCATTTTTTGCTCGTTGCTCTCCCGCTGTGAAGCACACATCGCTGTGTGTGACAGCGAGAGAGCGACGGACAGAACGTGCAGGGAGCAGGGAGCCGGCATCTGGCAGCCTGCGATAAGCTGTAACCAAGGTAAATATCGGGTAGCCAAGGGAAGCCCTTTCCTTGGCTACCCGATATTTACCTTAGTTACTAGCACCGCTGCTCTCACGCTGCCAGTGCCGGCTCCCGGCTCCCTGCACACGTAGCCGGAGTACACATCGGGTGAATAAGCAAAGGTTTGCTTATTAACCCGATGTGTACTCTGGCTACGAGTGCAGGGAGCCAGCGCTAAGCGGTGTGCGCTGGTAATGAAGGTAAATATCGGGTAACCAGCGAAGCATTTTGCTTGGTTACCCGATATTTACCTTAGTTACCAAGCGCAGCATCGCTTTCACGCGTTGCTGCTGTCTGGGGGCTGGTCACTGGTCGCTGGTGAGATCTGCCTGTTTGACAGCTCACCAGCGACCATGTAACGACGCAGCAGCGATCTTGACAAGGTCAGGTCGTCGTCGTGATCGCTGCTGTGTCGCTACGTGTGACCCTAGCTTTAGGAATGGTGGTAAATAATCATAGCTGTTCCTATACTGTTTGCTAGTTCAATTGTCCTACAGATGAAGAAGACTAGTATACCGCAGGGGGCTAATGCAATCCGTAATCAGCGGGCATTTCACAAGATAGCATTCAAAAATGGCACTGGACAGTCCCACGTGAAACAATGGCCCATGTTCCTTGACTCACCATACAAAGGACCAAGACGTCCAGCATAATTAATTGGCCAGATATTCCTTATTGATCCTGAGTTGTCACAATATGTAATTGCAGTAAGTTTCTCAGAGAAATGATTCATTTTCTGGAACAATTTCAGGGGTGCCAACACTTTTGACCATGACTGTATATGCCTGAAAAAGACATCATATCCTTAAGAGTGGGCGCACTCCAAAATATGTCTAAAGAATCGCTCAAAAATACCTTGAAAATTATTTTTCTTTCCATGTCTAATATCAAACTACTTTTGAAGTTCACATATTTCAGTTTTTTGAGACTATTTCTGATTCCAAAACGCTTGATGGGAAAATAAAAACGTTCATCCAGATAGAATTAAACTAAACTAGTCAATGTCCAATCAAAAGGCTGCAAAAAAAAAGCACAATAAAAAACCTCTTCTAAAACATGAAAGCTTTAGGAAACAAAAAAAAACCTCCAAAAACTCTCCAAAGAAGGAATGTTTCCTGAAGATATTTCCTCTAGCAAATGTCCTCCAAAAAGCTCTATGTGCACATAGCTGTCACGCACGTGACTAGCGGGGTTTACCTAGTACTGGTAAACCCCCAGAAGATGTTACAACACACAGGGGTCTTGTTACAACGGATATCCCTGCTGCTAGGGAGAGGGGTGAGGGGACACCTCTAGAACTCACCTCAAGCTGACTCCTGAGCTCCATAGCATCCCTATAAAGGTTCTTGCAACCTGTCACCGAGCAGGATACCTTAGGCCCTCAGCTAGCCCTAAAGTAACCCTGGCTAGTGAGCAGGCCAACGAGTTCACTAGACTCGCCACTACAATACAGAAACACGAGGGAAGGAATACAAACAGGGGAAATAGACATGCAAAGGAGAAACACCAGTTGGCTTCAGTGCAGCAAACACCACAGCTGCACACAACACGACAGACTTCTTCCAAAGTGGACCACATAGAAATGAGGATTCAATATCTATCACAGTCATCATGTGATCAGATCCCATCACTTAAATAGGGAAGGGGAGTGATCCCAAAGAGCCACACCTGAGATTGGCAGCTACGGCCTGCAGCCAGGCAGGAAAGCGTGCTTAACCCTTACAGCACCACAAGCAAATAAATGTTATGAAATAACAGTAGTTTACCTGCCAGCAATGAGGCGCTGTGACCTTCTGATACCGGATTCACCCAGGATCTCCCCCGAGCGAAATACACTCATGATAATCGCCTTAGTGCATGTTCAGACTGTACCTGTTTTCAGAGGTCGAAAACATTAGTTTTTCAGAAAATCAGGAATACCTTGTTTCCTCTGGACTTTGTAAACATGAAATGTCTTTTTTGACAAAATGCTACGTAGACAATGTTTTTTTTGCCAGCTTTTTTTTTTCAAAGTTTTTTGGGAGCCCTTTTACTGGTGTTTTTTTATTTTATTTTACAACCATTAAATAATAAAGAAAACACTCAAAGATATGCCCTGGGTTATTTTTTAGCCTTCCCATTGCATTGTACTGCAAAGAATTGATTGTCTTCCTAATGGAAAACTTGAGAAGATTTGTTACATCTTTTAAATGTGGCACCCCAGTGGGCATGGAAGCCACAGTGGCATTGTTCTCCTCACCGGGGGGCAATGCTATGCCTGGAAGCAGTGGGGAAATCTCCATGTCAGGTACAATCACACACAACACTTCCTAACTCAGGCCAGAAGGGGGAGCTCAAGTCCTGGTTGGAACGAGCTTCCCTGTGCATTCTGGCCTGTGGAGGGGTTAGGCTGCTTTCAAACCTCCGGTATTAGCAGAGCTGGCCAATCCGGCTCTAAAACCTATGCAACGGAGGCGGCGACAAAACCGCATCCTTTGCATAAATTTTTGACATGCGGCCCGTCCGGTTTTTGCCACTTGCGGCACGCTACTGAGCAAGCGCAGTGGGAAAAAACGCATGCAGCAGCCGGATGCGGTGTTTGCCGCAGGACGCCGCATGCGGCGTCCGTAGGCATGCATTGCAAACTGCACCGCATCAGCCGGATGCGGGGCGATGCGTTTTTTTTTACTGGACAAAAAAAACGTGCCAGGCAACGTTCCATCCGGCCGCCGCATCGGCTAAATCTGCCGCATACGGCAAAAACCGGACCAAACGCAAGTACATGCGGCACAATCCGGCACTAATGAAAGTCTATGCAAAAAAAACGCAACCGGTGGCAAAAGAAACCGATTGCGGTTTTTCTGCAAAGCGCCGGATTGTGCCGCACAGGAAAAACCGGATGTGTGAAAGCAGCCTTAGACAGGTAAAGAGGAAGAGGGACCTCAGAACACGAGAGGCGAGAAAAGAGGACGGTCGCTGTAAGAGAGCTGTTGTGTAAGCTTTCCAGGACCGAGCACAAGAATCAGGACACCGGGGTCCTCGACTAACGGGTGCTAACGACCCAGCAGTAAAACCTGGACAGCAGGAGATTCCACATCTCCTGGCTCACCAGAGACTCCCAAGGCGAAGTAGCACAATAGAGCTCGGGGCCGCAAAAATAGAAGAGGGACCTGCATATGGCTCACACTGCTCGCCACAAAGGGCAAGGCATAATGCATCTAAGAAGAGGGACACTGTGCTGCTTCAGGCCGCAGCGACCCATGCACAGAGCGCACTAAGGAAGGCCTCCAACCCACGTGACAGAGATTCCCCACTGCTACCAGGTGGACTGCACCACTATAACTTCGGGACCATAAAGACTGACCAGTAAAAGGTTAAAGAGCCTGTGTGTCCAGTTACTGTCGGTGTCCTCAGTCCTGCACCCCAGCGCACACCACCATAGACTGCCACCCCCGTCATCCTCCCTGCGTCATCCTCCCTGGGGCCTAGCTCTACCTGTGGGGAGCTGAACCATCCCGGCTGCGACACCATCCGCCCCAGAGGACGGCACTCGCAGCGGCGGCTAATCCCTGGTGTCACGAGACACCTACCCGCAACATCCTTCATCCCCATCATCCCATCCATCCCTTTTTTGTGGACACCTTGGGGTCACAAAACTGGGCAGTGCCACCTGTGACATCCCCTGACCCTGCACTGGCCCGGTGACGAGTATTCTCCCAGGCCCCGTGGAATGCTCCAGAAACATTTGGCGCCTTTGATAAACTGATCAGAAAGTCATTTTTCCATAGAAATTAATAAGACCATTGTTTTGTTGTATTTTTTTCCAGATTTTTGGGGATCAAACCTGCACAAAAAATGCTGCAAAAATTGTTAATGTGAGCGTACCCCTACAGTATTTGATCTCTGGCAGCAGAGATGATTAATACCGAGCGCAGAACATTGCACCGGGGTCATGATCCCATGCTCAGGTGCTTGTGTGTATCGTGGCCACTGAATAATGAACACCAGTCTCCAGGTGAATGTAAAACACATAAACTGACAATCGGGGGATTTTCTATCTGCTTTTCATTACTGGATGATTGACAGCTCCGCATCTTCTTGCAATGTACGTAAAGAGATGGATTGACTAAGAGTTTAATACAATCAGACAAGTGCGGAGGATGGGATAGAGAAGAGCGCTGTCACTCAGAGCCACATGTAACTACGCGGCTTTTTTTACTCTTTCATTTCCTTTGTTTTCCATATTTTTCTGTATTTAAATCGTATTCTATTATGCTGGTGTATTATAAGCTATAAGAATGGCTTTTTGGCGTCAAGAACACTGTTAAGGGCTTCCGATTCTCGCTATACAAATTCAATATATTATTGCAATATGCTGTAATCCACATCAAAACCACTGGGTGGCCACATACGCACACGGGAGTGATGCGTAACGGAAGCAGGGCCACCTAAACTGGCCCTCAGACTGGGGACCCTCCGCTGTCCCTAATCCCAGAGGTAAGCTTGATGGTAGTGAGGTCTGGACCGCCAATGTGACCCTAACTCCTGTCCGTACCCTGGTCTGACACCCCCCTCCCCCACTCTTGGGGAGGGTTGGGACCGAAACATCAAAGGTTACAAATAACGCAGACAGGGGAGAACCAAAATGCATACACATTGCAATCAGACACCGGGGAGAGACAAAAAATGCACAGGAAGAAACAACATACAGGGAGGAAATAAACTGACAACAGGGATATTTTCAAACTACACAAGGTATCATACAACTGATCACCAGAAACTGGATCACACGCTAAGACCAGAATCACTGGAGCTATTATCGGCATTGATGAACAAGATCAAGCACCTTATAAAGGGTGGAGGCGGCTGTGAGTGGTCATTAGCAAGATGAGTCACGGTTTCGATGTGCAAAGCATCTTGTGCTCTGTTATGTTCTGCCATGCTGTCCTGCAGAGCTGGTACTTACCTGTTCTGTCACGCAGAGCGTTTTGCATGTTTAGAAGCTGTGCTGATTGTCTTGAGCTCCCGTGGATGGGTTGTTTCTCAGCACTGGGTCCTATGCTGGTGCAGAGAATGGCTTTCCCAGATGCTCCTCATTTCTGGTGATTGCTCTGCTTCAATAGGGAGCATGCTCGCCTCCGGAATGTCGCCAGTCGTATTTCCTGGTTCCACAGTAAGTGCTCTAGGCTCCTGTTTGTGTATAGTTATCTGATCTTGGCTTCTCAACCCTGGACTGTAGTTGACTCTGCTCTACCTGCCCCCCTTTGTTGTTACGTCCTGGCTTCTGACCTCGGACCTTCTCCTGATCATGTCTCCTCCTTCTCTCTGTATCCTATTCATACTCCTGGAATTCTGACCCTCGGCCTGTATCTTGATCTTGTGTCACCTAGGGTTATGGAGTACTCAGTCCAGGGCGGTGTATAACTGGGGAAATCTCACCTGGTTCTGTGCCCGGGGTGCTTTTTAAAAGAGGTTATATTTACATGGAAATTTGAATAATGTTCACACGTGACGCCACTTGCGGTATTGTGGCTATGTAGATGGAGCCGCCACTGCACAGTTCTTGATACTGGGGCTGATGTTAGTGGCAGCCTGGATGTTAAGCCCTCCGCAAGCAGGGTCAGGCCCCAGAGGATAGGTGATGTAGATGGGTGTTGAAAGAAGGTAGACCACACAAGGGGTTGCAGTGTAACTGGTTCCTTTACTCACAGTAAGATGGAAACTGGTCACCCGAGGCTGGCTGGTCTTTTACCCCAGATCCCCTTAGTCCCAGTGCCATTAGTGACCTGGTGGCTTCTTTCCCCTGCACCTGTCGTTGGTTGGTGGGTCCCCGTGGCTTGGAGCTGCTGGGGGTCCCCTCCTGGTAGTCTTTTAACGGTAGTCCGTATGACGGCAGCGTGAACCCTGTGAGGTCGGCGTCTCTGTTCCTGTTCCCAAGTTCTCCCATTGCTACTGTGTCCCGAACTTCAAGGTTAGTGAGGTCCTTGATGGTCCCCTAACTGTACAGATTTTATCAGGTCTGCCTGGAGCATTTGCCTGACCTAGGATTCTGTACCTCGTTGGTGCATGGTACAGGGAGTACTCCACCATACTCTACCGGCAACCAACCACCTGGGCCCTCAGGTCACTGTCACACTCCCGTCAGTGCTTCCACATGCTCCCTCCATCACCGACTCACTCTCTCCAACTGACTGTCAACCGTCTGCCCCTCCCACCTGATCGTCTAGTGGACTGGATCGGCTCCACGTTTAGGTGTCCATCCATAGGTGCAACCCTAGTTTGGTACCAGTCTTTGGGGAATTTGGGGAAAAACAGGGATTAACTGGAATGTTTTGTTGTTACCTGCACTGGTCTTCTGGATCCCTGGTGGTAGGCCCTGCATCCTGGTGAGGCATGCAGTACCTTGTAGCTCCCTGATGGCTTCAGGGGTGCTACAATCTCGTCTCTGCCTGCTCCCTGTGTCCTCTTGTGTCCTCCTGGTTCCTGACCCCGGCTTGTTTTACTACCTCTCCGTGCAAGCAGGTAGTATCCAGCACCACCTAGTGACTAGCATCACACTACGCCACATAGTGTTAAGCATCACACTGAGCTTCTAATAGCAGACCCCAATCCAGCAGGGATTAACTCCTGCTGGACTGAAGAGTAGTGAGTAGAGATGAGCGAACCGGTCCCGGTTCGGCTCGAGGTCGGTTCGTCGAGCGGAGGTCCCGTTCGAGTTCGGTTCTTCGAACGTTCGACGAACCAAACTCGAACCAATAGGCTATAATGGGAGGCAATCACAAACACATAAAAATGCATTATAAATGTACACAAACAGTTAATAAACATTGCCATAACACTTACCGGTCCCCGCGATCCCTCCTGCACTCTGTCTCCTGCCGCTATTCCATCCGATGATCGCTGAATCCTCCCGGTGACCGGCACTGCCAGCAGTGATGCAGGACCTGTCGTGACGTCAAAATAGCCATGTGACCAGTCACGTGGCTATTATCTCATTGGCTACAGACTGGTCACATGACTATGACGCGTCATGTAGGACCTGCGAGTGCATCTCTCCGGTACACGGTGCACATTTGTGTATCGCCGTGTACCGGCGACATGCTCTAGCACACGTTCGACTCCCCGTTCCGTTAGGGACCGGCTGACACAGCCGGTCATTAACGGAGATCACCGTTGCCATAGCAACGCAGTTAGCGGTGACGTCACCGCTAACCGCGGCTCCGAGAGCACCGTTGCTATGGTAACGCGTCTGTCAGCGTTACCGCTGTTACCGCTGACAGCCAGCAGCACTGATCACTCACGGAGTGAAGGCTGCACGCTGCTTCCCGTGCAGCTTTCACGGAGTGAAGGCTGCACGGGAAGCAGCGTCTTCCCCCATGCAGCAGTGATGTAGCAGAGCTGCATTTGTTGAACGAGAAAGACAGAAGAGCAGGATCGTGGAGGGCTGACAGGGGGTAATAAAGATGGAGTCTCTAATGTGTCTGTGTATTTATTTCTATTAAAGTATTTTTTCTCTGTGTGGTGTCTTTTTTTTAACCCTTTATTGGAGATTCTTAATGGCCGGGTCAAACGTGCCTGATATTAAGAATCTCTGGCTTAATACTGGCTAGTAAAACAAAGCCAGTATTAACTTATGATTACCCAGCAAGCCACCCGGCTCCAGGGCTGTTGGAAGAGTTGGATACAGCGCCAGATGATGGCGCTTCTATGAGAGCGCCATTTTCTGGGACGGCTGCGGACTGAAATCCGCAGCAGAGGCGCCCAGAAACCTCGGGCTAACCTGTGCTGCGGATTCCAATCCCCAGCTGCCTAGTTGTACCTGGCTGGACACAAAAATGGGGCGAAGCCCACGTCATTTGTTTTTTAATTATTTCATGAAATAAGTGAAATAATTAAAAAAAAAAGGGCTTCCCCATATTTTTGGTTCCCAGCCGGGTACAAATAGGCAACTGGGGGTTGGAGGCAGCCCGTGGCTGCCTGCTGTACCTGACTAGCATACAAAAATATGGCGAAGCCCACGTCATTTTTTTGGTGGGCAAAAAACTTCTGCATACAGTCTTGGATGGAGTATGCTGAGCCTTGTAGTTCTGCAGCTGCTGTCTGCTCTTCTCCATACAGACAGACAGCAGCTGCAGAACTACAAGGCTCAGCATATTCCATCCATGACTGTATGCAGAAGTTTTTTGCCCCCTGAAAAAATTATGTGGGCTTCGCCATATTTTTGTATGCTAGCCAGGTACAGCAGGCAGGTACGGCTGCCCCCAACCCCCAGTTGCCTATTTGTACCCGGCTGGGAACCAAAAATAAAGGGAAGCCCTTTTTTTATTATTCCATGAATTTCATGAAATAATTAGAAAACAAATGACGTAGGCTTCGCTCCATTTTTGTGTCCAGCCAGGTACATCTAGGCAGCTGGGGATTGGAATCCGCAGCACAGGTTGGCCTGAGCTTTCTGGGCCCCACTGCTGCGAATTGCAGTCTGCAGCCGCCTCAGAAAATGGCACTTTCATAGAAGCGCCATCTTCTGGCGCTGTATCGAACTCTTCCAGCACCTGCCTGCTATACCTGGCTAGCATACAAAAATATGGCGAAGCTCACGTCCTTTTTTTGTAGTTTTTTGGCAAAAAAAATAAAAAATGCTTCCCTGGATTTTCCATTGCCAGTGAAGGTAACACCAAGCAGTGGGGGTTAGCAGCCAGTAGCTGCTTGGATTACCCTTAGCTAGCAATACAAAAAATGCAGCGGGAGCCCATATATATTTTTTTTAATTATTTATTTAAATAACTAAAAACAAAATGGGCTTCCCTGTATTTTGATTGCTGGACATCACAGTGCTGTAAAAATAAATCTTTAAAAAAAATGACGTAGCGCTCCGCGGTATTTTTGATTCTCAGCGCAGATAAAGCAGACAGCTATGGGTTGCCACCCCTATCTGCCTGTCGTTACCTTGGTTGGCAATCAAAATACAGGGAAGCCCATTAATTTTTTCTATTTAAAAAATAGTTAAAAAAAAAATGACGTTGGGTCCCCCCATTTTTGATAGCCAGCTAGGGTAAAGCAGACGGCTGTAGCCTGAAACCACAGCTGGCAGCTTTACCGTGGTTGGGGATCCAATGTGGAGGTCCCCCAGGCTCTTTTTTTATAATTATTTTATAAATAGTAATAATTACACAAAAAAAGTAGGGTCCCCTCCAAATTGGATCACCAGCCAAGGTAAAGCGGACAGCTGTGGTCTGGTATTCTCAGGGTGGGAAGGTCCATAGTTATTGGGCCTTCACAGCCTAAAATTAGCAGGCCGCAGGCACCCCAGACGTGGCGCATCCACTAGATGTGCCAATCCTGGCGCTTCACCCCAGCTCATCCCGTGCCCTGGTGCAGTGGCAAACGGGGTAATAAATCGGGTTGATACTAGCTGTAAGGTCACCTGACATCAAGCCCAGCAGTTTGTGATGTCATGGCGTCTATTAGATACCCAACATCATAAACTGTCAGTACTAACAAAAAAAAAAAATCGACAAAAGAAATTTATTTGAAAAAACAGTCCCCAAAACATTTCCTCTTTCACCAATTTATTGTAAGAAAAAAAATAAAGGGGTCCCACGACGACTCTGGACAGTCTAGAATGTGGGGGGGAGACACTCAGGGAACGTATCCCCCATTTTCTAGGAGTGCGGACCCTTCATGTGAGGAGTGTGGGTGCAATGAATCTGCACTCACTCTCCCCGGGTCCACAGCAGCAGAGTCCATGTCGTAATGGTTGCTACCAAAGCTGCAATGCCCTGCTCATGAGGTAAGGGCATGCCTAATCAGGAGAACTACTGTAGAGGAAGCTCTGCTCACTGGTATATAGGTGCTCAGAGGTAATAATAGATAAAATTAGTGAGTAACCTCGGCACTCTAAATCTCCCATACTAAGTCAGTAAGTCACAACGGATAGTAATGCAAAATCACTCTTTATTGGTCCGTATTAAGAAAAAATTTTTTCATAAGCATATATGTTTTTGTCCAAAACAAGTTACAAATGACGTTTCTGCCTGAGCCTTCGTCAGATTGGACTTATCTGCATGTAATCATGAAAAATGACAATAATCAGTATTACATAAGAGTGAGAGAACAATCACATAAACTCGAACAATGTAGAGGTACAATTGGGATGCAGCAAAAAAATTGCAACACAGCAAGAAATGAAACACATGATACAAATGTCATAATACAGTACAAGGACAATATAGTAATGACAAATATGGGGTCAGAGTAGGCTTAGACAGCTCTGGTACGAAAGAGATGTCAATCATAAAGTAACATGTGCAGTACGTGTAGAGCTACACTATGCATGGCAGAGCTAATGGGTAGACTGACCATAGAAAAAGAACGGAGAAAAAGTGGAGAAAAAATGTAGAAAAAGTGGAGAAAAAGTGGAGAAAAAATGGAGAAAAAGTGGAGAAAAAATGGAGAAAAAGTGGAGAAAAAGTGGAGAAAAAATGGAGAAAAAGTGGAGAAAAAGTGGAGAAAAAATGTAGAAAAAGGGGAGAAAAAGTGGAGAAAAAGTGGAGAAAAAATGGAGAAAAAGTAGAGAAAAAGTGGAGAAAAAGTGGAGAAAAAGTGGAGAAAAAGTGGAGAAAAAATGGAGAAAGAGTGGAGAAAAAGTGGAGAAAGAGTGGAGAAAAAGTGGAGAAAAAGTGGAGAAAAAGTGGAGAAAAAGTGGAGAAAAAATGGAGAAAAAGTGGAGAAGTGGAGAAGTGGAGAAGAAGTGGAGAAGAAGTGAAGAAGTGTTTGTTCATGCCAGATGGGAGATAAATAATTTTTTACCGGCGCTGTCATTTACTGTAACGTGATCATCGGTGTACGGTGTATACCTGTGATCACGTGAGCGGGGACCGGAAAAACCGTCCTGAATCATGATCTCCAGGGTCTCAGCTAGCCCTGAAACCCCGGAGATTTTCTGACGCCGGGGGGCGTTATTCACTTATTTCTGCCTGCTGTTTATAAACGGCAGATCAGAATAAGGCTACATTAACACGACCGATCCATTTTTGCGGTCTGCAAAAAGCAGTCCGTTTTTTTTTCACGGGTGCATCCGTGTGACATCCGTTTCCGTTCCGTAGACGGTCCGTATGTCATCTGTTTGTCATCCGTGTGCCTTCCGTTTTTTTTGTGTACTGCAAAAAAACTGAAGGAGGGTAAATGCATAAATTTACCCAGGATCCATAGCTTCATCCTACATGAGGCGGTCACATGTTCACTCCAGTGCCATTTTCTACTGCTTTTCACAGCGTAGAGCGCTCTGGTGATTTTCCTGTGCTTGTGCACTTCATATCAGTCTTTTCTGTCATTATAATGGCAGAAAGACACATAATGTCCCACTCTCCTGCATTTTGTAATTTTGCACCCTTTGGTGCCTTTCATGTGGCACTAAGGGGTGCTTAGCTTTGTATTTAGCCAAAAAAATGAAAAAAAAAAATGACGTAGGGTTCCCCCTAGTTTTGTAGCCAGCTAGGGTAAAGCAGACGGCTGCAACCTGCAGACCACAGCTGGCAACCTCACCTTGGCTGGTAATCCAAAACTGAGGGCACCCCACGCTGTTATTTTAAATTAAATAAATAATTAAAAAAAAACAACACGTAGGGGTCCCCCCAAAATTGGATCACCAGCCAAGGTAAAGCAGACAGCTGGGGTCTGATATTCTCAGACTAGGGAGGTCCATAGTTATTGGACTCTACCCAGCCTAAAAATAGCAGGCCGCAGCTCCCCAGAAGTGGCGCATCCATTAGATGTGCCAATCCTGGTGCTTCGCCCCAGCTCATCCCGCGCCCTGGTGCGGTGGCAAACGGGGTAATATATGGGGTTAATTCCAGATGTGTAATGTCACCTGGCATCAAGCCCTGGGGTTGGTGAGGTCAGGCGTCTATCAGATACCCGACATCACCAACCCAGTCAGTAATAAAAAAAAATAGACGACAAACATATTTTTATTTGAAAAAACACTCCCCAATACATTCCCTCTTTAACCAATTGATTAGAAAGAAAAACAAATCCAGGTCTGGTGTAATCCAAGGGGTTGCCATGACGATCCACACTGTCCCAGCCAATGAAGAGCAGGATGTTCCCCATTGGCTGGGAGAGCAGTGCAGTGACCTGAGCTAACATCAATGGGTCAGCCCAGGTCACTGCAGGGCATGTCAAGTGCTGCTGTCAGCGAGGTACATTACCTGCGCTGATCTCCAGCACACTGACAGCCCCTGTCACTGAGTTCAATGACCGCCGCCTTCACACCAAGTATCGCGAGAGGCCGTGACGTCACCGCTAGTCAGTCTCGGGTCGTAAGCGAGAGAAGGTGATGTGACAAGCGGCGGCCATGGAGGACAGTGACAGCGCTGAGGTCGGGATGGCGGGACTTCATCACCGCAGGTAAGCCGAGCGGGACCATGTGTGCAGAGTGTGTGTGTGTGTGTGTGTGTGTGTACGTGTGTACATGCCGCGGGCAGGAGGGGGCGGAGCGAGCTGAGCGGGGAAGTGTCGGCTTCCTGCACGTAACTAGGATAAACATCGGGTTACTAACCAAAGCGCTTTGCTTGGATACCCGATATTTATCTTGGTTACCAGCTTCTGGCAGGCTGCCAGCGATGGCTCCTGCACACTGTAGCTGTAAAAAGCCCTGCTTTTTGCTGCTAGAACCGTTCTCGAACGTATCTAGAACTATCGAGCTTTTGCAAAAAGCTCGAGTTCTAGTTCGATCTAGAACAGCCCCCAAAATCACTCGAGCCTAGAACTGGAGAACCTCGAACCGTGAACCGCGCTCAACTCTAGTAGTGAGCATGAAACAGCCAACAACCGGCACTGGCTGAACAACTAAGGTGCTTTCACACATCTGTTTTTTGCCATCAGCCAAAATCCGGCGAATACCGGATAAAACGGATCCGCCACTGGATGCGTTTTTTTCCTCATTGAATTCTATTAGTGCCGGATTGTGCTTGATGCCCTGGCGTTGCATCCAGCAAAATTTCTGTGTCCAGCTGCCAGAAAGGACACAACATATAACGTTTTTTGGCAGCGGCTGGATCCGGCGCCATCCAGCATCATGTACAATGAAAGCCTATGGGCGCCGGATCCGGCATGCAACGCATTACAGCGACGGATTCAGTTTTTTGCTACTGAGCATGCATTCAGTGCTAACTAGAGATGAGCGGACCCATAGACGTTTGGTTCGGTGGGTGCAGCTGGACTTTAGGCAGACTTCGGTTTGGGACCTGGACTTGATCGGAACCCCAATGGAAGTTACTAATTGGGCAGTTTGGGTCTCTGCCCACATGCAGCCCACCATAAACAGAACACTTCCGGGGGAGGGTCAGCAAGGTTTTTCCATTTTCTTTGAGGGTGGCTGCCCCCTACAGTTAGGTCCAGAAATATTTGGACAGTGACACAAGTTTTGCTATTTTAGCTGTTTACAAAAACATGTTCAGAAATACAATTATATATATAATATGGGCTGAAAGTGCACACTCCCAGCTGCAATATGAGAGTTTTCACATCCAAATCGGAGAAAGGGTTTAGGAATCATGGCTCTGTAATGCATAGCCTCCTCTTTTTCAGGGGACCAAAAGTAATTGGACAAGGGACTCTAAGGGCTGCAATTAACTCTGAAGGCGTCTCCCTCGTTAACCTGTAATCAATGAAGTAGTTAAAAGGTCTGGGGTTGATTACAGGTGTGTGGTGTTGCATTTGGAAGCTGTTGCTGTGACCAGACAACATGCGGTCTAAGGAACTCTCAATTGAGGTGAAGCAGAACATCCTGAGGCTGAAAAAAAAGAAAAAATCCATCAGAGAGATAGCAGACATGCTTGGAGTAGCAAAATCAACAGTCGGGTACATTCTGAGAAAAAAGGAATTGACTGGTGAGCTTGGGAACTCAAAAAGGCCTGGGCGTCCACGGATGACAACAGTGGTGGATGATCGCCGCATACTTTCTTTGGTGAAGAAGAACCCGTTCACAACATCAACTGAAGTCCAGAACACTCTCAGTGAAGTAGGTGTATCTGTCTCTAAGTCAACAGTAAAGAGAAGACTCCATGAAAGTAAATACAAAGGGTTCACATCTAGATGCAAACCATTCATCAATTCCAAAAATAGACAGGCCAGAGTTACATTTGCTGAAAAACACCTCATGAAGCCAGCTCAGTTCTGGAAAAGTATTCTATGGACAGATGAGACCAAGATCAACCTGTACCAGAATGATGGGAAGAAAAAAGTGTGGAGAAGAAAGGGAACGGCACATGATCCAAGGCACACCACATCCTCTGTAAAACATGGTGGAGGCAACGTGATGGCATGGGCATGCATGGCTTTCAATGGCACTGGGTCACTTGTGTTTATTGATGACATAACAGCAGACAAGAGTAGCCAGATGAATTCTGAAGTGTACCGGGATATACTTTCAGCCCAGATTCAGCCAAATGCCGCAAAGTTGATCGGACGGCGCTTCATAGTACAGATGGACAATGACCCCAAGCATACAGCCAAAGCTACCCAGGAGTTCATGAGTGCAAAAAAGTGGAACATTCTGCAATGGCCAAGTCAATCACCAGATCTTAACCCAATTGAGCATGCATTTCACTTGCTCAAATCCAGACTTAAGACGGAAAGACCCACAAACAAGCAAGACCTGAAGGCTGCGGCTGTAAAGGCCTGGCAAAGCATTAAGAAGGAGGAAACCCAGCGTTTGGTGATGTCCATGGGTTCCAGACTTAAGGCAGTGATTGCCTCCAAAGGATTCGCAACAAAATATTGAAAATAAAAATATTTTGTTTGGGTTTGGTTTATTTGTCCAATTACTTTTGACCTCCTAAAATGTGGAGTGTTTGTAAAGAAATGTGACAATTCCTACAATTTCTATCAGATATTTTTGTTCAAACCTTCAAATTAAACGTTACAATCTGCACTTGAATTCTGTTGTAGAGGTTTCATTTCAAATCCAATGTGGTGGCATGCAGAGCCCAACTCGCCAAAATTGTGTCACTGTCCAAAGATTTCTGGACCTAACTGTATATTCGATCCTGCTGTTGTTACCCCCAGTGCGAGTCATTTAATCACGACAAGTGGCTCGCAGTTGTCTGAGCACCGAGCGTACCCGATCACAGTGATGCTCATCCAGAGGTTTGCATACGTACAGCTCCCAAACTCTGAACCTGAACTCTGCCTTCTTGGTAACGTCTTTGTTTGGTATGAACATTGAACACCGAACCTCGGGTTCGCTCATCTCTAGTGCTAACCAAATCCCATAATCATTATGATATATATTTTTATGCTCTGGGAGCTTTCTAGGCTTGAGATGAGCTAGTGAAGCAAATTTTGAATGTGCCTATTTCCATGGATTTTTCCCAAGAAATTTGATTCATGGAAATGTGGTCTGGGGTCTCTCCAATAAACCTAAGATGTAAAAAATGAAAACTAAAAATCCTTACATTCACGTCACCGCTCAACTCTCCCATGGCTCCTTACTCTAACAAATATACAGTCCCTGACAGAAGTTTTGTCGCTTATCCAGGTTATATAAATAAAAGCTTATAACCTGACTTTAAATTCATCCATTGGTTTCATAAATTACTCTTTTGAAAGCTGAAACCCTCCCAAATTTGGTTTAGGTTATGAAAATAAAGTTGCTACAAAGCTGAAATATTAATCATTTAATAAACACAGAAAGGTTAGATTTTGGCAAGACAAAAGTTTTGTCGCCTTGTCTTATAATGCATCCAATCCTAGTTTACATCCTCACCTGTGCTCACTAAATGATCGGTTAATTAGTGGGTGTGTATTAAAAGAAACTCAGCACCCCAGACCTTCACTTGAACTGCAACTTGACCTCTGACAACCATGCCAAAAATACACCCTGCGACCAAAGCCTGGATTATCAAGAGGCTAAAGACCAGAGCCACTGCAGAGGTGGCTGGCACTTTTAATGTGTCTCAGCATCAAGTACAAAGGATTAAAAAAATATTTGAAGAGACTGGAGATGTTTTTGACAAGCCCAGGCCCCACAAGACAACTGTTCAGGAGGAACGTTTGTTGGTTAGAAAATCCAAAGCCAGCCTCTCTTCCACTGCAGCAGAGCTCCAAAAGGCCTGGTCACCTCAAGTCCCTATGTCAACTAGAACAGTTTGTAGGATTCTGTCTCGAAATGGCCTCCATTGTCGAATCAGTGCCAAGAAGCAAGCACTAAACAAAAGGCAATTAAAAAAACGCGTCTGCTAAACAGATGGACACTGGAAAAGTGGCAGCAGGTGGATTTCTCTGATGAATCTTCAGTTAAATTACACCACAACCACCACAAATACTGCAGGAGACCTACTAGAGCTCATATGGATCCAAAAACACTTAAGTTTGGTGGTGGAAAGATCATGGTCTGGGGTTTAGTATGGGGGTGTGCGAAACATTTGCAAGGTGGAAGGCAAAATCAATAGCCTAAAATATCAAGAAGTATTAGCTACCTCTTACATTTGCAATCATAAAAGGGGTCACATTCTGCAGCAGGATGGTGCTCCATCTCATACATCCATCTCTACAACAAAGTTCCTCCTGGCAAAGAAGATCAAGCTGCTCAAGGACTGGCCAGCCCCGTCACCAGACATGAACATCATTGAGCATTTTTGGGGTAGGATGAAAGAGGAAGCTTGGAAGACAAAACCAAAGAATCTAGATGACCTCTGGGAGGCGTGTAAGATGCATTCTCTGCTATTCCTGATGACGTCATCAATAAATTGTATGAATCATTGTTGAACCGCATGGACGCAGTCCTTCAAGCTCATGGAAGTCACACAAAATATTAAATATGGCTCTAATAGCACCACAACTTCATTCACCAATGTTATGCAACATATCTTTGTATTAGAAGGTAATTATTTGTTTGAATTTCACATTACTTTCTGTGGGCGACAAAACTTTTGTCTTGCCAAAATCTGACCTTTCTGTGTTCATTAAAAGATCAATATTTCAGCTCTGCAGCAACTTTTTTTCCATAACCTAAACCAAATTTGGGAGGGTTTCAGCTTTCAAAAGAGTAATTTATAAAACCAATGGATGAATTTAAAGTCAGGTTACAAGCTTTTAATTACATAACATGGATAAGCAACAGAACGTCTGTCAGGGACTGTACAGCTGCTCTCTTAAGGGCGCTTTACCCGCTGCAACATCGCTAGCGATGTCGCTAGCGATCACATCCGCCCCGTTGTTAGTGCATCACGGGCAAATCGCTGCCCGTGGCGAACAATATCGGAGGTACGCGTCACACGTACTTACCTGCCTAATGATGTCGCTTTTCTAAGGGGGCAGTTCGTGCGGCGTCACAGCGACATCACACAGCAGGTAACCAATAGAAGCGAAGGGGCGGAGAGCAGCCACATGAATGTCACTCCCACCTCGTTGCCGGAGGACGCAGGTACGGTGTTGTTCGTCGTTCCTGGGGTGTCACACGTAGCGATGTGTGCTGCCTCAGGAACGACGAACAACCTGCATCCAGAAAGAGCAACGATATTTTGAAAATGAACGAAGTGTCAACAATCAACGATGTGGTATTTTGGATCGTTAGCAGTCGCTCGTACGTGTCACACGCAACGACGTTGCTAACGAGGCCGGATGTGCGTCACGAATTCCGTGACCCCAGCGACATCTAGTTAGCGATGTCGTTGCGTGTAACGGGGCCTTTAGGCTCTAAGGTATGCAAACATTAAATATAGGAATTTGGACATATATTACTAAGGAATTGGCATTTTTATGTGAGCCCAGCAGCCAGCATCATGGCGAATCTCCTTTTACTGGGTCCCTATCTAAATCATAACTCCCAACGTTTGAAGAACAGAAAGAGGGACAAAGCATGCGGCGCGCTGAGCGTGCGACGGCAAATCTTGATCATGACCCTAGCCACACCCCAAGCCACACCCATTTGGCAGTGAGGGATGTTCAGCAGATGCCCCGGACTGTTCATTCATTCAAAGTCATATCAGCCAGAACTTTCTCATATTTATATAATCGTCACTATATGACATGTTGCTGTTTTGTGTTTGTACGGCCGTATTCACATGTTGCAAAATCCGGTATTTTTTGTTTTCTACCGCTGTCTGCACAAAACGACACAATAACAATCTTCCCTGATTGTTGCATTTTTGCTGCATTTTTTATGCCTTTTCCCCATTATTTCTTTGGTTTTTGATGCAGATGTGAAACCGCATTTTTAGGTAATTTTTATAGTACAGAAGTTTGGATTCTGCAATCAGTTTTCTCCATGCAATTTTTTAAGTTCCACATAGAAACCTCCACAGAGAAAAAACAAAAAAGCACCAAAACCGTAGAGTTCAGGAGCGTCTTCTCATGGAATCACATCCACTTTGCTCAGACATATACACACAGCAGAACTTATGTGCATAAAAAGCAGCAGAAAAACCCGGCATTTATGCTACGTGAACGCGGACTAAATGTTCAAGCAAAGTGGATGATACAACATGCAATTTCCGCCCTCGGTGCAGCTAAAGACGCTGCTGAACTCTGCAATTTTGGGGATTTTTTTTCTCTATAGACTTCTTTGTGGAGCCTAAAAAAAAGCACAAGCGAAAAAAATGCCATTGTATTTTTAAATGCAGAATCAAAGCTTTTCTGTAGTATTAAGATGCATTAAAAACCCGGATTCACATGTGCACCAAACATCAAATGTCTGGGAATACAAATAAAAAACGCAACAAACCTGCAATAATCAGAGAACATTATCGCGTTGTGCAAAGAAAATGCAGCATTTACGCCACATGTGAACACGGCCTCAGCGATTTTTTTTTTTTTTCATTTTTATGGGCTTTAATAGAGAAAAATATTCAATTGCGCCATTTTTTTTACGCTATTTACTGATCCCCATAAATAATCTGATCACTGTGTTTTATAGGCTGTTACGAGTACAGGGACACCAAATATATCCATGTTATTAACTGATTTGTGATATTTATTATTATTATTATTTTTATTATTATTTTAAGAGCAATAAAATACATTATTCTATTGTTTTATTATTTTTAACAATTTTATTAGAATAAAAAAAATCTCTTTTCGTCTCCCTTTAAAATACAGGAAATAGAGATGCTGCTCTGCACAATGGAGCTCTATGTCCAGTATAATTTGCTGTGAAGTCATTATCTATAAAAAATCCTGTTACTGATATCATCACAACCTGTGGCTCCACAGCTAGGGCTGCTCTTATGTGTTTGAATGTGGCTGGTTTGATTGCAGTTGGGGGTGAAAAATAAAATTATATTTTTGTCATTTTTTTTCTCATTTCTTTATAGTAGTTTTATATCTATCTATGTCTCTATGTACCTGAATAATTTGCTTCTGGCTTCTCTCCCTGCAATACAGGTCAAGATTACCAAATCCTCCTGTGCCTCTCAATACAGGCAGTGGCTTAAAGGTAGTGCTACTGCCTATAGACAAAGAGCTCATCAAGCTCATGAGTTCTACCCTCATTGGGTTAAGCCAGAGGCATGAGAATTTAATTTATGCACTGCTTTTAAGTTAATTTATTCACTGCACTGAGGGAAGGAGCCAGGACAAGTGCTGGTGTAACTTATGCACTGCTCTTGAGTTAATTTATTCACTGCACTGAGTGGAGGAGCCGGGACAAGACCAATGACCAGCAGGACTGCTGGAGAGAGCCCTCAAATCGGGACAGTCCTGCTGAATCCAGGATGGCTGGGAGGTATGTCTAAATCCCTCCACCAGCACAGAACAGCCCCTCCACTCGTTACTGTCACTCATCCGGTACCAATCTCCTCCACTTGTGCTGAACACGGGCTGGTTCTGAACATGCGCGTGGAAAGTCACGGCGCACGACGTGACATCACAACGCCATGACTTTTCATGTACTTGCACAGAATTGGAGATATCAGAGCAACTGACGACAATCTGAAGATACAAGTGTTGGGAAGGGGACTAAGTTTATATTTCTAATTTCCCTTTTTGATGGCATGTGGTGGCCAGGGGGACCAATTTTTTTTTGTAAAATTGGAGTAGAATTCAACTCTAGTCAATATTTATTCTACTCTATACTCGAGAACATAATACATGTTGAGTGGAACAATATAAAAACATTATAACTGCCTGGTCTCCATCCATTTATCCGCACAGCCCTGCTGCAGTCCGGTCACCTTCTTTGGTTCAGTCACCACCATTATGAATCCCAATGGTTTATTTCTGGTGCCTTCTAGATCCTGGCATCTTTGGCGCCTCCTACATTGACTTGGCAGCAACAGTATGTGAAGTTTGTTGCACAACGTCATGAGATTATGTGGCTCATCTCACGTAATGTTATCACTTCTTACAAATTAATCAAAATCGGAGACACACCAAATATAAAGGATGGCACTGATGATAGGACCGAAGGCGACAGTACATGACAGGACAAGTCTGGGTTGTGAGAATGTTTTTTTTTTCATTTTTTACTCTCTTCCTGGACATTTATAATCCAGTAAAATGGCTACAGCTGTTCCACAAGCCTCATCCGGCCACAGTTCCTGCCGTTCTTGCGTCTATACTATGGTCATATGACGGCCTCAGCGGGTTTCGGTTGATTTCAAGGGCTTTTGCCCGTATTACATGCATGACCCTTTACCCCATTTTCAAGTGCTGCAGTAATAAAACCAACACAAAATTCAAAATTAGTAACCAGATGGTATAAAATTCCGGCATGCCGATGGCCACGTGGTCTGTGCGTTACTTGCCTTTGCCGTGGATTGCTCTGCTGATGTATTAATATTTGAGAAAATGTTACATTGTTTCCAAATGTATCACTCGGAGAGAAGAAGTGGAACCCGGGGAGCGAGCTGGGATTTTACCGCACATTGAAGCGGCGTAATGGTGGGATACATTATGTAGTAAATCAATGATCGGAGAGAGAGGAGAGCGAACAAGCAGTTGAAAAGGAAGAACATTTTGACAGATGTACATTGTGCGGCAGGATGGCAGCTCACCGAGGCTGACAGCTGCAGGTGAACCATCCCTGTCATTCAGATTTTTGCTAATGATGGAAGAACAATGAGCCTCGATGGAGAAAGTTTAACCCTTTTATGCCTGGAACAGGAGATTGTACAGGATTAGAAGAACATGGCTGCATTCTATCCAATAAGCGCACCTGTCCATGGTTGTGTCTGGTCCTGCCATTTGCCACCACTAGAGTGAAGTAGGCTGAGCTCATTCCCAACCTGTAGTCTAGGGGTGTGACTAGAGAAAAAAATGCATTTGGCAATCCAGGATCTCGTGTGTTATGATATGGTAACCTTGGACTATCACAAAAAATCCCATTAATCAGGAAAAAACAAAACCACAAGATGACCGCAATCCCCTATCTATCAGACAACACTAAAAGTAGCAGTGGGATGTTCCTAACACATCTAGACACCTCGTCACTGCCGGAGAAACTTGCTACACTTCAAAGATAGAAATGAGGAATCCTAACTTGCCTCAGAGCAGTCCCCCAAAAAAATAGCAAGCCCTCAACATGCAACTACGGTAATGTAAGAAAACACAATACACTGATAGAAAATTTAGATTAGCAAAGGTGAGGCCCGACTTACTAGATACGACAGGACAGGACAGGACAGATAACTAATTGCGGCCAGCAAAAAATCCTGCAAAAAATACCAAACTCCTGATAGGAAAAAAAAACTAAGACCACACGGTCCTTCCCCCACTATATCAGGTACTCTTGTGCCAGACACTTTAAACAGAACTGCATATATAAGTGGAAGAAACAAAATCACAGAACAAACAATATTCTAAAGTGCAAATAAACCAAACATGAACAAGGAGAAAGCTCCCTTTCTTGCTGGAGGAACTGCCCTGCTCACAAAAGCAGAGAGACAGATCCTCACATACAAGAAACCAAACCCAGAACCAAATGGAATAAGCAGAAACACCCTTAAGTGCAATTTCAGCAATTAAGCACAGAAACAGTAAACTTATCTGTAGTAGATTCAGGCACAGAATAAATGGGAGAAACTGAAGGGAAAACTGATGGAATTTGAGGATAAAGACAACAAAAAAGTAATGATGGCCTGCTTGCTGATGGTTTCTAGATAATAATAGAGTGAATACAGACTGTAAAAAAAAATGTTTGTCCCCAATATTCCTGTATGTTGGTTACATTTCTGCAGCTTTCCAATCTCTCGCTGTGGGAGGTTCACCAAAAATAATTTATCTCATTGAGGCATAAATCTGCTTATCTGAGAGGCGCGATAAGAGGACGGGACTTGTTATTTCCATATTGTACCGGTGCTGCGCCATTTAGACATTAACTTTCTCTCGTATTCCCGTTCTTCTGGGTTTTTTTGCCGCCATTCTATATTATTTTCTATAATTGCCGTCATTGTCACATTTTCTAGTGCACAAAAACACACCGCAGCGGGTTACCTGTTAGCGGTGGCGGCGGCGGCGGCGCGTTACTTCATTTCTACTTGAGAATAATTGAGTTAAAATCAGATAAACATCTCATTGTGGACAATGACGGAAAACACTGAATTAAGCAAACAATCATTGAAATATAATCTCCCGGGAGTAAACGCTCGCCCGGGAAAAGCTCCGCCGCTTTATTATGTGTCTTTTATTTTATGTGTCCAATTGAGAATTGTCACATTGGTGAAAATAATTCACCGCCTCTTATCAAAGTAATGGAAAGTTAACTCTGTGTTCAGAACTGCTCGGATGAGGGCGGTAAAAAGCCGAAATCACCGGTCTTCCTATATAAGCCTTTTTCTTATCTTTTGTTGCACATCCACAGGACCTGCGCTGGGAAATACTGCTTTGGGCCCCCTTAATGCAAAAACAGAATGTCTGTTGTGGAGTTCTGTGGGCCATCTGTGTGTCCGTATGACATCCGGTTAGCATGCGGATAGCATGCACTTGTACACTTACGTGTCTCCGGCACTGCTGTCACACTTGCTTCTGGGTCCACAGTCAGTGCAGTGAATATTCATGAGGCATAATGAGCTGGACCCGGAAGCAACAGCAGCACCGGAGACAGGTAAGCACAAAAATCCATTTAATATCACTGAGGTGTCTTCTGGTACGTGTCACACTGATGTCACAAGGATCACATCAGTGTGTAGTCCATGTGACATCTGGATAGCACACAGACAGCATGAACTTATATACTTACCTGTCTCCCCAGTGCTGTCACACTTGCTTCCATATCTGCAGTCAGTGCAGTGAATATTTATGAGGCATAATGAGCAGGCACAGAAGCAACAGCAGTGCTGGAGACAGGTAAGCATAAAAATCCATTTAATTTCACTGAAGTGTCCTTCAGTACGTGTCAAACTGATGTAACATGGATCACATGAGTGTGTGGTCCACGTGACATCTGGATAGCACACGGACAGCATGAACTTGTATATTTACCTGTCTCCAGAGCTGCTGTCACACTTGCTTCTGGGTTCTCTGTCAGTGCATTGAATATTTATGAGGCATAATGAGTGGGCTCGGAAGCAACAGCAGAGACAGAGAAATATAAAAATCAATTTAATTTCACTGAGGTGTCCACTGGTACATGTCACACTGAAGTCACATGGATCACACCAGTGTATAGTCCATGTGACATCCAGATAGCACATGGACCTCATGAATTTGTATACTTACCTGTCTCCGGCACTGCTGTCACACTTGCTTCTGGGTCCACAGTCAGTGCAGTGAATATTTATGAGGCATAATGAGCTGGACCCGGAAGCAACAGTAGCACCGGAGACAGGTAAGCACAAAAATCCATTTAATTTCACTGAGGTGTCTTCTGGTATGTGTCACACTGATGTCACAAGGATCCCATCAGTGTGTGGTCCATGTGACCTCTGGATAGCACATGGACAGCATGAACGTGTATACTTACCTGTCTCCGGCAGTGTTGTCACACTTGCTTCTGGATCCACAGTCAGTGCAGTGAATATTTATGAAGCATAATGAAAACGCACACAAGCAACAGCAGTGCTGGAGACAGGTAAGTATAAAAATCCATTAATTTCACTAAAGTGTCCTCCAGTACATGTCAAACTGATGTAACATGGATCACATCGCTGTGTGGTCCATGTGACATCTGGATAGCACACGGACAGTATGAACTTATATATTTACCTGTCTCCAGTGCTGCTGTCACACTTGCTTCTGGGTTCTCTGTCAGTGCATTGAATATTCATGAGGCATAATGAGTGGGCTCGGAAGTAACAGCAGAGACAGAGAAATATAAAAATCCATTTAATTTCACTGAGGTGTCCACTGGTACATGTCACACTGAAGTCACATGGATCACACCAGTGTATAGTCCATGTGCATCTAGATAGCACACGGACAGCATGAATTTGTACACTTACCTGTCTCCGGCACTGCTGTCACACTTACTTCCAGGTCTGCAGTCAGTGCAGTGAATATTTATGATGCATAATGAGCAAGCACAGAAGCAACAGCAGTGCTGGAGACAGGTAAGTATAAAAATCCATTTAATTTCACTGAAGTGTCCTCCAGTACATGTCAAACTGATGTAACATGGATCACATCAGTGTGTGGTCCATATGACTTCCGGATAGCACATGAACAGCATGAACTTGTATATTTACCTGTCTCCGGCACTGCTGTCACGCTTGCTTCTGGGTCCACAGTCAGTGCAGTGAATATTCATGAGGCATAATGAGCGGGCCCGGAAGCAACAGCAGTGCCGGAGACAGGTAAGTATAAAAATCCATTTCAATTCAGGGAGGTGTCCTCCGGTACGTGTCACACTGATGTAACATGGATCACATCAGTGTGTGGTCCATAACATCCAAATAGCATACGGAGGGCATGAACTTGTATATTTACCTGTCTCCGGTGCTGATGTTATACTTGCTTCTGGATTTGCAGTCGGTGCAGTGAAAATTCATGAGGTATAATGAGCGGGACCCAGAAGCAACAGCAGCACCGGAGACAGGTACCATGTTTTTGTAATTAGAACATGCACTTTTCCTCCCAGAAATTTGGAAAATGAGGGGTGCTTCTTATAGTACGAATGTAGGTTATTGGGGGGGTGGTGGAGAGGGGTCACAGGAGACAGGGACGATGCTGCGGGGCAGTGCACTACGATGCGGGTGGTGCGATGTGCTGCAGGCGGTGTAGTATTCTATGGGCTATGCTGCGGGCTGTGCTGGTACACGCTGCAGGAGGTGAGGCAGGGGCCACCATCCTGAAACTGTTGGCGGTGCGGGCTTCAAATAATAGTGCCCAGAGTCAGCGCGTATGCAGATAGAGCTCTCGGCTCCAGACCTCATCTGCGCACGCACCGCAATTGATCTCCCAGCAGCAGACAGTAAACTGGTGCATGCGCAGATGAGATCTTGGCTTGTCATTGAGCCGATAGCTCAATCTGTGCATGCGTCAACTCTGGGCACCATTTCTTTGAAGCCCGCACCGCCGACAGATTCTGGATGCTACTGCCTCACTTCGCCTACAGCGAGCATCTGGGTCACGCCCTGCTCCACCACCGCCCCTGCCTCCTGTGACACCACTGCATTATAAGATGGATCCTATTTTTTTTTTAATCTTTTTTATCTCTAAATTTGGGGTGCGTCTTATAATCCAGGGCGTCTTATAAAACAAAAAATACAGAAAGTATAAAAATCCATTTAATTTCAGTAAGGTGTCTTCCAGCACGTGTCACACTGATATCCCACGGATCACATCAGTGTGTGTAACATCCGTGCTGCCCGACAAAAATGGACATGTTGCCGTGTTGAGCACATGTGTGACGCCCTGGACCCCAGGGGTCACAGTACACTAACACCACACACACACCCTCCCCTGGTTAGGTGACACCAGTCAAACAAAATCCTTGTTGCCTCCCTCCAGGCTTGATGTCCACACCAGGTGGGGCGGAGCCAGGCGGTTGACCCCACCCACCGAGGAGTTCACAGGCCTGGAGGCGGGAAAAGACAGGAGATTGTAGTAGAGAGTGGAAGTGAGAGGAGTAGAGACTGTGTGTGTCTGGGTTGGAGCCCAGGCACAATCAGCAAGGTCGGCAGACGGTGATGGCCGTCTGCAGGAGTTGGTGGAGGTCAGCGGAGCCGTAGGACCGGGGTCGGGCGGTGGCCTGCCGGTACCGAACTGGGGAGCAGATTGAAGCCAAGCACCAAGGCAGGGTACTCAGACCCCGACTAGGCTAGGAGCCGCCATAAAGGTCAAATTCTCTGATTGCGGTCTGGATCTCAGGGGTTCATTCCCAACCAAGTCCCGTCAGAAGGCAACAGCCCAACCCGTCCGGATAAGAGCCACCGCCAAGGGCCAGAGATCCAAGGGCCAGCGCCTGCGGGCAAAACGGGCTCTCCTGACACGTACACGCCGGGGAGCGGACTACCCGTGGGAAGCCATAGGAGTCAAACACCCATACAGGTGGAGGAAACGACAGCCACCATTAACCCGTCCGGGGGGAGTGAGAACACCGCAGCCGGCTGCGGGCCCTGTCCATCCAGCCGTTTGGTTTACCAGAGACTCTGTCCTTCTGTGTCTGAGTGAGTACAACAGTGTCATCCGGAACCGCGCTGCACCGCAACGATGCACCCGTGCCCACGCTGCCTCCCTGCATCAGCACCTATCCCTCCTCCCTTCTCCCCAACTTGGGCCCCGGGACCAACAGCCCCTACCTACGGAAGGGTCAACACCTCAGCTGCTCTCCGCCATCGCTCCCGGGATTCCCCGTCACCAGCAGCGGTGGTGCCCACCATTACCACAACCCGTGGGTGGCATCACAACCGACATCCCACCACAAACCTCCCCCTTTTCACTCATGGGCGAGGAGGCGCTGCTCAAGCCCCGAGTCCGGCCCCGTGCTCGAGCCACCGAGGAGCAGAAGCACCGGACCTGAGTGCCAGCGAACCCCCCAGGCGAGCGGCGTTCCCGACCCCTCCGCCCGCGACACATGGACACGCGAGTGCTGCGGTTGATGTCAAAACACGGATGTGTGAACAAACCTATTGAATTTAATGGGTTTACGCGTGTCCGTGTCTTCCATACGTGTGGAAATGGAAACCACACGAACTGGAGACACGGATGTATGAAGGAGGCCTTTAGGGGGTGCAGATGTATCAGCTGTATCCAAATTCCGGGAAAAAAAACCCTTCACTTCATAAGCTCATGTCCCCATGTGCAAAAATGCTGCTTTTCTCCATTGCATTTTTTCTGCATATATGCGAGTCAAAATACGCACTAACAATCTGCTGTGTTATTGCAGTTTTGCAGCTTTTTTGTGTTTTCCATTTGTCTAAGGAATTTTTGGTGCAGATTTAAAACAATGTTTTTATTGTCTGTTTTGTAAGGATACGGGCCCACAATGTGTTTTACTTGTGTTTTTCATGCTGAGTATTTGCACTGCATCAAAAACGCAGCTTTTTACAGTACAAGCAAAGTGGAAAACTCCTGCCCACTGCGCTCCTTTTTTACACTCTGTAGTCTCACCTGCAGCGCCTATTATTGCACTTTGGGCAGTAATATTAATGAAACCACATCCAATTTGTGTGAACTATTAATCGCAGCTGATTTCCTGCATAAAAATTGTTAAAAATGTCAATATTGTAAATGGTAAATAGAAGATGGAGGGCAGGTACAGATTGTGCATTTGGTGCCAAGGACTTCAAATTAAGTCTCCATTTTGGAACGTCATCTAATGGGAAAACTGGAGCACCATCCGTAGCCTTCAGGACTTAAGGGGGCTTTACACCCTACGACATCGCTAATGCGAACTCGTTGGGGTCACGGAATTGGTGACGCACATCCGGCCATATTAGCAATGCCGTTGCGTGTGACACCTATGAGCAATTTTGCATCGTTGCAAAAATGTGCAAAATCGCTCATCGGTGACATGGGGGTCCATTCTCAAAAATCGTTACTGCAGCAGTAACGAGGTTGTTCCTCGTTCCTGCGGCAGCACACATCGCTCCGTGTGACACCGCAGGAACGAGGAAGCTCCCCTTACCTGCCTCCTGGCCGCTATGCGGAAGGAAGGAGGCGGGCGGGATGTTACGTCCCGCTCATCTCCGCCCCTCCGCTTCTATTGGGCGGCGGTTCAGTGACGCAGCTGTGACGTCGCTGTGAAGCTGAACAAACCGCCCCCTTAGAAAGGAGGCGGTTTGCCGGTTACAGCGGCGTCGCCGGACAGGTAAGAAGTGTGACGGGTCTGGGCGATGTTGTGCAGCACGGGCAGCGATTTGCCCGTGTCGTACAACAGATGGGGGTGGGTACCCACACTAGCGGTATCGGTACCGATATCGCAGCGTGAAAAGAGGCCTTTAGTGTCACAATTGTGTCGCTTACGCATATTGTATCTTGTATTGCAATGGATTTACTTTCATTTGAAGCTGAAAAGGGTTAAGGACTCTTTCCCTTCTGGCTGAGATTACTCATAGCCTTAATCACAGCTGCAGCATCTTAGCATCATTCCTTTCGGCTATATTTCCCCACTTCTGGATTCCCTCCATGCCGGTTATTGGCTTTCTATACTGACCACTTTGAAGGAGAAACTGAGGGACATTAGGGAAAGCAGGAATAAAACTCAGATGAGTGGTAGGAGGTGACCCCATTTTCATCTCCGTTTTGCCAGAGCCTTCCTTTACATCTTCCCTTTTTTTCCCTTTGTATTTTGCCACATGGCAGGGGTTCCTTTGCCTCGATGGGACACTTAGCTCATAACTACTATAGACATCAATGGAGGAAGCTGAGCCCACATGATCACCTTTTCATTCATTTTTTTGGGGGATCAAATACCCACTGATGTCTACTTGGAATTGTTGAATGGGGGTCACAAAATCAACCAATAAGTCCTTTATGGAAAATCCCTGGAAAATGGCAACATCTTCATAGGCTTTTGCAAAATATGGATGTTCTCATCCTTATCTATTCTCAAGTTTAGTTTAAGACCCCAGTTTCTTTTAAATCAAGTTCAGTACTATTTGTGCCATGGCAGAAGAGCCAATGATAGGCTGCAGTATATATTAGGGTTTGCAGACAGTTGCTCTCTCCTATCCTTTCCTATAAAGATAGTTTGGGCCTCACCTTTGCTGAAAATCTGTCTTTTCTAGCTTTGCATTGTGTTTCTCTGTATCACCGTAGCCTTTACATGTGGGGGGCTATCTATATCTTTGGAGACTACTCCGAGGCAGATTAGCTTTTCTATATTTCTATCTGTGATAATATTTAGTTCTCCGGCTGTGTCGAGGCGTCCAGGTCATCGTAGGCTCGTCCCACGGCTACATCTAGTTGTGTGTCAGGATTAGGTCTGCAGTCCGTTAAGTTTCCAGCCACTCTTTGACCATTTTGGGAGTCCATATTTTTTGATCCTCCTCGGTCCGTGAATCATAACAGGGGTATTTAAACCCAAGGAGAAATACAGATGATTAGAAGCTGAAGGGAAGAGGAGCACTGCTGGGTCCTAAAGCGAAAAGGACGAAAACCCAGCAAAGAAGATACCTAGTACACTGAATACTGACAGCAGGAATAATAGAAAGTCAGGGAGCATTTTGAACAGCCAAACGCTGTGACCTTCTATTGCCGGACACCACAGGACTGTCTATCACCCATGACACACCAGTGACATTCATGCTCTGCGCAGGAGAGCTGCAGTCAGTCCTTTCACACTGGTCTTTGCATGGACTGTGTTGCACAGATTTCTGAAAGTGACCTTACTCTGTACTTGTCATAATAAAGAAGGGGACTGGCTTAGCTATTGAAATGAGCATGTTAGCCAGCCCCCTTGAGTCAGTCAGCCATGTTCCCTTCACACACAGCTCTTATATCTTTGTAGGAAGGGGGAACTGACAGATGCAAGAAGGAGGACAGAAGGGCGGTCTCGAGAGAGGACAGTTGAGTATAGGGTTCAAGTGAGAGAAGATGTGGCCTTGGAGCTGGGGAACTCTGAGGTAACCTCAAGAGGTCCGGAGCCTATAGCTCACCCCGGCGGGCTTGGAGAGTTGTTAAGCTAAAACGTAGTTGGGACCCAGCAGGGGATACAGATGTAAGGAAGAGGTGAAAAGGGGACATAGAGCTCTGAGCTTGAGGATGAGATCCCAGATAACGGGGGCGGGGGGGGGGGGGGCGGACAGGTCAATTAGCAGTACCCCACACTGAGCAAAAAAAAGGGAAAAGAAGGCCATGTCTGTCATAATGATGTGGAGAATAAAGGTGAATGTTTCTGTTTGGTCAAGTTAAATCTAGTGTTGCGTGTATTATTATCACAGGATAGCAAATAGTGGAATACATAAACACATAATAAGTAAAGACACTCCCAGCATCCACCCAGCTAAGCCACATCCCCTGCACAAGTCTATTTTAGAAAAGTGAAATCCCACACCCTAAGAACTGGTTTTATCAAGTCAGAAGATTTTAACTCCTTCCTTACATTAACAACCCCATTCATACTCACATTCTCTCATGGGGTCTACTTGGCAAAGGAGCGGCTCTGCACCAATCCCCTCCTTCATCTTAATGGCGATACAGGAATCACGAAAAAGCCAGAAATGGAGATGCTGGGACTTAGGGGTACTTTACACATTGCGACATCGCTAGCATCGGCTAGCGATGCCGAGCGCGATAGCACCCGCCCCCGTCGCATATGTGATATGTGGTGATTGCTGCCGTAGCGAACATTATCGCTACGGCAGATTCACACACACATACGTGCTCGGTGACGTCGCTGTGACTGCCGAACAATGCCTCCTTCAAGGGGGAGGTGTGTTCGGCGTCACAGCGACGTCACCGCGACGTCACTAATCGGCCGGCCAATAGAAGCAGAGGGGTGGAGATGAGCGGGACATAACATCCCACCTCCTTCCTTCCGCATTGCCGTCGGGACGCAGGTAAGGAGATGTTTGTCGCTCCTGCGGGTTTACACACAGCGATGTGTGCTGCCGCAGGGACGACGAACAACATCGTACCTGCGGTCGACCCGACATTATGAAAATGAACGACGCTACACAGATCAACGATTTTCGGCGCTTTTGCAATCGTTTATTGGCGCATCTAGGATTTACACGTTGCGATGTTGTTACCGGCGCCGGATGTGCGTCACTAACGACGTGACCCCGACGATATTTCAGTAACGATGTCGCAACGTTTAAAGCCCCCCTTAGGCTATGTGCACACTAGAAAAAGGATTTTTCTCAAGACATTTCTTAAGAATTTTCTTGAGAGTGAAGGATTAGTGCACCTGCGTTATAAAAACGCACCAATAACGCACTGAAAAACGCATGCGTTTTTATCGTTTTTTTGCAGGTTGGTCCCTGCGTTTTTTAATGCTTTAACAGCAATAAATAATATAGATAATAGATAGATAATTGATAGATATAGATAGAGGGATAGATAGAGGGATGGATAGAGGGATAGATAGAGGGATAGATAGATAGATAGAGGGATAGATAGATAGATAGATAGATAGATAGATAGATAGATAGAGGGATAGATAGATAGATAGATAGATAGATAGATAGATAGAGGGATAGATAGATAGATAGATAGATAGATAGATAGATAGATAGATAGAGGGATAGATAGATAGATAGATAGATAGATAGATAGATAGATAGAGGGATAGATAGATAGATAGAGGGATAGATAGATAGATAGATAGATAGATAGATAGATAGAGGGATAGATAGATAGAGGGATAGATAGATAGAGGGATAGATAGATAGAGGGATAGATAGATAGATAGATAGATAGATAGAGGGATAGATAGATAGATAGAGGGATAGATAGATAGAGGGATAGATAGATAGAGGGATGGATAGATAGATAGATAGATAGATAGATAGATAGATAGATAGATAGAGGGATAGATAGATAGATAGATAGATAGATAGAGGGATAGATAGATAGATAGATAGAGGGATAGATAGAGGGATGGATAGATAGATAGATACATAGAGGGATAGATAGATAGATAGATAGATAGATAGATAGATAGATAGAGGGATAGATAGAGGGATAGATAGATAGATAGATAGATAGATAGATAGATAGAGGGATAGATAGATAGATAGATAGATAGATAGAGGGATAGATAGAGGGATAGATAGATAGATAGATAGATAGATACTGTAGATAGAAAGATGGATAGATGAATTACATTTTTTTTTTTAAAAAACCACGTGGGGTCCCCCCATCTTTTCTCGCCAGCTAGGGTAAAGCAGACGGCTGCAGCCTTCAGACCACAGATGGCAGCTTCACCTTGGCTGGTAATTCAAGACAGAGGGCACCCCATGCTGTTATTTTACATTAAATAAATAATTTAAAACAAAAAACATGGGGTCCTCCCCAAATTGGATCACCAGCCAAGGTAAAGCGGACAGCTGTGATCTTGTATTCTCAGACTAGGGAGGTCCACCGTTATTGGACACTCCTAGCCTAAAAAATAGCAGGCCACAGCCGCCCCAGAAGTGGCACACCCATTAGATGCGCCAATCTTGGCGCTTTGCCCCAACTCACCCCGTTGCCCTGGTGCGGTGGCAAACGGGGTAATATATGGGGTTGATACCAGATGTGTAATGTCACCTGGCATCAAGCCCTGGGGTTAGTGATGTCACGCGTCTATCAGATACCCGACATCACAAACCCAGTCTGTAGGAAAAAAAAAATAGACAAAAAAAAAGTTTTATTTGAAAAATACTCCCCAAAACATTCCCTCTTTCACCAATTTATTGAAAAGAACAATTAAATCCGGGTCCATCGTAATACAATAAGGGGGTCCCATGACGATCCATAGCATAGTCACTGCCCCAGTTAATGAAGAACAAAACATTTCCCATTGGCTGGGAGAGCAGTGCAGTGACCTGAGCTAACATCAATAGGTCAGCCCAGGTCACTGCAGGGGATGACGAGCGCTGCTTTCAGGAGGTTAGCGAGGTACATTACCTGCTGTGACGATCTCCTGCTCTCCTGAGGTCAGCGCTGTCACTGACTTCTATGCCCGATGCGTTCTCAGCAGTATCGCGGGAGCCCATGACGTCACCGCTAGTGACAGTCTCGGTCCGCCCGCGAGACGTGACGTGAGAACGCAGCGGACAATTGAAGGCAGTGACAGCGCTGATGTCAGGAGAGCAGGAGATCATCACAGCAGGTAATGATCTCATCTAACCTCCTGATAGCAGCGCTCGTCATCTCTGCGGCTGCTCGCACTGCAGTATGAGAAGCTGCTGATACTGTAGTGCGGGCAGACACTGACACACTGCAGTGCGAGCAGCCGCGGGGATGGCAGGGAGTGGGACACAGACTGCACGGGCACCTGACGGAGGTCACACGGAAGTGCTTCCGTGCGGCTTCCAGGGATTGAATGTGATCTGTGTGTGTTTACTCTCTGCTCCACTTCCTCTTCCTGTCCTAATGACATCACTTCCCTGCAAAACGCAGGGCAGTGATGAACATTATGTCCCGAAAAACGTGAAATAAGGCGGGAATAACGCAGGAAAACACAATGAAATGCACAGAATTTGCTACCTGTGTAATTCCTTGCGCTATTTCATGATTACATTACAGTGAATGGAGTGAAATAACGCAGTTAGCTGCAGAAAAGAAGTGACTGCACATTCTTTTTCTCAAGAAAATCTACTGAAAGAATTTCCTTAAGAAAAAAATGCAGTGTGCGCACAGCTAATTTTTTTTGCCATAGGTTTTGCTGGGGAATGTCTGCAGAAAGGTACAACCATTTTCTCAAGAAATTTCTGCAGCAAAAACACAAAAAAAAAACCGCAGGTAAAAACGCAGTGTGCGCACATAGCCTTACACCACCAACATATTGTCACGCTTCCCGGTCCCCTGGCCCCGCTCTCCGGTCCCCGTGGCCCGCTCCCCGCTCCCCGGCGGCGTCCCCTCCTCTTCCCCGCCTGCGGCCTCCATGCGTCCAGCTCCCCGCTCCCGGCGCTCCTCTGCGATGTGGGACACCCAGCCGGGCACCCCTGCTTCCTCTGCACTGCTCCCTGGACTGGCTTCTGGTACTCGGGCCTCGCGCATGCGCATTAGGGCGCGCGCGCGGTCATCGACCCTTTCTTAAAGGGCCAGCACCTAGAAACAGGAAATTGCATAGACAGGTACAGGGTATATTAAGATTCACTTTCCTGGTGGGCGGGGCCTGTTCTACGTGTTTGATAGACTAGGAGTTCAGGTCCCCGTATTGCTTGCTCTGTCTTAACCCTGTGCTGTCTCGTAGAGCCTGTTCTGCCACGCCAGCCGCTCCGAACCACGTCCACTACAGTACCCTGACGGTGACTTCGGCGGATGTTCCACCACCTCTGCAGCTCCGCCAGTCTCCAGTCCCTGGCTCCGTTTGGTGACCCGTCCCATCGCTCAGCAGGTTCCGGATCCCGCCTGACCCTACTACCCGGCCTCGGACCCTGAGCCTCGTCACCCGGACTACCGTCCAGAACTCCGTTTGTTCCACGACATCCACCTTTCCAGCTCTCCTACGGACTGTCTGACTACCAACAGTGCTTTGGCTACCGTGCATCCAGACCCTCTGGCGGGGTGACCGGCCTGGCTGCCTCCTCAAGGTAAACCGGTGTACGGTCCAGAGTTTCCACCACCCGGACGTAACACATATATACATATAAGGAAACCATTTATAGATATGTGTTTTTTTTAAAGTGGTCCATTCCTTTAACAAAGGTTTAGGCTCTGAATATAAACACTTCAAGTGGTCAAAAATTAAAAATGCTTTCCACTGTAAAGGACAAAATTGTAAAGGACATAATCCAGCAATTTTTTTTTAAAAAGAAATTTTAAGTGAAGTTACTTCCTATCACTGCCACTAGGGGGAGCTGATTGAATGGATTTCTACAGCTCCCATTGACCACAATGAAAAATCTGTATGCAGTGAGCTCCCCCTTGTGGAGGAAGTGGAAAACATGATTTGGAAATTGATATTTGACTGTTCCCATTTTTTGGGACGTTCGGAAAGGAGCGAACATGCAAATAGCTGGTTCTTCATGATATCGTGCAGCACAGAGTGAAGGAGCATCTCTGAGACTGAGTCTATATTTGTTCTGTTCTCGGTAAATAGAACATAAGAAATGTAATAACTGAGACCAAACAGTGCACAACAATGCGTGTTAATAATGGACGCGCCGACCCACTGTAATGAATGGCTAATATCCTGCGAGTGTCGTGACAATAACATCTTATTAGCTCGTCTACACAATAAATGGAAATAGGACAGGATCAATTCCCCGTTATTTTCCCATCACGTTGCACGTTCATAATCAGCTCCCTTGTTCAAGACACTGGGGTATTATGTCTTCAGGGTAATTATCCACTCTGTCTGTCGCCTTTCATTTTCACTTTCAATTCACTGCGAGAATATTTTTTTTTTGTTCATTTGACCAATTTGTAAAATGTGATAAATAATTGTGAGGTTCGGCCTGTACTTGTTTAGGTCTCAAAGGAAACAGACAAAAACATAGTATGTAAAGTTTACTTTTTCTTCGCTGTTTTAGAGGGGTCACTCCGGGACGATGGCGCTGGTGGTCTATCCTAAGCCATCGATGCGTGATCCATAGTGGACTGACCTCCGAGACCGTGCTGCTCATACAGAGGTTGGATCTTCACTGATCAAGCTGTGATGGCTGGAGATACTGGACTTGGTAAATTTTAACAATTTGTGTTTCAGTTTGTACTACCATATTTTTCAGTTTATAAGACGCACTGGATTATAAGACGCGCCCCAAATTTAGAGAAAAAAAAAGGTAAAAAAAAAATGGGGTCTGTCTTACAATCCGGTGGTCTCTTGCTTGGGGGATGGCAATGGTGGTGGAACGGGGTCACAGGAGGCAGGGGCGGTGGTGGAGCAGGTTGATGCTGCGGGCGGTGCGGACAGCGGGTGTTTCAGATGCTATGACGTAGGCCACTTCCAGAATCTTTCGGCTGTGCAGGCTTCAAAGAAATGGCGCCCAGAGTCAGCGTGTGCGTAGATTGAGCTGTCGGCTCAATGACAAACTGAGAACTCATCTGCGCACCTCCAAGTGCCGTTTTCTTTAAGTCCGCTGCTGGGAGATCAATGGGCCGGAGGCGGCACGTGCACACATGAGATCATGAGCCAAGAGCTCCATCTGCACAAGCACAGCCTCCAGGCGCCAATTTTTGAACCCCGTACAACCACATTTTCAGGATGCCCATGCCTCACCACCCGCTGCTGCGCTGCTCACAGCACAGCCCGCTGCGCAGGCCCTAGTACAGCCCACTGAAGCACCATCTACACAGCCCGCCGCACAGGCCCCAGCACTGGCCCCAGCACAGTCCACCGCACTGGCCCCAGCACAGCCCGCCGCACAGGCCCCAGCACAGCCCGCCGCACTGGCCCCAGCACAGTCCGCCGTACAGACCCAGCACAGTCCACCGCACAGGCCCCAGCACAGCCCGGCGCACTGGCCCCATTACAGCCTACCACACAGGCCCCAGCAGAGCCCATTGCACAGGCCCCAGCACAGCCCATTGCACAGGCCCCAGCACAGTCCGACGCACAGGCCCCAGCACAGCCCGCCGCACAGGCCCCAGCACAGCCCGCCGCACAGGCCCCAGCACAGCCCGCCACACAGGCCCCAGCACAGCTTGCTGCACAGGCTCCTGCACAGTCGACCGCACAGGCCCCAGTACAGCCCGTCGCACAGGCCCCTGCACAGCCTGTCGCACAGGCCGCAGCACACCTGTCACACAGGCCCCAGCACAGCCCGCCGCACAGGCCCAAGCACAGCCCGCCGCACAGGCCCAATCACAGCCCGTCGCACAGGCCGCAGCACACCTGTCACACAGGCCCCAGCACAGCCCACCGCACAGGCCCAAGCACAGCCTGCCGCACAAGCCTAAGCACAGCCTGCCGCACAGGCCCCAGCACAAGCCCAAGCACAGCCCGCCGCACAGGCCCCAGCACAGGCCCAAGCACAGCCCGCTGCACAGGCCCCAGCACAGGCCCAAGCACAGCCCACCGCACAGGCCCCTGCACAGCACTTGCCTCCTGCGACCCCTCTCCAAACCCCTCATTTTCCTCCCAATCTTTTGGGAGGAAAAGTATGTCTCATAATACGAAAAATACGGTGATAAGCAAAAAACTTCCCTCCGCTATTTTACATTTTGTAAAATATTGTTCAAATGACCTTAAGTGAGGTCACATGGGCTTTCCCACAATGGCTTGCAGCTACCACATCACATGCTATAGCACAACCAATCAAGAAGGATCATAGACTGTATAAAAGCCGAGGTAGGGAATGCAGCAGCTTTTTGTGCTGAATCTGAACAGTGTAGAGGACGTCACAGCTCAGCAATAGAGAAAGGGAGAGAAAGCCATAAAACACTGAAGAAACAGATAACGTTTAGTATTTGTCAATACAAAGTATTTACCCTACCCTTGTCCCAGTTATGTTATAATCCAAACTATCAGATTCCAGAGTATCTACATAAGTGTTAGGCTCGGCTAACTGTCTGCGGTCTTCAGGATGTTTTCTGGCTGCCTGTAGCTTCCAATTTTTCCGCTACCTACCTTCCTGCAGTTTCCAGTTCTTCAGCTACCTACCTTCCTGCAGTTTCCAGTTCTTCAGCTACCTACCTTCCTGCAGTTTCCAGTTCTTCAGCTACCTACCTGCCTGCAGCTTCCAATTCTTCCGCTACCTACCTTCCTGCAGTTTCCGGTTCTTCCACTACCTACCTTCCTGCAGTTTCCAGTTCTTCAGCTACCTACCTTCCGTGCAGTTTCCGGTTCTTCAGCTACCTACCTTCCTCCAGTTTCCGGTTCTTCAGCTACCTACCTTTCTCCAGTTTCCGGTTCTTCAGCTACCTACCATCCTGCAGTTTCCAGTTCTTCCGCTACCTACCATCCTGCAGTTTCCAGTTCTTCAGCTACCTACCTTCCTGTAGTTTCCAATTCTTCCGCTACCTACCTTCCTCCAGTTTCCGGTTCTTCAGCTACCTACCTTCCTGTAGTTTCCAGTTCTTCAGCTACCTACCTTTCTGCAGTTTCCAGTTCTTCAGCTACCTACCTTCCTGCAGCTTCCAATTCTTCCGCTTCCCGCTTCCTACCTTCCTGCAGTTTCCAGTTCTTCCTCTACCAAGCTTCCTCCAGTTTCCAGTTCTTCAGCTGCCTACCTTCCTGCAGTTTCCAGTTCTTCAGCTACCTACCTTCCTCCAGTTTCCAGTTCGTCAGCTACCTACCTTCCTGTAGTTTCCAGTTCTTCAGCCACCTACCTTCCTGCAGTTTCCAGTTCGTCAGCTACCTACCTTCCTGTAGTTTCCAGTTCTTCAGCCACCTACCTTCCTACAGTTTCCAGTTCGTCAGCTACCTACCTTCCTGCAGTTTCCGGTTCTTCAGCTACCTACCTTCCTGTAGTTTCCAGTTCTTCCTCTACCTACCTTCCTCCAGTTTCCGGTTCTTCCACTACCTACCTTCCTGTAGTTTCCAATTCTTCAGCTACCTACCTTCCTGCAGTTTCCAGTTCTTCAGCTACCTACCTTCCTGCAGTTTCCAGTTCTTCAGCTACCTACCTTCCTGCAGTTTCCAGTTCTTCAGCTACCTACCTTCCTGCAGTTTCCAGTTCTTCAGCTACCTACCTTCCTGCAGTTTCCAGTTCTTCAGCTACCTACCTTCCTCCAGTTTCCAGTTCTTCAGCTACCTACCTTCCTGCAGTCTCCGGTTCTTCAGCTACCTACCTTCCTCCAGTTTCCAGTTCTTCAGCTACCTACCTTCCTCCAGTTTCCAGTTCTTCAGCTACCTACCTTCCTGTAGTTTCCAGTTCTTCAGCCACCTACCTTCCTGAAGTTTCCAGTTCGTCAGCTACCTACCTTCCTGCAGTTTTCAGTTCTTCCTCTACCTACGTTCTTCCAGTTTCCGGTTCTTCAGCTACCTACCTTCCTCCACTTTCCGGTTCTTCAGCTACCAACCTTCCTGCAGTTTCCAGGCTACCTACCTGCCTGTGGTTTCCAGATCTTCAGCTTCCTACCTTCCTGCAGTTTCCAGTTCATCAGCTACCTACCTTCCTGCAGTTTCCAGTTCTTCCTCTACCTACCTTCCTCCAGTTTCCGGTTCTTGAGATACCTACCTTCCTCCAGTTTCCGGTTCTTCAGCTACCTACCTTCCTGCAGTTTCCGGTTCTTCAGCTACCTTCCTGCTTACGGTTTCCAGTTTTTTAGCTTTCCGTACCCTGCGTGTTTAGCCTACCTGCTGCACCAATGTTTGTGGCCCGTGTGCCCCCAGGACCTTGGGCTTTGAGGATTATAAAGAAAAGTTTTGGGAAACTTTAGAACAAATCCTATCACTCATAACTAGATAACACAAGATCCACCATTGACAATGGATGATGAGGACAGTTTAGCTCCTCCATCCTCCTTCTTACTTGCTTCACAGGACAATGCGGATGCCGACAACTATAGATGGAACTTATCACAATATTGTTTTAGAACGCTACAAAATCTACATCATTGGAGTTTGTATGTTTAGCATAACCAAATAAATTCGGTTTGACCCCAGGGATCCTTACAATCTATTTTTAATAACCTTGTTTGCATTTTATTCTCCCTTTTCGTGGATGCCAGAGATTCCCAAAATTGTTTTCCTGGTCACTGAATTGTTTCCCCATTTCCAATATTGTTACTGAATAGCTTTTTTTCCACATTAACAGTATTTTTTTCCAATGAAAATGTAAATATTGAAATCTAGGCTTGATTTGACCGAGGATCTTTTCCTAGATCTTTTACACTAGAGATGGGCTGTTTGGGATCACCTGGTTAGGCCATACCTTAGTTAAAAGTTCGGTTTAGTACTTGGAATTGACCCCAGATCACAAAAACCCACAGAAGTCAATGGACAGGCAAACGTTTGTGCAAAATGGGGTAAGAGCAGAAAAATTGCCATTAAATATAGATAAAGAATCAAAAAATAATTTAAATAAACAGTGTTGAGTCCAACCTATTTTTGATAACCAGTTAAAGCAGACAGCTGGGGGCTGGTATTATCAAGCTGGGCAGGTCTATGGTATTTGGCCCTTCCCAGCCTAAAAATAGCAGCCCGTAGCAACCCCAGAAGTGGCAAATCCATGAGATGCTCCACTTCTGGCCCTTTACTCAACTCTTCCTGACTGCCCTGGTGTGGTGACAATCAGGATAATTTTTTACAGGGTTGATGTCAGCTGTGTAATGTCAGCTGGCATCAAGCCCAAGGGTTAGTAATGGAAAGGCATGAGAAATTCTGAGCCTGCCGTTGACTGCAAGTGACTTTGGAGCCTTGTTCTGAGAACATTCGATGAACGTCATAGCACATTACACCATTAGATTACGTTAGAACTTCAAGGATTTTCTAAAATTAATACATTGGTGAATGAGGGAGTGTGAGGAATTCTTTATTGAAATAAACAATTTTTTCCTGTGCGTATTTTTTTATTTTACGTTTACAGGATTAGTCACGGGGATGTGTGTTAGACTCTTCTCAATTACTAATCCATGGGCTTGATGTCAGGTTTCAATTCACAGCTGACATCAACCCCAAAATACAACCCCAATAACCACTGCACCAGGGCAATCAGGAAGAACCTGGCAAAATGCAAGAATTGGAGTGGCTAGGGTGGCTGCGGGTTGCTATTATTAGTCTGAGAAGGGCCAAATAACTATGGGCCTTCCCAGCCTAATACCAGCCTTCAGCTGTCTGCTTTATCTTCACTGGTTATCAAAAATAGGTGGGGACTGAATGTGTTTTTTTAAGTATTTTTTTATTTATTAGTTAAACAAGGCAAAAAACACCCTTTAGTGCCCCATGAAAGACATTAAAGGGTGCAAGTGTACAACATGTAGGTGAGGGACTTACTCTGCTTTTGCCAATTTCAGGAGGACAGTGTGTGCTGAGCATTTCTTCACCTCGTCCTATATAGACCAGATGACGTGACGTGGCCGACCAATCATAGCCAGTCATAGCAATTTGCTGCTCACCAGGAATCAGACTTTCAGGTCTATCTGAACCACAGAGTGAAGTAAAATTCTTTCTGAGAGAAACGCCTGAAGGAAAGTTTATACATTTATAATCTCTGTTTTAGTGCCTTTAATATAATGGCCTCTGTTTTTTGAGAAATGTATATATTTCTTTATATTTCTTTATACAAACTAACGAAAGTATTTTAAATTCTTATATATATTTATCCAATTTAATTTTTCAGCAATCATACCCCTAGGTTCTCATTGGTAATCCCTAGCCTAGTGTATCTCAGAACACCTAAGGTGCATACACTCAACCATAAACTAGAAGGACAGAGTGCCTGGGGTAAAACCATAAGATACAGTTAGGTCCAGAAATATTTGGACAGTGACACAAGTTTTGTTATTTTAGCTGTTTACAAAAACATGTTCAGAAATACAATTCTATATATAATATGGGCTGAAAGTGCACACTCCCAGCTGCAATATGAGAGTTTTCACATCCAAATCGGAGAAAGGGTTTAGGAATCATAGCTCTGTAATGCATAGCCTCCTCTTTTTCAAGGGACCAAAAGTAATTGGACAAGGGACTCTAAGGGCTGCAATTAACTCTGAAGGCGTCTCCCTCGTTAACCTGTAATCAATGAAGTAGTTAAAAGGTCTGGGGTTGATTACAGGTGTGTGGTTTTGCATTTGGAAGCTGTTGCTGTGACCAGACAACATGCGGTCTAAGGAACTCTCAACTGAGGTGAAGCAGAACATCCTGAGGCTGAAAAAAAGAAAAAATCCATCAGAGAGATAGCAGACATGCTTGGAGTAGCAAAATCAACAGTCGGGTACATTCTGAGAAAAAAGGAATTGACTGGTGAGCTTGGGAACTCAAAAAGGCCTGGGCGTCCACGGATGACAACAGTGGTGGATGATCGCCGCATACTTTCTTTGGTGAAGAAGAACCCGTTCACAACATCAACTGAAGTCCAGAACACTCTCAGTGAAGTAGGTGTATCTGTCTCTAAGTCACCAGTAAAGAGAAGACTCCATGAAAGTAAATACAAAGGGTTCACATCTAGATGCAAACCATTCATCAATTCCAAAAATAGACAGGCCAGAGTTACATTTGCTGAAAAACACCTCATGAAGCCAGCTCAGTTCTGGAAAAGTATTCTATGGACAGATGAGACCAAGATCAACCTGTACCAGAATGATGGGAAGAAAAAAGTTTGGAGAAGAAAGGGAACGGCACATGATCCAAGGCACACCACATCCTCTGTAAAACATGGTGGAGGCAACGTGATGGCATGGGCATGCATGGCTTTCAATGGCATTGGGTCACTTGTGTTTATTGATGACATAACAGCAGACAAGAGTAGGCGGATGAATTCTGAAGTGTACCGGGATATACTTTCAGCCCAGATTCAGCCAAATGCCGCAAAGTTGATCGGACGGCGCTTCATAGTACAGATGGACAATGACCCCAAGCATACAGCCAAAGCTACCCAGGAGTTCATGAGTGCAAAAAAGTGGAACATTCTGCAATGGCCAAGTCAATCACCAGATCTTAACCCAATTGAGCATGCATTTCACTTGCTGAAATCCAGACTTAAGACGGAAAGACCCACAAACAAGCAAGACCTGAAGGCTGTGGCTGTAAAGGCCTGGCAAAGCATTAAGAAGGAGGAAACCCAGCGTTTGGTGATGTCCATGGGTTCCAGACTTAAGGCAGTGATTGCCTCCAAAGGATTCGCAACAAAATATTGAAAATAAAAATATTTTGTTTGGGTTTGGTTTATTTGTCCAATTACTTTTGACCTCCTAAAATGTGGAGTGTTTGTAAAGAAATGTGACAATTCCTACAATTTCTATCAGATATTTTTGTTCAAACCTTCAAATTAAACGTTACAATCTGCACTTGAATTCTGTTGTAGAGGTTTCATTTCAAATCCAATGTGGTGGCATGCAGAGCCCAACTCGCCAAAATTGTGTCACTGTCCAAATATTTCTGGACCTAACTGTATATCAGGCAAGTTTAGAATCATTTTTAGGCTATGTGCGCACTAGAAAGTGCCTTTTTCTTAAAAAGAATCCCGCACCCGCGGTAAAAACCGCGGTAAAACCGCACCCGCGGTTTTGCCGCGGATTTACCGGAAGTTGGTCCCCGCAGATATTTACCATTATCTATGGCAAAAACCGCAGCTACCTGCAGAAAAGAAGTGACATGCTCATTAATTCCGCAGCGGAAAATCTGCGGGTAAATCCGCGGGTATAAAAAAACGCAGTGTGCGCACAGCATTTTTGAAAACCCATAGGATTTGCTGGGGAATGACTGCAGCAATGTTAGACACATTTTCTGCAGCAAATCCGCGGCAAATCCGTGGGTAAATCCGCAGCGTGCGCACAGGGCCTTCCAAAGTGTTTTTATTTTTATCTGGAAGCGCGGTAGAAATTATTATTTTATACTTTTTCCCATTCTAACAGGACTTCTTGACGCAGACCCTGCATTCTACCTGCAGCTCTTAACGTTATTACTATTTTTGCAGTGTAATAAACTTTTCTGTGTGAGCCACAGAACCCGTTCATTCACTTATTTGTGAGCGCCAGTGTATTTTTCTATTTATTGACATTTAAACACTTACAGCTCTACTACAAACAATACTCGTACATATAGACAAGCATAGCTCTGCTGCGTGCACACTACATGCACATATAGACACACACAGCGTCGGACTGGCTACCGGAGGAATCTCCAGTAATGCCAGGCCTGGATTCAGGTACCTGCACTGCACTCTGTCACCTGAGCTCCGGCGTGCAGCCAAGACTGTACCGCGAGCGCCGAGTGATTGATTCCCCGGCCCTTGGATCAATTCATGTGAGCTGCAGACAGGCCTGGGTGATATCCGGTGCTCTCACCTGAACTCCTGAGATCAGCCCGTCCAGTCTGCAGCTGTCATGAACTGAACCGCAAGCGCCAGGGAATTCATCACTCAGCGCTCGCGGTACAGTCTTGGCTGCACTCTGGAGCTCAGGTGACAGCTCCGGAGTGCAATGCAGGTACCTGAATCCAGGCCTGGCATTACTGGAGATTCCTCCGGTAGCCAGTCTGGCGCTGGACACACAGATCTACTAGAGGCACATTTACTTACACATACACATACACACACTATACATAACCATATCTTGCAGTTCCTGACTGGTACAGAGCAGGAGAGGAGCCACTTTGATCTGCAGTTGAGCAGCTGTAGGACCTTCCAATTCCTATTTCCGGTCATGTGATCAGGCACATGATCAGTCACATGACCTGAAGGGTCCTGAAATTCCTAGTGCAGAAGGTCCTTCCACCACCAATCTCCTGCAGCCTCCATTGTGGTCTGGTAGCTTCCTCTCCTGTTTTGCATTGATCACATAGATCAGTCAGGGCAGTAATGACCTCGAGGCGGCTTTGCTCACATTGTAGGACAATGCCATGCGAGCCCTGGAAGAACCAGCCCCGACATTGGTGAAAAGGCGCCAGTACGGGAGGTGAGTATCAATATGTTCGGAAACTCCATATTGATAGCACTTCTCAATATTTGTACAGGTAACCAAATGTAAAGGCCACTTTACACGCAGCAATGTCGCTAGCGATCGCACCCGCCCCCATCGTTTGTATGCCACGGGCAAATCGCTGCCCGTGGCAAACAATATCACCGGTAAACGTCACACCAACTTACCTTCCTAACGACATCGCTGTGGCCGGTGAACAACCTCTTTTTTAAGGGGGAGGTTTGTGCGGCGTCACAGCGACGTCAGACAGTGGCCCTCCAATAGAAGCGGAGGGGCGGAGAGCAGCTGCATGAAAGTCACGCCCACCTTGTTGCCGGAGGACGCAGGAACGCTGTTGTTCATTGTTCCCGGGGTGTCACACGTAGCGATGTGTGCTGCCTCAGGAACGACAAACAACCTGCGTCCAGAAGGAGCAACGATATTTGGGAAATGAATGACGTGTCAACGATCAATGATTTGGTGAGTATTTCGGATGGTTAGCGGTCGCTCGTAGGTGTCACACGCAACGACGCCGGATGTGCGTCACGAATTCCGTGACCCCAGCGATATCTCGTTAGCGATATCATTGGGTGTAAAGCGGCCTTAACTCTTTTTGAAAACGATCATTTCTGCCGATTTTTCGGAAGCCCCATCGTCAGCAGTTGTTGGCTTTAACCCTTTGTCAGCCAAAATCTTCAAATTTACCCTATTGACTTATTGAGTCAAATTTGAGAAAATCGTCTCCGGAAACCACCTCTTTAAGAAGACCCCCCGAGGAGACTCTACCACTTCTATCACCTCCTATTTAGACTGATTTTCTAGAAAACCATTTTCAATACAATTTCGCAACTATTTTTTTTTTTTTGGAGTCCATCTTTTCTATCATGTAAATGACAGTCAAATATACTGGTATGAAAACCGTAGAGGGCTCTGTGGGCAGCGCTTTACACAGCGATGATGTATGAGGATTCACATTGACTTTGTAGAAAATTACCTTTATCTCTCCCCATATGTCTGGTAATGCTCGCCCAATCTTTACATGTCCTAAATATGCATTTGGCAGCTCTGTGATTCCTATTATGGCCGTCTCTTTTCATCTAGCTAGCATTGCCGAGGACATTTTATATTTCAAAATACCCTTCCATTACAATTTCCTCTAAGTACACTTGCTTCCCCAGACCTCCAAAAAACATCAAAGACGGAGCTTTTTAAATGGAATAAACCGTCATCACTTCCTAAGCCGCGCGGTGATGTAGCTATTAAATAGGACACAGCTCGAAAGTGAAAATGACCTTTAGGTTCTGCAGAATGTGTTCCTTGTACTTCCCTCGGTGTCTAGGAAAAGGTAAAGTGCGGCCTCCGGCGTCCGCAGCCTGACTCCATAATAAGATAACCTCGGTTATTTTCATTAGTTCAAGGGTTCACTTTAATAGTCCTAGATAACTTGTTTGTTTGTTTCTTTGTTTGCTTTCTTATTTTTCCTAATGTATTCACATTCAGAAATCATGTCTGAGAATCCAAGAAAAGCTGGAGATATTCCCTAAGTCTTCAAAGACATGAAGGAGAATAAGAGGCGGCAAAAATATATACGTCACAAGAATATAAATGTTCTACTACTATAATACTGCCAGTATGTACAAGAATATAACTACTATAATACTGCTCCTATGTACAAGAATATAACTACTATAATACATCCCCTATGTACAAGAATATAACTACTATAATACTGCCCCAAATACAAGAATATAACTACTATAATACTGCCCCCCTATGTACAAGAATATAACTACTATAATACATCCCCTATGTACAAGAATATAACTACTATAATACTGCCCCCTATGTACAAGAATATAACTACTATAATACTGCCCCTATGTACAAGAATATAACTACTATAATACTGCCCCCTATATACAAGAATATAACTACTATAATACTGCCCCTATGTACAAGAATATAACTACTATAATACTGCCCCTATGTACAAGAATATAACTACTATAATACTGCCCCTATGTACAAGAATATAACTACTATAATACTGCCCCCTATGTACAAGAATATAACTACTATAATACTGCCCCCTATGTACAAGAATATAACTACTATAATACTGTTCCTATGTACAAGAATATAACTACTATAATACTGCCCCCTATGTACAAGAATATAACTACTATAATACTGCCCCTATGTACAAGAATATAATTACTATAATACTGCCCCCTATGTACAAGAATATAACTACTATAATACTGCCCCCTATGTACAAGAATATAACTACTATAATACTGCCCCCTATGTACAAGAATATAACTACTATAATACTGCTCCCTATGTACAAGAATATAACTACTATAATACTGCCCCTATGTACAAGAATATAACTACTATAATACTGCCCCCTATATACAAGAATATAACTACTATAATACTGCCCCTATGTACAAGAATATAACTACTATAATACTGCCCCTATGTACAAGAATATAACTACTATAATACTGCCCCCTATGTACAAGAATATAACTACTATAATACTGCCCCCTATGTACAAGAATATAACTACTATAATACTGTTCCTATGTACAAGAATATAACTACTATAATACTGCCCCCTATGTACAAGAATATAACTACTATAATACTGCTCCCTATGTACAAGAATATAACTACTATAATACTGCCACCTATGTACAAGAATATAACTACTATACTACTGCCCCCTATGTACAAGAATATAACTAATATAATACTGCTCCCTATGTACAAGAATATAACTACTATAATACTGTTCCTATGTACAAGAATATAACTACTATAATACTGCCCCCTATGTACAAGAATATAACTACTATAATACTGCCCCCTATGTACAAGAATATAACTACTATAATACTGCTCCCTATGTACAAGAATATAACTACTATAATACTGCTCCCTATGTACAAGAATATAACTACTATAATACTGCTCCCTATGTACAAGAATATAACTACTATAATACTGCCCCCTATGTACAAGAATATAACTACTATAATACTGCTCCTATATACAAGAATATAACTACTATAATACTGCTCCTATGTACAAGAATATAACTACTATAATACTACCCCTATGTACAAGAATATAACTACTATAATACTGCTCCTATATACAAGAATATTACTACTATAATACTGCCCCTATGTACAAGAATATAACTACTATAATACTGCCCTCTATGTACAAGAATATAACTACTATAATACTGCCCTCTATGTACAAGAATATAACTACTATAATACTGCCCTCTATGTACAAGAATATAACTACTATAATACTGCCCTCTATGTACAAGAATATAACTACTATAATACTGCCCTCTATGTACAAGAATATAACTACTATAATGCTGCCCCCTATGTACAAGAATAGAACTACTATAATACTGCCCCTATGTACAAGAATATTACTACTATAATACTGCTCCCTATGTACAAGAATATAACTACTATAATACTGCCCCCTATGTACAAGAATATAACTACTATAATACTGCCCCTATATACAAGAATATAACTACTATAATACTGCCCCCTATATACAAGAATATAACTACTATAATACTGCTCCCTATGTACAAGAATATACGGTAACTACTATAATACTGCCCCCTATATACAAGAATATAACTACTATAATACTGCCCCCTATATACAAGAAAATAACTACTATAATACTGCTCCTATGTACAAGAATATAACTACTATAATACTACCCCTATGTACAAGAATATAACTACTATAATACTGCTCCTATATACAAGAATATTACTACTATAATACTGCCCCTATGTACAAGAATATAACTACTATAATACTGCCCTCTATGTACAAGAATATAACTACTATAATACTGCCCTCTATGTACAAGAATATAACTACTATAATACTGCCCCCTATATACAAGAATATAACTACTATAATACTGCCCCCTATATTTTGCCGCCCCTTCTGTGGGTGGCTCGAGGGTCTCAGGAGTCAACCCGGGGGATCCCGCGGACACTCCGAATAAAAGGGTTCGGGGAGTGGTGAACGTATATGTACGGGCTGGGCCATACTAGGTTCGTGACGCCACCCACAGTATGTGGTGATATGGGACACCACCGCTGCAGTTACGGGACACTCGGGGTAGATGTTGTGCAGCAAGTTCTTAACCCCTCCGTGGGCAGGGATGGTGGCCCCGGGACCCATTGGGGTTGGTGGTGCAGGGAGATGGGCGACTGCAGGGTGCTGGTGTACTCACTATTAAGGAAACACACGAGTCTCTGGTAAACCAAGGTGATGGTGGTTGGTGCCCGCAGCCGGCTGCGTTCGGGTTCCCCCGGCCGGCTGGTGGTCTCTGTCTTTCTCCTGCACCTTTTTTACAACGGTGGACTGCCTGTGCTTGCAACTTCAGGAGTCCGCTCCCAGCTGGTTGTCGCCTAAGGAGCCCTTGCCAGCAGTCGCTGGCCCGTGGGATCTCTAAGCTGTGGTAGTGGCCTTTTATTCCCCTCGGTGGGCTGTTGCGTTCAATCGGGACTTTGGGTGGGACAGGACCTCTAGTCCTGGCCGCAATCAGTTAATTAACCAGTTCCAGTCGCTTCTGGACCTAGCTTCAGGGTCTGAGTAACCCCCTGTGTGCTCCGGTTTCCGAGTCGGTTCCCCGGGTCGATACCGGCAGGCTACAACCTTGTCCCGGTCCACCTCGGTTCCACCGTGCCGTCTTCCCGGCTCCTGCACACGGAGACCACCGTCTGTCTCCTAGCCAAAGGCACCGGGGCTCCTATGTGAAGCCCCACAGGTGTTGTCTCGGTGCATTACCTTCAGGGACTCCATGTGGATGGAACAGTCTGGTCACAGGTAGGGAACCTTCATTTAGGATTGTTGTGACGCCACTCTCGGTATTGCGGTCAGGGTGACCGCCACTGCAGATTAAGGGATGCCTGGAGCTGATGGTGGGTGCAGTCAGTTGTAGTGGCCTCCCGAGAGTGAGGCAAACCTTAGGACCCTGTGTAGGTGTGTGGAACCACAAGGCGTAGAATGACTCAGGCACAGTCCAAACAGTCTTTCAGGGATTTTACTCACTGATGGTTGCAGGGTGAGTAACCCGGGCGTAGCTGGGATGAACCAGGCTGGAACCAGGCGTCCTTCAGCCTGACTTGTGAGGGTAGCTACTGACTCGCCTTCTCTAGCCCTTCTGTTGTTTGTGATGACCCCGACTTGCAGTCCCTACGGGGGACACCCAGGGAAGTTGCTGCTCCCCTCGTTTCGGCCCGTTTGCTTGTAGCCTGGACCAGGTCACTCCGGCTGCTTGCCTCCTGTGAACTATGGGCCCTCTCTTTGCTGCGTGGCTGCGGACTCTGTGGTGTTGTCTTGAGCGTCTAAAGTGCCCCCTCAGGCAGGTTTGACAGAAGAAAGATGAATCTATCTCTGCACTGGGACCTGTTACCCTTTGCGGGCCTGGTACCTCCCTGGCAGTCCCCTTTACTCTGCCACCCCTTTGCTCTCTCTAGCCTTGGGGGGATTTCGGGTGGCACTACCAGGTGACCGAGCTCCCCCGTCAGTAGTCACTGCGCGGACGCTGTTAGATTGCAACAGCTCCAGGGTCTGCTCCTCACGTCTGACTCCCTGAGCTGCTAAAACTGGCTCACTCATGGGTTCTGCACGTCTGCTCTCTCTGAGCTCCACTTCCCAACTCCTCTCTCCTCAACACTCTGCTTCACTCTCCTTGTTCCTCCTTCTTCCTCTTTCTCCAATGTGCCTGCCTACGCCACCTAGCAACCAGGCTCTCCACCACACCCCTTGAGTGGACATGGAGGCCAGGCCCCCTCCTGGATTCCCCAGGGGTCCTCCCAAAGGTCAATGTGTGAGACCTGATTACTATGCGCCTGTGTAGTCACACCTCGGTCAGCCTTCTGGATTACCTGTATTGTACTGCCCCCAGCATGGGTGCAGTACTCAGTGGTGCCTGACCAGGTCAGGGGCGCCACACCTACCCTGGTACCTGTCAGTTTTCCTTCAGGCCTGAGACACAGGTCTGACCTCTACTCTCCTTGAACTCTACCACTCCACTGTTTGAACTGAACTGACTGACTGACTGTTACTTTCCCGCCCTTGGGCTGTCTAAACTCCTTGGTGGTCGTCCTCCAACCGCCTGGTTCCACCCCCTGGTGTGTCTATCAAGTCCCGAGGGAGGTGACTAGGGTTTTAAGGTTGGCTGATGTCACCTGTAAACTGAAAAGTGGGGTGTGCAATATTATTCGACTCCATTATAGATTTTGCTTTATGTTTGGGATCATTGTCTTGTTGGAACACAAATCTCCGTCCCAGTCTCAAGTTTTTTGCAGACTCCAACAGGTTTTCTTCAAGAATGGTCCTATATTTGGCTCCATCCATCTTCCCATCAATTTTAACCATCTTCCCTGTCCCTGCTGAAGAAAAGCAGGCCCAAACCATGATGCTGCCACCACCATGTTTGACAGTGGGGATGGTGTGTTCAGGGTGATGAGCTGTGTTGCTTTTACGCCAAACATATCGTTTGGCATTGTGCCCAAATAGTGTGATTTTGGTTTCATCTGAGCAGAGCACCTTCTTCCACATGTTTGGTGTCTCCAGGTGGCTTGTGGCAAACTTTAAACAACACTTCTTATGGATATCTTTGAGAAATGGCTTTCTCCTTGCCACTCTTCCATAAAGGCCAGATTTGTGCAGTGTACGACTGATTGTTGTCCTATGGACAGACTCTCCCACCTCAGCTGTAGATCTCTGCAGATCATCCAGAGGGATCATGGGCCTCTTGGCTGCATCTCTGATCAGTCTTCTCCTTGTGTGAGATGACAGTTTGGATGGACGGCTGGGTCTTGTAGATTTGTAGTGGTATGATTCTCCTTCCATTTCAATATGATCGCTTGCACAGGGCTTCTTGGGATGTTTAAAGTTGTGGAAATCTTTTGTAACCAAATCCGGCTTTAAACTTCTCCACAACAGTATCATGGACCTGCCTGTTGTGTTCCTTGGTCTTCATGATGCTCTCTGCGCTTTACACAGACCCTGAGACTATCACAGAGCAGGGGCATTTATACGGAGCCTTGATTACACACAGGGGCTTATATTTATCATCATCAGTCATTCAGGACAACATTGCATCATTCACAGATCCTCAATCAACTTCTGGAGTGAGTTTGCTGCACTGAAAGTAAAGGGGATGAATAATATTGCACGCCCCAATTTTCAGTTATTTATTTTTTAAAAAAGTTTAAAATAAGCAATAAATTTTGTTCATCTTCACAATTGTGTCACTTGTTGTTGATTCTTCACCAGAACATTAAAATTTGTACCTTTATGTTTGAAGCCTGAAATGTGGGGAAAGGCTGACAAATTCAAGGGGGGCGAATACTTTCGCAAGGCACTGTAATTGTGTTTTGTAATAAAAAATGTAATGAGAGTAAATGTGGGGCATTTGTTCGTCATTTGAAGCCCCAAGGTGTAGGAGCAGCTCCTTTAATGTATAGTGTACTCACACATATGTTTACATATATATTTATTTATTTACACGTATAGAATTCTATGTTTTGGGGTTTTTTCCCGTTGTGTGAGGTTGTGCTTGAGCCGATCTGCGGTGTGATGAGTCCTAGCACCGCACGTCACTCGCGGATCTTGCGCTCTGTAATCTGCGCTCTATCTTTCGCTCTCTCTTTCGCTCTCTCTTTCGCTCTATCTTTCGCTCTCTCTTTCGCTCTTTCATCACCTGCTCCGTGTCTCTGTGATCATTGTCTGCAATGTGCAGACAATAGCCCGGCGCCTTCAAGATGAGGATCTCAGCAGAAAAGCAGAGGCAGACAATCAGTAAATGAATCCCGGCTCATCTCGCTGCTAATCTGCTCCTTAGATATCTCTGATTATTCAAGGTGTAAAGATGAAGCCATCGTCTGCTCCTCATGAAGACATCGTGGACATCAGAACTGCAGAACCTGTTATCTATGAAAAGGGAGGAACCCGTCCAAATATTTTTTATTTTTTTTATTAGTATACTGATCAAATCTAAATTCAATGCTTTTGTTTTTGCTCCTATTTTTCATGACCTGAACTCAAAGATCTAAAAGTTTGTCTCTCAACAAATTTGTCTAAGGCCTCATTCACACATCCGTGTAAAAAAAAGCACGTTTTGGATGGTCCGATTTGCCAAATGCCAGAATAATGAGAAAGAGGGAATGTTTTCAGGCATTTTTCTTCCTCTCTGCGCAGTGAAGTTCCCTCCATGTCAATAGTATTTGGTGACTTTGCCCTTACACTGTGTGACTTGGGGGAAACATTTTGGATCCTTCCATAAACTTCTCACAATAGTTGATGGAATTTGGGCCCATTCCTCTTGAGCCATGTATGTAAGTCGCCGCTCGCACCGGCCTTTTCAGCTTTGCCCATACATTTTCAATAGGATTGAGATCAGGGCTTTATGATGGCCACTCCAAAACATTGACTTTGTTCTCCTTAAGCCACTTTGTAACCAGTTTGGCAGTATACTTGGGGTCATTGACCATTTGGAAGATCCATTTCTGCCCAAGCTTTAAGCTCCTGGCTGATGTCGTGAGATGTTCTTTAGTATTGCACATAATCTTCTTTCCTCATGATATCATGTATTCTGTGAAGTGCACCAGTCCCTCCTACAGAAAAACAACCCCACAACATGAAGCTGCCGCCCCCGTGTGTCACAGTTGGGATGATGTTCTTAGGCTTCAAAGTTTCTCCCTTTTTCCTCCAAACGTAACGATGGTCATTATGGCCAAACAGTTCAATTTTAGTTTCGTCAGAACGCAGGACGTCTCCAAAAATTAAGGTCTTGTTCTTGTGTGCATTTGAAAACATTAATCTGGCTTTTTTTCTGTTTCTTTTGGAGTAATGGCTTCTTCCTTGCAGAGTGGCTTTTCAGCCCATGTTGATACAGGACTCGTTTCACTGTGGATAATGACACAATGTTACCAGCTTCCTCCAGCATCTTCACAAGGTCTTTTGCTTTTGTTCTTGGATTGATCTGCACATGTCTGACCAAAGGACCTTCATCTCTGATACACAGAACCTGTCTCTTTCCTGAGCGGTATGATGGCTGGACAGTCCCATCTTGTTTGTACTTGCGTATAATTGTTTGTACAGATGAATGAATCATCTTCACACTTCTTCCTGAGATCTTGGCTGATTTCTATTGACTTTCCCATGATGCTACACAAAGAAGCAGTGTGTTTCAAGTGTGCATTAAAATACATCCACAGGTGCGTCTCTAATTAACACGGATGTTGCCGATAAACCTATCAGGAGTTTTCAAAGACATGACATCATCATATGGGCTGTCCCATATTCTTTAAAGGCACAGTACTCTTAGGGGTACTTTGCACATTGCGACATCGCTAGCATCGGCTAGCGATGCCGAGCGCGATAGTACCCGCCCCCGTCACACATGCGATATCTTGTGATAGCTGCCGTAGCGAACATTATCGCTACGGCAGCTTCACACGCACTTACCTGCCCTGCAACGTCGCTCTGGCCGGCGAACCGCTTGCTTCCTAAGGGGGCGGGTCGTGCAGCGTCACAGCAACGTCACACGGCAGGCGGCCAACAGAAGCGGAGGGGCGGAGATGAGCGGGACCTAAACATCCCGCCCACCTCCTTCCTTCCTTCCGCATTGCCAGTGGAGGCAGATAAGGAGAGATTCCTCGCTCCTGTGATGTCACACACAGCGATGTGCGCTGCCGCAGGAGCGAGGAACAACATCGTATCTCCTATTGTTGCGACATTATGAAAATGACCGATGCTAAACAGATCACCGATTTTCGACGCTTTTGCGATAGTTTATCGGTGCATCTAGGCTTTACATGTTGCGATGTCGTTACCAGCGCCGGATGTGTGTCACTTTCTATTTGACCCCAACGATATCGCAGTAGCGATGTCGCAACGTGCAAAGTACCCCTTAATGTATGGAAACTTTTGACTTTGCAGAAAGAAATAAACATTCCTTAAAACATTCTCTCTCTCTCTCATTATTCTGGCATTTGGCAAATATAAATAATTTTGGTTCCTAATTGACCTAAAACTGGAAAGGTTTATTCTCATTTCATGTCAGATAGTGAGAAAAACCTGCAGATGTGTCTTTATAGAGAGCGGAGGGAAAAACCTGCAGATGTGTCTTTATAGAGAGTGGAGGGAAAAACCTGCAGATGTGTCTGTATAGAGAATGGAGGGAAAAACCTGCAGATGTGTCTGTATAGAGAGCGGAGGGAAAACCTGCAGATGTGTCTTTATAGAGAGCGGAGGGAAAAACCTGCAGATGTGTCTGTATAGACAGCGAAGGGAAAAACCTGCAGATGTGTCTGTATAGAGAATGGAGGAAAAACCTGCAGATGTGTCTGTATAGAGAGCGATGGGAAAACCTTCAGATGTGTCTTTATAGAGAACAGAGGGAAAACCTTCAGATGTGTCTTTATAGAGAACAGAGGGAAAACCTTCAGATGTGTCTGTATAGAGAGTGGATGAAAAAACCTGCAGATGTGTCTATACAGAGAGTGGAGGGAAAACCTGCATATGTGTCTGTATAGAGAGCGGAGAAAAAAACCTGCAGATGTGTCTGTATAGAGAGCGGAGGGAAAAACCTGCAGATGTGTGTTTATAGAGAGCAGAGTGAAAAACCTGCAGATGTGTCTGTATAGAGAGCGGAGGGAAACTTCTGGTTTTAACTGTAGTTTGTACAGCTATTTAGCACAGTTAATAAATAACATATGGAAAAAAAAACATGGGCTTCTACCTAATTTTTATAGCCAGCACAGGTACAGCAGCAGTTGTGGGCTGCAACCCTCAGCTTTTATCTGCACCTTGGCTAGTTTGCAAAAATAGAGGGGATCCCACACTGATTTTTTAAAATTATTTTAAAAAATAATGTAAAAACAATACGTTGTAGGGTAACCCCCCACTTTTTTTCAAAATCAGCTGTGGGACAACAGACAGCTGGGTGCTGGTATTAACAGGCTGGAAAGGTCCATGGTTACTTGGCCCTTCCAGCCTAAAATATCATCCTGCAGTCACCTCAGAAATGGCATATTATTAGATGCACCAAATCTGAAGCTGTACCCAGCTCTTCCCATTGCTCTGATTCTTATTCTTATCTGATAGTCAAAGCTTCTGTGGCAAACTCAGCTCTGCTACATTGTTATTTTTGCGGCACAACACAAATACTAGCAAAGATAAGATAAATCTGGCATAATGCGCACATAGTTCTGCCCGGGGCAACGCCACTGAACATACAGAAGAGGGGACAACTTCCTTCAGAAAATGAAAGTTGGGGCATGTAATATTCATGACGGAAGTTCCTATTACATTCCTGCACCGAACCTTCCGAGAATCCGGTGATAACAGAAATCGCTGATTGAAGACGCAGCCGCCGCTCATCGCTCCTCAGCTGCACATTCTCCGTTCACAGGCGCACTCTGTGTTTTACTATTTCTTAGTCTTGCATCCCTGACAAACTCCTCCATGTTCACAGACTTTGATATTTTGATGAAACATTCATTGTACTGTACTGGGAAAAGAGCCGAGAAAATGCATACAGTGCACAGGAGGGGGAGGGGCAGCTGCAGTGACGGAGGATAAAATGGGGGGTTTTCTTCTTATGTTGTGAAGTAAAATGGCTGAGAAGTCAACAGCGAATAAATAGACCTGTCAGTATTATAGTAGTTATATTCTTATACACAAGAGCAATATTATAGTAGTTATATTCTTGTACATAGGGGGCAGTATTATAGTAGTTATATTCTTGTACATAGGGGGCAGTATTATAGTAGTTATATTCTTGTACATAGGAGGCAGTATTATAGTAGTTATATTCTTGTACATAGGAGGCAGTATTATAGTAGTTATATTCTTGTACATAGGGGCAGTATTATAGTAGTTATATTCTTGTACATAGAGGGCAGTATTATAGTAGTTATATTCTTGTACATAGAGGGCAGTATTATAGTAGTTATATTCTTGTATATAGGAGCAGTATTATAGTAGTTATATTCTTGTATATAGGAGGCAGTATTATAGTAGTTATATTCTTGTATATAGGAGCAGTATTATAGTAGTTATATTCTTGTATATAGGAGCAGTATTATAGTAGTTATATTCTTGTATATAGGAGGCAGTATTATAGTAGTTATATTCTTGTACATAGGGGGCAGTATTATAGTAGTTATATTCTTGTACATAGGAGCAGTATTATAGCAGTTATATTCTTGTACATAGGAGCAGTATTATAGTAGTTATATTCTTGTACATAGGGGGCAGTATTATAGTAGTTATATTCTTGTACATAGGAGGCAGTATTATAGTAGTTATATTCTTGTACATAGGAGCAGTATTATAGTAGTTATATTCTTGTACATAGGGGGCAGTATTATAGTAGTTATATTCTTGTACATAGGGGCAGTATTATAGTAGTTATATTCTTGTACATAGAGGCAGTATTATAGTAGTTATATTCTTGTACATAGGAGCAGTATTATAGTAGTTATATTCTTGTTCACATAGGCAGTATTATAGTAGTTATATTTTTGTACATAGGAGCAGTATTATAGTAGTTATATTCTTGTACATAGGAGCAGTATTATAGTAGTTATATTCTTGTACATAGGGGCAGTATTATAGTAGTTATATTCTTGTACACATAGGTAGTATTATAGTAGTTATATTCTTGTACATAGGAGCAGTATTATAGTAGTTATATTCTTTTACATAGGGGCAGTATTATAGTAGTTATATTCTTATACACAGGAGCAATATTATAGTAGTTATATTCTTGTACATAGGGGGCAGTATTATAGTAGTTATATTCTTGTACATAGGGGCAGTATTATAGTAGTTATATTCTTGTATATAGGGGCAGTATTATAGTAGTTATATTCTTATACACAGGAGCAATATTATAGTAGTTATATTCTTGTACATAGGGGGCAGTATTATAGTAGTTATATTCTTGTACATAGGGGGCAGTATTATAGTAGTTATATTCTTGTACATAGGAGCAGTATTATAGTAGTTATATTCTTGTACATAGGGGCAGTATTATAGTACTTATATTCTTATACACAGGAGCAATATTATAGTAGTTATATTCTTGTACATAGGGGGCAGTATTATAGTAGTTATATTCTTGTACATAGGGGGCAGTATTATAGTAGTTATATTCTTGTATATAGGGGGCAGTATTATAGTAGTTATATTCTTGTACATAGGGAGCAGTATTATAGAAGTTATATTCTTGTACATAGGGGGCAGTATTATAGTAGTTATATTCTTGTACATAGGGGGCAGTATTATAGTAGTTATATTCTTGTACATAGGAGCAGTATTATAGTAGTTATATTCTTGTACATAGGAGCAGTATTATAGTAGTTATATTCTTGTACATAGGGGGCAGTATTATAGTAGTTATATTCTTGTACATAGGAGGCAGTATTATAGTAGTTATATTCTTGTACATAGGGAGCAGTATTATAGTAGTTATATTCTTGTACATAGGAGGCAGTATTATAGTAGTTATATTCTTGTACATAGGAGCAGTATTATAGTAGTTATATTCTTGTTCACATAGGCAGTATTATAGTAGTTATATTTTTGTACATAGGAGCAGTATTATAGTAGTTATATTCTTGTACATAGGAGCAGTATTATAGTAGTTATATTCTTGTACATAGGGGCAGTATTATAGTAGTTATATTCTTGTACACATAGGTAGTATTATAGTAGTTATATTCTTGTACATAGGAGCAGTATTATAGTAGTTATATTCTTTTACATAGGGGCAGTATTATAGTAGTTATATTCTTATACACAGGAGCAATATTATAGTAGTTATATTCTTGTACATAGGGGGCAGTATTATAGTAGTTATATTCTTGTACATAGGGGCAGTATTATAGTAGTTATATTCTTGTATATAGGGGCAGTATTATAGTAGTTATATTCTTATACACAGGAGCAATATTATAGTAGTTATATTCTTGTACATAGGGGGCAGTATTATAGTAGTTATATTCTTGTACATAGGGGGCAGTATTATAGTAGTTATATTCTTGTACATAGGAGCAGTATTATAGTAGTTATATTCTTGTAGATAGGGGCAGTATTATAGTACTTATATTCTTATACACAGGAGCAATATTATAGTAGTTATATTCTTGTACATAGGGGGCAGTATTATAGTAGTTATATTCTTGTACATAGGGGGCAGTATTATAGTAGTTATATTCTTGTATATAGGGGGCAGTATTATAGTAGTTATATTCTTGTACATAGGGAGCAGTATTATAGTAGTTATATTCTTGTACATAGGGGGCAGTATTATAGTAGTTATATTCTTGTACATAGGGGGCAGTATTATAGTAGTTATATTCTTGTACATAGGGGGCAGTATTATAGTAGTTATATTCTTGTACATAGGAGGCAGTATTATAGTAGTTATATTCTTGTACATAGGGAGCAGTATTATAGTAGTTATATTCTTGTACATAGGAGGCAGTATTATAGTAGTTATATTCTTGTACATAGGAGCAGTATTATAGTAGTTATATTCTTGTACATAGGGGGCAGTATTATAGTAGTTATATTCTTGTACATAGGGGCAGTATTATAGTAGTTATATTCTTGTACATAGAGGCAGTATTATAGTAGTTATATTCTTGTACATAGGAGCAGTATTATAGTAGTTATATTCTTGTTCACATAGGCAGTATTATAGTAGTTATATTTTTGTACATAGGAGCAGTATTATAGTAGTTATATTCTTGTACATAGGAGCAGTATTATAGTAGTTATATTCTTGTACATAGGGGCAGTATTATAGTAGTTATATTCTTGTACACATAGGTAGTATTATAGTAGTTATATTCTTGTACATAGGAGCAGTATTATAGTAGTTATATTCTTTTACATAGGGGCAGTATTATAGTAGTTATATTCTTGTACATAGGAGCAGTATTATAGTAGTTATATTCTTGTACATAGGAGGCAGTATTATAGTAGTTATATTCTTGTACATAGGGGGCAGTATTATAGTAGTTATATTCTTGTACATAGGGGCAGTATTATAGTAGTTATATTCTTGTACATAGGGGCAGTATTATAGTAGTTATATTCTTGTACATAGGAGCAGTATTATAGTAGTTATATTCTTGTACATAGGGGGCAGTATTATAGTAGTTATATTCTTGTACATAGGGGCAGTATTATAGTAGTTATATTCTTGTACATAGGGGCAGTATTATAGTAGTTATATTCTTCTACATAGGGGCAGTATTATAGTAGTTATATTCTTGTACATAGGAGCAGTATTATAGTAGTTATATTCTTGTACATAGGAGTAGTATTATTGTAGTTATATTCTTGTACATAGGGGCAGTATTATAGTATTTATATTCTTGTACATAGGGGGCAGTATTATAGTAGTTATATTCTTGTACATAGGGAGCAGTATTATAGTAGTTATATTCTTGTACACATAGGCAGTATTATAGTAGTTATATTCTTGTACATAGGAGCAGTATTATAGTAGTTATATTCTTGTACATAGGGGCAGTATTATAGTAGATATATTCTTGTACATAGGGGGCAGTATTATAGTAGTTATATTCTTGTACACATAGGTAGTATTATAGTAGTTATATTCTTGTTTGTACATAGGGGTAGTATTATAGTAGGTATACTCTTGTACATAAGGGCAGTATTATAGTAGTATATTATTGTACATAGGAGCAGTATTATAGTAATTATTCGCTTGTAAATAGGGGTAGTATTATAGTAGGTAAATTCTTGTACATAAGGGCAGTATTATAGTAGTATATTATTGTACATAGGAGCAGTATTATAGTAATTATTCGCTTGTAAATAGGGGTAGTATTATAGTAGTTATATTCTTGTACATAGGGGCAGTATTATAGTAGTTATATTCTTGTACATAGGGGCAGTATTATAGTAGTTATATTCTTGTACATAGGGGCAGTATTATAGTAGTTATATTCTTGTACATAAGGGCAGTATTATAGTAGTATATTATTGTACATAGGAGCAGTATTATAGTAATTATTCGCTTATACATAGGGGCAGTATTTTAGTAGGTATACTCTTGTACATAGGGGGCTCTGAGATGAAAGTTCAGACATGGTGGATGAGGAGGAGGATGTGGTACAGGGTCTGGTGTAGGAGGTGGAGGAAACCCTGATGGAACTAGAGCTTTCAGTTATTGGCATCAGTAGCATGTGTGCCGTCCCACCATCTGACTTGGTTCCGGCCTTTCCAGGGTCCTCTCAGTCTGCCGTCAGGAAAATGTAGAGTCCCTCGTCACAAGCACTTGTCCATGTGTCAGTCATTAAGTAGACTTTCCCAGTAACTCCATTGGTCAGGGCATGGGTGATGTTATGGGACACAAGCTGGTGTAAGGTAGGGATGGCACACCGGGTAAAATAGTGGTGGCTGGGGACCGAGTATTGAGGGACAGCTGCTGCCATGAGGTTGCGGAGAGCCTCATCGATCACAGGCCTAATTGGAAACATTTCCAGAGCACGCAGTCAAGAAATGTGCCCATTTAGTGTTTGAGCCTGTGGGTGGGTGGCATTCTAAGGCCTGGAGTAATGACAGCTAGGGCAAGGAATTGGACATGGTTGCTGATGGTGTTAGCGAATGTGCAATGACAGATGCAGGGCCAGAGGTATCTACGCTTGCGTCCTTGACAGAGGACTGGCAAACACATAGCACAATGAAGAGGCCGTGGTGTCATCTGCAGTCACTGATTATGGGCCCAAGCATTTGGCACACCTTGTTGGGTGCTTTAATGACATATTATGCCTGAGAATGCTGGTGGTAGTCAGGCTGGTAATGGTCAGGGCCCTGGCTGATCTTGGTATGGCCCAGGTTGTAAATGACTGTTCTCTCATTGTTCACACTTTCTTTAAAAAAGGCACCAGACTTGGGAACACGTAACCCTTGGCCTGGAAACTTCTCGTGTATGGGTGCTTTCGCGTACAGTTGCCTTCTTCCTCTGGCCACCTCACTGCCTCTTCCTACCTGTTGTGATTCAGCAGATCTCATGCGCTGCTGGCTTTGCTGTACATTGCACCTTCGAAGGTGGGGTTATTGACTTCATCATCCACCACCTCGTCTTCCACTTCTGCACTTTGGTCCTCCTGACTTGCTATCTTAAGACAGCATTGCTAATAAGTGATGGTTTTACCATCATCTTCCTCTTGAGACACTAATTGCTTTTTCCCACCGTTGTCTTCTTCTGAATGAATATTTGGGCATCTCTACACACGGTCTCTTCATGTCTCTCTTGAAAGGGGCAGGCAAGAGACCAGGATTGATAAATGTAAATGTAAAGAGCTTTTTGCAGTGTCGAAATGTGTGGATCACTTGACTCCTTGGAGTTGCCATGGTGGAAGGAAGGAGGAACAGAGTGCGGTTCAGAATCTTGTCTAGTGATACTGGACCGTGTGGAAGACAGGGTGGTGCTGGTAAACATACTGGATGCATTATCAGCCATCCAACCCACCACCTTTTTACACAGTTCTGGTTTTGAGAGTGGTGTCCCGCACCCCCCCCGAAAAGTGGAAAAGGAAAGTCGGTTTCGTAGATAAGCGTGTTGGTTGAGCACCTGCAGGAGGCACAGTTTCACCCACGGCCTCGGCCTCTGCGTGCACTATCAGTGCATGTACTCTCCCCATCCCTTACCGCATGCCTTGAGCATTTTAGCTTAAGTATATATTATATATGCCTGCAAACTTTCCAGCATTAAAAGGGAAAATAAATTATGTAGCCCTGAAAAGAACTTTTGGCTTAAGGTTTTAGCAGCAGTATAAATATAGAAAGGACTGTTTTGCAATAAACCCTGTCTATGTGACTGCCCTAATCCAAAACTATCCTTCCTCCAGCAGCTATACCTACAGTGACTGCAGGTAACAGCACAATTACTGCAATAAAGCACAGTATTTAGCACTGAAAAGGACTTTTGGTTTTAAATTTCAGCAGCAGTATAAGTATAGAAGGACTGTTTTGCAATAAACCCTACCTATATGCCTGCTGTATCCCAAACAATCCATCCTCCAGCAGCTATCCCTACACTGACTGTAGGTAACAGCGCAATTACTACAAGAAAGGTCATTAATTAGCTCTGAAGAGTACTTTTATTTTAGGTTCCAGGATCAGTATGAGTATAGAAGGACTGTTTGCTATAAATCCTGCCTCTATGCCTGCTCCAACCCCAAACTATCCATCTCCAGCAGCTATCCCTACAGTGACTGCAGGTACTGGCGCAATTACTACAAGAAAGGTCAGTATTAAGCTCTAAAAAGTACTTTTGGGTTCAGGTTTCAGGAGCAGTGTAAGTACAGAAGGACTGTTTTGCAATAAACCCTGCCTATATGCCTGCTGTAACCCAAAACTATCCCTTCTTCAGCACCTATCCCTATAGTAACTGCAGTTAACAGCGCAATTACAAGAAAGATCACTATTTAGCTCTGAAAAGTACTTTTGGTTTTAGGTTTGAGGAGCAGTTTAAGTATAGAAGGACTGTTTTGCATTAAACCCTATATATATATGCCTGCTGTAATCCCAAACTATCCCTCCTCCTGCACCTATCCCTATAGTAACTGCAGGTAACAGTGTAATTATGACAAGAAAGATCACTATTTAGCTCTGAAAAGTACTTTTGGTTTTAGGTTTGAGGAGCAGTTTAAGTATACAAGGACTGTTTTGCAATAAACCCTGCATATATGCCTGCTGTAATCCCAAACTATACCTCCTCCAGCACCTATCCCTATAGTAACTGCAGGTAACAGTGCAATTATGACAAGAAAGGTCAGTATTTATCTCTGAAAAGTACATTTGGTTTTAGGTTTGAGGAGCAGTTTAAGTATAGAAGGACTGTTTTGCAATAAACCCTGCCTATATGCCTGCTGTAATCCCAAACTATCCCTCCTCCAGCAGCTCTCCCTGCAGTGTCTGCAGGTAACAGCAGTGTTACTACAAGAAGGACAGTATTTAGACCTGAAAAGGATTTCTTGTTTTAGGTTTTGACAGCAGTATAAGTATAGAAGAACTGTTTAGCTATAAACCCTGCCTATATGCCTGCTCTACTCTACACTTTCCCTTAATTAAAGTGGGCCAAACATCGCTCTCCTTGGTCTTATATAAGACCTAATGACGCGAGGCAGCCATCCAGTTACAGTAATGCTAGTAGCCGGTAAATTTGCCCCCTACAAGGTTTATGTCCCCTCAGTCCTTCATTCAGCATAATGCTCCTATAGCCCCTCCAAATTATGATACCTTCATAGCCTCCCATACAGTGTGATATCCTAACAGTCCACAAACACTGAATACGTGATACTTTTCAGACAGCTGATTGTCCCTTTGGATCTGTGATTGTTGTAATTTATGCCCAATGATAACCTACAGATATAAGAGCCCTTGGTTATGGTCTTTTTCCTGTTGTTTTACATAGGACTGCTGGATATATACACGTTTTGTAATTAGTAATTACTTCTTTATTCTGAATGCAAAATTCTGCATCCGTGTACAGATCAGAGGGTGGTGCGGTGTTCCTTCTGGTCTTATTGACTTTTTGGGCATGCATCTTTCTTACGCAGACTCGTGCTCTCCCTGCGGATCTACAAACTACGAAGCTGAATATTCTCATATATTGGTGCATATTACTCACTGCTTCCCCGGCATAAATATTCCCTAAGTGCACAATCAAAAATGTAGATGAAAAGACTTTCTCGCCGATCATTTTTACAGCACTTTTATTCCTGTCAATTTAACCTGAGTTGTTGATCAATAGCGAACAAATTATTCTTGCGTATTTTATTTGGCTCCGCTCGGCCTAGAACACCGAACCGGCTCCAGATATTCAATATGAAGATTCAGATTAATCCAAAATTTACGACATAATAACAAATGCAATTATAAAATGTCCCCAAAGTCTAACGTTTATTGCAGAGCAGATCGACTTATGCTAATTAGCTTTGCCGAACCTGAGTCTATTTCCCTCCGTGGCCAGCAGGTGGCAGTAGAAGAGCAATGCAGCCTGCTGCTCGTCCTAGGAGAACGTGCTGGGGAAGAGCGTCTCTGCATGAAGGGACGCTGGGATGGCTGGGGTTAATATACCATAGTGCTACATAGAGATTGCAAATAATTAAAATAATTATAGTCACAATAATTAACATCTTCTTATGTTGCAGCCGAGACCATTTAAAGACTTTTTTTTCCCAGTATGAGATGCACTTAAAGCGGATTTGTCATAAGGCTTTACAATACAAACTTCATACATTATTAAATAAATATATTAGGCCTGATGAGGCTGGTGTACTTATTTTGTATAAATGCATCATAATGGCTGTATAATCTTATGTGAAAGTATATACTGAGTCTCAGCCCACCTAGCCAGGTTGGCAAGCTTCTTAATGTCCATCCTCCCGACTGCTGCTGAAACTCAGCCCACCCAACCTGACCAATCTGATTGGTAGCTCCTTACTATCCCTCCTCCTGAATCATCCACCACCTATCCTGATTGGTAGCTCCTCACTGTCCCTCCTCCTGAATCATCCACCACCTATCCTGATTGGTAGCTCCTCACTGTCCCTCCTCCTGAATCATCCACCACCTATCCTGATTGGTAGCTCCTCACTGTCCCTCCTCCTGAATCATCCACCACCTATCCTGATTGGTAGCTCCTCACTGTCCCTCCTCCTGAATCATCCACCACCTATCCTGATTGGTAGCTCCTCACTGTCCCTCCTCCCTCCTGTTGAATCATCCACCATCTTTCCTGATTAGTAGCTCCTCACCATCCTTCTTCCCTCCTGCTGAATCATCCACCATCTTTCCTGATTTGTAGCTCCTCAATGTACTCGTTCCCTCCTGTAGAATCATCCACCATCTTTCCTGATTTGTAGCTCCTCAATGTACCCCTTCCCTCCTGTTGAATCATCCACCATCTCTCCTGATTTGTAGCTCATCAATGTCCCTCCTCCCTTCTGTTGAATCCTCCTCTATCTACCCTGATTGGTAGCTCCTCAATGTCCCTACTTGCTCCTGCTGAATCATCCACCATCTACTTGATTGGTAGCTCCTCACTATCCCTCCTCCTGAATCATCCACCACCTATCCTGATTGGTAGCTCCTCAATGTACCTCCTCCCTCCTGTTGAATCATCCACCATCTACCTGATTGGTAGCTCCTCACTGTACCTGCTCCATCGTGCTGAATCATCCACCACCTATCTTGATTGGTAGCTCCTCAATGTACCTCCTCCCTCCTGCAGCTACATCCACTATCTACCTGATTGGTAGCTCCTCACTGTCTCTCTTAATGAATCATCCACCACCTATCCTGATTTGTAGCTCCTCAATGTCCCTCCTCCCTCCTGCTGAATCATTCACCATCTAGCCTGATTGGTAGCTTCTCAGTGTCTTTTCTCCTTGCTGCTGCTGCTGCTGATGATGATGATGATGAATTTCCACCCACCTAATCTGATTGGAGGCTCTTCTATGTCCCTTCTTGATACTGCTTAATCTTCACCCACTGGGCATAATTAGCAGCTCCTCAGTGTCCCTCCTCCCTGCTGCTATTAACCTCCACTGTCCTAACCTGATTGTCAGTTACTCAGTGTCCCTCGTCCCTGCTGCTATTAACCTCCACTGTCCTAACCTGATTATCAGTTACTCAGTGTCCCTCCTCCCTGCTGCTATTAACCTCCACTGTCCTAACCTGATTATCAGTTACTCAGTGTACCTCATCCCTGCTGCTGAGATCTCACACTTATCTGTGCAAGCTGGAGCTTTCAGTTGGGTGGGTGGAGATCCAGCAACAATGAGAGAGAGGAATACTGAGATGTTGTCAATTAACTAGCACAGCAAGATGCAGCAGCCCCCATGATAAAGGTGGAGGTAGCACAGGTGCACAAAACTGCAGTGCATTCTGTAGTGTATTAATATTGTGCCTATGTATTGGTAAACATGGCTGCCTTTTTTGCTTAATGTTTTTCCAACTATGTGCAAAACAAGAAAGCCGCGGAGACCCCATCACAAGGTTTCTCATCGCTGGCAGGAAACTAGCCAGGTCTTTCACCGGGAAGGAACAACCACGGGAAGGGCAGTCTCCAGTCAAGGAAACCGCCTATGCCAAACATGGTATCCATCCACAGACAGCTGTTTCGGGGTATTTGCCCATCATCAGTGTGGAGTAGGAAACTGGCTAGTGTGAGCATTGCCTAGTAGAAGACTACATAGGTAAGGATGGTTGACCTCGGGGAGATCAACATCCAACACCGCGTAGACACCATCACGTGCTTCTCAACACAGTGACACTAGAACAAGGCCCCCTAGTCTTCTACTAGGCATTGCTCTCACTAGCCAGTTTCCTACTCCACACTGATGAGGGGCAAATACCCGAAACAGCTGTCTGTGGATGGATACCATGTTTGGCATAGGTGGTCTCCTTGACTGGAGACTGCCCTTCCCATGGTTGTTCCTTCCCGGTGAAAGACCTGGCTAGATACCTGCCAGCGTTGAGAAACATGTGATGGTGTCTCCGCGGCATTCTTGATTTGCATATTTTCCCAGGGGGCCTTGTTCTAGTGTCACTGCGTTGAGAAACATGTGATGGTGTCTCCGCGTTGTTGGATGTTGATCTCTCCGAGGTCAACCATCCTTATCTATGTAGTTTCCAACTAGGTGAGCAGAGATTCACCTGCTGCAGGGAGAAGGGACACCGAGGAGTTTTCAGATTGGATAGCTGTAGATTCAACAACAGCAGGGAGGAGGAACACTGAGGAGCTGCATGAAACAGTAGGTGAGCCAAAATCTGACGACTAGAGATGAACGAATTGATCCCTAATAGTGATGGGCGGACCCGGACTGTAAAAGCTCAGATCCGCGTGGTTTCAAAAGTATCCAGGGGCCGGTTCCGGACCCAGAGTCCTCAGGGAACTCCGGCTAATGATCGGGGTCCAGCAACCCAGGAAGTAAAAAAATAAAAATAAAGGAAAATTAAAAATAAATCAAGTCCACTATACTTACCGAGTCTCCAGCGCAGCTGTAACTGCTTCCGGGTTGCTCACTCTTCTGGGGCTTTTTAGTAGCCTTATACATATTCACTGCTTTCCTCACCCACCGGCAGTCCTGGCGTCTGTGATTGGTTGCAGTCAGATGCGCCCCCAGCTTGTGTGACAATGTCTGACTGCTTGCGATTACAGACCCTGTATGTGGGTCACTATCGTGGTATAAAAATAAATAAATCATTTGTCGTAGGGTCTCCACACATTATGATACCAGCACTGATAAAGCATACAGCTACAGGCTGCAGCCCCCAGCCGTGCGCTTATCTTGGCTGTGTATCAAAATAAGAGGAACAGCATGCAGCTTTTCTTTTTTTTTTTAATTTATTTATTAAATAAATAACTAAAAAAACAGCATGTGGCCCTCCAAATTTTGATAACCAGTCATAGCCAACAGCTGGTAGCTGGTATTCTCTTTAGGCTGCGTCCCCCCAGCCTAAACAAAAGCAGCCTGTAGCCGCCCAGGATTGTTGCATCCATTAGATGGGACAATCCCAGGACTTTATCCATATCATCTTGATGTTGCAGGTGCTGTGGCAATAAGGGGTTAATAATAGCCCACAGCTGCCACTAAGCCCTAGATTAGTAATGGGAGGTGTCTATGAGAGCCCCCCATTACTAATCTGTAAGTGGGGAAAGAAATAAGCACAAACACTGAAAAATCCGTTATTTGAAATAAAATACAAAAAACCCCTCTTTTACCAATTTATTAACTCCGAAACAGCGAGGTCTGACGTAATCCACACGAGATCCCACGACACTTCCAGCTCTGCTACATCTGAAGTGACAAGGGGCGGCCATAGAACGTAACTACCCACTATGAGCTTCAGGCACAGACTGAGTTGCGTGATTGTACCGCCCCCGTGTCAGCGACCGAGCCGCTCGGATCCGGACCCGCGGTGGCTCGAGGGGTCTCCGGACCCGGGAGGGGGGTCATGCAGACACTCGAAGTGAAAAGGGGGGAATTATGTACAGAGGAGTTGGAATTTCGTGATGCCACCCACGGTGCGTGGTAAGATGGAGTACCACCGCTGCTGTTGGAAGCGCTCGGTGGCGGTGGTATGGCAGCAAGGTGTTCCCCTCCGTGGGTAGGGGGTTTGTGTCCTGGGGCCCGGTGATGGCGGTGAAGGGGTGTTGTTGGGAAGGAAAGGGTTGTTTCTGCATACTCACTCAGTCCAAGAGTACTGACACCAACAGCTTGTAAACCAGAATTCTGAGCACCGCAGCAAGGAGGGAGCACGCTTGGATCCGTGCCCTTGGTGTTGCTTGTTAGCCTGTGGTCTTTTCCGTGGCACCTTCTTCACTGATTGTACCCTGTAGTGTTTAACTAGTCGGGTCCCGCTCACCCATATGGCTAAGGACGCGCGAAGCTACTTTCCGGCCTAGGGTCCTCGTACCCTGTCATGCCCTGGCCCTTGCCCGGAGATGGCTCAAGGCCGCCGGCTGCCCTCTTCAGCAGATCCGTGCCCCTTGACACGATCCCCTGCGACCGGGGTTCCAGCTCCTACCAGGCCCAGACCAACGTCTGCCACCTAGTAGTCTCAAGGAGCCCTTCTCCTCAACGGTAACCTCTCACTTTGAGAGACACCACTCCACACTCCTACTCCTTCACTTTCTCTCTCTCTTCTCTGTCTACACTAGAGATGAGCGAACCGGTCCCGGTTCGGCTCGAGCTCGGTTCGCCGAACGGAGGTCCCGTTCGAGTTCGGCTCGTCGAACGTTCGACGAACCGAACTCGAACTGCATAGGAAACAATGGCAGGCAATCACAAACACATAAAAACACCTAGAAAACACCCTCAAAGGTGTCCAAAAGGTCACAAACAACTCACAACACAACACAAACACATGGGAAAGTGACAAGGACATATACTCATGCGAAAACAAAAGAGCTGGACAAGGAAAAAGAGGAGGAGACACAGATATAGGCATGGCACGCCCTTCTAAAGTCATGTAAAACACCGCAAGGTGACTCCAAGCGGAGTCTCCCTTTTTTCCAAAAATTGGGCCCCACACACACCCACCCCTTCAGTGGCAGCACTTGTGCCCTAGTTGTACACTTCACAGCTAGATTTGCATCAAGCACATTCAAAAATACGCCATAATTAACCGTCCCCAGGAGGACACCGGGGTAGGTAGCAAAGTCTTTGCTGAACCATGACTTGTTCATCTTGGCTTCTTTTAAAAACAATGTAAGCAAGGGTTACTCCAAGCGGAGTCTCCCTTTTTTTCCAAAAATTGTGCCCCACACACACCCACCCCTTCAGTGGCAGCACTTGTGCCCTAGTTGTACACTTCACAGCTAGATTTGCATCACGCACATTCCAAATCCACAAGCATTTACTCTCCCCAGGATGACACAGGGGTAGTAAATTCCTTCTGGATCCATGACTTGTTCATTTTGATGAACGTTAGTCTGTCCACATTGTCACTGGACAGACGCGTGCGCTTATCTGTGAGCACACACCCAGCAGCACTGAAGACACGTTCAGAGACAACGCTGGCAGCTGGACACGACAAAATCTCCAAGGCGTAAGTGGAGAGCTCTGGACATTTTTCTAGATTTGAAGCCCAAAAGGAGCAAGGCTCCATTTGCAAAGTCATGGCATCGATGTTCATTTGGAGATACTCCTGTATCATCCTCTCCAGCCGTTGACTATGTGTCAGACTTGTTGTCTCTGGTGGCCTTGCAAAGGAGGGTCTAAAAAAATTATGAAAAGATTCCATAAAATTGCTGTTACCAGCACCAGATACGGTCCTACTGGTACGGGTAGACTGTTGAAGATGACGAGACCGTCCCATGTTTGTCAAGTTACAACTGGGAGATTCACTCCCTGCACCTGCACGATTGTTTGGTGGAAAAGCGGATCTAAGATTGAGTAACAGCTTCTGCTGATACTCCTGCATACGTGCGTCCCTTTCTATGGCTTCTGCTGATACTCCTGCATACGTGCGTCCCTTTCTATGGCTTCTGCTGATACTCCTGCATACGTGCGTCCCTTTCTATGGCTGGAATTATGTCACAAAATTTGGACTTGTACCGGGGATCTAATAGTGTGGCAAGCCAGTAGTCATCATCACTTCTAATTTTGACAATACGAGGGTCATGTTGGAGGTAGTGCAACAAGAAGGCACTCATGTGTCTTGCGCAGCCATGCGGACCAAGTCCACGCTGTGTTTGTGGCATAGAGGTGCTAACCGTTCTTTCTTCTTCTGACATCTCCCCCCAACCTCTTTCAACTGAAATTTGACCAAGGTCTCCCTCATCTGCTGAGTCTTCCATGTCCATGGACAGTTCGTCCTCCATTTCCTCATGTCCTCCTGCACCTTCCTCAACATTTCGCCTGCTACTATGCGCCCTTGTTGATCCCTGTCCCCCATGGTCCCATACCTGCCGCGTTGGTGATGATGAACGTCTGGACCTTGGTGATGTTGTTGTCCCTTGCGCATATGAATCCTCCTGTAGTTCCTCCCCTTCCTGTTGTCCCACCCCCTGACTCCGAATAGTGTTTAGCGTGTGTTCCAGCATGTAAATGACTGGAATCGTCATGCTGATAATGGCATTGTCAGCGCTAAACATATTCGTCGCCATGTCGAAACTGTGCAGAAGGGTGCATAGGTCCTTGATCTGAGACCACTCCATCAGGGTGATCTGCCCCACCTCTGCATCTCGTTGGCCCAGGCTATACGTCATGACATATTGCACCATGGCTCTGCGGTGCTGCCACAGTCGCTGTAACATGTGGAGAGTTGAATTCCAGCGTGTCGCCACATCGCATTTCAGACGATGAACCGGCAGGCCGAAAGACTTCTGGAGCAATGCAAGTCGCTCAGCTGCGGCGCTTGAACGGCGGAAGTGAGCAGACAGTTTTCGTGCCCTGTTCAGAAGGCCATCTAGGCCGGGATACTGTGTTAAAAATTGCTGCACGACAAGGTTCAACACGTGAGCCATACAAGGTACGTGTGTCACCTTGCCCAGGCGAAGGGCCGCACCCAGGTTTGCAGCATTGTCGCACACGGCCTTACCAGGCTGCAGGTTGAGTGGAGACAACCATTTATTAAACTCGGACCGCAGAGCTGACCACAACTCCTCAGCTGTGTGACTCTTATTCCCAAGACATGTCAAGCTAAAGACCGCCTGATGCCGTTGCGCTCTGCTGCCAGCATAGTAATGAGGGGTGCGTGATTCCTTCTGCGCAGTGAGAACGCTGGTGGCCTGACCAGGCAGGCTTGGGGCGGAGGTGGAGGACCCAGATGAGGTGGAGGATGCAGAAGCAGTGGCGGAACTTGGACAGACAGAGGATTGACACACAAGTCGTGGGGACGGCAAGACTTGTGCAGCAGACCCTTCACCATCTATCACCATAGTTACCCAGTGCCCAGTCAGCGACATGTAACATCCCTGTCCATGCTTACTGGTCCAAGTATCGGTGGTGAAATGCACCCGTTCACACACAGAGTTTCTCAATGAAGCGGTGATGTTGTGTGCGACATGCTGGTGTAGCGCGGGCACACCTTTCTTAGAAAAGTAGTGGCGACTAGGCATCTGGTACTGGGGCACAGCGACAGACATAAGGTCTCTAAAATCCTGTGTGTCCACTAGGCGGAAAGGCAGCATTTCGGTAGCCAAGAGCTTACAGAGGGATAGAGTCAACCTCTTAGCTTTGTCATGGGTCGCAGGAAATGGCCTTTTATTTGTCCACATCTGAGGGACAGAGATCTGGCTGCTGTGTGTAGACGGTGTTGAGTAGGGTGTCCCTGGAAAAATGCATGTTTGTGAGGAAAGTGCAGGTGGAGACATGATGTTGCCTTCATCCAAAGTTGGTGCCATCGATGTCTGAGAGAGCTGTACACACTCACTTGTTTCCCCTTCCAAAACAACTGACGACCTACCAAGCAAACTGCCTGTTGCGGTTACAGTGGTGGAAGTTGTGGGTGGAAAAACAGGTGTGACAGCTGTCCCCACAGTCCTAGAAGATGACGAGCGCGCGGATGCACTGGAAGGGGCAGGCGGTGGATGGTTCGCTCCGCTAGGCCGCATTGCAGCACGGTGAGCTTCCCACCGGGCCATATGATATTTATTCATGTGACGATTCATGGAAGAAGTTGTCAAACTGCTGAGGTTTTGACCTCTACTAAGAGAACCATGACAAATTTTACAGATCACATAATTTGGGCGATCTTTTTCTATGTCAAAAAAGGACCAGGCTAGGCAAGGCTTAGAGGCCATGCGACCTGTTGATCCACCCCGAATAATGCTCAGAGGCAGAGTGGTGGCTGAGGATGCAGTTGTAGACGTGCTACCAGTACTCCGACTCTGTCCAGGAAGGCGCAAGGTAACTTCGTCATCAGTTGCATCCTCCTCCACCACCTCTGTTGACCTCCTCGAGTGCCTGACTGTGGGTTGACAGTAGGTGGGAGCTAGAACTTCATCATCAATTGTTGTGTTTGCACTCCCCTCCCCCTCAGACCGAGCCTCTTCTTGCCCTGACCGAATATTTAAGTTGTCATCCCAATCGGGTATCTGAGTCTCATCTTCATCAGTATGTTCCTCATTGTCTATAACCACGGGTGTTACAGTTTGTGACAAAGGGTCAACATTATGCTCCGAAACTTGGTCCTCACGGCCTGAATCAGAGTCACAAAGGTTCTGGGCATCACTGCAGACCATTTCCTGTTCTGTACTCACTGTAGCTTGGGAGCAGACCTCTGATTCCCAGGCTATAGTGTGACTGAACAGCTCTGCAGACTCAGCCATCTCAGTTCCACCATACTGTGCAGGGCTGATGGAGACTTCAGAGCTGGGAGAAATCAAGTTTGATTGGGATGACAACTCAGAGGACTGGTGTTTTTTGGATGCGGTACTTGAAGTGGCTGAGAGGGCACTTGTTGGACCACTTGAGATCCATTCAAGCATTTTCCTTTTTTGCCCATCATCTACCTTTGTTCCTGTTGTTCGTGTCCGTAAAAAAGGGAGCACATCGGATTGTCCACGGTAAGTAGTAGACATCTTACTTTTGCTGGTAGATGGTCTATCTTCAGCAGATGATAATGGAGCTTTGCCACCTTCCCCACGGACAAAACCTTTTTTTCCTTTTCCACCACGCCTCTTCCCCTTTCCACCAGCATCTGTCATTTTGCCACTCATGTTGATTGCGACAAGATTGTGCACTGAAAATGTGGTAGTAAAAATTGAGAGGTGGTGTAGATTGCAGCGGTGGTCTAGCTTTATTAACAGCAGAATAATAAAGAATAAATATCCCTGACAATGCAACTACGGCCCTTAAACTGGCAGCATCAATTGCTAGTATAATGGCTTAGTTATAATGAGTTGGAGTGTGCAATGCAGGCAGAGGTGCTGCAAATGTCTTTGCACTAGTGGGACTATAGCAAAGTCCAATAGCCACGTTTAGGATGCCACTAGGTACACTGAGTGTTTGCTAGTATAATGGCTTAGTTATAATGAGTTGGAGTGTGCAATGCAGGCAGAGGTGCTGCAAATGTCTTTGCACTAGTGGGACTATAGCAAAGTCCAATAGCCACGTTTAGGATGCCACTAGGTACACTGAGTGTTTGCTAGTATAATGGCTTAGTTATAATGAGTTGGAGTGTGCAGAGGACAGGAGGGTACAGTGGCAGGATTGTGGTGCTCTGGGTAGAGGAAAGGAAGCCTGCCTTTCTATTCCCTCCTAATAGGGAAATGCAGCGAGGAAATCCCTGACCTTAGCTACACAGACGCTGTCTCTGTTTTCAGGACCTGTCACCTATGGCTCTCTGACCCTGCCGGTACGAGCCCTTAAAAGGACTGATAGAAAGTGCTCTCCCTAAGCTGTCCAGCGCTGTGTATGGAGCGCATACAGCTGTATCAGCGATAGGACAAAGGACGGAGCTGCGCCAGTGATGTCTGACACCAGGGACGCAGAAGAGATAATGGCGTCCTGGAGGAAAATGTCCGGTTTTATAATGCAGGGACATGTGACATGGACATCCTATCACACATGCCGTTGCTTCTCTGGCTAAAAGTCCACTTAGCTGTGTGTGTGTCTGGGATTGGCTGACATGCTGGCCCGCCCCACTACACGCGCGCGCTTAGGGAAGGAAGACAAGGGAAAAAAAAAAAAAAAATGGCGATCGCCATTATACAAACAGCAGTGATCTGAAGGCGCTGTTCACGCACACTATACACTGAAATGTCATAATAGTGTGATTCACAGAGTGACTTACACTATTACAGCGGAAACCAAGCTAGGATTTAGCTGTTTTTTTGCTGCTAGAACCGTTCTCGAACGTTTCTAGAACTATCGAGCTTTTGCAAAAAGCTCGAGTTCTAGTTCGATCTAGAACAGGGCCCAAAATCACTCGAGCCTAGAACTGGAGAACCTCGAACCACGAACCGCGCTCAACTCTAGTCTACACTTCTCACTTTCCCCTACCAACCCCCCAAGTGGGTGGCCCTATTCCCTTCAGGGCGCCCAATGGTGTGTCTGGTGGTTGTGGTGCAAAGTGTTCCTAGGGTTTTATTTGGCTCTGAAATTAGCAACACCAAAGAACAGGGATCCGTAACCAAGGAGGATGCGGATACTGTGCAGAAGGGCAGATTGCACAATACCCTGTGACGACCTGATAGGCCAGGGCATCACATGATGAGCGGTGACATCACTCAGGTTATTTGAGGTCACAGCTGAAGGTTGCCACAGTCCTCCACCTGTGATTGCAGGTAACCTGACCTCAGATGACCTCAGTAAAGTCAGTGACCTCACCTCAGGTTAGGTCACTGAGTTCACAGACGTGCATCTCCTGGAAGAAAAATTGATGTTTTTGTTTGCTAAAAGATTTGGGGTTGAAATTTCAGCTACATATTCCTGCACCCAATCTACACCTCCTAGCAAAAATATGCATCACTACTGCATGTGCTAAGATGAAGTAGTGATGTGATTTTTTTTTTTTTTTTTTTTTTTGAAAGGAGGTGTAGATTGGGCGCAGGAATATGGTGTAAAAATTCCATCACCAAATTTGCATCACTTGGCCCAAAAATGCAAAAAAAACCCCACGGTTTCACTCCATTTTGCTGCACTTTTTAAGTTTTTGGGGATATGTTGGATTTTGCCCTCACTTGTTCCAGTAGCATTGCAGATATTAATGCAGCTCCCTGGTCTATTGATCTTCCACAGATTGGTCTCACACATGAGGAGCAATTCACGCTATTGACATCGGTGATGTGCGTGACCTCTCCATGTGACTGCGTGAGAACAACCTCTGGCCGCTGCGCTAGAAGAGAGAGCCGGAAGGGCTGAAGATAGAGCAGTCCAACAAATGGTCAGATCCAGCTCCTCTACAAAAATGTAAAGTTTATTTTCTTCAAAGTAAAAAGTGTCAATAGCAGGATGGCTTGTCAAAAAGTCAGAAATAAAAAGTCCCTTAGGGGAGCATAATGGTTGACGCGTTTTGAAGCATAAAGCTTCTCACTCGCTCCCTGCATTTCAACGTCTATTAACAGCAATCGTGACAGTTTTCGTTTAACCACTGTAAAGATACCAATCTCTGGGCTGCTTGTTTAGGTAGACACAGGAACATTTCCATTTAACTGTCCGGCTGGTTTATTCAGTCTTCATAATCCGCTCAAAATAACAAGCTTAAAGACAGCTTTTCCGGCACAAGGCAACTAACAGAAAAATAACAAGTCCACAAAGCAATGCGGGATTCGCCCGCTCAGGATAGTGTTCCACTCTTTGGCAAGAGTCCGACCACTGGAGGATTGTGTATCTCCACCCTCACAGCCCTGAAGGAAACTCATGGTCTCCATTTTCCTCCTGTACCTGGTCCTAGGGTGGGGGTGTAGCATGCCTGAGACCCTGAGGGCACTACAAGGAACTGCATCCTCTTGGGGATGCAGGACCTACCCCCTGGGACCTGGATTACCAGTGCCGATTCCTTCCAAACACGACCAAAATCCCAGTTTTCCACTCCACACTGGGCATACAGAGTTAACCATGTAAGGGGATGGTCACCATGGGAATGAGTCCCTGGGTATAGCCAGCCTGGTGGGAGGGGTCAGTCAGTCAGTAGAGAGCCGTGAGTCGAGTAGCACACAGCAGAGGTGTGCGGACATGCCTGAGCTGGAACCGTGTGACGGTGACCCCGGGGGCACAGGAGAGAGGCCGCCAGAGATACCGCTGGGACCGGAGCACGCACGGGGCACAGGGCCCTAGGTCATGTGCAAGTTTTAGACTGTTTGGCAATATCTGCCCAGTGAGGACACCATCACGGACATCACCGAACCATATAATCCGGGGGCATCAACAGTAAACTTGGATTTGAGTTCGGACACTTACCTCCCCACAGGGTCCGCACTGTCCGCCATACAGAGAAGGAGACTGTACCCCAAAAGGGACAGTCGGGACCCCAAATGCTCCACGCTACAGGGACCCAATCAACTGAGAGTGCCGGGGACAGAGGAATCTGGGTCACTACATTGGCACTGGTCCTCCAAGAGACCTGAACCTGCAACCCCTGGGTCCATAGTGAGTAGAGACTGTTAAAGACAACCTGGTCTCGTCTCCGTTATTGCCCCCGTTACAACTCCCAGGCACAGCCCTACCTGCGGAGGGCCTACCGTCACAGCTGCCATTACCACCAGCCCTTGGAGTACCCACATTCAGCAGCAGCGGTTCTCCATCCTTAACCGCAACCCGCAGGTGGTGTCACATGACAAAAACTCTTATATCCCCTGTAAATACCCCTCCATTAAGAAAAGGGGCCCAGAGCATGGGACCGGGCAACAGCCACCAGAGTGACATTCCTATTTGTTGCTGCCCGGGACCGAGTACCCCCTTCTCTGGGCGCTACAGGGGCATGTGAGCAGCCATTCCCACCCAACTCTCTGACTGCCCGTAAATATGGCCATGACATGCCCTATTAACTCTCTCAGCAATAACCATGTTGGAGCTTGCTTCTGGGCTTACATCACCGTGGCTATCAACCTCAGTAATACATGACTCCCTTCAAGGACTTTTTTCGGTGACCTTCCCACATAACCCCCCTCTTCTGCCCAAAGCAGGGGTGCCTAGCTTCTTCAACCACCAAGCAATGTAGCTTCGATAGAGCATCCGTACTGCCATGTAATTTCCCGACCCAATGTTCTACATGAGAGCTAAAGTCCTGGAGTGCTAAAAACCTTCTGGTGACTGGGCATTTTTCCTTTTCTTTTCCCTCATCCGCCTCAATGGGGCAAGGTCTGACACCAACCTTAATTTCCTGCCCAAATGGTAGTATCGTAATGTGTCAACCATCCACCTAATGACCAAGCACTACTCCACAATGGACTGGTTCTTTTTGCAGGACGATAGGCATCCTTCTGGACCATAAATTCCTTATTGAAGATGAGTGCCACCAAGACCGGCTGATTACATAGAGCCAGTTTCAATTCCTGGAAATCCATCTCTGCTTCTGAACACCACTTGGCCATAGCCGACTTTGTATCCTTAAGGAGGTCATTCAGGGGTGTGGTTATCTTGGCAAAGTTCAAGAAGAACTGTTGATTGTATCCCGCAATTCTGGGAGACACCCTCACTTTCTTCTTTGAGAGTGAATCCAGATAATTCTGGGTTGCGTCAACATAGTTTATTTGAGGCTTGATTTTACACATAGCCACCTGGGGTCCCCTAAACTCTGAGCCAATGGACTGCAGCATGGGTTGGCAAAGTTCATATTACGTATATCTAGCCTGCAGAGTAGACTGTCAACCCAGCGAGGGGCCATAGTACCAATGGCTGGACTGTTGAATTCAGGAAGTTTGGTGACTCTAGTGAGGGCCACAATCCCTCACCAGCTGAGTCCCGATAGATGGTGGGCATCCGCTCTATCCACAGCAGTGCTAAGGACTACCCTGTGGCCACAGTGGTCACTGAAACCATCTGTGGCTCCAAATCTCATGAGGTCGCCGTGGTCAAGGACTTATTACACCTGGTTATAAAAGGGTGTAATTAGTCAAAGCCATAGGGTCAGGGTTAGCATCCAGGCGGTAGGGTAAACAACAAGGACTGGTGCATATGCATGGCAGTAGATGGATAAATGGAACTGGAAGAGCTAGAGCAAAGTTTGCCAAAAACACAGGAACAGCAGAGATCTGTATGCATTCTGGAACTATAGAGCTGAGGATGCGGCTGCATCGGTAATGGAAGAGACCAGCTGGCCATCAGGTAACTTGACAAAGCAGAATTGAAGATGAAAATAGCACCATTCTGATGGACAGTCTGGCAGAATGAGGAGAGTCTGTGCAGCCAGCAGAAGGTATCTGCATCATAGCTAGCTAGAAGTGGGGGTGAGTAGCACTAAAGACATGTGGCGCGCAGCCCTTGGTTTATAATAAGGATGCAGTGTGTTCTGCTTTCAGAAAACGCAACTTGCCTACCTGCATGATAAGACCACCACTGTAGAAAGACGTTGGGAAAGTGTATCCATCATAGCTAGCTAGAAGTGGGGGTGAGTAGCACTAAAGACATGTGGTGTGGTGTGCAGCCCTTGGGTTACTAAAAGGATGCAGTGTGTTCTGCTGGCAGAAAACTTAACTTGCCTACCTGCATAAAGGACCACCATTATAGAAAGAGGTTGGGAATTGCTACCGTGGAGGTGTGGCGCCCTAGGACCTGGTCGCCACAACGGCATTGCCCTCCTGAGGGTTAATGCTGAGCCTGGAGGTAATGGGGAAATCTACTGGCCAGTAAGTTAACATCCACCGCAGTTTCTCCCTCAGGCCAGTAGGTGGAGCTCTGAACCTGAAGTTTCAGGGAGCTTCCTTAAGCCTGACCTGGGGGAGGAGTTAGTTAGTCTGTAGGGAGCAGCAGAAGTGAACAGAAACAGAGTGAGCTGTCCTGTGAATCTGGGGCCTAGAGCTGGAGCAGTTTGGCCCAGAGAAGCAGGAGTAGCTGAGAGGCAGCAGAGAGACTCGGACATCGGAGTCTGTGGTTGCCAGGGTATAAAATCCGTCCCTGGTAGCCGAATCCGAAGGGCAGGGGAGCTGCAAGCCCCTGGCCCAGACACATCCAAGGTACAGCTGCAGCATCAGGGCCCGGTGTGGACCCCAGCGGAGAAGCACCAGGGAGTGGGCCTGCGCAGCCACCTACAGAGGGAAGGGACGTGCTATTGGTCCCAGCAGCGAAGAGGGCCATTGCTGGATTCAGAGAAGCAGGGTCCTATCATCACCAAGAAAGGTACAGGAGTAGGCCTCATACTCAGCTGGCCAGAAAGATCACCCCAAGTACTTCCAGGCCGACCGGATCCCCATCACCACCTGTAACGGTCTCCCAGGACTGGACTGTTTCCAGAGTAAAAGAGGAAAAGGTAAAGAGACTGTTGTTTGTGCCTGGTTCTTTCCTCGCCTGTCGGCCCTGCACCGTGTTAGTCACACAACACCATAGACTTTCACAAGCACCAACTGTGCCCCGGGCATTGCTCCACCTGTGGGGAGCAGTACTACCATAGCTGCTATATCGTCATCCCGGAGGCCTCACACAGCAGCGGCGGCTTAATAGCCGCATGCCACAGGTGGCGTCACGAACACAACCATTAACAAGCAAGCCACATATTCAACTGACACCCACCAGGGCCACGGAGCCGGGCCCAGCCACCACTAACTACCACCGGACTAGTCCGGCCCGGCACCGGGTGTCCCATAGCCCTGGGGTGGGCGAGTCAATTTTGGCGTCACGAACAGGATTTCGTGCCCGGTCCCACCGGGTACTGTGCGCCTGCCGGAATTGTGCTTAAAAGACTGTGTACTGGCTGCAGACCACCGCCGCCATTAGCCTCGCCGAGCGCAGGAAGAAGGGGGGCGTGCCTGACAAAGAGCGCGAAGGGAGCGCGCCATCAGAGCAGAGCGCTGTTAACCCCGCGCGACCCGGAAGAAAATTTGAAAAGTGAACGGAGCCTGGTAAGGTTCACTAAGGGGGAGGAAGATGTCCGACTCAGAGGGAGGGCAGGTGGCTGCCATAGCCCGAGACGCCGCAGCACCAGCAGAAGCAATCCCAGTCGCCGTCGCCCCGGCCCCCACTGTAGCGCCGGTAATGCCGATCACCATGCCGTACATACCGGGAGCAGAATGGCTGCCGCAATACTCCGGGGAGTCCCATACCTTGAGTGACTTCAGAGAAAGCCTGCACAGCTTATTCCGGGTGTATCCGCTGACTGAGAGCCAGAAGGTGGGCATATTAATGGGACAGCTAGCCGGCGCAGCCCAGCGTGAAGCGAAGTCATGGCCTGATACAGATAAAGGGACAGCAGCCCAGATACTGGCCAAGCTAAAGAGTACGTTTGACACTCGCACCGCAGCAGAGATAAAGATGAGATTCTTTGGGTGCAAGCAGCGGGCCACAGACAGCATAAGGGACTATGCCCTAAACCTGCAAGAGGCCCTGAAAGCAGTTAAACAGGTGGACCCAGAGAGTGTACGTGAAGAAGACAAACTCCTAACTGAGCAGTTCATAGAGGGGCTCCTGTCAGATGCCCACAGGACCCAGCTGCGTATCCTGGTCCTGCAGAACCCTGCTCTGGACTTTGCCAAGTTTAAGGACCAGGCCATCAGGGTACTGAGAGAATCTACGCCGAATGACCCAGTACCCCTCCGGCCTCCTGCTATCACGTACCCCGGGGTGGTGCCTGCAACACGAGCCACTGCAGGGGCTGAGGCGCAGTCCCTGGATAAGGATCCCACTGCGGAGCTCAGACAACAGGTCCAGGAGCTGACCAAGACTGTGGCTGCCCTTGCCAAGACCGTGCAGTCTCTACAAATGACCCCCTCGCCTGCGAAAATCGAGTTGGCCTCCAGCCCAGAGGACGTCCCATGGATGCGACAGAGAAGGATTCCGCCGACCCGAGGCAGAGACACAGACCGGTACGATTCAACAGGACAACCGATCTGCCGCAACTGCAACCAGGCGGGCCACATTGCACGACGCTGTCCTTTAAATGGGCCGAGCCTGGGGCCAGGAGCCGACCCCCAGGTGTAAGGAAGCCCGGCTCAACCCCCAGCCGCAGCAAGTATGTGGGAGGACGACCGGTCCTTCCTATTGTGCTGGATGGGATCCCTTTGAATGCCCTCCTGGATACGGGGTCCCAGGTAACAACCATCCCCCACAAACTGTACAAAAGATATTGGGCCGATTCAGACATTGACCATGGCCCAGATGATGATTTAACAATTGTGGCCAGTAATGGTCAGCCCTTACCTCAGATTGGGTACAAAGAAGTAACCATTAAAGTGGGGCGGGTGGAATTGCCATGTCAGGGGATGATAATTGTAGATATTGATCGCAAAGAATCTGACCCACTGCTAACTCTTGGTACAAATGTGATAGAAAATTGTATTGCCGAAGTGATAATTTTGTTGCAACAGGCGTCTGAAACTGCCAGCTCCGGGCAGCAGCGTGTCCTACAGAGGGAGATCAGAGCCCTGATGAGGAGGCAGCAGGTAGAGCTGGCCGGAGGAGAAATTGGCAGTGTGAGGGTAAGTGACCCCCTCCCCATTGTAATACCCCCAAGAAGTGAAATGTTGATATGGTGTCGGGCAGCAATAGGCCTCAAGGGTCAGGATTACCATGCCTTGGTAGAACCAATGTATTCAGACAGTAGGCCTGGAGTCCTGATAGCCAGAGGGGTAGCGGACGTCCGCAAGGGGAGAGTGCCCGTCCGTGTCCTGAATTGTGGGGAGGAGGAGGCCAAATTGCCCCGGTATGCCACTGTGGCAAAATTGTACACTGTCAGCAACAATACCATTAAAGCAGTGGAACCCTTGATCCCGTCCGACCAGGCGGAAGACAATGGCTCCAAGGGGCAGCCGGAAGACTGGTGCCAAAAATTACATGTGGGCACCGACTCCACCCCCTCACACCAAAAGCATGGGGTTTACCGGGTGGTACAGGAGTACGAGCGGGTCTTCAGCAAACACCCCCTAGATTTTGGGCAGGTGAAAGGGGTTCAACATCAAATCCCCACGGGTGATCATCATCCCATTAAAGAAAGATACCGCCCTGTACCCCCCGCACAGTATCAGTGTGCCAAGGAAATGTTACGGGAAATGAAGGAGGCTGGGGTTATCAGAGATAGTTGTAGCCCCTGGGCAGCTCCACTAGTGCTCGTAAAGAAAAAAGATGGTACAATGAGAATGTGTGTAGATTACAGGCAAATTAACCGCATTACACATAAAGATGCCTATCCACTACCCAGAATAGAGGAGTCACTAACAGCCTTAAAGTCAGCTAACTATTTCTCCACCTTGGATCTCACCAGTGGGTATTGGCAGGTTCCCGTGGCAGAGGCGGACAAGGAGAAGACTGCATTCACGACACCAATGGGTCTCTGTGAGTTCAATTGTATGCCATTCGGGCTCTGCAACGCCCCAGGGACATTCCAAAGGTTGATGGAGTGCTGCTTGGGCCACCACAACTTCGAAACCGTGCTGCTGTACCTGGATGACGTAATAGTCTACTCCAAGACTTATGAGGACCACCTGAAGCACTTAGCAGAAGTGTTTGAGTCCTTGTCGAAATATGGCCTGAAGATCAAGCCGTCCAAATGTCACCTCTTGAAGCCAAAGGTACAGTACCTGGGTCACGTGGTCAGCGCAGAAGGCGTGGCACCTGATCCGGAGAAAGTCACGGTAATTAAGGACTGGCCAAGACCCACCACGGTGAAGGAGGTGCGGCAGTTCCTTGGACTGGTGGGCTACTACCGAAGGTTCATTGATGGGTTCACCAAGATAGCAGCGCCCCTTCAAGATCTCCTGGTGGGCCAGCCGAAGCAGGCTAAGAAGCAGAGCCCTCCATTTGAATGGGGCAGCCAACTGGAAACATCCTTTGTCCGGCTGAAAGGGGCTCTCACGGGAGAAGAAATTCTGGCCTACCCTGACTACAGCCAACCGTTTATACTGTACACAGACGCCAGCAACGTGGGACTGGGAGCAGTTCTGTCCCAGGTACAGGGAGGCAGAGAGAGGGTAATAGCGTACGCCAGTAGGAAGCTTCGGCCCACGGAAAGGAATCCAGAAAACTACAGTTCCTTCAAGCTGGAGTTCCTCGCTATTGTGTGGGCAGTGACTGAACGCTTCAAGCACTATCTGGCATCGGCCAAGTTTACCATCTTCACGGACAACAATCCGTTGACACACCTGGCAACAGCCAAGTTAGGTGCGATGGAACAGCGATGGATGGCCCGGCTGTCTAACTTTGACTTTACCATCAAGTATCGGGCTGGCAAGAAGAATAACAATGCTGATGCGCTGTCCAGAATGCCTCACTTACCCGAGTCTGGAGAAGACCTGGATGAACTCGAAGAGATAGAGTTACCGGCTTTCCATCACCAGGGTGTTTCACAGTGTGAGCATGCTGTGGGAGTGAAGCGCTTAAACCAGCACGAGGTCTCGGTCAATCCATTACTCCACCATAATTGGGAAGAAACACAGAATGGTGACCCGGCCGTGCGATTGGTCAAGGAGAAGCTAGCGCAAGCTGAGACCCATCTTGGCCCAGACGCTCCAGAGGAAGCCCAGCAGCTGTGGAAGGAGAGGGGACGACTGTTCACCTACCAGGGCAAGCTCTGCAAGAGATATGTCAACTATCGAACAAATGAACTTGTCTGGCAGATAGTGGTTCCGCAGAGGGATGCTCCAATGGTCCTAGCAGCGTATCATGATAACGCAGGGCACTTCGGGTGGAAGAAGTTGGAGGCCTTACTCCGTGATCGGTTCTACTGGGTGCACATGAGAAAGATGATCGAGAAATGGTGCCGAGACTGTGGCCCGTGTAACTTGAGGCGGAAGGATGATGCCAGCCAAAGGTCTCCCCTACAGCCAATTGTCACGAAGCAGCCCCTGGAGTTGGTGGCCCTGGACCACGTGAAGTTAACACCAAGCCGGTCAGGCTATGTGTACGCCCTCACCATTGTGGACCATTACTCTCGTTTCCTGGTAGTAGTGCCTGTGAAGGACCAGACAGCCAGGACGGCAGCTAGAGCGTTCCAGGCATCCTTTTGTCGACCGCACGGCTATCCGGAAAGGGTACTGACGGATCAGGGTCCTGCATTCGAGGCTGAAGTGTTCCAAGAGTTCTGTAACATGTACGGTTGTAAGAAAATTCGAACCACACCGTACCACCCCCAGACCAATGGACTGTGCGAGAAAATGAACCATGTGGTTATTGATATGCTGAAGACCCTACCGCTGGAAGAGAGGAACCAATGGCCAGAAAAGTTGCCAGATCTGGTAGACTTGTACAACCACATCCCAGTGAATTCGACCAACTGCAGCCCCGCTTACCTGATGCGAGCCAGACCAGGCAAGTTGCCTGTAGACTTTGAGATGGGGACTGTGTCGCCTGAGGCGGTTCAAGAAATAGAGGATTGGGATGCAGAACGGCAGCAGCGGTACCGTAAGGTCCAGGAGTGCGTGGAAAGGAGCCTGTCTCAAGCAAGAACGAGACAAGAACAGCATTACAATCAAACAGCCCCAGCAACTCCCTTAGCACCTGGAGAACAAGTCCTCAAGAAGAAGCGGAAGACGCATAAGTTGGATGATCAGTGGGAAAACGAGCCCTACACCATTATCCCCTCCAACTTTGACAATAGTAAGGTATGCCTCATAAGCAAAGATGAAGGCAAGACCTGTCAAGCAATTTCCCGAGACCGCCTGAAAGCGTGCCCTGAACGGTGCCGAATCCAAAGAGAAATGGAAGGAGTACAAGGAAGTCCCCAAAGTCAAGAGAAAGAAGGGGAGATGATTCAAACCATCCTTGGGAAGTTCCCCAAAACTTGGACCCGAATCAACAATGCCATAGTGGTACCAGTTTTGGCGTTTCCGCAGTTGGTCGAGCCAGAAACAGAAAAGGTTCCGGATCCACCTAAAGAATCGTCCGCTCCAGCACGAGATGACACGCCAGCAGTGGAACAGGAGGATCAACCCCCTGTCAGTGGTGAACCTGTCATACCCTTGGAGACTCCTAGACCACAAAGGCAACCATCACGCTTACCTATTGGGGTTAGGCCCACCTGTAGTGCTGAGATAGAAGATGCACCACGTAGTCAGGGGCAAACACCAGAGCTACGTAGGTCCCAGCGCAGCACTCGGGGACAACCCCCTCTAAGGTATAGGGAGTCTACTGTATAAAGTAAAGAGTACTTATTAGAGTGTAAATAGTTATGCAAAATGTCTGTCATGTTGTGCACAAAATGTTTTCTTTTTCTTTGATTGCGAAAATGGACAATTGGGCCACTGGACTATGGGTGGCCAACACCTAAATTGTTCATAGTTAGCACCAGTGTGCTCAAACACCCCTGAAGAAAAACCCGTCCGGCGTGCATAGAGTGGGGTCATCAATGCTCTGACGCACGCCCAGAGCCTACGTTGGGGGTTTGATCGCGGCGGGTCCCCCATGGAGCAGTGTAATGGACACCCGGCAGGGAGCCACACTGGACTCTTATAGAAATGTTTAAGATTGTAACGTTAAAGAGAATGTGCCTCCCATATTGGGATGAAATGTATGACATGTTATGTTTTGTTTCTACAGTCCGGGAGTACTGAAATTAACTAAGGGGGAGTGTGGCGCCCTAGGACCTGGTCGCCACAACGGCATTGCCCTCCTGAGGGTTAATGCTGAGCCTGGAGGTAATGGGGAAATCTACTGGCCAGTAAGTTAACATCCACCGCAGTTTCTCCCTCAGGCCAGTAGGGGGAGCTCTGAACCTGAAGTTTCAGGGAGCTTCCTTAAGCCTGACCTGGGGGAGGAGTTAGTTAGTCTGTAGGGAGCAGCAGAAGTGAACAGACACAGAGTGAGCTGTCCTGTGAATCTGGGGCCTAGAGCTGGAGCAGTTTGGCCCAGAGAAGCAGGAGTAGCTGAGAGGCAGCAGAGAGACTCGGACATCGGAGTCTGTGGTTGCCAGGGTATAAAATCCGTCCCTGGTAGCCGAATCCGAAGGGCAGGGGAGCTGCAAGCCCCTGGCCCAGACACATCCAAGGTACAGCTGCAGCATCAGGGCCCGGTGTGGACCCCAGCGGAGAAGCACCAGGGAGTGGGCCTGCGCAGCCACCTACAGAGGGAAGGGACGTGCTATTGGTCCCAGCAGCGAAGAGGGCCATTGCTGGATTCAGAGAAGCAGGGTCCTATCATCACCAAGAAAGGTACAGGAGTAGGCCTCATACTCAGCTGGCCAGAAAGATCACCCCAAGTACTTCCAGGCCGACCGGATCCCCATCACCACCTGTAACGGTCTCCCAGGACTGGACTGTTTCCAGAGTAAAAGAGGAAAAGGTAAAGAGACTGTTGTTTGTGCCTGGTTCTTTCCTCGCCTGTCGGCCCTGCACCGTGTTAGTCACACAACACCATAGACTTTCACAAGCACCAACTGTGCCCCGGGCATTGCTCCACCTGTGGGGAGCAGTACTACCATAGCTGCTATATCGTCATCCCGGAGGCCTCACACAGCAGCGGCGGCTTAATAGCCGCATGCCACAGGTGGCGTCACGAACACAACCATTAACAAGCAAGCCACATATTCAACTGACACCCACCAGGGCCACGGAGCCGGGCCCAGCCACCACTGACTACCACCGGACTAGTCCGGCCCGGCACCGGGTGTCCCATAGCCCTGGGGTGGGCGAGTCAGAGGTCTTATTGATACGAGTGACGAGTGCCTCAACCAGATGGCGAAAGATTTCCTGCCAACAATGGGCAAGGAGAAAACTTGTCAGAAAAGTCTGAGTGCTGATGCCTATGAGTGAGGAAGAGTGGCACATCAGAGGAGAGGAGACTCTTACCTTAAGGGTACTTTGCACGCTGCAACATCGCTAGCCGATTGTAGTGATGTCGAGCCCGATAGTCCCCGCCCCCGTCGCAGATGCGATATCTTGTGATTGCTGCCGTAGCGAATATTATCGCTACGACTGCTTCACATGCACTCACCTACCCTGCAACATCGCTCTGGCCGGCGACCCACCTCCTTCCTAAGGGGGCGGGTCGTGCGGCGTCTTCGACGTCACACGGCAGGCGGCCAATAGAAGCGGAAGGGCGGAGATGAGCGGGACGTAAACATCCCGCCCACCTCCTTCCTTCCTCATTGCAGGCGGGACGCAGGTAAGGAGATGTTCCTCGCTCCTGCGGCTTCATACACAGCGATGTGTGCTGCCGCAGGAACGAGGAACAACATCGTACCTGTCGCTGCAGCGAAATTATGTAAATGACCGACACTACACAGATCACCAATTTACGACGCTTTTGCGATCGTTTATCGTTGCTTCTAGGCTTTACACGTTGCAACGTCATCACCGGCGCCGGATGTGCGTCACTTTCGATTTGACCCCGACGACATCGCAGTAGCGATGTCGCAATGTGCAAAGTACCCCTTAGTGTGAGGGACTGATAGGCATTAAACTGAGTGACTACACTGCAGGAGTGAGAGAGAGAAAGAAAGAAAGAAAGAAAGAAAGAAAGAAAGAAAGAAAGAAAGAAAGAAAGAAAGAAAGAAAGAAAGAAAAAAAAAAGAAAGAAAAGAAAAAAAGCAAAAAAAGAATGAAAGAAAAAAAAGAAAGGAAAAAAAAAAGGAAAGAAAGAAAGAGAGAAAGGAAAAAAGAAAGAAAGGAAAAAAAAGAAGGGAAAGAAAGAAAAAAAAAAGAAAGGAAAGAAAGAAAGAAAAAAGAAAGGAAAGAAAGGGAGAAAGGAAAAAAAGAAAGATAGGAAAGAAAGGAAAAAAGAAAGAAATTAAAAAAGAAAGAAAGAAAGAAAAAAGAGAAAGAAAGAAAGAAAAGAAAAAAAGAAAGAAAGGAAAGAAAGGAAAAAAAGAAAGGAAAGAAAGGAAAGACAGGAAAAAAAGAGAGAAAGAAAGGAAAAAAGAAAGAAAGGAAAAAAAGAAAGAAAGGAAAGAAAGGGAAAAAAGAAAGAAAGGGAAAAAAAAGAAAGGAAAGAAAGAAGGAGAGAAAGGAAAAAAAGAAAGACAGGAAAGAAAGGAAAAAAAGAAAGATAGGAAAGAAAGGAAAAAAAGAAAGAAAAGAAAGAAAGGAAGAAAAGAAGGAAAGAAAGGAAAAAAGAAAGAAAGGAAAAAAAGAAAGAAAGGAAAGAAAGGAAAAAAAAGAAAGGAAATAAAAGAAAAAAGAGAGAAAGAAAGGAAAAAAGAATGAAAGGAAAGAAAGGGAAAAAAGAAAGAAAGGGAAAAAAAGAAAGGAAAGAAAGAAGGAGAGAAAGGAAAAAAGAAAGACAGGAAAGAAAGGAAAAAAAGAAAGAAAGGAAAAAAGAAAGAAAGGAAAAAAAGAAAGAAAGAAAATAAATGAGTGTGCTGTGCTGCATTGGGAGTGACACCGAAAATGTGATATAAAGGTGAGGCTGCTGAAAACAGTCAGCAGACTGTATATAATTCCCCAAATGTAAGCCCATATAGTGCCCAAATAATGCCGATCTATAGAGCACAATACCATATACTGCTGTACATCTGCAATGCCATCATTAAGATCTGCCAAAACAACATCCACTGCACAAACTATATTACAATACTGTTTTCAAATATTGCCAGAATATGGTACCTAAATAATACTTCCCTACAGTGCATAAATGACAGCAATGTTCTGTTCCAAATAATGCGACTACAGCATATGTTACTAGAATAATACTCAGACATAACCACCACAATAATAATCAACACCAGACTATGTTTTCATGTACTACCTACAGTGCACTAGTGATATTGCCATACTGTATCCAAAAATTGTGAGTATATGGTTCTATAATAATACCACTATACAGTGCCCAAATAATGCATAAATTACACCACCATGTAATGCACACATAATTCTAAAATACAGAACATAAGTATTACTGTTAAACAGTCTTCAGATTAAGCCATCACACAAATAGCACAAAACACTTTTCAAAAAACGGCAACATGGTTGCTACCAGTAATACCGTCATACTATGCACACTTAGCTATTATTCACTTGCTATGAGAACTTCATCCTGCTCTATAACATTGGTTGGAGCCAGTTTGTAGCTCCTGGTGCGGCGTCCCCACTCTCATGCCTCGGCGCGGGTGCCCTTGTCCTCACCTGCTCGGCAGGCCCATGTGCCCTGTTCTTACGGCAGTCCTCCTGCCACATGCAGGCCTTCTGGGAGTGCCAAAAGGGTGAACACTTGGCTACACTCTTTCTTAAAGGGCTGGTGACTTATTACACGGAAGTGACCTTTGAGGCCTGCAATCTCCCTGTAAGTATTTAAAGCACTCCACCCTTAGGGGAGGTGCCTGAACAACATTGCCTATCCATAGTGCGTTGCTAAATCTCAGGTCCTGTACCCGTTACTGTGTCTAGTCCTGCGTCTTGTGTCCTAGTACCAGTTACCTGTACCCGCTAACCTGTGGCTCTTCCTTGAGCCTGTAGATACCACCATCTCTGTGCTGCCATGTTTGAGTCACCACCTCTATGCTGCCACATCTGAGTCACCATCTCCATGTTGCCACATCTGAGTCACTACCTCCGTGGTGCCACATCTGAGTCACTACCTCCGTGGTGCCACATCTGAGTCACTACCTCCGTGCTGCCACGTCTGAGTCACTACCTCCGTGCTGCCACATCTGAGTCACTATCTCCCTGCTGCCACATCTGAGTCACTATCTCCGTGCTGCCACATCTGAGTCACTACCTCCGTGCTGCCTCATCTGAGCCACTACCTCCGTGCTGTCACATCTAAGTCAGTACCTCCGTGCTGTCACATCTAAGTCAGTACTTCCGTGCTACCACATCTGAGTCACTACTTCTGTGCTGCCACATCTGAGTCACTACTTCCATGCTGCCACATCTGAGTCACTACCTCCGTGCTGCCACATCTGAGTCACTACCTCCGTGCTGCACCATCTGAGTCACTACCTTCTTGCTGCCACATCTGAGTCACTGCCTCCATGCTGCCACATCTGAGTCACCACCTCCATGCTGCCACATCTGAGTCACCACCTCCATGCTGCCACATCTGAGTCACCATCTCCGTGCTGCCACATCTGAGTGACTACCTTCATGCTGCCACTTCTGAGTCACTACCTTCGTGCTGCCACATCTGAGTCACTGCCTCCATGCTGCCACATCTGAGTCACTGCCTCCATGCTGCCACATCTGAGTCACCATCTCCGTGCTGCCAGTCACTACCTCCATGCTGCCACATCTGAGCGACTACCTCCGTGCTGCCACATCTGAGCCACTACCTCCGTGCTGCCACATCTGAGTCACCATCTCCATGCTGCCACATCTGAGTCACCATCTCCGTGCTGCCACATCTGAGCGACTACCTCCATGCTGCCACTTCTGAGTCACTACCTTCGTGCTGCCACATCTGAGTCACTGCCTCCATGCTGCCACATCTGAGTCACCATCTCCGTGCTGCCAGTCACTACCTCCATGCTGCCACATCTGAGTGACTACCTCCGTGCTGCCACATCTGAGCCACTACCTCCGTGCTGCCACATCTGAGCCACTACCTCCGTGCTGCCACATCTGAGTCACTACCTCCGTGCTGCCACATCTGAGTCACCACCTCCATGCTGCCACATCTGAGTCACCATCTCCATGCTTCCACATCTGAGTCACAACCTCTGTGCTGCCACATCTGAGTCACTATCTCCGTACTGCCACATCTGAGTCACTACCTCCGTGCTGCCACATCTCAGTCACCACCTCCGTGCTGCCACATCTGAGTCACTATCTCTGTACTGCCACATCTGAGTCACTACCTCCGTGCTGCCACATCTGAGTCACCATCTTCGTGTTTCCACATCTGAGTCACTACTTCCATGCTGCCACATCTGAGTCACTATCTCTGTACTGCCACATCTGAGTCACTACTTCCATGCTGCCACATCTGAGTCACTATCTCCGTGCTGCCACATCTGAGTCACCACCTCCACGCTGCCACATTTGAGTCACCATGTCCGTGCTGCCACATCTGAGCCACTACCTCCGTGCTGCCACATCTGAGCCACTACCTGCGTGCTGCCACATCTGAGCCACTACCTGCGTGCTGCCACATCCGAGTCACTACCTACATGCTGCCACATCTGAGTGACTACCTCCATGCTGCCACATATGAGCTACTACCTCCGTGCTGCCACATCTGAGCCACTACCTGCGTGCTGCCACATCTGAGTCACTACCTCCGTGCTGCCACATCTGAGTCACCATCTTCGTGTTTCCACATCTGAGTCACTACTTCCATGCTGCCACATCTGAGTCACTATCTCTGTACTGCCACATCTGAGTCACCATCTTCGTGTTTCCACATCTGAGTCACTACTTCCGTGCTGCCACATCTGAGTCACTATCTCCATGCTGCCACATCTGAGTCACTACTTCCATGCTGCCACATCTGAGTCACTATCTCCATGCTGCCACATCTGAGTCACTACTTCCATGCTGCCACATCTGAGTCACTATCTCCATGCTGCCACATCTGAGTCACCACCTCCATGCTGCCACATTTGAGTCACCATGTCCGTGCTGCCACATCTGAGTCACTACCTGCGTGCTGCCACATTTGAGTCACCATGTCCGTGCTGCCACATCTGAGTCACTACCTGCATGCTGCCACATCTGAGTCACTACCTGCATGCTGCCACATCTGAGTCACTACCTCCATGCTGCCACATCTGAGCATATCCATACCGGGCTTCTAAGACTCTCCTGTCCGTAAAAGCTGATACCACTGGTCCTGGCTATCATGCATTTAGGGCCCCTGGGGCTGTACCTGACAATTCCTGCATAGGGGTTAGCTCCTTGTGAGCTCCTCCAGGGGTGTCCGGTGTACGGCCCACTGGGTCCACTCCCGGACGCTCGGCGATCATAACAGTTCATACTTTTGTTCACGGTTAAGCTGACCCCCCGGTGCAGCTGGTGTAGTACCTGTGCCTGAATCTTATGGAGTTTTCTTCATAGCACAAGATGCTAATATTATATCAACTCTTTGGAAGAGACCGGAGAGGTTGGACGCCGGAGTCTGATAGAAATTCCTAATTATTTGGAATACTACATTTTAATAGAACTCCCATTCAGTGGATGACAGAAAATCAATATATAAGACAACCTTGTGTAAACAGCGGACACGGAGGCCGCACTCCACCTCGTCATTTGCCCGCCAAAACGCACTTAGTCAAGGACATGACATGAAAATCCAGACTTATTAAAAAATCAGCTGCGTAAGTATTCATAGAGTATTTAACGAGCCGCCGAACAACAGGTCCGGCTGCCGGAGGTGACACCAGATAATGCATGAGTGCCGCTAAATAACAAACTCAGCTCTGCTGCATTTATAGGCAGGCATTCAGAATCCAGAAATTTAGTAACATCCCTATTGTGGTATTCACTTGTTTCCATGTTTGTTTTTAATTTATATATTGAATAAAATAATCGGTCATAAAATGGAAAACATCAGCAAGCAGGATATGCCCTGGTGAGTGAACTTAGCAATAAAGTTCAGTTTTGTGTCTTTTTATGGCTGTTAACAAGAATATTTCTTTCCATAAATTGTCCTGACGGGAGTAGACATTCAGATTATTTAGAAGCATCCAAAAAAAAAAAAAATCACATAACTAGCAATCCAGGGGTTAACAATGTAACCAGTGCATGGGATCTGCATGGGTGGAATATTTAAGGGTAAGATCAGCAGCAGAGGTATTTTCAAGGGTAAGATCAGCAGGGGTTGGATCTTCAGGGATAAGATCAGCATGGGTGAGATCTTCAGGGGTAAGATCAGCAGAGATGTGATCTTCAGGGATAAGATTAGCATAGGTGGGATCATCAGGGGTAAGCTCAGCATGGGTGAGATCTTCAGGGGTACGATCAGCAGGGATGGGGTCTTCAGAGGTAAGATCAACAGTGGTGAGATCTTCAGGGGTAAAATCAGCAGGTGTGGGATCTTTAGATGTAAGATCTGCAAGGATGAGATCTTCTGGGGTATGATCAGCATGGGTGGGATTTTCAGGGGTAAGTTCAGCAGGGATGGGGTCTTCAGAGGTAAAATCAACAGTGGTGAGATCTTCAGGGGTAAAATCAGCAAGTATGAAATATTTAGATGTAAGATCTGCAGGTGTGGGATCTTTAGATGTAAGATCTGCAAGGATGAGATTTTCAGGGGTAAGATCAGCATGGGTGGGATTTTCAGGGGTAAGTTCAGCAGGGATGGGATCTTCAGAGGTAATTTCAGCAGGGATGGTGTCTTCAGAGGTAAGCTCAGCATGGGTGGGATCTTCAGAGGTAAGTTCAGCAGGGATGCGGTCTTCAAAGGTAAAATCAACAGTGGTGAGATCTTCAGGGGTAAAATCAGCAGGTGTGAGATCTTTAGATGTAAGATCTACAAGGATGAGATCTTCAGGGGTAAGATCAGCATGGGTGGGATTTTCAGGGATAAGTTCAGCAGGGATGGGATCTTCAGGGGTAATTTCAGCAGGGATGGTGTCTTCAGAGGTAAGATCAGCATGGGTGGGATCTTCAGGGATAAGTTCAGCAGGGATGGGATCTTCAGGGGTAATTTCAGCAGGGATGGTGTCTTCAGACGTAAGATCAGCATGGGTGGGATCTTCAGGGGTAAGATCAGCAGGGATGGGGTTTTCAGAGGTAAGAACAACAGTGGTGAGATCTTCAAGGGTAATATCAGCAGGTGTGAGATCTTTAGATGTAAGATCTGCAAGGATGAGATCTTCATAGGTAAGATCAGCATGGGTGGGATCTTCAGGGGTATGATCACAAGGGATGGGGTCTTGTTATGGTTAGAAGACCGCAAAAGATCTTGCAAAAAACCCATAAAAAATGATGGAAGATAATGCACAAGAGTGGTTGGAAACTTAGCTGGCTGCTATCCACTAAATGCACGAACACAACTAGAAGTAGCAGTGGAGCGTTCCTAACCAATCTAGATGCATCATCACCGCCGGAGAAGTAACTAACCTCAAAGATGAAATGAGGAAACCTAACTTGCCTCAGAATAACCCCAAAGGAAAGAGGCAATTCCCCAACATATATCGGCGGTGATATAAGAAAAAAACAACACACAGATGGAAAGTATAGGGTTAAGCAAAGTGAGGCCCTGCTAGCTAGATACAAAAGGATAGGATAGATTTGCTGGTTGCAGCCAATAAAAACCTTAAAAAAATACCAACACCTGATAATCAAACATTCCTATAAAAGATCACACAATCTTTCCTCCCAGTATATCAGGAACTCTTGTGCAAATGCATGCGATACAAAAAATACAAACACTAGATCAAACTGGGAGCAAAACTCCCTTTCTTGCTGGGAATAAATCGTCCTCCAAACAAAGTGCAGGGCGAGCTCTTATTCACATGCAGGAAAAAAAGGTGCAAAAGAACTAAATAATCCTCAGAAGGAAAAAACAAAAATACTTATCAGACATAGCTGCAGACCACGATGATATGGAAACAAAACCGATGCAAAGGAACAAAAAAACGCTGCAGAAATCATTCCTGGAGAATCCAAAAAGGAACAGAAAAAAATGCAAAAATAGAACCTACAAGGAAAGGCAAAAGCCTCAAAGCTGGAGGACAAAATTCAGGTCATTTTCTCATAGAGCAGAAACAATTATCACTGGCAAAGGCTAGACAGAAACTGCCTTCCTTTAGTGCCCCAGGCTGGATTCTATAGGCTTCCTGAAACAGTAATCATCTTCTGCTCCTGTCTGAGCGACAGATGCAAATCAGACTCACTACCAGCACTAGCCACCAGAGGGAGCCCAGAAACACTCTCGGTAAGAGCACCATCTCTGATGATATTCACAACAGGGACTTCAGAGGTAAGCTCAAAAGGGGAGGGATCTTCTTGGGTAAAATCAGCAGGGGTGGGGTCTTTAGATGTAAGATCTGCAGGGGTGATATATTCACCGGTGAGATCAGCATGGGTGGAATCTTTATGGGTAAAATCAGCAGGAGTGGGATCTTCAGGGGTAAAATCAGCAGGGATGGGATGTTTAGATGTAATATCAGCAAGGATGGGATCTTCAGGGGTAAGATCAGCAGGGGTGGGATCTTCAAGGGTAAGATCAGCAGGGGTGGGATCTTCAGGGGTAATATCAGCAGGGGTTGGCTCTTCAGGTGTAAGATCAGAAGGGATGGTGTCTTCAGAGGTAAGATCGACAGTGATGGGATCTTCAGGGGTAAAATCAGCAGGGATCTTTAAATGTAAGATCTGCAAAAGATGGGATCTTTAGATGTAAGGGTGAATAGGCCGGGTGTTCGAGGTCTACGTGTGGGACGTTCTAATGTTAGTTAACCCCTTCAGCCCCCGGGCACTTTCCGTTTTTGCATTTTTGTTTTTTGCTCCTTTTCTTCCGAGAGCCATAACTTTTTTATTATTCTGTCAATCTTGCCATATGAGGGCTTGTTTTTTTGCGGGACAAGTTGTACTTTTAAATGAAACCATAGGTTTTACCATATATTGTACTGGAAAACAGCAAAAAAATTCCAAGTGTGGAAAAACTGCAAAAAAAGTGTGATCGCACAATAGTTTTTGGGATGTTTTATTCACTGTGTTCACTATATGATAAAACTGATGTATCTATGTGATTGCCTCAGGTCGGTGTGAGTTTGTAGACACCAAACATGTATAGGTTTACTTGTATCTAAGGGGTTAAAAAAAATTCACAAGTTTGTCCAATAAAAGTGGCGCACGTTTTGCGCCATTTTCCGAAACACGTAGCGTTCTTATTTTTTGGGATCTATGGCTCAGTGACTGCTTATTTTTTGCGTCTCGAGCTGACGTTTATAATGGTACCATTTTTGCGCAGATGCTACGTTTTGATCGCCTGTTATTGCATTTTGCGTAAAACTTGCGGCGACCAAAAAACGTAATTTTGGCGTTTGGAATTTTTTTGCCACTACGCCGTTTACCAATCAGATTAATTGATTTTATATTTTGATAGATCGGACATTTCTAAACTCGGCGATACCAAATATGTGTATATTTATTTCTTTTTTAACCCTTTAATTTTCAATGGGGGGAAAGGGGGGTGATTTGAACGTTTAGGTTTTTTTTGTTTTTTTTAATTTTTTAAAACTTTTTTTTTTACTTTTTTTTTTTATTTTACTAGTCCCACTAGGGGGCTATAGCGATCAGCAATCCGATCGCTATTATCTATCTGCTGATCACAGCTATACAGCTGTAAACAGCAGATTCAGTCACTTTGTTTTTCCCTCTGCTCTCGGCCGAGGGAAAACGAAAGTGAAACATCATAGCTGCAGGCGTCATCACATGACCCTGTGCTACGATGGCAACCACCGATAGTCACGTGATAACGCACGTGACTTCCGGTGGGGGTGGCGGTAAGTAAAAAACATGGCCGCGCGCATTTAGATCTTGCTGACAGACTTTGGCAGCAAGATTTAAGGGGTTAATGGCCACGGGTGGAAGCGATTCCACCCGCGGCTACCAGGCACACATGTCAGCTGTTGAAAACAGCTGATATGTGTGCCGACCGCCGTCGTCTGCCCGCGGCAGGGGGCGGGGCTTAACGGGACACGATCCTTGACGGATAGATCCGTCCAAGGTCGTGAAGGGGTTAAAGCTCTACTGAGCAAACACTGGCCCATCCTATCCAAACAGAAATTAAATCAAGTTCTGTTACTGGCCAGCCTACTCCAGATTTCTTTGGCCGCTGCACATCGCTTCAACTTCAAAATGAGAGTGAGAAACAGCAGGTGCTAGACTGATGGCAAGCGCTGCATCAAGTGGGCTCTCCTGCTCTTCCTACACTTTAACATCACACACACTTCATTCCTTAGAGGTGCCACCCCAATTACACTTGTTTCCCCTGCGTCACAAATTTCCAACAGGCAAACTGACTGTGAGGAGCCACACATGGGCGATTCTACAGAGCTGTTCACTCATTTCATTCCATGGGCATAAGAGGTCTGCTCCAAAGATTCCCAGACTCAAGAGGAGGAACGCATCTGCACTGATGCCCAAAATCTTTGTCAGTTGAATTCTGGCCTGGATGAAGTAGGGTGAAGTAGGGTCCGAACAAGATCCTGTCCCTCGTCAACTGACGTTAACTGCTGTGGGTGGAGGTGATGATGATGAGACTCATATAGCTGAGGCGCACGCACGCGTTCTGTTCTGTGATGTCAGGTCAAGAAGAGAAGCAGTGGGACATCTTAGAGCCTTACAATGAATTTGTAGATAACACTTGGGGTGGTCCCAGAGGCATGCAGCTGAGTAGCTCAGCCAATGAGGAGGAGGAGGAGGAGGAAGACAAGAAGGTTACGTTGGCGATTCACGTACAAACACCTAGTAATGCAACCATGGGAAGCAATGCATCCTCAGCCACAACTCTGGCTGTGGCCAGCAGCGGTCGCGGGGCTGCATTTCGCAGGAAGGGTTGCCTAGCCTGGGCCTTTTTTTAGACCACAAAGGATGACTCAACTTTCGTTATTTGCCAGCATTGTAAACGACTCAGTAGAGGTAAAAATTCAAATAATTTGACTACTACGTGCATGAACCGGTACATGCACAAACAACATGCATTACTTTGAAACTCTTACCACGGACTGCTGGGCCTACCCAACCACCGGCTAACAAATCAACCGAGTCTACTGCTTTTACCTTCTCTTGCGACATCGTCGAAACTATTATCACACAGGTTTTTGACTGCAGAACTTCAACTTGTATACCCGTTACAGTGGGGGTAAGTGAGAGCCCATCAGCTGTTACGGAAGTGACCATGCCTGAATTTTTTTTTACCTATGTTAGACAACGAGGCCCTATCATGCTGCTGTGCAGAGACACTATGGGGAAATGGGGGCGGGCAATTGATGCCACTATCTTCCTGTCTGCCTGAAATGTTTTTAAATCACAAGATTCTAAGATGTGTCTTCAAGCTGTGTCTCATCTGTACTAACAGAGGTGTGGGAGCAAGAAGCCTAATCCTGTCTCTCATGCACCTCTTGATTTTAAAATTGAAATGCCAGGCCATATCCTGTGTGTTACATTGACCACACCCCTCCCTGCTGTGCAAACACACTATGGGGAAATGGGGTGAAGGGGCGAATTGATGCTGTCCTTCTGTCTGCCTGAAATGTTTTTAAATATGAAGGTCCCAAGATGAGTTTCCAAGTTGTGTCTTGTCTGTACTGGCAGGGGTGTATGAGCAAGAGCCCTAATCCTGTCACTCATGCACCTATTGATTTTTAAAATTAAAATGCCAGGCCACATCCTATAATAATAATAATAATAATCTTTATTTCTATAGCGCCAACATATTCCGCAGCGCTTTACAATTCAGGAGGCTCATATACATATCATATACATAAACATATACAAAAAAGTAACAATTATAGAAGATACAATATTTAAAGGGAAAAAAATGCAACCCTGCTCGTGAGAGCCTATGTGTTGCATCCCTGCTGTGCAAAGACACTATGTGGAAATAGGGGGGCAATTGATGCCCCTGTCCTGCCTGAAATGCTTTTAAGTCTCAAGACTGCAAGATGGGTCTCCAAGCTGTGTCCTGTCTGTACTGGCAAAGGCTTGGGAGCAAGGGGCCTAATATTGTCACTCATCCCTTTTTATTTTTAAAATTGAAATACCAGGCCACATCCTTTGTGTAAGTAAATGCAATCAGGAGGTGGTGAAATGAATATGTATTGGAGAATTGTTGTGGACCACTATCCAGGCCGAGTTTGATCAGTGGCTGTCTCCACTAAACCTGGAGCCAGGGAAGGCTGTGTTTAAACCTGGCGGCAGTACTAAGCGTGGGCGACATCACACATGTGCCTTGCATGGTTCACGTCCTCAACCAGGTTGTACAGAGATTTCTAGGCTACTATTACAGCCTGGATGTACTGCTGCAGAAGGCACGGGCGCTGTGTGCTCACTTTTAAAAATGCAAATGCCAGGCCACATCCTGTGTGTTGCGTGGACTGTACCTCCCTGCTGTGCAAATAAACTGTGGGGAGAAGGGGGCATTCAAAACCACAATTCATGCCCTGTCCCTCCCCCACCCCACCTCTTCCCCACCTCATAAAAAATGGATAGTTTGATGGAAAAACAAAAATGCTCTTTTGGAAGAAATGGAGGGGGAAAAACAATGCAAAAATTGAAAAACTGCTAGGTCCTTAAGGGAAGGTGTAAAACCCAATTTTTTGACAACCGAACACCTTGCTGGTGTAGCGGCACAAAGCAAAAAATTCCGCTCTATTCCTTCAGCGCACATGACATGATATCCAGTACATTTCCCCCCTCTCCTCCTCAAAACCCCCGGAAGTCTATTTTTGTTGTCACCTTGAATAAAAAGTCGGTTCCGTTTTTATGTTAGTGCCTCTCGCGTCCACGGGTCACAATTCATGGTTTGCTTATGATACATCTCCATGTCATGAAATTCCCCAACAAAGGAAAGGCTTAGAGATGAATTCGCGGTTACCTGGCCATTATATCTTTTGTATGGGAAGCACAACTTTTAAGCTGGAAAAAAAAAGAGAAACATTTTTGAACAAAAGAGAAAAAAAATGAAATAAAAAAGTGACTTAAAGCGCGGGTAATGATGGATCTCCGGTGTTTGTTATTCTGGAAGCAGAGAAGGTTTTCCTTATCTCTTTACATTTCTGAATGCCATTGTCAAGTGTTTTATTTCTAGGGCAAGACGCTGTGCCCGCTGTCACGCGTTCAGTACAGAGTGCTGCCGCTACACAAAATAAAATGCCCACGTTTTCACGTTTTATCTTTTTTTTTTCCTACTTTTTATTATTATTTATTTTCTCCTTTTTTATAGTGGATTCTGGCTGCAGCTTTTAAGAATCTGCTGGATCAGACTCCGAGAGATACTTCTTATGTTCAGATGCTTCTTTGCAAGCATAACCTTTTCCCTGCCAGATCTCTCGCCGCTCACGGAGGTTGTACAAACCCAGGAGAGATTAATATGGGTCTGAGAACAAGAAGTGACAAAGATGGAGCTTGTACAAGAGCGGAGTTTTCTATAGAAAGATTTTTAATTCGTATGTGCTTATATTCATTATATTTATCCACTTCCCAGAGGGTCTAGACCCACCCCGTAAAGGCTGCTTGGTTCTCTCCTTTCCTTTCTTTCAGTTTTTCTTTTACTTTTTAGGCTGCTTTCACACATCCGGTTTTTGCTGAGAGGCACAATACGGCGCTTTGGAAAAAAAACGCAACCGTTTTTTTTGAGCCGGATGAGCCGCATTGCAAAAACCGGATGTGTGAAAGCAGCCTTAGGCCCCCTTGACACGTCCGTGATACACGTGCGTGTTTGTTCCGTTTCCGTATATACCGGAGACACGGCCAAACGTGCACCAATGTTAATCTATGATTGTGGTCACACGTGCGTTATTTCATTATGTCCGTGTGTGCGTGTCCATGATCCGTATGTGTTTGCGTTTTGCACGGATGCATGTCCGTTATCTGCACGGAGCACGCACACGTGGACACAATGAAAGTCTATGGGTATGTGCACACACGTTAGTAAACACGTATGCATCTACCTATAGTCCGTGTCCGTTTGGTGTTTTTATTTCTAGTGATGTCGGCCATTCTTTCTATTTCTGTGTATGTCGGTCAATCTCCCTGAGTCCGTCGGTCGGTCTCTCTGTCGGTCTATCTGTCTGTCTGTCCCTCTCTCACAGTCTGTCGGTCAGTTTCCCCCCCCCTCTCTCATACTTACCGTTCCCCAATCACCGGCGCGGCGCTGCACGGCATTCACACTGCTGCGGCGGCTTTTACTATTTTGAATATGCCGGCCGCTCATTAAACAATCTCGTATTCCCTGCTTTCCCCGTCCACCGGCGCCTATGATTGGTTACAGTGAGACACGCCCCCATGCTGAGTGACAGGTGTCTCACTGCACCCAATCACAGCAGCCGGTGGGCGTGTCTATACTGTGCAGTGAAATAAATAAATAATTTAAAAAACCGGCGTGCGGTCCCCCCAATTTTAATGCCAGCCAGATAAAGCCATACGGCTGAAGGCTGGTATTCTCAGGATGGGGAGCTCCACGTTATGGGGAGCCCCCCAGCCTAACAATATCAGTCAGCAGCCGCCCAGAATGGCCACATACATATATATATATATATATATATATATATTTATTTTATATTCAGTTTTTTTGTACTTTTGATCCATTTTTTTGACCCAATATGAATTTTGAATATTGTGAATAATACAGAATTGACACATGTATGTCATTTATTACCACTGTTTGTATGGTTTTTTTCCTCTTTGTTGTATACCATTTATTTTGTATTTATTTTTGTATTTATTTATTTCTGTATAGTGCTACTGAGGAAGGTCCACATAGGACCGAAAACGTTTTTGTTACGCACATGAATACATTTTTTCTTCAAATCATCTTGGGAGTGCCTTGTATACTTCTCAATCCTTCACAGGTGACCGCTAATCAGTACTCGACACAGACAGAGCCGCGGCATGAGGATGAAGTCGGGTGAATTTCACCTGAGTTCATTCCCATCGCGCAACTCTGTCTGCTGTCAGCCGACATTTATAAACGACATTGTGCATCACACACACGGACATTCCACACGGACATTCCACACGGACATTCCACACGGACATTCCACGTACACATACACATTCATTCCATACGCACACACGGACGTTCTACACACAAACACGGCTAGCATACGCAATTCACACAGGTGCCACACGGACCATAAAAACGGACACAAAAACGGGGCACGGACCTGAAAAACGGCCCGTAACACACGTGCGTGTTTTTCACGGACGTGTGAAGGGGGCCTAACAAAGAGATAAGGAAATCTTTTGCTGAGTTTTGCAAACTTTATTCCAAATTTTTCCGCACTCCTACATGACTGTTTCATTTTGATAAATATAAAGTTTTCCAGTTTTGCGGCGGATAACCTGTGTTATGCTCGCTGGGCGAGCAGGGGATATAGTGGGCCCACTGGGCCGCAACACGCAGAAAACCCAGAGGGACTTGACTACGGACCCACACCTGCTTTTCATCAGAGCCCCTGATGGTGACGGTGTAAGACCGGGTGCCACTCAGGAAGACTAATGCTGTGACGGCTGACCCCAGGGGTACGGGAGCGGCAGTCTCGTCTCTGGTAGTTACAGTAGCACCAGCAAGCAAAGTAGAGTATCCGTCCAGGATGGATGGAAGTGGCAGCAGTGACCGGCCCGCATGCTTCCCGCAGCTTGTATGGCAGCAGACAGCTGGTATAGATGGTCGCAGCAGCAGCAGATAGGGGGTGCACTGTATCAGAGGTACAGGTCAGCAACAGCAACAATAATAGTAACAGCAGTAGCACTGGGGACCTGAGAACTTGCAACTAAATGAACACGTTGCCTAGTCACTTCCTAAAAGGAGGAAGTGGCTTAAATAGCCATAGCCTCTTAGCTGACCTGAGAGGCACTTCCGGGTGAAGGCACGCTGACCCTTTAGGAAAAGGGGCATGGCCACGTGGACATGCTTCAGGCAGGAGTTGGAAGTCTGCAAGGTGCACAGATGCTCCGGTAGACAGCAGCATGGGACGGGAACAGGTCAGCCCCCGCAGGAAACCCAGACAGGAGAGGGAATCAATGTCCCCACCGGAGTAGGGGGCAGGACAATGTGGGTATGCCGGTATGGGTGTTACAACCTGGTCACGTGCAACGGCAGATGAAACATCCCATCCATCATGTCAAATATAACTTCTACATTGAAGAGAATCCATTGCTATTGTGGTTGCTACATCCACTGTTGAATATAGTTCCCTCCTTTGTTAAGGATACAGGAGACTTAAGGCTGCTTTACACCAGACAATCTATCGTGCGATAGATCATTGGGGTCACGGTTTTTGTGACGCACATCCGGCATCGCTGGCGATGCCGGCCTGTGTGACACCTCCTAGCGACGCAGTATCGCTCACAAATCGTGAGTCGGGTACTGCTCGCTAGGTTCCATAATATCGTTTAATTTAGTTGACCATCGTTTCCGTGGTAGCACACGCCGCTCCGTGTGACACCACGGGAACGATCAGCAGCTCACCTGCCTCCCGCGGCCGCCGCCGGCTCTATGTGGAAGGAAGGAGGTGGGCGGGATGTTTACGTCCCGCTCATCTCCGCCCCTCCGCTTCTATTGGCCGGCGGCCGTGTGACGTCGCTGTGACGCCAAACGTCCCTCCCACTCCAGGAAGTGGACGTTCGCCGCCCACAGCGAGGTCGCACGAGAGGTAAGTATGTGTGACGGGGGTTACTAATTTGTGCGACACGGGCAGCGATTTGCCCGTGACGCAGAAAGGACGGGGGCGGGTACGATCGATTGTGAAATCGCACAATCGGTCGTACCGTGTAAAGCAGCCTTTAATTCAACAGTTGGAACAATTTGAATGGCAGGAAACTTTCTGTTGGGCATCATTGGATGTGGAAAGTCTTTTTACAAGGATCCCACAGAAAATTGGGATAGATAACACCACGGATATGCTGAGAGGGCTAGGTGAGGATTCTCGCTTAATAGATTTTATTAAGGAGGCTTTAACATTTGTTTTAACAAATAATACCTTCAAGTTTGGACACACTTGGTACCAGCAAAAAAGTGCGGTGGCAATGGGGACCCCAGTGGCTTGTACTTTTGCGAACTTGTTTTTGGCGCACCTGGAAGATCGTTTGATCTATAGTCTAAATAATACGTACATTAAGCACATAAAAAAGTATATGCGTTTTGTGGACGATGTGCTTATTATATGGGATGGTGATAAAGAACAATTCAAATCTTTTGTGACATACTTGAATCAGGAAAATAATTGTAATATGTTGTTTACATATTTCTTTGGTGAAAAAACTATAGAATTTCTAGATGTAAAATTAATAGCCCATGAAGGCTCTATTTCAAGAGAGCTGTATAGAAAACCATCTAGTGTGAACGCATTATTGCACTATAAAAGTGCCCATCCCGGGCACGTATTGAAATCAGTCCCATATAGCCAATTCTTGAGACTTAAGCGGGCTTTACACGCTGCAACATCGCTAATGCGGAGTCGTTGGGGTCACGGAATTCGTGACGCACATCCGGCCGCATTAGCGATGCCGTTGCGTGTGACACCGATAAGCGATTTTGCATCGTTGCAAAAACGTGCAAAATCGCTAATCGGCGACATGGGGGTCCATTCTCAAATCTCGTTACTGCAGCAGTAACGAAGTTGTTCCTCGTTCCTGCGGCAGCACACATCGCTCCGTGTGACACCGCAGGAACGAGGAAGCTCTCCTTACCTGCCTCCCGGCCGCTATGAGGAAGGAAGGAGGTGGGCGGGATGTTACGTCCCGCTCAGCTCCGCCCCTCCGCTGCTATTGGGCGGCGGTTCAGTGACATCGCTGTGACGCCGCACGGACCGCCCCCTTAGAAAGGAGGTGGTTCGCCCGTCACAGCGACGTCGCCGGACAGGTATGTATGTGTGACAGCTGTTGTGCGACATGGGCAGCGATTTGCCCGTGTCGCGCAACAGATGGGGGCGGGTACCCACACTAGCGATATCGGGACCGATATCGCAGTGTGTAAAGTAGCCTTAAATCGAATTACTAACAATCCCGACACATTGCGGGTCCAGACATTAGATCTAAAGCAACGTTTTATTGAAAGAGGGTACCCTTTAAAATTGATCGATACAATGCAGAAGCAAGCAGAGGAAAAAATTCAGTATGATAACAAATCTGGTAGAAAAAGTGGGCTTCAGATAAAAAAACAATTAAATCGTTTCGTATTTAATTTTAAATATGGCCCCATGGACCAAACAATAAAATCGGTCTTAAACAAAAATTGGCATATAATTGAAGGAATTGATGAGCTCAGGGATATAGACCAAAATAAGCCTTTGGTCACACATAGACGATGTAGAAATATTGGGGATGCTCTGATAAGAAAGCGTTATATGCCACCCATGAATTGGTTGCACCGTGCTGGTCCTGCAGGTAATTTCAGATGTGGAAATTGTTCATTCTGCCGTTTTCATATAACGGATCGAATTTTAGAAATAGGTGGTCATTCACACACAGTGAAACATCTGATTACCTGCAGGACCAAAATGGCGGTATATGCAATATTCTGCCCATGTAAATATTTCTATATCGCCAAAACTATACGTCAGCTCTTTGTGACATTCAGAGAGCACAGAAACTCCATTTTGAATGGAGTAGGTGCGACGAGGTTAATTAACCATGTAAAAGAATCTCACGGTGCTAGCCCTGATGTACTAAGTTTTGCAGGTATCGATCTGATCAAACCCCTAGCCAGAGGAGGGGACACACACAAAATCCTGCTTAGAAAGGAGGCAGAGTATATAATGAGATTTAATGCATTAGGTCCATTGGGGCTGAAAGATAAAAATAAATTAAGTGTGTTCCTAGGATAAATAACTCTGATTGAATACAGATTGTGACAACATGTATATATTTCCAATGTTTTACTAACGCTCTCTGTTGTAATATTTATTACGAGTTTTGATTTTAAACCTTTTAATTAGCTCTGACATCAGCCACATGGTCATTGTGGTTATAACGGACATGATGTCAGTCCAATCCAGACCAGCTGAAGCACCATACGGGTGCGAAACGGCCATCGTCGGTGGACGTGCCTGCGTCCTCTCCCTCCCCACCAGCCCTTTTACACATGAAAGCCCCAACGATTGAATAAATCACAAAACTGCACAAGCAAGCTCTAGTGAGTGCCTGGTATTTTTTCTTTACTGCTTACTAGTGATGAGCGAGTACTAAAAAGCTCGGGTGCTCGAAGCTCGGGCCGAGCCTCCCAAGATACTCGTGTACTCGGCCCGAGCACCGAGCCCAATGTTATCCTATGGGAGACCCGAGTATTTTTGTGAAATGACCACCGGCAGCATGGAGAAACCCTAAAAATGGCACAAAAGTCTCAGAAGAGTGCTCAAATGACATGGCAACAGCATGGGGAAGACCCCTTGAAGCATTTATCACTCAAAAGTCACAGCTGTGAACAATTTTGTCCGCGTTTTACGCCATTTTTACGGACTCACCAGAAAACCTTCCAAAATGACACCAAAATGAATTTTCATGGCGGAAATGTTAAGGGCACATACCCAATAGTGAGATAGAGCTAATGTATGTTACTTTTTGAGATCAATACATGAAAGATTTTATGTAAAACATTGTGTGGCACTCCGATGTCCCTGAGAAGAGACGTACATAAAGGCCTCTGAGTCTAATGTGCCCATTTTGAGGAAGTGAGTCTTTGTAGTATTTTCCTTTGCCAGGGCAGTCCAAAATTGTGAGGTTCACCAATGCCCCTGCATACAGACGTGCATGAGGGCCTGTAAACCTGAAGTGCCCATTGTAAGGAAGTGGGTCTATTGTAGTATAGCCCTTAGGCAGGGCAGCCAAAAATTGGGAGGCTCCACGTTGTCCCTGGATAGAGACGTGCATGATGGCCTGTAAACCTGAAGTGTCCATTGTCAGGAAGTGGGTCTATTGTAGTATAGCCCTTAGACAGGGCAGCCAAAAATTGGGAGGCTCCACATTGTCCCTGGATAGAGACGTGCATGAGGGCCTGTAAACCTGAAGTGTCCATTGTCAGGAAGTGGGTCTATTGTAGTATAGCCCTTTGGCAGGGCAGCCAAAAATTGGGAGGCTCCACGTTGTCCCTGCATAGAGACGTGCATGAGGGCCTCAAAACATTAAGTGTCCATTGTCAGGAAGTGGGTGTATTATAGTATAGCCCTTTGGCAGGGCAGCCAAAAATTGGGAGGCTCCACGTTGTCCCTGGATAGAGACGTGCATGAGGGCCTCAAAACATTAAGTGTCCATTGTCAGGAAGTGGGTCTATTGTAGTATAGCCCTTTGGCAGGGCAGCCAAAAATTGGGAGGCTCCATGTTGTCCCTGGATAGAGACGTGCATGAGGGCCTGTAAACCTGAAGTGCCCATTGGAAGGAAGTGGGTCTATTGTAGTATAGCCCTTTGGCAGGGCAGCCAAAAATTGGGAGGCTCCACGTTGTCCCTGCATAGAGACGTGCATGAGGGCCTCAAAACATTAAGTGTCCATTGTCAGGAAGTGGGTGTATTATAGTATAGCCCTTTGGCAGGGCAGCCAAAAATTGGGAGGCTCCACGTTGTCCCTGCATAGAGACGTGCATGAGCGCCTCAAAACATTAAGTGTCCATTGTCAGGAAGTGGGTGTATTATAGTATAGCCCTTTGGCAGGGCAGCCAAAAATTGGGAGGTTCCACGTTGTCCCTGCATAGAGACGTGCATGAGGGCCTCAAAACATTAAGTGTCCATTGTCAGGAAGTGGGTGTATTATAGTATAGCCCTTTAGCAGGGCAGCCAAAAATTGGGAGGCTCCACGTTGTCCCTGCATAGAGACGTGCATGAGGGCCTCAAAACATTAAGTGTCCATTGTCAGGAAGTGGGTGTATTGTAGTATAGCCCTTTAGCAGGGCAGCCAAAAATTGGGAGGCTCCACGTTGTCCCTGCATAGAGACGTGCATGAGGGCCTCAAAACATTAAGTGTCCATTGTCAGGAAGTGGGTGTATTGTAGTATAGCCCTTTGGCAGGGCAGCCAAAAATTGGGAGGCTCCACGTTGTCCCTGCATAGAGACGTGCATGAGGGCCTGTAAACTTGAAGTGCCCATTGTAAGGAAGTGGGTCTATTGTAGTATAGCCCTTTGGCAGGGCAGCCAAAAATTGGGAGGCTCCACGTTGTCCCTGCATAGAGACGTGCATGAGGGCCTCAAAACATTAAGTGTCCATTGTCAAGAAGTGGGTGTATTGTAGTATAGCCCTTTGGCAGGGCAGCCAAAAATTGGGAGGCTCCACGTTGTCCCTGCATAGAGACGTGCATGAGGGCCTGTAAACTTGAAGTGCCCATTGTAAGGAAGTGGGTCTATTGTAGTATAGCCCTTTGGCAGGGCAGCCAAAAATTGGGAGGCTCCACGTTGTCCCTGCATAGAGACGTGCATGAGGGCCTCAAAACATTGTTCCCATTGCAAAGGAGCGGGTCTCCTGTCGTTGTAATGTCCATTCTGCAAAGAATGGGCGAAAAAATTTACCACTGGGGGTATACCTGAAACAAAGGCCTAACTCTTGTAACGGTAATCATGGTGGCGCATGAGGAGAAGGAGGAGCAGTCCAGCGATTATCCAAAGTCCAGAAGTGTGTACCCATGGGTGACTGGAGGTACATGGCAAATTCCCGTTACAAACTTTAAATTCCGCTCTCATTTGCTGGTGGTGTGGTGAAGTCTGGCCCAATCCAACCCTTGTTCATCTTGATCAGAGTCAGCCTATCAGCATTTTCAGTTGACAGGCGGGTGCGTTTATCTGTAATGATTCCACCTGCGGCACTAAAAACACGCTCTGACAAAACGCTAGCGGCAGGGCAGGCCAGGACTTCCAAGGCGTAGAGAGCCAATTCATGCCACGTGTCCACCTTGGATACCCAATAATTGTAAGGCACAGAGGAATGTCGGAGTACAGTTGTTCGATCTGCAAGGTACTCCTTGAGCATCTGGGCAAACTTAGGATTTCTTGTGGCACTACCCCGCACCTCAGGGGCTGTGGTACGTGAGGGGCTGAGAAAACTGTCCCACATCTTAAAGACTGTTCCCCTACCTCTGGCGGATTGGACTTGTGCCTCTCTCGGCTGTACGCCTTGGTTGTCCACTGATTCCTGACCTATGCCGCTAGCGTTTTGTGAGGGGAATGCTTTGCCTACTTCCGTGACTATGGCCTTCCGGAACTGCTGCATTTTGGTTGACCTCTCCGCCTCGGGAATAAGAGACATAAAGTTCTCCTTGTAGCGTGGGTCTAACAGTGTTACTGTGTCGCCCTGGGCAAGCCAGGGGTCACAGGTCACAACACCACCACACCCCACATCCCAGGTAGGCACATCTAAGCTAAACTACAAATCCTTGTTGCCTTCCTCCAGGAGTCTGATGATGCACACCAGGGGGTGGGCCAGGCGGTTGGCTCCGCCCACCGAGGAGCTCACAACTCTGGAGGCGGGAAAACCAGGCAGATAGCCCCGGGCAGGGGAAGAGTGAAGTCCAGTAAAGGGCTAGAGTAAACAACAGAAAAGTGGAAAAGGAGGAAAGCAAGAGGTGGTGACAGAGCAGAGAGTGTGCAAGCCTGAGAGCCCAGCTTTGTGTAGGGCCAGAACAGCAAGGTCAGCGACGGCGGTGACTGTCCGGAGGGGGACCGTTTGGAAGTTCCTGGAAGGACCCCGTTGGCTGTGTGCCCGGTGGTCTGGAGCAGTGTTCCGAAGGACAGTCAGCACCAGGGCAGGGGCCTCTCGGACCCCGGCAAGGCTAGGAGTCGCCAAATTTGCCGAATCCGTCAGTGAAGGGGACGTAGATTCCCCCAACAACCAAGTCCCGATTGAAGGCAACAGCCCAACCCGTACAACAGAGGCACCGCCACCGCCAGGGCACCAGTCTCTGAGGGCCAGCTCCTGCGGGCAAAGTGTAGTGCTCCTCCGGCCCAGCTTGAAGCCGGGGAGCGGGTTACCGGTGGGGACCCATCGCAACCATCAGTACATACAGGTGCAAGGAAAAGGGACATCACCGTCACCTGCCGGGAAAGCAAAGCAGCCGTCTGTGGGACCGTCCTACCAGCCGTTGGTTTACCGTACGAACTGTGTCCGTGTCTCAGGCTGAGTGAGTACCACAGTGCCGCAAGGCACAGCGCTGCCCCCGCGTCCCTGCGCCCACCAGGCCTTGCACCTCACCAACCATCACCGGGCCCTGGGATCACCAACCCCTACCCACGGAGGGGCAACACAACACCTGGCTGCTCCACATCACCATCCCCGGGATCCCCGTATTAAGCAGCGGTGGTGCTACCAATCACCACAACCGTGGGTGGCGTCACGGACATTATCCCAACACCCCAAACAACCCCCCTTTCACTCACGGGCGAGGAGCGCCGCTCGAGAAACCCCCGGGATCCGGCCTACGGCTCGAGCCACCACTGAGCGGCCGGACCCGAGCAGAAGGGGTGAGCGCGGTGTGCTGACACCCTCCTCCCCGCCCGCGACAACTTGGCGTCACGAACAGGATCTTACCGCTCTGCCGACTGGTAGAGGTGCGCCTTGTTACCGCCGGAGGTATCCGGTAGAAAAATTTCAGAAGCCGCCATCTTTGGCGCGAAAAGTTCCCGCTCGAGCGTCTTCTCGAGCAGTAGAGGCGCGAAGGCCAAAACCCCGCCCCGGGAGAGGAGGGGCCGGAAAGAGCTAAGGGGGACGGAAACAAGATGTCTGCGCCCGACGGAGCCGCCGGAGGAGCGGTGGTCGCAGCCGCAGCGGCACCCGCGGATGGGAATGGACCTGCCCAGGTCCCGGCCGTACCGGCGGGAGGTGCCGCGGCCCCCACGCTCGCTCAGGTCATACCGTTTTCCTTGCCCTATGCGCCCGGAGCTGCCTGGCTACCGCAGTATGACGGGAAACCGGATGCCCTACAGGCCTTCCGGAAAAAGCTTAACCCGTTGCTAGAGCTGTACCCCCTGACGGATAAGCAACGTGCAGCGATAGTGCTAGGCCAGTTAACCGGTGCGGCGGAGCAGGAAGTGGAGACCTGGGCCGAGGGGGACCGGCTCTCTGTAGCCACCATCTTCGAGAAGCTACAGACTGCCTTCGAGACCCGAACTGAAGCTGAGCTGAGGATGCAGTTTTACCAGTGCCGGCAACGAGCTGGGGATAGCATTCGGGACTATGCTCTACGTCTGCAGACCGCCCTCCGCACGCTGAAGCGGGCGAATCCTATTAATGAGGCGGATAGCAACAAGATGTTAGTGGAGCAATTTGCGCAGGGGATGAGGTCCCCTGAGGACCGTAAGCAACTCCGGCTGTGGGCTCTGGAACACCCTGATGTGGACTTTGCTGTGTTAAAGGAGCGGGCCATTAAAGCACTACAGCCCCCAGCAACCGAAGGTCTGGAACCCACCCCGTGGCCCGTTGAGACGGCTCCCGTTGTGGCGGCCTCAGCCAAATCCACCTCTCCAACATCTGCAGCCCCGAGCAGCACAGTGGAAGAACTGGCAGCCCAGGTCCATCGCATGGACGGAGACCTTGCCAAAATCCTGGCTGCACTACAACCTCTGACCAGACCTCAGCCTCCAGCACAGATCCAGCTTGCTGACTGTCCCGAGGATGTTCCCTGGATGCAGCGGAAAAGTGCTAACAACCCGCGGAGCAGACCCCCAATCTGCTACAAGTGCCGTAAGCCGGGTCATTACTACCGACAGTGCCCGTTAAACGAGCAACCCCTGGGGCCCCGGGCCAATCCTCAGGAGTAGAACATCGTGGCCCCCCGGACTGGCGGGACCGATATATCGGGGCCCGCCCTATCATCCCCGTGGCTGTGGACGGCATACCAGTGATGGCTCTCTTGGACACTGGATCACAGGTAACTACCATACCGTACACGTTGTACCAGCGGTATTGGGCCGTAGATGAACTGGCGCCCCCAGACAATAGTATAACATTGATTGCTGCTAATGGACTTCCTTTGACCCAGGTGGGGTATAAACAAGTGGCCATGACAGTGGGGCAAGCCGAGCTGCAGCACCAGGGTATGATCGTGATCATGAATGAACCCAGTGACCATAACCCGAAAATAGTGCTGGGAACCAATGTGATGGAGCACTGCATGGATGATGTGTTAACCCTATTACAACAGTTGGCCGCCACAGCGGCAGGGAGCCGGCAGAGGGCTGTGCAGCGTGAGATCCGAGCCCTGATGTACCGCCAGCATGTAAGCTCAACAGGAGGGGAGATTGGTGGAGTGAGAGTGATGGATGTTGCTCCATTGACTGTGCCCCCTAGGAGTGAGATGATGATCTGGTGTAGGGCAGCAGTAGGGTCTCAGGAGTGTGACTACCCTGCAATGATGGAGCCCCTGCCTTCCGAGCACTGGCCCACTGTGATGGCCGCCCGAGGGGTGGTGGATGTGAAGAAAGGGAGAGTGCCTGTGAGAGTGCTAAACTGTGGAGAGGAAGAAGTCAGGCTTCCCCGGTATGCCACCATTGCCAAGCTGCTCACCCTGGACCCTCACACTATCCAGGAAACCAGTCCGTCTACACTCCCACCTACCACCAGCACTTCCCCACACCAGGGGGAGACCAAGGAGTGGCAGCAACAGCTACATGTAGGCACTGATGACACCCCTACACATCACAGGGCAGGGGTATACAGGGTGGTGCAGGAGTATGAACAGGTTTTTAGTAAGCACCCCCTAGACTTTGGGCGGATCAAGGGGGTCCAACACCACATCCCTACCGGTGAACACCCCCCTATCAAAGAGAGGTATAGACCTATTCCCCCTGCACATTACCAGTGTGCCAAGGATATGTTGAGGAATATGAAGGAGGCAGGGGTTATTCGGGACAGCTGTAGTCCCTGGGCCGCTCCGTTGGTACTGGTCAAGAAGAAGGATGGTACCATGCGGATGTGTGTGGACTACCGGAAGATCAACCAGATAACCCATAAAGATGCCTATCCATTACCTCGGATTGAAGAGTCTTTGGCTGCGCTGAGAACTGCAAACTACTTCTCGACCCTTGACCTCACCAGCGGATACTGGCAAGTGGCCGTGGCCCCAGAAGATCGGGAGAAAACAGCCTTCACCACCCCGATGGGGCTATGTGAATTCAATAGTATGCCGTTCGGGCTGTGCAACGCCCCAGGAACCTTCCAACGGCTGATGGAGTGCTGTCTGGGACATCTGAACTTCGAGACCGTCCTGTTGTACTTGGATGATGTGATTGTTTATTCCCAGACGTACGAAGCCCATCTGGAGCACCTGGCCGAGGTGTTCGCGTCCCTTGCCAAGTATGGGATGAAATTGAAGCCCTCTAAATGTCACCTGCTGAAACCCAGAGTGCAGTACCTGGGGCACGTGGTGAGTGCAGATGGTGTTGCCCCTGACCCTGAGAAGATTACTGCCATCCAGAGCTGGCCGAGGCCAACCACGGTGAAGGAAGTAAGGCAGTTCTTGGGCCTGGTGGGGTACTACCGGCGCTTTATCAAGGGGTACACGAAGATGGCGGCCGCCATGCAAGACCTCCTCGTGGGACAGACCAAAGGTGGTAGACCCGTTGGGGCCCCGCTGTTCTGGGAAGACAAGCATGAGGAGTCCTTTTGCCAGCTGAAGGCGGCCTTGACCGGAGAAGAGATCCTGGCATACCCTGATTATGGGCGCCCATTCATCCTCCACACGGATGCCAGTAACGTGGGGCTAGGAGCGGTCCTATCCCAGGTCCAGGATGGAAAGGAGAAGGTGATCGCCTATGCTAGCCGAAAACTCCGGCCGACCGAAAGGAACCCTGAGAACTATAGCTCCTTCAAGCTCGAGCTATTGGCATTGGTGTGGGCTATCACGGAGCGGTTCCGCCACTACTTGGCAGCAGCAACATTCACCGCGTTTACGGACAACAATCCGCTGACGCACCTGAACACGGCCAAGTTGGGCGCGCTGGAGCAGCGGTGGGTAGCCCGGCTAGCCAATTATGATTTCACCATAAAGTACCGGGCCGGTCGCGTCAACATCAATGCAGATGCACTCTCCAGGATGCCCCATCTGTCAGAAGAGGGGTGCGAGGATGACGACCTCGAGGAGATTGAGTTGCCTGCGTTTCACCAGCCGCCTACTGAGAGGGTACAGGTACATCAGCAACGAGTGGACCTGGACCCACGGCCCAGTCAGGAGTGGCAGGAAGCTCAGGATCAAGCGCCGGCCGTTCGCCTTGTCAAGACTCTGGTGAAACAAGGTGCTACGGGAATAGACCCTGCCGCCCCAGCCGAAGCCCAACGCTTGTGGAAGGAACGGAAACGGCTTTACCTACACCAGGGGAGGTTGTACCGTGAGCTGATCAACCCGAAGACCCATGAGAAAATATGCCAGTTGGTCATTCCTTAAGCTGACGTCGCCACTGTCCTGCGGGCATACCATGATGGTGCTGGCCACTTCGGGTGGAAGAAGCTGGAGATGCTGTTGAGGGAGCGGTTCTATTGGAGTGGGATGCGTGAATCGGTGGAAGCCTGGTGCCGGGAGTGCGGTCCTTGTACGCTAAGGAGAAAGGACGAGACTAGCCAGAGGGCACCCTTACATCCAATAGTCACCCATCAGCCGCTGGAATTGGTCGCCCTAGACCATGTCAAGCTCACCCCTAGCCGAAGTGGGTACACCTATGCATTGACCATGGTAGACCACTACTCAAGATTTATGGTGGTAGTCCCCGTTAAGGACCTGACTGGTCGAACCGCTGCTCGAGCGTTCCAGGCTTATTTTTGCCGACCCCATGGGTACCCCGAAAAGGTGTTGACTGACCAGGGCCCGGCCTTTGAAGCAGAGGTGTTCCACGAATTCTGCCAGTTGTACGGCTGCAAGAAAATCCGGACCACTCCGTACCACGCCCAAACCAATGGCATGTGCGAGAAAATGAACCACTTGGTCCTGTGGCTTCTCAAGACGCTACCACTGGAAGAACGGAACCTGTGGCCAGAAAAGCTACCCGACCTGGTCGACATGTACAATAATATCCCCTCTAGCTCGACGAAGTGCACCCCAGCGTATCTGATGAGGGCTCGGCCCGGCCGCCTGCCGGTGGATCTGGAGATGGGGTTGGAGGCCCCCGAAGCACTCCCTTCGACGGTGGAGTGGGAAAGCCGGAGGAGAGCACAATACCGGCAAATCCAGGAGTATGTGGAGAAAAACCTCAGTCGAAGTCGAGAACAGCAGGAGCACCGGTTCAATCAAAAGGCGTCCGCGGATCCTTTCCAGCCAGGAGATGTAGTGCTGAAACGGAAGAGGAAAGCCCACAAGCTGGATGATCAGTGGGAGCAAGTCCCTTACGTCATACAACCCACAGAATGGGAAAATGGGAAAGCCTACCAGATCAGTCGTGACCAAGGGGGAACCCTGGCCACAGTTTCCCGGGACCATCTGAAAAGGTGTCCTCCAGCGTTGAAGGCAGAGGCTGAAGTACCGGTTCCTCCACCAGCGGAGAAGGCAGCAGAGGTAATCCACACGGTAATGGGTGACTTCCCAGCAAACTGGCCTACACAGAACGGCGCGGTGATTCTTCCAGTGATACTGTTCCCACAACCCGTGGATGAAGAAGTAGCGGAAGTGGTTAACCGTGAGCCAGAACCAGTGCCAGTGCCCAGGGATGAACCTGTACCCAGCTCCCCTACGTCCCCGCCTGCTCCACACTATAGCCGGGAGGAGGAACCGATTGTTCCCTCTACCCCACTGTCTAGCACCACTGACACCGGGCCCCGAAGGTCCACCCGTTCCAACCTAGGTAGACCTCCACTTAGGTACAGGGAGACCGTTCTGTGAGGAAAAGGGGTCAGGGAATGTACAGAGTGCTTGTTTGCTTGTTTGAAAAGTTTTGAAAAGTTTGAATGATAAGAAGAAAAATGATTACCGAACAGTAACCAGATTTGCTTTGTGATTTGCAACTGGCTGGAGCCGGCACTGTTGTCCCCGTGGGGACCGTTTAAAAAGTTGTTAATGCATGGGAACTATCCATGGACAAGCCCGTGAACTTGCAGGGTAACCACAAACGCTAGTGGCTTGTAAATATGTTGGGTACCGCTACCGTTTCCGCAGGCCGCCTCCGGAGAGGCAGGTTGGAGGCAGGGCCCTGAGCAGAGCAGGCCAGGGCCCAGCCACCAAAGGAACCGGTGGCTACCCTCTGGAGGGCAAGGACAGATCCCGCTCGGGTACCGTGTGCTGGACTGTGGGGGTCAAGGGGTGCTGCCTGGGTTTTAGGGGCAGCATCAGGGCCAGGTTACTTGGGTGGGAGAGAGCGGAAACCGTAACCGTATACCGTTGCAACGTTTAAGAAATGTGCCTCCCGTCTGGGGAAGAAGTTATTAAAAATGTTATTATTGTTTGTTTAACCCTGTTACCCCTTTTCAGAAAAATAAAACCGGTGTAGGACGGCAGCCCGCGGACGGTCTGCATTTTGCTAAGGGGGAATGTGTCACCCTGGGCAAGCCAGGGGTCACAGGTCACAACACCACCACACCCCACATCCCAGGTAGGCACATCTAAGCTAAACTACAAATCCTTGTTGCCTTCCTCCAGGAGTCTGATGATGCACACCAGGGGGTGGGCCAGGCGGTTGGCTCCGCCCACCGAGGAGCTCACAACTCTGGAGGCGGGAAAACCAGGCAGATAGCCCCGGGCAGGGGAAGAGTGAAGTCCAGTGAAGGGCTAGAGTAAACAACAGAAAAATGGAAAAGGAGGAAAGCAAGAGGTGGTGACAGAGCAGAGAGTGTGCAAGCCTGAGAGCCCAGCTTTGTGTAGGGCCAGAACAGCAAGGTCAGCGACGGCGGTGACTGTCCGGAGGGGGACCGTTTGGAAGTTCCTGGAAGGACCCCGTTGGCTGTGTGCCCGGTGGTCTGGAGCAGTGTTCCGAAGGACAGTCAGCACCAGGGCAGGGGCCTCTCGGACCCCGGCAAGGCTAGGAGTCGCCAAATTTGCCGAATCCGTCAGTGAAGGGGACGTAGATTCCCCCAACAACCAAGTCCCGATTGAAGGCAACAGCCCAACCCGTACAACAGAGGCACCGCCACCGCCAGGGCACCAGTCTCTGAGGGCCAGCTCCTGCGGGCAAAGTGTAGTGCTCCTCCGGCCCAGCTTGAAGCCGGGGAGCGGGTTACCGGTGGGGACCCATCGCAACCATCAGTACATACAGGTGCAAGGAAAAGGGACATCACCGTCACCTGCCGGGAAAGCAAAGCAGCCGTCTGTGGGACCGTCCTACCAGCCGTTGGTTTACCGTACGAACTGTGTCCGTGTCTCAGGCTGAGTGAGTACCACAGTGCCGCAAGGCACAGCGCTGCCCCCGCGTCCCTGCGCCCACCAGGCCCTGCACCTCACCAACCATCACCGGGCCCCGGGATCACCAACCCCTACCCACGGAGGGGCAACACAACACCTGGCTGCTCCACATCACCATCCCCGGGATCCCCGTATTAAGCAGCGGTGGTGCTACCAATCACCACAACCGTGGGTGGCGTCACGGACATTATCCCAACACCCCAAACAACCCCCCTTTCACTCACGGGCGAGGAGCGCCGCTCGAGAAACCCCCGGGATCCGGCCTACGGCTCGAGCCACCACTGAGCGGCCGGACCCGAGCAGAAGGGGTGAGCGCGGTGTGCTGACACCCTCCTCCCCGCCCGCGACATTACCAACCAGTAATGATTGTCGGCCAAGTTGTTCTTAACGCGAGGGTCACGAGACAGGCAGCTTACCATAAAGTCAGCCATGTGCGCCAGACTCTTAACAGCCAGGACTTCAGTAGTCTGACCAACACGTTGACTGAACATGCTGTCCTCCTCCTCCTCCTCCTCCTCCTCCTCGTCATCTACCCTGTCCTCTGGCCAGCCACGCTGAACCGAGGATATGACTGGTGTGCATGTCATATCCTCAATTTGGCCGGAGATTTGCTCCATGTCTTCATCCTCCTCCTCGTCATAGTCCTCCACTGCACGTTGTGATGAGACGAGGCTGGGCTGTGTGTTATCACCCACACCCACTACTGTTTCTTGCTGCAACTCATCGCGCTCCGCCTGCAATGCATCATGTTTGGTTTTGAGCAGAGACCGTTTTAGAAGGCAGAGTAGCGGTATGGTGACGCTAATAATGGCGTCATCACCACTCACCATCTTGGTGGAGTCCTCAAAGTTTTGGAGGATGGTACATAGGTCGGACATCCATCTCCACTCCTCAGGTGTTATGTGTGGAGTTTGACCCATTTCCCGACGGCTTAGGTGATGCAGGTACTCAACAACTGCCCTCTTCTGCTCACATATCCTGACCAACATGTGCAGAGTTGAATTCCAATGCGTGGGGACATCACACACCAGTCTGTGAGCCGGAAGATGCAAACTGCGCTGAAAGCCGGCAAGGCCGGCTGAAGCAGTAGGTGACTTTCGAAAATGTGCAGACAGGCGGCGAACTTTTACCAGCAGATCAGACAGCTCTGGGTATGACTTTAGAAACCGCTGAACCACGAGGTTGAGCACATGGGCCACGCATGGAACATGTGTCAGCTGGCCTCGCCTCAAAGCCGCCACCAGGTTCCGGCCATTGTCACACACGACCTTTCCTGGCTTTAGGTTCAGAGGTGTGAGCCAGTGATCTGCCTGCTGTTTCAGAGCTGTCCACAGCTCTTCTGCATTGTGAGGTTTGTCACTTATGCAGATTAGCTTCAGCACAGCCTGTTGCCGCTTCGCCGAGGCAGTGCTGCAGTGCTTCCAGCTTGTGACTGGTGTGGAGGGTACAGTGGATGAGGATGCGCAGGAGGAGGAGGAGGCTGAAGAGCATGACATTCCGGAGCTGTAGATAGAGTGTGGGTGAAACCCTGACTGAGGTAGGGCCTGCAAACCTTGGTGTGGGAAGGACGTGTTCCGTCCCTCGCTCAGACTGGGTCCCAGCTTCCACAATATTAACCCAGTGTGCCGTCAACGAGATGTAGCGGCCTTGCCCACAAGCACTTGTCCACGTGTCTGTGGTTAGGTGGACTTTGGGTGAAACAGCGTTGTTCAGGGCACGTGTGATGTTTTGTGACACGTGGTTATGCAACGCGGGGACGGCACACCGGGAGAAATAGTGGCGGCTGGGGACCGAGTAACGTGGGACAGCTGCCGCCATCAGGTCGCGGAATGCTTCTGTCTCCACCAGCCTAAAAGGCAACATTTCCAGCGCAAGCAGTCGCGAAATGTTAGCATTTAGAACTGTGGCATGTGGGGTGTTGGCAGTGTATTTGCGCCTGCGTTCAAAGGTTTGCTGAATGGATAACTGAACGCTGCGCTGGGACAAGGACGTGCTTGATGATGGTGTTATTTCTGTGTAGGCAACTGCAGGTGCAGGACCGGAGGAGGCTTGTTCGCAGGCAGCATGGACAGGGGATTGGCTCGCATGCACAACCAGCGAAGACGTAGCAGTGACATCAGCAAGCACTGCTCCTCGACTCTGTTGTACTTCCCACAAAGTCGGGTGCTTGGCTGACATGTGCCTGATCATGCTGGTGGTGGTCAGGCTGCTAGTTTTGGTACCCCTGCTGATGCTGGCACGGCAGGTGTTGCAAATGGCCTTTTTAGAATCATCTGGAGCCAACTTAAAAAACTGCCAGACTCGGGAAGACCTAACATTTGTACAGGCACCTTGTGTCGTGTTGTTGTTCCGGGGAACGGTTGCCTGACTTCTGCCTGGAGCCACCACCCTGCTTCTTACTGCCTGTTGTGATGCTACACCACCCTCCCCCTGTGCACTGCTGTCCTCGCTCTGCATATCCTCCTGCCAGGTTGGGTCAGTTACTGGATCATCCACCACGTCGTCTTCCTCTTCCGCACCCTGCTTCTCCTCCTGACTTCCTGACAATTGTGTCTCATCATCGTCCACCCCTTGTTGAGACACGTTGCCAACTTCGTGAGAACGTGGCTGCTCAAATATTTGGGCATCTGTACATACGATCTCCTCATGACCCACTTCAACATGAGCTGGCGAGAGGCCAGAATGTGCGAATGGAAACGTGAACAGCTCTTCCGAGTGTCCAAGTGTGGGATCATTAATGTCCGAGGACGTGTACTCAGCCTGGTGGTAGGAAGGAGGATCAGGTTCTGAAATGTGCGGTGCAGTATCACGGCTACTGACACTTGACCGTGTGGAAGACAGAGTGTTTGTGGTGGTGCCAATCTGACTGGAAGCATTATCCGCTATCCAACTAACAACCTGTTGACACTGGTCTTGGTTCAAGAGCGGTGTACTGCTGCGGTCCCCAAGAATTTGGGACAGGACATGCGAGCGACTAGATGTGGCCCTTTGTTGTGGCGAAATTAGAGCTTGCACACGACCTCGGTCTCTGCCTGCACCACCATCACGTCCACTTCCTTGTTCATTGCCAACGCCCTTGCGCATTTTGCAATGCTGTGCTGACGTGTATTCACTAGACTTGGGCGTTATATCCAAGTTTGTGCAAATCGTGCACCTGTACGCTGCCACCGACAGGCACACACGTGCGGTTTTTAAATGCAAGCACGGACGCACTAAGAACCTAACAGGTTTTAGGAGCAAAAATTAATGACGAGAACTCTGACACTATGTGGACTGTTTTAGACTGTGTACACCAGCCCCAGATATGATGAAGGCTGGTATACGGTCACCACTAGGAATGGCTATATACCCTGCCTGCCTGCCTGCCTGCCTGCCTGTATACTGCTACAATAGTCCTGACAAGGACTCTTCTGGTCACTAGCCTGTATTCCGACCTGGCTATACCCTGCCTGTATACAGCAACAATAGTCCTGAGAAGGACTCTGCTACTGTACTCCGACCTGGCTATACCCTGCCTGCCTGTATACAACTAGAATAGTCCTGAGAAGGACTTTTGGTCACACTGTTTGCAGCCCTGCTACGGAAATAACTATAAAGGGCCACAAACCTTTCCCTGAAGCAGCGACACTCTCCCTGCACTGACTGTCTGGATGGCTGTGTGCAGAGCACAGCGCGCCCGCCGGTATAAAGGCTCGGTCACGCTGTGCAGGCCGGCCAATCACTGCAATTCCACAACTAACAGGGCTGTGGCATTGCAGTGGTCTGCCAGCCAATCCCTGCATGAGGGCTGGCTCTCAAAAGAGCGCCAACATGCAGAAATGAAGACCACGAGTACAGCACGAGTATCGCGAGATTACTCGGTCCCCGTCGAGTAGCCCGAGTACAGTGATACTCGTGCGAGTACCGAGTAGTAACAAGCATGCTCGCTCATCACTACTGCTTACATGTCAAATATAACTTCTTCCTCGGTTACTTGTTGTAGCCTTGGCGCTGCCATAGGCAGGGGAGTTTTGGGTCTGCAGGAAGCAGAGATGGGTCTCCTACTAAGCCACATGTGTCACGCTCCCCGGGTCCCAACACCGCCTCTCACTCACCGCTCCGGTCCTTCGGTCCTGGCGTTCCCCTGCGACCCAGGACACACTGTCGGGCTCTCCTGCATCTTCTGCACCACTTCCTGCTCTGGTCTCTGGCACACGGGACATGCGCATTAGGGCGCGCGGTCACTGAACTCTTCTTAAAGGGCCAGCGTCCCAGAAACAGGATTTTGCCAAATACAGGTGCAGGGTATATTAGGATCTCCTTTCCATGTGGGCGGTGCCTGATCAACATGTTTCATTAGCTAGGTGTTCAGGTCCCCTCTTGCCTTGTCTCCTATTAACCCTGTGTCTTTCGCAGAGCCGGTCCTGACCACGGCTTACCCAGGAAGTCTTCCGGTGACTGTCGGCTGTGAACTCCACCATCTCCTTCAGCCTGAACCCATCTCCGATCCCCGTCTTCTCCTGGTGACCTCTGCCTTCTCATCCAACGGGATCCAGATCCCGCCTGACGACTCTACCCTGCACCTGAATCTGAGTCCCATCATCTGGAATGTCTCTGTCAAGGAGATCCGTGGCCCCAGAGACATCTTCATACCCGTCTCCTGAAGGACGCTGATCCTGTACCACAAGTGCTCAGGCTACCGTGCATCTAGGCCCTCTGGTGGGGTGATCGGACAGTCCCTGTATAGGGGTTAGCTCCGGGTTGCCTCACTGGGGAAGTCCGGGGCACGGCCCAGAGAATCCACCACCAGGACATAACAACATGGTTGTCAGGCATTTTTGCAATTAAATATTTACTGAGCAGCAAACACAGCCTTTCCTGGTAACAAGCCAATTTTGCTTCCATTTCAAAAGCCAGAAAATTTCTCAATTTTGCTTTCATAACGAGGCACTAAAAGCATGGCTACCCAATAGTTTTGTCACAAGCATTCCACATTTCATACTCAGCTGCACCAATTGGTCATCATAGCCAACATTATTGTTATCATAAACAGTTTCACAATGGTTGTCAGATTCATGCTTTGCTGTTTTTAGCGATAACTCAATGTCCATCTCCATATCCACCTACTGATGCTCCACCTCCTCCACATCCTGCTGCATTTGACATTGCTCTTGAGGGTCTCCAGCAAACACTGGCTGGCAATGAGTAGATTTTGCTGTTCTTCCTAAATCCCCAGCTGCATCCTGAGGGGGATCACATCACTGATGACACAGTTCCTCCTGCCACCAAATTTATAAGCCTATAAGGGCATAATTAGGCAACACGGGTCCCTCGTCAGCTGTCATGGCAGATTTGAAAGAGGCCCAATCTCCAGGTTGCCTATTGCCACTTACGACAATGCCCAGTTCCCGTTGATGGGAAGCCATCAAGAATGAGTTTTGCAGCTTGATGCAGACAAGCAACTTGTCCACTGTCTGGCTTTTTCCACTCATGCTCACAACCTGTAAATCAGCTTAGAGTAATGAAAAGACAAAGAGCTGGGAATGGATGCAACATTCTGACTTGTTATTGTTACAGCTTTTTGTCATGTCCATTGAGGAGAAGATGTAGAAGGAGGTGAATAAGTGCTGCCTGCCATTAGAGCCAAAGTGCCCATCTTTGCAGGTTTCACCTTCTGTACTGGTTGCAGTGGTCTATTGCATCCACTCAACGAATCATCCAAAGTATTGTTCCTGTCCAATTATTGCTGCTCCAAATGCCTGTGGTGCACTGCATATTCAAGGTCAATGCCAAATTTCGAGAGAAGCCACCATTTTCTTGCATGCGACGGCACAGAGAAGCAAGAAGTAGTAGCAGCTAGATATCTTCCAGGGAGGCTGAGCGCAAGTTATCATTTCTCAAAGGCGGTCGACTCCACTAAGCGGTATTGCAGTGACTGTAATGACATCAAATTGGTTAGTAAGGAGTCAAGCTGGCACAAAAACAAATGTGTGGGAGTGTATTTTTATTTCTTTGCCACACAATTAGGGATGAATTTCTGGTGGTGCATTGGGGAGAAAGAGGAGAAGTAGTTAAAGCATGACAAGCAGTAGATGATGGCTATAAAACCAACCAGGTACTACTTGAAGATGGGGCCTGGCCACCAGAGGAGAAGGTAGAGGAAGACAATTTAAGGTTTGCCTTGGCCTACTTGCTTTGCCCTCTTAAGCAGGTGATGACTCAAGTGTTGAAGGAAAGCTGTAGTTCCTAGGGTTATTGGCTTGCTCACTGTGACACGTGAGATGCCCGCACAATGGACTCACCACCACTATGACCAGTTTTCAATACTCTTGAGAAGTCTTCATTAACAGCACTGACATTAAGACCTGTTGCATCTCCGAAAGCTGAAAATCCAGATCTAATCTTGGAAGATCAGTGGGCTAGACATTGGCATTGTTCTTTATGGCCAACATCACAATCCTCCTCCTCTGATGACATCACCTCCTTGTCATCCCATTCTGGTTCCAAAGTTCTCTCTACTACACAGTCGTTGTCGAAAGCTGAAAAACCAGATCTAATCTTGGAAGATCAGTGGGCTAGACATTGGCATTGCTCTTTATGGCCAACATCACCATCCTCCTCCTCTGATGACATCACCTCCTTGTCATCCCATTCTGGTTCCAAAGTTCTGTCTACTACACAGTCGTCGTCGTCATCATCATCATCATCATCCCTAACTCAGCTGACAGTTGCCACAGTGAGGGATTTGTCCTGTGTCTCTTAACTCCCAAAACCCCCCAAATCTGATTAGCCCCTCAAGATTTGCCATGTCACAGATTTCCACTACCATCTCAGCTGCCACTTCTAGTGGCCCTACCACCATGGCTTACAGAGCCACCAGCATGACTAGGTGTTAGAATGGTGTCATTTACCTTCTCTCAATTTAGCACAAACGCTGACTTTTCATCTTGCTCAATAAATCAACTAGAAAAAGTTGTGTTGGAGGCATCTCCCTTAGCACCTAGAGAGCTGTGGCTCAGGGGACTAAGGGAAAGAACATGCAGAGGTGTCATTGATGGGATTGCAAGTGTGTAATGTAAAAGATCAACTGTTATAGACGCGGAGGAGAAAGACTATTCAGAACAATGACTCAAACTGATGGTGTCGCTGTCAGAGGTAACATCATCCTTCTGTGACTGAGACGCGGTGTGCCATATATTCCATAATGCCTTATACTAATTCACTTGCCAGAAGCAAGAAGTCCAATATTGAATTGCATTGGGTATTACTACCACCCATATGGCTGGTGGCAGGTGTTGTGGTAGTGGTGTGGCTGCTTGTGGATCCCACATCCTTAACCATGGTATGCTTTCATCAACTTGCATAACCTCGAGCATTGCTATTACCACTTTTTTCTTTTACTATTAATTTTGTACTACTCTTTAATTTTTTTCCTCATTGTTTTAAACTCCAATTATTCCCCTATTACCAAAAAACACCAAAAAATAGTTACCAAGATTTTTTCTGTATGAAAGAAAATCTAGAATTAAAATTCAGCAGCTGCCAGATGCACTGTATAAACACTGTGTGATCAATCACTGCTGCTGCCAGCTCTCTCTCTCCTTCTCCCTATCAATTGAATATCTGTATTATTTTCTTTTCTTAAACTACACAAATGTTCCTCACTATTGCTGTTTATAGCTTTTTGGTTTTTTCTCCTATCTCTATGGCTGAGCTCTGAGCTGTAACATCCTCTCACTATCCAAATTTACCCCAAAATGGCTGCTGCATTCCCTGGCTCGACTTTTATACAGGCTGTGATAGTGTCACCTAATTGACTCTGCTATACTACAGTGGGGAAAGTAAGTATTTGATCCTCTGCCAATTTTGCAAATTTTCTCACCTACAAAGAATGGAGAGGTCTGTAGTTTTTATAGTAGATACACTTCACTTGTGACAGACAGAATAAAAAAAAAAATCCAGAAAACCCAGAATATCACATTTTATCATTTTTAAATAATTGATTTGCATTTTATTGCATGAAATAAGTATGTGATACAATAAAAAAAACCTGAACTTTACATTTGGTAGTAAACAATTACTGAGGTCAGACGTTTCCTGTAGATCTTGACCAGGTTTCCACACACTGCAGCAGGAGTTTCGGCGACTCCTCCATACAGATCTTCTCCAGATCTTTCAGGTCACTCCTCCATACAGATCTTTTCCAGATCTTACAGGTCACTCCTCCATACAGATCTTCTCCAGATCTTTCAGGTCACTCCTCCATACAAATCTTTCAGGTCACTCCTCCATACAGATCTTCTCCAGATCTGTCAGGTTACTCCTCCATACAGATCTTCCCCAGATCTTTCAGGTCACTCCTCCATACAGATCTTCTCCAGATCTTTCAGGTCACTCCTCCATACTGATCTTCTCCAGATCTTTCAGGTCACTCCTCCATACAGATCTTCTCCAGATCTTTCAGCTCACTCCTCCATACAGATCTTCTCCAGATCTTTCAGGTCACTCCATACAGATCTTCTCCAGAGCTTTCAGATCACTCCTCCACACAGATCTTCTCCAGATCTTTCAGGTCACTCCATACAGATCTTCTCCAGAGCTTTCAGATCACTCCTCCATACAGGTCTTCTCCAGATCTTTCAGGTCACTCCATACAGATATTCTCCAGAGCTTTCAGATCACTCCTCCATACAGGTCTTCTCCAGATCTTTCAGGTCACTCCATACAGATCTTCTCCAGAGCTTTCAGATCACTCCTCCATACAGGTATTCTCCAGATCTTTCAGGTCACTCCATACAGATCTTCTCCAGAGCTTTCAGATCACTCCTCCATACAGGTCTTCTCCAGATCTTTCAGGTTTCTGGGATCTGCCACTGTGGTATCTCCCAGCTCCAGCCTAGTAATGTCAGGGGTTAATTTCTCCCTGCCTCGTTCTGATTTCTGGGACGCTATATTTGGGTGCTGCACCTCTGCTCAGCGCCAGTGATAGACTATGTCTCATAGTGTGTATAACTGGCTCTGTTGAGGTATCGATCTACCGTGCATCCTCTCCCGCCTAACCTGTCTCTGTCTGCCCTCCCCCGGCCCCATCCCACTTGTCATACCTTTGTGTTTAGTTTGGACTTCCTGTTACTTGATTTACGCTCCTGTCCCTGAATTGGCTCTGTCTCTCTCTTCAGCTTTCTCTATTACCGTTCGGCTACTGACTCCTCTCCTTCCTTCTGACTCTGAGTTTGTTCACCCCTTGTACATTGTTTTTACCTCCTGTTGCTGACTTGGCTCTCTGACTACTCTGCTGCCACCTTGTGGTGACGCCGCAGTACTTCTCTGTGCCACATATTAGTGCAGTGTTACATCCGGCTGTTGCTGGGCAACATTGAGTTTCAGCTCCCTCCAAAGATTTTCTATTGGGTTCAGGTCTGGAGACAGGCTAGGCCATTCCTGAACCTTTAAATGCTTCTTCCTGAGCCACTCCTTAGTTGCCTTGGTTGTGTGTTTTGGGTCATTTTCATGCTGGAAGACCCAGCCACAACCCATCTTCAATGCTCTTACTGAGAGAAGGAGGTTGTAGGCCATTGCGATATATAGAGATACATGACCCCAACCATCCTCCCTTCATTACAGTGCAGTTGTCCTGCCCCCTTTGCAGAAAAGCACCCCCAAAGTATGATGTTTCCACCCCCATGTTTCACAGTTGGGGCAGTGTTCTTGAGGTTGTACTCATCCTTTTTTTTTCTCCAAACACGATGAGGGGAGTTGATATCAAAAAGTTCTATTTTCATCTCATCTGACCACATGACCTTCTCCCATGTCTCTTCTGATCATCCATATGGTCATTGGCTAACTTCAAAGGGGCCTGGACATGTGCTGATGTGAGCAGGGGGACCTTGGGTGCCCTGCAGGATTTTAATCCATGACTGCATAGTGTGTTACTAACTATAATCTTTGAGATTGTGGTCCCAGCTTTCTTCAGGTCATTAACCAGGTCCTCTGAGTTCTGAGCTGATTGCTGACCTTTCTCAGAATCATCCTTACCCCATGTGAGTAATCCATGGAGCCCCAGACCGAGTAAGATTGATAGTCATCTTGTGTTTCTTCCATTTTCTAATAATTGCGCCAACAGTTGTTGCCTTCTCACCAAGCTGCTTGCCTACTGTCCTTTAGCCCATCTCAGTTTTGTGCAGGTCTACAATTTTGTCCCTGGTGGCCTTAGACAGTTCTTTGGTCTTGGCCATGGTGGAGAGGTTGGATTGGGATTGATGAGTGTGTGGAGAGGTGTCTTTTATTCATGTAACGAGTTCAAACAGGAGCAATTTATACAGGTAATGAGGGCAGAGTAGGAGAAAAATAACAGCTCTGTGAGAGCAGAATTCCTGCTAGTTTTTAGGTGATAAAATACTTATTTCATGCAATAAAAGGCTAATTAGTTATTTAAAAAATCAATGTGATTTTCTGGATTTTTTTAGTTGGTCTAAGTTGAAGTATATCTAGGATAAAAAAAATTACAGCCCTCACCATTCCTTATAGGTGGGAAAACTTGCAAAATCATCAAAGGATTAAATACTTATTTTCACCATTGTATGTGTTGTGGTAGCTGCAAGACATTATGGGGAAAGTGGTAGTCACACTTATACTTACTGTTGTTCTGACCCCCAAGACCCACCAGTACTGTAAAGCTGCACATTTTAGCGTGGCCTTTTATTGTGGCCAGCCTAAGGCACACCTGTGCAATAATCACGCTGGCCAGTCTAAAGGCCCTGTCACACACAGAGATAAATCTGCGGCAGATCTGTGGTTGCAGGGAAATTGTGGACAATCAGTGCCAGGTTTGTGGCTGTGTACAAATGGAACAATATGTCCATGGTTTCACTGCAACCACAGATCTGCCAAAGATTTATCTTTGTGTGTAACGGGGCCTTAAGGCACAATTGTGCAATAATTATGCTGGCGAGCCTAAGGCACATCTGTGAAATAATCATGCTGGCCAGCCTAAGGCACACGTCTGAAATAATCATCCTGGCCAGCCTAAGGCACACATCTGAAATAATCATCCTGGCCAGCCTAAGGCACAAATGTGAAATAATCATGCTGGCCAACCTAAGGCACACCTGTGAAATAATCATGCTGGCCAGCCTAAGGCACAAATGTGAAATAATCATGCTGGCCAACCTAAGGCACACCTGTGAAATAATCATGCTGGCCAGCCTAAGGCACAAATGTGAAATAATCATGCTGGCCAGCCTAAGGCACGCCTGTGAAATAATCATGCTGACCAGCCTAAGGCACACATCTGAAATAATCATCCTGGCCAGCCTAAGGCACACCTGTGAAATAATCATGCTGGCCAGCCTAAGGCACACCTGTGAAATAATCATGCTGGCCAGCCTAAGACACAAATGTGAAATAATCATGCTGGCCAGCCTAAGGCACACCTGTGAAATAATCATGCTGGCCAACCTAAGGTACACCTGTGAAATAATCATGCTGGCCAGCCTAAGGCACACCTGTGAAATAATCATGCTGGCCAGCCTAAGGCACAAATGTGCAATAATCATGCTGGCCAGCCTAAGGCACACCTGTGAAATAATCATGCTGGCCAGCCTAAGGCACACCTGTGAAATAATCATGCTGGCCAACCTAATGCACACTAGGGCAATAATCATGCTGTATAATCAGCATCTTGATCTGTCACACCTGTGAGGAGGATGGATTATCTCCGCAGAGGAGAAGTGTCACTAACACAGACTTAGACAAATTTGTCAACAATATTTCAGAGAAAAAGTCTTGGTTCTTTGATTTCAGATCAAGAAAAATGGGAGAAAAAACAGAAGTGTTGTTTATATTTTTGTTCGGTGTCCATCCGATGATGTGATATATTGACCGCCGCGTCTTGTTTTCCCATCCTCCACTTTCCTCCTAATCTTTATCACTTCTTAGAGCTGAAGTCTTTGTTATACGAGATGAACCGAGCAGAGGAATTATTGGCGTCCACAATTAGACAGCTCTGGGATCCGCAGGCTGCGATCTGTTAACAGCCGCGGCTTCAGGAGGAGATTAAACACTGACAACAAGTACAGCGATGGCATGAAAATCAAAGTCCGTCGGTAATGGGAAACCTTTTTGGTTCTGTCAATTGAGAGCCCAACAGCCGAGCGAAATCGATGCATCATACACACGCTGTGAACGGAGCAGATTAAACAAATTCCTGGAGAGAATTCACAGCCCCCTCTGGAGTTTAGAAGAACATTTTGCTAAATGCTGGAAAGGTCAATTCAAAAAGAAGCTTGTGAATGTAGGAAAAAATATTACTAGAGAGAGCAAACTAAAGGGGGACAATATTTATACCACATCTACAAAGTAGATCTTTGATTTTTGAAGGTCCAGCTGCTGAGAAGCCGACCGACCCCTAGAACAGGAGGCCAAAAGTCTCTTTGTGAATGGAGGAGAAGTGAGCATGTGCAACCTCCACTCCTGTAGTGGTCACACATGCTCATTACCACTCTACTCAAAAAGGGACCTTGGACCTCTAGTTCTTCGGATCATTGCTGGTCCCAGCTGTGGAATTCCCAACGATTGTTCCTTTATCACGTATCCATTACTTTATGATTATGGAACACCACATTAACCTGTTACGAGGGGGACCCGGGGAAGCGTGCCAAGATGGGAAATGGACAGCTTCCGCCGGTCAAGGTCCACTGTGCGGTGTAAGGGACCGCCGCTATGGTGGGTGAAGAGTGAGCGGGTTGCTGCTAGCGATCGTCTGGAATGTCACAGACGATCTATGTACACCGATCTGCCCTAACCCGTGAGGGTTGTATGGCACGGATCTCACGGCTCGGTGTACCTGTTGCACGGGGAAGCACAGAGGTGCCCACGCACGTGTGCCAGTGGAAGTCACGAGAATATGGCACGAGGGTAGCACAGAGGTGCCCACGCACGTGTGCTTTCAATAACCAGGTGAGTCCGGTGGAGACTTGAGGAGCTCACCTGGGACAGGAACACGGCCTGTTGAAGGGGATACTGCCGGAGCAGCAAGGCAGGAACACGGCCTGCAAACCAGGGGATACTGCCGGAGCAGCAAGGGCCAAGCCCACATAAGACAGTAATGCCTGAGCAGTGGCGTGGCAGCACGCTGCCAGACATCCAAACATAGAAGGACGGTCGTGCGCCGCCATGATGGCAGGAGGAGCTTTTAAGGAGGTGTCGTTCCACCCAAGGGCGGGCGCGAGGCGGAGATGACGGACTTGACCCAATCAGGGTCCACGACGTCCCAGCCTGGCCAGTCAGGATTCACTACGTCACCAGCCTTTTCATCAAGCCGTGTGACGTCAGTGGGCGAATCAGAACCCACCACGCATTGCACATGCTCACCCTCCTGCCTCTGGGAAATAGAGGCGGGATCCTTGGTCTCACAATGTGCAGAGATAACGGAAGTCTCACTGCTTCCCTGAGCAGTAAATCTCTGCACATTGCGCAGCCTCGCAGACCTTCGGGGCCGCTGAGCAGGAGGGTCTGCGGCAGGCCAGGAATGGGAGACCGCTTCACTCCTTGTAACAGGAGAACCACTAGGTGTCACCCTCGTGCTGCCTCTCTGAGAAGGTATCTCCTGCACACTGCGCAGTCTGGCAGACTTTTGGCGCTGCTGGGCAGGAGCGCTCGTGGCAGGCAAGGAATGGGAGACTGCCTCAGTCCTTGCCTCAGGAGAGCCATGAGATGTAACATTAACCCATTTCCAATCTTGGACTTACTGGGTACGACCTGCTTGTCGGGTAGTTCATGAACTTGAACATAACCAGTATGTCCTCGTGATCTCAAAATGGAGTAGAGAAGGGGTTAAAGCCGCGCATCAGCCAAATGAAACTAGTACTAGCATGTCCTTTACTCTCTTCCTGTTACTTATTGAGATTAAAATAAATTTTCTATTTTTGCACCATAACTCCTTGTGCTCTTGTTTACTATATATATCCTGGAGTGTGCTGTCTCGTGGCCACACTGGAGGGTCAATGTATACCCTTCTCAGTGTGACCTATATGAGACTTTAAGGTCTAACCATGAGGCTTCTTTTTTGGAGCTAAATGAAACTGTAGAAATGTTGATGAATAATATCTTTCTTTTATTCCATCGGTCTGCGCGTTTCGAGGTCAAAAACCTCTTCCTCAGGACCAGTACATCAACAAAAGCAACAAAGATTCTTTTGTTGATGTACTGGTCCTGAGGAAGAGGTTTTTGACCTCGAAACGCGTAGACCGATGGAATAAAAGAAAGATATTATTCATCAACATTTCTACAGTTTCATTTGGCTGATGCGCGGCTTTAACCCCTTCTCTACTCCATTTTGAATGCTCATCCACGTGGGGCTGCAGCAGACGCCATTATCTCTTGCTTATCAGTGGTTGTGACGTTCACAACCGATTTAGGTGAGTGAATATTTCCTATATACTACACTTGTTCATCTGGTGTTACACTATCAGCGCTTCTTATTTTTAGATTTACTCGTGATCTCAAAGGCACGGCAGCTGTTCCCACGTGATCGCCGCTGGTGACTCGGCTTCCCCAAAACCCGAGCCACTTCTCTCACAACTAGGGACAGTCCCCATGCCATCCCTAGCTGTTGAACCCCCCTAAATGCCACCATCTATATCTATCACAGCAATTTGGTGTCTGGGAGAGGGATTGTGTGGCGCCCCTGAGGCTTCCGTCGCCACAGGTCATTGCACCCCACCAGCGGTGTGATGCCCCCTTCTGGGAGAGGAAGAGAGTGAACTCCGGTCCCCTGGTAAATCCACACTACACCCATTGTTAGGTACATACTGGGACCAGGGAAAGTGGCAATAACCCTCCCATGCTGCATGCTGAGAGGGGCTGTAAGACCCATCCCTGCTCCCATAGGGAGGTAGCTTAGCAACTGGGGAGGTGGGAGGAGCCACCAGAGAGCAGATAGAGAAAGGAAGGTCAAGTTAGTTTCAGTTTACCTCAGGGAGTGAAAGAGTGAGGAGCCGGCATGTAGTTGGAGAAGAAGAACGAGAGCAAGGAGGGAGGAGGAGGCCTGCTGGAGGCAGGCAAGGAGGAGAAAGACAGAAAGAAAGAAGGAAAGAAAGGCTAAAACTCAGTCAGGAGCAGAGAACCAGAAGGAGACGCTTCCTGGTGAAGAACCTGGGACCCAGAGGTCCAGGTGACACCACGCAGAGACAGAAGGAGTCGCAGGGCCACGGGTAGTCCTGTAGGTACCACGAGCAGTCCTTGTTGGGTACCGAAGCCGAGGGCCTAGAGGCGCTACGAGTAGTTGCAGGCTGCGGTGGCCTGGTCCACATTGACATCGGTGGAGTGATTAAGCTGCGACAGGGGACGGTCCCTAGAGACTGGAGGAGTGCAAAGACAATCTCCAAACAGTAAAAACCGAGGCCCAGGGACGTTGTAAGCTCCCAGGGCCAGAACCCATAGCAGACTTCCAGAAAAGGGGTAATCAGCCGACAGGTGACCCCCCAGCCTGGAGGCTGTAGTGGAGGCCAAGCCAGGTCCACCCTAACTAAGGCAAGGCTAGCGAAGACAGCAGAGAAGGAGACACTAAGAGAAGGGTACCGGATTTCACGCTTTGAATCACCCAGAAGGCGGAGGTCCCTGACAGAGGTTCCAGCAGTCCAAGGGTCCTGCTACCCTGACAAGAACTGTGAGTAAAGAACTGGAACTGCACCCTTGAAGTTGCCTCAGTTATTTCATCTGCATAGACATTCACAAGCACCAACTGTGCCCCGGGCATTGCTCCACCTGTGGGGAGCAGTACTACCATTGCTGCCATAACATCATCCCGGAGGCCTCACACAGCAGCGGCGGCTTATTAGCCGCATACCACAGGTGGCGTCACGAACACAACCATTAACAAGCAAGCCACATATTCTACTGACACCCACCAGGGCCACGGAGCCGGGCCCAGCCACCACTGACTACCACCGGACTAGTCCGGCCCGGCACCGGGTGTCCCATAGCCCTGGGGTGGGCGAGTCAACTTTGGCGTCACGAACAGGATTTCGTGCCCGGTCACACCGGGTACTGTGCGCCTGAAGAACCGTGTGATAGACTGTGTACTTTACTGAGAAACCGCCGCCATTAGCGCTGCTGAGAGCGGGAAGAAGGGGGGCGTGTAAGAAGAAAGGGCGCGAAGAGAAGCCCCGCCCCCTTGTCCAAGAAAAGAGCGCGAAGCAGTGCCCGCCAGAGAAGGCGGAAGAAGAAGAAATGGCGCCTAGAAAAGCTGGCCGGCTGGCAGAACAAGTCAAAATGCCAGACCAGCAGAGAGAGAAAATGCCTCCTGTAAGCGGAGGCCAGGAGGAGCTTACCTGGATCAGGCCTGTGACCGCCGCTGAGCTGGAGGCTGAGGTCAGAAGGATGGCTGACGGGATGAAGAAGCAGAGCGGACGGGAGACAGCCGTGTGGGGGAAGGAGATGGTGCTGGCCATGAGAAGTCTGCAGATGTCAGTGCAGCGAGGCCTGTGTGGAGGTGCCGCCGACGACCATCCGGAGCCCACATCAGCGATGGCGATCCTGCTGCAGAACATCTCCAGCCTAGATCTGGGTGAGTCCCATGCTGCCCCTGCTGGCGCGAGTGCCCCAACCCCCGCTGCCATGCCCGCGGTCCCTGGAGGGACGCCCGGCACGGCGACGCCGATCCAGGCCGCAGCCACGCCAGGTGCGGCCCGCCAAGATTTCGCCGCCGGAGCGACGCCCATCCACACCGCAGCAGCGACGCCAAGCCCGGCCCGTCCAGCTCAGGCCCCAGCAGCGATACCCCGCTCGGACCAGCAAGATCCCGCCGCAGCGGCGACGTTAATCCACGCCGCGGATGCGGCCCGCCAAGCCCAGGCCGCAGCCACGCCAGGTGCGGCCCGTCAAGAATCGGTCACAGCAGCGACTCCAATACAGGCCGCCGCCATGCCAGGCACGGCCCGCCAAGACCAGCAGACGCAGACTGTGCTGACCGCTGTTTACCTGCTGCCAGGTGGGGAGCCGGAGAAGAATCCCTACATGTAAAGAAGTAAAGAAGTAAGGAGTTGCTGAACTGTACATAGCCCCTCATTCTTTTTGAAGAAGTCCCTCGTGTTTTGCCCCTTATTCTTTTCGAAGATGACACCCTTTCCTGCTGTACTGCCCCTGATGCTTTTTGAAGACGTCACCCCCCATGTTATGTGCTACCGGGCCACTGAACTGGAATGTGGGCCCCGGTGGAAGTGTATGTGTCATGTCCTACCAGGCCACTGGACTTAGTGGCTGGTATGTTGTTTATGTGTCCTATGTAACCAGGCCATTGGACTTAATGGCTGGTTGATTTTGTCCCATTAGTGTTTGATTGAAAGAAACGAACTGCCGGGCTACTGGACTTGTTGTAGCCGAAAATGTAAATAGTTGCACCCGTTGTGCCCCCTACCAGAATTATGGGGGAAGTGCCCAAACTGTGCAATGAACTGAAAGTGCACACATAGTTTCTTTATAAGAAGTTCGCAACGTTTACTGATATGTGCCTCCCATAAAGGGAAGAAATGTTTTATTGTTTTATGTTTTGCATACCAAAAATGTTTTGCAGTTCTTCCACATGTTTTTGTTGTTTTTCAGCCCGAGGACGTGCTGGGATTTGCTGTGGGGGAGTGTGGCGCCCCTGAGGCTTCCGTCGCCACAGGTCATTGCACCCCACCAGCGGTGTGATGCCCCCTTCTGGGAGAGGAAGAGAGTGAACTCCGGTCCCCTGGTAAATCCACACTACACCCATTGTTAGGTACATACTGGGCCCAGGAAAGTGGCAGGCAACCCTCCCATGCTGCATGCTGAGAGGGGCTGTAAGACCCATCCCTGCTCCCATAGGGAGGTAGCTTAGCAACTGGGGAGGTGGGAGGAGCCACCAGAGAGCAGATAGAGAAAGGAAGGTCAAGTTAGTTTCAGTTTACCTCAGGGAGTGAAAGAGTGAGGAGCCAGCATGTAGTTGGAGAAGAAGAACGAGAGCAAGGAGGGAGGAGGAGGCCTGCTGGAGGCAGGCAAGGAGGAGAAAGACAGAAAGAAAGAAGGAAAGAAAGGCTAAAACTCAGTCAGGAGCAGAGAACCAGAAGGAGACGCTTCCTGGTGAAGAACCTGGGACCCAGAGGTCCAGGTGACACCACGCAGAGACAGAAGGAGTCGCAGGGCCACGAGTAGTCCTGTAGGTACCAAGAGCAGTCCTTGTTGGGTACCGAAGCCGAGGGCCTAGAGGCGCTACGAGTAGTTGCAGGCTGCGGTGGCCTGGTCCACATTGACATCGGTGGAGTGATTAAGCTGCGACAGGGGACGGTCCCTAGAGACTGGAGGAGTGCAAAGACAATCTCCAAACAGTAAAAACCGAGGCCCAGGGACGTTGTAAGCTCCCAGGGCCAGAACCCATAGCAGACTTCCAGAAAAGGGGTAATCAGCCGACAGGTGACCCCCCAGCCTGGAGGCTGTAGTGGAGGCCAAGCCAGGTCCACCCTAACTAAGGCAAGGCTAGCGAAGACAGCAGAGAAGGAGACACTAAGAGAAGGGTACCGGATTTCACGCTCTGAATCACCCAGAAGGCGGAGGTCCCTGACAGAGGTTCCAGCAGTCCAAGGGTCCTGCTACCCTGACAAGAACTGTGAGTAAAGAACTGGAACTGCACCCTTGAAGTTGCCTCAGTTATTTCATCTGCATAGACACTCACAAGCACCAACTGTGCCCCGGGCATTGCTCCACCTGTGGGGAGCAGTACTACCATTGCTGCCATAACATCATCCCGGAGGCCTCACACAGCAGCGGCGGCTTATTAGCCGCATACCACAGGTGGCGTCACGAACACAACCATTAACAAGCAAGCCACATATTCTACTGACACCCACCAGGGCCACGGAGCCGGGCCCAGCCACCACTGACTACCACCGGACTAGTCCGGCCCGGCACCGGGTGTCCCATAGCCCTGGGGTGGGAGAGTCAATTGCACACCATCTCCCCTCCAATCAGTGCCCAGATGATGTGATCACAAGGGTCTTCATGAAGACCTCCGAATCACCAAGCTATGGAAAGCCTCTGGGATGATGCCAAAAGCATGATCCCTGAGGCTTTTGTCAATACTGCACTGACAATATAACAGCTGTGATCAGTGCAGTAAAAGGTAATGTCCCATAAAGTAAAAAAAATCCAATAAATATATACAGTGTATATATGTAAAAAAAACAAGAACACATATTTGGTATCACCATATCCATAACAGCCCGATCTATAAAACACCGCTCCAAAAAATAGAAAAGCCCTGCCTGCCCTTCCCCGGATGTGATCTGTGTGTGGCTGCATGAGGGTGTAGATCCGAACTGCCCAATTAGTGGCTTCTATTGGGGTTCAGGTCAAGTCCGGGTCCTAAACTGAACTTTATCTAAAGTCTGGCTGAACACATCTCATTTCTAATTATGGGGCCTTTTTATACCTACTTCTCTTGTGAAAAGTGTAAATCTGGGGTTAAACAACCTTTTAGTGATAAAAAATGTAATTATTTTTTCTTTACCGCTCAATATTATTACATTTTGTGACACAGCTGTAGTGTCAATATGCTCATTGTACCCCTAGATGAATTCAATGAGGGGTGCAGTTTGTAAAATGGGGTCACTTGTGGGGGGTTTGTTATTCTGGCACCTCAGGGGCTCTGCCAATGTGACATGCCACCCACAAAACATTCCAACTAAATCTGTACTCCAATATGGCGCTCCTTCCCTTCTTCACTTTGCACTGTGCCTCAACAGTGCCTCAACAGTAGTACCACATATGGGGTACTGGTGTGCTCAAGAGAAACTGCACAACAAATTTTTGGGTCCATTTTATCCTATTTCACTGGTGAAAATGAAAAATTTTGAGTTAAAGAAACGTTTTTGGGATTAAAAAATGTTTTTTTTTCCATTTTCACGGCTCAACATTCTAAAATTCTATGAAGCACCTGGGGGTTCACCAAACATCTAGATAAATTCCAAAGGTTGCGAGGCCCGTTGTGTCTCCCTCCCCATGTCTCTCTGTGCCCGCGTGGACAGGGGGTGTCAGTATAATGCTGCGCCAAGCTGACCTTACTGTGGGCGCGGAATATAACATGTTGGTGGAAGTGATGAGGTTGTACCGCGTGGCTCCAATGTATTAGAGACTTCAGGGTTGGGCTGCAAGGTGCAAGTTCGTCACAGGTTAATGGACAACGGATGGATGTCTGCGTCACCCCCCCCCCCCCCGGCTGTTCGTGACAAAATGTATATTTGTTTCCTTTGGATTTTGAATAATGCCTGATAGGACAAAAGAGAGGGCCTGTTAATTATTTGAAATGTCTGGTTGGAGGGAAAGAAAGCACGGGCTGTGGGGAGGTCAAAAGTTTAGGGGGTGGAAAAAATGTTAGGGGGAGGTCAAGTTTGCGTGCGGTATATAGGAAAAGTAAAGGGGGTGGGGATTACTAGAACGGCATGTTAAGCCAACATAAAAAGTAAAATGTTGAACTGGGGGTGTGGGTTAGCTAGGAGACTGTTTTTGGGTTTTTAACAACGTGTCGGTGTCATTTTGGCGAGCGGTAGTGAGGTGGGGTTTTAGGAGTTGGTGATAAAATGGTGGTGGGGGGGTTGTATATCAGGTGGATGGTAACCCCCATTCTTTTATTTGGAATAGTAATTATCTGGCGGACTTTGGGGCTCTCCAGGGTGGGAGTCGGTGTTAGGGAAATTGTTTTCCGGTCAGAGGTTTCACCGAGCTTGTGGTCGCGGTTGGGGGCAACACCAGATGGTTTATCCATATTATGGGTACATCTGCCAGGTTTTGTAGCTCCAAGAACCCTCCTCGATTTGGCCAATTTATACAAGCAGATGTCATTTGTTTATTGGTGGGGAAATCCATGGAATAAAGGGGAAAGTGCCTGGCGGGTTGGTTGCAGATGGGGAGGAAGCATCTACAATAGCACAGTCAAGTATGGAACGTTTCCAGGAGCGGAAAGCACATGAAGAACGGTCCGCGTGCTTAATTTAAAAATGCTCAACAGCCTGAACCTTGGTTTTATGTAGAAATGCAGATATTTGTTCTTTTTACCATTTAGTTACTTCTTTTTCAGGTTGGTTTTAGAGCAGAAAAGGAGAGGTCATGATAGACCTCTTTTGGGTCAATGACCCGAAGCCATCAATACCTGGAAACTAACAAGTTCATTTTTAAGTAACTTTTCAAAAGACATCAACTCAACAACTTTTGTAAAAAAAAAATGCTTATATCTTTGACCAGGTAAACATAAAAAAAGCCTGTTCCATGGCTATGTTATTTTATACTTTAAAAATCCGCCTTGAAGAGCAGCAAATAAAATGTCACTGAAGTGACCTAGTCCTTCATGTCAATGACTATGAGTTATCTTATTTCAAAAGTTTCTTTTATTTTGCTAAATGTGTTTTCAAAGAAAATAGCATATAAGTCAAGTTCTCATATTCAGACAGTGGAAATGTAAGTAGAAATTTAGAAAAAATATAAAATGAATTACAAGTGTTATGGTATTACTCATAATAAAGGTCCACATTTGGAGATAATCAAGGTTGCACACTCCTCCCACCTCTAATGTAGTGACGCAGCTCTGACATCTTCGCTCGGCGGTGTACTCCTCATTCATTAAGAGGAGGGTCTTCCTCTTATGGGGAGTGCTCTGCCAAGCCAAGTCTCACCCTTCTGTTGCTCCTATGGGTGATATGATCATTGCTCAGATATTATGAAGCGTCTTATATATTTAACTAGGTCTTGCCAATCAGCCAATGGCTGTAGCCATGTGGAACGGAGCGGTTGCTTCCAGGATACAGCGAGTCATGAACGATGAATGAGACCAGACTATGACTGAGTGCAAACTAGGGCCGGCCTCTGGATTAGCACACCGATTAACAATCTTATTTATACCTCTATTCCCCTCCCTCTCCCCTCATACATGTGCATAATAGTAAATTACCTGGGGTTAAACACTTGTTAGCAGCAGTACAACAGTAGTTCAATTTCAGTTTGTGTAAATAACTGCAGTGTACCTTAACTATTTTGGCGTCAAAACCACTACCACGTGTGTGCACACTTTGTCAGCAAAAATAGACAAATATGCGTGGGTCCCGAGCTCAGGACTTACAGTACCGATTGATGGATCCAGGGAAGTCTCAGGTACAAAGGGGAAATCCTGGCAGCTTCCAGCTCCGCAGCAAGTCCATAAGGCAGTGACAATCACAGGGACAGGCCACCTCAAGGAAGGATCAGTGGTCCAGTATGAATCACCTCAGTAACAGATCACCTCAGGGCAGAATCAGCAGTCTGGAAAGGCCAAGGTTACCAGGAAAACCTGCTCTGATCGCAGTTTCCTCTCTCTCTGGCAACAGTCTATTAATGCTGACACTTAGCTGCATGGCCAGCAATCAGCAGGCTGTCTCCAGCAGTCCAGGGACCTCATACCAACACAGGGAAAGTCGGCCACTGCACTTCAGGATCTCTCTGGTTCTGCCTTTCTGTCTCCATTCCTCCTCCTCTCTCTTACTCCTCACAGAATCCTCTTCCAAGACTGCGCAGACACCCCTCTAGTGGATGGGAGGAACAATGCAGCTGCGCAGACACCCCTTAGGTGGACAGGAGGAGACACTGCAGCTGGAATATCAGCACTCTCACTGCCAGTTAGCAAACTGATTCAGAGGGAGGATTCGTTGGCCAGTAGAGGTGATAGATGCCCTATTTAAGATGCAAGTTGACACCTATCCAGTGTCAGTTATTGTGTCTGCTTATTGCTCACGGCACAACATATCCTGATAAATATTATACCTGGCTCCCTTCGTTTATTAGTACTCTCTTTTCCATTGCCTTCCAATTTCGCCTGGAATTCCATCTCTCTTGCTTTTGACCCCAGATAAACTCTTGATCATGTCCCTATTTGCTCTTTCTGTCATTGGTTCCGTCCCTCTGGTATTGACCCGTATTGTTAACAATTCTTCAGCCAACTTGTTCCACCAGCCAGAAGCTTTCTCTGTGGTGGGAGCTTCTTCAGCAAAGTCAGATTACGATATCTGTTTAAGAGGTTGAAGACCTAAGCATTCCCTGAGAGCTGTTGGGGTGGAGTAATTAGTGAATAGACTGACAGATTTCATGAATAGTCTTGTAAAACTATATCCCGGGATGTGTCTAGGGTTTGGCATAGGGAGTGATTGCTAAGGACAGGATGCCCAGAGGCAACAGGAATCTACTATTGACTATTTCATTGCCTAGGACCACTAGAGGATTTTAAAATTCCCCAAGAAACTCTTTCATCTAGAAGAAGACTACTTTCTCCAGTTCACCTAAAGGTAACTCTCAAAATCAGTGCCAATTTAGGAGCCTTGAAACAAATTAGCCAAAACAGACAGACATCAGTAGACAGCTGTCTTGGGATCCTTGTCTCTCGTAAACACAAAGTAGGGCACTCAATGTCTGGATGAGGTGCAGATCTGTGGGCAGTACTGGTTCTTATTAAGAAAATATAGCTAATACATGGAGAAATGATTCATGGGAAACAAGTATGAGAAGCAGATTTTGTACAGAAGGAAGGAAACGATCTCTTCTTTTAATGGCCTTCAGCTTGATCTCATGCCATAGCAAATTGATGGATGAATGCTCTATAGGAAGATCGATCTTGTGCAGCCTAGATAGGTCCACCAGGGTCTTCTCCGCCTAGATAGGTCCACCAAGGTCTTCTTTTCTGTTATCTTGATAGTATCAAGCCGTTGGGTTGCTGATCTTCCTCTTCTCTTTGTTCCTTCTATTCTTCTGACCATGATGTTCTTCTCCAATGATTGCTCTCTTCGTACTATATGTCCAAAGTAGGCAAGTCGTAGTTTAGTGACCCTATCTTTGAGTGACACATTTGACTTGATTTGTTCCTAAATGGTCAATTATAAGTCACTGCCAATGTAACGCCCTGGACCCCAGGGGTCACAGGTCACTACACAACATCAGACACCCCCTTTCCTTGACAGGGCACACCAGTCAAACATTAAACCCTTGTTGCCACCCTCCATGGTTGATGTCCACACCAGGTGGGGCGGAGTCAGGTGGTTGGCCCCACCCACCGAGGAGTTCACAGCCTGGAGGCGGGAAAAACACAGTAGTCAGTCCAGTTGTGGTCTGTAGTGAGTGAGGCGTGAAATCTGTTGGTGTCTGGGTCGGAACGCAGGCACATTCAGCAAGGTCGGCAGACAGTGGTGGCCGTCTGCAAAAGTTGGCAAAGGTCAGCGGAACCGTAGGACTGGAGCCAAGGACCAGGCAGGGTACTCAGACCCCGACTAGGCTTAAAGCCAACCTTTAGTCAAATTCTCTGATTGCGGTCTGGACCTCAGGGGTTCATTCCCACCCAAGTCACGATTGAAGGCAACAGCCCAACCGTTCCGGATAAGGGCCACCGCCAAGGGCCAGAGATCCAAAGGGCCAGCGTCTGTGGGCAAACGGGTTCCTCCGGCACATATACATCGGGGAGCGGACTCCCGGTGCCCAGGCATCAGAGTCAAAACACAAAACACAGGTGCAGGGAACGACAGCCACCATCAACCCGTTCAGGGAGAGCAAAGACACTGCAGCCGGCTGCGGGCCCCGTCCATCTAGCCATTTGGTTTACCAGAGACTCTGTCCGTTTGTGTCTGAGTGAGTACACCAGTGCCATCCGGCACCGCGCTGCGCTGCACCGCGATCCTGCACCCTGCCAAAACCCATCCTGAGGAATCCAACCTCCTACCGGGCCCCGGGACCACCAGCCCCTACCTACGGAGGGGCCAACACCTAGCTGCTCCCCGCCATCGCTCCCGGGAACCCCGTCACCAGCAGCGGTGGTGCCCACCGTCACCACAACCCGTGGGTGGCGTCACGAACACTCCATCCATCCCAAAAAACCAACTTCCCTCCCTTTTCACTTGTGGGCGAGGAGCGCTGCTCGAGTCCCGGGTCCGGCCGGCTCGAGCCACCGAGGAGAAGGCACCGGATCCAAGCGCAACCTCCCCAAGCAGCCCCCGCGACGGGAAAAGCTGGCCCCCGACCAAGACAGTGTCTGACCCATAAAAAAGCCTTGAGACTTGACTAGGGACAATAGTCATACCATAGACCTATCCGTTGGCTGTTTTGGGGTTCTTGCCTTTTATCAGTAAAAAGTAAGGTACTGGATGGCTGGAAGAAATATCTTTAATCCCACATCTAATACTCCATGAACAGGCTGTAATCCCCCTAGAGATCAGAGGTCCCATACCTGAGGCACAGTCTTCAAAGGGTACCAGCCACTTGTAATATGAGTACACACAATTTCTCTTTTACAATTCTCTCCCCTGTCCCCCTTTAAGCTTATCAATAAAACTGGTGCCTTTTGGGGATAGATGAGCAATGCTTTTCTATTTCAACTGGAGTAGTAAACTATTGGTTGAGCTCCATTATCTCAGGCCATTTTTAGCGGCTCCATTAATCTCCATAACCCAACTCCGGTTCTGGCTGTGACTTTCCCACTTCTGAAGCTCTACCTCCTGCGTAAGCCTTTTCTTTTGGAATAGATGTTGTTCTGCAGTACCTGGCAACGGACACTAAACACTAAATGGAGCTGCACCACGGCACAGAAAAATCTAGAGAAACAAAGTTATGTAAGACGTATAGTGCTCAAGAGGGACACTATGAAATAGGCAGGCAGAAAGGATTTACACAGAGGAGACCTGCACTATTTATAAGTAGTATGCGGATAACACAGATACTTAATTTGATGCTTTGGGGGCATCAGATTGTTAGATTGGAATTGTGAGGGTGTGCTCACTGAATGCACTGGAGGATACTTGCATGGTTGCTAGATTAAAGCACACAGGAACATATTTCTATTTAAACAGTCCAGTTGGTTTATTCACACACAAACCAGCACTGCAGCAACTTAACGAAAGCCATCTTGTGGCTTCAAAGAAACACAAACATGAGCCTTATTTTGGCTTTACAAAAATGTATATAAAATACAGTCTATGGATACACCCGCACAGCTTTGGATACAATCCCTCTCAGCAGTATCCCCAGTGGAGGTACAGCCCTGCCACTCACTGACCTCAGTCAGTACACAACCCCTTGTGTGAGGTTACCTTCTGAAGCTTGAGCAAGGCTTTAACAGACACTTAGGAAGCTGCCTCACTGGGATCACCAACAAGGAAGTGTGACTTGCTCCTGACACTCACTCCCATCAATCCAGATTCCTCAGAAGGACTCCAGCTTCCTAAACACAGAGTGACCACAGGCTATATACACACCTGGCAGCCTAGCCAGTGTCTCTAGGGAAGTCTGCAGCCGATTCTAAACACACATGGTCTACACACAGGGTGCCTCCCGGAAGTAAACTGCTTCCAAGCCCCAAAGACCATGTGACCAAACAAGGATTCTTATATATTACACCAAACAAATCCATGGGTGGAGGTATGTGAATAGCCAAAGCTGCCCAGCACTCTGACAACCCATTCACTTGGCCTATAATACATTAATGAGACTTGTGGAACTGCAAGTCCCATAGTAAACATTTCAGGTTTTACGTGGGAGAGGACCTTCCCCACTGCGATACATAGAGACCAGTTACAATATAGGTGGTGCTCTAACTCAAAAAGTGTTCAATTATCCTGCAGACTTTTTTGTTAACATCCCGCACCTATGGCCATGGCAGTTTCTGCTACGCAGTACAATAATGACACTGCGCATGCACAAAGGACGCCTAGCTTCCCCTTGGGTACATGATGTGACTTAGAATATTTAGTCCAAAGAGAAGGAGGAGAAGACCGTGCAGCACCTCGTAGAGAGTCATAAATACCAAAACTGGGGCATCACCAGACCGGCACGAATATCGGGAAGAAAAACAACTTATTTCTGTAGGCAATATGCAAGCTTTCATTATGATGAGGTCCCGAAAATCCACTTTAATTTCCCTTAAATTCTCAAGCTCTTGGTACACTGGATTCTTCCCTTGAAGGCAGATATAACAGATCCATTTTGCATTTTGTAGAAGATCTTAAAGAGCGATCGTCTTTTTAATTTTTCTTTCAGAGATAGAACACATGACTTTGGTATAGTTGAGCTCCGGTGACCCCCAAACATACCTTTTACCTGACCTCTTAACCCTAACGGCTATGAAATAAACACAGACAACAAAGTTGGATGAAATGGCCATAGCAGTCTTTTATTTAACATAAATATATGCATAGAATAAATATTTATAGGGGTGAGGTCCTCGAAGCTCATAAATCTGGTGACTAAAGGGGGCTTTACACGCTACGACATCGCTAATGCGAAGTCGTTGGGGTCCCGGAATTGGTGACGCACATCCGGCCGCATTAGTGATGCCGTTGCGTGTGACACCTATGAGCGATTTTGCATCGTCGCAAAAACGTGCAAAATCGCTCATTGGTGACATGGGGATCCATTCTCAAATATCGTTACTGCAGCAGTAACAAAGTTGTTCCTCGTTCCTGCGGCAGCACACATCGCTGCATGTGACACCACAGGAACGAGGAAGCACTCCTTACCTGCCTCCCGGCCGCTATGCGGAAGGAAGGAGGTGGGCGGGATGTTACGTCCCGCTCATCTCCGCCCCTCCGCTGCTATTGGGTTCAGTGACGCAGCTGTGACGTCGCTGTGACGCTGAACGAACCGCCCCCTTAGAAAGGAGGCGGTTCGCCGGTCACAGCGACGTCGCCGGGCAGGTAAGTACATGTGACGGGTCCGGGCGATGTTGTGCGGCACGGGCAGCGATTTTCCCGTGTCGTACAACAGATGGGGGCGGGTACGCACGCTAGCGATATCGGTACCGATATCGCAGCTTGTAAAGCCCGCTTAACTAGTAACCTTATTAACATTACCTTCCCTCTGAACCAAACTTACTCCCAGCCATAACCACCAGCTCAGAAGCACCAATGTAAAAAGGGGGAAGGGGAAGGGAAAAATACCAAACCCGAGACCCGACATTCCATTGCCAGTGGTCCCCCAAAATCACCCAACCACCAACCCAAACCGGCAAATTAAACTGTTCCATATCTCCATGTACCCAGAATAACAATTTACACCAACTTCGAAGACCCATTCCAACCGCCTATTGCCACTATGACCCTGCCACCACTCAAATAGGAAGAGCGGGCTGGACAATCCTGAGGAACCACAGGCCAAAGAGATCCTCCACCCCTAAACTGCCCTATATAAACCCCAATGGTCCCCTAGTCTCCACCTCCCTCTTCTGGGTCACCTCCCCCCTAACGACAGTCAAGCTGTTCTCCACCCTCACCAGGGGTGGGGGTTTCTGCCTTATATTTGAACTTTGTCATATATTTTAGCAGATTTCTACTGCTGGACTGATCTCTTATTCTCAATTCTGGGGTAAAATATGTAGACAGATCTGATCTTAATGAATAGGGGGATGTTGGTCTTATTTGGGGGTGATCGTCACGCTTGTAGCACCAGAAGAATCTCCATTCCTCCTCGAGAAGAAGAAGCAGATCAGGCGTTTATTTATATCCCCCTAAGTTCCCTTCATTCCCACTTTAATGGATGATGTCAGCGGAGAATGAGGACAGGTTGACAAGTGAAAGGCTTTTAGGTGTTATAATTTGCGATATTTTCCAGCTGACTCTGGGGCCCCTCGGTGCAGCGGGAACAGCTTTATACCCATCACAATAACCAATAAACACAATAGGGGATGTAGTTACTTCCCGGAGAATGACTGTTGGCGGATTATCAAACCTATTATTTAGAAGTAATCATTTCCCAAACACGTCAAAATAACAAAAAAGAAGCTGGGTATATTTCTCCAGTAAATAAACGTAACATACCTGTGTAACCTAAGACAATGCGGACACACAAGGCCTCAGCTCGCTTTACTTCTGCACTTTTCTTCCATGATTCTGGTGAAGCGGCTTTATGTATTGTACAACGTCGAAAGAAAAGTCCTTTGTTTTCGGTGTCTCAGGGAAACTTTCTGAGGTCTGAGCTGTCATTGGTGACAATGCTACTCGCCACGTCGATTAAAGGGATTTTCCACTTTTAAGAAAGTGGTCCACGAAATATAAGATACTGTCACAGGGAGTCTGGCTCAAAACTCGCTGAATGTCAGGACTACTTCTCAACACTGTTTGCACAGCCGAGTCAGACACTCCACACGATGCTGCTTTAGAGTTGCACAGACAGGCTCGGGCATCGACCAGCTATGCTCTTAGTCATGTAAAACTCTCGAAGGGTCCTCAGCCCCCTCTTTGCCATCAGCCACAGATCGTCATGACGATTACCTGATCGGCCTGAAAGCTTAGGTATTTATGACTTTGGGTGATGGTAGAGCTAAGCCAAGGGATGCAGATACGGACAATCCTTGGTGCTGTTGGAGGGAAAAACTCCTAAAACAGTTTTTAAGCGCTACGTTAATGCTAGAAAAATTAAAAGCATATTTCCATAATCCCTGTGGAGTGCTGAACCCAGCGCACCGTTTCGCTTGACGGGGAGATCGCCGGTATCACGACAAATTAGTATTGGCCAGTAAAATCGTGCTAGATGCGTTGTGTTTGGTATCTATGTAAATGTAAAATCGAGATATAAAATATGACACTAATATCTTTCACCTGTGTGGCCCAGGGGCAAAGATATGTGGAAAGCTAGAATTAAGGAACCTTTGGGACAATCTCGGCACAGCCCACAAGAGATTGTAAAATGAAGTCACAGAGAAGGGGGGTTACCAAAGGCATAAAAGAAACTATCTCCTTGAGGGGGGGTCAGTCAGTATTGGAGGGCATCTGTAAGAGGTGATGCTGGCTGTCTCTTAACATCTTCTTCCTTTGGAGACCTTCCCTCTCTAAGTTTGGACGTCACTTCTATAGCACGAGCTTAGTAAGTTTCACATTTATACCTTTTATTTTTTTATGTAACTTTCTATACTGTATTTGTATTGTTCCCTTTTGTAAATTCTTGTATATTTTTCTTAAACACTGCCTATTTTCAGATTAAATATATAAAATGTAATAGTTTCTTTCCTCATGCTTTATATATGAATCCAAATCCCCGAAGGGCCTTATGCTAACTGAAAAAGGTCCCCAGCTATCCCGAAAAGCTGGGTGGTGGCAGCGTAATTGTTATTGCATAGAATTATTGGAGGGCTATCATTAAGGGTACCAAGGTATATATATATATATATTCCATTAGCGGGAATTGGTGATATATACATTTACTTTTGCTGTGAGACCTCCAATATTTGGCATGATTAGCTCAGTAGCCTCATTTTATGCATTGTCCTGCAGTACCAAAAGTGGCCTGCAGACAAGGGAGGCGCTAGAGAGTAGTCGTGTTTGACAAATAAGCGAACAGCTGCGGGATTTCTGAGTGACTCCTCCGGCTGTTCATGACACTCTTGTTAGTAATCGGGCTTGCAGGATTTAATTTCTGCTAGCCTGTGGGTTCCTGGTTGAGTCACATGTTGCAGGAGACCTATCACAGTCGCCTCCACCCTTCTTAAGATGGTGGAGCCTGTTCCCCCATGCCAATGATAGCTTTATGCGATCTAAGTCCCTGTACTTTGTTATCCTGTCGCTGGTGAACTTCTGTGTGTTATGAAAATTCTCTTGTTGTCTAATTATTTGCTCCCTTCCTTTTGTTTCCTCCTGATCACTGTCTATACCTCTGTGAGTGATTGCTGGGAGTTTGAGTTTTGGTTTTCCCCCGACTTTTTTTGTGTGGCAATAATCTCTCCTGTCCTGGCCCTCTCCAGGGTGGAGAGAGGAGGCCACTTGTCTAGGGTTGTTCAAAAACTAGGGCAAGGAAGGCAGCCCAAACCTCACCACCTTCAGATGTATTTTAGGAATCAGTGGCAGCTAGGGTTCTCCAAGCCTGAGGGCCAGTTTAGGCTCCCCTGTTACTAGTGATACCGTCACACCCTGACATGACATGATACTAGTAAAAATATATAGCCAAAGGAATGGAAATGGTTAGGGCCGTTATGATCCTGATGAAGGAGATTTTCTCCGAAACATGTAGACTAAAGTTACATATCATAAAATCCAGCATTTATTCTTCATGCACAGGAGTGCGGCCTAAAACCTTACTGCCTAAATTATCTTCGCTACCATGCTCGGGTGCTCTGTACTAGTAACTAGTGATGAGCGGGCACTACCATGCTCAGGTGCTCTGTACTCATAACTGGTGATGAGCGGGCACTACCATGCTCGGGTGCTCAGTACTTGTAACTAGTGATGAGAGGGCACTACCATGCTCGGGTGCTCAGTACTGGTAACTAGTGATGAGCGGGCACTACCATGCTCAGGTGCTCTGTACTCATAACTAGTGATGAGCGGGCACTAACATGCTCGGGTGCTCGTAGCTAATGATGAGCAGGCACTACTATGCTCGGGTGCTCGATACTCGTAACTAGTGATTAGTGAGCACTACCATGCTGGGGTGCTCGATACTCGTAACTAGTGATGAGTGAGCACTACCATGCTCAGGTGCTCAGTACTGGTAACTAGTGATGAGCAAGAACTACCATGCTCGGGTGCTCAGTACTCGTAACTAGTGATGAGGGGGCACTACCATGCTCCGATGCTCAGTACTCGTAACTAGCGATGAACGGGCACTACCATGTTCAGGTGCTCGGTACTTGTAACTAATGATGAGTGAGCACTACTATGCTCGGGTGCTCGGTACTCATAACTAGTGATGAGTGAGCACTACCATGCTCGGGTGCTCAGTACTGGTAACTAGTGATGAGCGGGCACTACCATGCTGAGGTGCTCAGTACTGGTAACTAGTGATGAGCGGGCACTACCATGCTGAGGTGCTCAGTACTGGTAACTAGTGATGAGCGGGCACTATCATGCTCAGGTGCTCAGTACTGGTAACTAGTGATGAGTGGGCACTACCATGCTCGGGTGCTCAGTACTGGTAACTAGTGATGAGCGAGCACTACCATGCTCAGGTGCTCAGTACTGGTAACTAGTGATGAGTGGGCACTACCATGCTCGGGTGCTCAGTACTGGTAACTAGTGATGAGCGGGCACTACCATGCTCGGGTGCTCAGTACTGGTAACTAGTGATGAGCGGGCACTACCATGCTCAGGTGCTCAGTACTGGTAACTAGTGATGAGCGGGCACTACCATGCTGAGGTGCTCAGTACTGGTAACTAGTGATGAGCGGGCACTACCATGCTCAGGTGCTCAGTACTGGTAACTAGTGATGAGTGGGCACTACCATGCTGAGGTGCTCAGTACTGGTAACTAGTGATGAGCGAGTGCTACCATGCTCGGGTGCTCGGTACTTGTAACTAATGATGAGTGAGCAATATCATGCTCGGGTGCTCAGTACTGGTAACTAGTGATGAGCGAGCACTACCATGCTGAGGTGCTCAGTACTGGTAACTAGTGATGAGTGAGCACTACCATGCTCAGGTGCTCAGTACTGGTAACTAGTGATGAGCGAGTACTACCATGCTCGGGTGCTCAGTACTTGTAACTAGGGATGAGTGAGCACTACCATGCTCGGGTGTTCTGTACAGGTAACTAGTGATGAGCGAGCACTACCATGCTGGGGTGCTCGGTACTGTGTGTATGTGTCACCTTACTCCCCATGTTTATCTCCACCCCCAGGTTGCTAAGCTAGTGGGTGGGAGGTCCCCTACCTTTTGGTCACTGTCCAAGAAACCCCACCCTAGCCCAGTACTGGTGAGAGAGCAACTAACTGTGTTTTGGTGGATTGTGGTGGTTTTACCGGTGATGACCTCCTCCGTATCTGAGATGAATACTGCACCTCAAATCAGGTGCAATACCCTGTAGCGCCTAAAGCCACAGAGGCGCCACATATGTGTAGGCAATGGTGCTTGTCACCATTCCTCTGTGCAGAGCATCTTGCACACATGTGATGCTCTGCCATGCCTTCCTGAACCTCTGAGCCGGCAGTGACATGTTTCCTTTGTGCAGATCATCTTGCACTTGGAGATGCTCTGCTGTGTTTCCTTGAACACTAGCTTACAGATTGTTTGACAGCGCAGGATTCCATGCTGGTTCTGGGAGATGCTTTTAATCAGGTGTTCCACCTTCCACATAATCGCTCTGTTTCATTACTGAGCATGCTCTCCTAGAATCTTGCCAGTCATACTCTCTGGTTCTGCAGTTGTGCTCTTGGCTTGTGTTTGTGCTTGTGTTTAGATCTAAGTTTCTTGACCCTGGACCGTTCATTGACTCCTCTATGCCCGCTCCCTGTTCTTGTCGTTACCTCCTGGATTCTGACCTCAGACCGTTACCTGACCACGTCTCTGCCTAATCCCTGTTTTTGTCATTACCTCCTGGCTTCTGACCTTGGACCGTTACCTGACCACGCCTCTGTTTGCTCCCTGAATCTAATACGTACTCTCCAGGAATTCTGATCATCGATCTTTGACTTGACTGTGTTTCTGTTTACTCCCTGTGTCCTGTCGTGTTCTCCAGTTTCCTGACCCCAGCTTGTCTGACTACCCTTCTGTCTATACTATCCGTAAGTAGTGACTAGCATCACATTGCCATCAGCTTTGTAAATATGGTGGAAGTGGAAGATGTAGCCGAATCACCCAGATCCTGGGGCCCGATGGGACACAATGTGCCGTGTGACCCATGAGAAGACTCCAGTATGATATTGGCACCTGTTATAGATTTTGCATTGAACCCAAGGAGCTTTAAGTTTTTGAAAACTTTTAGGAGACCCAGCGCGAAGAAAGAAAATCACATCATCTGGATGGAGCTGGCGGGATATTGCCCTCGGAAAGATACTGATTTGTTTTACATTACAACAGACAGAAGGGGACAAAAACAACACGGAGCTCTCCTTCATTATACCGCAAGCCACAAAAAAATAATTCCTGCTCCGCCGGCTTTTGTTCAACGTTCCGAAAACGGCGGCATTGTGAAACAACAGAGGAGATTGCTAATAGCAGTTCACCACGTTAATGCATTTCAAGGAGACCGAATCATTCCGGAGCTTTGTGAGCGTTTTTTTGATATTTGACCCTGAAATTTCAGAAAAAAAATCATTTCATATTTGTGAGTTTCCGTTTCCCATTGAAGCAGCCGACGCAGATAGATAAAATGGCTTTACTAACAATAGCAGAAAAGCTCAGGTTCCATTGCAAAAGTCTCAATTATATCGTGGGATGGGATAATTAACATTTTTGGGAATCACAAAGTGCTGGGGTCAAGATGAGGTCTAAGAAAGTCGTGTGGAAGCTTTGATTTACAGGGATTTTTCCAAGTTTTATATGATACTATATCAATAGGCTTGAAAATAACTTACTATCTGCTGGGACCCCCAGAAAGCCTGAGAGTGGGGCTCTGCAGATTCCCGTCTGAATAGAGCGGAGGAGAAGATGAAGCACCTCAGCTCCATTTATTATTGGGTTGCAGAAGATAGATAAGTGGGACGCTCAATGTGGCTATCTTCATCAGTGCTATTGTCACGACATGACTGTAGAATAGCGACAATAGAGAGTGTCACACTAGGGGACCCTAGGCTATCCCTAACCTCAGAGTTACCCCTAATGGTGGAGATGCCTTAAGGCTACTTTACACACTGTGATATCGGTCCCGATATCGCTAGTGTGGGTACCCGCCACCATCTGTTGCGCGACACGGGCAAATCGCTGCCCGTGTCGCACAACAGCCGTCACACATACATACCTGTCCGGTGACGTCGCTGTGACGGGCGAACCGCCTCCTTTCTAAGGGGGCGGTCCGTGCGGCGTCACAGCGACGTCACTGAACCGCCGCCCAATAGCAGCGGAGGGGCAAAGCTGAGCGGGACGTAACATCCCGCCCACCTCCTTCCTTCCTCATAGCGGCCGGGAGGCAGGTAAGGGGAGCTTCCTCGTTCCTGCGGCGTCACACGCAGCGATGTGTTCTGCCGCAGGAACGAGGAACAACTTCGTTACTGCTGCAGTAACGAGATTTGAGAATGGACCCCCATGTCGCCGATTAGCAATTTTGCACGTTTTTGCAACGATGCAAAATCGCTTATCGGTGTCACACGCAACGGCATCGCTAATGCGGCCGGATGTGCGTCACGAATTCCGTGACCCCAACGACTCCGCATTAGCAATGTCGCAGCGTGTAAAGCCCGCTTTAGTCCCGTGCCTGGCTCGTCTTCAGACCAAAACTAATTTGTTCCCCCTACAGGGAAAGAAGGGGCAGAAGTGTGATGGTAACATAGATTTAGACAAACAGGGAAAACCCTAAACTCAGACACACTGCAAACTCACAGGAACAAACAGTAAGCGACTAAAGAGAAAAGCAAAAGAAGTTGTTGTGTCCCATGAATGGGAACAACCTGTTGTATATATTTCTTGCATTGCATATTTTTCCTCCTATCAGGAAATTCCATATTGTTACTAGGTAGATTTACACTGTATGAAGTTTGTCCTTATGTTCCTCCCTTAGTTGCCTTCTGTATAGAATGCTCCTCCCTTCCTCCTCAGTTTAGTCTAGAGGGGAACCATTGCTGAAGACACTTGTCTACAACCCTGTACAGATTATTCCTTTTCACCTGCCTTTACTTTGTACTTAATACAAGATTCTAGAAGAAAACTACAGCGTTTCTCCTGGTCTTTCTACAAGTCATCGTTTCTGGCTGAGTTAAAACTATCTGTGGATGCCGGTAGTGTAAGTACAATCATACAGTTTTCTAAGGGACTAATAATTAGAGCGGCTGGGATTCATAGCTACCAGGAAGAGACAGAATATAAGTATTTGGTCAATCCAGCAGTAAGTTAAATGACTTCACCTGAGGAGAGGTCTCTGAGATCAACGAGTTCACCAGAGTTCAGTTCACCTGAGGTCATAGCTGGGGTACCGTGGAATTCCCATCTGTGACGTCAGGTGAACGCACACCAGTGACTATGGAAGGGGAATACATGGAATAGCAGAAACTGCTGTGTGAATACTGACATGAAAAATTCAATAGCTATTTGTATGAATGAAATGTGAAAAATGGAACCTGCATTACTGCCATGAATATATGAATAAAGAGAAATTTAGCTACTGAATTGATCAATGCAATAGAGCCCCAACACTACGCCAAAGTATTTCTCTACGTTGGGGTCCCTAGCTTGTGTGTGTCCTCTCATGCAGTTAAAAAACTTACCGTGTATGGGAGGCTGAGACCCAGGCTATATATACGATGTGGATTGGCAATAGGTGTGTATGGGGAGGGTTCACAAACGAAAAACTACTAACATTAAGGAATAACGTTTGGAACTCCATTCTATGTCTGAACTGGGTGCAAAAAACCTAAAAAAACATCACTATGGGGAGATAAGGTATGCACACCAGTGACTATGGAAGGGGAATACATGGAATAGCAGAAACTGCTGTGTGAATACTGACATGAAAAATTCAATAGCTATTTGTATGAATGAAATGTGAAAAATGGAACCTGCATTACTGCCATGAATATATGAATAAAGAGAAATTTAGCTACTGAATTGATCAATGCAATAGAGCCCCAACACTACGCCAAAGTATTTCTCTACGTTGGGGTCCCTAGCTTGTGTGTGTCCTCTCATGCAGTTAAAAAACTTACCGTGTATGGGAGGCTGAGACCCAGGCTATATATACGATGTGGATTGGCAATAGGTGTGTATGGGGAGGGTTCACAAACGAAAAACTACTAACATTAAGGAATAACGTTTGGAACTCCATTCTATGTCTGAACTGGGTGCAAAAAACCTAAAAAAACATCACTATGGGGAGATACCCTCCCCATACACACCTATTGCCAATCCATATCATACGCATATATAGCCTGGGTCTCAGCTTCCCATACACGGTAAGTTTTTTAACTGCATGAGAGGACACACACAAGCTAGGGACCCTAACGTAGAGAAATACTTTGGCGTAGTGTTGGGGCTCTATTGCATTGATCAATTCAGTAGCTAAATTTCTCTTTATTCATATATTCATGGCAGTAATGCAGGTTCCATTTTTCACATTTCATTCATACAAATAGCTATTGAATTTTTCATGTCAGTATTCACACAGCAGTTTCTGCTATTCCATGTATTCCCCTTCCATAGTCACTGGTGTGCATACCTTATCTCCCCATAGTGATGTTTTTTTAGGTTTTTTGCACCCAGTTCAGACATAGAATGGAGTTCCAAACGTTATTCCTTAATGTCAGGTGAACGCAGTGACGACTCTACTCACAGCTCCGTCAGTGTGTTCCTGATGCCGGAGTGAGAAGTCACGTTTTCTAATGTGCACTATGACATCAGATATAGCAGAGCCGTGATCGTCATTGGACCTCGTGTGGATTATGTCGGACCTGTAGGGGTGTTTTTGGGGTTAACAAATTTAGTGAGGGCAACCAATTAAAGATGTCGGCACAGAAGGTGGGTGGGAAGCAGGACTACATCCAATCACAGGCACTGTTACAGAGGGTGGGCGAGGAAAGTTGCGCATATTCATGAACTTTAATGATCGGACCCGGAAGCAGTTTGTTACGGGGGGACCGGCGGATTAGGACAAGGGGTATATATCCCAATCGCCAGTCGGGGCCCACCGTGCTCCAGATGGCAATGGAGCTGCTGCCACCCTGTGGGTTAGGCGGAGACTATAGAACTGGAAGGCTCAGAGATAACCCAGGGAACCGGTCACATGTGTAGGGACACGTCAGACCGGACGACAACCCAGTTAGCATTTCGGTGGAGCGGGCACTACTCCGACCCCGTGTGTAGGGAACACGTCAGGCCGGATGGTAACCAGTTAGCGTTGACCGAGAAGACCGCTGTGACAGCGCCCTGTTGGCCACGTGTGTAAGACACGTCAGGCCGAGCGGTCCTCCGATTAGCATTTCTGGCCACCACTCGACTGGCCACGTGTGTAAAGGACACGTCAGACCAGGTAGTCACACCAGTAGCATTTGACTGGGAAGCCTAGGAGGATAATAGGGTTCACACACCCAATCCAGGAACACCCTGTTAACTTCACAGGGGTTCTGGGGTGCGCTGTCCATGCGCATAGAGGGCACAACCGGACAGGTGGCGCAGCAGGTACACTATCCGTGTGCGTAGAGGACACTCTCGGACAGGTGACGCAACAGGTATTCTGTCCATGTGCGTAGGAGGCACAACTGAACAGGTGACGCAGCAGCCGCAGCCCAGTTAACGCCACTGGACTGCTCTAGCACAACAGGAACCTTAGCAAGGAAGCACGGCGCCTGACCCTCATGTGCTGAGCCACGAATCTTGGCGTGACAGGCACAGTTCGCCTAGCCCTACCTACCGCTTCCAACAAGGCTTATGCCACCAAGAACTCTAAATGAAGACTGCGCACCTCCATGTTGTCTCCAGCCCCTTTTATAACCTGGGTCCACCCCAAACCCAGGGTGGAACCACCAAGGTCAAATAGCAGAGTGCCATGTCATCAGTGATGTCACATGCAACCTATCTGGAACCTCCACGTCATTGATGACCTCATGGCAGCCACACTCCATAGGGACGCTCTCTATGGGCAACAGCAGAATCACAAGTTCGTGGATTGGCCTTGCAAAGGTCTTCGTCTCACCTTTCCTGATGACCTTTAGCTCCACCTTCCGAACATTGCCGTCCTGACTAGGCAGTATCCTAGTAATCAGTCCCATAGGCCAGTCAGTCCTTTCTGTGGTCTGATCTTTCATGAGGACTAGGTCTCCTTCCTTGAGGTTCGGCTTGGGATGTCGCCACTTCTTTCTTCCTTGAAGAATGGTGAGGTATTCCTTCCTCCATCGTTCCAGAAGTAGTGAGCCAAGTATTTAACCCGTTTCCAGTGTTTTTGATAAGTGTTCGCGTGGGTGAACTCTCTGCTGGGCATTACCGCGTTGTCAGTTTTTTGGGTAATAAGAATAGTAGGAGTTAATATGGTTGGTGTTTCTGGATCCATGGTCACCGGCACAAGGGGTCTTGAATTGATAATGGCTGAGACTTCAGCTAAAAGAGTGACTAGAGTCTCATGTGTGAGTCTTGAGGAATTGACGTCCATTAGCATGGAGTTCAAGATGTTGCATGAAATCCCGATCATCCTCTCCCAGGAGCCTCCCATGTGAGAACTGTGAGGGGGATTGAAGATTCAGGTGCAACCTTTCTCTGCCAGCTGATCTTGGATAGGTTTGGTGTCGATGTTCAGTTCTCTACATGCACCGATGAAGTTGCTTCCACGGTCAGACCTCAGCAATACTCCTACCAAGTTGTTTGTTAGGTTAGGACCTGTGAGGAGAACATCGTTAAGGGATACGCCTTCATGTTTGGCGCTGGAGTCGAAGACAACCCTGATTTGATTCGGTTTTCGTGGGTGGTATACACTGAATGAAGGCAGATACCAACACTCTTCGTTCTTCTTCAAGAATGGAGCAGGTTCTGCGTGGTTGTTGCGGAATATTTTGTCCATAAAGGCAACAATATGTTCTCTCATTTCAGGTTTGCTGTTCATAGAACACTGAAGAGAGTTAAATCTGGTCTGAGCTTGAGCTCGGTTGTTTGGGAGTCTTACCCTGGTAGATCGGAAGGGTAATGGAGAGACCCAATGGTTGGTTTTGTCTTTAGAAAACCCACAGTCCATTATTCCGATGAATTCTCTGTCCTCTACTGACAAGGCTACTTTATCGTCGTCCTTGGTTGTGAGAAAGACTGATCTTCCCAAATTGTCAATATGCAGAGAAGAAGCGATGTCAGGTAGCTGTATTGTGTCTGGAGACTTCTCTTTCACTCCATAGTGATGAGGACATGTGTTACGGGGGGACCCACAGATTAGGACCAGGGGTATATATCCCAATCGCCAGTCGGGGCCCACCGTGCTCCAGATGGTAATGGAGCTGCTGGCACCCTGTGGGTTAGGCGGAGACTATAGAGCTGGATGGCTCTGAGATAGCTCAAGGAACCAGTCACGTGTGTAGGGACACGTCAGACCGGATGACAACCCAGTTAGCGTTTCGGTGGAGCGGACGCTACTCCGATCACATGTGTAACAACACGTCAGGCCGGATGGTAACCAGTTAGCGTTGACCGAGAAGACCGCTGTGACAGCGCCCTGTCGGCCACCTGTGTAAGACACATCAGGCCGAGCGGTCCTCCGATTAGCGTTTCTGGCCACCACTCGACTGGTCACGTGTGTAAAGGACACGTCAGACCAGGTAGTCACACCAGTAGCATTTGACTGGGAAGCCGAGGAGGATAATAGGGTTCGCACACCCAATCCAGGAACACCCTGTTAACTTCACAGGGGTTCTGGGGTGCGCTGTCCGTGCGCGTAGAGGGCACAACCGGACAGGTGGCGCAGCAGGTACACTGTCCGTGTGCGTAGAGGGCACTCTCGGACAGGTGACGCAACAGGTATTCTGTCCGTGTGCGTAGGAGGCACAACTGAACAGGTGACGCAGCAGCCGCAGTCCAGTTAACGCCACTGGACTGCTCTAGCACAACATGAACGGTAGCAAGGAAGCACGGCGCCTGACCCTCATGTGCTGAGCCACGAATCTTGGCGTGACAGGCACCGTTCGCCTAGCCCTATCTACCGCTTCCAACAAGGCTTATGTCACCAAGAACTCTAAATGAAGACTGCGCACCTCCATGTTGTCTCCAGCCCCTTTTATAACCTGGGTCCGCCCCAAACCCAGGGTGGAACCACCAAGGTCCAATAGCAGAGTGCCATGTCATCAGTGATGTCACATGCGACCTATCCGAAACCGCCACGTCATTGATGACTTCATGGCAGCCACGCCCCAAACACTTCACCAGTCATTGTCTGACGACCAATGGTGAGGTGCCAGATCTTAGGGGCAGGCCTCTGCGAGCCTGTCCGGAGTTGCCACGTCATCAGGACACCTGACACCCTCTGCCCTATCAGGGCCTGCCTCCTCACGGACATGCTCAGTGAGGTCCTTACCGGACCTAGCCTTTGATGCACTAAGTGCCTGAGCATGCTCAGTAGCCTGAACAACAGACTCAGAAATCAGACTATCTGCCTGAGCATGCTCAGTAGGCACATCCCAGAACTTAGACACAGCACGAAGTCCAAGTACCTGTGCAAAGAGGCTGTTAGGGTTAATTGTGGGAGCATGCTCAGTAGCCTGAACTGAGGACTTAGTCTCAGAAATAACGCAATCAGGCTGGGCATGCTCACTAGGCAAAACACCGGGCTTAGACTCTGGCTGGGGTAAATCGGCGCACGCATGCGCACTAGCCGCCTCTCCACACTTAGACATGGTGGAAAGAGCAGCCAACTGGACGACCCGAGGCATGGCCAAGAACGGCAGCCGGTGCCTGGGCGCAAGAGGAACCGCAGCAGGATGCTTGCGGCTATGGTGGCGCCAGTTTGTAACACAGTTGCTGGGAAAGCAGTGCATATTCATGAATTTTAATGATCGGACCCGGAAGCAGTTGCGGGGAAAGCAGTGCATATTCATGAACTTTTTTGATCAGACCCGGAAGCAGTGCGAGTAACGAATAGTGCCAATATTTGCTCATCACTAGTCATGACCTGCATTGTAACATCAAAGGCTTTCTCATGAAGATACCTGGAAAAGAACGCCTTGCGTCAGAAAAAAGAAAGGCTGGGCAGAGTGGAGGACATTGAGTAACTGAGGAACAGGGGAGCTTTATTTTCATTTTCAAAATAATTTTTTATGATACATTTTTGGCAAATTCAGTTCACTTACAATAAATTTGCTCTTTCAGGAGCTTATGTTTATGAATATTGCTGTATCAGAGTCGGGTAAGTGGTACAGTTGCATCAGTTGCAGTAGTCGGGATAGTAGGCAGAGAAGCTGGAGCTTTAGAACAGTCATTTTGAAGATACGGGCATGTGTTATAGTGGAATTTGAAAAATGACCCAAGATTTTAGAATAGGGATGTAGCAGAGTTCAGTATGTATGCTGATACAGATGAAAGCAGTGATGAAAGAGGGAGCCATTCATTCCCTCCTCCATCATTCTCCCACTGACCTGATGTCTCAGTGTAGTGGGCGCGATTAAGTCACTATTGTGCACACGCTGTACCGGGGTGTGCAGTGCTGCAGGATACATCCCACTGCAGAGACCGGAGCAGCAGGAGAAAGAGAAGAGGTGAGTATATGGAGGACTATGGGGTGTATTATACTATATGTAGTATAGGAGGTGGAGTATACTATATAGAGGACTATCGGGGGTGCAGTGTTACGAGGGGGACCCGGGGAAGCGTGCCAAGATGGGAAATGGACAGCTTCCGCCGGTCAAGGTCCACTGTGCGGTGTAAGGGACCGCTGCTATGGTGGGTGAAGAGTGAGCGGGTTGCTGCTAGCGATCGTCTGGAATGTCACAGACGATCTATGTACACCGGTCTGCTCTAACCCGTGTGGGTTGTATGGCAGGGATCACACGGCTCGGTGTACCTGTTGCACGGGGAAGCACAGAGGTGCCCACGCACGTGTGCCAGTGGAAGTCACGAGAATATGGCACGAGGGTAGCACAGAGGTGCCCACGCACGTGTGCTTTCAATAACCAGGTGAGTCCAGTGGAGACTCGAGGAGCTCACCTGGGACAGGAACACGGCCTGTAGAAGGAGCTACTGCCGGAGCAGCAAGGCAGGGACACGGCCTGCAAACCAGGGGCTGCCTAAGCAGCAAGGGCCAAGCCCACAGAGGAAGATAATGCCTGAGCAGTGGCGTGGCAGCACGCTGCCAGACATCCAAACATAGAAGGACGGTCGCGCGCCGCCATGATGGCAGGAGGAGCTTTTAAGGAGGTGTAGCTCCAGCCAAGGGCGGGCGCGAGGCGGAGATGACGGACTTGACCCAATCAGGATCCACGACATCCCAGCCTGGCCAGTCAGGATTCACCACGTCACCAGCCTTGTCATCAAGCCGTGTGACGTCAGTGGGCGAATCAGGATCCACCAAGCATAGCACATGCTCACCCTCCTGCCTCTGGGAAATAGAGGCGGGATCCTCGGTCTCACAATGTGTAGAGATAACGGGAGTCTCACTGCTTCCCTGAGCAGCAAACCTCTGCACATTGCGCAACCTCACAGACCTTCGAGGCTGCTGAGCAGGAGGAGCTGCGGCAGGAAAGGAATGGGAGACCATCTCATTTCTTGCAACAGGAGTACCACTAGGTGTCACCCTTGTGCTGCCTCTCTGAGGAGGTTTCTCCTGCACTCTGCGCAGTCTGGCAGACCTTTGGCGCTGCTGAGGAGGAGCACTCGTGGCAGGCAAGGAGACTGTCTCATTCCTTGCCACAGGAGAGCCACGAGGTGTAACATTACCCCCCCGTCTAGGCCCCCCCCCCTGCCCATGCTCAAAGGCCGCTATCAAACCCGGGGCGTGGATATGATCCTCCAATTCCCAGGATCTATGCTCCGGACCACGGCCGACCCACTCCACAAGGTAGTACCTCCTGCCCCGTATAACTTTTGTCTCCACAAGCTTCGCCACCTCAGAGTCGTCGGGCAGGGGGTCAGTTTGAGGCGTCAGGGACCCCGAGAACTTATTAAGTCGTACGGGTTTCAGGAGGGACACGTGAAAGGTGTTGGCTATAGCCCAGCGTGGAGGGAGCTGGAGTCGGTATGCCACCGGGTTCACCTGCTCTAGCACTTTAAACGGACCCAGGTACCTAGGGGCGAACTTGGCTGCCTGTACCCGTAGGTTAACATTCTTAGAGGACAGCCACACTAGGTCACCAGGGGCGAAAGATGGTGCAGGGCGGCGGCGCTCATCAGCCGTTGTCACCATCCGGTCTTTAGCCCTCTTAAGGGCCTCTTGGGTGTTATCCCAGATCTCCCGGGCCTCGGTCGCCCAATCCTCCACTCTAGGATCGGGTGACGTTATGGGCATAGGAACCGGGATTCTGGGATGTTGTCCGTTATTGAGCAGGAACGGAGTCTGACCAGAGGATTCATGGACCGAATTATTAATGGCAAATTCGGCCCAAGGAAGGAGGTTAGCCCAGTTGTCGTGGTGCGCGGAGATAAAATGGCGGAGGTAAGTTACCAAGGTCTGATTGGTCCTCTCTACCAGTCCATTGGTTTCGGGATGGTATGCGGAGGAGATGTTCAGCTCTATCTGCAGGAGCTTACAGAGCTCTCTCCAGAAGCGAGACGCGAACTGGGGACCCCGGTCGCTCACCACCTTGTCAGGCATGCCATGCAGCCTAAATACATGCCTAATGAATAAGGTGGCGAGAGCACGTGACGTCGGGAGTCGTGGGAGAGGCACCAAGTGGACCATTTTAGAGAAGTGATCCGTGATGACCCATACGACCTTGTGACCTGCTGACTTGGGCAGATCTCCCAGGAAGTCCATTCCCACCACTTCCCAGGGACGATCCGGCACTGGCAGTGGGTGAAGAAGACCTGCCGGTCTCTGCCGGGACGGCTTATTCCGTGCACACGACATACAGGCTCCCACATACTCCTGTATGTCCTGGGGTAGTCTCGGCCACCAATAGTGCCTAGTCACAAGGTCTCTGGTCCTTTTGACCCCAAAGTGACCCCCGACCTTGGAGGCATGGGCCCACGATAGCACCTCATTCCGTAGTTCTGGGGGAACGAGGGTCTTGCCAGGTGGCACCTGGTCCAAAGAAGTGGGAGTGACCATCCTCAAGCTGTCCGGGGGTAGTATAAGACGAGGCTCCTCCTCGTCCTCCTCCAACACAACCATACAACGTGACAAGGCATCGGCCCGTACGTTCTTCTCACCGGCCAGGTGGCGGATAATAAAGCAGAACCGGGAGAAGAACAAGGACCAACGGGCCTGCCTTGGGTTCAGGCGTTGTGCTGTCTGGAGGTATGTGAGATTTTTATGGTCGGAAAATACTTCAAATGGATGCTTCGCACCCTCCAGGAGATGCCGCCATTCCTGGAATGCTAGTTTCATCGCCAGTAACTCCCTATCCCCTATGGAGTAGTTCCTCTCGGCCGGAGAAAAGGTTTTGGAGAAAAAGAAACATGGATGCTTCCTTCCTCGTTCGTCTTTCTGGTACAGGACTGCACCAGCACCGACCGAAGAGGCGTCTACCTCTAGTAGAAAGGGTTTGGAGATGTCTGGACGATGAAGGATGGGAGCTCTGGAGAAGTAAGTTTTGAGAGTGTGAAATGCCTCTACCGTTTCCCGTGTCCATGCTTTGGGATTAGCGCCCTTGCGGGTAAGGGCAATGATGGGTGCTGCCACCGTCGAGAAGTTGGGAATGAACTGGCGATAATAATTGATAAACCCCAAGAATCGCTGGATCGCTTTCAGCGAGCGGGGCTCAGGCCATTTCATCACTGTCTCCAACTTCCCCGGATCCATTGCTAACCCCTGACTGGACACGATATACCCCAGGAACGGCAAGGATTCACGTTCAAAAACGCACTTTTCTAGCTTAGCATATAACGAATGAGTGCGGAGCCTCTTAAGTACTCGGATGACATCCCTCCGATGGGTGGCAAGATCGGGGGAGAAGATAAGGATATCATCCAGGTATGCAACCACGGAAAGATACAAATCCCGGAAAACATCATTCACAAAGTCTTGAAATACGGCGGGGGCATTGCAGAGTCCGAAGGGCATTACGAGATACTCGTAGTGACCGTCCCTGGTGTTGAAGGCGGTCTTCCACTCATCGCCCTCTCGGACTCGCACTAGATTATACGCCCCGCGTAGATCCAGCTTCGTGAAGATCTTTGCCCCGCGGAATCGATCAAATAACTCCGTAATGAGGGGCAAAGGGTATTTGTTTTTGATCGTGATTGCATTTAATCCCCTGTAATCGATACAGGGGCGTAGATCCCCTTCCTTCTTTTGCACGAAGAAGAACCCCGCACCGGCCGGTGAAATAGACTTGCGAATGAACCCTTTTGCCAGGCTGTCCTGAATATATTTGGACATAGCCTCCGTCTCTGGAGCAGAGAGGGGATACACTCTGCCCCTAGGGGGCTCGGAGCCTAGCTTCAGGTCTATTCGGCAATCGTATGGCCGGTGGGGAGGAAGGGTATCTGCGGCCCTCTTGGAGAAGACGTCCCTGTAGGCCTCATAAGGTGTCGGTAAACCTGGCTCCCCTGTATTCCCTGAGGACCCAACCGACCTAATGGTAGCGGGTGGTTCGGTAGTCACGAGGTGCTCCCTACAGGATCCTGCCCATGATGAGATCTCCCCTGTTGCCCAGTTGAGTATAGGAGCATGCTGTCTCAACCAGGGGAGGCCCAGTAGGATCTCATCCGTCCCCCCTGGAAGCACCAGGAAGGACACCTGCTCATGGTGTCCTGGTGATACTTCCATCCTGAGAGGGATGGTGATCTGGGTGATGGGATCGACTAGTAGGGACCCGTTGACTACCCGAACCCTGAGTGGCTTGGGCAAGAGAACCAGGGGAACTGAGTATCGGGTTGCCAGGGAGGTCGAAATGAAATTGCCATCAGCGCCTGAGTCCAGGCAGGCCAGAGCAGAGACGAGAGTAGTGCCAAACTGCAACTGGGCGCTGATAGTCAACCTAGAGGGAGAAGCAGCGTCTAGGAACCCCCCTCTGATGGAAACTAGACGCTGTCTTTTCCCGACGGTTTGGGACATCGGGTAGCTATGTGTCCCCTCTGCCCACAGGAAAAGCAGATGACACCAGACCGAGAACCTGGGGTAGAGGAGACCGCTTTGGACACCTCCATTGACTCCACGGAGTCGCCTACAGAGCTGGCTGGGAGACCTGTCTGGTGGAAGACGGGAGCCAGACGCTTTTTAGGCCGTGAGGACGTGGGTGCTGAAAAGACCTCGAGCCTCCGCTCCGCCTGGCGGATGTCTATGCGAGAGGCAACCACAATCAAGGACTCTAAAGTAGCAGGCACCTCACGCGTGGCCAGTGCGTCTTTGACGAACCCTGCCAGGCCCTCCCAGAACACAGGGACAAGGACCTTATCGGGCCAGTCCAGCTCTGCGGCAAGTGTCCTAAAGTGTACGGCAAAGTCCCCGACTGAAGTGGACCCTTGCCGAAGTCGTAGGAGGCGCAGCGCGGAGTCGTGGGTGACTTGAGGCCCGAGGAACACCATTCTCATGGCCCCAAGATAAGATGCTAAGTTAGTCACCACCCGATCTCCGCGCTCCCACAACGGCGTAGACCACTTCAGCGCTCTCCCTGTGAGCAGGGACTGGACGAAGGCTACCTTCGCCTTCTCGGTAGCGTAAAGATTCGCGGACAGCTCTAAGTAGGTGGTAACTTGGTTTATAAACCCACGGCACTCGGAGCTGTCCCCGCTAAAGCGCTCTGGAAGCGCAAGGCAAGGAGACCTTCCGCCCAATAGCACAGCCTGGGTAGCCGCCTGGGTGGCGACTGTCGTCAGAGCAGTCTTGTCGGAGGAAGACTGCTCCACTGCTGCCAAACGTGATTCCAACTGCTGCACATAACGCAGCAACTGCTGCTGCTCTTCAGCCATAGCCAGACCTTTGGCGCGACCGTAATGTTACGAGGGGGACCCGGGGAAGCGTGCCAAGATGGGAAATGGACAGCTTCCGCCGGTCAAGGTCCACTGTGCGGTGTAAGGGACCGCTGCTATGGTGGGTGAAGAGTGAGCGGGTTGCTGCTAGCGATCGTCTGGAATGTCACAGACGATCTATGTACACCGGTCTGCTCTAACCCGTGTGGGTTGTATGGCAGGGATCACACGGCTCGGTGTACCTGTTGCACGGGGAAGCACAGAGGTGCCCACGCACGTGTGCCAGTGGAAGTCACGAGAATATGGCACGAGGGTAGCACAGAGGTGCCCACGCACGTGTGCTTTCAATAACCAGGTGAGTCCAGTGGAGACTCGAGGAGCTCACCTGGGACAGGAACACGGCCTGTAGAAGGAGCTACTGCCGGAGCAGCAAGGCAGGGACACGGCCTGCAAACCAGGGGCTGCCTAAGCAGCAAGGGCCAAGCCCACAGAGGAAGATAATGCCTGAGCAGTGGCGTGGCAGCACGCTGCCAGACATCCAAACATAGAAGGACGGTCGCGCGCCGCCATGATGGCAGGAGGAGCTTTTAAGGAGGTGTAGCTCCAGCCAAGGGCGGGCGCGAGGCGGAGATGACGGACTTGACCCAATCAGGATCCACGACATCCCAGCCTGGCCAGTCAGGATTCACCACGTCACCAGCCTTGTCATCAAGCCGTGTGACGTCAGTGGGCGAATCAGGATCCACCAAGCATAGCACATGCTCACCCTCCTGCCTCTGGGAAATAGAGGCGGGATCCTCGGTCTCACAATGTGTAGAGATAACGGGAGTCTCACTGCTTCCCTGAGCAGCAAACCTCTGCACATTGCGCAACCTCACAGACCTTCGAGGCTGCTGAGCAGGAGGAGCTGCGGCAGGAAAGGAATGGGAGACCATCTCATTTCTTGCAACAGGAGTACCACTAGGTGTCACCCTTGTGCTGCCTCTCTGAGGAGGTTTCTCCTGCACTCTGCGCAGTCTGGCAGACCTTCGGCGCTGCTGAGGAGGAGCACTCGTGGCAGGCAAGGAGACTGTCTCATTCCTTGCCACAGGAGAGCCACGAGGTGTAACAGTGCAGTATACTATATGGAGGTTTATGGGGGTGCAATATAATATATGGAGGACTATGGGGAGTGCATTATACCATATAGAGGACTATGGGGTGTGCATTATAATATATGGAGGACTATGGAGTACACTATACTATTTAGAGGACTATGGGGAGTGCCATTATACTATATGGAGGACTATGGACTGCATTATACTATATAGAGGACTAAGGGGAGTGCATTATACTATATAGAGGACTATGGGGTGCATTATACTATATAGAGGACTATGGGGAGTGCATTATAATATATGGAGGACTATGGGGAGTGCATTATAATATATGGAGGACTATGGACTGCATTATACTATATAGAGGACTAAGGGGAGTGCATTATAATATATGGAGGACTATGGGGAGTGCATTATAATATATGGAGGACTATGGGGAGTGCATTATAATATATGGAGGACTATGGACTGCATTATACTATATAGAGGACTAAGGGGAGTGCATTATAATATATGGAGGACTATGGGGAGTGCATTATACTATATAGAGGACTATGGGGTGCATTATACTATATAGAGGACTATGGGGAGTGCATTATAATATATGGAGGACTATGGACTGCATTATACTATATAGAGGACTAAGGGGAGTGCATTATAATATATGGAGGACTATGGGGAGTGCATTATACTATATGGAGGACTATGGAGTGCATTATACTATATAGAGGACTAAGGGGAGTGCATTATAATATATGGAGGACTATGGAGTGCATTATACTATATGGAGGACTAAGGGGAGTGCATTATAATATATGGAGGACTATGGACTGCATTATACTATATAGAGGACTAAGGGGAGTGCATTATAATATATGGAGGACTATGGGGAGTGCATTATAATATATGGAGGACTATGGAGTGCATTATACTATATAGAGGACTAAGGGGAGTGCATTATATTATATGGAAGACTATGGAGTGCATTATACTATATAGATGACTATGGGGAGTGCATTATAATATATGGAGGACTATGGAGTGCATTATACTATATAGAGGACTAAGGGGAGTGCATTATAATATATGGAGGACTATGGAGTGCATTATACTATATAGAGGACTAAGGGGAGTGCATTATAATATATGGAGGACTATGGGGAGTGCATTATAATATATAGAGGACTAAGGGGAGTGCATTATAATATATGGAAGACTATGGAGTGCATTATACAATTTAGAGGACTAAGGGGAGTGCATTATAATATATGGAGGACTATGGGGAGTGCATTATAATATATAGAGGACTAAGGGGAGTGCATTATAATATATGGAGGACTATGGGGAGTGCATTATAATATATGGAGGACTAAGGGGAGTGCATTATACTATATAGAGGACTAAGGGGAGTGCATTATAATATATGGAGGACTATGGGGAGTGCATTATAATATATGGAGGACTATGGAGTGCATTATACTATATAGAGGACTATGGGGAGTGCATTATAATATATGGAGGACTATGGACTGCATTATACTATATAGAGGACTAAGGGGAGTGCATTATAATATATGGAGGACTATGGGGAGTGCATTATAATATATGGAGGACTATGGAGTGCATTATACTATATAGAGGACTAAGGGGAGTGCATTATATTATATGGAAGACTATGGAGTGCATTATACTATATAGATGACTATGGGGAGTGCATTATAATATATGGAGGACTATGGAGTGCATTATACTATATAGAGGACTAAGGGGAGTGCATTATAATATATGGAGGACTATGGAGTGCATTATACTATATAGAGGACTAAGAGGAGTGCATTATAATATATGGAGGACTATGGGGAGTGCATTATAATATATAGAGGACTAAGGGGAGTGCATTATAATATATGGAAGACTATGGAGTGCATTATACAATTTAGAGGACTAAGGGGAGTGCATTATAATATATGGAGGACTATGGGGAGTGCATTATACTATATAGAGGACTAAGGGGAGTGCATTATAATATATGGAGGACTATGGGGAGTGCATTATAATATATAGAGGACTAAGGGGAGTGCATTATAATATATGGAAGACTATGGAGTGCATTATACAATTTAGAGGACTAAGGGGAGTGCATTATAATATATGGAGGACTATGGGGAGTGCATTATAATATATAGAGGACTAAGGGGAGTGCATTATAATATATGGAGGACTATGGGGAGTGCATTATAATATATGGAGGACTATGGGGAGTGCATTATAATATATGGAGGACTATGGGGAGTGCATTATAATATATGGAGGACTATGGAGTGCATTATACTATATAGAGGACTATGGGGAGTGCATTATAATATATGGAGGACTATGGAGTGCATTATACTATATAGAGGACTATGGGGAGTGCATTATAATATATGGAGGACTATGGAGTGCATTATACTATATAGAGGACTATGGGGAGTGCATTATAATATATGGAGGACTATGTAGTGCATTATACTATATAGAGGACTATGGGGAGTGCATTATAATATATGGAGGACTATGGGGAGTGCATTATAATATATAGAGGACTAAGGGGAGTGCATTATAATATATGGAGGACTATGGGGAGTGCATTATAATATATGGAGGACTATGGGGAGTGCATTATAATATATGGAGGACTATGGAGTGCATTATACTATATAGAGGACTATGGGGAGTGCATTATAATATATGGAGGACTATGGAGTGCATTATACTATATAGAGGACTATGGGGAGTGCATTATAATATATGGAGGACTATGGAGTGCATTATACTATATAGAGGACTATGGGGAGTGCATTATAATATATGGAGGACTACAGGATGCATTATACTATATAGAGGGGTATGGGGTGAATTATACTATATGGAGGACTACAGGGGTGAATAATAATATATTGGGACTATGGGGGTGCATTTTAATTTATGGAGGACTGTGGGATGAATTATACTATATGAAGAACTATTTGGTGTGCATTATAATATACAGAGACTATGGGGTGTGCATAATAATATATGGAGAACTATGGAGGTGCATTATACTATATAGAGGATTATGAGTGGTGCATTATAACATTTGATGGACTATGGAGGTGCACTATAATATATGGAGGACTATGGGGAGTGCATTATACTATATGGAGGACTATGGGGAGTGCATTATACTATATAGAGGACTAAGGGGAGTGCATTATACTATATGGAGGACTATGGGGAGTGCATTATAAGATATGGAGGACTATGGGGAGTGCATTATACTATATGGAGGACTTTGGAGTGCATTATACTATATAGAGGACTATGGGGTGCATTATACTATATAGAGGACTATGGGGTGCATTATACTATATAGAGGACTATGGGGTACATTATACTATATTGAGGACTATGGGGTGCATTATACTATATAGAGGACTATGGGGAGTGTATTATACTATATGGAAGACTATGGGGTGCATTATACTATATAGAGGACTATGGGGTGCATTATACTATATAGAGGACTATGGGGCACATTATACTATATGGAGGACTATGGGGGGTGAATAATATTATATGGAGGACTATGTGGGGCCAATTATACTATATAGAAGGCTAATATAATACTTGGACGGCTTTGGGGTGGGTATTATATTTGGAGGGCTATGATAGTAATAATAATTATAATACATTTATTAATTTATATAGCGCTATTAATTCCGCAGCACTTTACATACATTGGCAACACTGTCCCCATTGGGGCTCACAATCTAGAGTCCCTATCTGTATGTCTTTGGAGTGTGGGAGGAAACCGGAGACCGCGGAGGAAACCCACGCAAAAACGGGGAGAACATACAAACTCCTTGCAGATGGTGCCTTTGGTGGGATTTGAACCCAGGACCCCAGCGCTGCAAGACTGCAGTGCTAACCACTGAGCCACCGTGCCACTCCTATGATGGAATGATGGAACCTTTATACTTTTATTTTATGTTTTTAAGCAATTATACAGTGTGAAGGTTTGTGTGGTGTCCATCATACTGTTTGGAGGGCTAGTGGGAGCCATTGTGGAGAGGTGTGGGGGCCATTGTACTATATGTAAGCCCATTGTACTGCATGGATGGCTGTGTGGGGGTCACAGTTGGGGATCTTACTATGTTGGTGGTCACCATACTTTACTGGAGTTGTTGAGGGTGTAGAGTAAGGTCATCATACTGTGTGTAGAGGGTACTGTGGAGAAATTCCCTATGGGGTATCATGTAGTGTTTGGGGGGCACTTTTGTTGGCATCATACTTTACGGCTGCAATGAAGGGGGAATCTAGGGGCTTCAATAGACGGAAAGTTACTTTATGAGGGCTGCAAAGTTGTGAGATATGTTCTTACGTGACCCAGACAAATATTAACTAATTTATTTTTCGAGGAGGGCGAAGGGAATTATGAGGTTTAAGGATTATGATGAGGGTTAAGGATTAGTAATAGTAACACGGCACAACTGAGAATGTAGCGCAGGAGTAATCAGGATGACCGGGTCAAATAGGAGTCGACCAGATTCTTGCAAACACAGCCTCGTTGATATGCCACAGGCATGTGTGCACCTCTCATGCTTTGGGTCCTTGGCTGTCCGTCCACCTCCGGTGCTGCCGGTAAGGGCATGTTTGGAAACATCTTTCCTTTGCTCTTCAGTCTACTAATTAGGGAAAGCCTCGGTGTCAGCATGTGATGGTTACTCCGCTTTCTTAGCGCTCGGCTCTCTATTCTTAGCAGATAGTAGGCTGCCGGTTGACAGACAGCTTCTCTCCCTTTGGTCCTATTAAACACCCGCTTTGTCTTGATGGTAATTTTTTTTCCGCAACCTTCAAAATGATAGCTCCCACGAAGATTGGAAGTCTGTAATTCGACATCCCAGTTGCCATCCCTGATTTTTTTTTTGCTCTGCTCATTAATATGATAAAGGCGACTGCACTGGCGATGACCGGGAGGGGTTCACAGGAAACGTCCATTACTTGGTTGGGTCTTTTGATGGTTTGTAGACCAAAAAAAAAATGCTGAGGAATTTATGGAAATACCTGAAATTCAGCCGAGGACACTAAAATCCTCGGTCGGATTAATATAAAGTAAAGAAGTGGAAGAGTTGAGAAGTTTACTATCTGGAAAAGAAGCTGCAGGATCGGCAGTAGGAAATCTGATTTACTGGATGTAGCATGGATGACACTGGCATTATGGGTCATCGTTGGCCATATCGAATCCAGAAGTATGAAATAATTTGGTATATCCATGTTTCTTTATCTAGTAATGTCAGTGAGGCATTACCAATGTTATCAGATGCTGCCAGATGAATTTGACACTCCCGCACCGGGGCCTGGGGGTTACTCGTCACCGGGCCAGGGTTTTCGTTGAACTGGGACACTGTGGAGGCAGCAAGGCCCGGTTACGTGATCCCGACAGTGTCAGTTAAAAGGGAGATGAAGGGGATGGTAGTTCGTGATACCACCTGTGGTATGTGGCAAGTTAGGTGCCGCCGCTGCTGGATGGGTACCTCTGGGGCAGATGGTGATGCAGCTTGGTTGGTGTAACTCTCCACAGGCAGAGCTGGGCCCGAGGGTGGATGGGGGTAGTAGTAGGTGAATGATGGAGGGACTTAACGTTGGGGTGCAGGACTGAGGACGCCGGTAATAACTGGACAACACAAGGGCCGTAGTTTCCTTTACCTTTTACTTGGTAGTTGATGGTACAGGCCCAGGAGACTGGTCCAGCTGGTAACAGAGGGCTGGTCAGCCTGGAAGCAATTGAGGGGATCCACCTAGCCAGGTGGGTTGTAGGCCTTCCTGCTTGCGCTGTAATGTGTGGGTCCCTGAGGCTTGAAGCTACGCTGAGACCCTCTTCCTTATGTTGGTTCTGGTTCTCACCCTTATGGCAGGCAGCGCGAGTCCTTTACTGATGCCGCTACTCCTATCACGGCTCCTGGCTCTAGTATGCTGCTGTGCTCTGGGCACACTGTGGGCCAGAAGACCTGTAGTCTCCTGCCCTTCGGATTCTGCTGCGGGGACTTCAGTACCCACGCAGCCTCAGACTCCGATGTCCGGATCTATGCGCTCGGCCCTGAGGGAGCTCTCTTCTCAGCGACCATCTTCTTTCTACTCCTGACTTGTTCTCATCTCTTTCACTTTTTGTCTGTGCCTAACTCCTCCTCCAGGCCAGAATGCATAGGGAAGCTCCCTTCAAGCCAGGTTCTTGAGCTCCCCATTCTGATCCGGAGTAGGAAGTGTTGAGTGCTAGTGTACCTAGCATGGGAGACCCCCCGTTTGCTTCCAGGCATAGCATCACCCCCTGTGAGGAGGGCAATGTTCCTGTGGCAACCGGACCACTGGGGTGCCACAAATGCCAGTCCTCAGACCTTGAACACTGATGCCTAGGCAAGCTTTCTGAATGTAGCTGGTAAATGGGCCACTAGGCACATATTGCATGCACTGTATTTTTGGTTACAGCTTGACACTCTTTTCGTGCACTCTGGAATTTTTCATCCATTTTGGGGCACAGTCTGGCCCTAAAAGGTACAATTTGGTGCTGTGTGTGCAAATTATGGCACCAGATGGACCCTGTTTGGCTCTGTTTTTCTGGAAGCAAAGTGTGCCCCTATTTGTTTGTAAAAGGGTAGAAAATGGTGCTGCCAAATCTCAACTTTTTAATAACATGACATTGACGTTAAAGTTACTTTCAAGAATTATGTATTTTGTTAGTTGCAATGTGGTAGTGTTGATACTATTGACGTGGAATTATCCACTGGATCTCTAATACAACGCCCTCGCCAGCATCCCCACACTGTCCCGCTTCACCCTCCCAGCCGCTCAGTGGTAGCACCTGCTTCTGTTCCTCCTGCCGGCTCCCGAGGCCTGCTCATGCTGCACAGGTCTCCTGGGAGTGTGCACCTCCCTGCTCTTAAATTGCCAGTGGGCCTTAATCCGGAAGTGCCTCTGAGGCTATGGCTGAGAGCCACTAGGCACTTCAGGCACCCTCATCCTATGAGAGGTGCCTGGGCAACTTGGCTTACTGTTAGAGGCACACTGCTAGTTGTCAGGTCCAGTTCCCTGTATCTTATGTCCATTACCTGTCCATGCTAACCCAGACTTGTGTTCTAGTATCTGCTGTACCATCTACACCCGCTGCACCAGCCTGAACCAGCCGTCCAGTCTACACAGGTCTGAACCAGTCACCCTGCCTGCACCTGAGCCCGTCCCTGCATCCTCCACCCCTGGCGTCGGCTGCCACAGTGTCGTGATATCCTCTGGAATAGAACCTGGTGGCCACCTCCCAGCACAGGCCTAACCTCACCATCAGAGGCTCTAGAAAAGACATGTTAGTCACTTAGTTACACCCCTACAGGGTGACCCGGAGCTGTGGCACAGCGGGCCCACGTCCACCAGTGTATCAGCTAAATTATGCTATTACAATGTCAAAAAACTTTCCAGCAAGTAGGGGTCAGACACACAGACAGCGCAGACAGACACAGGAAGAGATTGTGTGAGGGATGTGTACCGCCCCGCACTCGGCTGCAGCCGAGCCGCTCGGATCCGGGCTCGTTAATGGGATGCTGAACGGGGATGCTGGCGCTTTCAGTGGGGAGTTAGGTAGGTGCACGGCCGGAGCCGCGCTTGAGTTCGTGACGCCACCCACGGGATGCGGTGAAGGTCGACACCACCGCTGCAGTTGCGGGGCACCCAGGGGAGATGGTAGTGCAGCCAGATGTTAAACCCTCCATGGGCAGGGATGATGGCCCCCGGGACCCGTTGGGGGTAGCTGGGCGGTGCAGGGCGGTGAGCGGCCGGATGGCACTGTTGTACTCACTGTTATTGACACACACAAGTCACTGGTAAACCAAGTTGATGGTGGTCGGTGCCCACAGCCGGCTGCGGTTGGGTCCCCTACCTGGATGGTGGTCTCTGCCTTTCTCCTGCACTGTGCTGTGTAGCTGTAGACTACCTGCGCTTCCGCGACGGGAGTCCACTCCCCGGCTGTGTATATGTCGGGAGAGCTCGTTTGCCCGCAGACGCTGGCCCGTGGGATCTCTCTGCCTGTGCGGTGGCTTTCTATCCCCCTCGGAGGGCTGTTGTCTTCGGTCGGCACTTGGGAAAGGACCTATAGTCCAGACTACAATCAGTTAATTAACTCAGTCCAGTGGATTCTGGACCTCGTTTTAGGGTCTGAGTACCCCCCTGTGTGCTCCGGTTTCCGAGTCGGTTCCCCGGGTCGGTACCGGCGGGCCACGACCCTGTCCCGGTCCACCACGGTTCCACCGAGCCGTCTTTGTCGCGGGCGGGGAGGAGGGTGTCAGCACACCGCGCTCACCCCTTCTGCTCGGGTCCGGCAGTTGCTCCTGGTGGCTCGAGCTGCGGGCCGGATCCCGGGGTGTCTCGAGCGACACTCCTTGCCCGTGAGTGAAAGGGGGGGTGTTTGTTGGGATTATAGTTCGTGACGCCACCCACGGTTGTGGTGATGGCACCACCGCTGCTCAGTGTGAGGGTCCCGGGGATGGTGATGGGAGCAGCCAGGTGTTGTGTTGCCCCTCCGTGGGTAGGGGTTGGTGATCCCGGGGCCCGGTGAAGAGATGTGAAGTGTAGGGCCTGGAGGGCGCAGGGACGCGGGGGCAGCGCTGTGCCTTGCGGCACTGTGGTACTCACTCAGCCTGAGACACGGACACAGTTTGTACGGTAAACCAACGGCTGGTAGGACGGTCCCACAGACGGTTGCACCTGCACTCCCGGTAGGTGACGGTGACGTCTCTCTTCCTTGCACCTGTTTGACTGATGGTAGCGGTGGATTCCCTCCGGTTACCCGCTCCCCGACTGCAATCTGGGCCGGAGGAGCTCTACACTTTGCCCGCAGGCGCTGGCCCTGGGGAAACTGGTGCCTTGGCGGTGGCGGTGTCTCCCCGGTAATGGTCGGGCTGTTGCCGTCAATCGGGACTTTGTTGCTGGGGGATCTGCGTCCCCTTCACTGACGGATTTGGCAAATTGGGCGACTCCTAGCCTTGCCGGGGTCCGAGAGGCCCCTGCCCTGGTGCTGACTGTCCTTCGGAACACTGCTCCAGATCACCGGGCACACAGCCAACGGGGTCCTTCCAGGAACTTCCAAACGGTCCCCCTCCGGACAGTCACCGCCGTCGCTGACCTTGCTGTTCTAGCCCTACACACAGCTGGGCTCTCAGGCTTCTCCTTCTCTCTGCTCTGTCACCACTTCTTGCTTTCCTCCTTTTCCACTTTCCTTTCCTTCACTTTCACTTCTGGTTGTTTCCTCTAGCCCCTGCCTGGGCTACTCTGCTTCTTTACTTAAGCCCTGCCTGGGCTAATCTGCACTCTTGCCCTGCCCGGGCTAATCTCCGCTCTTCACTCGTTCATGTCCCTGACTGGACTGCCTGGTAACTTCCTGCCTCCAGAGTTGTAAGCTCCTTGGTGGGCGGAGCCAACCGCCTGGCCCACCCCCTGGTGTGCATCACAGACTCCTGGAGGGAGGCAACAAGGATTTCTGGTAAGCAGGTGTGCCTACCTGGAGTGTGGGGTGTAGTGGTGTTGTTTTCTGTGTCCCCTGGCTTGCCCAGGGCGACACATTCCCCCTTAGCAAAATGCAGACCGTCCGCGGGCTGCCGTCCTACACCGGTTTTATTTTTCTGTAAAAAGGGGATAACAGGTTAAACATAACATAAGCATTTTCAATCAACTCTTCCCAAGACGGGAGGCACATTTACTTTTAACGTTTCAACGGTGTACGGTCACGGTTTCCGCTCTCTCCCACCCAAGCAACCTGGCCCTGATGCTGCCCCTAAAACCCAGGCAGCACCCCTTGACCCACAGTCCAGCACAAGTCACCCGAGCGGGATCTGTCCTTCCCTCCAGAGGGTAGCCACCGGTCCCTTTGGTGGCTAGGCCCTGGCCTGCTCTGCTCAGGGCCCTCCCTCCAACCTGCCTCTCCGGAGGCGGCATTGCGGAAACGGTAACGGTACCCAACATATTTACAAGCCACTAACGTTTGTGGTTGCCCTGCAGAGTTCACGGGCTTGTCCATGGCTAGTTCCCATGCATTTTTAAACTTTTTACGGTCCCCACGGGGACAACGGTGCCGGCTCCAGCTGGTTGCAAATCACAGCTGACAATCAGGTGAAAACTCGGTTCAATCAGTGTTTTTCATTTTTCAAAACTTTCAACAACCTTTCAAACAAACAAAGCGCTGGTCCCTACGGGGACGGTGCTGCGGGCCTCCATTGCCCTACTCCGGTCCTGCTGCTGCTTCATCCGAGGGAGGGGGTGCAGAGCTCATCTTGCCCTCCGGGCTGCCCCTCAGCTTTACATCCAGGGCAAACCACCCCCTCTCTCCGCAGTGCCGAGTGTACCGCACCATGTCTCCCGGGATAAGATTGCGGCCAGGATGCTCTTCGGGCAGGTGAGCATGCACATCCCGCCGGGCTACAAATACCTCGGCCTCCAGGCCCGGTTCGTATATGAACCCGTAGCCCCGGCGGATATCGAATCGCCTCACCTGCCCCTCGTAGAACGGGCCCCGGACACGGAAGGTCGCTTGCCGCAGGTTCTCCTTTTCCCGTATGACTCGGGCCACCAGCTCGGCTTTCCTACGCTCCCTCTCCGCGATCTCCAGGCCCAGCTTGGTCGGCTCCCTGTCCCAGTATGGCTCCGGCGCACGGGTTGAGCCCCGCGGGACATTCAGCACGTTACCCACTGTCAGGAAGGTGGGTGGCGTATCCCGCGGTGTCATGGCCTTGGGCGCTGCCTTGCAGCAACAACCCGGTGCCACCTCAGCCGAGGTGTGGGGGATGGGCACAGGGGCTTTCCGCAGTTGGGCCTTCGGCTCGGAGCGGGTCATCGGCTCCGGCTCGGGGAACTGCTCGGGGACTGTCTCTGGCGCAATCTTCGGGGCCTTCCAGGGCAATGCCTCCGGTTTGCTTCGGGCTCCGGCTACAGGTCGGTCCGCCGGGGCGGACGGGCTGGGTATCGCTACCGGTTGCGGTGGCAGCGGGCCTAGTGGCGGGGTCACGGCCTCCGAGACGGGTGGCGAAGGAGGCAACGGGGGGAGAGGGCTTGGACCGGGTCCCTCAGCCGCAGCGACCGGTCCCTCCGGGACATAGGGGCGTGGGTCACTCACCCTCCCTTCCTCCGCTTCCTCCTTGCGTCTCCGCACGGCTGCCAAAACGTCCGCCATGTCGGTCTCCCACTCCTCCAGGAGGAGCTGCATTTTGACCTGCAGCCTTAGATGGAGCTGCGCGGTCCGGATCTCCACCCACGCTGCGGTTCCCGGTGCGGGGGCCACGGTGTTTCGGGACGGCATCCACATGGTGTCTTTGCTGTTTGCTTCCAGGAACGGGATGTTTGCAGAGTCCTGGCGTCCCTGCTTTTATAGCGGCGACTACATGCCGCCAGCCGCCATCGCGTCCCCCTTAGCTCTTTCTGGCCCCTCCTCTCTCGGGGCGGGGTTTTGGCCTTCGCGCCTCTACTGCTCGAGAAGACGCTCGAGCGGGAACTTTTCGCGCCAAAGATGGCGACTTCTGAAATTTTTCTGCCGGATACCTCCGGCGGTAACAAGGCGCACCTCTACCAGACGGCAGAGCGGTAAGATCCTGTTCGTGACGCCAAGTTGTCGCGGGCGGGGAGGAGGGTGTCAGCACACCACGCTCACCCCTTCTGCTCGGGTCCGGCAGTTGCTCCTGGTGGCTCGAGCTGCGGGCCGGATCCCGGGGTGTCTCGAGCGACACTCCTCGCCCGTGAGTGAAAGGGGGGGTGTTTGTTGGGATTATAGTTCGTGACGCCACCCACGGTTATGGTGATGGCACCACCGCTGCTCAGTGTGAGGGTCCCGGGGATGGTGATGGGAGCAGCCAGGTGTTGTGTTGCCCCTCCGTGGGTAGGGGTTGGTGATCCCGGGGCCCGGTGAAGAGATGTGAAGTGTAGGGCCTGGAGGGCGCAGGGACGCGGGGGCAGCGCTGTGCCTTGCGGCACTGTGGTACTCACTCAGCCTGAGACACGGACACAGTTTGTACGGTAAACCAACGGCTGGTAGGACGGTCCCACAGACGGTTGCACCTGCACTCCCGGTAGGTGACGGTGACGTCTCTCTTCCTTGCACCTGTTTGACTGATGGTAGCGGTGGATTCCCTCCGGTTACCCGCTCCCCGACTGCAATCTGGGCCGGAGGAGCTCTACACTTTGCCCGCAGGCGCTGGCCCTGGGGAAACTGGTGCCTTGGCGGTGGCGGTGTCTCCCCGGTAATGGTCGGGCTGTTGCCGTCAATCGGGACTTTGTTGCTGGGGGATCTGCGTCCCCTTCACTGACGGATTCGGCAAATTGGGCGACTCCTAGCCTTGCCGGGGTCCGAGAGGCCCCTGCCCTGGTGCTGACTGTCCTTCGGAACACTGCTCCAGACCACCGGGCACACAGCCAACGGGGTCCTTCCAGGAACTTCCCAACGGTCCCCCTCCGGACAGTCACCGCCGTCGCTGACCTTGCTGTTCTGGCCCTACACAAAGCTGGGCTCTCAGGCTTCTCCTTCTCTCTGCTCTGTCACCACTTCTTGCTTTCCTCCTTTTCCACTTTCCTTTCCTTCACTTTCACTTCTGGTTGTTTCCTCTAGCCCCTGCCTGGGCTACTCTGCTGTTCACTCAAGCTCCTCCTGAGCTAAACTGCTTCTTTACTCAAGCCCTGCCTGGGCTAATCTGCCTGGTTACTTCCTGCCTCCAGAGTTGTGAGCTCCTTGGTGGGCGGAGCCAACCGCCTGGCCCACCCCCTGGTGTGCATCACAGACTCCTGGAGGGAGGCAACAAGGATTTCTGGTTAGCAGGTGTGCCTACCTGGAGTGTGGGGTGTAGTGGTGTTGTTTTCTGTGTCCCCTGGCTTGCCCAGGGCGACACATCTTCCCAGCTCCTGCAGGCAGAGGCCTCCGTATGCCTCCTAGCCAAGGTACCAGGGCTCCAACCCCAGCACCTGTCAGACTGCTGCAGACCTGCTACACAGGCCTTCTTCCACTCTCCTTCACTCCCAAAACTAATCTCCTTGTGTTTCCTGCCTCAGGCCCCCAGAACTCCTCGGTGGGCATGCCAACCGCCTGGCTCCGCCCCCCTGGTGTGTCCATCAAGCACTGAGGGAGGTGACTAGGGTTTTTGTGGTTGGCTGATGACTCCTTTTTAGGGGACAGGTGTAATGCGGGGGTCTACCTGTGACTACCTGGCTAGTCCAGTAGTCCAGGGCGTCACAGATGTAGCAAGGAACCTGTACAACATGAAACTGTGTTATCTTGTCACTGTATGTAGAAACTATCTATGCACCGTAATTTTTTTCTGAACACTGTGTACTATCTGGGCCCTGTATAAACTACCTGCTCACTTGATATGTTATCTGGGCACTTTATGTTATATCTAGGCACTGTATGTGTTATGTTGTCACTGTCTGCACAATCTGGGCATTGTATATAGAAATACTATCTACGCACTACATGTTCTGTCTGGGCACTTTATGTAGTATCTGTATTATGTAGTGTACATTATCTGGTCAATTGATGTAGTATATACACTGTATGTGTTATCTTGGTATTTTTTGTACTATATGAACACAGTATATATTGTCTGGGCACTGTATGAACTATCTGGTCACTTTATCTCTTATCTTGTCACTGTAAATACAATCTGGGCACTGTATGTTCTATTTGGACACTGTATTTACTATCTGGGCACTGTATGTACTATGTAGTCAGTTGATATACTTTATGCACACTTTATGTGTTATATGAGCACTGTATGTATTATCTGGGCACTGTATGTATTATCCGGGCACTGTATGTATTATCTGGGCACTATGTGTTATCTGAGCACTATGTGTTATCTGGGCACTGTATGTATTATCTGGGCACTATGTGTTATCTGGGCACTGTATGTATTATCTGGGCACTGTATGTATTATCTGGGCACTATGTATTATCTGAGCACTGTATGTATTATCTGGGCACTGTATGTATTATCTGGGCACTGTATGTATTATCTGTGCACTGTATGTATTATCTGGGCACTGTATGTATTATCTGGGCACTATGTGTTATCTGGGCACTGTATGTATTATCTGGGCACTGTATGTATTATCTGGGCACTATGTATTATCTGAGCACTGTATGTATTATCTGGGCACTGTATGTATTATCTGGGCACTATGTATTATCTGGGCACTGTATGTATTATCTGGGCACTATGTGTTATCTGGGCACTGTATGTATTATCTGGGCACTGTATGTGCTTTCTGGGCACTGTATGTATTATCTGGGCACTGTATGTATTATCTGGGCACTATGTATTATCTGGGCACTATGTATTATCTTGACACTGTATGTATTATCTGTGCACTGTATGTATTATCTGGGCACTATGTATTATCTGGGCACTGTATGTATTATCTGGGCACTATGTATTATCTGGGCACTGTATGTATTATCTGGGCGCTGTATGTATTATCTGGGCACTATGTATTATCTGGGCACTGTATGTATTATCTGGGCACTGTATGTATTATCTGGGCACTATGTATTATCTGGGCACTGTATGTATTATCTGGGCACTATGTATTATCTGGGCACTGTATGTATTATCTGGGCACTGAATGTATTATCTGTGCACTGTGTGTATTATCTGGGCACTGTATGTATTATCTGGGCACTGTATGTATTATCTGGGCACTGTATGTATTATCTGGGCACTGTATGTATTATCTGTGCACTGTATGTATTATCTGGGCACTGTATGTATTATCTGGGCACTGAATGTATTATCTGTGCACTGTGTGTATTATCTGGGCACTGTATGTATTATCTGGGCACTGTATGTATTATCTGGGCACTGTATGTATTATGTAGGCACTTTATGTGCTTTCTGGGCACTATATGTATTATCTGGGCACTGTATGTATTATGTAGGCACTTTATGTGCTTTCTGGGCACTGTATGTATTATCTGGGCACTGTATGTATTATGTAGGCACTTTATGTGCTTTCTGGGCACTGTATGTATTATCTGGGCACTGTATGTATTATCTGGGCACTGTATGTATTATCTGTGCACTGTATGTATTATCTGGGCACTGTATGTATTATCTGTGCACTGTATGTATTATCTGGGCACTGTATGTATTATGTAGGCACTTTATGTGCTTTCTGGGCACTGTATGTATTATCTGTGCACTGTATGTATTATCTGGGCACTGTATGTATTATCTGGGCACTGTATGTATTATCTGGGCACTGTATGTATTATCTGGGCACTGTGTGTATTATCTGGGCACTGTATGTATTATCTGGGCACTGTATGTATTATCTGGGCACTGTATGTATTATCTGGGCACTGTATGTATTATCTGGGCACTGTATGTATTATCTGTGCACTGTATGTATTATCTGGGCACTGTATGTATTATCTGGGCACTGAATGTATTATCTGTGCACTGTGTGTATTTTCTGGGCACTGTATGTATTATCTGTTCACTGTGTGTATTTTCTGGGCACTGTATGTATTATCTGTGCACTGTATGTATTATCTGGGCACTGTATGTATTATCTGGGCACTGAATGTATTATCTGTGCACTGTGTGTATTTTCTGGGCACTGTATGTATTATCTGTGCACTGTGTGTATTTTCTGGGCACTGTATGTATTATCTGTGCACTGTGTGTATTTTCTGGGCACTGTATGTATTATGTAGGCACTTTATATGCTTTCTGGGCACTGTATGTATTATCTGGGCACTGTATGTATTATCTGGGCACTTTGTGTTATCTGGGCACTGTATGTATTATCTGTGCACTGTATGTATTATCTGGGCACTGTATGTATTATCTGGGCACTGTATGTATTATCTGGGCACTGTATGTATTATCTGGGCACTGTGTGTATTATCTGGGCACTGTATGTATTATCTGGGCACTGTATGTATTATCTGGGCACTGTATGTATTATCTGTGCACTGTATGTATTATCTGGGCACTGTATGTATTATCTGTGCACTGTATGTATTATCTGGGCACTGTATGTATTATCTGGGCACTGAATGTATTATCTGTGCACTGTGTGTATTTTCTGGGCACTGTATGTATTATCTGTGCACTGTGTGTATTTTCTGGGCACTGTATGTATTATCTGTGCACTGTGTGTATTTTCTGGGCACTGTATGTATTATGTAGGCACTTTATATGCTTTCTGGGCATTGTATGTGTTATCTGTGCACTGGATGTGCTCTATGTAACTTGTATGTTCTATCCGGCCACTGCACATACAGTACTATGAGAGCACTATATGTGTTATCCAGGCATTTTATGTCCATTCAGGGCGCTGTGAATATTCTCTCTGGACACTGTATGTATGACTTGGGCACTGTGTGTATTATCTTGGTATTGTATGTATAGTATGACCTGGGCACTGTGTGTGTTCTGTGTAGGGACGTTATATTTTTCTAGGCACTATATTTACTATATGTTCTATCTGGTTATTGTACATATTATCTGGGCAGTATATGTGCTTTCTGGGCCTTGTATATATTGTCTGTGTACTGCGTGTACTCTGTGCCCTATATCTGCTTTTTGGACACTGTATATATTATATGGGCGCTACATTTGCTATCTGGGCACTATATATATTATCTGGGCATTGCATGTACTATCAAAGTGCTGTACATATTATCTGGGCAGTATATGTGCTTTCTGGGCCCTGTATATATTGTCTGGACACTGCATGCACTCTATGCACTATATATATATATATATATATATATATATATATATATATATATATACTTGAAGATGGCCGGATTCTACGCATCGGGTATTCTAGAATTTACGTATTGTGTAGTTCATGTATGATTTTATAGATGTTGTTGTGTGTAGTTACCAAGTGTTTGTGTAGGGGCTGTACATGTTCTGGGTGTTGTCTGGGTGTGGCGGGGGGTGAGAGCGGCGTTGTATGTGTGTTGCGTGTGTTGCGTTGTTTGTGGAGCGTTGTGTGTGTGTTGCACGGTTTGTGTGTGTGTGGTGTGTTTTGGGGGGAGGTATGTTTTGTGCAATGTGTGTGTTGTGCGGTATGTGCGTATATTTGTGTGTGCCGCGGTGTTTGTGTGTTGGGTGTTGTGTGTGTGCAGAGTTGTCTGTGTGTGTCTGTGTAGGGCAGTTGTTTGTGGTTCCCAGTGTGTGTGTGTGGTGTGTTGTGCAGTGCGCACGCGTGTGTGTGTGTGTGTTGGGGGGAGGTGTGCACTTCCCATCGTGCTCCATCCCCCATGCAGCGCACTCCCCATCGTGCTCCATCCCCCATGCAGCGCACTCCCCATCGTGCTCCATCCCCTATGCTGCGCACCCCCCATCGTGCTCCATCCCCTATGCTGCGCACCCCCCATCGTGCTCCATCTCCCATGCTGCGCACCCCCCATCGTGCTCCATCCCCTATGCTGCGCACTCCCCATCGTGCTCCATCCCCTATGCTGCGCACCCCCCATCGTGCTCCATCTCCCATGCTGCGCACTCCCAAACGTGCTCCATCCGCCATGCTGCGCACTCCCAAACGTGCTCCATCCGCCATGCTGCGCACTCCCAAACGTGGTCCATCCGCCATGCTGTGCACTCCCAAACGTGGTCCATCCGCCATGCTGTGCACTCCCAAACGTGTTCCATCCGCCATGCTGCGCACTCCCAAACGTGCTCCATCCGCCATGCTGCGCACTCCCAAACGTGCTCCATCCGCCATGCTGCGCACTCCCAAACGTGCTCCATCCGCCATGCTGCGCACTCCCAAATGTGGTCCATCCGCCATGCTGCGCACCCCCCATCGTGCTCCATTCCCCATGCTGCACCAGCATCAGCCTCTCTACCCACAGCATCAGCCTCTCTGCCCGCAGCATCAGCCTCTCTACCTGCAGCATCAGCCTCTCTCATCCCAGCATCAGCCTCTCTGTCCCAAGCATCAGCCTCTCTGTCCCCAGCATCAGCCTCTCTGTCCCCAGCATCAGCCTCTCTGTCCCCAGCATCAGCCTCTCTCATCCCAGCATCAGCCTCTCTCCTCCCAGCATCAGCCTTTTCTGTCCCCAGCATCAGCCTCTCTCCTCCCAGCATCAGCCTCTCTCCTCCCAGCATCAGCCTCTCTCCTCCCAGCCTACCCCAGCCTCAGCCTCCCCCAGCATCAGCCTCTCTCCTCCCAGCATCAGCCTCTCTCCTCCCAGCATCAGCCTCTCTCCTCCCAGCATCAGCCTCTCTCCTCCCAGCATCAGCCTCTCTCCTCCCAGCCTACCCCAGCCTCAGTCTCCCCCAGCATCAGCCTCTCTCCTCCCAGCATCAGCCTCTCTCCTCCCAGCATCAGCCTTTTCTGTCCCCAGCATCAGCCTCTCTCCTCCCAGCATCAGCCTCTCTCTTCCCAGCATCAGCCTCCCCCAGCCTCAGACTCCCCCAGCATCAGCCTCTCTCCTCCCAGCATCAGCCTCTCTCTTCCCAGCATCAGCCTCTCTCCTCCCAGCCTACCCCAGCCTCAGCCTCCCCCAGCATCAGCCTCTCTCCTCCTAGCATCAGCCTCTCTCCTCCCAGCCTACCCCAGCCTCCGCCTCCCCCAGCATCAGCCTCTCTCCTCCCAGCATCAGCGTTTTCGGTCCCCAGCATCAGCCTCTCTCCTCCCAGCCTACCCCAGCCTCAGCCTTCCCCAGCACTAGCCTCTCTTCTCTCAGCCTCCCCATCCCAGCCTTCCCCAGGATCAGCCTCTCTCCTCTCAGCCTCCTCCAGCACGCCGTGCTCCTCTGCCGACACTCACAGATCCGATCGCATACACTCACACACACACACACACACACACCCCCGATCGCATACACTCACACACACCCGATCGCATACACTCACACACACCCGATCGCATACACTCACACACACCCGATCGCATACACGCACACACACCCGATCGCATACACTCACACACACACACACATTGACGATATTGCACATACGCGTTCATACTCACAACATCCGGAGATGCCACATGCTTCAGGCCATGTGATCCTCCGGCAGGTCCTGGAAGCTCACAGCACAGTATCGCCGCCGAGAAGCAAGCGATATCCCAGGATGTTGTGAGTGTGTGGATGCGATGTGGTGTGTGTATGAGGTGTGTGTGAGAGTGAGTGTGATCTGATGTGTGTGTGTGTATGTGTGTGTGTGTGCTGTTATGTGTGTGCGTGTGTGTATGTTCCGCCGCTGCAGGACCTTGATGCGCTGGTAACTATGCTACCATGGTTACCAGCGTATCTCGTCCCCCGCTCGCACGGGAGCCCAAACCAGCATACGGCGGCAACCCCAGCAATGCGAGGGTATGTGTCGGCTGGGTTTGCGGCGTACGCTGATGTGGGCTCCCAGGGGTACAGTACTCACCTGGTAGTCGTGGCTCCGTGACCGTGTCGGTTCGGGGAATGCGTGGGGGGGCGAGCCAGAGCTAGCGTGCATTGCGTGAGGGGGCGGGGCGTGGCCGAGTTGCCAATGCCTGCAGGGTGCAGGGGCAAGAGGCCAATCTGTGGGGGGGCGCAGCCTGGGCGAGCGGCCAATCCGTGCGGGGGGCGGGGCCATGGCGAGCCCAGCGGCCAATCAGCTTTGTGTCACCGTAAGGACACAATTTTGGAGCAAGACAGACAGACAGACAGACAGACAGACAGACAGACAGAATAAGGCAATTATATATATAGATATGCTTTTTGGGCACTGTACATATTATCTGGGCATTACCTGTACTATTGGGGTCCTGTACATATTATCTGGGCAGTATATGTGCTTTCTGGGCCCTGTATCCATTTATCTGGACTCTGTGAATATACTTTCTGGGCACTGTATATGGTAAATACGTGCCCCCCCTCCCCTCCAAAAAAAAATACAAAGATAAAAAAATAAATAAAATAAATATACAGTGCCTACAAGTAGTCTTCAACCCCCTGCAGATTTAGCAGGTTTGATAAGATGCAAATAAGTGAGAGCCTGCAAACTTCAAACAAGAGCAGGATTTATTAACAGATGCATAAATCTTACAAACCAACAAGTTATGTTGCTCAGTTAAATTTTAATAAATTTTCAACATAAAAGTGTGGGTCAATTATTATTCAACCCCTAGGTTTAATATTTTGTGGAATAACCCTTGTTTGCAATTACAGCTAATAATCATCTTTTATAAGACCTGATCAGGCCGGCACAGGTCTCTGGAGTTATCTTGGCCCACTCCTCCATGCAGATCTTCTCCAAGTTATCTAGGTTCTTTGGGTGTCTCATGTGGACTTTAATCTTGAGCTTCTTCCACAAGTTTTCAATTGGGTTAAGGTCAGGAGACTGACTAGGCCACTGCAACACCTTGATTTTTTCCCTCTTGAACCAGGCCTTGGTTTTCTTGGCTGTGTTCTTTGGGTCGTTGTCTTTTTGGAAGATGAAATGACTACCCATCTTAAGATCCTTGATGGAGGAGCGGAGGTTCTTGGCCAAAATCTCCAGGTAGGCCGTGCTATCCATCTTCCCATGGATGCGGACCCAATGGCCAGGCCCCTTGGCTGAGAAACAGCCCCACAGCATGATGCTGCCACCACCATGCTTGACTGTAGGGATGGTATTTTTGGGGTCGTATGCAGTGCCATCCAGTCTCCAAACGTCACATGTGTGGTTGGCACCAAAGTGTTACGGGGGGCTGTCTGATAATAAAACCTAAAGGAATGTCAGACAGTCAGGGTCCACCGTGCAAAGACTCTGCTGCAGACTATGGCAGAGGATAAGGGGTATATAAGTGTGCCACTGTAAAAAATAATAGCACAAGTGCAGAGTGCAATACCTCTGTTATACTCACAGAGGAATATAATTAGAAAATAAAGCAATTCCTCCCTTACTTGGAGGGTGTGTGGAATGGTCTCTGTTAAAGATCACAGAGACAAAAGCAGTGAGTGGGAAATGGCACCTACCTAGGTCCGTTCCTCTAGCGGTGCCAGGAGACGGACAGCGGCGTAAGCCGCACAAAGCTCCTACCTGCGTTCGCTCCACTAGTGTGCGAGGACACTAAGCACTAGATATGGCACCTGCCTAGGTCCGCTCTTCTAGTGGTGCAAAAGAGATGGACAACAGCATAAGCCGCGCAAAGCTCCTACCTCTGTTCGCTCCCCTAGTGTGCAAGGATATGAACAACTGCCAGACGCAGTATAAGGAAAGGTTACCCTAGCGGCAACGTCCACCTACGAGTAGAAGCACAAGGCCCAGCCGGACCACGTGCCTCAGGCACCTGCCTATGTCTGCTCCACTATAAGGTAAGGATACGGACTGCAGCCGAAGCTGTAAGGTACAAGAACGCTACCCTGCCGGTAGCGCTCACCTAACATAGACAGAGAGATGCCTAGAGGGACGTGCACAGGGCGTCTACCCTCATGCATGAACCAAGAGGACTGAGCGCCGGGCGGCGTGCGTCAGGGTCTTATATAGACTCTGTGCCTCATTCAAGATGGAGGACACCAGAGCCAATCTGCTGCCAGAATGACAGCAATGACGTCACGCTGGCCTATCACCGAGCAAAGCGTCACAAGCACATGACCAGCGACCAATCGGCATAGAAGGTGTCAGAGACATGTGACCACGTGTCACAAGCACATGACCAGTGGCCAATCAGCTTAGAAGGTGTCAGAGACATGTGACCTCGTGTCAGCGATGATGTCACCCGCACATGTGCAATGGCTCCAAGACAGGACTTAGTCTCCAGCGCTTGCACATCTGCAGTAGCAAGAAATCCGGACATAGTCTCCAGAGTCACAGCAACCGTAACACCAAAGATCTCGATCTTGGTCTCATCAGACCAGAGAACCTTGAACCAGTCTGTCTCAGAGTCCTCCAAGTGATCATGAGCAAACTGTAGACGAGCCTTGACATGACGCTTTGAAAGTAAAGGTACCTTACGGGCTCGTCTGGAACGGAGACCATTGCGGTGGAGTATGTTACTTATGGTATTGACTGAAACCAATGTCCCCACTGCCATGAGATCTTCCCGGAGCTCCTTCCTTGTTGTCCTTGGGTTAGCCTTGACTCTTCGGACAAGCCAGCCTGGCCTCGGCACGGGTGGAAACTTTCAAAGGCTGTCCAGGCCAAGGAAGGCTAACAGTGGTTCCATAAGCCTTCCACTTCCGGATGATGCTCCCAACAGTAGAGACAGGTAGGCCCAACTCCTTGGAAAGGGTTTTGTACCCCTTGCCAGCCTTGTGACCCTCCACGATCTTGTCTCTGATGGCCTTGGAATGCTCCTTTGTCTTTCCCATGTTGACCAAGTATGAGTGCTGTTCACAAGTTTGGGGAGGGTCTTAATTAGTCAGAAAAGGCTGGAAAAAGAGATAATTAATCCAAACATGTGAAGCTCATTGTTCTTTGTGCCTGAAATACTTCTTAATACTTTAGGGGAACCAAACAGAATTCTTATGGTTTGAGGGGTTGAATAATAAATGACCCTCTGAATAAACTTTTCACAATTTTAAAAAAAAAAGAAAGAAATAACATTCTTTTTTGCTGCATTTCACACTTCCAGGCTGATCTACAGTCCAAATGTCACAATGCCAAGTTAATTCCGAATGTGTAAACCTGCTAAATCTGCAGGGGGTTGAATACTACTTGTAGGCACTGTATAGATATATATATATATATATATATATATATATATATATATATACTGTATATATATGAGATGAGTAAAGAGCGGTCACTGACTATTGCCGGGATTCAGATTTCTTTTTGTTCGTTCCCTTTGCATTTTGTTAATTGATAGCAGTACCTCGTTAGCACTTCTCTTTTGAACGCTTTCTTGATGCATTATATTTCCTAGTAATATAACAGGCTGTAATTATCATCTGCCACACAGGAGCGGTCCGTGCTGCCTGCCATGCCGTTCCATTGATTCTCCCGTTCCACAGCCGGTCCACGTTTATTGGCTTTATTTACGGCTGATGGACTGTTCCCGGCCATTATGTCCTGGGTTCATGTGGATGCTGCAAATATAACTGACCGCACAGTCCATCAGCCAAAACCCAGACTGTGAGACGAGCAGCAGAACACATTCACAGGAAACTCATTTAGCAAACACATATTTTCCTCTTTAGTACATAATGATAACCTGAATAAAAGGTCTAAATTACCAAACAGCCTCGCTGAGCACGCTCGCTGACTGATGACGGCTATTTATGTCAGAGCGAAAATAACAGCCGAGAGCAGGAAAAGCTGCACAACAGAGAAAACCATGCGAAACACACAAACAATAGACCAAATCTATCTATCTATCTATCTATCTATCTATCTATCTATCTATCTATCCCTCTATCTATCCCTCTATCTATCCCTCTATCTATCCCTCTATCTATCTATCTATCTATCTATCTATCTATCTATCTATCTATCTATCCCTCTATCTATCCCTCTATCTATCCCTCTATCTATCTATCTATCTATCTATCTATCTATCTATCCCTCTATCTATCTATCTACAGTTAGGTCCAGAAATATTTGCACAGTGACACAATTTTGGCGAGTTGGGCTCTGCATGCCACCACATTGGATTAGAAATGAAACCTCTACAACAGAATTCAAGTGCAGATTGTAACGTTTAATTTGAAGGTTTGAACAAAAATATCTGATAGAAATTGTAGGAATTGTCACATTTCTTTACAAACACTCCACATTTTAGGAGGTCAAAAGTAATTGGACAAATAAACCAAACCCAAACAAAATATTTTTATTTTCAATATTTTGTTGCGAATCCTTTGGAGGCAATCACTGCCTTAAGTCTGGAACCCATGGACATCACCAAACGCTGGGTTTCCTCCTTCTTAATGCTTTGCCAGGCCTTTACAGCCGCAGCCTTCAGGTCTTGCTTGTTTGTGGGTCTTTCCGTCTTAAGTCTGGATTTGAGCAAGTGAAATGCATGCTCAATTGGGTTAAGATCTGGTGATTGACTTGGCCATTGCAGAATGCTCCACTTTTTTGCACTCATGAACTCCTGGGTAGCTTTGGCTGTGTGCTTGGGGTCATTGTCCATCTGTACTATGAAGCGCCGTCCGATCAACTTTGCGGCATTTGGCTGAATCTGGGCTGAAAGTATATCCCGGTACACTTCAGAATTCATCCGGCTACTCTTGTCTGCTGTTATGTCATCAATAAACACAAGTGACCCAGTGCCATTGAAAGCCATGCATGCCCATGCCATCACGTTGCCTCCACCATGTTTTACAGAGGATGTGGTGTGCCTTGGATCATGTGCCGTTCCCTTTCTTCTCCAAACTTTTTTCTTCCCATCATTCTGGTACAGGTTGATCTTTGTCTCATCTGTCCATAGAATACTTTTCCAGAACTGAGCTGGCTTCATGAGGTGTTTTTCAGCAAATGTAACTCTGGCCTGTCTATTTTTGGAATTGATGAATGGTTTGCATCTAGATGTGAACCCTTTGTATTTACTTTCATGGAGTCTTTTCTTTACTGTTGACTTAGAGACAGATACACCTACTTCACTGAGAGTGTTCTGGACTTCAGTTGATGTTGTGAACGGGTTCTTCTTCACCAAAGAAAGTATGCGGCGATCATCCACCACTGTTGTCATCCGTGGACGCCTTTTTGAGTTCCCAAGCTCACCAGTCAATTCCTTTTTTCTCAGAATGTACCCGACTGTTGATTTTGCTACTCCAAGCATGTCTGCTATCTCTCTGATGGATTTTTTCTTTTTTTTCAGCCTCAGGATGTTCGGCTTCACCTCAATTGAGAGTTCCTTAGACCGCATGTTGTCTGGTCACAGCAACAGCTTCCAAATGCAAAACCACACACCTGTAATCAACCCCAGACCTTTTAACTACTTCATTGATTACAGGTTAACGAGGGAGACGCCTTCAGAGTTAATTGCAGCCCTTAGAGTCCCTTGTCCAATTACTTTTGGTCCCTTGAAAAAGAGGAGGCTATGCATTACAGAGCTATGATTCCTAAACCCTTTCTCCGATTTGGATGTGAAAACTCTCATATTGCAGCTGGGAGTGTGCACTTTCAGCCCATATTATATATAGAATTGTATTTCTGAACATGTTTTTGTAAACAGCTAAAATAACAAAACTTGTGTCACTGTCCAAATATTTCTGGACCTAACTGTATCTATCTATCTATCCCTCTATCTATCTATCATCTATCTATCTATCTATCCCTCTATCTATCTATCATCTATCTATCTATCTATCCCTCTATCTATCTATCTATCTATCCCTCTATCTATCTATCTATCTATCTATCTATCTATCTATCTATCTATCTATCTATCTATCTATCTATCTATCTATCCCTCTATCTATCCCTCTATCTATCTATCCCTCTATCTATCTATCTATCTATCTATCTATCTATCTATCTATCTATCTATCTATCTATCTATCTATCCCTCTATCTGTCTATCTATCTATCTATCTATCTATCTTTCCATCTATCTATCTATCTATCTATCCCTCTATCTATCTATCTATCCCTCTATCTATCTATCTTTCTATCCATCTATCTATCTATCTATCTATCCCTCTATCTATCTATCCCTCTATCTATCTATCTATCCTCTATCTATCTATCTATCCCTCTATCTATCCCTCTATCTATCCCTCTATCTATCTATCTATCTATCTATCTATCTATCTATCCCTCTATCTATCTATCTATCCCTCTATCTATCTATCCCTCTATCTATCTATCTATCCCTCTATCTATCTATCCCTCTATCTATCTATCTATCTATCTATCTATCTATCTATCTATCTATCTATCTATCTATCCCTCTATCTATCCCTCTATCTATCTATCTATCTATCTATCTATCTATCTATCTATCTATCTATCTATCTATCTATCTATCTATCCCTCTATCTATCTATCTATCTATCCCTCTATCCATCTATCTATCTATCTATCTATCCCTCTATCTATCCCTCTATCTATCCCTCTATCTATCCCTCTATCCATCTATCTATCTATCTATCTATCCCTCTATCTATCTATCTATCTATCACTCTATCTATCTATCCATCTTATCTATCTATTATTTATCTGACTGGCAGGCAACTTGTTGGCCTGGAGGGTAATCACAAAGCAGTGGCCATCAAGTTGTGGCAATCCACCTTTATATGGAAACATACATAAATGCAGTACCAAAACTGAACCTACTAAATAGATATGGGAACAGAATCGAGATTACTACATAAATACAGGACCAGAACTAAACCTACTATATAGATATAGGAACAGAATTGAGCCTGCTACAAACATACAGCACCAGAACTAAACCTACTATATAGATATAGGAACAGAATTGAACCTACTACATAAATACAGGACCTGAACTGAACCTACTACATAGATAGGGGAACAGAATTGAGTCTACTACATAAATACTGGACCAGAACTAAACCTACTACATTGATATGGGAACAGATTGGAGCCTAGTACATAAATACAGCACCAGAACGGAACCTACTACATAGATATGGGAACAGAATTGAGTCTACTACATAAATACAGCACCAGAACTGAACCTAATAATTAGATACTGGAACAAAACTGAGATTACTACATAAATACAGGACCAGAACTGAATCTACAACATAGATATGGGAACAGAATCGAGCCTAGTACATAAATACGATACCAGAACTGAGCTTACTATATAGATATGGGAGCAGAATTGAGATTACTACATAAATACAGTACTAGAACTGAACCTATTACATAGCTATGGGAACATAATCGAGCCTACTACACAAATACAGTACCAGAACTCAACCTATTACATAGATATGGGAACATAATCGAGCCTACTACACAAATACAGTACCAGAACTCAACCTATTACATAGATACGGGAACATAATCAAACCTGCTGCATAAATACAGCACCAGAACTGAACCTACTACATAGATATGGGAACAGAATTGCGCCTACTACATAAATACATGACCAGACCTGAACCTACTGCATAGATATGGGAACAGAATTGTGACTCCTACATAAATACAGGACCAGAACTGAACATACTATATAGATATGGGAACAGAATTGAGCCTACTAACCATAAGCAGTCATCCATCTTTAACCCGAATATCTCTGACTGCTTCACAAGGGCAGCCAGACTGCGGCTGGTGTTATTTTCATATCAGGATCACATTTGCCTTTACAATTTCTGATACCTGACTGTGCTGTGAATAAAAGCTAACAAAACAGAAACAGTAACTAAAGCAAGTTTCCACTTAAGGCTGAACACACGGCGAGAAAAAACGGAGCAAGTGGAATGCGATAAAAATCTCATTCCACCCGGACTAATATTACTCAATCAGACCGAGAAAACAATCGCAGCATGCTGTGGGTGCAATCCGATCCATATTCACTCGCACCCATACAAGTCTACGGGTGCGAGAGAAACATCACATTGCACTCACATTACACTGGTGTAATGCGACTGCAGTGCAAGAATCGTATCAGCTGATAATAGAGAAGATGGGGAGATTGCTCCCTGACTCTCCTCCGCAGCGCCCGCCCTGTCCTCCGCCGCTGTACTGCGATTGCAGGATCACATCACAGTGGTATGACAGTCGCGTAACACTCAGCTAACACTCCAGAAGAGCAGGAGTCATGCGACTGACTCGCATTAATGCCCGTGTGTCCCCAGCCTAAAAAGGACTGGCAGCGCATATCAGAAGACATATCTGCTTCCTTCTCTGCCAGGATAGATCAGTCATTACCAAAATTCCCAATTCTAATGTAAAATCTGCATTCAGAGAAGACTTTCCCACACATGCTGCCCTTGAGTGACAGGTCTCTCCTGTGTTTGTGCATAGGCAGAGACCTGTCACTCCAGGGCAGTGGGTGAAGAAAATCCACTGGGGACCATCCTGTCCAATTAGTCTCCCATGTGGTTTGGTCCCTGGTGGCTATTAAACTATGCATGTTCTCCTTGTGTTTGCATGAGTCTCTGCCAGATTTTCCGGTTTCCTCCCTCACTACTGATAGGGGATTTACATTTTGAGCCCCATTGGGAGCAGCAATAATGATGTCTGTAAAGAACTGCTAAATTATTGGCGCTATATAAGTGAGTAAAATAATAATAATGGTACATAGATACAGTACCAAGCATACTACACAGATACACTGATGAGCAAAAGGGTAACAATGTTTTGCAGTTTTGATTTTAAGTCTCCATATCTCTCCATCCTCTACAGCTCTGAGCGTGAGATAGCCTTCATTTTATAGACAATCATCTTGACTATCTCATACATAAATGTGACTTGCCTTTATTTAACAAATAATTACTTATGGATTGCAGATCATGGCTGTGTACCGCAGTCTAGCAGCACTTTCACAGAGGCAGCTGGGGAGCCCCGAATGTAACCTCAGGTGACCTGACTGCCGGATTGTTGGAGTGTGGATCACGGCTGTGTCCCGCAGTCCGGCAGCACTTTCACTGAGGGCAGCGAGGGAGCCCCGAATGTGACCTTGAGGCTGCTTTACACACAGCGACATCGCTAGCGAGTGTACCCACCCCCATCGGTTGTGTGTCACAGGCAAATCGCTGCCCGTGGTGCACAACATCGCTAGGACCCGTCACACGGACTTACCTGCCTAGCGACGTCGCTGTGGCCGGCGAACCGCCTCCTTTCTAAGGGGGAGGTCCGTGTGGCGTCACAGCGATGTCACACGGCAACCGTCCAATAGAAGCGGAGGGGTGGAGAGCAGCCGAAAGAAAGTGACGCCCACCTCGTTGCCGGAGGACGCAGGTACGATGTTGTTTGTCGTTCCCGCAATGTCACACATAGCGATGTCTGCTGCCTCAGGAACGACGAACAACCTGCATCCTGCAACAGCAACGATATTTGGGATTAGAGCGACGAGTCAACGATCAACGATAAGGTAAGTAATTTTGATCGTTAGCGGTCGTTCGTACGTTTCACACGCAACGACGTCGCTAACGAGGCCAGATGTGCGTCACGAATTCCGTGACCCCAATGACATCTCGTCAGCGATGTCGTTGCATGTAAAGCCCCCTTTACTGCCGGATAGTTGGAGTGCGGATCACGGCTGTGTCCTGCAGTCCAACAGTCTAGTAGTTAGTTCGCCTGAGGCTACATCGTGGGAAACTTGCGAAATCGTCAATGTATCAAATACTTATTTTCACCTCTGTACCTGATGGGAAGCCAGTGTGTGGGTTAGTGTTAAAGTGTATATCTACATGATACACATCTATGTATGTAAAATTGTATTGTGTGCATATGTGTTTGCTTTAGATTTCTAAACCTTAACTTCCATGATGATTTCGGAGACTGCTGCTCACGGGAATCGGAGACACTAATGCTCAGACGTACAGTTAGTGGTGACGCCTGGTCAGCTTCACTCGCTTCACTCAGGGTAGTCGCTTTTTAGAAGTATAGAAAACATATACCCGGAGTTAGGATGGTGAAACGTCAGCACAAGTTATATTACATGCGGCCATTAGTGCCTATGGTAGCTCTGAGCGGTGCCTTTGTTCTACCTCTTTTGTGGTTCTCAGACTGCGGTCACTCAATATATGCCGAGATGTGATGTGAAAAGCCCCTCAGGCGAGATCTGTATCCAGGTATACTACAAGTAAGGGGATGAAACTGAACATCAATTCTTAGCTGCTTTATACCTAGGAATCATTTGTTGTAATTTTTCTTAGTAGGGGGAGACTTTTCCAATCTTGATTCTGTTACTTTACGTAAAATAAACAACTTTTTTTAACCACATCTATGTAGACAGCTTGGTCCTGATACGTATTGTACATAACAAGCGCAGGTCAGATTCTGTACCTACATAGTAAGCTTGCTTTGGATACTGTATGTATTTCCGAAGCTTAGTTTGGTTACTGTATCTGTGTAATAAGCCTTGCTCTGGCACGTATGTAAGTAATCTTGGTTTATTTACCATTTCTACTGAATGTTGTAAGCTTGGTTTGTTTACCAGATCTACGTCGTAAACTTAGTTTGGTTACTGTATCTATGTAGTGAGGCTGGTAATGGTTCCATACCCATATTGTAAGCTTAGTTTGGTTACTGTATCTATGTAGTTAAGTTGGTTTGGCTGCCATATCCATATTGTAAGCTCAGTTTGGCTACTGTATTTATGTAGTGAAGTTGGATTGGCTGCCATATCCATATTGTAAGCTCAGTTTGGCTACTGTATTTATGTAGTGAAGTTGGATTGGCTGCCATATCCATATTGTAAGCTCAGTTTGGCTACTGTATTTATGTAGTGAAGTTGGATTGGCTGCCATATCCATATTGTAAGCTTGTTTTGGTTACTGATTCTATTTAGTGACATTGGTTTGACTACCAAATCCATATTGTAAGCTTGGTTTAGATACTGTATCTATGTAGTGAGGCTAGTTATGGTACCATACCCATATTGTAAGCTTGGTTTGGTTACTGTATCTATGTACTAAGGTTGGTTTGGCTACCATATCCATATTGTAAGCTCAGTTTGGTTACTGTATCTATGTAGTGAAATTAGATTGGCCGCCATATCCATATTGTAGTCTTAGTTTGGTTACTGTATATGTGTAGAAAATTGGTTTGGCTACCATATCCATATTGCGAGCTTGGTTTGGCTACTATATCTATTTAGTGAGGTTGGTTTGGCTGTCATATCCATATTGTAAGCTTGGTTTGGTTACTGTATCTATATAGTAAGTTATATCCATATTGTAAGCTTGTTTTGGTTACTGATTCTATTTAGTGACATTGGTTTGACTACCAAATCCATATTGTAAGCTTGTTTTGGTTACTGTATCTATGTCGTGAGGCTAGTTATGGTACCATACCCATATTGTAAGCTTGGTTTGGTTACTGTATCTATGTACTAAGGTTGGTGTGGCTACAATATCCATATCGTAAGCTTAGTTTGACTACTGTATTTATGTAGTGAAGTTGGATTGGCCGCCATATCCATATTGTTAGCTTAGTTTGGTTACTGAATCTGTGTATAAAATTGGTTTGGCTACCATATCCATATTGCGAGCTTGGTTTGGCTACTGTATCTATTTAGTTAGGTTGGTTTGGCTGTCATATCCATATTGTAAGCTTGGTTTGGTTACTGTATCTATGTAGTAAGTTGGTTTGGTGACCAGATCCATATTGTAAGCTTGGTTTGATTACTGTATCTATGTACTAAGGTAAGTTTGGCTACCATATCCATATTGTAAGCTTGTTTTGGTTACTGATTCTATTTAGTGACGTTGGTTTGACTACCAAATCCATATTGTAAGCTTGGTTTGGTTACTGTATCTATGTAGTAAAGTTGGTTTGACTACCATATCCATATTAAAAGCTTGGTTTGGTTACTTTATCTATGTAGTAAGGTTGGTATGGCTACCATATCCATATTGAAACTTGGTTTGGTTACGGTATCTATGTAGTGAGGTTGGTTTGGCTGCCATATCTATATTTTAATCTTGGTTTGGTTACTGTATGTATGTAATAAGTTTAGTTCTGATACAATACAAACATGATAAACTTGGTTTAGTTGCTGTATCTGTGTAGTAACTCTGGTTTGCTTACCGCATCAATACTGCTCAACATTGAAATTGCAATACCAAGAAGGAAAAGTAATTTAATTATGGAAATCAGAGGATGAATAGACATGTTAATGATCTACATAAGATGAAAATATTGAAACAAAATTTTCAAAACATCTACCCCCTGTACAGAAATATCGGTCTTGACTGCGATCAGTGAGGTTTTTAATTTTCATCTGAGGATTGTTCTGCTTCACTAAAAGCATTGAGCTCATATTGTAAGCTTTGTTTGGTTACTGTATCTATGTAGTGAGGTTGGTTTGGCTACTATATCCATATTGTAAGCTTAGTTTGGTTACTATATCTATGTAATAAGGTTGGTTTGGCTGCCATATCCATATTGTAAGCTTGGTTTGGTTACTGTATCTATGTAATAAGATTGGTTTGGCTGCCATATCCATATTGTAAGCTTGGTTTGGTTACGTATCTATGTACTAAGGTTGGTTGGCTACCAAATCCATATAGGAAGCTTGGCTTAGTTACTGTATCTATGTAGTGAAGTTGGTTTAGCTGTCACATCCATATTAAAAGCTTGGTTTGATTACTGTATCTATGTAATAAGGTTGGATTGACTACCATATCCATATTGTAAGCTTGTTTTGGTTACTGTATCTATGTAATAAGGTTGGATTGACTACCATATCCATATTGTAAGTTTAGTTTGATTACTGTATCTATGTAATAAGGTTGGTTTGGCTACTATATCCATATTCTAAGCTTGGTTTTGTTACTGTATCTATGTAATAAGGTTGGTTTGCCTACCATATCCATACGCAAAGCTTTGTTTGGTTACTGTATCTATGTACTAAGGTTGGATAGCTACCAAATCCATATTGTAAACTTGGTTTGGTTACTGTATCTATGTAATAAGGTTGGTTTGACTACCATATCCATATTGTAAGCTTTGTTTGGTTACTGTATCTATGCACTAAGGTTGGTTGGCTACCAAATCCATATTGTAAACATGGTTTGGTTACTGTAGCTATGTAGTGAGGATGGTTTGGCTGCCATATCCATATTAAAAGCTTGGTTGCATTACTGTATCTATGTAGTAAAGTTGGTTTGATTACCATATCCTTTTTGTAATTGCCCATGCATCACCCAGCCTCCACAAGATGTATTGGCAGAAGCTGGAAAAGGACAGAAAGTTCCAACTGAGCGTTGTTCTCCAACTGCAAAATCAGAAACAAAAGGACAAGGACCTGTTAAAAATATTCCCCCTGACCACAGCATTGCTGCAATTTCCATTTTCCATTATTTTATTTAAATGATTCGATATGGGGCCCATAATAATTCCAGTAGATGGAGATGCACCTTTTTTTTTTTTTTCCTTTGTGCCTTTTTTTTTTGTGTATTATGTATCCAGTGACATAATGCCCGTCCTCCACAAAAATGCTCCAGCGCCAAAGTAATTGAAACATAACTCACCGTAAATGACATCTCCCTGTTAAGGGCAGGGTCGGTAAAGCCTGTATTCTCATTTCCAGAAGTCATTTTCTCAGGAAAACACACATTCCTCTAAAAGGCATATTTAAAGGCAAAAAAATTCATTCACAACAGATTGAAGAAAAGAGTCAAATGGTATTCCGCTATTGTGCTCATTTGGAGGACAATGAGGCAGCGTTCAGCGCAGGGGAACGTCTGGCTGGAGGTAGTCCTTCCCCGCCGCTTTTATTGTCTATGATGGCTGAGTTTGAGTAAGAAACAGTTTCTTAAACCTCTGCCGATACTTATGATGACAGCATGCGGCCAAATACACCATTGCCGGCAGCACGGAGGAGGAGAATTGAAGAATATTGTGCGGCATAGTTTGTGGAGATAAATCTTTTCACAGGTTTTGTACAGATTTAGTAAAGAAAATGATTTTTACATATGTAAGTGATCAACTTAAAATGACAAAAAAGTTACAAAAAAGTCTCTCCCAGTAATACAGGCTGGATGTGAGGTCTGTGTGTCTCTCCCAGTAATATAGGCTGGATGTGAGGTCTGTGTGTCTCTCCCAGTAATATAGGCTGGATGTGAGGTCTGTGTGTCTCTCCCAGTAATATAGGCTGGATGTGAGGTCTGTGTGTCTCTCCCAGTAATACAGGCTGGATGTGAGCTCTGTGTGTCTCTCCCAGTAATATAGGCTGGATGTGAGCTCTGTGTGTCTCTCCCAGTAATATAGGCTGGATGTGAGGTCTGTGTGTCTCTCCCAGTAATACAGGCTGGATGTGAGGTCTGTGTGTCTCTCCCAGTAATATAGGCTGGATGTGAGGTCTGTGTGTCTCTCCCAGTAATATAGGCTGGATGTGAGCTCTGTGTGTTTCTCCCAGTAATATAGGCTGGATGTGAGGTCTGTGTGTCTCTCCCAGTAATATAGGCTGGATGTGAGCTCTGTGTGTCTCTTCCAGTAATATAGGCTGGATGTGAGCTCTGTGTGTCTCTCCCAGTAATATAGGCTGGATGTGAGCTCTGTGTGTCTCTCCCAGTAATATAGGCTGGATGTGAGCTTTGTGTGTCTCTCCCAGTAATGTAGGCTGGTTGTGAGGTCTGTGTGTCTCTCCCAGTAATATAGGCTGGATGTGAGCTCTGTGTGTTTCTCCCAGTAATATAGGCTGGATGTGAGGTCTGTGTGTCTCTCCCAGTAATATAGGCTGGATGTGAGTTCTGTGTATCTCTCCCAGTAATATAGGCTGGATGTGAGGTCTGTGTGTCTCTCCCAGTAATACAGGCTGGATGTGAGCTCTGTGTGTCTCTCCCAGTAATATAGGCTGGATGTGAGGTCTGTGTGTCTCTCCCAGTAATATAGGCTGGATGTGAGCTCTGTGTGTTTCTCCCAGTAATATAGGCTGGATGTGAGCTCTGTGTGTTTCTCCCAGTAATATAGGCTGGATGTGGGGTCTGAGTGTATCTCCCAGTAATGTAGGCTGGATGTGAGGTCTGTGTGTGTCTCCCAGTAATATAGGCTGGATGTGAGGTCTGTGTGTGTCTCCCAGTAATATAGGCTGGATGTGAGGTCTGTGTGTCTCTCCCAGTAATATATGCTGGATGTGAGGTCTGAGTGTATCTCCCAGTAATATAGGCTGGATGTGAGGTCTGAGTGTATCTCCCAGTAATATAGGCTGGATGTGAGGTCTGTGTGTTTCTCCCAGTAATATAGGCTGGATGTGAGGTCTGAGTGTATCTCCCAGTAATATAGGCTGGATGTGAGGTCTGAGTGTATCTCCCAGTAATATAGGCTGGATGTGAGGTCTGTATGTCTCTCCAGTAATATAGGCTGGATGTGAGCTCTGTGTGTCTCTCCCAGTAATATAGGCTGGATGTGAGGTCTGTGTGTCTCTCCCAGTAATATAGGCTGGATGTGAGGTCTGTGTGTCTCTCCCAGTAATATAGGCTGGATGTGAGGTCTGAGTGTCTCTCCCAGTAGTGTTGGGGCTCTATTGCATTGATCAATTCAGTAGCTAAATTTCTCTTTATTCATATGTTCATGGCAGTAATGCAGGTTCCATTTTTCACATTTCATTCTTACAAATAGCTATTGAATTTTTCATGTCAGTATTCACACAGCAGTTTCTGCTATTACATGTATTCCCCTTGCATAGTCACTGGTGTGCATACCTTATCTCCCCATAGTGATGTTTTTTAGGTTTTTTGCACCCAGTTCAGACATAGAATGGAGTTCCAAACGTTATTCCTTAATGTTAATCTCCCAGTAATATAGGCTGGATGTGAGCTCTGTGTGTCTCTCCCAGTAATATAGGCTGGATGTGAGCTTTGTGTGTCTCTCCCAGTAATATAGGCTGGATGTGAGCTCTGTGTGTCTCTCCCAGTAATATAGGCTGAATGTGAGGTCTGTGTGTCTCTCCCTGTAATATAGGTTGGATGTGAGCACTGTGTGACTCTCCCAGTAATATAGGCTGGATGTGAGCTCTGTGTGTCTCTCCCAGTAATACAGGCTGGATGTGAGGTCTGTGTGTCTCTCCCAGTAATATAGGCTGGATGTGAGGTCTGTGTGTCTCTCCTAGTAATATAGGCTGGATGTGAGGTCTGTGTGTCTCTCCCAGGATATAAGCTGGATGTGAGGTCTGGGTGTCTTTCCCAGTAATATAGGCTGGATGTGACTTCTGTGTGTCTCTCCCAGTAATATAGGCTGGATTTGGGGTCTGTGTGTCTCTCCCAGTAATAGAGGCTGGATGTGAGGTCTGTGTATCTCCCAGTAATAGAGGCTGGATGTGAGCTCTGTGTGTCTCTCCCAGTAATATAGGCTGGATGTGAGCTCTGTGTGTCTCTCCCAGTAATATAGGCTGGATGTGAGGTCTGTGTGTCTCTCTCAGTAATATAGGCTGGATGTGAGGTCTGTGTGTGTCTCCCAGGATATAAGCTGGATGTGAGGTCTGGGTGTCTTTCCCAGTAATATAGGCTATGTGGGAGGTTTGAGTGTCTGGAACGGTAATACATCATAATTCTATTGTATATTATATAATTCTTTATTTCCATTGGTGTAATCTTTCTACTATTGTGCAGATTTCCCCCAGGGTTTTTTTTTCACTACACTTATGCTGAGTGTAAGAGTTCTTTTCCTCCCTCTAGCCCTGAAGATTCTGCCCTTTTTACTTATATTGGCTGTGTATGTGATCACCACTTATTGCAGATTGTGCCCTGGCTTTTCTCCTGTGTCTCTCTTTATACTTCAAGAGGCCGCTTGTAATTCTAAGGGCTCATGCAGATCCTCAAGTAACACGGTATGAGCATAGACTGCAATGCACAAACTCTCCAGGGACTATACGAGAGCTGTCCCTGCGTAGTAGGGCTATACGAGAGCTGTCCCTGGGTAGTAGGGCTATACGAGAGCTGTCCCTGCGTAGTAGGGCTATACGAGAGCTGTCCCTGGGTAGTAGGGCTATACGAGAGCTGTCCCTGGGTAGTAGGGCTATACGAGAGCTGTCCCTGGGTAGTAGGGCTATACGAGAGCTGTCCCTGGGTAGTAGGGCTATACGAGAGCTGTCCCTGGGTAGTAGGGCTATACGAGAGCTGTCCCTGGGTAGTAGGGCTATACGAGAGCTGTCCCTGGGTAGTAGGGCTATACGAGAGCTGTCCCTGCGTAGTAGGGCTATACGAGAGCTGTCCCTGGGTAGTAGGGCTATACGAGAGCTGTCCCTGGGTAGTAGGGCTATACGAGAGCTGTCCCTGGGTAGTAGGGCTATACAAGAGCTGTCCCTGGGTAGTAGGGCTATACGAGAGCTGTCCCTGGGTAGTAGGGCTATACGAGAGCTGTCCCTGGGTAGTAGGGCTATACAAGAGCTGTCCCTGGGTAGTAGGGCCATACGAGAGCTGTCCCTTGGGTAGTAGGGCTATACGAGAGCTGTCCCTGGGTAGTAGGGCTATACGAGAGCTGTCCCTGGGTAGTAGGGCTATACGAGAGCTGTCCCTGGGTAGTAGGGCTATACAAGAGCTGTCCCTGGGTAGTAGGGCAATACGAGAGCTGTCCCTTGGGTAGTAGGGCTATACGAGAGCTGTCCCTGGGTAGTAGGGCCATACGAGAGCTGTCCCTTGGGTAGTAGGGCTATACGAGAGCTGTCCCTGGGTAGTAGGGCTATACGAGAGCTGTCCCTGGGTAGTAGGGCTATACGAGAGCTGTCCCTGGGTAGTAGGGCTATACAAGAGCTGTCCCTGGGTAGTAGGGCAATACGAGAGCTGTCCCTTGGGTAGTAGGGCTATACGAGAGCTGTCCCTGGGTAGTAGGGCTATACGAGAGCTGTCCCTGGGTAGTAGGGCAATACGAGAGCTGTCCCTGGGTAGTAGGGCTATACGAGAGCTGTCCCTGGGTAGTAGGGCTATACGAGATCTGTCCCTGGGTAGTAGGGCTATACAAAAGCTATCCCTGGGTAGTAGGACCATACGAGATCTGTCCCTGGGTAGTAAGGCTGTACGAGAGCTGTCCCTGGGTAGTAGGGCTATACGAGAGCTGTCCCTGGGTAGTAGGGCTATACGAGAGCTGTCCCTGGGTAGTAGGGTTATACGAGAGCTGTCCCTGGGTAGCAGGGCTGTACGAGAGCTGTCCCTGGGTAGTATGGCTATACGAGATCTGTCCCTGGGTAGTAGGGCTATACGAGAGCTGTCCCTTGGGTAGTAGGGCTATACGAGAGCTGTCCCTGGGTAGTAGGGTTATACGAGAGCTGTCCCTGGGTAGTAGGGCGATACGAGAGCTGTCCCTGGGTAGTAGGGCTGTATGAGAGTTGTTCTTGTGTCGCGGGCGGAGGAGGGGATGCTGCGCTCACCCACTGCTCGGGTCCGGCTGCTGCTGCTGCTCGGTGGCTCGATCGATGGGCCGGATCCCGGGGACTCGAGCGGCGTTCCTCGACCGTGAGTGAAAGGGGGTGGTTTGGTTTAGGGATATTGTCCGTGATGCCACCCACGGTTGTGGTGAGGTTGTGACACCACCACTGCTCTGGACGGGGATCCTGGGAGCGATGACAGGGAGCAGCCTGGATGTTGGTTCTCCCCTCTGTGGGTAGGGGGGTTGGTTGTCCCGGGGCCCGGGGAGAGGTAGGGATGGCAGGCGGGTTACGGGGCCTGGTGAGGTGCAGCGTCGCAGGGGCAGCGCTGTGCCGCACGGCACGGTGGTACTCACTCAGCCAGCAATTTACACGGAGTCTCTGGTCAAACAAACGGCTGGATGGACGGGTCCCACAGGCGGCTGCGGTGTTTTTCCCCTGACCCCTGGTTGGTAGTGTAAGTCCTTTCCTGCACCTTCGTGTACGCTCTTCCTGCGCTCTGGTTTCCAGCTGGCTCCCCGGTTCGGTACCGGACGGGACCCTGTCCCGGGTACCTACGGTTCCACCAAGACTGTCTTCCTGGCTCCTGCAGATGGCCACTACCATCTGCCTGACTGGCTACACGAAGGCCCTAAGCTCCAACCTAGGCCCCTGTCTGCATCTGCCTCTCTGCAGACCTCCTCTCTCTTCCTCTGCCTTGACTTGTCTGCGTTGTTTCCTGCCTCAGACTAGCTAGAATCCTGGGTGGGCGTCTCCATCTGCCTGACTCCGCCCACCTGGTGTGTCTGTCTGAACCCGAGGGAGGAAATCAGGTCTCACTGGGGATGTCTGCTGTGAACTGCTGGGGGTGGGGGTGTGTTTGTGTTGTTACTGGTGGCTCCTGGCTTGTCTAGGGTGCCACATTCCCTCTTAGTGAAATGCAGACCGTCCGTGGGCTGCCCGTCCATCACCGGTTTTATTTTCTTTTTAAACTGCAAAAAGATAAAACAAGCATATTTAGAAATCTTCCCTTAACGGGAGGCACATTACTTCCACTTTAAACTGTTCTGCCACCCCCCCACCTGCGGTGCAGACGGCCCCCTCTGGAACTTGAGGATGCTCAACAGGGGTGACAGTCCATAAAACAGTCAACGTTAAACTTGCGGGTATACGTCCATGCTCCGCTACCACCGCTGCTGCCGCCACTCCCAGTACGGGGCACGGGTTCCGTGCTCTGCCTCCTGCTCAGGAGCCAGGCCCACTCGTATGCCCTCGGCACCGGCTACAACCGGCCTCGCTAACTGCTGAGGGCCCCATCTCTCAATGGCCTGCTCCTCTCTGCAGGTGCACTCCGGCTGTTCCACAGCCGGGACGGGGTACCTGGGAGTGGCTGGCACCGCATTTGGGGCAAACTTCCGGTCGGGTGTCGCCTCCGCTGCGGCCGGGCGGACTGCCGGGGTCGACGTCATCATTTTTGCGGCCAGGCGGACTGCCGGAGCCGACGTCATCACCGTTGCGGCCGGGCGGACTGCCGGAGCCGACGTCATCACCGTTGCGGCCGGGCGGACTGCCGGAGCCGATGTCATCACCGTTGCGGCCGGGTGTACTGCCGGAGCCGACGTCATCACGGTTGCGGCCGGGCGGACTGCTGGGGCCGTCGTCATCAGCGGTGCGGCCGGGATGGAAGCCGGGACCGGTGGCAGGGTGGTGACGAAGGTAAGGCCTGGGGACCCCAGGTCTGGGCCCTCCCTCACAGACGCTGCGAGCTCCGCTACCGGTGACAGGGGTAACAGGTCGGTCGGGGCATTGGCCGCGGGCCCATCCCCATCCACGGGTGCCACTGCGGCTGCGACCGCCGCTCCTCCAGCGGCTCCATCAGCTGCAGACATCTTGTTTCCGTCCCCCTTAGTTTTTTTCCGGCTCCTCCTCTATCAGGGCGGGGATTCAGCCTTCGCGCCTCCACTGCTCGGGAAGACACTCGAGCGGGGATTTTTCGCGCCCAAAATGGCGGCTTCTCAAAATTTTCGGCCGGACACCTCCGGTGGTCACAAGGCGCACCTCTACCAGACGGCAGAGCGGTAAGATCCTGTTTGTGACGCCAAGTTGTCGCGGGCGGAGGAGGGGACGCTGCGCTCACCCACTACTCGGGTCCGGCTGCTGCTGCTCGGTGGCTCAATCGATGGGCCGGATCCCGGGGACTCGAGCGGCGTTCCTCGCCCGTGAGTGAAAGGGGGTGGTTTGGTTTAGGGATATTGTCCGTGACGCCACCCACGGTTGTGGTGAGGTTATGACACCACCGCTGCTCTGGACGGGGATCCCGGGAACGATGACAGGGAGCAGCTTGGATGTTGGTTCTCCCCTCCGTGGGTAGGGGGGTTCTTTGTCCCGGGGCCCGGGGAGAGGTAGGGATGGCAGGCGGGTTACGGGGCCTGGTGAGGTGCAGCGTCGCAGGGGCAGCGCTGTGCCGCACGGCACGGTGGTACTCACTCAGCCAGTAATTTACACGGAGTCTCTGGTCAAACAAACGGCTGGATGGACGGATCCCACAGGCGGCTCCGGTGTTTTTCCCCTGACCCCTGGTTGGTAGTGTAAGTCCTTTCCTGCACCTTCGTGTACGCTCTTCCTGCGCTCCGGTTTCCAGCTGGCTCCCCGGTTCGGTACCGGACGGGCCACTACCCTGTCCCGGCTACGTACGGTTCCACCAAGACTGTCTTCCTGGCTCCTGCAGACGGCCACTACCGTCTGCCTGACTGGCTACACGAAGGCCCTAAGCTCCAACCTAGGCCCCTCTCTGCATCTGCCTCTCTGCAGACCTCCTCTCTCTTCCTCTGCCTGGACTTGTCTGCGTTGTTTCCTGCCTCAGACCAGCTAGACTCCTGGGTGGGCGTCTCCATCTGCCTGACTCCGCCCACCTGGTGTGTCTGTCTGAACCCGAGGGAGGAAATCAGGTCTCACTGGGGATGTCTGCTGTGAACTGCTGGGGGTGTGTGTGTGTGTGTGTTGTTACCTGTGGCTCCTGGCTTGTCCAGGGCGCCACACTTGGGTAGTGGGGGCTATACGAGAGCTGTCCTTGGGTAGTAGGGCCATACGAGAGCTGTCCCTTGGTAGTAGGGCCATACGAGAGCTGTCCCTGGGTAGTAGGGTTATACGAGAGCTGTCCCTGGTTAGTAGGGCTATACGAGAGCTGTCCCTGGGTAGTAGGTGTAGCATCTACGAGGCATTAGGGGACTTGTCACTGGGCCAGTGATTCCTTGGGGTAGCTGTGACTGGCCTGACCCGGTTCCGTGACCCCGTCGGCTACATAAAAAACAAACAACAAACAAGTGTCCAGTACAGACAGTACAGATGGGGATGGAAGGAGGATGACGGGCCCCTGGGAAGCGTGTCACCAGTTGCAGCAGTGACTGGGGTCTCTGCCTCCTCCGCCGTCGACCCTTACTGCGACTAGTCCTCTCCCAAGGACATTACTGGATGGGCAATGGGGATGCTTCACAGCGCCACCCGTGGTATGCGTCCAGGAATTAGCTGCCGCTGCACAGTCTCTCTCCGGGGTAGGTGTTAGGTGCAACCGGGATGGTGTCGCTCCCCACGGGTGGAGAGGGAAACCCCGGGAGGTTGGTGACAACGGTGGCAGCAGTCCACGGAATTGCCGGATCGCAGGGCGGTGGCAGTTACTCCCAGAGTCACCAGGTGCGGGTGTCAGTCACTTTATTTACTGGCTCAGGTGGTATCGCACCCGGGGTGCTGGTCCTCGCCGACAGAGACTCCGGTTGATTCCGGGCAGGTCAGAGGCTGGATCCGGTTTGGTAATCTGTGGCCTTCCTCCTCCATGCACAACTCTGTACTATTCCCCGGTCCTGGCCCGTACGGCCAGCAGCCTGGGCCTCTCATGGGTCGGACCTCTGTCCCATCTCCCAGGCTCCCTCTCTACTCCGCGCCCCAGCCATCCGAGCTAGGGCTCTGTACCTCTCTTGTGCTCATTCCCATGCTCTAGCGACTGCTGTCTATTAGTCCACGATTACAGGTGCCAGGTTCTGTCACTCTAGGTGTTACTCGCCCCGACTTGGTTGTGCTGTCTCTATGGTGTTACATCCCGACAGCTCTGTTCTACCTCCCCGAGGGGCCTGGCAGCCCTCCCTCAGGGAGCTACACACCGTGCGTCTGCTCTGTCTCATCTCCAAGCTGTTCTGCCTGACTAAAAGTGAAACTGCTTTGTTTCTACTCCTCACTGCCCATGCCCCCACCTTTGAAAATTGCAATGGCAATCACTCTTGCCCTAATTAGTGGAGGCCACCTGGCATCTGCCAGGAACTGTGTGTGGAAACATTGTTAACCGTTTCCTAGTGACTGCTTCTCCCTCCTGTATGGTGGTGTGAGGTGTGTGTAAACTTACCGGGCCAACCTCTCCCTGCCTGGGAAGGAAATAATGATATAACCTATAGCAACCAGTCTCAGGGGGGCTACATAGGGTTATATGAGAGCTGTCCCTTGGTAGTAGGGCTATACGAGAGCTGTCCCTTGGTAGTAGAGCTCTACGAAAGCTGTCCCTGGGTAGTAGGGCTATACGAGAGCTGTCCCTGGGTAGTAGGGCTGTATGAGAGCTGTCCCTTGGTATTATAGCTATATGAGAGCTGTCCCTGGGTAGTAGGGCTATACGAGAGCTGTCCTTTGGTAGTAGGGCTGTACGAGAACTGTCCCTGGGTAGTAGGGCTATACGAAAGCTCTCCTTGGGTAGTAGGGTTGTACGAGAGCTGTCTCTGGATAGTAAGGCTATATGAGAGCTGTCCCTGGGTAGTATGGCTATATAAGAGCTGTCCCTGGGTAGTAGGGCTATACGAGAGCTGTCCTTGGGTTGTAGGGCTGTACAAGAGCTGTCCTTGGGTAGTAGGGCTATACGAGAGCTGCCCCTGGGTAGTAGTGCTATATGAGAGCTGTCCCTGGGTAGTAGGGCTATACGAGAGCTTTCCCTGGGTAGTAGGGCTATACGAGAGCTGTCCTTTGGTAGTAGGGCTATACAGGACCTGTCCCTGGGTAATAGGACTGTATGAGAGCTGTCCCTGGGTAGTAGGGCTATACAAGATCTGTCCCTGGGTAGTAGGGCTATACAAGAGCTGTCCCTGGGTAGTAGGGCTATACGAGAGCTGTCCCTTGGTAGTAAGGCTATACAGGACCTGTCCCTGGGTAATAGGGCTGTATGAGAGCTGTCCCTGGGTAGTAGGGCTATACAAGATCTGTCCCTGGGTAGTAGGGCTATACAAGAGCTGTCCCTGGGTAGTAGGGCTATACGAGAGCTGTCCCTTGGTAGTAAGGCTATACAGGACCTGTCCCTGGGTAATAGGGCTGTATGAGAGCTGTCCCTGGGTAGTAGGGCTATACAAGATCTGTCCCTGGGTAGTAGGGCTATACAAGAGCTGCCCCTGGGTAGTAGGGCTATACGAGAGCTGTCCCTTGGTAGTAAGGCTATACAGGACCTGTCCCTGGGTAGTAGAGCTATAAGAGAGCTGTCCCTTGCTAGTAGGGCTGGCATATGTCTCCTGAGTCCCAGTCACTCCGTTAAATTGCGAACTGAACTCTGGACTGGAAGTGACACCCAACCACATGTGATGGAAATTACATCACACCTACTAGGAGCCCAGACTTTCTAAAATCTATAGTTTTATTGCGCATGGCAGCCTCCTAAGTGCATGCGCAGTACAAACTAGCAAAAAAAAAAAAAAAGGATTGTGCTTCTTTCTGCTGTATGCTATGGATGGCAGAGAAAAACACCCGGGTTTTACTAGCTATCCAGCTCGCGAGCCACATAAAATGATGTGGTGGGCCAGATTTAGCCCAGGGGCCTTGAGTTTGATATCCCGGCTCTATGCTGAAGCTTCCTGTGTAACCGTCCCCCGTTATGCGGATTCTCTCCTGCGTTCTTATTTTTCTCTCTATCCGAGTAGTAGACAGTCTACTGCCCAGGAAAGAACTCAGGGTAGACTCTGCAAATAAAGTCAAATCACATATAAGCATATGAAAAATCATCTGACTGTCACTGTTCACTCGAGATAATAAAGCAGAGCAAATAGGAGACATAACTGTCTCTGAGGGCCACAATCTTTAAAAATGACTTCTCACCAGGGGGGCATTTTTTTCTCTTTTTTTTATTTCCACTACTTCCCTGAATATTCCCCGAGTTTTTGTTTTTAATCATTCATATGGTTCTTTTATATTAAGTGCTACATTTTATGGTCGTTCCTCAGGGGTGGGGCTCACAGGATGCTTGGGGGCGTGAGTTTAGGCCATTTTGCATAATTACCCTGGGAGACACGCCCAATTAGTAAACACTAAAAAAGTAGCACTGAATAAAAAGTCTTCAAGTCAATGCTGGAAGATCTAGAACTGAACACTAAAGAGAACACCAATTCAATGGCCAATCCAAAGTGAGCGGAGGACACATCAGGCATGGACCCAGGACTGGTGAATATTATTTTTGTTATTTTTGCCTATCCTAAAATAACAATATTGTTTTATTCTATTTCTGCAGGTTGAATTGTTACGAGTCGATTCACTCATCCCCATGTCTTTCCTCTTTTGCACCACAGCTCGGGATTTTCTGTCCAGCTCCAAGGAATAAGCAGAAGCCCACCCTGAAGATTATAAGGTATCTGCACATATAGACTCATAGGAATAAGGGGGTCCTGAAAATTTCCATTAACTTTAATACTGATGGGAAGATGTGTGTGGGTGTGAGGAGTAATTCTCCAGAGAAAGGTTTCAGTGTTTCTTCCTCTTCATTTAGTGATATAAAAATAATTCCCAATTATTACGTTTTCTGATCATTTTAAGCACAGAGGAAGAAAATTATCGTTACATTAAGATGGGGTTATTTTTATTCATGACGGCGACACAGAAATCAAAAGTATCAAACTTCTATTGGGAAGGAAACTTTTAAGAGCTTCTTGAATCCTGTATTCTTGACTATCTGCGTTTCTGCAGTGAGTGTCGGTCCCGTTATCACCGTCTTCAGAAAACAATATGAAGATGAGTCCGCAAAACCAAAAATGGGCCTTAAAGAAAAGCGCTTTGTTTTGTCAGATGTGTCACAACTAGTGTTATTATTTCCTATGGAAACCAACACATCAACATAAAGTTATAAACACTATCATGATGTCCTTTATGTGCCGATTAAATACGAGAAAGCCCATTTTTAATATCTTTCCTCTAGACTGAGGTGTGATCACTTCATTGTTGTTAGTATCTGGAGGCAACATATCCATTTCTGCCGGGTGGATTATAGTCATGGGGGCTGCTTTGCTGCATGAGTTGTGATACTTTCCACTAGTCACAATTTTACTGGGACGGATCTGCAAACTGGAAAACAAAGGGATAGGATTACCAAAAATCATGCCAAAAATTGGGTGGCTTTGAAGAGTTAAAAGGCGCTCTTGAGGGAAGAAGTTGAATGAGTAGGGGGTATACTGCTATGAAGGACTTTGATACTCTGTATCTTTAAGGGAAAAAGTGTGCCTCTGTTGTGCGGATTGGACTAGCCCACGCCGCCCCTTCTATGTGCGGTCTGTTTGTCTGGATTAAAAAGTTCGGGAAGAGAAAGAGAAGTTTCTGGAAGTGAGAGTGAGAAGGAGCTGCCGGAGGAAATTGGCACCAAACTGGTTAACAAAAGCCGAGGGAATAGCCCAGCTGACCGGAGAGCCAAAAGAGGAGCCCAAATGCCTGAAGAGCCGAGCGAAGAGTCCAGCTACCCAGAGAGCCGAGGGAAGAGTCCAGCTACCCAGAAAGCCGAGGGAAGAGCCCAGCTACCCAGAGAGCCGAGGGAACGAGCCCAGATGCCCAGAGTGCCAAGGAAAGGGTCCAGCTGCCCGGAGAGCTGAGGGAACAAGCCCAGTTGCCCGGAGAGTTGAGGGAAGAGCCCAACGACCCGTAAAGCCGAGGGAATGAGCCCAACTGCCTGGAGAGTCGAGGTTAGAGCCCAGCTGCCTGGAGGGCCGAGGTAATGAGCACAGCTGCCCGGAGAGCCGACAGAAGAGTCCAGCCCAGAGAGCCGAGGGAAGAGCCCAGCTACCCAGAGAGCCGAGGGAACGTGCCCAGATGCCCAAAGTGCCAAGGAAAGAGTCCAGCTGCCCGGAGAGCTGAGGGAACAAGCCCAGTTGCCCGGAGAGTTGAGGGAAGAGCCCAACGACCCGTAGAGCTGAGGGAACGAGCCCAACTGCCTGGAGAGTCGAGGTTAGAGCCCAGCTGCCTGGAGGGCCGAGGTAATGAGCACAGCTGCCCGGAGAGCCGACAGAAGAGTCGAGAGAATGAGCCCAGCTACACAGAATGCCAAAAGAAGAGCCCAGTTGCCCAGAGAACCTAGGGAACAAGCCCAGCTGCCTGGAGAGCCGAGGTAAGAGCTCAGCTGCCCAGAGAGCCAAGGGATGAGCCCAGCTGCCCAGAGAACCTAGGGAACAAGCCCAGCTGCCTGGAGAGCCAATGGAAGAGCCCAGCTGCCTGGAGAGCCGAGGGAAGAGCTCAGCTGTCCAGAGAGCCGAGGGAACGGGCCCAGCTGCCCAGAGAACAAGGGAGGAGTCCAGCTGCCCAGAGAGCCGAGAGAACGAGCCTAGCTGCCTGGAGAGCCGAGGGAACAAGCACAGCTGCCTGGAGAGCCAAGGGAGAAGAAGTAACATTTTTGGAGAGGTGCACGGAGGGGCTCATCAGTCATCATACTCTCCTGATTTATTAAGAGGTGTATGACTCTAAATGACTAAGGAGCATCTGACTCCAACATGCCACCTCATGCAAACTGACTTTGTTCACGATAGTCTTGATGATTCCGGACCGTTGTGTTGGCTTGCTGCTGCTACTTGTGTATGAAGAATTTTTACAAAAAAATGTAACTCAAATATAGCAGGAAAAGCTGACAGCTTCACCATATAACTGATTATTCTGAGTCTGGCACTGCTTCTGGCACCTCTCCTTTCTCTTTAATGCTACCAATTAAATCTCTTTTTTTAGATGCTACTACTCTCTGTAGCACCCTGTCCCCACACAGCACTCCCGCACGTTTCCGCTTCCATGCCTCAGTGGGGCCACCATTCTCCTCACCAATCCAGTAGGCAAATGCACCCCATTCCTGCCTCGGGGCCTGCTGCAAGCTTTTCCAGCTTTCAGGCCACATGCAGGCCTTCTAGGAGTGCCTGAAGCGAGCGCGCAACCACGTCCCCTTTCTTAAAAGGCCGGCATCCTATTACCTATGACCCTTGGACCCTTGAGGTCAGCAATCACCCTGAAGGTATTTAAGGCACTCCCCCTTTGGGGAGGTGCCTGAACAACATTGCCTAGCATTGCTATTTCTCAGGTAATGTACCCGTTACTGTGTCTAGTCCTGCATCTCCTGTCCTAATACCAGTTACCTGTACCCACTAATCTGTGTCTCTTTCTAGAGCCTGCTGCTACTACCACCTCCGTGCTGCCACATCTGAGTTACCACCTCTGCGCTGCCACGTCTGAGTCACCACTTCCTTGCTGCCAATTCTGAGTTACCACCTCCATGCTGCCTTGTCTGAGCCACCACCTTTATGCTGCCATGTCCAGGATACCATGTCCTATTGCCACGTCTGTGATTCCTCGTCTGTGCCGCTACATCTGTGCACATCCGTACCGGACTTCAGAGACTCCTGTCCGTAAGAGCCGATACCACTGGTCCTGGCAGTTTTGCATTTAGGCCCCCTGAGGCTGCACCTGACAATCCCTGTATAGGGATAGCTCTTGGTTACCTCCACCAGGGAAGTCCGGTATACGGCCCAGTGGGTCCACTCCTGGATGCTCGCCGGCTCTCAGCAACCATAACACTCTTATCTTCTTCAGTGCTGTAGTTGTTCAAAATATTGCTGCTTGGATTATTTGTCAATTTTTTTTTATCCCTGTCTCTTGCTGAGCTTTGAACTGTGACGTCTTCTCATTATTCAGGTTCATCTTAAAGTGGCTGCTTCATTCCCTGCCTTGACTTTTATACAGGCTATATTTAGTCTTTCCCGATTGACTGTACAGTACCATATGATGAAATAGCTGCAAGGCATGGTGCATCTGAGATCATGTCAGTCTTCTGTGGCTGATGCATAGCTCTGCTTTGTGCAAAATGATGTCTTGCATCTCTATTGGTCATCTTGGAGAAGGAAGTTGCAAACTGTAGGAATTCCCCGGGTACAGCAAATTTTCCAGGAATTCAACATGAATTCAATTAGCATCTAATGGATTATTATCTCATCTCTAATGAATATATATATATATATATATATATATATATACATACAGTATTTACATTGTACATTACATAAGCTTTCTGACTGCAACAGTGAGATACATTTTAACATTTTATGCTGCAGAACAGACGTTTACAGAGGACCCTGCCACATCTATAGGATTCCTGCTTTGAACTAAAACTCCCCCGCTGTTCTCTAGCAATGCAATCTTAAAAGAAACGTATTTAATGCCGATCTTCCGGGCTTAATGAATGTGTCAAACTCTAGAGGAATCTGGAACATAAGATGCTGCAATGATTGTTTTTGTTTTAATGTATGACTTAAAATTAGCTTTTATTTCTGAACTAAGTTCTCAGTGTTAAAGAAAACTCAACCCCAAAAAATCTGCAATGCTAAAAGGATTGTTCACTTTGGACACAGGGATCCTGCTGAATTGATCCGCGGATCACAGAGTGTCCGGCTTCTGGGATCTGTAATGTTTGATTGAGGGCTGCTATTTTCTGTCTGGTGAGACCCATGGTTATTGGGCCCCCCACCCTAAAAATAGCAGTCTACAGCTGCCCAGGATTGTTGCATCCAGTAGATGCAACAATCCCAGCACTTTACCCAGCTCATCCTGATTGACCTGGAGCAGTGGCAATTGGGGTAATAAGGGGTTAACGACAGCTCACATCTGCCACTAAGCCCTTGATTAGTAATGGGTGGTGTATATGAGACCCCTCCCATTACTAATCTGTAATTTAAAAGAATTAAAACACACAACACAGAAAAAATCCTGTATTTGAATTAATATACAACAAAACCCCTCTTTCTCCCCTTAACCCCCAAAACACTCAGTTCCAAGTTAATCCACTTGAGGTCCCACGATGATTGCAGCTCTGATACATACTGAAGGCACAGTGCGCGTACCCAGAACATATCAGCATGCTGTGGGCTTCAGGCAGAGACTGAGCTGCAGCGTTGAGCGGTGATGCCACTCAGTTTATTTGTGGTCAAAGCTGGAGGTTCACGGTCCTCCACCTGTCACTACAGGTAAAGTGACCTCAGGTGACCTCATTAACCTTCGTCAGGCTGCATAATTTTACAACGTTAACAGCGACCCCTTATCTCGGAAGGGGGTGGAGATATTTTATTGAAATTTGGCCAATATATTCTGGACCAAAACTGCAGAGATGTCACAAAATTTCAGCCCTCTACGGCTTTCGGAAAAAAAAATATATTGCAATTTTAAAACGGAATAGTTACAATTGTACCTATTCAGCCGGACAAAGGTTAAACTCAGTGACCTCACCTCAGGTGAGGTCACTCAGTTCACAGACCTGCATCTCCGAGAAGAAAACCAAGTGTAGAGGTTTAGCGTTGCGACCACATTAGATATTTTTTAGATTCAATTTTCCAATTTTTCCCAAATTTGGAGAATTATTTTTTTTAATTGCACTGAGGTTTTTGTGTGTAAATCAGTTAGAATAACCCAATGGACTAGTTATGGAAATACTTTATTTGATCGTTGCTTCACAGTTAGAAGTGGCAGATTAATGGTGGGTGACTACATTTTATTTAGCATCTTGCACGTAACAGCCTGGAAGCAGATCCTTGAAAATCAGACTCTAAATTTGCAACCTTGATGATATTTTAGTTTGCGCCCCAAGCCTATTTCTATGCAATATTTTACATATAGACGTGTAATGCGCGGCCATGAACTGTCACATATAGATTTACTGGCAGCCTTCACTCAGCACATGATGAAACTAGTAACTCAGAGGCATCGATGTTATCGCCTCTGCTTATTTTAATATTGCAGCAGTAAATCTTTACTATTTCTCCTCCGGTCACTGGGAATGCTTGGCACGGTTTGTGCGCTCAGGTTCACTGCCTTAACGTACATGTTGCAGACAATATGATATAAAGTGTACGCAGAGCATAACGGGGGACAAGGTTAGACAATAGGTACCTGTTATCTAATTTTTTTGCAGTGCAATTTAAATACATTCTTGCAACATGTTTGCAAAACCCTCAACAGGCTGCAGTTCACATCACAACCACTGGGCGGCCGCATATTGACACATAACGCAGATGAAACGCAGCACTGACAAATAATGTTGATGTAGCCAGAACAATGGAGGCTGTAGAGGCTGGAAGGCAGCTGGAGCAATGGAGGCTGCAGTGGCCCACAGTGAAGTAGACTCAGTGAAGAAGTTGAGTAGGGGAACAGTTCAGCTTGATATGATGGAAAACTCACCAGTGGTAAGGCAGTAGAGCCCAGAGAAGTAGCGGATCTGGTTTATCAGGAAACACACTTGTGGCAAGGTAGCAGAGCCCAGCAAAGTAGCAGATCTGGGTTTATCAGGAGACACACTTCTGATAAGATAGCAGAGTCCAGTAAAGTAGCAGATCTGGGTTTATCAGGAGACACACTTGTGTAAAGGTAGCAGAGCCCAGCAAACTAGCAGATCTGGGGAAATCAGGAGACACACTTATGGTAAGGTAGCAGAGCAGAGCCCAGCAAAGTAGCAAGATCTGGGTTAATCAGAAGACACACTTATGGAAAGGTAGTAAAGCCCAGCAAAGTAGCAGATCTGGGTTTATCAGGAGATGCACTTATGGCAAGGTAGCAGAGCCCAGCAAAATAGCAGATCTGGGTTAATTAGGAGACACACTTACAGTAAGGTAGCAGAACCCAGCAAAATAGCAGATCTGGGTAAATCAGGAGACACACTTATGGTAAGGTAGCAGAACTCAGCAAAGTAGCAGATCTTGGTTAATCAGGAGATACAGTTATGGTAAGGTAGTAGAGACCAGCAAAGTCACAGATCTGGGTTAATCAGAAGACACACTTATGGAAAGATAGCAGAGCCCAGCTAAGTAGCAGACCTGGGTTTATCAGGAGACACACATATGGTAAGGTAGAAGAGCCCAGCAAAGTAGCAGATCTGGGTTTATCGGGAGATGCACTTACGTTAAGGTAGCAGAGCCCAGCAAAGTAGCAGATATGGGTTCATCAGGAGACATACTTATGGTAAGGTAACAGTGCCCCAACTGGGACTGTAGTTACAAACCACACGGACAGGGAAAACCAAAACACGTATACACTGCAATCAAACACAAAGGAGCGACAATACGTGCACATGAGAAAATGATATAATAAGGGAAGAAGTAAACAGACAACCGGGAAACTTCCACACCTCACAATAAGCACACCACAGATCACCAAAATTGGATCACCACAATAGACCAAACTCGGTGCACGACCTGGAGCTATCATCATCACTGAGCACCAGGATCCAGTACCTTCTATAGGAAGGAGACGGCTGTGATTAGTAACTAGCAATCTGAGCTCCTAGCAGAATTCCCCAGATCAGCAGGAATTAACTCCTGCAGGACTGAGGAACGGCTCACATAAAACAGCCGACGTCCAGCTCTGGCTGAACAACTAGGAGATATCAGGTTGCAGTGTGAACAGAGTCCGACGCTGCCGTGACACCTAATGAGTCTGGAATCGAACATCGCATGAGAGCATCTTTGCAATTTTCCTCTTAGTAAAAGTCTTCTCTGTTCTTGAGAACAGTGGGATTTTTATTTCTTAGATTACACCTTGTTGAGTAGGATACCGACTCAGGGTGTAATGGCTTCTTAGGCAAGAAACAGCGCTTACAAACTGCAATAAAGCTGGCAAGCGCTGCTCTGAAGCTCCCCGGATGTCACACCAGGTATGGGGACTTACCAAGCGAACGGCAAAAAGAGAAGGGAAGGGAAACAGTGTGTCTAAAGAAGTTGGAGATGGTGACCCCTGATCAAACCTACCGCTGGTCCCTGGGGTCCCTCACCACCCTAGATAGGTTTGGTACCTATGTACCAAGCTGCGTACGTGACCCTAGGTATCCCTAGTGCTGGGCCCTAAATAGGGAATGGGTGGGATGAGTTCTTCGTCAACCCCACAATACGCTAAAGGAAGACACAAGGAGGACACACAGGGGGAAAAGCATGAACTACTTATCCACAGGTAGAAGATCAGCAATGATACCACAGATGAGTACAAGCCACCTGCTTGCAACCAGAGCTTGAATTAACTGAATAATATCACCAGCACCAGTTTAGGGAAGATGGGAGTATTTAAGCACATGGAGAATACTGGTAATCAGCAGCTGGATGGAAAGAGAGCTCCACTGGGTCCTAAAGGGGAAGAGATGAAAATCCAGTAGAAAAGCTACCTAATACATTGAATACTAGCAGCAGGAACAATAGAAAGTTAGGAAACATTTTGCAGCCAAAAGTGGGGTCCTTCTATTGCCAGAAGCCACATGACCATCTCACCCGTGACACAACCGTGGCATCAGATCGCTGGATCTGGTTTTGTTGATTGCCCCTCCCTGCACTCTTTCTTTGCTGCAGAAGCAAAGCTGCCTCTGCTATCAGAGGGAGCAGTCTGGACTGGTGGCTCCACTATGCTGCTAAGCCAAAATATTATGCTTCCAGAGCACAACACCCCTCTGCAAGTCTAAAGACAGGCGCCCCAAATATCCACAGCCAACACTAAAGTTCCTGGCTGCATTCTGTACAAAAATGAAATAAATGTACAATAAAAAGATGATAATGAAGAATAAAATGCATGAGGCATTGATCAATGTTCTGGTCAAAAGCTCGTAACCCACGTCAAGGGTCCTCACTGTCTTGTGAGTCCCTGCACTAGAACTAAAAGAATAAAAGCAACTAATTAAAAAGGACATACAGTTAGGTCCAGAAATATTTGGACAGTGACACAAGTTTTGTTATTTTAGCTGTTTACAAAAACATGTTCAGAAATACAATTCTATATATAATATGGGCTGAAAGTGCACACTCCCAGCTGCAATATGAGAGTTTTCACATCCAAATCGGAGAAAGGGTTTAGGAATCATAGCTCTGTAATGCATAGCCTCCTCTTTTTCAAGGGACCAAAAGTAATTGGACAAGGGACTCTAAGGGCTGCAATTAACTCTGAAGGCGTCTCCCTCGTTAACCTGTAATCAATGAAGTAGTTAAAAGGTCTGGGGTTGATTACAGGTGTGTGGTTTTGCATTTGGAAGCTGTTGCTGTGACCAGACAACATGCGGTCTAAGGAACTCTCAATTGAGGTGAAGCAGAACATCCTGAGGCTGAAAAAAAAAGAAAAAATCCATCAGAGAGATAGCAGACATGCTTGGAGTACCAAAATCAACAGTCGGGTACATTCTGAGAAAAAAGGAATTGACTGGTGAGCTTGGGAACTCAAAAAGGCCTGGGCGTCCACGGATGACAACAGTGGTGGATGATCGCCGCATACTTTCTTTGGTGAAGAAGAACCCATTCACAACATCAACTGAAGTCCAGAACACTCTCAGTGAAGTAGGTGTATCTGTCTCTAAGTCAACAGTAAAGAGAAGACTCCATGAAAGTAAATACAAAGGGTTCACATCTAGATGCAAACCATTCATCAATTCCAAAAATAGACAGGCCAGAGTTAAATTTGCTGAAAAACACCTCATGAAGCCAGCTCAGTTCTGGAAAAGTATTCTATGGACAGATGAGACAAAGATCAACCTGTACCAGAATGATGGGAAGAAAAAAGTGTGGAGAAGAAAGGGAACGGCACATGATCCAAGGCACACCACATCCTCTGTAAAACATGGTGGAGGCAACGTGATGGCATGGGCATGCATGGCTTTCAATGGCACTGGGTCACTTGTGTTTATTGATGACATAACAGCAGACAAGAGTAGCCGGATGAATTCTGAAGTGTACCGGGATATACTTTCAGCCCAGATTCAGCCAAATGCCGCAAAGTTGATCGGACGGCGCTACATAGTACAGATGGACAATGACCCCAAGCATACAGCCAAAGCTACCCAGGAGTTAATGAGTGCAAAAAACTGGAACATTCTGCAATGGCCAAGTCAATCACCAGATCTTAACCCAATTGAGCATGCATTTCACTTGCTCAAATCCAGACTTAAGACGGAAAGACCCACAAACAAGCAAGACCTGAAGGCTGCGGCTGTAAAGGCCTGGCAAAGCATTAAGAAGGAGGAAACCCAGCGTTTGGTGATGTCCATGGGTTCCAGACTTAAGGCAGTGATTGCCTCCAAAAGATTCTCAACAAAATATTGAAAATAAAAATTTTTTTTTGGGTTTGGTTTATTTGTCCAATTACTTTTGACCTCCTAAAATGTGGAGTGTTTGTAAAGAAATGTGACAATTCCTACAATTTCTATCAGATATTTTTGTTCAAACCTTCAAATTAAACGTTACAATCTGCACTTGAATTCTGTTGTAGAGGTTTCATTTCAAATCCAATGTGGTGGCATGCAGAGCCCAACTCGCCAAAATTGTGTCACTGTCCAAAGATTTCTGGACCTAACTGTAAAATACAAAAAAAGTGACAGGAAAGAAGCTGCTGTATTTACCCAATACTTTATTAATTTCACAAAATATGCCATTCACGTTGGTTGAAGTGGAAGCTGATGGTGTCATGATTCCTCTGTGCAGAGCATCTTGCAGACTGGAAGATGCTCTGCGGTGTTTTCCTGAATTACATTCCTGACAGTTACACGATTCCTCTGTGCAGAGCATCTTGCAGACTAGAAGATGCTCTGCTGCATTTTCCTGAATTACATTCCTGTCAGTTACTATTCCTCTGCGCAGAGCATCTTACCTTTGAAGATGCTCTACTGCGCCTTCCTAAGTTACTGATCTAGCACAGGATTACATGTTGGTGCTGATTACTCAGGTGTTCCTCCTTACTAGTAATTTCTCAGGCTTCTTACTGAGCATGCTTGCCCAGAACTTTGCCAGTTGTACTTTCTAGTTCTGCTGTTGTGCTGTTGCCTCTGCTAGTGTTCTGATCCTTGTTTTCTGATTATTTGACTTTTCTCTGCCCACTCTCTGTTCCAGTCATGACCTTCTGCCTACTGACCTCGGACTGTTTCCTGACCACGTCTCTGTTTGCTCCCTGAACCTATTACGTGCTCTCCTGGATTTCTGACCCTCGGATATTGACCTGACTACGCCTCTGTTTACTCGTGCTCATAAGTGTCCTCCCATTACCAGACCCCGGCTTTACTGACTACTCTTCCGTCCATTCTACCCGTAAGTAGTGTCTGTATCACAGATGGGTTCCAGAGAAATAGAAGAGCCATCAAAAGGATGCATCATGCCGGTGATCCTGTAACTTACGGCTGCTGGATATTCTGATTTTGCAAACATTTTAGATTAACAGGTAGAAAACTGTTGCAAAAGTTTGAAAAATGTATCTATTTTGGAGCAGTATAATATTATAACGGAACTTTTTTTTTAAGCCAAATGATCTTATTCTAGCCTAATTTAATATAAAGGTCAACACAAAAATGCAAAGAGAACATTGTCTGCGGTTGTAATGATTCCATTTGGCAGGCACGATCTTAGCGACATAATTCAGTGATCAAACATCTCGGAGGAAAACGCATTATTCGCTGAGAATGTTTGGATATTTACAATACAAACCTTACAAGTTGAGTTGATACATTCACTGCCAGCAAATGTCACCGCTTCACCCATGTTCACGATATCCTTGACATTTCTGCTTAGAGAAAAATACTTTATGTACTGACTCAATAGAGAAGGCTATTAGAAAACAGGAGCGAGAAATAAAAGGAGCACAACATGCAATTTTCTGCGCAAGAGATGATAATAAGTGGCTTGATAAAAAAAAAAGGAATAGTATATGCAATAGACGACCATTCAACAAAGCCAACTTTTCCGAGATTTTTTTCCCTATGGGATGTTTTTGCTTGACTTGCATGGTCTTCTGTTTAAAGTGACCATTTCTGACTGTAGACCTGGCTCTTTACGTCTTGTAGCTTGCAAATAATTTCATAATGAAGACAATGGAAGGTTGTTGCAGTTGCTTCAACTCCTCCCAAAATGAGGAGGTGGAAGACCACCTAACACTATTGATTTTGAAGACTATGTGAAAATAAAGTGCTGGGCTCTGCTTTATCTTCCCCTTTTAGCCGGCTTCCTTAGTGCTAGTGCACACTGCGATTTTATAGAAACTTGATAAAGACTCCTGATGTCATCATGTAAAGGCTTTTTATATCCTTGCTCAGACGACTATACACCATGACTGTCACAAGGAGGTTTTTGCAAGCGTCGCCGACAGGCTTGTCTATACTGGCTTTGTTGGCTGGACTCTTGCATTACTGCCAGCTATAGCTTGTCTATACTGGCTAGGCTGGCTGGACTCTTCCTTTAGTTTCAGCTATAGCTTGCCTATACTGGCTAAACTGGCTGGACTCTTCCATTAGTGCCAGCTACAGTTTGTCTATACTGGCTAGGCTGGATGGGCTCTTGGATTAGTGCCAGCTATATATTGTCTTTACTGGCTATGCTGGCTGGACTCTTGCATTAGTGCCAGCTATAGCTTGTCTATACTGGCTAGGCTGGATGGACTCTTGCATTAGTGCCAGCTATAGCTTGTCTATACTGGCTGGATTCTTTCATTAGTGCCAGCTATAGCTTGTCTATACTGACTAGGCTGGCTGGATTCTTGGATTAGTGCCAGCTATATCTTGTCTTTACTGGCTATGCTGGCTGAATTTTTGCATTAATGCCAGCTATAGCTTGTCTATACCGGCTAAACTGGCTGGACTCTTGCATTAGTGCCAGCTATAGTTTGTCTATACTGACTAGGCTGGCTGGATTCTTGGATTAGTGCCAGTATCTTGTCTTTACTGGCTATGCTGGCTGAATTTTTGCATTAGCGCCAGCTATAGCTTGTCTATACTGGCTGAATTTTTGCATTAATGCCAGCTATAGCTTGTCTTTACTGGCTAAACTGGCTGGTCGCTTGCATTACTGCCAACCATAGTTTATCTATACTGGCTAGGCTGGCTGGACTCTGGCACTAGTGCAAATAATAGCTTCTCTATACTAGCTATGCTGGCTGAACTCTTTTATTAGTGCCAGCTATAGCTTCTCTATACTGGCTATGCTGGCTTGCATTTGTGCCAGCTTTAGCTTCTCTATACTGGCTATGCTGGCTGAACTCTTGGGTTAGTGCCAGCTATAGCTTCTCTATACTGGCTATACTGGCTGGACACTTGCATTAGTGCTAGCTATAGTTTGTCTATTCTGGCTATACTTGCTGGGCTCTTGCATTAAAGGGAACCTGTCACCACTTTTTTGCCCTATAAGCTGCGGCCACCACTAGTGGGCTCTTATATACAGCATTCTAACATACTGTATATAAGAGCCCAGAGCGCTGTGTAAAACATAAAAAACACTTTATAATACTCACCTAAACCGGCCGCTGCGGTTCTAATACAACAAGGTGCGTGACTACCATCTCAGCTCTGCCATTCCTGAATGCTGTAGTCACATCTAGTTCTGTTACAATCATATGGCTGATTACCAACTCGCATCTACTCAACCAATGCACTGTCCGCACACTTATCTCTGCTGTATCAAGGTACCTGCCTGCCTACTTGCCTCTGATTCTAGGTATGCTCCACACACTCGTCTCTGCTATGTCTCATCTGATCCATGTGCCATCTCCATTCATCTCTCCTTTTGCCGTTCCCCATCTAGTCTTGTCCATCTCTACCACATTAGTGCCTCTGGGCTGTGCTCCTACCACTTAATGAATCCCCTTCACCAGGTGATCGCGTACCGTAACAGTTGCAGGAATCTTCTGCAAAGTAGAAAATCACTTGTGTGTGGTTTCCGACGGTCTCTCCTTAGGCACATTAAAGGAGTTGTCCGGGATTTTAACGTTGAAGACCTATCCTTGGAAATAAAGTGAAGAATGAAGATGGGAAACTCCACTTATAAAAGTCCAAAGTCTTTATTAAAGATCCAATTAAAACATTTTCTGTTTAGCAAGAACACGTCCTCTCTGATACATTTCCGGAGTCCAAATTCCACCCTTTGTCATAGAGATCTCTATTGACTTCATTCTTCACCTAATTTTCAATGCTTTGGGCAGCAGCTGAAGTGGGATCTACAAAGAAATAATGAATTGTAATCAACTTCATGTGATGTGATGTGATGTGTTCCTTCACATTCAATAGTGTATCATTGGGATTGATAAGGAAAATTCCACAGTTTCGGGAAATCTCCTTCCAGTAAGAGTCTGCTGAATGTCAAATGGAAAGTTACTGAGTGCTAGCAGGAGGAATTCAGACCACACAAAGGTTGTTGGTATAAACTCCTCATTCAGTAGGAGGTGCACACCCAATTGTGCTTTATTTGTTATTTCTTACTTATTGCAAAGATGGAACTGCAGTTGTACATTACTTAGGCCAAAAACTACTACTCCAGCAGGATACAGCCTAAGCCACCACTAGGTGGAGGCATCACAGGTGCAGGAGGAGCAAATAACACACCTGCTTCCAAAACATAGAGGGGGCAATTGCCTGGATGGTAAAACTGCACAGTGGTGGCTTGCATAGAGCACTGTTCACACTAGCAGATGCACAGTCACAAACCCGCAGCCTATTAGGCGACGCCCATACTATTAGATCTGGTGGGCTGCCAAGCCCGTACCCCAACTGCGCATCATACAGGGACAGGAACTCTAATATGCAAGACCTAACAGAAAGGGGCCTGGCTGCATCCTGTACAAAAAAAATATGATGTTTTTAGTTGGTGTTATGGCCATAAGACGGAAGCCTACAACCCTCGTCACAGGAACCTCATGCTTGTAGGTCCCTGCACTATATGTAATATAAAAAAGTAACAAACAAGAGGAATAAATATCATTACTTACAGCAAAGATGGAACTGCAGCTGTACATTATCTACGCCAAAAACTACTATTCCAGCAGGATTCAGCTAAGCCCCACACTAGGTGATGGCATCATATAAACTAAGGAGTTTATATGATGCCACCACCTAGTGTGGGGCTTAGCTTAGCCAATTGTGCTTTATTTGTTATTTACAACCCTTTTTATAGAGCAATAGTGGGTTAATCTCTTAGCATGGTATGCCATTGGTTATACTAGAAGCATATGCAGCAAGCATGTGATGCTTATGTCCATATTTGGGATTTCCTCTTCAGCCCTTCCATTAATTTGCAAGGTCCTTGTCACATAGCACCTCAGTCATGGATCCAAACTTGCACAGATGTAGCCAGTCATCATTATCAACATCTTCATTCTGTTCCTTTGTATTAGACATCAGCTGCAGGCTTTGGTGTGCACATACTGTAATAGCTTCCTGATACGCAGCAATAATCAGGAAACAGGCTCCATCTTGCTCCTTATGTAGAAAAGAAAGCTTAGTTATAGACAAGCATATAGAAAAATATATTGTATTCTCACAGTATAGGTCATCAATGTCTGATCGGTGGAGTGCGACACCCGGTACCTCCGCCGTTCAGCTGTGCCAGTGCTGCTGCCAGTCAGAACTACTCAGTTGCAGAGCTTCACAGTCCAGCTCTGCCAACTGAGTAGTGGCCATGACTGGGTACTGCATATCCGTCCCCTAATCGAATCAATGGGGGGCAGATGTGTAGTACCCAGCGCTGGCTGTCTATGGAACTGTGCAGCTTCACAACTGGGCAGTTCCGGCTGGCGGCAACATTGGAATCAGCTGATCCACGGAAATGGTACATCGTTGGATTCAGAGTCTCTTTGTCTACAACATGCTGCTCTCAGATGAGGTAGCTAAAACCTGCTGACACATTCCCTTTAAGGGGGCTTGGAAGATCTATGAAGAGGTAGAGGTATGATCTGGGCATTGCAAGGACAAGGAAGTGGAATGATGTGACCACACTAACTTATTTGTCTACCAAAAAGACTTCAAAAAGTTTGGCAAGATCGATCGTAGATGGTTCACATCTCATTTTTTCTTTCCATTTGACCTTCACCCTTTGATAAATTTACAAAAAGCAATGCACAGCTCTGTACCCATATAATATTGTCTAGAGTGGTCTACTGTCCATAGAACATTGTCCGAAAGCAACAAAGACAGAGATCTGCTACTAATTCGGTTTTACAATTATCATGGTGGATGTTGTGTAAACATTCTTCTATTCTTCTTTTGGACGGATGTGTCCACTTTTACCGTTCTTTGAATTTCGCCAGTGGACTTAATTTTTTTTTTAAAAAAGTGCTACTTGTAAGGCCTCTCTCACATGTCCGTGAAAAACCACGCACATTTTTCACGGACATGTGTCAGAGGTGCGTTTTGCCCTGCGTGACACGTGTTTATGGGCTACGTGTGTTCTCCGTGTGTTATCCGTGATAACACACGGAGAACCGGAACTTTCTGCTCACCTGTCCCTAGCGTCGCTGTCCGTGGTGCTGATCTTCGGTCTCCGATCCTGCCGACTCCCCGCTGCTGCTGCTTCCGGCCGCAGTGAAGTGAATATTCAATGAGCATAATGAGCGGCGGTCAGCAGCAAGTGACAGCAGCGGCAGAGACAGGAGGGCAGGAGAAGGTGAGCAATGTTTTGGGGGGTTTTTCTCACAGACACATGTCTTCTCTCCGGTGCGTAACACACGGAACACATCCGTGTGGTCCGTGTGTGTTACGTGGGACACGTTTGCGTTCCGTGTGACACCCGTGATGCCAGAGAGAAAACGAACACGTTGGCGTGAGAAACACACGGACACATGTAACTACGGAACGGACACACGTTCCGTTCGCAAATACTTACGTGTGTCCGACACCATAGGAATACCTAGGTCTACATGTGTACGTGTCTCCGGTACGTGAGAAAACTGCCAAACACATACCGGAGGCACGTGCGTGTGAAAGAGGCCTAAGTACTTTGCTAGCCGATGGTAGCGATGCCAAGCACGATAGTCCCCGCCCCCGTCGCAGCTGCGATATCTTGTGATAGCTGCCGTAGCGAACATTATCGCTACGGCAGCTTAACACGCACTCACCTGCCCTGCGACGTCGCTCTGGCCGGTGACCCGTCTCCTTCCTAAGGGGGCGGGTCGTGCGGCGTCACAGCGACGTCACACGGCAGGCGTCCAATAGAAGCGGAGGGACGCAGATGAGCGGGACGTAAACATCCCGCCCACCTCTTTCCTTCCTCATTGCAGCCAGGACGCAGGAACGAGGAACAACATCGTACCTGTCGCTGCAGCGAAATTATGGAAATGACCGACACTACACAGATCACCGATTTACGACGCTTTTGTGATCGATTATCGGTGCATCTAGGCTTTACACGTTGCAACGTCATTACCGGCGCCGGATGTGCGTCACTTTCGATTTGACCCCGACGATATCGCAGTAGCGATGTCGCAACGTGCAAAGTACCCCTAACAGAGAGCCTCTGAAGGAGCATCTTGGGCAAACAAAAACTATCATGCAAACATTTTGAAGCACCATAATCGTATTAATAAATCCAAAACTGATAGATTCCTATGCAGTGTAACAAAATGAAGAGCGTTCTCAGACCAGCCTAAAAAAAACCCACAAACATAAAAACCCCCATAATAGTCAGTTGCTTTTCTATTAAGCCAGAAAAGCTTAAAGATGGAAACTTCAGCACAGGTAAATCTAATAGGCACAAATATGTCGATTAAGCAAAATAAACCATCGTCTCAGATGGAGAACTCAAAAGATAAGGCAGTAGAAGGTGATTCATCACGGTGTCTTCGTGCCCACCCCTGCTGTTGTCTTCTACTTATTAGCTTAACACAGATGGATCCCGGCCATTAGCGCTCAATCCTCGCACAAACCACCCTTCTTCATTACATAAATGTTTTCCTGCTAATGCAGCTTTTTGGATACTTATTATGAAGATTGCCGACTAAGCTGATGTGTGAACTAACAAGGAAACAAGTAACTGGAAATCTCGAAGAAGTCATCTACTTTTAATGTGCGGGTCAATTGATGGAGACTTTTCGGTAAAGTATAGTTTGTCCATTACAGTTGAGCGAATTTGCCGGATTAAAATTTGTCAGGTCGCTCGAATTTGGTAAGGAAATGTAATTGACATCAAAGTTATTTCATACAATTTTGGATGTTCCTAATTATACTCCGGGGTCTCCTTACACCCCACAGCATAATAAACAAAGGGTGAAAAAAATCTTTTGCCACTTACGGTATCTCCCCAGCCACCACACCATGCCATCAGGTGACCATGCAACATCAACTATGGGGCTTCTGGTGCCCAGTACACCTCAAACTGCACAATGGCACTACACCATAACATCAGGACACGCGTGGTCCAAGGTCCAACCACCACCTTGGAAGACGCCATGAAATGCATTACTCGAGGCGTTGATTCCTCGGAGACTAGGGATGAATGAACCCAAAGGTAAAGTGTGAGAGAGCTGATATTCCAGCTGCAGTGTCTCCTCCGGTCCACCAGAGGGGTGTCTGCACAATCTGGGGGCAGGATAGTGATAGGGAAGGTGGACAGAGAGCGAGGAAGATTCCCTGTTCTGGTCTGCGATACGTTGATTGTTAGAGACAGCCTGCTGATTGCTGTGCGAATAAAAGCCACTCAACTGACTATCAGCGTTCAAAAACTGTTGCCAGATAGAGAACTGTAGTCGGAGCAGTTTCCCTGCTTACCTCGGCCTTTCCACCAAACTGCTGATTCTGCCCTGAGGTGATCTGTTCCTGAGGCGATTCCCACTGGACCACTGATCCTTCCTTGAGGTGACCTGTCCCTGTGATTACCACTGCCTTATGGACTTGCTGCGGAGTTGGAAGCTGATTGGATTTCCCCTTTGTACCTGAGAGTTCCCTGGACCCATCTATCAGTATTGTAAGTCCTGAGCTCGGGCCACGCGCATATATTTTCTATTTTTGCCGGCAAGTGTGCACACACGTGGTAGTGGTATTGGCACCAAAATGGTCAAGGTACACTGCAGTCACTTACACCGCACTGAACTTGAACTACTGTCGCACTGCTCCTATCAAGTGTTTAACCCCAGGTAATTTACTATTATGCACATATAGGAGGAGAGAGGGAGGGACATAGAGGTATAAATAAGATTGTTAATCATTGTGCTAGTCCAGAGACAGGTCCTGGGTGCACTCAGTAATTTACACTCCTTATTAGTTTATAAGTGCTGTTCTAGCATTGTTTTAGGTTTTCCTGTCAGGTAAATTGTGTTTCGGTTGTTCCTGAGATATTGGAAGGGGTCTCTAGCCTGGCACACTGATCCTGGCTTTTGAGCTGGGTGTATGTACATTTGTTTGCGGTAATTCTTAACTGTGATTCCGAGTTGCATTTCCCACTTTCCAAATCCGTTTATAAAGAAACAGAGTTTGCACTCAGTCCTAGTCTGGTCTGGTTCCTCGTTTGTGATCCGCTGTGTCCTGGAAGCAACCTGTCGGCTCTACACCGGACACCGTATCTGGGTCTCAAACACGAACAAAGACGTTTAAAAAAAAAGTATGTGTCTAAAATCATATGTTAATAAAGTTTGTTGAAAGACTGCAGCACAACCAATCAACAAGCTTTATTGCATGCGGAAATTTCCTACTGTGAACAATAAAGAAAAAAAAAATGAGATAGGCACTGGCCTATTTTTGATAACCAGTGAAGGTAAAGCAGACAGCTTGTGGCTGGAACCCTCAGCTGTCTACTTTACCTTGCTGATTATGAAAAATAGAGGGGATCCCATGTAATTTTTAAAGATATTTAAATAAATCATTAAAAAAAATGGTGTGGGCTCTGCCCTATTTTTGATAACTAGCCACCATAAAGCATACCCCAACGTAGAGAAATACTTTGGCGTAGTGTTGGGGCTCTATTGCATTGATCAATTCAGTAGCTAAATTTCTCTTGATTCATATGTTCATGGCAGTAATGCAGATTCCATTTTTCACATATTCACTCTTGCATATAGCTATTGGATTTTTCAAGTCAGTATTCACACAGCAGTTTCTGCTATTTCATGTATTCCCCTTACATAGTCACTGGTGTGCATACCTTATCTCCCCATAGTGATGTTTTTTTAGGTTTTTGCACCCAGTTCGGACTTAGAATGGTGTTCCAAACGTTATTCCTATTTTTTAGCCACCATAAAGCAGACAGACGGTGGCTGATATTATCAGGCTGTAAAGGCCCATGGTAATTTAGTCCTTTCCAGCCTAAAAATAGCAGCCCGCAGGGACCCCAGAAGTGGTGCATCCAATTTTGGTACTTTGCCCTTGCTCTTCCTGATTGCCCAGGTGCTGTGACAATTGGGGTAATACTTATAGGGTTGATGTCAGCTATGAATTGACAGCTGGCATCAAACCCAGGGGTTAGTAATGGAGAGGAGTCTATCAGATACCCTTATTACTAACCCAACAAGTATAGGGCTAAAAACAAACACAAAAAAAGTTTATTTGAATAAAGACTACCCACATGCCCTCGTTCACTAATTTCTAAATTAAACACAAAGTACAGGAAGTACTGACGTAATCCAATGGAGTAATGTTCGGGTCTCCATTGACTTACATGGACTTCAGGGTCTGGGGTCAGGTTTGGGACCGGAACCAAATCTGGCGAACCCAAACTTCCATGGTTCCACTCATCTATATTCCTCATTTAAACTGTGATATTAGAGACCTAATCGGCACCAGAAAAAACAGCGCTGAATAAAGATTGGGAAAAAAGCCTGAAGAAGAGGTGCAGAAGACTGGAGGACAGGCTGAGGCGGAAGCCACTGGGCTGAATTCGTACTAAGTAACTCGCTAAAAAATAATAATTTTGGAGAACTCAACTTTTGTTGTAAAATTTAATGTGAAATCAATTTGTTTTCAACAGATTTTCTCATCTCAAATATTGTAAAATCAAGAGGATACCAATTCCCTGCCACATGTATGAGGACCTTGTAATCTGTCTCATTTACCCCCACAAAAATGTCTTCAGCTGGGTAATTTTTCATGATTTTAGAATAATTGGAAAAAAAAAAATAAGACTTGAGACAATGGTAAAAAAAAAAATAAATATATAAAAAATAAATAAATAAATAAATAAAAATAAATAAAAAATATATATATAAAAAAAAATATATATATATACTGGTATATCTATATAAATATATATATATATATATATATATATATATATATATACATATATATATATATATACATACCTTTATATATATATATATATATATATATATATATATATATATATATATATATATATATATATATATATATATATCTATATATATATATATATATATATATATATCAATTACTGCGCGAGTAAGATGGCTGATTTTTTACAGTTTGTGCAATGTTGCAAAAATTTGCAAGAACTGGTCTAGTTTGATAATTGTTTGCTCAAAATTTTTGGATAATGTATTGTTTCATGTGAGAAAAATTTGCAAATGACTGTAACATAGGTTGGCAGAAACAGGAAAGGATAATTAGCAAGTGACTTGAGGTAAGATTGCTTGTACAACCTATTTGTTAAGTTTTAAGGTCTCTCCAGACCCTAGAGAATTATAAAAGTGGGGTTAAAAAAAGAAAAAAAAAAGAATATATTACACTCATCTTGCCCCTCACTCATATAGGCACCCGAGCCCCCGGTGCAGCGCTCTACCAGCTTCCCTCCTTCCTCAGGTTTACATCTTCACTTCCATCTTCAGTCTTTTTCACTCTATCAGCCTTCGGCACTCATTAGGCCTAGCATGACATCATAGCGTGCTTTCCCTTCTGACATCATTCCGTCATGTAAGGCCTAATCATAACTAGAGGCGCCAAAGGTGCCCCCCCCCCTGCATCCGGTACCAATACCTGTACACAGCCCTAAAAAGAACAAGGTAAAATGTTGAATCTATAATATATATGTGAATGTAATATAAGCTACTATAAAAAGTATAGATTCTTTAAATCTGCAGCTAACAGGTATGGATAGTTAGCAAGTGACTGTAATGTAAGGCATCACTAACCGGAGTGGATAATTAGCATGTGAGCATAAAAAAGGCCGCTAAGAGGAATAAGTAATAATCGAGTGGCTGGAAAAGTTAATCACAACTACGGTAACAGGAATAAATAATTAGTGATTCACTGTAATGAAAGCTGCCACTAACAGTAATGGATAATTAGTAAGATACTGTAGTATACGTTATCGAAGCATGTCTGAATTGATAAATGACTGTCATGTAAGCTGCCACTAACAGGAATGGACCATTTGCAAGTGATTCTTAAGTTATTGGTAAAAGGAAATGATATTTAACTGACTATAGTATAAAAAAATGGATAATTAGTAAGTGACTGTAATCTAAGTCATCATTGATAGGATTAGATTATTAGCAAGTGACTGTAATCTAAGTCACCATTGATAGGATTAGATAATTAGCAAGTGACTGTAATCTAAGTCACCATTGATAGGATTAGATAATTAGCAAGTGACTGTAATCTAAGTCATCATTGATAGGATTAGATTATTAGCAAGTGACTGTAATCTAAGTCACCATTGATAGGATTAGATAATTAGCAAGTGACCGTAATCTAAGTCACCATTGATAGGATTAGATAATTAGCAAGTGACTGTAATCTAAGTCACCATTGATAGAAATAGATAAATAGCAAGTGACTGTAATCTAAGTCACCATTGATAGGAATTGATAATTAGCAAGTGACTGTAATCTAAGTCACCATTGATAGGAATTGATAATTAGCAAGTGACTGTAATCTAAGTCACCATTGATAGGATTAGATTATTAGCAAGTGACTGTAATCTAAGTCACCATTGATAGGAATTGATAATTAGCAAGTGACTGTAATCTAAGTCACCATTGATAAGAATAGATAATTAGCAAGTGACTGTAATCTAAGTCACCATTGATAGGAATTGATAATTAGCAAGTGACTGTAATCTAAGTCACCATTGATAGGATTAGATAATTAGCAAGTGACTGTAATCTAAGTCACCATTGATAGGATTAGATAATTAGCAAGTGACTGTAATCTAAGTCACCATTGATAGGAATTGATAATTAGCAAGTGACTGTAATCTAAGTCACCATTGATAGGAATTGATAATTAGCAAGTGACTGTAATCTAAGTCACCATTGATAGGATTAGATAATTAGCAAGTGACTGTAATCTAAGTCACCATTGATAGAAATAGATAAATAGCAAGTGACTGTAATCTAAGTCACCATTGATAGGATTAGATAATTAGCAAGTGACTGTAATCTAAGTCACCATTGATAGGATTAGATAATTAGCAAGTGACTGTAATCTAAGTCACCATTGATAGGAATTGATAATTAGCAAGTGACTGTAATCTAAGTCACCATTGATAGGAATTGATAATTAGCAAGTGACTGTAATCTAAGTCACCATTGATAAGAATAGATAATTAACAAGTGACTGCAATCTAAGTCATCATTGATGGAACTGCAGCATATCACAGAGATAACTTCTGTGTCAATGAAGAACAGAACATTCCAGGTTGGTTGGGAGAACAGTTACTGTAGCCTCACACACTGCTGTGACCTGAGATAACCTCAAGAGGTCAGCACAGGTCACCGCAGGGGCTCACACAACAGTGCTGACATTAACAATTAACTTTGCTGAACTCGTGACGTCAGCACTCGTCACTGAGTTCCATGCCAGTGGCTGTTCTCACGCAAAGTATCGCGAGAGCCCGTGGCTTTGGCATGTGGTGACGTCGCGAGCTCCTGCAATACTTCACGTAAGAACGGCGGTGGGCATGGAACTCAGTGATAAGTGCTGACATCATTAGTTCATTGCTGCGAGCATGGCGTAAGCACTGCTGTGTGAGCCCCTGCGGTGACCTGGGCTGACCTCATGAGGTCATCTCAGGTCACTGAAGTTCAGACTTTTAAATAGGGGGTGTACTCATGCTGTGCACTGTACATCTACTGTACAAGTTAATCTTTTATAGCTTCTCCCTGGACTATATCCTATCACTATAAAAAGTAATTTAAAAATCAACAAAAATAGAGTAAAAATAATAATAAAAATATAAAAAAACCCTGAAAGACAAAACAATATATGTAATATATAAAAAAAAAAAAAACGCACAAGTGAGTGGTATAATGGGGCACTTCACCTGTAGATGATGTCACATTTAAATCTTTATCTTTATTTTCCCCCGGAATGTTCCGTCTTATTATAATAATGGCGCACAGTATTTCATAGGCAAATGGAACACGACCGCAGGCGCAAAACTTCCATTTTACCTTTTAAATTTCTTCCCAACATACCCTTTGTCAGCGACTGGTTGTAAATGGCTGTCACTATTGTAGCGCATTATTTGCTCGGGTCCGGATATCTACTGCAGATATAGTTACATTATATAAGCAATGTTAATATAAGCGGAGGACCGTGCCCAGAACAGAGTGTTCCGGCCGCAGACGGCAGAAAATATGAAGTCCCCTGTATAGTATTTTAAGGCTAATGGCTTGCGATGACAGCCCGGTTCCAGCGCACACGTTCTTATTGCCGGCATTATGCCTGGATATAGAAATACAAAAGAATTCATCAGCATTTGTAGGAAGTCGCACGCTGTCAGCTTCCATTGGCTATTGATTAATCTAGCAAAGATTTACGGAAGTGGCAACCGATATGTTTTCCCTCTAAGTCGCCTGCATTTGTTATGAAATCACGAAAGCAACATTTGTTTCCGCGGGACGAGGCGTCGTTAAATAGAAAAACTTATTATATCAAGCAGACATAGAAAAACCGCCGTACGGCGCAGGGAACTATAGAGTGGTATGTGAAGAATGAGCGAACAGAGTGGGAGGATTAATGAAAAGTGAGTGGGAACCACCTAACATGTCATCTGCTGACCTAAAGGACCACCACCGATAGGCGATAACTTCCCAATCGCTGGGATCCAGAAAATTGGCGCTTTGTAGAGCTCCCATGTAAATGGAGTGGAGGTCAATCATGCACTCATCCGCTCCATTCATTCTTAATGGGATCGCCAATTTGCCTTTTGCACCCCCATAAAAATGAATCAAGAGTTTCCATTCACTCATGACATTTCAGAGCCCCAGTTCTCCATATTGATTAGCGTCCCACCAATAAGACACCCGGTGATCAGAGGTTCCCTTTAAGAGGCTGGCTGTAAAACTGTAAAAAACAAGTTATTAATCCTAAATACACATAAGTGATTCAATTCTTACTGCTTAATGACAACACTAGGGGGAGCTCTCTGCATTGAGATCCATATGCGCCCCCCCTGTAGCCTCCAGAGAAGGCTCCCTGTTGTGAATGTCATCCGAGGGGGTGATGGTTTGGAGCTCCCTCTGGTGGTCAGGACTGGGGGTGAAGCTGACTGTGACTCAACAAGTGTGGGAGTTAATTGGGAGTTTGGGAAGCCCAATTGCAGATCATTCTGGGCTATATAGAAGATAGATGTTTTTTTCAGTCTCTGAATTGGCTTGGCGTTTGTCCTTCCATTTATCCTGTGCCTGTCCCATTTCAGATAAGTTGCAAGTTCTTTGCTTTATTACCTGATCCACACCTAAGGGTGTTTGTGTTTCTTTGCATTTTGCTTAAAGTCTGTTTTCTTGCAGGAGAGGAATTGTCTTTCTGTTTTGATGAGCATGGGGGTTCCCCCTCTGCAAGCCCCACTGCAAGAAAAGGGAGATTCTCCATGTTCTATTTGATTATTTGGACTTTTGTATTTCTTGTGTTGTTTTGGTATTTTGTTTCTCCCATTATTTGCAAGAGTACCTGATATAGTGAGGGAGAGTCCGTGTGGTCTCAGTATTTTTTATTACCAGGATATTGGTATTTTTTGCAGGGTTTTTTGCTGGCCGCAATCAGTTATCTGTCCTGTCCTGCTCTATGTAAGAAGTCGGGCCTTGCCTTTGCTCATCTATATTTCCTATCTGTGTATTGTGTTTTCTTACATCACCGTTGGCTTTATATGTTGGGGGCTTGCTATTCCTTTGGGGACTACTCTGAGGCAAGATAAGTTTCCTCATTTCTATCTGTGAGGCGTAGTAAGTTTCTCCGGCTATGACGAGGTGTCTAGGTATGTTTAGGAACGCTCCACGACTACTTTTAGTGTGGTCTGACAGATATGACAGACAGGGGATTGCGGTCAGCTCAGGTTCCAACTACTCTTCTGTTTTTCTGCTGATGGGATTTTTGTGATTTTCCACGGTGACCAGATCATAACAGCTCCCGCTGTAGTCAGCTACCTTACAGTCTAGGGTGTCCAGGGACAAATTTGTTTCTCCAGTAGAACAGAAGCAGACCCCCATTCTTCTTTTCTAATTAGATATTAATATCTTTTGGTTTTGACCGAAACAGTTAAAATTTACAGTAACTGTAAAGTACTCTTTCCTATCTTGATAATGGAAATAACTCCGCCATGTGTAAAACAACTAGGAGGAAGTGAATAATTAAATGCTCATTTATTGTTGTTATGCCATCGGCACTCCCAGCCGAGGAGTGCCGACGTTCCTCCTGGCTCATCTCCTCTGAGCCCTCTGACTCTGTCAAGCCCTGTGACCCCCGGGTCCCTCCTGTATGCCAGTCAGTTTCCCCGCTCCCTGTGTGCCAGGGAACCGACGTGTCCATGCTGTCCCCACCTGCCCCATGCTTCCTGGTCTGTTCCTCGGTTCACGAGGCCCGTGTATCCTCGGTAGGGCTCTCGGGAGAGCGCTCAGGACACGGCTGCACTGCTCTCCCTTTTCTTAAAGGGCCAGTGTGGCCTAACACGGAAGTGCCTCCTGGTCCCCATCATTAAGTATTATGTATACGAGGCATCTTCCCCCAGTGGGAGGTGCCTGTTCATTGTGTCCCTATAGATAGTCTGCCCGTGCTAGTTGTCAGGTCCCCGTGCTATACCTGCCTTCCAGATTAGTCTGTGACTCTGTTCCGTCTAGTGGTGCCCGTTTACTCGCCTGTGACCATTCTGTATTCTCTAGTCCCTGCATGCTCCTATTGCCTGCCTGTGACCACCAGTGCCAGCCTTTTCTGATTCGCACCAGCCTCTTGCCTCCTCCGCTCTGGTTCCTGTGGCACCAGCTGCTGACGTATCGAGATCCCTTGGGACTGCCTCCTGGTGGTCACTTACCCATGTGTGTACTTGCTTCCACCTACGATGGTAGTACTGAAGACTCGGTGGCCGCTCAGGTCCACTCCTCCGGGTCAGTGAGTGGTACTTTGGACCAGTGGAGCCACTTCTTCCTCATCCAGTTACCTGGGCATGAGAATTGTATTAACCTTGGATATATCTATATATGTTAATGAAATCACTGGAGATGAGAGAAATTGACCAGATTTATTGATTAATTTCCAATACATTTGTTTTGTGGAGAAATTATTCACCACAGATCAGAAGTAGTAAAGAGCCTTCGAGCGCTCTAAAAAACATGTATGACACTATTGTCTTTTCCTCACATACTACAGACTAATCCTCATCATTGTCGTGCTGCTGCTATCTGTACAGTTTTATGGCTTTTTTATGGCTGTGAAGTCTTCTCACTATCCAGATTCCCCTAATGATAGGTCCTGCGTTCCCTGCCTTGACTTTTATATGGACTCTCATAGCCCCTAGCTACATCTTTTGCTGTAATAGCTGTTCAGCAGCACCTGATGACATTTTATTCTTACCGGGCTGATGTATAGTGCCCCACAGGGCAGGTGGTTAACCTAGTCGTTGCCCGGCTGTTGAGGGTCAGGTCTGACGATGCAACTGGTGGACTTGCTCGGTTCTGTTGCCCCGAGGCGTACAGTAAATGGTGGGGAAAGGGGAGAGATTGGGAAAGTTTGTTGCGACGCCACCTGTGGTATGCGGCCAGGGATTAGCCCGCGCTGCAGAATTCCTCACCGGGACAGGTGTTATGGCAGCCGGGATGGTGTTGCTCCCCACTGGGGGAGCGGGCAATGGGTAGATGACTAGGACAGTAGTCCATGGGAGCGCTGACGTGCGGGGAGATAGCTCCAGCAAAGGTAGGGACGACACAGGTGGGCTGTGGTTCAAAGTTCTCTTTATTCACAGTTGGTAAGATGCCCCGGAGGTGCCGCTCTCCACCGCAATGGGCCTCAGCTGGTCCCGGGTAAATCAGAGGCAATCACAGTTGTCTGTGGAGTGTGAGACCTCCCTTCCTTGCGCTTGGTTGTGGATCCCCGTGGCTTGAAGTGGCTTAGGGACCCCAGTGTGTCTGTTAAGTGCCCCATCCCATATGCAGGTGGCGCCGATTCTCGCCGTGGGGCCTGGCTGCAACCCCGACCCCGGATCCTATGTGTCACTGTGCTTCGGGAAAATGGGTGGTGGGCGATGGGACTTGAAATCCCCATCCCCTGCAGATTCTGGCAGACAACATAGAGTATAATCTGCCCTGTCAGCGCTGGTACTGTGGGAACGGTTAGGCTCGGCTTCCAGCTACCATGTTCTCCTCTGTCTCACTATCTCCACCGGTTGCCTCTTGCCCTTTTCCAGTCTGCCTGGTTCTAACTAGAAGAGCTCTGAAGCACGCCTTCTAGCGACCGTGTTGTTCCGAGTCTCAGACTATTCTAAACTTAAACTGTTTGTGTGCTCCTACTCTCTCAGTTAGCCCCCATCTTCTTGGTAACTTTTAAGGCCCCGTTACACGCAGTGACGTATCTAGCGATATATCGTCGGGGTCACAGATTCCGTGACGCACATCCGGCATCGTTAGCGACGTAATTGCGTGTGACACCAACGAACGGCCATTAACGATCAAAAATACTCACCTTAACGTTGATCGTTGACACGTGATTCATTTCCAAACAAATTGTTCATTGTTGCAGGACGGTGGTTGTTTGTCGTTCTCGTGGCAGCACACATCGCTACGTGTGACACCTCGGGAACAACGAACTACAGCGTACCTGCGGCCGCCGGCAATGAGGAAGGAAGGAGGTGGGCGGGATGTTACAGCCGCTCATCTCCGTCCCTCCGCTTCTATTGGGCGGCCGCTTAGTGACGCCGCTGTGACGCCGCACGAACCGCCCCCTTAGAAAGGAGGCGGTTCGCCGGTAACAGCGATGTCGCTAGGCAGGTAAGTCCGTGTGACGGCTCCTAACGATTTTGTGCACCACGGGCAGCAATTTGCCTGTGACGCACAAACAACGAAGGCGGGTGCTTTAACCAGCGATATCGCTAGTGATATCGCTGCGTGTAAAGCCCCCTTTAGTGGCTGTTGCCCTGGTAACTGGGAATTCCCCAGGCTGTCTAGCTTCCTGTGTTGTATATCTAGCTTACTCATGGGTTGGGGATTGTGTAACTGAAAAAACACCAGCGATTAACCTCCTCTTACCCGGATGAATACTGCACCCCAAAGGAGATGCAGTACCCTGTGGCGACGGAAGCCCCAGGGGCGCCAGAGATACAATCTTTTCCAATGTGTAAAACGGTTGTGGCCATTTTAAGCGATTTATGTGATGTAAATTGCAATTTGTTTGAATTTGCTAGGCTCAGGGAATTCCAAAAAATTGTATACAAAATTTGTTTTGCATTGAATCAAAACACTGATCTCTAAAAATCACCCTGAAAGTTTTATTTTTGCAGCCTTTAGTCATGTTTTATTCTTGCCTTAGAGATCACTCTAGGTCGTTAATATTCCAAAAACATTAGAGAATAAACTGAGTCGGAAATTTTGGCGATTGATCAAATAAGTTTCGACAGAATTCTGGTATAAAACAGTGTGAAGTGTAGCAATATTTTTGCACAAATCTTAATTGACCAAAAAATGTTGTAACTTTGGACAATTTTATTCCTGTCCCGGACAGCTCTGCCAACTTTTTGAAAAATGGCTAAAGCGTCGAATCTGAGGATATGGCCAGTCGAGCTCAACAAATTCATCATAATTCATGCCAAAAAAGTTACATATATTGTAACAAAAATGTTGTCATGTCCATGACTAGAATAACATGTTGTCACGGGGATGTAACAACAGGAAAGGGGCCCCTAGGCTCGCCCTCAGACTTTAGGCCCTGTGCTGTCCATTATATCAGGTAGGTTTGATGGTAGCCAGGTCCGAGCCCCCAGCGTGACCCTGACTCCTGTCTGGACCCTGATCTTACTCCCCTTCTCCCACACCCTCAGGGCGGGCTGGAACACACAAAGATGAAAACCCCACAAAACGATACGGACAAGAGAGAACCGAAACTCATACACACAGCACTCAAACATGAAGGAGCGACAATATGTGTACTGGGGAGTAACAAAAAAGGGGGGGGAAGTAACGCACAACAGGGGAACATTCACACCACTCAAAAGCGCAACACGGATCACCAAAAACAGGATCACCACTAAGACCAGGAATCACTGTAACAAAAGCTGAAGCTATAATCAGCACGTACAGGAAGGAAGCCCTGCTATAAATAAGGAGGAGACAGCCTCATGTGGCAATTAGCAACCTGAGCTCTTAGGTCCTGCTCACCAGTCCGCAGGAATTAAATCCTGTAGAGCTGAAGAACAGTGATCCTGAATCAGCCGACGCCCGGCACTGGCTGAACAATACAGTAACCTCACATTGCTTGTCATATTCTGTTGTGTGAACAGAGTCTGACGACACCATGCCAGCAAGTGTGTGCAGACCTAAACAGCACATGACACATGTTGGGCAGCTGAAAGATGCAACAAATTCATGAAGAGACGCATGACTCTTAAGAGGGCTTTACACGTTAGCGATATCGTTAGCAATTTCTAGCGATAGTGAGCGTGTAAGTACCCACCCCCGTCGCGCATGCGATTGTTTGTGATCGCTGCCGTAGCGAACATTATCGCTACGCAGCGTCACACATACTTACCAGGTCGGCGGCGGCGCTGTGACTGCCGAACAATCCCTCCTTCAAGGGGGAGGGACGTTCGGCATCACAGTGACGTCACCGCAACGTCACACAGCGGCCGGCCAATCAAAGCAGAGGGGCGGAGATGAGCAGGACGTAACATCCCGCCCACCTCCTTCCTTCCTCATTGCGGCCGGCGGCAGGTAAGGAGACGTTCCTCGCTCATGCGGTGTCACACATAGCGATGTGTGCTGCCGCAGGAGCGATGAACCACGATGCTAAACAACCCTTACCGATTTTTGACTTTGGGACGACCTCTCCATGGTGAACGATTTTCACCATTTTTGAGGTCGCCTAAGGTCGCTGGTAAGTGTCACACGCTGCGATATCGTTAATGACGCCGGATGTGCGTCACTAACAACTTGACCCCGGCGACCAAACATTAACGATATCGTAGCGTGTAAAGCCCCCTTTAAAGAATGTGCTGATATAAGATGCGCCAAATTCATTATCAAGACTGGAGTACACAGCACCCTCCTTGATGGATTGGGGCCATAGAGTTTTATCCTCTTTTTATACTCCCTAATAATCATGTTGGCTTTAGCAGCTGTTGCTTGACATTGAGCGCTCTGCAGTATACTGGTAAGAAGTTTACCCGAGTCCTTTCCTTACCATCATTCCCCTTAGTATTACATGTAATAAATATGCAGCCTCGTAGAAAAGATATTAATGAAGCATAAGGTGTAATATTGTGTTGGGTAAACAATGAGGAACATTTATAAAAACTTCTCTTATCCTGACACTCGCACAATAGGAACCAGGTGTTGTTGTCAGCCGGATTAGCCAAAAATGTTTTTTTGCCATTTTTTTTGTTATCTAGAACTCCAGTATTTGGGATTTATTGTTGGTTAGTAATAAAGATGAGCGAATCTTTTGATATTCGTCAGCTTCAGTAAACTTTTTAAAAAAATGTTGATTTACGTCTGTTTGATTTACTATGAGCTGCAAGTACTCCAATTGCCGTAAAAATATGAACGAAGCATATTCACTCTATCCTACCCATTTCAATCTTAGTTATGTGAAAGTGACCTCCATATATCCAGAGGTCATCATACAGTAGCCTTTTATCACTGCAGTGCTGTAACATGAGATCTGTATTGTTTCTTTAGTGCTTTATGGTGTGCTTTCCCTATCTCTACAGTTTAGGCGGCTTTCACACTACGTTTTTTTAACATGCGTCATCAACGTTTTTTTAACGCAAAAAACGGATCCAGTGCAAATGCGTTTTCATTTCAATGCATTTGCAATGGACTCGCGTCAACATGCGTTCACATGCGTTTGCGTGCGTTATAGTGAGGAGCCAGCGACTTGCAGTTTTTTAACTTTTTTCAAAAACGCTACTTGTAGCGTTTTTGAGCTGCGTCCAAATACTGTTTTTCACTGGATCCTGACTAAACAGCACGCAAACGTATGTGAATGCTGGCATGCTGATAGACAGGATCCTGCTTGCTCTACTAAGCATGCCCAGAAACCAGCTTGGCGTGATCAGTCTGTCTCTCCCCCTCCCTCTCTCCCCCTCCCTCTCTCCCCCGCCTGAGAGCGGCGGACGCTCATAACCAAGGTAAATATCGGGTAACCAAGCAAAGCGCTTCGCTTAGTTACCCGATGTTTACCTTGGTTACATGTGTTGGGAGCAGGCAGCCCGGCTCCTAGCAGCTACGGACGCTCGTAACCAAGGTAAATATCGGGTATCCAAGCAAAGCGCTTCGCTTAGTTACCCGATGTTTACCTTGGTTACGTGTGTAGGGAGCAGGCAGCTCGGCTCCTAGCAGCTACGGACGCTCGTAACCAAGGTAAATATCGGGTATCTAAGCAAAGCGCTTCGCTTAGTTACCCGATGTTTACCTTGGTTACGTGTGCAGGGAGCAGGCAGCCCGGCTCCTAGCAGCTACGGACGCTCGTAGCCAAGGTAAATATCGGGTATCCAAGCAAAGCACTTTACTTAGTTACCTGATGTTTACATTGGTTACCAGCGTCTGCAGCTGCCAGATGCCGGCTCCCAGTCTATTACGTTCAGTTCCCCTCACTCCCGATCACATGACTTCAATGCCCGCCTATAAACTTCAAGTGGCAGGATCCTGCAAAATAACACATGCGTTTGCATGCGTTTTTCTTTGTAAAAACAGGATCCGCTTTTACAGCAAAAAAAGTTCATGACGCATGTTAAAAAAAACCTAGCATGAATGCAGCCTAAGCTGTGCGCTCTGATGTACTCTCACTATCCAAATTTCATGCTATTGCAGTCCCTGTGCTGGTGTCACGATTCACCTTTGGCTCTAAAAAAGCAGCAACGAAGCTGTGTGCAGGCTCCCCAGGACGATGGCCATTTTGCACTGTCAAGTGCTTTTACGGGTCCCCGTAGAAGCACTTGACTGTGCGAAACGGCCGTCGTCCTGGGGAGCCTACACACGACTTCGCCGCTGCTTTTTTAATACACACCTTTTTATAAAATAAATCAAAGTTTTTTATACACACTGGAGTGGAGCCGCTCATTTTTCTCTTCTTCAAAACTAAATTTGCCTTAGATATGCGCTACCTTCGGAGCAGGCACCTCCTCAGACTCGGGCTATACGACGCACTGGAGCCGCCTTTCCACTGCCACCGGAATCCTAAAGGTAAACCTCTGCTGTGCGAGATTTACCTGTGTTATTCACCTTTGGCTCTGCTTCTTGCAGAGCTATTGGGTTTTGTCTATTGCTCAGTTGTTTGTATTCCCTGGGTGCTTGGGCAGGGCTTGTGTGGTGCCTCGTTCCAGTTATCGCCTTGCTTTATATTTGGGCTGTTTCCACTGGAACTTGGCCAGTGAAAGCTAATGCTCTGCAGTGTTCGCTTCTGGTTCCCATGAGTTTGTTCTGATCCTCGTCCTGCTACCCCGACTCCTCTCCCCGTCCACCACTCTGTCCGTCTTGTCTGTGCTCCCGGATTCTCTGACCCTTTGCTTGCCTTGGTCCCCCAGTCCCACTTCCCCCCTTTTGTACTGACTTTCCCCTTCGGCTTCTGACCCTGGCTTGCTCTCTGACTACGGTTCTGCTCCCCATCTGTATCTGACGTTACCTCTCAGCTACCGACCGATCTTAGGCTTCCACGTGACTTCAGCTCTTCTTCCTCCTTTGCACTGACATGACCTCCCGACTCTGACTCTCGGCGTGTACAACAATTCTGCTACCTTCCCATCTAGATACTGGTGACATCTAGTGGGCAGACGCTGCATTACATCTAGGAGCTCTACATCTCACCTGTATACTTGCGCCCCCTGGTGGTAGCATTACAGTTGGCTTTTATACAGGCTTGGATAGCCTCTTATGATTGATTGTGCTATATGATGTGATGTAAGAGCTGCAAGTCATTATAAGATAACCACTCTTCCAGGTTGAAGTCATATAAACCTTCTGTAGCTCTTTCAATCATAAAAATGACATAATTTTACATAAAAATAAGCTGGCGGCCCATCTCACCCCTCATACTTGGAAAGGTGTTGCTCCCTATAAATGTATATTTTTTTATTTTTGGAAATACTTTTATGCCATTGAAAGAAGGACCAGGGTGAATAGAAGAAGAGGCCAAAGTTCAATTTGACAAATCCACTCAAATTTGTCCAAGATAAATATATTTGCTGCAAACTGAATGAGCCCTATTATAATATTAATATATGCTTAAGAAAAATTATACGCACCTTGCCCCTGTTTTTTACCTGTTCTAACGCACAATGTCCAGTCCAGATGACCTCTTCAGCTTCTCCAACCTTCATCAGGCCTCAAGACATCAGTTGAGGCTTAGTCATTGGCTAGAAGACTGGACCTGAGTGGAAAGGGGCTGTGTGGGTGGACATATAAGGGTCAGGGCAAACTGAGTATAATTTTTTAACTTTATATTCTTTTTTTATCGTTTTTACCATCATTTTGCCAGGTTAGCAAAACTGTACCCATAAGTGGGAGTATGTCACCGGGTATCTTCTGACGGAACAGTGGCTCCTAAGCTGGCCCTCAGACTCAAGACCATGAGATGTTCCTTATCGCCAGGTCCAAGCCTCCAGCGTGACCCTGACTCCTGTCTGAGCCCTGATCTTACTCCCCCTACCCTGGGAACGGGCTGGAAAACCAGTAACAAAACCCCAGAGAAAAGACAAGGACAAGGGAGAATGAAACCTCGTACACACTGCATTCAAACACAAAGGGAAGACTGTCACAGTTCCACTGTGCGGAGCATTTAATTTGTATTTGAAAATGCTCTGCTATGTGTCTTGTACACTTGCTGACAAGTTGTCTTTCAGTACTAGGGTCCACGCTGGTTTTGGATGGTGTCTTCACAGATGCGCATCGTTCCTGGTGACTTCTCTGTTGCTTTACCGGGGCTTGCTCTGCCTGAACTCCGCCTGTCATACTTCCTTTTTTCTCAGTGGGCTCTTGGCTCCTGTCTGGTGTAAGTGTTCTGCTTTTGGCTTCCTGACCTCGGCCCTCTTCCTGACCACGACTCTGTCTGCTCCCTGAACCTTATACATTACCTCCCGGCTTCTGACCTTGGACACCTTCCTGACCACTCTCTGTCTTCCCCCTGAACCTTATACGTTACCTCCCAGCTTCTGACCTTGGACCTCTTCCTGATCACATCTCTGTCTGCTCCCTGAACCTTATACATTACCTCCCGGCTTCTGACCTTGGACCTCTTCCTGATCACATCTCTGTCTGCTCCCTGAATCTTATAAGTTACCTCCTGGCTTCTGACCTTGGACCTCTTCCTGATCACATCTCTGTCTGCTCCCTGAATCTTATATATTACCTTCTTGCTTATGATCCTGGCTTGTCTGACCACCCTTCTTTTCATACTGCTCGTAGCGTCTAGCATCACAGAGACAATATGTGTACAGGGGAATAAAGAAACGGGTAGGGAATAAACTCACAACCGGGGAACGTTCACACCTTGCAGAATAGCAATTCACCATGAATGGAATAACCAATGACACCGGGATCGCTGAAGCTATCTTCGGTGATCTCCTACTGCACTCACCAGCAATAGGAAGGGACCAACTGTGGATGGTAATCAGCAACCCGACTCTCAGAAGAGTTGCACATTGCTCCAAAATGGATTAACTCCTACATGGTTGGGAGCAGTGAAACAACTCAGCCAATGCCCAGAAAAGCTGAGCACTTAAGAGACACCAGGTTGCCTGTCAGACTCTGCAATGTGATCAGAGTCCGATGCCGTAGTAGTAATCTGCGTGTGTGGATCCGGTCAGCACATTACAGTACTGTGGGTTTTCTGGCTGTTTCTGTGGTTTGAATGTTCCACATTTTGCATTGTAAGTATCTGGAGGTAGATCGTTGCTTCGACGTTTTTTTTATTACCATGTATACTCTTTACATTACTCCTATATAGAGTTTCCTTCCCCCTCCATTACATCTGATTCTCGTGTTATCAGATCACGACAACAATATCCAATGCTAAAAGTCTTAGATTTCGGCCACACTATTTGCCTGAGATTTTTATACGTAGGTTTGATACATGGCACTTGCTTGGGAAATTTCTCGTAACTCACTACAGTTCTTGGACACTCGCTCGGCGGGTCACGATCTCGATCATTTGTCATCTGTATAAAAACGTACTAGTGGAGAGATAAGGTAACAGGCCGGCTATCTTATCTCCACGCTGTAATTTTAGAGCCAGTAAGTTGTCGGTGCTATGGATTTAACAGTTATTGAATGCTGACTTCTCAATAACAGTTTTATTGGGTGATTTTTCTTCCAGGACTATTGATTGTTTTTCAATATTTTTAACATTAGGAGACTTTTTTATTCTCTAAGAATTAATCCCCCGTTCAAGTTTGTTGCACAGGAATAGCGTCAGAAATCCCACAATTAATGGCGGCCATGGATAGAAATCCCTCTGACAACAATGGTCCATGAGCTTGGACATCTACCAGGATACAAGGCTCTTTCTAGGCTCCGCAAAACATTAAGGACGTTTTGGGCAATAGTCAACTGGAAAGGATTAAGATGGAGCGGAAAGGATGGAAAGTGTCGGGGATGGGGTGATACATATCTACCAGGGTACAAGGGATTGAAGCTGCAGTTAGGGGTATTGCTAGTCTCCACAAGATATTGAGGAACCTTTGGCCAATAGTCAACTGGAAAGGATTAAGATGGTCTGGAAAGGGTCGGGGATGGGGTGATAATATCTACCAGGGTACAAGGGATGGAAGCTTCCAGTTGGGGGTATTGCTTGGCTCTGCAAAACATTAAGGAACCTTTGGGCATTAGTCAACAGGAAAAGATTAAAATGGGATGGAAAGGGTCAGGGGCATGATAATATCTACCAGGGCACAAGGGATGGAAGTTGCAGTTGGGGGTATTGCTAGGCTTTGCAAAATATTAAGGGACCTTTTGGCAATAGTCAACTGGACAGGATTAAGATGGGGTGGAAAGGGTCGGGATTGGGTGATATATATCTACCAGGGTACAAGGGATTGCAGCTACAGTCGGGGGTAATGCTAGACTCTGCAAAATATTGAGCAACCTTTGGGCAATAGTCAACTGGAAAGGATTAAGATGGAGCGGAAAGGATGGAAAGTGTCGGGGAGGAGGTGATACATATCTACCAGGGTACAAGGGATTGAAGCTGCAGTTAGGAGTATTGCTAGTCTCCACAAAATATTGAGGAACTTTTGGGCAAAGGATTAAGATGGGATTGAAAGGGTCGGATATGGGGTGATATATATCTACCAGGGTACTAGTGATTGAAGCTGCAGTCGGGGGTCTTGCTAGGCTCCGCAAAACATTGAGGAACCTTTGGGCAAAAGTCAACAGAAAAGGATTAAGATGGAATGGAAAAGATGGAAGGGGTTGGGGATGGGTTGATACATATCTACCAGGGTACAAGGGATGGAAGATTCCAGTTGAGAGTATTGCTAGGCTCTGCAAAACATTAAGGAACCTTTGGGCAATAGTCAACTGGAAAGGATTAAGATGGGCTGGAAAGGGTCGGGGATGGGGTGATATATATCTACCAAGGTACAAGGGATTGCAGCTACAGTCGGGGGTAATGCTAGACTCTGCAAAATATTGAGCAACCTTTGGGCAATAGTCAACTGGAAAGGATTAAGATGGAGCGGAAAGGATGGAAAGTGTCGGGGAGGAGGTGATACATATCTACCAGGGTACAAGGGATTGAAGCTGCAGTTAGGGGTATTGCTAGTCTCCACAAAATATTGAGGAACTTTTGGGCAAAGGATTAAGATGGGATGGAAAGTGTCAGATATGGGGTGATATATATCTACCAGGGTACAAGTGATTGAAACTGCAGTCGGGGGTCTTGCTAGGCTCCGCAAAACATTGAGGAACTTTTGGGCAAAAGTCAACTGAAAAGGATTAAGATGGAATGGAAAAGATGGAAGGGGTTGGGGATAGGGTGATACATATCTACCAGGGTACAAGGGATGGAAGATTCCAGTTGGGAGTATTGCTAGGCTCTGCAAAACATTAAGGAACCTTTGGGCATTAGTCAACGGGAAAGGATTAAAATGGGATGGAAAGGGTCAGGGGCGTGATAATATATATCTATCAGGGCACAAGGGATGGAAGTTGCAGTTGCGGGTATTGCTAGGCTTTGCAAAATATTGAGGAAGCTTTCGGCAATAGTCAACTGGATAGGATTAAGATGGGGTGGAAAGTGTCGGGAATGGGGTGATATATATCTACCAGGGTACAAGGGATTGCAGCTACAGTCGGGGGTAATACTAGACTCTACAAAATTTTGAGGAACCTTTGGCAATAGCCAACTGGAAAAGGATTAAGATGGAGCGGAAGGGATGGAAAGTGTTGGGGAGGAGGTGATATATATCTACCAGGGTACAAGGGATTGAAGCTGCAGTTAGGGGTATTGCTAGTCTCCACAAAATATTGAGGAACTTTTGGGCAAGGGATTAAGATCGGATGGAAAGGGTCGGAGATGGGGTGATATATATCTACCAGGGTACTAGTGATTGAAACTGCAGTTGGGGGTATTGCTAGGCTCTGGAAGACATCTGGTTTACGTTTTTTTTCACCGGTCCGGACAATCTTTTCTTGCCCTCGGTGCTGACTGGAGCTTCCAATGTCATGATATAAAGGTGCAATGCTCATCATTATGTCGGAAGATCTTCTGAAGCCCAGATGGACCTTAATGGATACGAAAGACCTTTCGAGAGTGAAGACTGGACCAGAAGAATTAGCACCGGACAGAGGAGGTGAGGTCAGGGGAGCAGGAAATTTGTTTTAATTCTTTTTTAACGATAGCCAAACACTATTTTGCTGTAAGTGGATCACAACCAGTTTTTGGGAAAATTCATGGCGACTTCAATTTTGCCTTGAGTTGATTACCTTACCTATAACCTGATCACCTAGGATAATCGGTAATTTGCGGAGGTCCATGGCAGCATATTCAATTTTCCTACAGCTCTAATGGAGGGAAAATTAGGTTTTGTACACTTCACCTTGAGAGATGGTCCATGTTAGGTTGGACATTATGGGTCTTCCAGAATGAGAAACCTGTTTTGTGGAAGGGAACCTGAAAAGTAGGACTCAGGCTGGCCATGTTTGCCCAATCATATGTATAGGTGCCATGCGATTCCTCTTTTCTGCAGAAAAACTGCAAGCTTTCTCCAGTGATTTACTACGACCTCTTTAGGCTTTCACGATTAGACCTCTGGCAATTAGATTTTTGGTCAATCACCCGTTGCAAATGGAAACTGTAGAACTAATAGTGTCTGGTATATTCCGAATACTTTCTAATTAAAGTAGTATACTAAAGGAAGAGAGAATATCTTAGAAACAAAAACCATTATAGCGATCATTGTGCAGAAGTTCTTTAACTCGGAGACTTCCGTCTATAATCACTACTAAATAAAAAAAAAAAAGGAAGCCAAAATTCAACGCCCGGAAGAGTATTCCGATTTTGCATAATGACCATTACGTTCTTCATATACCTGTACTTTGAACTGAGAGAATGCTGCAAAAATTAATTTTCCACTCCGTGCTAGAATCTGCATGTGAAGAGCTGAAAGCTTGAAGGCATTAACAAACTTTACAATAAGAGCAAAAAAAAGCACGAAAACTGCAAAAGCGGCTCCCAGACAGGAACGTACAATGCGGCTTGTGTCCATTGAAGCCCGGGAAAGTGCGGTGTAATACAATTTTGGCAAGGTTGACTTAACCTTTCGTCTATCTGAGATGATATATTACACTGCACTCTGCTCATCTATGACCATGGAAAGATAATATTTGAAATGTTAAAATGCGAATACAGAAGATGCGTTTTACATTCTAATGCTTAAAGCGCCGTCGCCTCCAGAGCAGAAATCCCGGACATAGTTGACGTTTAGGATTTTGTATTCACATGTCCAATAGGCACTGCCAGGCGTGCGGTGTAAGTCAACAGCGGGCACCACATGGCAGCCCGGCTCCGGCAATATCTCGCTGGTTGCAGGATCTAGCATTTTGGTACCGAAGTATTTACTCTACGGCTAAAACTACTGGAATATCCCTGCCCGTTATTGAGTGCCGGTGTTTCAGCCACATCCATCGCAAATACATGAATATAATCCAGCACACAGCTATGAAATCTTTACCCTTAAAGGGGATATCCATGACTCATGATCCATCGGCTGAAACTCGTTTAACGGCTACCTGATACATCAACTAAAACTCGTTCAATGGCTGCCTGATATAAATGATGTACACGGTGGGACAGACCAGTCAACTGTTTAGCTCCACGTATATCGCTCTGTTCCGGCTGCTGGCAATGCTGATCAGTAGGGGTGCTGATCAGGATTGTGATAGCAAGGTAGCAGGTGGAAAATCGTAGATGGAGAGGCCGAGAAAATGGCTAGCCAAGGTAGATCACAATGGTGGACAAGCAGAGGTCAGGTCTGGCCATGGTCAAGAACAATGGCAGACAGGCAGAGGTCAGGACTGGTCATGGTCAATAACAATGGCAGACAGGCAGAGGTCAGGGCTGGTCATGGTCAATAAGAATGGCAGACAGGCAGAGGTCAGGACTGGTCATGGTCAATAACAATGGTGGAAAGACAGAGGTCATGGCTGGTCATGTTCATTCACAATGGTAGACAAGCCAAGGTCAGGGCTAGCCATGGTCAATAACAATGGTGGACAGGCAAAGGACAGGGCTGGCTATGGTCAATAACATTGGTGGACAGGCAGAGGTTACGGCTGGCCATGATCAACCACAGTGGTAGACAGGTAGATGTCAGAGATGGCCACATTCAATCACAATGGTATGCAGGTAAAGGTAAGTAGAGGTCAGTGCTGGCAGAGAACAATCACAATTGTGGACAGGCAGAGAACAGTGCTGGTGAAGAACAATCACAATAGTGGACAGGTGGAGGTCAGTGCTGGTGGAGAACAATCAAAATAGTGGACAGGTAGAGGTCAGTGCTGGCGGAGAACAATCACAGTAGTGGACAGTAGAGGTCATGCCTGGTGGAAAACAATCACAATAGTGGTCAGGTAGTTATCAGGCCTGGTGGAGAACAATCACAATAGTGGACAAGTAGAGGTTAGGCCTGGTGGAAAACAACCACAATAATGGACAGGTAGAGGTCAGGCCTGGTGGAGAACAGTCACAATAGTGAACAGGTAGAAGTCTGGCCTGGCGGAGAATCAGCGCTAGTGGAGAACAATCACAATAGTAGACAGTAGAGGTCATGCCTGGTGTAGAATAATCACAATAGTAGATAGGCAGAGGTCAGGCCTGGTGGAGAACAATCACATAGTGGACAGGTAGAGGTCAGGCATGGTGGAAAACAACCACAATAGTGCACAGGTAGAGGTCAGGGCTGTGCTCAAACCTGGTCATGTGTATGTGACGTGCCCACGGGATCTGGGGTTACCCGTCACCAGTCCATGGTTCTTCTACTGGGTCGCCGCGGTGGCCTTGCTTGGTTCCGTGACCCCGGCGGTGTCAATAAAGATGGGGATGAGAATGATGGGAGTAGTTGTTTCGTGATGACACCTGTGGTGTGCGGCCAATTATTAGCCGCTGTTGCGGGACTTCTCTCTCCTGGGGCAGATGGTGACGCAGCTCGGGTGTTGCAGCTCTCCACAGGTAGAGCTAGATCCCAGGGAGGATGATGGTGGTGGTGGTCGCCGATGGCAAAAGGGTGCGAGGTTGGGAGCGCCGGCAGTGATGGGACGACATAGAGAGTGCAGTTCAAGTTCTTTTACTCACTGGAAGCACACCGCCGTTGGACTGCCGGACTCCGCTGTGATGGGCTCCAGCCGATCCCGAATACTTCAGAAGTCGAGGTTGGTGTTTCCTTCTGTGCGTCACCTTTCGACGGTTTCCCTCCACCCCAGCTCCAGGGCTGTAGAACGGGTCACGGGTGCCTTTTGCACTCCCTGGAAACCCTGGGATTCCCCTTCTTTCTTAAGAACCTGGGTTGAGCTTCCAGCTCCAGACCGTGTGCCCCAAGCCGTCAATGTCTTTGTTTGTTCCTGAGACTCTCCAGATGCCTGCCACGTCCGAAGGTATCTTCTAGATTGCCTTGAGAGTGAGCTGGCTCCTAACTTCCCCTGTTGGTGCCCTGCCTCCTGGGTTACTGAACTAGTTGGCAAGTGGTCCCATACCTCATGATGGCCACCCCAGCACCTACCCTAGCCCAGTCCCAGTGGAAGAGCTCCCGTGATTATGTGTTGGATGAGGGAATTTGGTGGTAATTACTGGTGACAACCTCCTCCGTATCCGAGATGAATACTGCACCTCGGGTGAGGTACAGTACCCTGTGGTGCCTGAAGCCGCAGGGGTGCCACATATGTGATGATCGCAGAGGTAGGACTCATGCTACAGAGCTCTCTTTTGTAACATGTCATCCATGTGTGTGAGTGTCACCTACTTCGAGCAATAGGGCTTTTCATTCAGAGACTGCTAGCAGAGATCTTAACGGCAATAAAAAAAAATCAATGTGTATATTATATGAGAAACTTCCAGAACGTTTCCATCAGCTTTCATTTTCTGAAAACCCCTCTAAGCGGAAATGATTTTTAATAAAACATAAGATCTCCCCATGGCCACCGATGTCTCCCACCCGATCCCATTCATCTGAGCAGAGGTGTCAGCACTTTCTCCCGTCTCCTTCCAGCAATAAACACACTTCCACTCCTCCATGCCCCGGTTAACCTTCCACAATCTGTATGCATTATGAAATCTGTGGTTTTTTTTCTCTTTTTCAGCTTTTTTGTTCTTACAGTTCTGCAGGGAAAACAGAGACTATCAGCCGCTCGCTAAACCCAACTATTACGGCTTCTGACAAATGCATCTGCTCACATTCCCTGACAGGAAAAGAAGCAAAATTAATGTCCCTGAAAGCAATCTGTTGTATTGGGCAAAGAAAATATTGATAACATTGTACTTATTAATAGTTGTAATTTCCCACCGGGCGTAGGGGGAAGGTTTGTCACATGACACAAGGGAGAGAAATCTCACCGCGGAGCCTTCTCGAGACAATGTTGCACACAAAGAATGCAGTAGTGTCATTTGAGGAAGAAAATCTCCAGCACCACCGGCCACGATGTCCTTCTACAGTGGATTATTATAGATTATCAAATTTATATTTTGGGGAAAAAAATCAAAGCTAGAACTTTCAATAATTTTTGATATATGTGATAGAGCCATGATGGGGCGCTCAGCCTTACTGATGGTTTATGTGAGTTGAGCACGTCTATGTTGATTGCTTTTGGCCACAACAAGCCTTGTAGATGGTGATTCCCTAAATATTCTTGTTTCCAAATCTAGTCCTTATATAGGAAAAGGGGTTAAAAACCACCTCACCACCATCCATCCAAGGATGTATATACGGTATGGCTCTACCTTTACCTCTTCTTGAATTTACATAAGGATTCCCAATTCCCATAATATAATTAAAGCGCACCAATCACCAGGATTTTCTTATATAACCTAAAGCCAGTGCTATACTGGCGCTATCAGGCTGATTCTATACATACAGTGCTATACTGGCGCTATCAGGCTGATTCTATACATACAGTGCTATACTGGCACTATCAGGCTGATTCTATACATACAGTGCTATACTGGCCCTATCAGGCTGATTCTATACATACAGTGCTATACTGGCACTATCAGGCTGATTCTATACATACAGTGCTATACTGGCACTATCAGGCTGATTCTATAGATACAGTGCTATACTGGCACTATCAGGCTGATTCTATACATACAGTGCTATACTGGCACTATCAGGCTGATTCTATACATACAGTGCTATACTGGCGCTATCAGGCTGATTCTATACATACAGTGCTATACTGGCACTATCAGGCTGATTCTATACATACAGTGCTATACTGGCACTATCAGGCTGATTCTATACATACAGTGCTATACTGGCACTATCAGGCTGATTCTATACATACAGTGCTATACTGGCACTATCAGGCTGATTCTATACATACAGTGCTATACTGGCACTATCAGGCTGATTCTATACATACAGTGCTATACTGGCCCTATCAGGCTGATTCTATACATACCATTAGTTGTCAGCTCGGATGTTTAGGTTTTGAAACACAAGCAAGTAAAATTTGTAAAATGAGCAGCTTTTTGAATTACAGCAGCTGCCGATCAGCTGATAGCTGGGGTGGATTTTGATAGGGATTTCCGTCTCCCTGCATGTCCGTCCTCCCTGTTATTTATGCTAATTCTATTATAGAATCGTTTTACTAAATGACTAGAAGGACCTGTGCTGATGTCACACCCATGTGACCAGAAGGGGCAGGGCCTCAGCCAACAGAAGAATAATGTTCCTGGTATCAGCTATGTTGGCTGAGGCCCCACCCCTTCTGGTCACATGGGTATGACATCAGCACAGGTCCTTCTAGCTACTTAGTAAAACGATTTTATAATAGAATTAGCATAAATAGCAGAGGAGGATGACAGACAGGCAGGGGGGCTGGATTGACTATCAAAACACTCCCCAGCGATCAGCTGCTGCCATTCAAAAAGCTGCTCATTTTACAATCTTTACTTGCTTGTGTTTCAAAACCTATACATCCGAGCTGACCTCTAAAGATGTATAGAATCAGTCTGATAGTGCCAGTATAGCACTGGCTTTAGGTTATATAGGAAAATCCTGGTGATTGGTGCACTTTATATACAATATTGCAGCATACTAGCAAATTGGAAAAACGTCTGACAGGTCATAATTCCCATCACAACCACTAGGTGGCGACACATAGACACATATAGAATAAACGTCTCCTGATAGAGTAACACAAAATTGTCTTCATTTACTTCACTCATCTTGGGATATGAAGAACCAAGGTAAGGAAGGATAACTCCGTATATATTTCAATCGTGCCAGACAAGTCTTCAGCATGATGTAGGTTCAAATGGGGTCCAGCAACGAAAAAGGGTCCACTTGTATTCTAAAGTGAGGTCAAAGTAACTGAGGGAGACGGAAATCGAGAGTGAAAAAATTAGTAGAAATCTGTGAGACCAAAGCAGTGCACAGTATATGTCATGATGGGGGGGGGCGCATTCGTTTGATATGGGGTCCCATGTGTATTTATTAAGCCAAAGCCTTATCCTTAATTTATAACCCGTACAGTTACACTTGGATTTGGTTTGTATTTTTTGACAAGCAGTTACACGGCAGAACCAGACCAATGATATAGTTGCGTTAACCCGGTAGAAAGATAAAAGTGTAGCAGAGCTGGGTTTGCAATAGTGTCCTATGTACAGCTACAGTCATATACCAGAGCTTTCCAGCAAAGCTGGAGAATTGACAGAGGTGGGTTTGTCACAGAGTTCAATGCAGAACTGCAAAAGATATAGTAACGTTTAACCAGCAATGTTTGAGAAGTAACAGAGCTAGGTTTGTCACAGGGTTCAATGCAGAACTGCAAAAGGTATAGTAACGTTTAACCAGCAATGTTTGAGAAGTAACAGAGCTAGGTTTGTCACAGAGTTCAATGCAGAACTGCAAAAGGTATGGTAACGTTTAACCAGCACTGTTTGAGAAGTAACAGAGCTGGGTTTGTCACAGAGTTCAATGCAGAACTGCAAAAGGTATAGTAACGTTTAACCAGCAATGTTTGAGAAGTAACAGAGCTAGGTTTGTCACAGAGTTCAATGCAGAACTGCAAAAGGTATAGTAACGTTTAACCAGCAATGTTTGAGAAGTAACAGAGCTGGGTTTGTCACAGAGTTCAATGCAGAACTGCAAAAGATATAGTAACATTTAATCAGCAATGTTTGAAAAGTAACAGAGCTGGGTTTGTCACAGAGTTCAATGCAGAACTGCAAAAGATATAGTAACATTTAATCAGCAATGTTTGAAAAGTAACAGAGCTGGGTTTGTCACAGAGTTCAATGGAGAACTGCAAAATATATAGTAACATTTAATCAGCAATGTTTGAGAAGTAACAGAGCTGGGTTTGCCACAGAGTTCAATGCAGAACTGTACAAAGATATAGCAAGAGTTACCAAGCAAAGTATCAGAAGAGGCACATCTGGGTTTGTCAGGCGGTTATAACTGAGAAACAGAAAAGATCCCAGTTACTTGAATACTGTCACGCTCCCCGGGTCCCGACGCCGCCCCTCACTCACCGCTCGGGCCCCCGGTCCTCGTGCCCACGGCTACTCGGTTCACTCTTCCTCCTCTGCGCCCCCCATGCTTCCTGTCCTCCGCTCCTGGCGTTCCCTTGCGACCCAGGACACACTGTCGGGTCCTCCTGCATCTTTTGCACCGCTTCCTGCTCTGGTCTCCGGCACACGGGCCTCGCACATGCGCATTAGGGCGCGCTCGCGGTCACTGACCTCTTCTTAAAGGGCCAGCGTCCCAGAAACAGGATATTGCCATTACAGGTACAGTGTATATTAGGCCTTCCTTTCCATGTGGGCGGTGCCTGTTCAAGGTGTTACTTTAGCTAGGTATTCAAGTCCCCTCGTACCTTGTCTCCTATTAGCCCTGTCTCTTTCGCAGAGCCAGTCCTGCCACCTTAACCCGGTCCTAATTACGGATTGCCCAGGAACTCTTCCGGTGACTGTCGACTGTGAATCCCAACATCTTCCTTCAGCCGGAACCCGTCTCCGATCCCCGACCTCACCTGGTGATCTCAGCCTTCACGTCCAGCAGGGCCCAGAACCCGGCACCAGAACCTGATCTCCGTCATCGGCACTGCCTCCAGGAACTCTGTGGCCCCACAGACATCATTCTACCAGTCTCCTGAAGGACACTGATCCTGCATCACTAGTGTCCCGGCTACCGTGCATCTAGGCCCTCTGGTGGGGTGATCAGGACAGTCCCTGTACAGGGGTTAGCTCCGGGTTGCCTCACTGGGGGAGTCCGGTGCACGGCCCAGAGAATCCACCACCGGGACATAACAAATACTCAAACAACGTCCAACAGCCTGAGCAGCCCTATAAGTCCTGACTATGTAGCATCAAAAAAGAGCAAAAAAAGTTGTCAGAGGGAGGAAGAAGATTCAGCATATGACACTGTATCCAGGAGAGGTGACCAGCATAAAGTAGGAGGTAGCTAACTTCTTTTCCAACTTCTCTTTCAAAGGAAATCAGGACACAACTATCTAGAAAAGCAAAGTAACACATTAACTTTATACAAATATATGTTTCAGATTTTTTTGTGCTTGCTGAGACACCAGCCCTGAACAAAATTTGTTTACCCCCCCCCCTCCCCGATTCTGAATCCATCAATCTCCTAAGAAGGAGTAAAATGAATTATGAGTAATGATGGAGCTTCTATGGGTATCAGAGACCCCCGAGCTCCATTAATGAGTACAGGGAATTGCTACAAGAATGACTTTAAAAGGTTTAGCAGTCGAGTTTGTCAGGATGACAAGATAAGTGTCCGTGTTTTATGTTCACTCTTGGTAGAAATGGCCGACGTGTGCATCTTTACATGTGGAGATAGCAATGTGCGGGGAAATGTCTCACAAATTGACAAACTTGATGATTTTTGCTTTGCATTGTTCCTATGCTTATGGTATTTTAAGAGAAAACTTTGGCTTTGATAGATAATACTGTTCCCTATTGCTGTTACTCGTTTATAGTCTATGAGTATAGAGCAGCTATATCGGTGCAGGTGGAGCAATTTGGACCCTGATGGCCGCGGTGGCCCAAAGGCCCTTCTGCCAAGTTTCCTATAAACATTGGATTGTTCTAATACAGTCATATGAAAAAGTTTGGGCACCCCTATTAATGTTAACCTTTTTTCTTTATAACAATTTGGGTTTTTGCTATTTCAGTTTCATATATCTAATAACTGATGGAGTGAGTAATATTTCTGGATTGAAATGAGGTTTATTGTACTAACAGAAAATGTGCAATCCGCATTTAAACAAAATTTGACCGGTGCAAAAGTATGGGCACCTCAACATAAAAGTGACATTAATATTTTGTAGATCCTCCTTTTGCAAAAATCCCAGCCTCTAGTGGCTTCCTGTAGCTTTTAATGAGTTCCTGGATCCTGGATGAAGGTAGATTTGACCATTCCTGTTTACAAAACAATTCCAGTTCAGTTAAGTTTGATGGTCGCCGAGCATGGACAGACGCTTCACATCATCCCGCAGATTTTCAATGATATTCAGGTCTGGGGACGGGGATGGCCACTCCAGAACATTGTAATTGTTCCTCTGCATGAATGCCTGAGTAGATTTGGAGCGGTGTTTTGGATCATTGTCTTGCTGAAATATCCATCCCCTGCGTAACTTCAACTTCGTCACTGATTCTTGCATATTATTGTCAAGAATCTGTTGATACTGAGTTGAATCCATGCGACCCTCAACTTTAACAAGATTCCCGGTGCCGGCATTGGCCACACAGCCCCAAAGCATGATGGAACCTCCACCAAATTTTACTGTGAGTAGCAAGTGCTTTTCTTGGAATGCCGTGTTTTTTTGCCTCCATGCATAACGCCTTTTTGTATGACCAAACAACTCAATCTTTATTTTATCAGTCCACAGGACCTTCTTCCAAAATGTAACTGGCTTGTCCAAATGTGCTTTTGCATGCCTCAGGCGACTCTGTTTGTGGCGTGCTTGCAGAAACAGCTTCTTTCGCATCACTCTCCCATACAGCTTCTCCTTGTGCAACGTGCGCTGTATTGTTGACCGATGCACATTGACACCATCTGCAGCAAGATGATGCTGCAGGTCTTTGGAGGTGGTCTGTGGATTGTCCTTGACTGTTCTCACCATTCTTCTTCTCTCCCTTTATGATATTTTTCTTGGCCTGCCACTTCTGGGCTTAACAAGAACTGTACCTGTGTTCTTCCATTTCCTTACTATGTTCCTCACAGTGGAAACTGACAGTGTAAATCTCTGAGACAACTTTTTGTACCTTCCCCTGAACAACTATGTTGAATAATCTTTGTTTTCAGATCATTTGAGAGTTGTTCTGAGGAGCCCATGATGCCACTCTTCATAGGAGATTCAAATAGGAGAACAACTTGCAAGTGGCCACCTTAAATACCTTTTCTCATGATTGGATACACCGGCCTATGAAGTTCAAAGCTCAATGAGGTTACAAAACCAATTTAGTGCTTCAGTAAGTCAGTAAAAAATAGTTAGGAGTGTTCAAATCAAGAAATTGATAAGGGTGCCCATACTTTTGCACTGGTCAAATGTTGTTTAAATGCAGATTGCACATTTTCTGTTAGTACAATAAACCTCATTTCAATCCAGAAATATTACTCAGTCCATCAGTTATTAGATATATGAAGCTGAAATAGCTGCTGCAAAACTCAAATTGTTATAAAGAAAAAAGGATAACATTAATAGGGGTGCCCAAACTTTTTCATATGACTGTATATAGACACTGGGCAGGTAGTAGAGGTGCACAGGTAACAAAACCATACTCTTTCTGGCGCCAGAGGTGGCTCAAAGGATTCCTTGCCACATAGGAAGATGCTGGTGTGAGAAAAGCATTTAATTTATTCTCATGGCTAATTGATCCTGCCACTGTCCAGTACTTATTACAGGTCAGTATCAGTGCTTGGCGCGTTTCGCCCTGCTTCATCCTGCCTCCCATTTACTTGCGCGTTTCACCCTGCTTCATACTGCCTCAAAATTTTTTGTGCATTTTGCCTTGCCTCATCCTGCCCCACCCAACTTCACACGTTTCGCCCTGCTTCATCCTGTCTCACACTTCTTTGTGTGTTTCACCCTGCTTCATCCTGCTCCACCCAACTTCAATAATTTCACCCTGCTTCATCCTGCCTCACACTTGTTTGCACCTTTCACCCTGCTTTATCCTGCCCCACCCAACTTTGCACCTTTGTAATAGAAAAATTGATAAGTGTGCAAGAAAATATCTATGTACAGTATTGTGTATATTGCATGTCCCACACAATTCATGGAAAAGAATTGGTCTTCATGATGATAAAGCAAAATCTAAACTGGAATGGTTCACAAACAAACATATCCAAGTGTTTGAATGGCCAAGTCACAGTCCAGACCTGAACCCAATCGAGAATCTGACTTGTTGATTCTTCACCATGAAATTAAAATGTTTTATCTTTATGTTTCAAGCCTGAAATGTGGGAAAAGGTTGAAAAATTAAAGGGTCCGAATACTTTCACAAGGCACTGTATCTCTAGGTTCTACTGTGACGTCCTGGCCTATCAGGTCATCACAGGGTATTGTGCAATCTGCCCTTCTGTGCAATATCCACCTCCTCCTTGGTTACGGGTCCCTAACCATTGGTGTTGCCAAGAACAGCTAATCAAAATCCTAGGAACGCTATGCACTACACGCACCAGACACACCAGTAGACGGCCTGAGTGGAATAGGGTCGCCCACTTTGGGGGTTGGTTAAGGGGGGTCAGGAGTGTCAGGAGCAGAACTGAAGTAGTTCTCACAGAGAGAGGAGGTCAGGAGCTGGGCTCCTTGGAACTACTAGGTAGCAGACATTGGTCTGGGCCTGGTAGGAGCTTGAAACCCGGTCGCAGGGGATCATGACAAGGGGCACGAACTGTCGAGAAGGACAGCCAGCGGCCTTGTGCCATCACCGGGAAGGGGCCAGGGCATGACGGGGTACGTGGACCCTAGGTCAGGGAGTAACTTCAAGCGTCCTGACAATTTACCCGACGAGAACGGAGCCTCCAAGATCCGTTCTCCACCCACTCCACAATCGGGGTACTAGCGCAACGAGGGGGATAGGACTTTCCATTACATGGTCCAGAAAATCCCAAGTGTGAATCCTGAGAACAAGCTCCCTCAGTTAGCCATACTGGGGAGCGGGACCCGATTAGTTTCAAGCTAAAGGGACCAACTAGAAGACAAGGTGCCATGGGAAAAGGTCACAGACTAACAGGCAACACCAACAGAAACGGGAACCAGGCGTGCTCCCCCTCAGCGGCAGCGGTGTCCTGAACTTTGGTTTACTACAGTTGTCGGTGTCAGCGTTATTGGACTGAGTGAGTACGCAAGTGACCCTTACCGTTCCAACGGCACATCCCAGTCACCATCACCGAGTCCCGGGGCATCCCCCTTACCCATGGAGGGGTTAAACACCTGGCTGCCCACACTATCGTCCCGGGTACTCCCAGCCGCAGCAGTGGTACTCCACCTTACCACATACCACAGATGGCGTCACGAACTTTATACAATATCCCTTGTAAATAATCCCCCTTCGTTTGAGGAGCCGCACGACCCCGGGTCCGGAGCCCTCTCGAGCCAATATGGATCCGGATCTGAGCAGCCTGGCTGCTGACACAAGGGCGGCACACTACCACTCCGGTCCCAGCCCTCCCCTGGGGTAGGAGGGGAGGGGGTATTAGATCAGGGCTTTTCAGGAGCAGGGCAAGGAAGGCGGCCCAGACATCATCACCATTAGCTGTATCTTCTTGGGCTCCCCTAGCCTGATGGTTAATTTAGGAGCCCCGATTCCCGGTTATCCCATCACACCCTTTCATAGCATTGGAGATGATCTAGCTGATTGTTGAAGAAGACTAAAATTGGCTTTAAAGATCTTCTTTTTATAGCAAACAGCAAATAATTGAAGCTCAGACTACTCAAGTCAACGCATCGATCAGATCCAAGGAAATCTCTCGATAGCTACAATTTCAGTAGCGGAGTTGCGTTGATTTTGCAGTGTCTGTACAACGCATGGGCTCGGTTGGACAATCACGTCTTGGAAGGACATCGATGACTAATGTCCATGAACTTGTATCACGAGTCAATAAAATAAACAATACAAACTCCGGCCAACGAAATGAGTTTTAAGTTAAATGACTGTCTTGAAGAGCAACGTTCTCCTTTAAGGATAATGTCAGCTCATCTGTGTCAGGCCTAATGGCCCAGAGAATACAATACTGTCTGCACAGCTATCGACAGCCTACTACATAAACCACAAGTTAATGACCTCTGCTTTCCTGAAAATGAATTTCTAGGAAGTCATTCTGGGAAAGATTGAAAGTGAAGATGGACACACAATGCTCAGCGTGAATCAAAGACAACAAACGAGGTCCAATATTGACCAAACCTCCAGTAATTAAGCCCAAGATTGTTCATTTTTAAGTTTCACGATGTTTCGGATTCTCCTTAATGAGATTTTCCAACCTAAATATCTAAAAAATGTATCAGATTCCTTTGTAAATGTGAGTCGGGGGAATGCAAAGTTTGACGTCTGCCAACCATTCCTGCTCCTTCCAAGAGTTGAAGATTTACCTTAATTAATGCAGATTAATAGGGCGAGAAGAAAAGCGGAGGATGAAGAGCTCCTCTGACATTGGCACAACCGATGAGATTGAAGAAGAGGAATAGCGGGAGGGAAGGAGACCAATGCTACCTGAGGACTGAGATCGGTGAGATAGGACTAAGGAGAAATTAAAAAAGTCATTGGACAGTGAGGAGGTTAGGGCTGTGGAATATGCTCGCTAGGAAAGTGAAGGGCAGCCTGTATATATTCCCTCTGCTTACTGGAGACGTTGCTGGTTATTCAACTCAATTGGACCTAGCCCAGGAGCAGTGAGGACGTGTCAGTTGCTTTCTGCTGTTATTCTAGTCAAGTTATTCAACTTTGTTTGTAACATGTCGTTCCTCTTATCCCCATTTTCTTTGTACCCTTACCTGTGCACCTTTGGTTTCCCTGGTGCAGGTTTTGGTGTGTGAGTTTTTGTTTGATGGTTTTTTTGGGATCTCCGTCCCAGTCATTCCTCTGGGTGGTGGGGACTTAGTCATCAGGGCCAGGCTAGGAGACAAGTGGCTCAAACCTGACCACCTTCAAGTCTACCGTCGCGATAACGGACAGCACAGGGTCCCCAGTTTTAGGGTCAGCTTAGGGGTCCCTGTGCTATCCTTGTCTCCCCATCACAATAGTCAGTCGGCACACACATACACTCAATCACTGACACAGTATATATAGAATGCTGTATATAAGAGCCCACTGGTGACTGACACAGTTTATAGTCACCAAATCTGGTGACAGGTTCCCTTTAAGGATAGACCACCCCTTTATGCAAAGGGTTGATAACATGGAACCTGCTGGAATATACAGGACTTGTGGTTGTTTGTAATGGAATTTACTTTAGTAAAGGAAACAATAAAAGATAATATAAAAAGTGGGGATAATAGGTGTGATATGGGGGCCTGGGCCATTTAGGGACAGTGCATGGTGTGCAGAGGAAAAAATGGAGAGTATGAATTAGGAAATGGGAAATTTGAATTATGAATTAAGACTAAGATGCCTGAAGCAGGAAAAATGAAAGGGAATAAATAGAGAGAGACGAACCTGAGTAAAATAAAGAAAACTCTTTGAATGAGAAGGTGTGTCCAAACTTTTGGTCTGTACTATATATATACAATACAGACCAAAAGTTTGGACACATCTTCTCTTGAAATGAAGGTCAGTCAGTCTGAAAAATTGGGAACACTTTGAAAGCATCCCCAAGTGCAGTGGCAAAAAACAAACGTTACAAAGAAACTGGCTCACATGAGGACCGCCCCAGGAAAGGAAGACCAAGAGTCACCTCTGCTGTGGAGGATAAGTTTATCCAAGTCACCAGCCTCAGAAATCGCAGGTTAACAGCAGCTCAGATTAGAGACCAGGTCAATGCCACACAGAGTTCTAGCAGCAGACACATCTCTAGAACAACTGTTAAGAGGAGACTTTGTGCAGCAGCCTTCATGGTAAAATAGCTGCTAGGAAACCGCTGCTAAGGACAGGCAACAAGCAGAAGAGACTTGTTTGGGCTAAAGAACACAAGGAATGGACATTAGACCAGTGGAAATCTGTGCTTTGGTCTGATGAGTCCAAATTTGAGATCTTTGGATCCAACCACCAGGTCTTTGTGCGACGCAGAAAAAGTGAACGGATGGACTCTACATGGCTGGTTCCCACCGTGAAGCATGGAGGAGGAGGTGTGATGGTGTGGGGGGGCTTTGCTGGTGACACTGTTGGGGATTTATTCAAAATTGAAGGCATACTGAACCAGCATGGCTAACACAGCATCTTGCAGCGCCGTGCTATTCCATCCGGTGTGCATTTAGTTGGACCATCATTTATTTTTCAACAGAACAATGACCCCAAACACCCCTCCAGGCTGTGTAAGGGCTATTTGACTAAGAAGGAGAGTGATGGGGTGCTACGCCAGATGACCTGGTCTCCACAGTCACCAGACCTGAACCCAATCAAGATGGTTTTGGGTGAGCTGGACCACAGAGTGAAGGCAAAAGGGCCAACAAGTGCTAAGCATCTCTGGGAACTCCTTCAAGACTGTTGGAAAACCATTTCCGGTGACTACCTCTTGAGGCTCATCAAGAGAATGCCAAGAGTGTGCAAAGCAGTAATCACAGCAAAAGGTGGCCACTGTGAAGAACCTAGAATATAAGACATATTTTCAGTTGTTTCACACTTTTTTGTTAAGTATTTCATTCCACATGTGTTAATTCATAGTTTTGATGCCCTCAATGTGAATCTACAATTTTCAGAGTCATGAAAATAAAGAAAACTCTTTGAATGAGAAGGTGTGTCCAAACTTTTGGTCTGTAATGTATATATATACAGTGCCTTGCGAAAGTATTCGGCTCCCTTGAATTTTTCAACCTTTTCCCACTTTTTAGGCTTCAAACATATAGATAAAAAAATGTAATGTTATGGACAAGAATCAACAACAAGTGGACACAATTGTGAAGCTGAACGATATTTATTGCTTATTTTAAACTTTTCTAAAAAATAAATAACAAAATTGGGGCGTGCAATCGAGAATCTGTGGAAAGAGCTGAAAACTGCTGTTCACAAACGCCTCCATCCAGGAAGGAAGAATGGGTGAGAATTTCACCTCTCCATGTGCAAAACTGATAGACACATACCCCAAGAGACTGCAGCTGTAATCACAGCAAAAGGGGGTGCTACAAAGGATTCACTTAAAGGGAACCTGTCACCAGATTTTTCTATTAAACCAAAAGTCTCCCCTTCTGCAGCTCCTGGGCTGCATTCTATGAAGGTGCACCTTGGCCCTGACTCCCCTTCCAGACCCCAAAAATAACTTTATAAAACTTGGCCGTTAGGTATCCTAATTACAGGTGCGAGATTTAAAAATTGCGACGAGGAGGATGACGGAGGCGTCATCCCGTCAATCAAGAAAGGAGGACGGAGATCAGCAGCAGGAGGGGGATAAAGGAGCAGAAAATAAGCCCACCCATCTGGCCAACCAAGGTAATTAGCATACCTAAGAGCCAAGTTTTATAAAGTTACTTTTGGGGTCTGGAAGGGGAGTCAGGGCCAAGGTGCACCTTCATAGAATGCAGCCCAGGAGGTGCAGAAGGGGAGACTTTTAGTTTAATAGGTAAAAACCCAGTGACAGCTTTTTACCTTTAAAGGGGATGAATAATATTGCACGCCCCACTTTTCAGTTTTTTATTTTTTACAAAAATTTAAAATAAGCAATAAATATTGTTCACCTTCACAATTGTGTCCCAGTTGTTGTTGATTCGTCACCATAAAATTTAAAATTTTTATGTTTACTTTTGAAGCCTGAAATGTGGGAAAAGGTTGAAGATTTCAAGGGGGCTGAATACTTTCGCATATATATATAAATATATATATACAAAATATTTATAATATATATTATATTTATTATATAAACATATATATATATATATATAAATATATATATGTATATATATATATAATCTATATCTATAATATATCTCTAATATATATATATATATATATATATATATATATATATTAGAGATATATTATAGATATAGAATATGTATATACATATATATATACGTATATATAATGAATATAATATATTATAAATATATATATATATAACGATAAAAATAAAAATGAAAATGAAAGTAATAATATAATAAATATAAAAATAAAAAAATGACTAATATAGGGTGTATGAGAATGTAACAATAAAGATAAAGAATAAGGAAGAAATTAAAAAAAAAAAAAGAAAATGTCAAATAATAGATAACAAAAAAATAAAAAAGATAAAACTAAAAACGGAAAAATAATATAAAATGAATGAAAAAATGAAAAAAAAAAACGGTATATAAAAATATATGCAGTAATAAACCAAGGCATTGTAGAAACAGGATTAGGTGAACAGTATTGGTGAATACCGGGATAAAAGGGACGGGGGCAGGGTTTAGTGAGATTTTGATGACCATGGGTGGATATTGGAGAGATGATATGATTTTGAGCTAAGTTCTATTGCAGACAAAGATCACAAAGTCCAAGTTGAGGCTTTTAGGGGTGAGGGTGTCTATCAGAAAATCCATTTTGATTCTGTGCGTGACATTTGTTACGGGAAATTACGAACCCTCAAATTAGGTCGGACTTTTTGGAGACCAAAAATTGTGGTGCATTCATGAAACAGCCCCATTACAAACACTCTAAGTGAAAAGAAATAAAAACCCTTTATTTGTAATAAAAATAAACACACTCTATTTTACCCCTTTTTTAACCCCAGAAACACCCCTGCAGGTCCATCGTAATCCACATGATATTCCACGATGATTTTTGGCTCTGCTACATCCAGGGGCTGCAGTGACAGAAAATGTTTCTGGTCACTCCAGCCTTGGGGCAGTGGGGGAGTCCCCGGCTGTGAGAAGTGGTAATTTCAGTGAGTTCACAGGAGGTCACAGCTGGAGGTTCCCAAGATACCCTCTGTGACCTCAGTTGAACCCATTGCCAGACTGCTCTGCTGCTGTGTCACATAATCCAACTGACCAGCAATCCGGCAGCGAGTTCAACTGAGGCTACAGTTGGCGGCTCACACAGCACAGATTGTATCGTGTGAGCACGCAGCCGTGACCTCAGTTGAACTCCGTGCCTGATTGCCGGACTGCTGGATTACTTGATTCGGCAGCAGAACATTCCGGTAATCCAGCAGCGAGTTCACCGGCAGTCACAATTTGTACCGTGTAAATCTCCGGCTGTGACTTGACTGACGTCACCGCTTCTCACAGCTGTGGGTTCCCCCGCTGCTCTCAGTGTGTCCTGGAGGCTGCAGTGATCTCTAATGCAGCCTCTGGATGTAGCAGAGCTGAGGATCATCATGGGACATTATGTAGGCTACGTTGGATCTGCAGGGTTGTTTTTTGAGTTAATAAAGGGGTGAAAGAGGGGGTGGGAATTCTTGTATTTCAAATAAAGGATTTTTTAGTGTGCATGTTTATTTCTTTTGACTTACAAGGATAATAATGGGGCTGTCTCATAGACATCTTCCCATTACTAACCTAGGCCTTGGTGGGAGCTTTGATTTTTGACATTTACAGCTGTCATCTGTATATATTACCCCAATTGCCACCGTACCAGGTCAATTGGAATGAACCAGCTCCAGTGCCAGAATTGGATCGTCTAATGGATGTACCAATTCTTTGGCTCCTGCGGGCTATTATTTTCAGGCTGGTTGACTTCCCACCCTGATAATACCAGCCCCCAGTTGTCAGCTTTACTTTGGCTGGTTCTAAAAAAGTGGGGGGACCCCAACCATTTTTTTTATTATTTAATTCAATAATTTAAAAAAAATTGTGTGACCCCCTTTATTTTTGATAACTAACAAAGGTAAAACAGACTGCTGAGGGCTGAAGCCCACAACTGTCTGTTTTAACCGTGCTGGCTATCAAAAATAGAGCATGAAACCCACATCATTTTTTTTCACAGTGTTGCACTGGCCAATCACCAGCTATGCCAATACTTAACATGGCTATGATGGGGCCGGAAGTGCCAACACTGGAAAAGCTTGCTGATTGGCTGCTCTGCGGCCTTTCAACAAACTTTATTCAGATGACAAACCACAACAGGAACCAGATATATAGGTAAAAGTCTGTGTTCATGTCCGGCACACCCGGTGTTCGGCATGAACCCTGAACTTTACAGTTCGGGTTTGTCCTTCCCTAGTCCTAACAGTAAAGGAGGAGATTATTGTGGCACCACCCCTGTAAGAGAATGGGTGCAAAGTGTAGTAAAGACAGATTGCAATTATGTATTTTCCAAAATCTGGACTGATTAGGGCCGGTTGGCATAGGAGCTCTGTGCCCCATCAGTGGTTGTTCTCTGAATCGAAAATAGTTCATTTTCCGCTTCTTTTACTTCTTTTGAGATTTAATGCATACGTTTTCATGGTCTTGTGATTCATAATGTAGGGCAAAAAGCTGAGAAAATTGTGACATTCATCACAATGTTTCACCTCCATCCACCATCCTTCGGCTCCCAAGAAAAGAAAACACTGTCAAGGTCTGAAATCTCAGGAGTTGACCATTCATTATGTTTATTGCTCACCTCATTCCTACATGTTGACCTTGCACTACTTTGCATGACCTTTGCATGCAGCCATATGTAGAAGAACAGAAAGTTCCAATTGTTACATATCAGACTGCTCCTCTATCTTGTACAGTCGGGAACCGGGGATTTACTATCCAAATACAGCGCGTAGCAAACTAGGAACGAGGCAAGACAATGACGGGGTTCAATTATTTTTCTTTATAAACACCTTTCGATGTAGATCAAGTAATGCAATATATCACACAAAGTTTACAACAAGAATATATATATATATATATATATATATATATATATATATACCCGGTCAGGAGAGACTAAGATCAATGGGCTGCCCCAGTGACATTTTCCAATGTATCAGGAGACTACTGGAACAATTTACCTAAAAGAAAAAAACAAACAATACTAGGACGAAACCTCTGGCCTAAGTAAGAAGTGAAAATCACTGAGTGTACAAAAAGACCTGTCACTGGATCAGCATAATGACCAACAAACTTAATTATATTACTAGACTCCCTTTCCCATCACACACATACACAGTAACAGGCTACCGAGTGCCAAATACATTGTATAACTGCAATCTTTGCTGCAGCCTATATGAACTGGTCTCGCGCCAACACTGAGCAACTTGTACACTGACTAAAAAAAATGTGTGTAGGTCCTGAGCTCAGGACTTACGGTGCTACACAATTAGTCCAGGGGTATCTGATCCATGGAAGTTCTGGCAATTCCCAAAAAAGTATTGAGTTCTTCGGCGACCGACTGTCACCCGAGCGAAGTGACCTTAGGAACAGGATAAGCAGTGAGGGTATGAGCCGGCAACACGCTAGGATGTCTATTTAGATACAATTCTGTGTCCAACAGCAATCTCCCCTCTCAATGTGGGGTTTATACTCAAATTAACTTGGAAGTCAGTCTCTATCAATCCTAACACATCAGCCCAGCAAAATGAGAACCAGCCACCACACGTCTGCATACTATGGCCTTGTCCTGCACTCTGCTCGCTTTCACTTTCCTTCCCTTCAGAGTCTTTTTCCCAGCCTGAGCAGAGCCCCCTCTAGTGGACAGGAGGAGACACTTCAGCCATCACATCCACACTCTCACACAGTCTTGTTTTAGGTTCCTCCCACTCAGGTTGCCAGAAATAGTAAGTTAATTATAAAAGTCACAATGTTGTCTCATGGTAACATCATTTAAACCTAAAAATGTGTGACTGTTATGGGGAGCGCTTTGTAACGGTGCCACTGTGGCTATGTTGGGGAAGACAATTAGAATGATTTCTTGAAGTCTTTAGTCCAATCTTGCTTTGCACTTGCCCAATTCATACTCTCGTGTTAGCGAGGCCTAACTAGAATTATAGCAGGGCTGAGTTTGTCAAGTGGTTAATGCATCAAGTGGTTAATGCAAAACTGGCTCAGGGACGCAGTCTACAGTAATGGTGTTGTGGCGCCCCTCAGGCTTCAGTCGCCACAGGGTACTGCATCTCATTTAAGGTGCAGTACTCATCCCGGGTAAGGAAGAGGTTAATCGTTTGTGTTTCTCACATTCACAAACCACACACAGTTAGGTGCTTTCCCACTGGGATTGGCCTAGGGTAAACAGGGGGTGGCCGTCACGAGGCATGGGACTTTTCCGGTCACCAACTGGGGGCGGTCACCACATGGGGAAAAGGAAGGAGCATCTTCCCACTTGAGCAGTCTGACTCCGAGCACAGCTTGGGGTAAGAAGCACAGTCAGGACCTCGATCCAAGCCTTTTGTTCTTCACACTTCTGGAGCTCTGCAAGACCCGTGGCTTGGAGCAGGCAGCTCAACCCGGGCTCTCTACAGCTACCGGGGATTCCAGGATCTGCGGAGAGTGCAGGAAACACCTGCAACCCATTTCACATTCCATCCACGGGATTGGAGAGACCCCAACCAGAAAGGACAAACAGTGGGAACACCGGCGGTGACCTCTGAATTATCCGGGATCGTCTGGGGCCCATCACGACAGAGAGCGGCACTCCTAGGGGAGCAACCGGACAGTGAGTAAAAACCTTGAACCGCAACTACTGAGTCAGTCCTTCATTGCCGTCGCCGTCGGTCACTACCACCCCCATCATCCTCCCTGGGGCCTAGCTCTACCTGTGGGGAGCTGAACCATGCCAGCTACGACACCATCCGCCCTAGAGGACAACATCCGCAGCAGCGGCCAATTCTTGGCCACACACCACAGGTGGCGTCATGAGACAACTACTACTTCCATTACCCTCATCATCCCTCCATCCTTTTCCACGTCCCATTTTATGGACACCTCGGGGTCACGAAACCGGGTAGGGCCACCCGTGACAACCACCTGACCCTCACCGACCCAGTGACGAGTATTCCCTAGACCTCGTGGGGTTCTCTATTTTGACGTCACAAACAGGATTCCGTGCCCACAACAACGAATACTGTGCACCTTACAGAACTGTGTCAAAACATATTTCATGAAAAAGAGAGTCGCCATTAGCCATCCTGTATGGAGAAAGAAGGGGCGGGAACCTAAAAAGAGCACAAAAGTATGGGTGGAGCCCAGAAAGAGCACGAAGGAGAGCCGTACTGCTGGAAATGAGCAGGATACCCTGTGCCTCTAAGCCAGAGCGGGAAACCACTGGTCGAGGCATGTCCAGTGAGGACCAAACTGTCCCTGTTGCCAGAGCTGCAGCATTAACCCCAGCTCCAGTGCTACCATTTACCATGCCGTACCTCCCAAGAGCAACATGGCTACCCCAGTATTTCGGGAAGGCATATACCCAGACTGACTTTAAGGAGAGACTGTACAGTTTATTCCGGGTGTACCCTATAATGGAGGACCAGAAAGCCAGCTTCCTTATTGGCCAGTTGACTGGGGCAGTTTGGCGAGAAGTCAAGTCCTGGCCGGAGATCGATAAAAGATTGGCAAAGGACATTTTGACTAAACTCAAGGAAACTTTCGATACCCGTACAGCAGCTGAGATAAAGATGCGATTTACGGATGCAAGCAATAGGTGCAAGACAGTATATGGGACTATGCTTTAAACCTTCAGGAGGCAATGAGAGCTGTTCGACAGGTGGAGCCGGAGGGGGTGATAGATGAGAACTGCCTGCTGACTGATCAGTTCATGGAGAGGCTTCTGTCCAATGCCCATCGGACCCAGCTGCGCATCGTGTCCATGCAAAACCCTAACCTCAGCTTTGCAGAATTTAAGACCGGGTTGTCCGGGCGTTGCGTGAGCCGAATCACTGCAGCACTATGCTTCAGCAACCGGGGTTGGTGCTAGCTACACCGGTGCTGGTGGGAGCCAAAGAACAAACCGTGGGTGAGGACTCCATCAATGGACTACGGCTCCAGATCCTGGAATTGATAAAAGGTATGGCTCCAGATCCTGGAATTGATAAAAGGTATGGCTACTCTGACCAAAGTGGTACAATCCAAGCAAGGGGCTCAGCAACCTGCAACCATTGAACTGGCTTCCACTGTTGATGACCTTCCAGGCGGCGACGCGGGAGAAACCCGCTGCCACAAGTTTCCGACCGTTACGATGCCAACGGGCAGCCGATCTGCCAGTATTGCGACAAAGTTGGACATTTCGCCAGGGGATGTCCCTTGAGTATCCAAAACCAGGGGGCTGGGACCGGCCCTCTAGTACCAGCACCAGCCAAGAATGCGTAAATGTTTCTTTATGCCAAAAATTGTTGTTTATGTGTTGCAATTGATAACTCTGTAGCGGTGCCTCCCATAAAAGGAAAATTGTCATATGTTACTTTTTTCTGCATAACAAAATTGCGGTGTTTTATTGTTATTTTATTACAGCCCGGGAGTGCTGCGATTTGCTGTGGGGGAATGTGGCACCCCTGAGGCATCAGTCACCACTGGGTACTGCATCTCATTTAAGGTGCAGTACTCATCCCGGGCAGGGGTGGGATTCAAATTTTTAACAACAGGTTCTCAGTAAACCCCGCCCATTTGAAAACCACACCCATTATGTAACCACACCCATTTTGTTAGCCACACCCATTTTCATGCACTTTCCTCAACCAAAAAATACAAGTAATTTAAAGTATAATCTCTTTCCTCTTCTTCCCCTCCTATACCGTCACTCTCCTGTCCAGCACCAGTTGTTCCAGTCACTGTAACTCTTATTGTATTCAACAGTTTTTCTACAGTTTTTAAAAATTATTACTAAAGGAGCCCTGCTAAAATTGGAACGGACGACCTTCCCCATACAGATCTCATCCCATGTGGCTCCTTTCCCCCAACAGATCCCATCCCATGTGGTCTCTTGCCCCCTGCAGATTCCATCCCATGTGATCTCTTGCCCCCTGCAGATCCCATCCCATGTGGCCTCTTTCCCTTGCAGATCCCATCCCATTATGGCCTCTTTCCCCAGCAGATCCCATCCCATTATGGCCCCTTTCCCCAGCAGATCCCATCACATTATGGCCCCTTTCCCTTGCAGATCCCGTCCCATTATGGCCCCTTTCCCCCTGCAGATCCCATCCCATTATGGCCCCTTTCCCTTGCAGATCGCATCCCATTATGGCCCCTTTCCCCCTGCAGATACCATCCCATTATGGTCCCTTTTCCCCTGCAGATCCCATCCCATTGTGGCCCCTTTCCCCTGCAGATCCCATCCCATTATGGCCCCTTTCCCCCTGCAGATCCCATCCCACTAAGGCCCCTTTCCCCCTGCAAATCCCATCCCATTATGGCCCCTTTCCCCCTGCAGATCCCATCCCACTAAGGCCCCTTTCCCCCTGCAAATCCCATCCCTTTATGGCCCCTTTCTCCATGCAAATACTATCCTTTTCTGGCCTCCTCTCCCCATATAGCCACATATAGCTCCCCTCTTATGTGGCCCCTCTCCCCATATAGCCACATAAAGGTCCCCTCTTATGCGGCCCCTCTCCCCATATAGCGCTCCCCTCTTATGCGGCCCCTCTCCCTGCATCTTCGGCAGACTGAGCGCTTACCTGCAGCGGCGGCCACTCCTGTGTCTCCCGTCCTCCGCGGCTCTCTGCACGCTGACGCTGACAGATGGCAGGAGGAAGAGCGCCCTCCTCACACTGCCGTGACCTCTCTGCAGCGTCATCGGGTCGCTGCACACCGGGTCAGGGAGCAGACAGGCTCCACTGAACCAGGAAGTGCGGCGCCGAGGTACGGGCATTCATTTGTGCTAGTGTCTTAAAGAGACACTAAAGCCTGCTTTACACCTTACAATTAGGTGTGCGATCTCGTATGCGATGTGACACTCCCAGGTCGCATATGCGATCTAATGAGATTGCACGTAGGTCGTTCATTTGCTGTCACACGTGCGTTAGTAGTCTATGTTAAATTGATCAATTTTGTGTGCGATCCTTTAGATCATGTGTTCTGTGACGTATGCATTGGGCACCTTTTCTTTTTTTTTTTATTTATTGACTTGCCAAGCGTGTGTAATGTGTAGGGATGCGTTTTTACTATGTCATCTGCCATTCAGCTCTGCTACATGGCCGCTAACAGCAGACACAGACAGCCATGTAGCAGAGCTGAATGGCCGCTGACAGCAGACACAGACAGCCATGTAGCAGAGCTGAATGGCAGATGACAGCAGACACAGACAGCCATGTAACAGAGCTGAATGGCAGATGACAGCAGACACAGACAGAGCCGCACTGTCAGAATGAACTCGGGTGAACCTCACCCGACTTCATTGTCATGCTGCGGCTCTGTCTGTGTCGCGCCCTGATTAGCGGTCACCCGTGAAGGACTCACCGGTGACCGCTAATCTCCTAAGTTACTGAAGTTAGCAGCCCTCTCTCATATACTTGTGGCGCCCCTGACCTGGTCAGGCACCACTGAGTACTACACCCATGCTGGGGACAGTACAATACAGGTAATCCAGAAGGCTGACAGGGGTGTGGAACACAGGCGCATAGTGACCAGGTCTCACACATGTACCCATGAGAGGACCCCTGGGGATCCCAGGAGGGGGGCAAGCCTTCACCTTCACTGGAATAGTGGAGGGGGTAGAGCCTCCATCTCCTCTCAAGGGGTGTGGTGGAGAGTCTGGTTGCTAGGTGGCGTAGGCAAGAACAGGAGAGGAGGAGCAGTGAGCCAGTTCAGTGTAGAGTTCAGGGAGCTCAAGTGAGGAGCAGATCCCTGGAGCTGTGCAATCTGACAGCGTCCGCGCAGTGGCTACAGACGGGGGAGAACGGTCAACTAGGAGTGCTACCTGAAAGCCAGCTTCAGCTAGCGAGTGCAACGGAGTGGGAAGTAAGGAGACTGCTAGAGAGCACCAGGCCCAACCGGGCGGCAGATCCCGAAGCAAGGATAGATCCACCTTTCCCTGCTAAACCTGCCGGTGTGGGGCTCTCAAAGCCCACACCACAACACCACAAAAGCCGCAGCCACGTAACCGCAGTGAGGGCCCATAGGTCACAGGAGGCAAGCAGCTGGAGTGGCCTGGTCCGGGGAACAAGCAAACGGCAAACGAAGGGGAGAGAGGCTGCAGCATCTTCCCTGGGTGACCCCCATAGGGACTAAAAGTCGGGGTCACCCCAAACCACCAAGGGCTAAGGAAGGCGAGTCAGTAGTCACCCTCATAAAGTCAGCCTGAAGGATACCTGGTTCCCATCTGGTTCATCCCAGCTACGCCCGGGCTACTCACCCTGCCATCAAATGTGAGTAAAGCCCTTGAAAGACATTCCTGCCTGTGTGGTTATTCTGCGACTTGTGGTACTACAAACCTACACAGGGCTCTGGGGCTTGCCTCACTCTCAGGAGGCTACTACATCCGACTGCACCCACCATCAGCCCCAGGCGTCCCCTAACCTGCAGTGGCGGTCCCCACTGACCGCAATACTGAGAGTGGCGTCACGATCAAACAAGAAGATTTCCTACCAGTGACGGAGATCCAGCAACGTGGAGTCCCTGAAGGTAATGCACCGACACTGACACTACACTTGTGGGGCTTCACATCTGGCGTCACGAACAGGATAAGGACTAGACCTGTTCAGACAGGTGACCATGTGCCTGGGCGGTCCGCTTGAAAAATTGGAAGCGCCGCCATATTGCCACCATGAAAAGCGCGCTGAAAAACCACAGCAGCCCGCGGTGGAAGAAGTTACCGCCCACGAAGAGGTGTGGCTACCCAGAGATCCCCTGCAGAGTCCTGACCTCGCTGATGGAGAAAGCGGAAGCGTCCAGAAACGGCGGGAGAGAAGGGAAGCCACAAACCTGCTGCTGCGGAGAGCAGAAATGGAATCCAGACGCGGATACCCAGAACCAGGCTCTGCTGCCTGGTGGTGCCGGGAGCTTGCCCTCTTCTGTGATCAGCTGGAGGCCGGGATTGTGCGACAGCTTAGGGAAGAACGCACGGAGCTCCTAGAGATGGCTGCGGCGGTGCGGACCTACGAGGAGGGAGCCGCGCGACGCATGTCAGACAGGACGGCGATGACGCAGACCCCGATGCTGCCACCGGTGGGTGAGTCGAGTGATGCCCCGGCCCGCGCAAGTGCCCCGACCCCTGCTGCCACGCCCGCGGTCCCCGAAGAGGCGTCCGGTGCGGCGACGCTGAAGCAGGCCGCAGCCACGCCAGGTGCGGCCTTCCAAGCCCCAGCGGCTGCAGCGATGCCCTGCTCGGCCCACCAAGACCCGGTCCCTGCAGCAACGCTCGTCCGCGCCGCAAGTGAGGTGCTGAACCAGGCCGCCGCCACGCCAGGCGCGGCCCGCCAAGCCCCGGCCGCCGCAGCGATGCCCTGCTCGGCCCACCAAGACCCGGTCCCTGCAGCGACGCCCAGACCAGCTGAAGAAAGCCCATCCCCAGCACTGCCACCAAAGGAGTGCCAAGAAGAACTAAGGGGGAGAGGAGGCCAGGAAGCTGAGGAGCTGACTCCGGAGCCACCAGCAGTGGATCTATACTCAGAGCCGGAGATGTTGCCCTATTCCCGTTGGGATGAGGAAGACCTAACCCCGTCTGCTGACGAAGATCAGCCCAAAGACCTCACCTGGGAGCCTGCAAGCATGAACCCAGCCCGCAAGACACGGCGCAGCAGAGCAAAGTATCCTCCAACACCACAGTCTCCAGAGCAGAGAGAAGTCACAGCCAGAGACCTGCAAGAAAAACGAGCCCTGAGAAGATCCAAAGCCCAGGTCAGAGGACCCCTTTGCAGAGGAGTTGTGGAGGACTTCAATTTGAAAGCGGATACGGCTTTATTGTAGCAAGAGGAATAAAAGAGGGCATATTTGTGAATCGGAGAGATGTTCAAGCCCACCTGCCCAGAGGACATTCAGGCAGAAATTTGAAAATTGGAGACGTAGTACAGTTCACCTTGCATCAAGGAGAAAGGGGCTACTATGCCTTAGACGTAGCACCATGTCCCAAAGAAGAAAGAAAAGACAGAGATAAAGAAACAGATACAGAAAAGGAAACAGACGAAGACCAAGAACGGAAAGATAAAGATCCTACAGATGAAACAACCATAGACAAAGATCCTACAGATGAAACAACCACGGACGACGACGGAGAGCAAGAAAGCAGCAGGTGCCGTAGCCCAATAGGCCAAAGCCCTGGTAAAGAGGAGTAAAAGTAAAGTAAGAAGAGAAGTTACTGTTTTGACCAGTTTGAAAAAGTTTTGTTTTTCAACGTTCACGTTTAAGCATGTGCCCACAAAAACTATTGTGAGAAATAAACTTTAAGGCTATGAACTTGCTATAGCCACAAACTCTCGCAGTGTAAATAGTTACACCAGTGGCACCACCACCAGGGCCAGCCTGTTTAGGGGCTTGGCTCGTCTGCAACCAGGGGGGCCCGTCCGTAGAAAAGGGCCTTGGCTCACCTGCGACCAGAGAGCACGCCTGTTTATGGGGCCTGGCTCTCCACCACAAAGAGGGTACCTGGTCAGCACCAACTGTGGAGGCCGCCTCTGCATCCTGCCAGAAGAGGCTGAAGGCGCGGATCCACCAGGCCAGGTATACCCTGAAACCACCAGCCCATGTAAGCCGCCTCTACATCCTGCCAGAAGTGGCTGAAGTCGCGGCCAACGGGAGAGGAAGATTGGAGGAAAGGTCTGGGGAAACGGATGGCCCAGACCTGGTTACCAACAGGACCGGTGACCTGCCTCCTGAGAGGGTTTTGGGTGGGTTAACGGACTTGTGGGTGGAGGGTGGTGATGTCTGATATCTGGTGGTTTTAAAAATGTTTTACATGTTTTAATGTTTTATGCATTTTAAAATGTTGTCTTGCAGCCCGAGGACGTGCTGGTGATAACTAAGGGGGAATGTGGCGCCCCTGACCTGGTCAGGCACCACTGAGTACTGCACCCATGCTGGGGACAGTACAATACAGGTAATCCAGAAGGCTGACAGGGGTGTGGAACACAGGCGCATAGTGACCAGGTCTCACACATGTACCCATGAGAGGACCCCTGGGGATCCCAGGAGGGGGGCAAGCCTTCACCTTCACTGGAATAGTGGAGGGGGTAGAGCCTCCATCTCCTCTCAAGGGGTGTGGTGGAGAGTCTGGTTGCTAGGTGGCGTAGGCAAGAACAGGAGAGGAGGAGCAGTGAGCCAGTTCAGTGTAGAGTTCAGGGAGCTCAAGTGAGGAGCAGATCCCTGGAGCTGTGCAATCTGACAGCGTCCGCGCAGTGGCTACAGACGGGGGAGAACGGTCAACTAGGAGTGCTACCTGAAAGCCAGCTTCAGCTAGCGAGTGCAACGGAGTGGGAAGTAAGGAGACTGCTAGAGAGCACCAGGCCCAACCGGGCGGCAGATCCCGAAGCAAGGATAGATCCACCTTTCCCTGCTAAACCTGCCGGTGTGGGGCTCTCAAAGCCCACACCACAACACCACAAAAGCCGCAGCCACGTAACCGCAGTGAGGGCCCATAGGTCACAGGAGGCAAGCAGCTGGAGTGGCCTGGTCCGGGGAACAAGCAAACGGCAAACGAAGGGGAGAGAGGCTGCAGCATCTTCCCTGGGTGACCCCCATAGGGACTAAAAGTCGGGGTCACCCCAAACCACCAAGGGCTAAGGAAGGCGAGTCAGTAGTCACCCTCATAAAGTCAGCCTGAAGGATACCTGGTTCCCATCTGGTTCATCCCAGCTACGCCCGGGCTACTCACCCTGCCATCAAATGTGAGTAAAGCCCTTGAAAGACATTCCTGCCTGTGTGGTTATTCTGCGACTTGTGGTACTACAAACCTACACAGGGCTCTGGGGCTTGCCTCACTCTCAGGAGGCTACTACATCCGACTGCACCCACCATCAGCCCCAGGCGTCCCCTAACCTGCAGTGGCGGTCCCCACTGACCGCAATACTGAGAGTGGCGTCACGATCAAACAAGAAGATTTCCTACCAGTGACGGAGATCCAGCAACGTGGAGTCCCTGAAGGTAATGCACCGACACTGACACTACACTTGTGGGGCTTCACATACTCACCGATCCCCGATCCCCGGCGCTGCACGGCGTTCACACTGCTCCAGCGGCTTTTACTGTTTTGAAAAAGCCGGCCGCCCATTAAACAATCTCGTATTCCCTGCTTTCCCCGCCCACCGGCGCCTATGATTGGTTACAGTGAGACACGCCCCCACGCTGAGTGACAGGTGTCACACTGCACCCAATCACAGCAGCCGGTGGGCGTGTCTATACTGTGCAGTGAAATAAATAATTAAATAATTAAAACAAACGGCGTGCGGTCCCCCCCAATTTTAAAACCAGCCAGATAAAGCCATACGGCTGAAGGCTGGTATTCTCAGGATGGGGAGCCCCACGTTATGGGGAGCCCCCCAGCCTAACAATATCAGCCAGCAGCCGCCCAGAATTGCCGCATACATTATATGCGACAGTTCTGGGACTGTACCCGGCTCTTCCCGATTTGCCCTGGTGCGTTGGCAAATCGGGGTAATAAGGAGTTATTGGCAGCCTATAGCTGCCACTAAATCCTAGATTAATCATGTCAGGCGTCTATGAGACACCTTCCATGATTAATCTGTAAGTGACAGTAAATAAACACACACACCCGAAAAAATCCTATATTAGAAATAAAAAACACAAACATATACCCTGGTTCACCACTTTAATCAGCCCTAAAAAGCCCTCCTTGTCCGGCGTAATCCAGGATGCTCCAGCGTCGCATCCAGCTCTGCTGCATGGAGGTGACCGGAGCTGCAGAAGACACCGCCGCTCCTGTCACCTCCACGCAGGTAATGAAGACAGCCGCGCGATCAGCTGAGCTGTCACTGAGGTTACCCGCGGCCACCGCTGCATCCACCACTGCATCCAGTGACAGCGGGTAACCTCAGTGACAGCTCAGCTGATCGCGCGGCTGTCTTCATTTGCTGTGTGAAGCTGACCGGAGCGGCGGTGTATTCTGCAGCTCCGGTCATCTCCATGCAGCATCGCTGGATGCGACGCTGGACCATCCTGGATTACGCCGGACATGGAGGGCTTTTTGGGGCTGATTAAAGTGGTTAACCAGGGTATATGTTTGTGTTTTTTATTTCTAATAAAGGATTTTTTCAGGTGTGTGTTTATTTACTGTAATTTACAGATTAATCATGGAGGGTGTCTCATAGACGCCTGACATGATTAATCTAGGATTTAGTGGCAGCTATGGGCTGCCAATAACTCCTTATTACCCCAATTTGCCAACGCACCAGGGCAAATCGGGAAGAGCCGGGTACAGTCCCAGAACTGTCGCATCTAATGTATGCGGCAATTCTGGGCGGCTGTTGGCTGATATTGTTAGGCTGGGGGGCTCCCCATAACGTGGGGCTCCCCATCCTGAGAATACCAGCCTTCAGCCGTATGGCTTTATCTGGCTGGTTTTAAAATTGGGGGGAACCGCACGCCGTTTGTTTTAATTATTTAATTATTTATTTCACTGCACAGTATAGACACGCCCACCGGCTGCTGTGATTGGGTGCAGTGTGACACCTGTCACTCAGCGTGGGGGGCGTGTCTCACTGTAACCAATCATAGGCGCCGGTGGGCGGGGAAAGCAGGGAATACGAGATTGTTTAATGGGCGGCCGGCTTTTTCAAAACAGTAAAAGCCGCCGTAGCAGTGTGAACGCCGTGCAGAGCCGCGCCGGTGATCGGGGATCGGTGAGTATGAGAGAGGGGGATAGACTGACATGGACAGAGAGTGAGGGACAGAGATTAGTGAATGACAGATATTGTGAAGCTTTTCAGCTGCGCTCTGAAGCGGACCTTTTTTAAGCTGCGGTGCAGAGCGCACACTGCGCACATAGCCTCAGACACCAAAATCGTATGAGGGATGTCACACGTTACAATTGACTAGGTTCATACAACAAAACGTCCAATGTATGAGGAATAAACGACGTGTATGCGATCACCGTAATTGCGTTCAATCCTGATCGCACGTAGGTGTCACACGCAAATACGTCACGAACGATGCCGGATGTGCGTCACTTACAACTTGACCCCGACGACGGATTGAAAGATTTATTGAAGCGTGTAAAGCAGACATAACACAGGTGAATACAGAGAACCGGATCGCCGGAGCTGTTTCTTGCCGGTTCTGGGAATCGGCTGCTATTTTAACAACCGGTTAGAACCGGCTGATTCCCACCCCTGATCCCGGGTAAGGAAGAGGTTAATTGCTGGCGTTTCTCACATTCACAAAACACACAAAGTTATATGCTTTCCCACTGGGATTGGCTTAAGGTAGACAGAGGGGTGGCCATCACGAGGCATGGCACTTTCCCGGTCACTAGGACAACCATCTGGGGGGCGGGCACCACTTGGGGAAAAGGAAGAAGCATCTACACACTGGAGAAGTCTGACCCCAGGAACAGCTTAGGGTAAGGAGCACAGTCAGGACCTCGGTCCATATAATAATAATTATTCTGGCACACAAAAATTTTTGAAAAACTTATGAAACAACTCTTTGAATGCAAATGTCGTTTATTCATGCAGTTTATAATATTTCATCTTATAATTTGTCTAATCTTGAGTCACAGGTGTTACAGCGAGGGTTGTCATTCTGTCCAACTCCCTCCCTTGATCCATTCAAACTGGATCAGGAGATGAGGAGATTTTTTAGGTCCTTACGGCTAAAAGCCCATTTCAGCACTGATAGATTCTCCCAACCTGACTCTGCACCTATTTGCCCTGACTCTGTTAACATGTTCCAGTTGAAACAACTGGACCTTAGGATTCCCAGCTCCTTTAATCCTCCTAAGACATATCATCCTATTGAAACCTTTGTCTCCATGGTTTCCAGGGACATTAGTCAGACATTACACTCGATTGACGAAGGACGTTTTAGGATAAAGAGCAATCTGTCCATTGAGGAAAGCCGAGCCATACAAGAACTTAAGGACAACCCTACCATCATCATTAAGCCGGCCGATAAAGGCGGTGCCATCGTTGTATTGGACAAAAAATATTACATTGATGAGATTCTAGGCCAGCTCAGGGATATTGACACCTATTTACCGATTTCACGAGACCCCACATCTGACATACAGGGACTCATTAAACATACCGTCGACTTTCATGTCACTAATAACACCATAGATCAGAAACTAGCTGAATTCCTTATTAAAACCCATCCGGTAATACCAGTCTTTTACACATTGCCCAAGGTTCATAAGAACATGCAACAACCCCCGGGACGCCCTATTGTAGCCTCTACTGATTCTGTCTTGTCCCCACTGGCCATTACCGTTGAAAGAATTCTCACTCCACTCATACCCAACATTAAGTCATATTTAAAGGACACCACGGATTTTCTGCTACATTTGCAGTCTCTTGGGTCATTACCATCCAACTGTCTTCTGGTATCCTTTGATGTTAATAGTCTCTACACTAGTATCCAACATCATGACGGTATTCGATCTGTAGAGTGGTTTTTGAGCAGGCATAGTTCCTATTCTCCCCTACAGAATAAGTTCTGTCTTGATCTTCTCCAATTGGTTTTGGAGCATAATTTCTTCCTATTCCAAGATCAATTTTACTTGCAGAGACGGGGTACCGCGATGGGTTCAAATTTAGCACCTCCATATGCAAATATTTTTATGGAATATTTTGAGGAATCCTTTGTCTATCAGCATACTCTATGGCTTGAACACTCTGTCTGTTGGAAAAGGTACATAGACGACATATTCATGATCTGGCGGGGTGATCTTACATCCCTTACACAATTCTACACAGACATGAACTCATTCAAGCAAGGGCTTTCTTTCACTATTCATTATGATAGCCACAGGATTAATTTTCTTGACACCATGGTGCTTTTATCTGACGGTTCCCTTAGCACAGACCTATATGTGAAACCAACGGACCGTAATAGTCTGTTGCATTACACCAGCTGCCATCCCCGTCACACAAAACAGGGACTTCCCATCTCCCAGCACAGGCGTGTTGAACGCATAGTGTCAGACCCTGCTCAACGAGAGAAGCGGTCCCGTGAGATGAGTAACAAATTTCTACAAAGGGGATACCCTAATAATATAGCAGACAGGAGAACTCCCCGGACGTGTACCAGTTCACAAACAGCTCCGCGTATGACATGTGTAAGTACATACCATCCTTTTTCTCCCTTGATTAGGAATATTGTATGCAAATACTGGCCACTCCTGGGAAAGGCCTATCCGGACATAAAGGAGTTTCATTCCCCCCCTTTGTTTTGTAACAAGAGACCCCGCAATCTCCGTGATAGTTTCGTTAGGGCGGACATTGGTCCTGGCAAACCCGTACAGAGACAGACATTTCTTGGCACTCCCAGAAATGGGAATTTTCCTTGTCTCCATTGTGTTCAGTGCAACAATCTAACTAGGGGTAGCACCTTTACTCATCCACTGTCGGGCCGTATTTTTTCTATACGAGGCTTCTTCACCTGTGAATCATCCTTTGTGGTCTATTTGATCAAATGCCCGTGCGGTCTCGGATATGTTGGGGAAACTACCCAGCATATCCGAGACCGCATCAGTAAACACAAATCTACTATACGGTGCAAACAGACCCTTCTACCAATCCCATACCACTTCATTACACAAGGTCACACTATTGCCCAACTTAAGTTTCAGGTACTGGAACACGTTCCTCCCTCTAGAAGAGGTGGTAATCGTATACGCACTCTTAAAGAAAGAGAATCTTATTGGATTTTTACCTTGAACACTTTGGAACCCAAGGGCTTGAATAGGGAACATGACATGTGCATATGATAGTGATTTATTTCATGACATTACATCCTGTTATGATGCTTCATGTTTGATGGTGGTAATCCTTCTGTCCTCATTGTGGTATTTTTGCAGTATGTCTTTTCATAATTTGTACGATACGTGATATTGCCTTATCGTCTGTTTTATCCGTTTGTGAAACTTCAGTATGAGAGACATTATAATGAATAACATTGACCTTTATTTGGCTCTAATACATCTTTTCCCTTTTGTTTTAGGCTCCCTCCGCCTGATCCCTCACCCACCGGCACCAGCAAAGTTATTCCTTCACTTGGTAATTGTCACTTGGCACTGCATAGGCGTTATATACCTTGTTCCCCCACAATGTTACTAGCCATACACCTAGCCCTGTGTTCTGTGCCCGGCTCAGGCGCTGTGCCAATAACCAGGCGCAGCGCTTGGGCTACGTACAATTCACAGGCCTGTTCACCGCTCAGTCACGCCTATATTACTATACACACGCCCCCTTAGGCTCTTACGTCCTTTCACCATCCTCACTGCTTGCTGCCCGGTGGCCCGCCCCCTGCGCATGCGCGGTGCCGGTGACGGTACTGCGCATGCGCGGCGTGCGCTCCACGGGCTGCACGCTGCGTTCCACTTCCAGGAAGTGGGACATATGGGCACCACTACATGCAGCATATAAGGCGGTTCGGCCGGTGTGTGCTGCACACTGTCCAGGGACCTATTTCCTTTGCCATCACCTTACAGGGCTTTTACCCTATGCCAGACTTCACAGGTACGTGTCACGTTATGGATCGTGCTTAGTGGCACGCTCCATTATCTCCATTTATATTATTCTATGCTCTCTCTCAGATATTTCCTTATATCCCCCTGGGCACCCGGCTGTAGGTTGTTCCATATACCTCAGGTATGTGTCCATAGTGATGCTTCTCCGCCTCCCTGCACATTTAGTCACACTTGTGATATGGTTTCTCATAGAACTTAAAGGGACGTACGCACCTCTTCCCATGGGAATAGCACCTTTGAAACACATGTCCAGTAACATTTGAATAAGGTAATATGGTGTTTTCAACCTTATTACTCCCTATTTGCTGTATCTCATACTGATGTTATGATCTCATATGTGTTCTTGTTCTGGCATATCTCTCACTCTGTAGCGTTTAGCCTGTTGGAGGCAACTGAGAATCTCTCAGTGAGGGACTCTCAATCACTCATATGGTTCCTTTTTGAAGGTACTGTTCACCAATCCAGGTAGTGTGCTTCTCTCAGTCGATATTTCCTTATGCTCATTGTATACATCTTGATTGTAATATTATCATTGCTTTTCATTCAGCCATAACCCTTGACACGTGTCAACCCACGTCTGGTTGGTATTCTTACCCCTTTCAGTGTCGACAGACAGACACGTGAGGTACACATGCTTTTTGTGAATCATATTGCTGATACGTCATGTAATGCATGATTTTTGTTCCTTGATGACTGTTTTACGTGTTTTTCTTTTATTTTGCAATTTATATTCAGGATCACAGTGTCTGATCCCATTATACTCACCAATATTGACCAGCTATCATTGCATGTGTACCATCGCAGTGTTGATATAGGTGGGTGTTTGCTGTACTCATGTTGTTATCAGTACACATTGTTCTAAATTGAATAGGTTTTTGTACATTGCATATAACCCTTGTTCATGTATCCTTGAGTTTATTGTGTGCAGCACATGACTATGTGCATGATGTATGTAATATATGTAATCGCATCAATTGATGAAATACCCAGTATTGATTTCTTTCTTTTTCTTCTGTATATATTTCCTATATTTATAGATAAATCAATCCTTGATAAAGACCATTTTTAACGGTCGAAACGTCGGATGTATTATCATCAACTTACTGCATGAATAAACGACATTTGCATTCAAAGAGTTGTTTCATAAGTTTTTCAAAAATTTTTGTGTGCCAGAATAATTATTATTATATTGATTTTACTATTTTTTCTGGGCACCTACACCTTTATTGTGAGCCAGACATATTCGCTTATATAAGGACCTCGGTCCAGTCATTTTCTTGATCACACTTCTGGAGCACTGCAAGGCCCATGGCTTGGCGCAGGCAGCTCAGCCTGGGCTCTCTACAGCTACCAGGGATTCCAGGGTCTCCGGAGAGTGCAGGAAACACTTGCAGCCGGTTTCACATTCCATCCACGGGAATGGAGGGACCCCAACCAGAAAGGACACACAGTGGGAACACCGGTGGTGACCTCCAAATTATCCGGGATCGGCTGGGGCCCATCACGGCAGAGACCGGCACTCCTAGGGCAGCAACCGGACAGTGAGGAAAAAACCTTGAACTGCAACTACTGAGTCAGCCCTTCATTGCCAACGCCATCGTCCCGCGCTCCGGCACCAACAGTCACTACCATCCCCATCATCCTCCCTGGGGCCTAGCTCTACCTGTGGGGAGCTGAACCATCCCGGCTGCAACACCATCCACCCCAGAGGACAGCATCCTCAGAGGCGGCCAATTCCTTGCCATACACCACAGGTGGGGTCACGAGACAACTACTACTTCCATTACCTCATCATCCCACCATCCTTCATCCCGGTGACGATTATTCCCCAGACCCTGTGGGGTGCTCCAGTGTGGATGCCAGCTACCTACATACACAGGCAGAGATCTACCGTCAGAGCATGACAATAAAGTCTTACCTCCTCTAATGCTGACCGACTGTCAGTCAGTGCGGGGATGGGGCAGTTACATCCTCCTCTAATGCTGACTGACTGTCAGTCAATGCGGGGATGGGGCAGTTACATCCTCCTCTAATGCTGACTGACTGTCAGTCAGTGCGGGGATGGGGCAGTTACATCCTCCTCTAATGCTGACTGACTGTCAGTCAGTGCGGGGATGGGGCAGTTACATCCTCCTCTAATGCTGACTGACTGTCAGTCAGTGCGGGTGTGGGGCAGTTACAGCCTCCTCTAATGCTGACCGGCTCCCAGTCAGTGTAGGAGACATGGTTACAGCCTCCTCTGATGTTGACCGGCTGTCAGTCAGTGCAGTGAGCATGGTTACAACCTCCTCAAATGCAGATCGGATGTCAGTCAGCGCAGAGAGCATGGTTACAGCCTCCTCTAATGCTGACTGGCTGTCAGTCAGTGTGGGGAGCATGGTTTCAGCCTCCTCTAATGCTGAGCGGCTGTCAGTCAGTGTGGGAGCATGGTTTCAGCCTCTTCTAATGCTGACTGGCTGTCAGTCAGTGTGGGGAGCATGGTTTCAGCCTCCTCTAATGCTGAGCGGCTGTCAGTCAGTGCAGAGGGCATGGTTACGGCCTCCTCTAAAGCTGACCGACTGTTAGTCACTGAGGGGAGCAAGGTTTCATCTGCCTCTAAAGCTGACCGGCTGTCAGTCAGTGCGGGAGGCATGGTTACAGCCTCCTCTAATGCTGAGTGGCTGTCAGTCAGTGCGGGAGGCATGGTTACAGCCTCCTCTAAAGCTGACCGGCTGTCAGTCAGTGCGGGAGGCATGGTTACAGCTTCCTCTAATGCTGACCAGCTGTCAGTGTGGGGGGTATGGTTACAGCCTCCTCTAATACTGACCGGCTATCAGTCAGCGTGGGGGGCATGGTTACAGCCTCCTCTAATGCTGAGTGGCTGTCAGTCAGTGCGGGAGGCATGGTTACAGCCTCCTCTAAAGCTGACCGGCTGTCAGTCAGTGCGGGAGGCATGGTTACAGCTTCCTCTAATGCTGACCGGCTGTCAGTGTGGGGGGCATGGTTACAGCCTCCTCTAATACTGACCGGCTGTCAGTCAGTGTGGGGAGCATGGTTACAGCTTTTTCTAAAGCTGAGCGGCTGTCAGTCAGCGTGGGGGGCATGGTTACAGCCTCCTCTAATGCTGACCGGCTATCAGTCAGCACTCTTCATACTCAGAGTGGTGATTGAACCTACACCAGCACCTTCCCCATGGCTGAAAGCCGAACGCTGCCTGGAGGAATAAAGTTGATTTCCTCCCGGTAGCATGGCTCAAAATGCAGGCACCTTGCAAGTTCCAAATGCTATTAGCCTGCAGACTAACCCCATATCCTCACGTTAATAGCATTTTTTCCACAGGACAGGTTTCCCTTAATTACCAATATGGCAGTGATGAGTGCACTGGTGTTCTGCTGTGGCATTGATAGGGCTCCTAAGTACAGGACGTACTATGGCAGTAATAGGACCACTTTGTTTTTATACCTTGAGAAAGATACTGGTCTAGCACCAAAATGCGTTGGAATGAAAAAAAAACACCTTGCTTTATCTGTGATGCAGCCACTGTGGCTATTATTGGAGCATTTTGGCTATCATGTAACCATGCTGCATTTTTGAGGGTCCCAGTGATTGTTATGGGGCCACGGTTTCAGTGATTGGGCCACCATTGTCGGTAATGGGGACAATGCCTCCTTTTCTAGGGGCCACTGTAGCAATAAATATCAGGGAATGTGGCGGATTTGGGTGGGGCACAAACTTTCTCCTTTCAGATGTTACTTAAGAGCTTGCATTTGCAGCCATAAAATGTATCTATTTTTTCGGTGAATGTTCCTTCATTGTCACATTTTCTCTTATGCAGCATTTCGCAGCCCATTACAGACAAATGTAAAACCCGAGCGCTCAATATTCTCCTGTTTACTTAAGGATTGTCAATGCTTCTTCAAGACGTTAAAGAAAATCTATGATATTACGATGGGAAAAAAAAACAAAAAACTGTGAGAAAGAAAAAGAATAGAAAATCAAATCAGGAAGTCTCTATAAAACTACTGAATCTTAAGTCACAGAGAGACAAAATACTGAAAAGCCGCTGCATTTATATCTAAGGAGCAAATAAACAGCAGACAACCCGGCTCTCTTAAGATTCCCCGGAGAGGTAGTTAAGAAAGTATTTTTTGAGCGGTTGAACACTTAAAATTCTGGGATTCGGCAGCTAAAAGCGAGTGAACGATTGCAGGAGGGAGACGACGTCTCTGCATTTGTTTAAACAAACGGTAAAAAAAAAATAGAAGTGTTTATCAATGGGGAACAAAGGAGAATGCAAAGCGTCACCCGGAAATCTGGAATGAGCAAACTCAAACGGTAAAATTAGGGGTACACAGCGGACACCTAATGTCCGGTGCCGAACTCCAGACCTCTCCCTGAAGTCCTTGCTACTGTTCAGGTTCTCCACCCAAATAAAGCTTGTTGAAAGGCTACAGCACATCCAATTGTGAGGAAAGAGTTAACTTTTTTTAATGGTTAGAAAAATCATAGAAATTCATTCTCCTTTGCAAAGAGCACGACCAGACTTGTTTACGTAACAGACTCTGAGAGCGCAGTCCAGGACTCTAGACGCTGAGACCCAAGGACAGAGCGATAAGAGCTGCAGCCTGGTTTAAGACAATAAGAGTTGTGTTTTACGCTTACGCCAGGAATCGAAACTCATTTATGCTTTTACTGAGAGATGGAAACTTATGTTTATGTCGAGAAACGAAACTAATGCCTTTGTCTACGACACAGTTACGCCCCTATTAGTTTGATAAACCCTGTCTGTGTGAAAATAAATTAGTCTTCTTTGGAGCTCACAGCCCTTGCCTTCTGTGTGGATATCAGCGTCTGTCTGTATCTCATTGGGGCTGAGGGGGGCCCCGGGACTCCTTCCGCATTTGGTCATCGCTGCCAACTGTTGTGACCTATTGGTCAACCTAACACAATCAACAGGCTTTTGGGCTGTGGGCACTGCCGGAGCCATGGCTGTGATTGGCCGGCGCACCAAGTGACCTGATCCATATAACCGCCGGATCACCGGTGGCGCCGACATTTCATTCTCTGTCTCGTGCAGAGCAGATTATCAAAGTGTGTATAAATGTGGATACGGAATAAATAAAAAAAATTTAAAAAAATGAGGTGGAGTCCCCCTAATTTTTAGAACCAGCACATCAAAAATAGAGGGGATCCCATGCTGTTTTTTTTTGTTTGTTTGTGTTTTAAAAAATACTTATTTAAATAAGTAAAAAAAAAATAGCATAGGCTCAGCCTGATAAATGTCCATGGTAATTTGGCCCTTTCCAGCCTAAAAATACCAGCCCTCAGCAACCCCAGAAATGCCGCATTAGATGCTCCAATTCTGGTGCTTTTCCTTGGTTTACCCTGGTGCGGTGGCTATGGTATACTTTTGGGGATGATGTCAATTGCGAAATGACAGAGAGCATTAAGCCCAGGGGTTACTAATGGAGAGGTGTCTATCAGACACCTCCATAACTAACTTGGCAAATATAGAGTTAAAAATAACACACAGGGGGAAAAAAAATAGTTTATTTGAATAAAGGCTCCACCACACTCCCTCGTTCACCAATTTGTTATCTAAAAGAAATACTGGAAATTTCGACTTCCAATAGTGTAATATCCCACGACACCCATCGAATCATATGGAGCATCGTTCTGAGAACATTCTGAGAGCGAGGCTCCACAGGTCACTGCTGGTCATGCTCATGAGATATTCCGTGCCTAATGCTGACCGCGAATGACCTATGGAGCCTCATTCTGAGAACGTTCTCAGAATAAGGCTTCATAGGATTCGATGAACGTCGTGGGACATTACATGATTGGATTATGTCGGTACTTTGACAACTCACACCTGACATCAGCCCTACAAATATTTCCCCGATTGCCACCGCACCAGGGCAGCCAGGAAGAGTCGGGTAAAAGCAACACAGTTGGACCATCTAATGGATGCGTCACTTCTGGCATGACTACAAGCTGCTATTTTAAGGCTGGGAAGGGCCAAATTATCATAGACCTTTGCAGCCCAGCGGCCAACTCTCTGCTTTACCTGCGCTGTTAAAAATGGGCAGGATCTCCAATTTTTTTTTTTAATTCTGTATCGACATTTATTTTCAGGGAAATTGTGCTGCTATTACCCCCATTTTGCTTCCTTTTGCAGCCCTCTAGCCCTTACTATTGTCATGATCCAGGCCGGCTTTTCCCTGCTTCTGTACACCCAGCTTTGGTCTGGTTATGTCAGGGGTTAACTTCCTTGCCTCATTCTGGATCCCAGTACACTATATCTTGCCTATTTACCTATGGCTCAGTGCCAGTGATATTTCTGCCTGCAGCATGTATACTGGCTCTGGGGAGTGTTCCCGATCTGGTCTGCCTCCCTGCTACTGTGTCCTGACTTGTACCCTCCCCCATTCATCTGCCTGTCCCGGTCCCTGACTTCCCGCTTCTGTCTGTTGTTTGTGTTGCCCTCTGCATACCTGATCTCCCAACTTCTGAATTGGTTCTGTTTTCCGACTTTGATATTGATCCTCCCTTTGCAGTGACTCGACTTTCCTGGCTGGACCCTATTTGACTACTCTTTTGCCCCCTGGTGGTTCGCCTGTTAACTGCCTGCTGAGGTTACTCTGCTGTACTTCAGCTGACTTTTCATTATAGTGTTTCCTTGTCTCTCCTTCACTACTCTGCTGCCACCTAGTGGAGATTACGCTGTACTACATCTTACTAGCCTTTGTACAGCGTGACAACTATGATCATTTTACAACCATTTTACAGCCATTTTACAGCATCAATGTTTGGGTGCCCATTGCTTATATCGGGTTTGGCGTCCGGGATCAAGTTTGGGTCCCGAGTTGAACTTTTAACTAAAGTCCAGCTGAACCCATGAACCCAAACTCCCACAGGTCCAGTCACCCCTATTTTCTGCTCCTGCACCTACAAATGAGCTCTCTCCCGGAGGGTAAGATAACTCTCTCTCGAGTGCCAATAACACTAGGAGAACAACTGTTCTGTTTTTCCTTTAAGTCAATGTTTGATCCTTTAACAGGTTTTTCATCAAAACCAGACATACCCAGATGCTTTCAGGTGGCTCACCCCTCATCTTTGTAGGACAGGGTGCGGCTGGCTGAATATTGTGCCATTTATGCTGCTTCTACGATCAGGGTGCTCCTAAAATTGATAACATATATTAACAGTATCGTAGATAGACTATTGAAGAGGCCAGTAGAAAAGCAGAGGCAGGGAATGCAGCAGCAATTTTTTGTTGAATCTATATAGTGAGAAGACATCATAGCTAAGTAATATAGAGAGAAAGAAATAGAGCGAGAAAGCCATAAAACATTATAGAATCTGTACATAGAGTGTAGTGAAGATTAGCGGGTGAGGAAAAGAGCCCAGTGTCATACACCATTTTTGGAGATGTTGGAGACTTTGACGTACTTTTTCCATAAATGTTTATCCTTCATAATAACATGCAATGCCAAATACTACTATTATAAAATTCCCTAAAATATCCAAATAATCTAATATATAAAGCTGAATGTATGTGTGTGTATGTCCGAGATTGGTATCTGCACCGTCACAGCTACAGCCACAAAGTTTTGCACACTCACACTTCTGGACCCCGAGAGCGTCATAGGCTATGTTTTGAAGGGAAATTTTAACCCCGGCTTTACAGTTATTCACCAAAAAAACTGCCTCCATTAAAGCAAATGGAGCTGGGAGCCACAGTGCAGCCAGAACTTCAGAAGAATGCGCAGCCACGCCCTTATATGGAATGTTGGCGTGTCACAATGCAGCCAGGGAAAGAGACAGACACAGACAGGGAAAGAGACAGACACAGACAGGGTAAGAGACAGACACAAAGAAACAGACACAGACAAAGAGACAGACTGACAGGGAAAGAGACAGACATGGAAAGAGAGGGAAAGAGAGAGACAGGCAGACACAGACAGGTAAAGAGACAGACACAGACACAGGGAAAGAGACAGACAGGGAAAGAGAGGGAAAGAGACAGACAGGGTAAGAGACATACAAAGACAGGTAAAGAGACAGACACAGGGAAAGAGACACAGGGAAAAAGGGAAAGAGACAGACAGGGAAAGAGGGAAAGAGAAAGACAGGAAAAGTGACAGAGATAGACAGACAGGGAAAGAGATTGAGACAGACGGAGAAAGAGACAGAGACAGTCAGAGACAGACAGGGAAAGAGACAGACAGACAAAAAGATAGCGAGAGAGACAGAAAGATATATACAGAGGGGGAGACAGACATTACAAAAATAGCAAAATGCCCTGGGGATCCACAGTAGCAATAGTATAAATAGCTGAATCCAAGAGGAGCAGTGAACAATAGGATAAACAAGACCTAAAATATAACGTTTATTGGCTATACATAAAATGAGCAGAAGCTCACAGGTGAGTAAAAACAATAACCAGCACACAATCAACAATGGTGCTATGACAGGGCATCCATAAAAAAAAGTCCAAGTCAGATCACCCTTGGTAAGGAGAATACAAGAGGGCAACCTTCAGAACAACTAAGGAGCCTCCTATGAATTACCCAAAGGATGATCAGAATAGCAAATTAAGACACATACCTCCTTATTGCCAAATACTAGAGGCCACAGTGGAGAGCAATAGTGTCCCAAAACTGCTTCTTATGGATCAAGAAAAACGTATTACTCATTTAATCCCCTATAGGGAACGTTCTTACCAGATCCTGAAGAGATGGCAGGGCGACTGTACCAAATTAATCAGGTCTCCTAGGGGAGCTGTCAATCAGCTCTTCAAATCCCACAGGGATGCCAAGAAATAAAACTCCATATATTTGTCAGAAACACTCACTCCCAACGCGTTTCTTGGGGATCAATCATCAGGGGAGTATGGGTGAAGAGCCTTGGGTACTGCTTCAAATATCTCCAAAAGTGCAGTAATGTCATGCCCAAGACACTAAAAAATAAGACAAAGTGTATAATATAAGCCCAAAGCAGTGTATTAGAAAGGCCTATCTAAATGCCCCATAGATAAGAACTCACCGCACACAGCGTGTATCATAGTGAACCTTTTGAAAATGCCGCGCTGGCGTCCCGGAAACATGCTCCATTTATATCCTGGCGCATGCGCAATGGCACAATACTAGACATAGTGAGACTGATATCTCCTCAACGGATGCAGAGTTTTCTGACTCAGACACCAGGAACAATTCCTTTAGACCCCCACAACAATATAAAAAACAGAGAGGAAGGGGAAGGTCCAACTACAGAGGAGCTTCACATAATTTTGGCAACAGGGGGGGGTTTTTAGACAACCAATATCACCTGAGGAGCAAAGGACAGCTCAACCCGCAAGTGTAGGCGGGGCTCCTCAGGTGATAAACCTGTCTTCAAGATCCCTCACTGAGATGGATTTATCCATTTTGAACAAGGGTCTGTCTTTTGTACCAACAACTGACTTTGATGAATTTGAGGCAATCAAGGATTTACACCTTTTTGCAAGACGCCTCAAATGGAAGAAGTTTTTTGGTAGACAAACAGAGAGAACATCAGCTGAGCTTGGGATTCCAGAGGAGCTTCTCCAGGATGCAAAATTGCTTTTCCACCTTGGAGACACGAACCCGAATGATTTGGGCGAAGGCCCCTTCACTAGTCTGAAGAACAAGAGCGTGAAGATGCCCCCAGTCATGACCGAGATTGACGCAATTGATATATTCGTCAATCTGGTCACTGAAGAGATTAGAGACAACAGGGAGAGACATAGGGGTCATTATAATCTGACCAGGGCAGAAATACTCAGTCTGAAAAGCCTGGAGAATGATTCCAGTATCACCATAAAACCCTCTGACAAAGGGGGGAATGTGGTGATACTGGACTCCAGTGAATATAAGGATATTTGTTTGAATATCCTTAGGGATGAATCCTGCTATGCCATGTTGGACTCCAACCCACTCCAGGGATATAGGGAGGAGTTAAAGATCCTTTTGGAGGAGGCTTTGGGGTCCAATGTAATCGATAAGAACGAGTTTGAATATCTTTTGCCTGTCTTTCCAGTGGTGGCGACCTTCTATATTTTACCCAAAATACATAAGGGCCTGAGCCCCTTGAAAGGTCGCCCCATTGTCTCGGGCATAGGTGGTCTAACGGAGAAACTCAGTGTGTATGTCGATAAAATCTTGCGCCCTTTTGTGTTATCCCTTAACTCCTACCTCAGGGATACAACTGACTTTTTACGTAGGATAGAAGACATTTTCCTTGAAGAAGGGATGTTACTTTGCTCCATTGACGTGGAAGCTTTGTATTCATCTATCCCGCATACGGCGGGAGTGGAGGCAGTTAGATACTTTCTGGGATCGAGAGGTAGTCAATTCCGCCAGCATAATGACTTCGTTATAAAAGCTTTGGAGTTTTGTCTCACTAGGAACATCTTTACATTTGGAGGGAGGTTCTTTCACCAGCTCAGGGGGACTGCGATGGGGAGTTGCTGTGCCCCATCGTACGCTAACCTCCTCCTGGGCTGGTGGGAGGAAACGGTTGTGTTTGGTGGCCTTCTGGACACCGAGGACGTCGTCTTATGGCTGAGATACATTGACGACGTCTTCGTGGTCTGGAAGGGTCAGGTTGAGGGTTTCCACCATTTCATTGCCAAACTCAATGACAATACCATCGGCCTAAGATTTACCAGCGAGGTGGGTATGAACAGCCTGGCCTTCCTTGATGTGTTGGTGGAAAGAGGGACAGATGGTCGCCTCTTGACTACCACATTTAGGAAGGCGACGTCCTCTAATTCTTTACTCAAGTGGGAAAGTGCCCACCCCGCCCCATTGAAGAGAGGAATCCCGAAAGGGCAATTTGTAAGAATGAGACGTAACTGCTCTGAGGAAGCAGGCTTCAAGGAACAGGCCCATGACCTAATGGGACGTTTGAGGGATAGAGGCTATCCGGAGGGCATTATCCATAAGGCGTATACTTCTGTATGCAATATGGATCGTACCAAGTTGTTGAACCCAAACGAGAGGAAAAAAGAGCCTGAGGACGTCCTGAGGTTCATCACGACCTATAATAATGGATCGGGGAACCTCAGGGGAATCCTCTCCAAACATTGGCATGTTTTACAGATGGACCCCTTGATTGACAAACATTTGCTAATGCAGCCGTCTGTTACGTATAGGAAGGCAAGATCCTTGGGTGACAGACTGGTGCACAGCCATTTTAGCGAGGGTAGGCCGGCGACAGCGGGAGGTGCAATTAGGGGCTGTTTCAAATGCCACGATTGTGTGAATTGCAGGTTTATTGAGGAGGGCAAGGAGTTCACGGACCAAAAGGACAGTAGGAGTTTTCCCATAAGATCAATGATCACCTGTAAGTCAAAGGGGGTCATCTATAGGATGAAATGTGTATGCGGAAAACTCTATATTGGGAAGACTATCAGGGAGCTGCGACGAAGAGTGGGGGAACACAAGAATGACATCCTCAAGAAAAATGATACCCCGGTCGCCCGACATATTAACAACTTTCATAATGGTGACCTGAGAAGCTTGAGAATCATGGGGATTGACCTCATTCATCCCCCGCCCAGAGGTGGAAACTGGGACAAGAAGGTACTCCAGAAAGAGTGCTATTGGATTTACAATCTTGACACGATGGCACCAGCAGGTCTGAATGAGTCACTGTCCTTTACACCCTTCCTGTAGGAGCACTTTAGCCTATAGGGTAAGTATAGGAGGGTGAGACGACGGCCGAGTGGGGGCACCATCTACGCGGGTTCTTTTAGGGTGCCGACCCCCACATGATAGGTAGGGAGAGGATCTTCTGTAGGGGTTTGCTAGCGGGCACCTTAGTTTCTTCCCTTTTCTATGTTCTTGCTGCGTCTGTTGCCCCTCTTGTCCCCTACGTTTTCGCTGGCCGACCCTCAATCTACATGGGTCAGGTGTTAAATTACCCACTGATCTGGATGGTTTGGGTATAACGATGTGTAACCCGTGGGCCAAGTCTCTGGGATTTCAATTGATTTTTTACTTTATTCTAGGCTGTCTTAGTAAGAGGTTTTTGCCTCTATCTGACTTATAGTGGTATTTACTGCTTTAGGCTATATGGTTTTCTGTGTGACCCTCTGGGACACTTTCCGTTTTTGACCCTCTGTTCTTGATTACCTCTCATTTTTCATATTACAAAATATATCTCTTCCACCTGCTATGTGGATGTCTGTGTCAATTTCAATTTTGATACACTGCCATGTGTGGCCTCTATGCCTACCATGCGGCGATTTATCGCCAGCATGTGTAAAATATTGTGAACCGCCGCTCTGGATTTGTGAGAGCGCATTTTGGTTGCGATGGCAACGCGCTCTATCCTTTCAGCGCGAGGGATTCTCCAGGATATGATGTCACTGGACTGGGCTACGTTCTCCTTGTGAGACACGGCGCCCGATGACGTGCACTTCCGGCTCTGATGCATCCTGGTATGCACGTCACTGAGTGTTATTGTGCCATTGCGCATGCGCCGGGATATAAATGGAGCATGTTTCCGGGACGCCAGCGCGGCATTTTCAAAAGGTTCACTATGATACACGCTGTGTGCGGTGAGTTCTTATCTATAGGGCATTTAGATAGGCCTTTCTAATACACTGCTTTGGGCTTATATTATACACTTTGTCTTATTTTTTAGTGTCTTGGGCATGACATTACTGCACTTTTGGAGATATTTGAAGCAGTACCCAAGGCTCTTCACCCATACTCCCCTGATGATTGATCCCCAAGAAACGCGTTGGGAGTGAGTGTTTCTGACAAATATATGGAGTTTTATTTCTTGGCATCCCTGTGGGATTTGAAGAGCTGATTGACAGCTCCCCTAGGAGACCTGATTAATTTGGTACAGTCGCTCTGCCATCTCTTCAGGATCTGGTAAGAACGTTCCCTATAGGGGATTAAATGAGTAATACGTTTTTCTTGATCCATAAGAAGCAGTTTTGGGACACTATTGCTCTCCACTGTGGCCTCTAGTATTTGGCAATAAGGAGGTATGTGTCTTAATTTGCTATTCTGATCATCCTTTGGGTAATTCATAGGAGGCTCCTTAGTTGTTCTGAAGGTTGCCCTCTTGTATTCTCCTTACCAAGGGTGATCTGACTTGGGCTTTTTTTATGGATGCCCTGTCATAGCACCATTGTTGATTGTGTGCTGGTTATTGTTTTTACTCACCTGTGAGCTTCTGCTCATTTTATGTATATCCAATAAACATTATATTTTAGGTCTTGTTTATCCTATTGTTCACTGCTCCTCTTGGAGACAGACATTAGAAATACATTTCTATTTGTTTTGTGGTGTTTGTGTGCAGAATACATTTTTGTTAATACATTCTATTTTGTTAACAGCAGTTATTAACCCGGGTGAAGCCAGGTACTACCGCTAGTACTACCATATAGTGCAACACAACACTGGGTATGTTAACACTATTGTCATTCAGTACTCAAATATGTCCCTTGTGCAGCATCCACAAAACCGGGTCTACAAAGCATTTATAATAGATACCACTGCCATACAATGCACATTATACCACCATACAATGCTAAATAACATACAGATTCCAAATAAGACCCACACGTTACTGCTACAAGAATCCCACTTAAAATCGCAATTATTTTCTAAAAATACTACTATACTACCACCACTACTTAATAATAGTATGCAGGGTGAGGTCGCTCCTGATAAACTTCCAGGAAATTAGGAAATCTAAGCAACTGCCCAGTTTCAGTCCCTAAAACAAGCGTTGGCCATTCACTATGGGAGAAACAGTGACATTACACATGGATTTAGGAAACGGCGACATTCCGCACACTTTGCTCTGCCTCATCACTGATTGCAGAAACCTTAAAGGACTGTGCACATGTTTAGGATTTGGTGCAGAAATTTCTGCACCGTATTTGCCTTTCTTGGCAGGAAAAATGCAGCTGCAAAAATGCATTTTTTGCAGAGTTTTCTGTGCATTTTTTATGCATGTTTGTTGAGTGTTTTGGTGCAGTTTTTCACACATTCATTAGAATGAATAAAATCTGCAGCAAAAACGCTGCAAAAATTGACATGGTGCAGATATAAAACTGCACCAAATCTGCAATCGGTGTGCATGACACTGCAGGATTCTCATTAATATTGTTGCCAGGATTCCCTTCCGGTTTTGTGATGAATCTGCACTAAAAAAAAATGCATCAAAAAATGCGGTAAAAATGCAATGTGTGCACACAGACTAAGACCCCCTTCACACATCCGTGAAAATCACGCACGTGTTTCACGGACGTGTCAAAGGTGCGTTTTCCCCTCCGTGTGCCGTGTTTATGGCACTACGTGTGTTCTCCGTGTGCTATCCGTGATAACACACGGAGAACGGCAACTTTCTACTCCCCTGTCCCTGGCGTCGCTGTCCGTGGTGCTGATCTTCAGTCTCCGGTCCTGCCGACTCCCCACTGCTGCTTCTGGCCGGAGTGAAGTGAATATGCAATGAGTATAATGACCAGCGGTCGGCAGCAAGTGACAGCAGCGGCAGCGACAGGAGGGCTGGAGAAGGGGAGTAAAGGTTTGTTATTTTTTTCTTTGACACGTGAGTTTTCTCTGGCTCGTGTCACACGGGACCGCATCATCCACATTACATCCATGTGGTACGGGTGCGGGCCATGTGACACCCGTGCTGCCGGAGAAAAACGGACATGCATCCGTGTGGAGCACACGGGCTCACGTCTGCTCCACACGGAGGCACAGGCCAATGGCTGCACATGTGCGTGCACATAAGCCCATTGATTTTAATGGATTTACGTGTGCCCGTGTCTACGGTACATGCGGGCACGGACCTAGCACGTACCAGAGACACGTGCGTGTGAAGGGGGCCTAAGAAGGTTTTGGGTTTCAGAAAATCCATCTATCCAGGCTGCAGTTTGTTTAAAAAAACAAAGCATGCTTTACTCACCCTCTCCAGGTCTAGTGCAGAGACTCCATCTTGTCAACAGCAGGGCTGCCACTAGGAATTTCAGGGCCCCATACTGGCAAAATTGTCGGGCCTTTTCGAGACTTCACCCAGCCCCGCCTCCACCTCTCAAACTTCCCACAGTCTCACCACCACTCTTGTAAATACATGTCTATATATATATATATATATATATATATATATATTTATATAAAAGTATATATATATATATATATATATATATATACATATATATATATATATATATATATATATATATGTATATATATATATCTATCCTGGGCCCATCCTGGTGTGTATATATATCCCCCTCCTGGGCACATTCTGGTATATATGTCCCCATCCTGGTTTATTTGTCCTCTTCCTGGCATATGTCAACATTAACATTCTGGGCCCCTCCTGATATATATATATATAAGAGGAACCTCAAGACCCACCTCTTCCAACAAGCCTACAACCTACAATAGCCCTCAGCCCAGTAGACCACTGCGCAACCAGCTCTGTCCTCACCTATTGTACCATCACCCATTCCCTGTAGACTGTGAGCCCTCGCGGGCAGGGTCCTCTCTCCTCCTATACCAGTCTGTCTTGTACTGTTAATGATTGTTGTACGTATACCCTCTTTCACTTGTAAAGCGCCATGGAATAAATGGCGCTATAATAATTAATAATAATAATAATAATAATAATAATATATATATATATATATATATATATCCCTCCTGGGCACATTCTGGTATTATATATGTCCCCATCCTGATTTCTGTCCCCTTCCTAGTATATATGTCCTGTTTCTTGTATATATGTCCCCTTCCTGGGCTCCTCCTGGTACATTTGTTTGCTGCAAAAAGAAAAAAAAAAAAAATAATTTACTCACCCTCCACGGCTCTTACGTCGTGCCACGTGGGCCACGATGCATTTCAGCTGGATGTGCACCCTCCAATGCACATCTGTCACGGGCGGGGAGGATGGGTGTCAACGCTGCGCTCTCCCACTGCTCGGGTCCGGCCGCCGCTGCTCTGCGGCTGCTGCTGCTCAATGGCTCGAGCGATGGGCCGGATCCCGGGGACTCGAGTGGCGCTCCTCGCCCGTGAGTGAAAGGGGTTGTTTGTTGGTGGGGGATTTGATTAATGTCCGTGACGCCACCCACGATTGTGGTGATTGTGTAGACACCACCGCTGCTCTGTCTGGGGATCCCGGGAGTGGTGGTATGGAGCAGCTAGATGTTGGTTTGCCCCTCCGTGGGTAGGGGGTTTTGGTAGTCCCGTGGCCCGATGATGGGGAGGTCAGGATGGTGGACAGGCGGGTTATGGGGCCTGTGGAGGTGCAGGGATGCAGGAGCAGCGCTGTGCCGCACGGCACGGAGGTACTCACTCAGTCCAAGGATGATGACACAGTTCACGGTAAACAAACGGCTGGTTGGACGGGTCCCTTGGACGGCTACGGTGCTGATGTTCCCTGCAGTTAGCGGTGACGGTCACTTCCCTGCACCTAAGTACGGTTCTTTGGTAGTAATGGATTCCCACCGGTAACCCACTCCCCAGCTTGGATGTGAGCCCCTTCACGGTTTGACTGTTGCCTTCAATCGGGACTTTGCTGCTGGGAGACCTGGAGGTCCCCTTCACTGACGGATTTGGCAAATTATGGCGACTCCTAGCCTTGCCGGGATCCGAAAGGCCCCTGCCACTGGTGCTGGCTTCTCTTTGTATACCGCTTTGGTACCGCTGGGTCACCACCCATCCACGGTCCTTTCGGCAACCTCCGATTAGCCTCTCCTGCAGACGGTCACCGCTGTCTCAGTCCGGGGCACACACCCGGACCAACTTCAGGCTTTCAACTCTCACTTTTCTTCTCTCTCTTCCACTCCTGTCACTAGCTTGACTTCAAACTCCCAACTCTCTCACTAATCTGCCCGGTTTTCCCGCCTCCAGGACTGTGTACTCCTCGGTGGGTGGAGCCAACCACCTGGCCCACCCCCTGGTGTGAACATCAGCCCCTGGAGGAGGGCAACAAGGATTTGTGTTCTGACCTTGGTGTGCCTGCAGGGAATGTGGGGTGTGTGTGGTGTTGTGACCTGTGACCCCTGGCTTGCCCAGGGCGTCACACATCCAGCTGAAGCAAAGCAGGGAGTGGGGCCAGCGAGCCCCCCTACCACCCCCGGCGATCTTCAGCTCAGCTCACGGAGCGCCTAACTTTCTCTGGTGCCTGCCGCGTCCTTGCCTCTTTTGTGACTCTGCGTTGCCTGCGGCAGTATGATGAGGTTGCAGACTGGGCCGCGGGATGACCCGCTGGTGTCTTGCTCTGCTCCACTGACCTAACTTCCGGCATATGGCTAATTTGCATCCAATGCCCTAGAAGGGCTTTGCATGCAAATTAGCCATGTGTAGTGGCCGAAGCAACACCTCTGCTGTGGCTGTAACTGAGTCCCGGTGAAGAGGGGGGCCCGGCCTGGGTCTGGGGCTTAATAAAGTTAAGTAATTACCCTAGGCCTGGCCCCAGGCCCCATACACCCATCATGGTTGTCATGCCCTGATGGTGGACCTGATTGACAGCACTGCAGCTAATCAACTCACCAACATTGATCAGCTTGTGCAACTTATCTGGTCAGAGCTGTTGAGCTCAGTGTTTTTTTTTCCAGCGCTGTTGACATGATGTCAATGCTGTAGAAAATATCAGACAACGGTAGAAGCGGTGGTGATTCAGCCCTGGACCTGGGGATGGTAAGTAAAGCACAGTTTGATTTATTTAAAAGCCAATTACACCTGGCGGATGGAGGTTTCACCCGTGCAGAACATGAGCTTTGAGTTACAGTAAAATATTTGTGGTAACAATCACGATGATGATGAAAGTTCTGGTGCAGACGAGGTGTAAATCACAAAATAACAAGACAACAATAATTAGGGAAATAATGACTGCAGAGCCAAAAGGTATGAAAGATACAATCTCATAGCATGAAAGCAGATGAGACCGAAAAGTTCCCACGGTGCCCAAATGAATGTGATTTTCTGCCATGGAACATTTCTCCGTCCAGGCGGCTCCCGACTCCTCCCTCCCGTCTACGGTCCCGTAAATAGATGCGGCATCTGCGAGTCCTGTGATGGGGAATAATTGGGTCTCACGCTGGGACTTTCTGATCTCTAGAAACAGAATAACAGGTTACAGGAATAGTCACCTTTGGTCACATGACGGAATCTGTTACTTTGTGACATTTTTGTGTTACTGTAACGCTGCATCAGCCGGAGACTATTAGATTTTTTGGCAGTGAAGGAATTAATGACAGCACCTCAGATGATACAAGGCCGATAAGGGATTAATGTCTTAACCGCTGGTGGTCTACAGAAAGTGAGCTATTAATGTCTATATTCATGGTGGTCTGAGCAATGCCGAAATATATATCACATGTCTTACTAGTCTAGGGCAGATAAGGGGACTTTCACACTACGTTTTTTTTAACATGCGTCCTTAACGTTTTTTTAACACAAAAACGGATCCAGTAGAAAATGCACTTGCGTCAACATGCGGTCACATGCAATTGCGTGCGGTACAGTCAGGATCCAGTGACTTGTAGTATTTTAACTTTTTTCAAAAACGCTACTTGTAGCGTTTTTGACCTGCGTCCAAATACTGCATGTCACTAGATCCTGACTGTACCGCACGCAACCGCATGTGAACGGTGGTATGCTGATGTGTGAGGCCTCGCTATGGCCTCACACTGTCCTCCAATTCTGCCCCCTCTCCATACCACGTCCCTCCACTACCCAGTCTCTATTCTGTGCCCCCTCACATTCTTCTCATCCCTTACTGTCCTCCATCACTACCTCCTGCGTGTCCATATAGTTTTCCGCCTCACTCCCCATCCTGCCCCACTTGCTCCTCATACCATGTCACTCTTTATTCTGTGTCCTCAAACTTTCTTTCCAATTGCTCCCCATACCATGTCTGTATACGTCACCCCTCCCTCTCCCCATATATCACCCCTCACCCCTCCCTCTCCCCATACATCACCCCTCACCCTCCCTCTCCACATACATCACCCCTCACCCTCCCTCTCTCCATACATCACCCCTCACCCTCCCTCTCTCCATACATCACCCCTCACCCTCCCTCTCCCCATACATCACCCCTCACCCTCCCTCTCCCCATACATCACCCCTCACCCTCCCTCTCCCCATACATCACCCCTCACCCTCCCTCTCCCCATACATCACCCCTCACCCTCCCTCTCCCCATACATCAACCACCTCAACTCACCCTCCCTCTCTCACATACACCTCACCCCTCACCCCTCCCTCTCCATACATCACCCCTCACCCTCCCTCTCCCCATACATCACCCCTCACCCTCCCTCTCCACATACATCACACCTCACCCTCCCTCTCTCCATACATCACCCCTCACCCTCCCTCTCTCCATACATCACCCCTCACCCTCCCTCTCCCCATACATCACCCCTCACCCTCCCTCTCCCCATACATCACCCCTCACCCTCCCTCTCCCCATACATCACCCCTCACCCTCCCTCTCCCCATACATCACCCCTCACCCTCCCCTCTCCCCCATACATCACCCCTCACCCTCCCTCTCTCCATACATCACCCCTCACCCTCCCTCTCTCCATACATCACCCCTCACCTCCCTCTCCCCATACATCACCCCTCACCCTCCCACTCCCCATACATCACCCCTCACCCTCCCTCACCCCCATACATCACCCCTCAACCTCCCTCTCTCCATACATCACCCCTCACCCTCCCTCTCTCCATACATCACCCCTCACCCTCCCTCTCCCCATACATCACCCCTCACCCTCCCTCTCCCCCATACATCACCCCTCACCCTCCCTCTCCCCATACATCACCCCTCACCCTCCCTCTCTCCATACATCACCCCTCACCCTCCCTCTCTCCATACATCACCCCCTCACCCTCCATCTCCCCATACATCACCCCTCATCCTCCCTCTCCCAATACATCACTCCGTATCTTCCCTCTCCCCATACATAACTCTGCATCTTCCCTCTCCCCATACATAACTCCGCATCTTCCCTCTCCCCATACATCACCCCGCATCCTTCCCTCTCCCCATACATAACTCCGCATCCTCCCTCTCCCCCATACATAACCCCGCATCCTCCCTCTCCCCATACATAACTCTGCATCCTCCCTCTCCCCATACATAACTCCGCATCCTCCCTCTCCCCATACATAGCTCCGCATCTTCCCTCTCCCCATACATAACTCCGCATCTTCTCTCTCCCCATACATAACTCCGCATCTTCCTTCCTTCCCATACATCACCCCGCATCCTCCCTCTCCCAATACATCACCTTGCATCCTCCCTCTAGCAATACATCACCTTGCAATCCTCCCTCTCCCCATACATCACCCCGCATCCTGTTCCCCCTCACCCCTACTGTGTCTATAGATACTGCTCCCTTCCCATCCTCTCTCCTCCATACTGTCTTTAGATACTGCGCCCTCCCCAACCTCTATCCCCTCATAATGTGTCTACTGATAGTTCCTCTCCCCACCATCTGTTCCCCCATTCCGTGTGCATAGATACCAACCCCCTCACCCCATAATGTTCCTCCGTCTGTGTCTTTAGCTCCACACTGGAGCACTTATCAGCGCCTCTCTGCCACCTCTGCGTTGCGGGCATGACTTGCGGGTTAGCAGTGTGATCAGCTGACCTGATCACATGACAGCCGTCGCTCTGACCCGGAAGTCAGCGCCGGCGTCACCGCTCCAATTGTCCTCGCGTCTGACAGATACAAGGATAATTGAGCAGTGGGAGCCGCGCACTGCAGCTTCTATGAGAGCGGCTGTCAGTGTGACAGCCACGCTCAGAGAATAGCCGGCTCCCACTGCAGAGCCTCGGGAACACTGTCACAAGCACTGCATCAGGCAGCCCGACAGCGCCCCCCTCACAGTTGCACCAGGGGCAAATACCCCGCTAGCCCCCCTAGATACGCCTCTGACCCCTAGGTGGGCGTTCTCATCCCCCTGATCCGCCCACTGGTGTGTTCTTATTATCATGAGGGGATGGCTAAGGTTTTAACCTGGGTGTGGGGGGGGTGGTGGTAACAAGGAGGGTGGACACTTTTGTGACTACCTGGTTTTGCCAGGGTGTCACACTGATAGAAAGGATCCTGTTTTCTCTACTGAGCATGCCAGAAACCAGCCTGGCGTGATCACAGAGAGTCTCTCTCTCTCTCTCCCTCTCTTCTCACCCTCTCTCTCTTCTCTTTCTCTCCCCCCCTTTCACCTCTCTTTCTCTCTCTGTCACCTCTCTCTGTCTCTCCTCTCTCTCCTCTTTCTCTCTCCTCTCTCTCTGCTTTCTCTCTCTCTTTCTCTCTCTCTCTTTCTCTCCTCTCTCCTCTCTTTCTGTCCTCTTTCTCTCTCTCCTCTCTCTCTCTTTTCTCTCTCTCCACTTCTCTCTCCCTTCTCTCTCTCTTTCTCTCTCTCTTTCTCTCTCTCTCCTCTTCTCTCTCTCTCTCCCCTCTCTCTCTCTCTCTCTTCTCCCTCTCTTCTCTCTCTTTCCTCTCTCTTCTCTCTCTCTTCTCTCTCTCCTCTTCTCTCTCTCTCTCTCTTCTCTCTCTCTCTCCTCTCTCTTTCTCTCTCTCTCTCTCTCTTTCTCTCTCCTCTCTCTCCTCTCCTCTCTCTCCTCTCCTCTCTCTCCTCTTCTTTCTCTCTCTCCTCTCTCTTTCTCTCTCCCTTCAACAGCGGCGTGTGCATTTGCAGGCTGTCAGGTCGAGTTCCACTGACTCCCGATCACATGACTCAATGCTCGCCCATAAACTACATGTGAAAGGATCCTGTAAAATAATGCTTGCGTTTGCATGTGTTCAACAGGATCCAGTCATATGCGGCTTGCGTTTTTTTTATGTCCATCAAAAGCATGTTAAAAAACTGTACTGTGAAAGTACCTAAGGAGATATGATGAGGGAGCACTAAAATGCTCTAGCACTCAGTACGCGATTCGAGCAGGTCGGACGCTCAGATGGGCTCAATTCAAGTAACGAGTATAATGGAAGTCAATGGGAAACTCAAAACGTTCCCAGGAGGACTGGGCGTGAAAAAGAATTGCTGAAAATGATGACAAACAAACTCAAATAGAATGGGAACAGCATGGAGAAGTCATACAAAAATGAAGATAAAATCGATTTTACAGGAAAAAAATATTAGGAAACATTCTTTCCTGTATAATGACTTATATATAAGGCAAATTAAAAAAGTGAAAAAACCTCACCTCCTCCACTCCTTTGGCTATGTTCACACATAGCTTTTGTTGCAGTTTCTCATTGCTTTCATTGTTGAAAAAAACTTCAAAAACGTTGAAAGAATTGACATGCTGCTTCTTTAGAAAATTGCAGTTTTCCACTTGTCAGAAAAAAAAACAATTGTGTGCATTAGATTTATTAAATCTCCTAGCTTTTGCTGGTACTGTAAAAATCAGCTTTTAATTTGCATAAAACTTATGAAAAAAAGCTGCAAAAAAACCATAGCTAAAATGCAACATTTGAACAGAACCTTAATAGCTGTATTACACTGTATTTATTTAAAGGAGGCATTGCAATACACCCTGGAAGACACATAAAGGAAGGCTTCAGAATACATTTTTTGACAATTTTTTTAAAGCGTGAGAGTCCTACACTGGTCCACTAAATGCAAGTGTTTAATGTTTAGGCCTGTGGGTCATGGCTGAGTATTTCCATTTGAATTCTAAGGTCTGGGGTAGAGACAGCTGAACTCTGTGCTGGGACAATGAAGTGGACGTGGTTGCTGATGGTGCTTATGAATGTGCAACAACAGATGCAGAGCAGTAGCCATTTGTTCCTGCTTCCTGGCAGGGGATTGCCAAGCATGTAGCACAGGAGAAGACGCAGTGGTGACACCCACAGACACTGATTGTAGACCCAGGCGTTCAACTCACCTAGTCAAATGCTTGGATGACATGGGCCTGTGCATGCTGGTGGTGGTCAAGCTGCTAGTGGTCTGGCCATTGCTGAACTTGGTACGACACAGGTTGGAAATGATCATTTTTTTCATCACCCAGACTTCTTTAAAAAAGCGCCAGACTGGGGAACACCTAACCTTTGGCCTGGGAACTTGCCATGTGTGGGTGCAATGGGGGAACAGTTGCCCACCTTCTTCCTCTGGCCCTCCCCTGCCTCTTCCTGCCTGTTACAGTGCTGCAAATTCTTCAACTCTTTGCGCTGCTGTCCTTGCTCTGCATGGCGCCTTCTCAGGTAGGGTCAGTGAATTCATCGTCCACCGCCTCGTCTTCCATTTCCACACTCTGGTCCTCCTCTTGACTTGCTGACTTAACATAACTTGTTGGCAACTGTATCTCATCATCTACCTCAAGAGACAGTAAGTACTGTTCCCCACAATCGTCTTCTTCTGATAGTGGCTGCTCAAATATTGGGACATCACTGCACATGATCTTCTCATGTCCCTCTTGAAACATGTAGGGCGAGAAGCCAGAATTATTACATGTAAATGTAAATAGCTACTCAGAGTGTCAAAGTGTGGGATCATTTCTCTCCTTAGACTCACCATGGTGAGAGGAAGTAGGATTATGTGGTCCTGACTCTTGGCTAATGAGACTGGACAGTGTGGAAGACAGGGTGGTGCTGGGAAACAGACTGGAAGCATTATCTGCTATCCAACCCACCACTGGTTTACACTTTTCTGGCTTCAAGAGTTGTGTCTCGTTCCCCTCTGCAAAGTGGAATCGGAAGCTAGGTCTAGATAATAAGGCTATGTGCACACGTGTGCGCTCTGCACCGCACCTAAAAGGTGCACTTCAGAGCGCAGCTGAAAAGCTTCGTTCTGAAGCGCATGGTGCCGGCAGAGAACGTGCGCTCTGCATGCTGCCTCTCCCTATAGACAGCATGCAAAACCGCACGGACGAAGTGACATGTCACTTCTTAGAACGCAGCGATTCGGGCAGCAGCCGAATCGCTGCGTTCTAATATGCCACGTGCGCACGGCTCCTGCACAATCTCCATAGACTGTGCAGGGGACGCGTGACGCATGCAGTTACGCTGCGCTGCAGATCGCAGCGTAACTGCATTTAATACGCACACGTGCGCACATAGCCTAAAGGCTACTTTACACGCTGCGATATCGGTCCAGATATCGCTAGTGTGGGTACCCCGCCCCCATCTGTTGTGCGACACGGGCAAATCACTGCCCGTGCCGCACAACATCGCGCAGACCCGTCACACATACTTACCTGCCCGGCGACGTCGCTGTGACCGGCGAAACCGCCTCCTTTCTAAGGGGGAGGTCCGTGCGGCGTCACAGCGACGTCACTGAGCGGCCGCCCAATAGAAGCGGAGGGGCGGAGATGAGTGGCCGGAACATCCCGCCCACCTTCCTTCCTCATAGCGGCCGGGAGGCAGGTAAGGAGAGGTTCCTCGTTCCTGCGGCGTCACACATAGCGATGTGTGCTGCCGCAGGAGCGACGAACTACATCGTTACTGCTGCAGTAACGATAATCGAGAATGGACCCCCATGTCACCGATGAGCGATTTTGCACATTTTTGCAACGATGCAAAATCGCTCATCGGTGTCACACGCAGCAACATCGCTAATGCGGCCGGATGTGCGTCACAAATTCCGTGACCCCAACGACTCCGCATTAGCGATGCCGTAGCGTGAAAAGCCCCCTTTAGTGTGTTTGTTGTTCTCTCAAAGCAGGCGCACTTTTACCTGGTCCACAGCCTCTACATGCAACATGAGCAGGATGTCCACTTCCCTGTACCTTACAATACACCTTCCACATGTTAAATTAGTTATGCAGCTAAGAGCCGCATTAATAGGGACCAGAAAAGAATAGTTGTAGCCCTGAAAAGGATTTTTGGTTTTACAATGCAGGAGCAAGGACTGTAAGGCAATAATCTTTACTTAGATGCCTCTAATACACTATCCCTTCTCAAGCAGCTAGCCCTACACTAAATGCTGCTAAGAGTGGTATCATTAGAGAATAGAATAGATTAGACTTAGCCCTGAAAAGGACTTTTGCTTGTTTATTGCAACAACAAGTACTGTAAAGGAGGATTTACATAGAGCGACATCGCTAGCGATATCGCTAGCGATGGCACCCGCCCCTGTCGTTTGTGCGTCATGGGCGTCATTTGCTGCCTGTGGCGCACAATATCGTTTGGAGCCGTCACATGGACTTACCTGCCTAGCAACGTCGCAGTTGCCGGCGAACCGCCTCCTTTCTAAGGGGGCGGTTCTGCGGCGTCACAGCGGCGTCACTAAGCAGCCGCCCAATAGAAGCGGAGGGGTGGAGATGAGCGGCCGTAACCTCCCACCCACCTCCTTCCTTCCTTATTGCCGGCGGCCGCAGGTAAGCTGCAGTTCGTCATTCCTGAAGTGTCACACGTAGCGATGTGTGCTGCCACGGGAACGACGAACAACCTGCGTCCTCAACAATCAACGATTTTTGAAAATGAACGACGTGTCAATGATGGACGATTTGGTGAGTATTTTCCATCGCTAACACTCGCTCGTTGGTGTCACATGCAACGACGTCGCTAACGATGCCGGATGTGCGTCACGGAATCCGTGACCCCGGCGATATATCGTTAGATACGTCGTTGCGTGTAACGGGGCCTTAAGGCAATAATCAGTCTATTACACCATCCCTTCTCCAGCAGCTTTCCCTACACTATTTATGGGTACAGTGATCCGAGCAGTGCATCATTGGATTTTATATAGACCTGATGATGCTATGCAGCCGACCAATCACAGTACTGCCAGCAGCCAATACAGCTATTGCATTAACGTGATTGGCAGGCAATCTCTGCATGTTAACTGGTCAATAGAAAGCCACGGAACATGCGGGGCAGTGAGCTGAGCATGGCGTCCGAGCACAAGAGTACTCTATGGAATAATGAGCATGCTCAAGCACCCCGATGCTCAATTGAGCAATGCCGTTCAAATTTGCCCATCACTTTAAATAAGGACTAAGGGGCACTTTGCACACTACGACATTACTAGCCGATGCTAGTGATGCCGAGCGCGATAGTCCCCGCCCCCGTCGCAGGTGCGATATCTTGTGAAAGCTGCCGTAGCGAACATTATTGCTATGGCAGCTTCACATGCACTCACCTGCCCTGCGATATCGCTCTGGCCGGCGACCCACCTCCTTCCTAAGGGGGCGGGTCGTGCAGCGTCACAGCGACGTCACACAGCAGGCGGCCAATAGAAGCGGAGGGGCGGAGATGAGCGAGACGTAAACATCGCGCCCACCTCCTTCCTTCCGCATAGCCGGTGGACGCAGGTAGGAGATGTTCCTCGCTCCTGCGATGTCACACACAGCGATGTGTGCGGCCGCAGGAACGTGGAACAACATCGTATCTCCTATTGGTGCGACATTATGGAAATGACCAACACTACACAGATCACCGATTTTCGACGCTTTTGCGATTGTTTATTGGCGCATCTAGGCTTTACATGTTGCAACGTCGTTACCGGCGCCGGATGTGTGTCACTTTCGATTTGACCCCGGCGATATCGCAGTACCCCTTAATGTCTGAATCCCAGGTGGTCTAGAGCAGTGAATGAATTAATGTCAAAATCCTCAGTGATCAAAGATAGATGTAGGGTTAATATTTACACTCCTGGTGCACTACAGCAATTAAGGGGTTAAACTTTTCTTCCCTGGTTTTTCAGAGATAGAAAGATTGTTTTTTGTCTTATTCCCTGGTGGCTAAGGCTGCTTTCACACATCCGTTTTTTGCAGTTCGGCACAATCCGGCTCAAAAACCTATGCAACGGATGCGGCGAAAAAAATGGATCCATTGCATAAGTTTTTCCATGCGGCCCGTCCGTTTTTTTACGGATGCAGCTTCATACTGAGCATGCGCACTTCAAAAAACTCGTCCGGCGGCCGGATGTGGTTTTTGCCGCAGGACGCCGCATCCGGCGTCTATAGGCTTGCATTGTAAATTGCGCCGCATCGCTCCGGATACGGCGCGATGCGTTTTTTTCGCTGCAGACAAAAACGTTCACTTGAACGTTTCATCCGGCCGCCGCATCGGCTAAATATGCCACATCCGGCAAAAACTGTACGCAACGCAAAGCCATGCAGCACAATCCTGCGCTATTAAAAGTCTGTTAGGTCCTGGTGGTGGAAGCACTGGACCGTACACCGGACTTCCCTAGTGAGGCAACCAGGCCGGTCACCCGCCAGAGGGCCTTGATGCACGGCAGCCGAAGCACTACAGGTAGTCCGTTCAGAGAACCGGGATGAAGAAGTCCCTGGGACCATAGAGTCTCTGAAGGTAGTCCAGGTGGCGAGGCTCGGGTTCGGAGGCCGGTATGCGATGTCAGGCAGAATCCGGAACCAGCTGAGCGAGGGGGTCGGTCACCACACGGATCCAAGGATCGGAGACTGGAGGGACTGAAGAGGTGGCGGACAGTCACCGACCGGAGCTCCGGAACCGTCGTGGACAGGACCGGTTGGCGTGGCAGGAGCGGCTCTACGAGACAGATAAAGTCAATACTGGACAAGGCATAGGCGGACCTGACTCCTAGCTTACTAAACACGAAGAACAGGCCCCGCCCACCTGGAGAAGGAACCCCTATATACCCTGTACCTGTGTAGTCAATATCCTGTCTCTGGACGCTGGCCCTTTAAGAGAGGGTCAATGACCGCGCGCGCCCTAACGCGCATGCGCGAGGCCCGGGTGCCAGAAGCCAGGGCAGGCAGCGGTGCACAGGAAGCAGGAGTGCCCGGCAGAAGGCTCAGCGTCGCATAGGGGTACCGGGGGGAGCGGGGACCAGGACGCCTGGAGGACGCAGGTGAGGGAGAGTGAGCAAGGAGGCCGCGGAGAGGAGGACCGGGGACCGGAGCGGTGCGCCGGGAGCGCCGTCGGGAACCAGTGAACGGGACACGGGGACCGTGGAGCGTGGCACGGGAGCCGGGGAGCGTGACAGTACCCTCTCCCCCATGCCCCCCTCCCCGCAACCGGGACAGGAAGGCACGTATCAGGGGAGTACCCACATTCTCCCGGGGTTCCCAGGACCTTTCCTCGGGACCATACCCTGCCCAGTCCACCAGGAAGTACTGCTGGCCCTGCACGGTCTTCATGGCCACGATATCCCTTACCGCATAGATGTCATCGTCAGCAATAGGAGGAGGACCAGAAGGGACCAAGGACAACCGGCTTGAGCAGGGAGACGTGGAAGGAGATGGGTATCAGCATCGTGGCCAGGAGCTGCAGCTTGTAGGAGACCTCATTGATGTTGCCGATGACTTTAAACGGCCCGATGTATCGAGGACCCAACTTGTACGATGGTAGCTTCAATCGGACATATTAAGAAACAAGCCAGACCAGATCACCTGAAGAGAAACACGGAGGATCAAGGCGCCTCTTGTCCGCGTGTCTCTTCATCTGCAGGGAAGCTCGTCCAAGGGAAGTCTTGACAGAGTTCCAGATAGTTGAGAAATCCCGGACTAAGGCATCAGCAGCAGGGACATCCGAGGCCGAGGATACAGGTAATGGGACGGAAGGCTGAAGTTCGTAAACGACATGGAAGGGAGAGCTGGAGGTGGACTCGCTGATGTGATGGTTATGGGAGAATTCAGCCCAAGGAAGGAGCGTGGACCAATCATCATGATGGATGTTGACGTAGTGGCGCAAGAAGGAGGTCAGGATCTGATTGACTCGTTCCACTTGGCCATTCGACTGAGGGTGGTAGGCCGAAGAATAGTCCAGAGACACTCCCAGATGTTTCCAGAGGGCCCTCCAGAAGCGCGAGGTAAACGGAGTTCCTCTGTCGGACACAATGTGTGCGGGAAAGCCATGCAACCGGAAGATGTGCTGTATGTAGGCGTCAGCGAGCTCCTGGAAAGAGGGCAGTCTGACCATGGGAATGAAATGAGCCATCTTGGAGAAACGATCCACCACGACCCATATGACCGTGTGTCCGGAGGACGAGGGCAAGTCTGTAATAAAGTCCATTGCAATGTGTTGCCACGGAACAGAGGGAATTGGCAGCGGCAGAAGACGACCATATGGCAGGTGTTTGGGCGTCTTATTCCGGGCACAGGATGAGCAGGCTGAGACAAAAGACGCGACGTCCGTGCGAAGTGATGGCCACCAATAGTGACTGACAATCGTACTCCATGTTCTCTTCTGACCGGCATGGCCGGCTATTTTCGAGGCATGACCCCAGTGCAAGACTTTCTGTCTGTCGGTTTCAGAGACATAGGTCTTCCCAGGGGGTATCTGAGCCAGAGTGACAGGAGCCACCGGAATGACTTTACTGGGGCAGATGATGAGCTGGGATGTCTCCTCCTCCTGCTCCATGGGCACGAAGGACCTGGACAAGGCATCTGCCCGCACGTTCTTATCCACGGGCCGAAAATCGAGTTGGAAATCAAACCTGGCAAAGAACAAGGACCACCGGGCTTGTCGTGGGTTCAGTCGTTGAGCAGACCGCAGGTATTCCAGGTTCTTGTGGTCAGTGTAAATGATCACGGGGTACACTGCTCCCTCCAGGAGGTAGCGCCATTCCTCCAGAGCCAGCTTGACTGCTAGTAGCTCTCGATCACCGATGGTGTAGTTGCGTTCAGGCGCTGAGAAACTCTTGGAGAAGAATCCGCAAGTGACCATCTTCCCGGTGGAGGACGTCTGCATGAGCACTGCCGGCCCCTGAGGAGGAGGCATCCACCTCCAAGGTGAACTGTCAGTTTAACTCTGGACGATGGAGCACAGGAGAGGAAGCAAACGCCTGCTTCAGGGAGCCGAACACGGCATCGGCCGCAGGTGACCAGTCCTTCGGGTTAGCCCCCTTCTTGGTCAAGGCAGAGAGAGGCGCAGTCAGGGCAGAGAAGTGAGGGATGAACTGACGGTAATAGTTCGCAAAGCCAAGAAAACGGTTAATCGCCTTCAGTCCGGAAGGAGGAGGCCGGTTGAGGATGGAAGAGACCTTCTCTGAATCCATCTGCAGGCCGGTATCGGAGATTACGTAACCCAGGAAGGGAAGAGAGGACTGTTTGAACACACACTTCTCGTACTTGGCGTACAGGCGATTCTCTCTGAGCCTTTGTAGTACCAGCTGCACGTTCTCTCTGTGGGTCTGTAGGTCCAGGGAGAAGTCCAGGATGTCGTCCAGATATACGACCACACAGACGTAGAGAAGGGTCCGGAACATGTCGTTCAATAGTTCTTTGAAGACTGCCAGTGCGTTACACAGGCCAAAGGGCATCACACAATACTCGTAGTGCCCATCACGAGTGTTGAATGCAGTCTTCCATTCGTCCCCAGAGCGGATGCGGACCAGGTTGTAGGCACCACGAAGATCCAACTTGGTGAACACACGAGCTCCTCTGAGCCGATCAAACAATTCGGGGATGAGTGGCAGGGGGTATTTATTCTTTACGGTGATCTGGTTCAATCCCCTGTAGTCAATGCAGGGGCGCAGGTCGCCCTCTTTCTTCTTAACGAAGAAGAAGCCTGCTCCAGCAGGAGATGAGGATCTCCGAATGAATCCCCTTTGCCAGGTTCTCAGTGATGTAGGCAGACATGGCCCTTGTTTCAGCAGGGGACAAGGGATATATCCGTCCTCGAGGAGGTGTGGTTCCTGGCAGTTGGTCGATGGCACAGTCATAGGGACGATGTGGCGGCAGTACCTCTGACTCTTTTTTATCAAAAATGTCCGCGAAGGACCAATAGGCGGAAGGCTGTCCTGGTAGGGACTCCGGGACCGGAGGTCGTCGGATGGGCTGTATGGACTTCAGGCAGTTCTCGTGGCAAGAGGGGCCCCATCGGGTAATTTCGCCAGCACGCCAGCTGACCGACGGTTTGTGTGTCCGTAACCAGGGGAGTCCCAGCAGGATCTGATGAGACATGCGCGGGAGGATGTAGAGAGTGATTTTCTCGGTGTACAGGGCACCGATACGTAGTTCTACAGGCTTGGTGATCCACGAGATGGTGTCAGAGAGGGGTCTCCCATCTACAGAGGCAATCACGAGGGTTTTTTCTAGTGGAATAACAGGCACCTGGAACTTGTCCACCATAGCCTGCTGGATGAAGTTGCCTGCTGCCCCGGAATCGAGATACGCCTCTGCCGTGAACCGCGTCTCTCCCGTTGTCACCTGAACAGTCCATGTAACCGGGTCTGAGAGAGTCCCAGTACCTAGGGTGGCCTCTCCTACCAAGCCTAGGCTTTGGAGTTTCCCGGCCTCTCTGGACAGGAACGTTGCAGGTATGTGCCTTCTCTGCAGTAGAAGCAGAGGCCCTTGGCTAGCCGTTCTGCTAGGACTGCCTCAGATGGTCAATCTGCATGGGCTCGTGGGCAAAGATGCCAGATGACGCCGACTGGGGAACGGCGGGCTTCAGCGGAGGAGAGGAGTGCCGTATCGGACGTCTCTCGCGGGACGCCTCTTTGGAACGTTCCTGAAAGCGGAGGTCCACGCGGGTGGCTAGAGCGATCAGGGCATCCAGGGTGGGGGGGAACATCGCGGCCGGCCAGTTCGTCCTTAATACGACCGGAGAGTCCTCCCCAGAAGGCGACAGTTAGGGCCTCATTGTTCCACCCTAATTCTGAGGCCAAGGTGCGGAAGCGGATGGCATATTGGCCCACCGTCAAGGTCCCCTGGCGTAGCCTGAGGAGTGATGAGGCGGACGCGGCGGCACGTCCGGGTTCGTCAAAGGTGGTTCGAAAAGCCTGCAGGAATTCCTGGATGTTAGTGGTCACAGGGTTCTCCTTCTCCCACAAGGGGTTCATCGAGGCCAGTGCCTCACCCTCTAGATGGGACATCACAAACGCCACCTTGGCTTGGTCGGAGGCAAAAAGATGCAGAAGCAGCTTAAAGTGGAGGGAGCACTGATTCAAGAATCCTCTGCAGGTCTTAGGATCTCCGGCATTCCGGGGCGGAGAGGCCAAGCAGAGTTTAGAGGTCTCCAAGGAAGCTCCCACGGGAGCTGTGGACGTGGACTGTGATGCCAGGGACGTGGCTGTCGCTTGCAGGGTATTCAGGCGGGTGGTCACTGAGGTCATGAAGGCTAGCATGCGGGATTGGGTCTTGCGTTGTCGTCTGAGTTCCTGCTACAATCCGGCCAGCTGGGACGCCAGTGCTTCGGCGGGATCCATGGCCTGTTCTTGCTGTTAGGTCCTGGTGGTGGAAGCACTGGACCGTACACCGGACTTCCCTATTGAGGCAACCAGGCCGGTCACCCCGCCAGAGGGCCTTGATGCACGGCAGCCGAAGCACTACGGGTAGCAGGACAGTCTGTTCAGAGAACCGGGATGAAGAAGTCCCTGGGACCACAGAGTCTCTGAAGGTAGTCCAGGTGGCGAGGTTCAGGTTCGGAGGCCGGGATGCGATGTCAGGCAGAATCCGGAACCAGCTGAGCGAGTGGGTCAGTCACTACATGGATCCAGGGATCGGAGACTGGAGGGACTGAAGAGGTGGCAGACAGTCACCGACCAGAGCTCCGGAACCGTCGTGGACAGGACCGGTTGGCGTGGCAGGAGCGGCTCTACGAGACAGATAAAGTCAATACTGGACAAGGCACAGGAGGACCTGACTCCTAGCTTACTAAACACGAAGAACAGGCCCCGCCCACCTGGAGAAGGAACCCCTATATACCCTGTACCTGTGTAGTCAATATCCTGTCTCTGGACGCTGGCCCTTTAAGAGAGGGTCAATGACCGCGCGCGCGCCCTAACGCGCATGCGCAAGGCCCGGGTGCCAGAAGCCAGGGCAGGCAGCGGTGCACAGGAAGCAGGAGTGCCTGGCAGAAGGCTCAGCGTTGCAGAGGGGTGCTGGGAGCGGGGACCAGGACACCTGGAGGACACAGGTGAGGGAGAGGGAGCAAGGAGGCCGCGGAGAGGAGGACCGGGGACCGGAGCGGTGCGCAGGGAGCGCCGTCAGGAACCGGGGAATGGGACACGGGGACCGGGGAGCGTGGCACGGGAGCCGGGGGGCGTGACAAAGTCTATGTGGAAAAAACGCCCCCGGCGGCAAAAAAAAATGGATGCGGTTTTCCCGCCGTATTGTGCCGCACAGCAAAAACTGGATGTGTGAAAGCAGCCTTAGGATTAATGACAGAAACTATGATGTTTTTTAGGATAAATATGATGTTACCATCTACATCCCTGGTGGTGTAGAGCAATGAAAGATTTACTGACAGCCTCCCTGGTGGATTAGGGTTTAATTAATACGTACATCCCTGGTTGTCTATCACAGTAAAATATGTTAATGTGTATACCGTATGAGGCCTAGAGCAGTAACAGGAGCATTTTCAGCATCCCTGGTGGTATAGGGTAGATAAGTGGTTAATATCGGCATCGCTGATGGTCGAAGACAGTCATAATTTGTGAGCTGGAACATGAAGGCAAATCACAGAAGCTGGAGATGAGCAAATCTGATGAAACCTAGACCCCAGAACATAATATACAGAGGGGTTAAAAATAAAAAAATATTATACTCACCCTTCACCTGTCCTGATACCACCGCTCCCTGCCCGTTCCTCCGTTGACTCCGATCCTCCCTCTAGTCTTTTGTTATGTTCTTTGTTTTCTTCATTCTTCTGCTCACTGAGCCTCATATGATATTATGACATGTGTCGAAGACAAAACGGGAGAAATGAAGAGAGTCAACGGAGGAACGGTCAGGGAGCTTTAACCGCTTCCCGTCCTTAAAAAAAAAAAAAAAATCAGGTAACCCCCATTTTGCTTGAATTGGGCTAATGATATTAAAAAAAATTGTATTTGGAGAATACAAATGATTTTCTGTGAAATTCGAGCCTGATCTCTAACACAAAACCTCCCGTAATGAAGGCGCTGGAGACGTCTCCAGTAAATGCTGATATTAGACGCAGTTTAGGGCAAGAAAAAAATGTGCGCAGATTTGTAATTTTCCATCAATCCTGAGGATATTAACATTTAATAAGTCATAAGAAGGAAAGTGCTGAGAGCTCGGTAATAAGTGATAATTGTCTTTGTCGCTTGATGATGGGGCTGGAGATGAGAATGTGACGGCGGCTCGCAGGGAATAATAACCTTCACTCCAAACTGGGCCGGAATTACATTATACCGCAACGTACGGAGGGTCCGCGGGGTCAGCACTGCGCTAATGACATCACATGCACCGGTGACATCATAAGACAGAATAACAGACAGCAGCGTACAGGGGGACAGAGGAAGAATGGCGGATTGGAGCAGCCACAAACTACCTCGGGTAACACTGGAGGTTCCATATCACTGGTTAATGAAGATCTGGGCAGGACTCCTCTCTACAGGGGGCTGAATTCTTACTAACAAACACTAAAGAATTGTCCAAGAGTCAATAAAGGATGTGGAGTTTGCAAAAGTCGAGTATTTTTTTCCTTAAAAAAAAAATCACACAGAAGTGTGCATGCACACACATACACACAAGTGTGCATGCATAGACATATATACAAGCATGCATACTCATACACACACAAAAATGCACATGCACACACAAGTGCGCATGCATACACATATACACATAATTGCGCATGCACACACATACACACAAGTGCGCATGCATAGACATATATACAAGCATGCATACTCATACACAAAAGTGCACATGCACACACAAAAATGCGCATATACACACGCACAAAAATGCACATGCACACACATACAAGCATGCATACACATATACACACAATTGCGCATGCACACACAAAAATGCGCATACACACACACAAAAATGCACATGCACACACATTCAAGCATGCATATAATATACACACAAGTGCACATGCACACACAAAAATGCACATGCACACACACATACAAGCATGCATACACATACACACAAGTGCACATGCACACACAAAAAGGCGCATACACACACACAAAAATGCACATGCACACACACATACAAGCATGCATACACATATACACACAAGTGCACATGCACACACAAAAAGGTGCATACACACACAAAAATGCACATGCACACACAAAAAGGTGCATACACACACAAAAATGCACATGCACACACACATACAAGCATGCATACACATATACACACAAGTGCACATGCACACACAAAAAGGCGCATATACAAACAAAAATGCACATGCACACACACATACAAGCATGCATACACATATACACACAATTGCGCATGCACACACAATTTCGCATGCACACACAAACACAAGTGTGCATGCACATACACACATTCAAGCATTCACACGACACACATACACACACAAACCCGCATTCACACACACATACAAGCATCCTTGCGCACAAGTGATCGGTTGGAATCAGAGACCATGGCTTTGGGTCTATTATAGCGTTGTGTAAAATAATTAAGCAAAATGGAGTAGGGTCCCTCCCACCTATTGATACCAGCACAGATAAAGCACATGGCTACAGGCTGCAGCCCCCAGCCGTGCGCTTATTTTGTCTGTGTATCAGAATAAAAGGAATAGCATAAGCCTTTTTTTAAATTATTTAAATAAACAATTATGAAAAAACGACGTCCGCCCCCCTTCCAATTTTAATACTCACCCAAGATAAAGCCCGACAGGTGGGGACTGGTATTCGCAGGCTATGGTTATTGGGCCCCTCCAGCCTAAAACTAGCAGCCTGCAGCCACCCAGGATTGCCGCATCTATTAGATGTGACAAACCCTAAACTTTACATGGCTCTTCCTAGTTCCCCTGGTGCATTGGCAATCGGAGTAATAAGAGGTTAATCGCAACTCACAACTGCCACTAAGCCCTAGATAAATGATGGGGAGGGTCTTTGAGACCCCCTGTTAACTAATCTGTAAGTGAAAAGAAATAAACACAAACACTGAAAAAAATCCTTTATTTGAAAAAAAAGACAAAAATACCCCTGAAGGTCCAATGTAATCCACATGAGGTCCTAAGACAATCCTGGCTCTGCTACATCTGAAGTGACAGCGAACGGCCATAGAAGATTATCCCACGCCGTAACTTCAGGCAGAGACTGAGCAGGGATTAGCGGTGATGTCACTCAGGTAAGTTGCAGACACACCTGGAGGTTCCCACGGCCCTTCACCTGTGACCACAGGTAATCTAACCTCAGGGGACCTCAATGAACTTAGTAAGCTGATCTCAGGTGAGGTCACTGAGTTCACAGACCCGCGCCTCCTGGCAGAAAACTGCATGCAGATTTGGTGCTGAAATTACTCCATCATATTTCTGCACCCAATCTCCACCTCCTGACAAAAAAACGCATCAAAACACCACACGATTGTGATGCAATAATGTGATGCCATTTTTTTTTTTGCCAGGAGATGTAAATTTAGTGCAAGAATATGGTGTAAAAATGTCAGCACCAAATCTGCATCTCTTGGCAAAAAAAAATGCGCAAAAATGGTTTGGATGCAGTTTCAGTTCAGTTTTCTACCAGGAGGTGGAAATTTGGTACTGAAATCTGATGGAAACATTTCAGCACCAAATATGCACCTCCTGGCAGAAAATTGCACCGAAAAAGCTTCAAAACCATTTTTGTGCATTTTTTTTCGCCTAAAGATGCATATTTGGTGTTGAAATTTTTACACCATATTCCTGCACCCAATCTACACCTCTTGGCAAAAAAAAAAAAAAAATGCATTCAAAACTTCATCATAACGCATGTGGTTTTATGTCAAGGGATGCAGGTCTGTGAACTCAGAGGCCACTGAGTTCATTGAGGTCTCCTGAGGTCAGGTTACATGCAGGTATGGCGCCCCTGAGGCTTCTGTCGCCACAGGAACATTGCACACCGGCCATAGGTGTAATGTCCCATCCTGGGTAAGGAAAGGAGTAAACGCCGGTCCAAAGGCAAATTTGCACTACATCCATTCTTAGGCACACACAGGGACCAGGGACAGTGGCAGCTACCCTCCCATGCTGCATGCTGGGGGGCTGTAAGACCCATCCCTGCTCCCATAGGGTGGGAGCTTAGCAACAGAGAGGTGGGAGGAGCCAACAGCTAGTGTTAGAGTAGAAGCAGGAATCAGTTAGTTTCAGTTTACCTCAGGGAGTGAGAGAGTGAAGACTGTGAGGAGAAGGAGGTAGTTACCTCAAGAAAAGTCTGAAGAGAGCTGAGTTCCTGGTGAAGACCCTGAGGCCCAGATAGGCTCAGGTGACACCACAGCAGAACAACAGAAGGGATTCCAGGGCCACTGCAACGCTTTCAGGCTACTGGCCTGTTCCACAGAAATATCAGGTGGAGGGATCAAGCTGCACACAGGGGACTGTCCCTAGAAACTGGAGGAAGAGAAGTCAATTCCAAAGGTAGAAACCGAGGCCCAGGGTAGTTGCAAGCTCCCCGGGCCACAGCCCACAACAGAACCTCTGGAAAGGGGGTAGAATACCCACTAGGCGAGCCCCCGGCCCGGAGGCTGTAGTGGAGGCCAAGCCAGGTTCATCCAGCAAAGGCAAGGCTTAGAAGTCAGCTGAAGAAAGGAACACAGTAGAGGGGTGCACCGGCTTTTATTCCCAAATCTACCCGGGATCAGCGGAGGTCCCTGACAGTGGGTTCCAGCAGTCCAACGGCACCAGTGTGCACGAGCCAGGAACTGTGAGTAAAGACCTTGAAACTGCACCCCTTGGTGTTGTCCATCACTGCATAGACTTCCATCACTACATCGACACTTACAAGCACCAACAGTTGCCCCGGGGTCCAGCTCCACCTGTGGGGAGCAGTACCACCATTGCTGCCGTTCCATCACCCCCAGAGGCGGCTTAATAGCCGCAAACCACAGGTGGCGTCCCGAATATAAACTTTAAGCACCCCCACTGAAGCCATATTAATTGACTCCCGCCAGGGTCACGGAGTCGGGCCCCGCCACCACTGACGACCCCCTGGACTAGTCCGGCCCGGCACCGGGTGTCCCATAGCCCTGGGGTGGGCGAGTCACAGGCACAACTGGAGGGTCGTGGGAACCTCCAGCTGCCTGCAACTTACCTGACTGATGTCACTACTGATCCCGTCAGTTCAGCCTCTGCCTTAAGTTACAGCATGCAGTCATTTCTAACACTCGCTATCATTTGTGGAACCTCATGTGGATTACATCGGACCTGGGTGTTTTGGGGGTTAATAAAGTGGTGAAAAAGGGTGGGGAGTTTTGTATTTTATTTCAACTAAAGGATTTTTTCTGTGTTTGTGTTTATTTACTTTCACTTACAGATTAGTAATAAGGGGTCTCATAGACCCTCCCCATTACTAACTAGTGGCAGCTGTGAGCTATTATTAACCCCTTTTTACTCCTATTGCCATGGCACCAGGGCAATTGGGAAGAACTGGGTAAAATTCCAGAACTGTCGCATCTAATGGATGTGGCAATCCTGGGTGGCTGCCCAGCCTGGGAATAGCAGCCCCCAGCTGTCTGCCTTTATCATGGCTGGGTATCGAAATCGGAGGGGGGAGGGCCGCACGCCATTATTTTAAAATGATTCATTTAAATTATTGTTTTAAAAAGTCGCATGCGGTTCCTCTTATTTTGATACAGAGCCAAGATAAGAGCATGGCTGGGGGCTGCAGCCTATAGCCGTGGCTTTATCTGTGCTGATATAAATAGATCAGGGACCCTATGCCATTTTATTTATTTATTTTACACCCTCGATATAATACACCTGCAGACAGGGTCTGTGATTCCAACCAATCACAAACGCTGTCTGGGGTCGGGGTCTGACTGCAGCCTATCAAAGATGCCAGTGGGAGGAGAAAGCAGTGAATATGTATGAATGATAATGAGCGGCCCCGGAAGTACAGCAGTGCGAGCAGTTACAGCAGCGGGGAGACTCGGTAAGTATGTCCTGCTTTAACTCTTTTGCTTCCTTTTTTTTTACAGTGATTTCCCTGGCCAATCACAGACATGTTCATATTTGACATGGCTGAGATGTGGTAGTGAGTGGGTTAATAGCAAATTACCAGTAAACGAACATAGCCGACTTTTGAGCGAAATGCTCAGGCAGCCGAACCGAAGCGGCCAAGGCTAGAACCAAATCTGAAATTGGTGAACACGAACCAAAGAGGTTCCCTCATCGCTAGTTACCAGTACTGAGCACCCGAGCATGGTAGTGCCCGCTCATCACTAGTTACCAGTACTGAGCACCTGAGCATGGTAGTGCCCGCTCATCACTAGTTACCAGTACTGAGCACCCGAGCATGGTAGTGTCCGCTCATCACTAGTTACCAGTACTGAGCACCTGAGCATGGTAGTGTCCGCTCATCACTAGTTACCAGTACTGAGCACCCGAGCATGATAGTGCCCGCTCATCACTAGTTACCAGTACTGAGCACCTGAGCATGGTAGTACCCGCTCATCACTAGTTACCAGTACTGAGCACCCGAGCATGGTAGTGCCTGCTCATCACTAGTTACCAGTACTGAGCACCCGAGCATGGTAGTGCCCGCTCATCACTAGTTACCAGTACTGAGCACCCGAGCATGGTAGTGCCCGCTCATCACTAGTTACCAGTACTGAGCACCCGAGCATGGTAGTGCCCGCTCATCACTAGTTACTGGTACTGAGCACCTGAGCATGGTAGTACCCGCTCATCACTAGTTACCAGTACTGAGCACCCGAGCATGGTAGTGCCCGCTCATCACTAGTTACTGGTACTGAGCACCTGAGCATGGTAGTACCCGCTCATCCCTAGTTACCAGTACTGAGCACCCGAGCATGATAGTGCCCGCTCATCACTAGTACCAGTACTGAGCACCTGAGCATGGTAGTACCCGCTCATCACTAGTTACCAGTACTGAGCACCCAAGCATGGTAGTGCCTGCTCATCACTAGTTACCAGTACTGAGCACCCGAGCATGGTAGTGCCCGCTCATCACTAGTTACCAGTACTGAGCACCCGAGCATGGTAGTGGCCGCTCATCACTAGTTACGAGTACTGAGCACCCAAGCATGGTAGTGCCCGCTCATCACTAGTTACTGGTACTGAGCACCCGAGCATGGTAGTGCCCGCTCATCACTAGTTACCAGTACTGAGCACCCGAGCATGGTAGTGCCCACTCATCACTAGTTACCAGTACAGAGCACCTGAGCATGGTAGTGCCCGCTCATCACTAGTTACCAGTACTGAGCACCCGAGCATGGTAGTGCCCGCTCATCACTAGTTACCAGTACAGAGCACCTGAGCATGGTAGTGCCCGCTCATCACTAGTTACCAGTACTGAGCACCTGAGCATGGTAGTGCCCGCTCATCACTAGTTACCAGTACTGAGCACCTGAGCATGGTAGTGTCCGCTCATCACTAGTTACCAGTACTGAGCACCCGAGCATGGTAGTGTCCGCTCATCACTAGTTACCAGTACTGAGCACCTGAGCATGGTAGTGCCCACTCATCACTAGTTACCAGTACTGAGCACCGGAGCATGGTAGTGCCCGCTCATCACTAGTTACCAGTACTGAGCACCCGAGCATGGTAGTGCCCGCTCATCACTAGTTACCAGTACCGAGCACCCAAGCATGGTAGTGCTCGCTCATCGCTAGTTACGAGAACTGAGCACCCGAGCATGGTAGCGCTCGCTCATCACTAGTTACCAGTACTGAGCACCCGAGCATGGTAGTGTCCGCTCATCACTACTTACCAGTACTGAGCACCTGAGCATGGTAGTGCCCGCTCATCACTAGTTACCAATACTGAGCACCCGAGCATGGTAGTGTCCGCTCATCACTAGTTACCAGTACTGAGCACCTGAGCATGGTAGTGCCCGCTCATCACTAGATACAAATACTGAGCACCCGAGCATGGTAGTGCCCGCTCATCACTAGTTACCAGTACTGAGCACCTGATCATGTTAGTGCCCGCTCATCACTAGTTACCAGTACTGAGCACCCGAGCATGGTAGTGCCCGCTCATCACTAGTTACCAGTACCGAGCACCCAAGCATGGTAGTGCTCGCTCATCGCTAGTTACGAGTACTGAGCACCTGAGCATGGTAGTGCCCGCTCATCACTAGTTACCAGTACTGAGCACCCGAGCATGGTAGTGCCCGCTCATCGCTAGTTACGAATACTGAGCACCCGAGCATGGTAGTGCCCACTCATTACTAGTTACCAGTACTGAGCACCCGAGCATGGTAGTGCCCGCTCATCACTAGTTAGCAGTAATGAGCACCCGAGCATGGTAGTGCTCGCTCATCACTAGTTACCAGTACTGAGCACCGGAGCATGGTAGTGCCCGCTCATCACTAGTTAGCAGTACTGAGCACCCGAGCATGGTAGTGCTCGCTCATTACTAATTACCAGTACTGAGCACCGGAGCATGGTAGTGCTCACTCATCACTAGTTACCAGTACTGAGCATCCGAGCATGGTAGTGCCCACTCATCACTAGTTACCAGTACTGAGCACCCGAGCATGGTAGTGCCCGCTCATCGCTAGTTACGAATACTGAGCACCCGAGTGCCCGCTCATCACTAGTTACCAGTACTGAGCACCTGAGCATGGTAGTGCTCGCTCATCACTAGTTACCAGTACTGAGCACCTGAGCATGGTAGTGCTCGCTCATTACTAGTTACCAGTACTGAGCACCCGAGCATGGTAGTGGCCGCTCATCACTAGTTACCAGTACTGAGCACCTGAGCATGGTAGTGCCCGCTTATCACTAGTTACCAGTACTGAGCACCTGAGCATGGTAGTGCCCGCTCATCACTAGTTACCAGTACTGAGCACCTGAGCATGTTAGTGCCCGCTCATCACTATTTACCAGTACTGAGCACCTGATCATGTTAGTGCCCGCTCATAACTAGTTACCAGTACTGAGCACCCGAGCATGGTAGTGCCCGCTCATCACTAGTTACCAGTACTGAGCACCCGAGCATGGTAGTGCTCGCTCCTCGCTAGTTACGAGTACTGAGCACCTGAGCATGGTAGTGCCCGCTCATCACTAGTTACCAGTACTGAGCACCCGAGCATGGTAGTGCCCGCTCATCGCTAGTTACGAATACTGAGCACCCGAGTGCCCGCTCATCACTAGTTACCAGTACTGAGCACCTGAGCATGGTAGTGCTCGCTCATCACTAGTTACCAGTACTGAGCACCTGAGCATGGTAGTGCTCGCTCATTACTAGTTACCAGTACTGAGCACCCGAGCATGGTAGTGGCCGCTCATCACTAGTTACCAGTACTGAGCACCTGAGCATGGTAGTGCCCGCTTATCACTAGTTACCAGTACTGAGCACCTGAGCATGGTAGTGCCCGCTCATCACTAGTTACCAGTACTGCGCACCTGAGCATGTTAGTGCCCGCTCATCACTATTTACCAGTACTGAGCACCTGATCATGTTAGTGCCCGCTCATCACTAGTTACCAGTACTGAGCACCCGAGCATGGTAGTGCCCGCTCATCACTAGTTACCAGTACTGAGCACCCGAACATGGTAGTGCTCGCTCCTCGCTAGTTACGAGTACTGAGCACCTGAGCATGGTAGTGCCCGCTCATCACTAGTTACCAGTACTGAGCACCCGAGCATGGTAGTGCCCGCTCATCGCTAGTTACGAATACTGAGCACCCGAGCATGGTAGTGCCCACTCATTACTAGTTACCAGTACTGAGCACCCAAGCATGGTAATGCCCGCTCATCACTAGTTAGCAGTACTGAGCACCCGAGCATAGTAGTGCCTGCTCATCACTAGTTACCAGTACTGAGCACCCGAGCATGGTAGTGCCCGCTCATCACTAGTTACCAGTACTGAGCACCCGAGCATGGTAGTGCCCGCTCATCACTAGTTACCAGTACTGAGCACCGGAGCATGGTAGTGCCCGCTCATCACTAGTTACCAGTACTGAGCACTCGAGCATGGTAGTGTCCGCTCATCACTAGTTACCAGTACTGAGCACTCGAGCATGGTAGTGTCCGCTCATCACTAGTTACCAGTACTGAGCACCCGAGCATGGTAGTGCCCACTCATCACTAGTTACTAGTACTGAGCACCAGAGCATGGTAGTGCCCGCTCATCACTAGTTACCAGTACTGAGCACCCGAGCATGGTAGTGCCCGCTCATCACTAGTTACCAGTACTGAGCACTCGAGCATGGTAGTGTCCGCTCATCACTAGTTACCAGTACTGAGCACCCGAGCATGGTAGTGCTCGCTCATCACTAGTTACCAGTACTGAGCACCTGAGCATGGTAGTGTCCGCTCATCACTAGTTACCAGTACTGAGCACCCGAGCATGGTAGTGCCCGCTCATCACTAGTTACCAGTACTGAGCACCTGAGCATGGTAGTGTCCGCTCATCACTAGTTACTAGTACTGAGCACCAGAGCATGGTAGTGCCCGCTCATCACTAGTTACCATACTGAGCATCCGAGCATGGTAGTGCCCGCTCATCACTAGTTACCAGTACTGAGCACCCGAGCATGGTAGTGCCCGCTCATCACTAGTTACCATTACTGAGCACCTGAGCATGGTAGTGCCCGCTCATCACTAGTTACCAGTACAGAGCACCCGAGCATGGTAGTGCCCGCTCATCACTAGTTACCAGTACTGAGCCCCCGAGCATGGCAGTGCCCGCTCATCACTAGTTACCAGTACTGAGCCCCCGAGCATGGCAGTGCCCGCTCATCACTAGTTACCAGTAGTAAGCACCCGAGCATGGTAGTGCCCGCTCATCACTAGTTACCAGTAGTAAGCACCCGAGCATGGTAGTGCCCGCTCATCACTAGTTACCAGTACTGAGCCCCCGAGCATGGCAGTGCCCGCTCATCACTAGTTACCAGTACTGAGCCCCCGAGCATGGCAGTGCCCGCTCATCACTAGTTACCAGTAGTAAGCACCCGAGCATGGTAGTGCCCGCTCATCACTATTAGACAGTTAGTTCCCAGTAATAATTATGTAAGTTACAGATTAGACCCTCAGAGGATCCTCCATTGAGTCCAGATTCTGCGAAGATAGAGACAAAATACTACATCAAGCCCATACGTAACTGATCTAGAAGCTTCATTTCCACTGATCTTCCAT